>NC_089582.1:112918122-114244685 GCF_019320115.1 Miscanthus floridulus
CATGAAATGGAGCCCCGTCTCCGATCCAGCAAGCCACGCGGTTGCCATTGCCATCAGCCTTGAATGAATTCTACAGCAGGTTTCCTTTGGGATTTTCCGCAAACCGGCCGATCCTTAAGGGGCGGAGGTCTACTCCGGCCTCGGCCGCCGTCGTGGCCTCCCCGTCCATGGCCATCTCGGCCAGGATCCTCCCGACGGCCGGTCCCATCTTGAAGCCATGGCCAGAGAACCCGGCGCCGACGACGACGTCCTTGCTGAACTCCCCGCCGAGGAAGTCGACCACGTAGTCGTCGTCGGGGGTGACGGAGTACATGCAGCACTGCCGGATGACCGGCCCGCCGGCGGTGTCGACGTGGCCCGGCATGACGGCGTCGATCCACCGCGCCACGGGCTCCACCAGGCCGCCGGCGGCCACGCCCACGCCAGTGGACCAGTCCCTGCCGTCCGGGTCGCAGGGCGGCCCGCCGTGCATGGCGACCTTGATCAGCCCCGGGAACTCCATCGACGGGGTGCCGTAGATGTAGGGGTCGCCGTAGCTGGCGAACGTCGGGAAGCCGGCCTCCGGGGTCAGCTCCTGCTCGTGCCCGGGCTTCACCTTCCAGTAGCAGATGAGCGTGTGCACCGGCTGCACGGGAAGTTCCAGGCCCGTCACCGTCTTGATCAGCTTGCTCGTCCAGGCGCCCACTGTCACTATGCATTTGGTGCCATGGAACTCCTCGCCGCTAGACGTCCTCACCAAGATTGTCCCCTCTCCTGATCGAGCATGATGAGAAGTATGTAAAGAATCAGAGCTCTAGTTAGTCCATGGATTTTGTTTTCATCACTTCGTATTATATGTTTTTTTATGACGTATATAAAGCAGAGAGAAAAGATAAACTGAATTATTGTGCCGTGCAAACAATAGTACTCGTGGATGGTTTGAGGCTAGAACTTTATTTCTTTATTAAAAAAACAATAGTGCTAACATTCCAGGGACTTGTTTGTTGGACTGTCGGTTGGTGTTGTATTGGCACAGGTTCCACAAACGATACTATGAAACAAAAGGAGTGCACTGAACGGGAATATCTGTTACAATAATTGGCAATCATGTGCCAAAAGATACGGTGCGGCAAGTTGTACAATTTCCAATTAAAAGGAAAGAGGGAAGGCGCAACAACATGTTTAAATTGCCTTTGCAAGTGATGATGGTACATTTTTTGTGATATGTTGCTACTTATAACAACGACGCATATGTTCTAGCTACAACTTTGTCAGTGATGTTATTTACTCCTTAGTCTGTACTCTTAATAAAATGATGTAAAAAGAGAATGGAGTTGCTTGATGGTAGACCAACATTGCAAAGGAGCGTATTGACCGACGTCAATGTGTGCATACTTATAGATCATTGAATCATGATGAGCACACGAACAATTTTCAAAATTTTTGAAGCTTGCTTCTAGTTAAGGTTCCAAATGAATTTGCAAAAAATACAAGCTTATATAAGGCATATATATATATATATATATATATATATATATCTATAATAGGGAGAGGCTATTCAGTAGCCGGCTACAAATAAGTTATTCTGTAGACCACCTCCATTTACTATTTAATTTTATATACTAATTTACCATAATGTCAATACATATTTACGATAGTTGGGTTACTATAACACATAGGGATATTTACCATAACGTTATATTAAACCACTTAGTAAGGAGTTACTATAATCTCGTAAATTAACATAGTAATTATCGTAACTCAAAGTGGCTACAAAATAAGTTATTCTGTAGCCGGCTACAGGACAGTAGTTCTATATATATATATATATATATATATATATATATATATATATATATAATATATATATATATATATATATATATATATATATATATAAAATGCACCCGAAACACCCCTCGTCCAAATCCTTCGCGTCGACTTACTATTTTACATTGCGCATAGCACTTGAAACTATGCTAGCTCTTGAGTCTTGACTAAACTCAATATATATGCTCCACGCTACGCAGATGATTAATTGGTTAGACGCGAAATGCATGCCAGAGCCATCCGTGACAGCAAAGGAACGTGTGAGCCTATAGGCAGATCGAGCTCACAAGTCACACCCAACTCGATCTTGCTTGCTTGCCACTTGCCAGTGACTCGTCAGAGCGTCACGGTCACTCACATGCAGGACAGCAGGAGGCGCGCGCATGGCGCATGCTTCCAAGAGAATTAATTAGTTTGGGTACGGTGGAGGAAGAAGACAGTGCACGAGACAAAACGCGCTCACCTTCACCTCGCTTGGAGCCGGTGACGACGTCCACCACCTCAGTCCTGTCCCTGAGGACGGCGCCGTTCTTGACGGCGAGCGCCTGGAACATGGCCACGGCCTTGGTGGCCTTCATGACCCCGCCCAGCTCGCTCGGCGCCGCCGTCCACCCGTCGGGGACCCTGAACACGCCCGCCCACGGCCAGGACGCCGCCGACGGCTCATCCCCGCCGGCTGCGGTGGCAAGGGCGACCTCGGTGGCGCCGCCGTTCCTGATGGCGGCGACGAGCGCCGGGTCGTCCCGCGGGCCCAGGTCGAGGTGCGGGGTGGGCGTGAGCACGGCGTACCCGGCGTCGGCCTGGGCCTCGTCCCAGAGGCGCCGCGACAGGCGCACCATGGGCGGGTAGTGCGCCTGCGGGTACGTGGCGCGGATGGTGCGCGACTCGCCGTGCGAGGAGCCCCGGTGGTGGAGCAGGTCGAACCGCTCCAGGAGCAGCACGCGCGCGCCGCGGGAGGACGCCGCGTACGCCGCGCAGCTGCCCATGATGCCCGCGCCCACCACGATCACGTCGAACCGGCCGTGGCCGCCCTCGCCGTTGGACGCCGCCATGGCGCTTGCTTGCTGGCTTGCTGCTCCCTCCTCGCTGTCGCTGCGCTCTTGAGTTTCTTATGAGGCGAGTAGACGACTGGCCGCTGTGCGAGGGAGTGTAGTGTTGTAGGACTAGACTTGGTGAGAGGGAGTGTAGTGTTGTAGGACTAGGCTTGGTGAGAGGGACAGCGCACGGAGGGACAAAGAAGCTTATCTTGTCTTGCTTACCAACAGGAGATCCCCATCTTCTAGTCGTGATGAGTTATTGGCTTTTCTAAAATCACATTGATCAAACATTACAAAAGGAAAATGAATGGTACAGACGACGAATTGATTAAAAACTCCTATCCAAAACTCAAGGCCGAACACGTAGGAGAATTTTTGTACTGACTGTCGTAAAAAAAAACACGATGTATAAAATCCCGGCGTTCGAAAACCGTCCTAGAAAGTGTGCAACAACTTGCCCGTTTGATAGCTTGATGAGCACAGAGACCAAAGGCTGAGTAGGCTGTGTGCTGGCAATTACTGAAGCCGACGTATGCTGACCGAAATGGATGTGCCCTGCAGTGGCAGTGTTTTATCTTGGGGTGCATGGGGCCAAAATGCACGCTCCTAGCTAGCGTGCTATCATTTCAGCCGTCCGTTTGTGCCCAAAACGTGAAAGAGGGTGCGCGCTGCGGGTCTACCACGTCTGGCCAGTGGTCGGCCCACGCGCGCTCCACGCCGCACATTGCACCGGCGCCGCCCGGCGTACATGCATGTATCGTGTGTGCATGATTGCATCATCTTTGCCTCGGTAAATCACCGCTCACCTTCGTCGCACTAGCGGACACCCTCTCTTTGTTGAGCGCCTGCAGCAATCGGGCAAAGCTTGGTAAAGGCTTTGTCGAGTGTTGCACTTAGCAAAGGGCATTCGATAAAAAATTAATCGGTAAAGAAGTCTTTGCCAAGTGCTTTTGTTGGGCACTCAGCAACCCGAGTGCCGGAAAAGCACTCGGTAAAGATTTACACTCGGCAAAATGAAAATGCGAAAAAAACCAAAAAATAATAGTAAATTTTTTTTCGGGGGAGGCCGCCACCGGCCAGCGGCTGTCCGTCTCCATCGAAATCGCTGCATTTTCTGCGCAAAATTCACGGCTAACACGGCCGGCGAGATTCGAACTCACGACCTCTCCCTCGCGTGTCTACTGCTCTACCACTGCACTACACTATCACGTGTGTCATTCCGTTATATTATACTAAACCGAGAGTAAAATATTTGTTTGAGGCCCTAAACGGATTCAAATCAAAAAGTGGTCAACTATAAAGTTTCATAACTTTTCGAGATCTACAATTTTCATTTAGGAAGTTTTTCCATCCGAGGTCGTTTGAAAAATTCGAATTTCAAATTTGAGAGATTCAAACGTAGTTTTGCATGATAAGATGATTTCAAATAAAAAAGTTGTCAACTACATAGTTTCATAACTTTTGGAGATCTACAATTTTCATTTAGGAAGTTTTTCCATCCGAGGTCTTTTGAAAAATTCAAAATTTAAAATTTTCAAATTCAAACGTCGTTTTTGCATGACAAGATTTCAAATCAAAATGTTGCCAACTACAAAATTTCATAACTTCTCAAGATCTACAAAGTTTATTTTGGTCATTTGTTCATCCTACATAGTGGTAGTAACATTGTTCACAAATCTTATATATCTCTCTTCTACTTTTATAAAACTAATATGAGAGATATGAGAGAGATGTAGACTTTATGAACAACGTTATTGTCGTTTTGTCAAATGAAGAAACGACCAAAATAAACTTTGTAGATCTTGAGAAGTTATACAACTTTGTAGTTGAAAAGTTTTTCATTTGAATTCATTTAGGGCCTCAAAAATTGTTTTGAAAAAATAATTTGCCAAGGGCCAAAAAAATACATACGGCAAAATGCCTCTTTACCGAGTGCCAAAACAAAGGCACTCGGCAAAGACGCATTTTGCCGAGTGCCAACAAATGGCACTCAGCAAAATACATCTTTGTCAAGTGCCAGGAAAAAAGGCACTCGGCAAAGACGCATTTTGACGAGTGCTGAAACATGGCACTCGGTAAAATACATCTTTACCGAGTGCCGAAAAAAACACTCGGCAAAGCCATCTTTATCGAGTGTTTTTTTTTTGCCGAGTGTATTTTATTTAGCACTCGGCAAAGACCGTCTTTGCCGAGTGCCCGATAAAGTACACTCGGCAAAGCTTCCGGCACTCGGCAAAGTGCCGGTTTCCGGTAGTGTCGGTAATCTTTTGCAAGCATTGGCAAGACGCCGGCGGTCAATGCCTACACGTAAAAAAGTTTTTTTTAATGTGCATATACACCTTTGTATTTTTTTTATTGGACAGATCAGATCTCAAATGCATAAGAGCATGTGAAACATGTCCCTCACCGATGTGGGTCTAGGTTTCAGTTTGACAAATCTGTTGCTAAGGCTAATGGCTTAGTTTACTCGAATGTGGATCTCTCTCCTTTCCTCTAAAAATGTTAAAAAATAATCATGAAAAGGCATATGATATAGTTTTTTTATCAAGCATATGATACAGTTAGTTGGCAGTTCCTTGAAGATATGCTGACTTCGAGAGACTTTGTTGCGAGATGGAGAGGCTAGATTATAAAAGTGGTCAGTTTTTTGTTGTTGTTGTTGGTGGTGTGTGTGTGTGCGGGGTGGGTGGGTGGGTGGGGTTGTGGGGTGTGTGTGT
Source organism: Miscanthus floridulus (assembly GCF_019320115.1). Taxonomy (NCBI): domain Eukaryota; kingdom Viridiplantae; phylum Streptophyta; class Magnoliopsida; order Poales; family Poaceae; genus Miscanthus; species Miscanthus floridulus. The sequence continues at coordinate 112,923,686 of NC_089582.1, forward strand.
GGGGGGGGGGGGGGGCGGGGGGGGGGGGGGGGGACTTCTCCTGGCATTAGATTGAATGATGAAAAATAGTTGGCCTTTAATCTTGTTCTAGATGTTTTCACCAAAATGTTAAGTAAGACAACCAGGAAAAAAAACTTACTAGAGAGGGTGTTACCTTCAATCTACGAAGCGGACATCATTAGTTTACAATATGCCGGCGATGCACTGATTTTTCTAAACAATGATATAAATGTAGCTAGAAATTTAAATTAGTTAGTGATGTGCTTTGAGGAGAGTTGTTCGGTACCAAGATCAATTATCACAAAAGTGACCTATAAACTATTGGTGAGGAGGAGGAGGATGCCAATTTTATGGCAGATTTTTTTTGTTGTAAAATAACTGAATTTCCTATGAAATATTTAGGAGCTCCTCTACACACTTCTCCAATCTTAGAAAACAAATGACAAAATAATCAAAAGGGCCATTGCAGTTTGGAGAGGTAGGCTCAGTCATATGGAATAAATTGACCCTTCGAAGTCTTGCCTAGTAACCATTCCCTTCCAAAAGTTGTGGCTTCTTGGGTCAAACTTTAATTTAGGACCTGTTTAGTATAGTTCTAGCTCTAGGATATCCAGAAGATATAGGCCAGATTTGTTAAGAAGTTTATAGATTAAACTAAAGTAGTTTAAATAGTAATATCTAGACCAAATTAAAAACAAAATAAATGATCTAAATTCTCTCCATGTATTTTCATATTTAGCTCCATGATTTCTTGGAACTACAAATTCGTGGCTCCAAGAGATCCATCTTTTTTATTTTTGAAGATTGGTGTTCTTGCCCCCTTTGAAAGCCAATTGCTATTTGAGCATTGATTTTTTCAACTTTGTGATTTAACTATTGACTTTGAATACATGTTGAACAAATATTTCAAATAAATGATTTAACTTTGTCCTTAATACATCTTGAAATTGAACTATGTATCGTCGTTTGACGCGTCTTAGAATCCAACTCAGTACAATCATTGGATACATGTTGTCGGTGCAGAAAGTGACCAACACGTAAATATTTGTAGTTTTGCCGTACGTTGTGATCGGATGTGGTCTAGCACTCGATGACACAGGGTTTATACTAGTTCAGGCAACGTGCCCTACGTCAAGTTTGAGTCGGTCGGTGACTTTATTCCTGTGCCCAGGTGCTCGAAGTTTGCTATGGGGTTACAAACGAGAGGGAGAAATATGGGGGGCACAAGAGGTTCGGTCGGACTCTGGTCTGAAGGGCCGAGAGTGACGGAAGCTCCGCTATGTGCTAAGTATTCGAACGTTTGTTGTTCATTGGGATCCTTAGCCGTTTGGATCGTGTGTGTTGTTCGAGTTGTTGTAGACTGATCTTCTCCTTGGAGTTGATCGATGGCTTGTCCTCTGTTGGGAGAGAGCGCATCCCCTTTTATAGATGAAGGGGACGGCCTTACAAGAAAGAGAGAGTACGTATGCTACTAAGTCTTGTTGCCCACGCCGTCAGGTACACGATGATGGTAGGCGCCCACAACACTGTTGTTGTCAGACGCATGTGGGAGGGTTTACCGTGTTCACTATGTATGGTAAATGATGGCGCCCACAACACTGTAGGGTAAAACTTCGGCGCCCACAACACTGCTTGGGTTCTAACATGTCTGGAAGGTTGCAGGGCACTCTTCTGACATGCCCTATCGGTACTGTCCTGTAGGTGTACTGGGTACGATTCTCGGTATTACGGTTAACTTGAGCACCCTATCTTACTTGCTCCGCCCGTTTCCTAGTCCTCACCGAGCGAGCGTCCCCGATCGGTTGGTCCTAGTCGGCTCTGACTGCGCCAGTCGGAGAAGAGCTGTAAGCAGAGGTTCGGTGTATCCCTGGTCGGAGACGCAGGTTGGAGTCAGAAGCGGGCGTCGTTCCTCCTTGACTAGACCTTCCGGTCGGAGAGGCGGGCCGGAGTTGGAGACGAGCGTCGTTCGTCCTTGGCCAGGCCCTCCGGTCGAAGACTGGATCACCTTTTGGCATGTCGTTAGGTTTTTGGGTCGGCCTAGGAGTTGCGCGTTGTTCGCGACGTCGTCTGCTGGGCCGAGCCTTTGCTAGGAAGCCGGTCCATGAGGGACTCCAAATTTATGAACCCGACACATGTTTTTCTAACTCATATAAGCATGGATCATGAGTCTAGGTCACATACGAGAAATAGAGGAGTGTGAGAGTATTGTGGAAAGTAAAAAAAAGACTATTGGAAGATCCTCTTTCTCTTTAATATTAGGGATAAATTGCTTGACTTTTTACGAATTTCGTTCCATGCAAACTCAAGGTGTCTGAACTATAGACTAACCCACTGAGACAAAGAATTAGCTATCCAAGAGTGTCAAAAGTGACCAATATAATATAATGCTTGAAATTTGTCTATATATGTGAATTGAGATCAACACTAGAAGCAAAATTATTTCATCAAACCTAAAGTAATAAGTGCAATTGAGATAATAATGCCATATCTATTCTAAATTCCTACTGTTAGATCTTCCTCTATTCTAAATTCCTACCGTTAGATCTTGATCATGTGATCCCTTTCCCCTTTATATATGCCCTCCTCTTCTTTCTTCCTCCCTAACCCTAACTTCATTGCGACGGCGGCCGCCTACCTTACAAGCCACTTGACCTATACCTCTAAACAATCTCTCCTGGTCTTCGCCTTGCCTTGTTTGTGTGCCGGCCACCGCCTTCCACCCTCGCCCTTCTATTTGCTCTCACAATTGACGGCTACATCTTAGAGCCCGCAATCAGGATAGCCAGATCTAGCTAGATATACCTCTGAGAGCATGGAGAATTGCCATGGAAGTGGACCATTCTATCGTCCGCCCATGCAAGAAATTCATCCACCTATGCAAGAAATTGTGACTCAGAAGGTAAGAAACTCGGGTGTTGGCACCTGAATTTTGCTATACATAAGTTTCCTCCCTTTGCTTTGACAAGGACTTTGACAAGTTGTAAGCACTTCTTTTCTTCATCTTGTCTAGCAATATTTGTTTATGGCACCTCCACCTCATGAAATTCGTCCGCCCATGCAAGAAATTTGTCCACCTATGCAAGAAATTGGGACTCATAAGGTAAGAACTTGGGTGTTGGCACCTGAATTTTGCTATTCATAAGTTTTCTTCCTTTGGTTTGACAAGTTGTAAGCGCTTCTATCCTTCTACTCGTCTAGCAATATTTGTTTAGGGCACCTCTGCCTCAAGAAATTCGTTCGCCCATGCAAAAAATTCGTTTGCCTATGCAAGAAAGTGAGACTCACAAGGTAAGAAACTTGGGTGTGGCACCTGAATTTTGCTATTCATAAGTTTCCTCCCTTTGCTTTGATAAGGACTTTGACAAGTTGTATGCGCTTCTTTCCTTCGTCTTGTCTAGCAATATTTGTTTAGGGTACCTTCGCCTCATGAAATTCGCCCGCCCATGCAAGAAATCAGTCCGCCTATACAAGAAATTGGGACTCACAAGGTAAGAAACTCTGGTGTTGGCACTTGAATTTGCTATTCATAAGTTTCCGCCCTTTGCTTTGATAAGGACTTTGACAAGTTGTAAGCGTTTCTTTCCTTCACCTCGTCTAGCAGTATTTGTTTATGGCACCTCCGCCTCATGAAATTCGTCCACCCATGCAAGAAATTTGTCCGCCTATGCAAGAAAGTGGGACTCATAAGGTAAGAAACTCAGGTGTTGGCACCTGAATTTTGCTATTCATAAGTTTCCTCCCTTTGGTTTGACAAGGACTTTGACAAGTTATAAGCGCTTCTTTCCTTCGTCTCGTCTAGCAATATTTGTTTAGGGCACCTCCGCCTCAAGAAATCCGTCCGCCCATGCAAGAAATCCGTCCGCCTATACAAGAAATTGGGGCTCACAAGGTAAGAAACTCTGGTGTTGGCACCTAAATTTTGCTATTCATAAGTTTCCTCCCTTTGCTTTGACAAGTTATAAGCGCTTCTTTCCTTCATCTCATCTAGCAATATTTGTTTATGGCACCTCCACCTCATTATTCTTCCTTGTTTTTGGTGGCTCATTACCGTTAGATCTACTAGCACTTTGTGTGATGTCTCGTCCTATTTCTAGCACTACCCAATTGACGGTCCTTCACCTCTCATCGCTGGTGACGGTGAAAAACCCTCCAACACTGAATCTAAGAGCAATTTGAAGAAGGGTGTAGAGAGGAAGACCAATTTTCGTGGTCCCATTATCGAACTAGTTCTAGTCATCCTTATCAAACGAAAAAACTATTATGTTGTAGATGATATTTTTGTGTATACATAAGATTGCATAATGTGGATGGAATCTTAGTTTCACCAACACATTTAATGTACTATACCATCATCATGGTGTCAACGTTGAATGCTGCCGATGCTTAAGAGCAAGGCTCATAATATAGGCGGCAGGCCGGCTGTAAGGATCTTTGCAGCCTTCTCTTAGCCCACTCATATAGCAGTCAGCTCTTCACTATTACTCCCTCCGATCTATTTTATCTGACACAAGTTAGAATGACACGGTCTCCTAGATTACACTTTGACCATTTATTTGCTTTAGATTATATTATTTATACTTATAAATTTATAATCATTGGATAGTGTAATTCCTTACAAATCTAATCATATAAAGTTTGTATTATAATAGTTAAAAATTATTAGCCTAATTATTGGTCAAAGCTTTTAAAATTTGAATCTTAATATATATGTGTCAGATAAAATGGATCAGAGGAAGTAATACATGGCCCACTTATCCCTGTCATAGAGTTTTTTTGTTTTATGTCTAAGCTGGCTATAAGTTACCGTCTGCTTCTTTTCTTTTTCCTCCAGCTCTCTGCGTTCAGCCGGCTGCCTACTATTATACTTAGCCCTAAGAGATCCGTATCGTGTTCGACATTACTGTGTCGTCCATGTTCGATCGGACGGTGCGAATCCGTGCGCTCCGCCACAGCAATTGCCGTAACGAGCTCCGGCGGTCAGCGAGCATTGACACCAGTAGCAGTAGTTTATATATATATATATAAAAGACACCAGTAGCAGTAGGGTTTTAGCTTAACCGTCTAATCCCCATGGAAGTCGTCTCCACCCCGGCCGGCGCCGGCGCCGGCTCCTCCTCTTCTTCCTCCTCCTCGACCCCTTCCCCCTCCACCAGGCGCCCTACGACCACGCTCCGCTTGCTCTGCCCCTCCAGCCGCGCCGCCGCGCTCCGCCCCTCACGGGACCTCCACGTGGACCAGCCCCCCGTGGGGGATGAGGCCGTGCTCGTCATCTCCGGTCCGGACGCCCCTGCCGCGGCGGTCAGGGCGTGGGAGCACGTGGTGGGCCACAGAGTCGAGGGCGAAGAGGCGATGGGAGGGGAAGAGGAGGAGAGGGAGGTGACGGGCGCCGTGGGCTGTCGGATGCTGGCCGCCGGTGGGCAGGTGGGATGCGTCCTGGGGAAGGGAGGGAAGACGGTAGAGCGGATGAGACAGGAGAGTGGCGCCCAGATCAGGGTGTTTCGGAATAGAGAGCAGCTGCCCCCCTTTGCGCCGCCGGGGGATGAGCTGATCCATGTACGTCTGCCCTTCTTGATTTAACACAGATGCTTCAATTTTGCTTGGGTGGAAAATTAGACCACCTTTTCTTATCGCTTAGTGGTGAGCTGGAAACTTGGAATTCCCTGGCTAGTAAATCCTTGTGATATTGGTGGAAATATTGATGCTTCCTTGTGATTTGTGAATCAGAAAATGATCTCAAGTACTGCGTTGTGATAGACCGATAGTATAGAATCGTGAAAATACAATACTTTGAGAGCATGGTGCTTTGTATAGCATATAACAGAAAAGGTTCAGCACCACCCTAGTAATATGCTCATATGCCTACCAGAACATATGAGTAGATTAGATTGAAATCAGCTAACTTGTGTAATATTTCCTGCTTTATACTTTGCTCTCAGAAAGTTCAGTAGTTGGGCAATCCATAGCTCAAGTTTTTCATTCCAGGGGCTATTGAATCTTTCACTTGGCTATTTAATCTTCAAAATCCAGGTCTTTCTGATATGATAACCTTTTCTTGTTAGATAAGTGGGAGCTTTCCTCAAGTACGGAAAGCACTGTTAGCAGTTTCAACCTGCCTCCAAGATAATCCTAGGCCAGACACTCATAATATTCCGATGGGAAGACCATTTGGGCCTCCAGGTAGTGGTCCTGGATGTCCCCCTGGCATGGATCCTCATTCTCAAAGAAGTTATTTACCACCACACATACCTGATTACCACACAAGGAATTATCCAAGCAATGCTGGTGCCCCTGGTCCTAGATTCTTTTTTGAACAAGAGATAGTGTTCAGGATGATAATTCTGAATGAAATGGTGGGCAGCATAATTGGAAAAGGTGGTTCCACTATTCGGGCATTGCAAAGTGAAACTGGTGCTTGTATAAAGATTTTAGAGTCTGTTGCTGATTCAGATGAGCGTGTTGTTGCAATATCTGCACGTGAGGTATGTCTATGGGCCAAAAAAGGTTTTACTCCTGTTTCAGTGTTTTGTCTGAAGTGATCACAAATCTTTGTTTTCCTTATGAGGAACAACTGAACAAGAGTTATTTTATGGTAATTTGGTGTTTGTGTCTGTTCCTCTTCGAGAACTGCCATATCATCCAAATGCCTGGCTAGTTGACTGATGTCACTATATTCTGCCAAATTATAATAGGGATTTGGGATTAATTTTTCCTTAGAATTATATTATCTGCTGTCTGTAATATTGGTTGATGGATGTGTATCTCTTGGTGCAGAATTCTGACATGATGCATTCTCCAGCGCAAGATGCAGTTGTTCGGGTTTACTCTAGGATCTCAGAGGCATCTATGGATAGAACTTCTCCTACACCTGCAAGGCTTCTCGTTCCATCACAACATATTGGTTGCCTGCTAGGAAAAGGTGGATCCATTATTACTGAGATGAGAAAGATTACAGGAGCTAGCATTCGAATTTTCGGGAATGAACAAATTCCAAGATGCGCACAGCGAAATGATGAGATGGTTCAGGTATACCACAGTTGTAATAAACCACCCTATTTTTTGTTCTGAATCTTTAGAAACAATGCTGTACTCTATGCATGCTATGGTACAGTTGTACATAAGTCTGCATGACCTTTTGAAGGTTTCACTAATATGCCTGGAAGCTACTTGCTGCATCGGATTGGAGGGTGCTTTTTTTAATCTAGTTGTGTGGTATAAATGCAAAGTTGGATAACTAAAAACACTTGATGGAAAATACCAATAAACTCTGACGTGATTTGAACGACATTAAATAGTTTGCCTGTTCTGCTATGTTATCCTTCAAGCCACATAGGGTTTATACGGTGAAGATCATTTACTAGCAATGAGTTTTACAGCTATAATTTAAGGTGTCCAGTTATTGAATATCTAGAATGCTTTTTCTATGGAAAAGCAGTGCATGGTTCAAAGCAGGAATCCTTTAAGAAGAATTGACTTTCTTTTCTTTTACTTTGTTGCATATTTTGTAATTCTTTTGTGCTAATTTTTCCAATCTTTGTTATACTGTAGTGATCCTCCATGTCAAAATGATGCACATTATACATTGCCTAAATCAATCAGTTTTCTAAAGTTCACCTGAACTGTCCCTTAAAAAAATGTATTTGATTATTCATACTAGTGTTTGATCAGGTAATGAACGAGTAAAGATCTAGCAACCTATAAGGGAAACATATTATTCACCTCTGGAGTACCTCTTTCTCAGGTCACTGGTAGCTTCCAATCCATTCAGGATGCATTACTTCATATAACTGGAAGGATCAGGGATGTCATCCTTCCCAAGCCACACCCCAGTGGAGGCATGCCTCCATACCCACCTGTTGGAAACATCCCAGTTCACCAATCAAGACAAGAACCACCTCTGCCGCACCTACATCCCAGTGGGGGTATGCCTCCATACCCTATGCATTCTTTCAGACCTGATGCTCCTATGGGCCACTTTGAAACGGGTGATCATCGGCCACCTCCTGTACATTCGATGGAATATATGGGTGCTGATAGGATGCCATACTCATATGGTGGTGAACAAGGAGGACCTCGCCCTTTTCTAGAACAGCCTTCACCAAGAACCTGGCCTCCTGAGGTAAGCTGCATGCATTTATTTTTAGACGAATCTTTAAGGTGGGAGATTATAGGGAACTGGTGTTTACCACTTCTTTTAGCTGTGGTGTTCACAAATGTCTTCTTTATGAGTTTTTGACATGTGCAGCCTAATTTGGAACAGCTATTGTCAGAGTTTTTAGAATTCTGTACTAGGCTGTTACCATTCTCACATAGCATTTCGTTCCAATTTAGGGGCTCTAGTGGTTGAATTGCTTAGAATTAAGTCCGTTTTCCTGGACAGGCACCGAGGACAAACAGTGAAGCTCCCAGAAACATGCTTGATGCAGTGCCAGCCACAGATTTGAGAAAGGGACCAGTGGCATGGTAAGCTAACTGCCAAGTGTTCTTTTCAAGTTTGACGCTTCTCTTTTGGATTATAGTTCTTATAAACTTTCTTCTAAAAGTTAGGGTTTCTATCCTAAAGACTGACTGTTTGTCTGTTTTACTTCACCAGTGAAAACCAAGTGGCTACACCAACAGGTACTACAACTGAAGTTGTTATTCCTTGCAAGTATATAGACTTTGTTTGTGGAAACAGTGGCAGTGAAATTGAAGAAATAAGAAAGGTACATAGTCTTGTTTTTTATTTATCTAACATACATCAAGGATAGGACTTCCCGATTAGGATAGGACTACATCAAGGGTCAGCTTTGAGCCCTTATTTGTTTGCTTTAGTGATGGATGAGGTCACAAGGGACATACAAGGGGACATCCCTTGGTGTATGCTTTTCGCGGACGATGTAGTGCTAGTTGATGAAAGCCGGACAGGAGTGAATCAGAAACTGGAGTTATGGCGGGAGACTTTGGAGTCCAAATGTTTTAGACTTAGTAGAACTAAAACTGAGTATATGAGATGTGACTTCGGCATTACTACTCGGGAGGAGGAAGATGTTAGTTTGGAATGTCAAGTAGTGCCTAGAAAGGATACCTTTCGATATTTAGGATCAATGCTACAAAGGGGCGGGGATATTGATGAAGATGTTAGCCATAGAATCAAAGCAGGGTGGATGAAGTGGCGGCAAGCGTCTGGTGTCCTATGTGACAAAAGGGTACCACAGAAGCTAAAAGGCAAGTTTTATAGGACGGCGATTAGACCTGCTATGTTGTATGGTGCAGAATGTTGGCCTACGAAAAGACGACATATTCAACAGCTAAGTGTCGCGGAAATGCGTATGTTGCGTTGGATTTGCGGTCATACAAGAAGGGATCGAGTTCGGAACGATGATATACGTGAGAGATTAGGGGTAGCGCCAATTGAAGAAAAACTTGTCCAACACCGGTTGAGATGGTTTGGACATGTGCAACGGAGACCTCCAGATGCACCGGTGCGTAGTGGAATCCTAAGTCAGGATAGTAACGTGAAGAGAGGCAGAGGAAGACCGAAGTTGACTTGGGTAGAGGCAATAAAAGGAGACTTGAAAGGATAGAATATACCCAAAGACTTAGCCTTAGATAGGAGTGCTTGGAAGACAGCTATTCACGTGCCTGAACCTTGATTGCTTCTGTTGGGTTTCAACTCTAGCCTACCCCAACTTGTTTGGGACTTAAAGGCTTTGTTGTTGTTGTTGTAACATACAGTTAATCTATGAAGGGCGGGCCTGGTGTAAGCGGTAGAGTCTTACCGTCTGTGACCAGAAGGTCCCGGGTTCGAGTCGCGGTCTCCTCGCATTGCATAGACGAGGGTAAGGCTTGCCACTGACACCCTTCCCCAGACCCCGCACAGAGCGGGAGCTCTCTGCACTGGATACGCCCTTTACATCCATTTAATCTATGCCCGTCTCTTGTTGCCTTGTGCTCATCAAGGCAACCAGGATATGCCGCACAGCTTTTAACTTTATCATCGAGTTAAAGAGGGTCTCCATGTCAGTTTGTCCTTTCGCTAGAATGTAGTCCATGCACACTTGGTCATATTTATTTGTAGGATCGTACTAGTTCAATTTTGATAATATTGTAATCACGTTGTAAATTTTTAGTTCGTTTTGGAGTATCCAAAGTCCTAAAGCTCTTTGGTAATGTTTATCTTCCAGATGTCAGGTGCTTCAATTACAGTTCATGATCCGAAACCTGGTGACACAAGCTCAATAATTGTTATATGCGGGGATCCCGAACAAACAAAGAAGGCACAGAGCCTGATTCATGCCTTCATCTTCTGTGGCCTGTATGATTGATACTATGCAATACCATCATTTGTTTTTGATTCTTGAATTTTATTAGAGCAGTTCCATGGGCAGAATTTGGCCCCTGATTGGATGTACATGTACCATTGGTACCAAGGTGGATGTAGGTAAAGCTGATGCATGCCTTGTAAAAACAACATCGATGTACATTTCTGTAGTATTGTGTTTTAGTTTCGGGGAATGACCATGGAATGTGGTGGGTTGGTTGCACCTATGTGGAATGTTTCACCCCATGCCATCATTGGTAGTAGAGAAAAATTTCACGATTTCATCTCTTGTTTGGGAGGCAGCTCTCTATGTGATTGGGATATGTAATTTCCAGGCAATGCCATCTGTCGACTGTGGTCACAGTTCCTGCTGCTTCGTGCTGGCACAACTTGACTTGTCGAGACATAGACGACCAGAGTCAACCACCCCTTGAGATCCAACATTATTGATTATGGTCGTACGCTGTATGGCATTAGTTTTCCTACGTAACTCCTTACGTACCAGCACCAGTGCAAGACGTGCCAGTGCAAATGGACAGTGTAATTGCCATTGAGCTGGAGGGGTCCAGTGGACCAGATCAGATTAGTGAAGCCCATGAATAGATGCCAGTACACGTGATTAGCCGGCCGATTTGTACCCTAGGAAATCTCGAAGAGGGAGCATCAGAGTATATGCATTGATCCAAACAAAGATGTATGCTACCTTGAGCCTTCAGCCCAGAATGAGCCACAGATCCTATGGCTGCCTTGAGCCAATGAGCCACAGTCCACAGATCCTCTGGCTCTGCCCTCTGCGAGACCGTCTCCAACAACAACACTCAAAATACAAGACTCATTCGACATTTGGGTAGCGCTATAGGTAAAGAGTTCAATACTCATTCGGTATCTTCTCCAACAACAAGACCAAAAAAAGAATCATTTCTGCAAATAGGTTTTCAGGAGAGGGGATGCTCCTAAAATGAGTCTCCCGTATATGTACTCTGTTGGAGGCTGATTTTATATTTCTTGCTACTTATTTTAGGTTTAGGTACCCATATAGGTTACTTGTCGGAGGCAGTCGGAAGGCATAATGCCTGCAGGCTGGAGCTGACACCTCGTCCCTAGACAGCAGGACAGGAACAGTTGAGAGTCTTATGGACTTGGTCCCTAGACAGGAGGACAGCAGGACAGGAACAGTTGTAAATCTGCATATCGCTTATGGACTTGGTCCAAAAAAACCTGCGAGTCTTCCCAAGGAAGTTCTTGGCAGTTGCAAGCCTGACATTTGTAGCATATCTTGCTCATATGCTTTCGGTTCCATCAACCACAACAAATTCCCATCCCATGCGTGCATGCTTTGGACAAGGATGTCAACGAACAAGTCGTCTCGTCACCGGCTTTGCGTCATGCGTGAACTGTACTAGTAGCATCTTGCGCTTTTAAGCATAGTAGTTAGCTACCAGTTGCGGCTGGGTAGCGCGGTATGGAACAAGGGTGACGCAGTGAAGTGCGCCTCTTTTGGGGAAGATACAGAATACCCTTCAAATGAGCAATTTATTACTCTCTTTTCCCATCAAACTTTGATCTGATCCAAGTGGCTGCACTACACTATTGTTTTACTGACAGGTTCTCTGTCTTGACCTAGTGCAGTGAAGTTCTTCCTTTGCATAGAAGCAACCACCTTCCTGAAAACGTCAGCCCTCTCGCGTTCATGGATTTTGCATGACCTCTTGTAAGGTAGCAGGTATATGTGCCATCGTCACAGCTTCATTCCAACAGGCTGTGCCAGGCAGGAAACCGAAACTAACAGCCATGCTTTACACCCTGTTCGCTTGATCGTATTAGCCATGCTACATTGTTTTTCTCTCACAACAAAACAGCATCAGCCGGCCACAGAAACGATCAAGCGAACAGGGTGCTGGTTTCTGCCTCGGGGTTAGCTTAACTGCAAAATGTCTATGCCACGGAAGTGCAGGAATATGGGGAAATGGGAAATGCATGCATTTTTGTTCATTATTTAGGTTGAACTGCACATGTCTCTTGGCTGTCAACCAAGACGCTAGGGAAATGACCGAGCAGTTCATCATTTTGACATTTGAAACCTAGGGAGTAATGACTGGTTCCTGCATTATCATGAAGAACTGAGAACTGAAGAAGAACAAAAAATGGGGGCAAAAGAGTCTTATCGTCACAGCTTCATTCCAACAGGCTGTGCCAGGCAGGAAACCGAAACTAACAGCCATGCTTTACACCCTGATCGCTTGATCGTATTAGCCATGCTACAGTATTTTTCTCTCACAACAAAACAGCATCAGCCAGCCACAGAAATGATCAAGCGAACAGGGTGCTGGTTTCTGCCTCGGGGTTAGCTTAACTGCAAAATGTCTATGCCACGGAAGTGCAGGAATATGGGGAAATGGGAAATGCATGCATTTTCGTTCATTATTTAGGTTGAACTGCACATGTCTCTTGGCTGTCAACCAAGACGCTGGGGAAATGACCGAGCAGTTCATCATTTTGACATTTGAAACCTAGGGAGTAAGGACTGGTTCCTGCATTATCATGAAGAACTGAGAACTGAAGAAGAACAAAAAATGGGGGCAAAAGAGTCTTGCATACGAGCATTTTCCTAGTTCCAGTAAATAACTGTTGCTCATGTTTTTTACAAGTAAAATGACAATGGTCCTTTCTTGTAGACAATATATATTGAGATTAACAAATACAACGAAAAGAATAGTTAGCTGTAAATGCGAGGAGTTAGAAACTCAAATCCGGCTGTATCAGTCAGAAACTCGAACCCGGTCGTGTAAATTCCACCACAAGAAGATTAAGAAGTTGAGCTACCGCTTTGTTTGCAATGTGTTTTTCAATACATACATTTTTTTAGGGTATTGTCCATATTCCATCTTTCAGCTTATTTAAGGATGAAATGGGCCCCGTCTCTAGAAAACCTTTTACCGCGGTTCAACAATGTTTGGCACAAAAGGCTAATGCGACTCAGGCAGCCAACCAACTAATCCATGGCCGACAATATATACTCCAAACTATAAAGTCGTACGTTTCTAGATACACACTTTTTATTTAGATATAATATATATCTTGATGCGTAGTACAAACTATATGCACGTAAAAAAAGCTAACGACTTACAACGTGAAATGAAGTGAGTATATATATATATTAAAAACGATAATGCTACCATTAAGACATCCAGAAGGCCGAACGTCTCGCTCTACCCGTGCTGCTCGCCTAAAAAAACCAAATCCCCACGAAATTCCGTCTCCCCCATTCCACGCTCGTGCGTCACGGCTTCAGGGTGCCGCGCTTCCGCCTCCATCCCACGCCGCCACCCACTCCGGCGCGCCGCCGCCGCCCGCCATCCCCTGCGGTGCCCCCCATCCCCGCGACACCTCCGTCTCCCGTGGAAAGGAGGAATCCTCCGCGTGAGGTACGCTGCTAGCCGTCCCACCGACATAGCTGCCGCCGAACCTGGTCGTCGGCGCCTCGCCCTCCGCCTCCAAGTTCCATGCGCGTGCTCGGCGAGTGTAGTGGTGCCTCCGTCCCCCACCGTGTTGCCGTGCTTCATCCTTCGCCGCGCCTAGGCCAGGTGGCCAGGAGAGGGGGGCGTCGTTGGCCAGACCTAGGCCAAGCGCATTAATTATCCTATTTTTTTAACATCTTAGTGTAGTTATGGTTAAGTGGTGCACCCCCACCGTTGTGCTCTAGCTTCGCCTCTGCTAGTGTCCGGATGTAGCCATGCCCTATTAAAAAAGAAAAAATTGTCTGGTGGACATCCAAAGTGATAGTCGTTTGCTGGCGGACACTAAAAATAATCAAATTTCCTGAAAGACACTCTGTTTTTTGCAAAATATGCTGAAACATTCATTTCTAACTTGGACAGAAATGAATATTTTAATAGGCACAGTGTACGCCAGCATATTTTGTAAAAAACAGAGTGTGTTTCAACAAATTTGATTATTTTCAGTGTCCGTCAGCAAACGATTGTCACTTTGGATGTACGCCGGACAATTTTCCCATTAAAAAAAGAGCAAAATCAAACCTCAAGAACGAACCGTTGGCTTTCTTTTCCAAGACTGACCCGCGGGCCATCCTGTTCCGCCCCACATGTCAGTATAACGGTCAAAGCGCCGCACAGTGCCTTTCTTGGGAGCTTCCTATACTGCACTGGTCGCAACGGCTCCCCGATAAAAAGAGCAGAAAACCCGCGCGCACGCAGACTGTCACGCACTCACGCTCGCTCACACCGGAAGAGGGAGGAGGCCTGGCGTTGGAGGCGGAGCCGGAGGCGAATCCGTTGGAGCGCACGCGAAGTCCAAGGTGAGGCGATGGCCGCCGCCGCCGCCGCCCCCGGTATCTCGATCCTCCCGGCGTCGTCGTAGATCCTTGTCGTTCTGATATGGCCGATCGCCGGGCCTGTGCGTGCTGCTGTGTTGTTGCGCAGTGATCAGTGCCTCGGCTTCGCGGGATCCTGCCATCTGCCAAGGCGGAGGCGCTGCGCGGGGTGCGGATGGCCTCGGGGACGGGGAACTCGCCGCCGCCGGCGCACGAGGAGGAGCAGGTGCTGGAGGGAGAGGACGCATTCGAGATACCCAGTAAGAACGCGTCGCACGATCACCTGCGACGGTGGAGGGTACGGCGTCTCCACTACTACAGTTCTGTTCAAATTTAGCGTTTTTTTAGTTCGGGATGAAAATACCATAGGCTTGAGCAGTTAAGCTCAAACCTGCGCATTGCGGTCCGCACCGCGAAACAGCCTGTAGTTTGTATTGGTAGATGCCGCGTTAAATGATGATAGGATTTTTTGAATCACTAATTTGTTTGTCCTTTTACTACCAGTTTGTCACATCGTATTACGGTGGTGTTTTTTCCCACCGAGAATGTGCTTTGCACACATTTCGTCACTAACTTGGCCCAAACACCAAGTGGCGGCACACGAAGACTCAGCATTCTGATGGGTGCTTGAGAAGTTCCTTCAGACTCCTCTGTGCAGTCCATTCTTTCGTGGGACTTCTGGTTTGCGTCGCAAATAATGTCACCTTTTTGTGACTAATTTATGCTCTGTCTCTGATGGTCCTCACTGAATTAGAGTTATCTTGGATGAATGCTGGGTACTGATGGAAAGATCAGTTCATGCTAAGTTACAAGTCTTTGGGCACCTGCCTCGAGGTTTTAATGTTAAGAGACATTACTTTGAAGCTAGGGGCAGCCTTGTATTCAGTAGAACGATGACATACTGCATTCTGAATACTCCTGTATCACTGTATGTATACTCGTGGAATCAGAAAGTTTGTTGGCTTGGCTATGTAATTCCCCTTGAATATAGTAATTAGTTTTGAATCCTGCTATTTGTTACTCCTAACCACCATGTACACTTTTACGAGAAACATTAGTAAAGTTTGTTTCATCCTTCAATAGGAGGCTGTACTTATGACTGCATGTTCTCTTTTCACTCTTCATTTCAGCAAGCTGCTCTGGTGCTCAATGCTTCTCGTCGTTTTAGATACACTCTAGACCTGGAAAGGGAGGAAGAGAAAGAGAACTTAAGAAGAATCATACGATCCCATGCACAAGTGATACGAGTAATATCTTATTTGCTAGTTGAAAGAACAGTTTTCTTTTCTGAAGTAAATACATTTTTCATTCCAAGTCTGAATTCTTCAGGCAGTATTTCTTTTCAAGGAGGCTGGCCAGAAGAACCTAGGAGGTACTGCTTCCATCATCCAACTTCTAAGCTTAATGGGAAGATTCCACCATCCTTGCAAAATGGTCATGTAACAAGGGAAATCCCATGTGAATAGTGACATGTCATTATTAATTTATCTCTTGGTAGTAATAATTATGCCATTGTAAATTTCTTCTTTCATTTCATATGTTAAATTTGCTAAGTCTCTTACATCTGAGTGACCTTCAACTTTGTACCGCTTTCACATTTTCCTGATCATATGGCCTTATATGTCATATTGTTCACGTGCTTTATCACAACATAGATTACCTTGAGCAATCTCAATTTTGTCACCATATAATCCAATAAAAATGATTCCCTAAAAAAAAACCCCAATAAATCTCTCTCTCTCTCTCTCTCTCTCGATTAACTGTAATACAATTGTGATGTTTTTAATGCTTTTATCTAAGCAGAGTATTGCACTAGCATAAAAGATGAGACGCTCTCTCAGAGATTTTCAGTTGATCTGAAAAAACTCAAAATGCTGAACAGAGACCATGACGCTGTTATATTCCAGGAGGTTGGAGGGGTAGGTTCAATTGAAATTTTACTTGGGTCTGTAACTTATTTTCCTACTTTTCATTCTGCGGTTTGATGACATTTCTTACAGAATGCTCCCATTTAGGTTAAGGGGCTTTCAGATTTACTAAAGAGTGACTTAGACAGAGGAGTTAGTCCAGATGAGAATGAATTGGTGCGGAGGAGAGATATTTTTGGGGCAAACACATATCCACGCAAGGAAAGAAGAAGCATCTGGGTACACAATGTGGATAAGTGGCCAACACATATTTTCTAAGCCTCTCTTTTGAAATAACCACTCCTAGTTCATTTATTCTAGGGAGCTGTATTATATTTTCTTATGTTTTCCTCAGTTGTATTATGTCGTCCGGTCCTATGACTCCAATTATGTTTATCGACACGATTTGTCCGACCAGGTTCTAAGTCTTCCGACTAATCGTGTCTTAATCACGATTAGTCGTCCGATTAGGATGGAAAACCACTAGCTTTCATTTTGAGCATTGGGCTGCCTGAACAACTGGGCTTCTGCGAGCTGGTAGGCTGGCCATCCCGAAGATGAGCTCCTCCTCTAGTCCTCCAATCGTCCTCCATCTTCTTGCTGCTATGCTGCGTGTGCGTTTGATTTGTGCTCTGCCCTGCTATGCTTTGCTGCTGCTCTTGCCTCTTGCTCTGCTGCTGCTGCTCTAGCTCTACTGCTGCTGCTGTTCGTACCTCATGCTTATGCTGCTACTCTCTGCTTAGTGCTTACATACACCTATGTGGCTGATGCTATATGGTATATCAGTGCCCTAGTGCTTACACGTATGTGCAAATGTGCCAATATGGATAAGTGGCCAACTGGCCATCAAATCTCACAAGAATCTGTGCCCTAGTGCTTTTAGACTCTTTCTGCTTGCTTTTATCCTATATGGTGTATTAGTCCTGGAGTGCACAGGACGACTATATGGACAATTCGGACCAACTAGACTCCTAATCGGTCTAGTGGACGACTAACCGTGATTAGTCAGCTGGTCGGTCCCATGGCAACTATGGTTGACTAGATGATTTGATAACAATACTTCCTCTTTATTCCGCCACCGAGATAGGATGTTAATTATGTCGTGGAACCAATAAAGATTTGATAATTCTAAATTTACATGTGGTATTTTCAAAATGAAAACTTTAGAACACAAATTAACACGCAAGTGATATTCATTATTCACTAGCATTTCATTGCTTGAAACATACAACTTGTGTCTTCAAATTTAATATTTATTATTTCCTTATCTGCAGCATTTTGTATTTGAAGCCTGTCAGGATTTAACTCTTGTAATTCTAATGGTAGCTGCTGCTATATCATTATCACTGGGCATGGCAACAGAGGTATCTTTATGACATTCTGATGATCTTTTCTCGTCTCCATGGGTAGTCATCTTGTCCTTTTTTTTCTCTCGAACATGTAGTGGTCATCTTGTGTTACCCACCAAGTTTCAACTGGGATATAATTTTGATTAAATAACAATTTGGCTGATTAGGATCCATGATTATTCCTGTTTCCACGATTTAGGGTGTAAAAGATGGATGGTATGATGGTGGAAGCATATTTTTTGCCGTCTTCCTTGTGATATTCGTTACAGGTAAACAATTTGTGTTTTACAGTTAGCTCTCTCCTTTCTTTTACTGTTGTCAAGTTATGCCCGCATCATTTCATCAATAAGCTTAAGTTATTGTCTAAGGTAGGCAATATACCCACATCTCAACCACCAACCAAGCCTCTACATCACAGCTCATTCAGGCAATCAGGCCTTGATTAAGGAATATATATTAAGTAGTGTTTTGGGGGCGCAGATGCAGACCGGTCATGCCTAATGTAGTCAACACAGATTTCTTTCAAGTAAATGGTCTTGCAGGGTTTCAAGCTTAGGAGCCATGATGTCCTACTCTGCAATTGTAAAAGTACACCTACCCTTGCTGGCAATGTAATTGGACCACTATTTTCACTCTTCTTAATACAATGGCATGCAGTTCTTATGCGTGCTCGAGAAAAAAAAATGAATGTTATGTGCCAACCATTACACCAAACATCTTAGGTATTAGAGAAGGACCAGTTCTTTTTCCTCTTTCCTCTCTCCTGGAGAGACCTGGGTCTTCTGGACCCTCCTTTAATTCCTCTTCTTTTATTTTCTCAAGGGAAACCTGTTTGCTTTTTGCCTTTTCTTTTCTTATATAAATAAATATTTACCACAGTAGGGGCTTCCCCTACTGTTTTCACTCAAAAAATATGCTCATATGTCAAAAACTGCACTTAAATATGGTCATGTTCTATTTTACGGTTTTCCCTCATGTTACAGTACCCCGAGTCATCTTGTTCTGTTCTGATACTTTATTTTTTCACAACTTTCTTAGCAACCAATGATTATAGACAATCACTTCAGTTTCAACATCTGAATGAGGAGAAACGAAACATACAAGTTGAGGTGAGTACGTTTATACGCATTTATTTTGGGATTTAATTCTGCATATAGACAGTCATTCTATGTCAGTACCAACTTATTGTGATCTATAGGTCATCAGAGGTGGTAAGAGATTAGTAGCTTCAATATTCGACCTTGTTGTTGGTGACGTGGTTCCCCTCAAAATCGGTGACCAAGTACGAAATCATATATTCTGGTCTATCTCTACATCTTAGTTCCTTCTCTATTTTCCCCTAAAAAATTTGATGTGGTTATGTTCATCCATCTTTAGGTTCCTGCAGATGGTATACTGATATATGGTCATTTTCTTGCAATTGATGAATCGAGTATGACAGGGGAATCCAAAATTGTAGGTGTTGGTAAAAAATGGAACCCTTTTTTGTTTCCTAAAATCTGCGTTTTTTCTAAATGTTTCAACTATATACCATGATCAGGTTAATAAGGACCAAAGGGCCCCTTTCTTGATGTCCGGTTGCAAGGTTGCAGATGGTTATGGCTCTATGCTGGTAAGCATCAGACTGTTTTCCAGGGCTTGTGGAGTATAACTTAATTGACTCTTTCAAAGTATATATGGCGAGTGGAGTGTGTTGCTTTAGCTGAGTATGCTTTCTTGTACAGTATTACGTGTATCGGCTCCTACTATCACATTCATTCTGGCACTTTATATTCACCACTAACATAATCTTTCTGCAATTGCTATCAATACAAAGGTAACTGGTGTGGGTATCAATACTGAATGGGGTATGATGATGGCCAACCTTTCAGAGGATACTGGTGAAGAAACCCCATTACAGGTTAATTTCTTAAGTTGCCTTTTGAAAAGGGACGCTTATGCACAATGAGTCTATTTTGACTCAATATTGATTGGTCCTTGCTCCCACTTGCTTTGGCATAGGTACGCTTGAATGGTGTTGCTAATCTTATTGGTATTGTGGGTTTGTTGGTTGCTGGTGCTGTCCTCGTTGTCCTCTGGCTAAGGTCTGTTCAAGAGTTAGTTGCCATGACATTGTGGTATATCTTACACAGTTATGCAACACTTCAATGTCTGTTTCTTACAAGGATTTTTTTTTTTTAAATACAGGTATTTTACTGGACATACCAAGAATCCAGATGGGACTACCCAATTTTTGGCTGGAACAACAGGTGTAAAACAGGGATTTATGGGGGCAATTAGAATTTTGACAATTGCTGTATGTATTGCTAGATAGTTTTTTTTTTTGTTAATGTTATGAAGAGTATCAGCTTTTACACACCTGATTATGCCATATTTCTTTATAGGTGACTATTGTGGTTGTTGCTGTGCCTGAAGGACTTCCTTTAGCAGTAACATTGACGTATGGATTGTTTATCTTTCATGCAAGTTACTTAGAATTTTTTTCGGTACATTACTCATGGTTTCTTTTTTCTTTTTTTTGTTTCAGTCTTGCATATTCAATGAGGAAGATGATGCGAGACAAGGCTCTGGTAAAACCTCAGATAGATTTATGAAGCCAAACCTTCATATGACTTAGTATATGTATATACATATTTATATCATTGACTTTTTCATATTTTTTTTTCTCAGGTGAGACGGCTCTCATCTTGTGAAACAATGGGATCAGCAACCACTATTTGCAGTGACAAGACTGGAACTCTTACCATGAATAAGGTTTGTGAAGTCAATATGTACTCACCACAAAAGTACCGTATATTATTCCCATGGATGGTGTTACTTCATGTTTTTTCAATTGAATTCTAAAATATGAAATTCTAACAGTTACAAGTGCATATATTCCTATACTAGTGTTTAACTATGAAACCCACGATGGCATAAAGTCAATGACACCTTAAATTCATATAATTCTTTTGGTACCTTGTTTGTATTGATCTTCTAGATGACAGTTGTTGAAGCGTATTTGGGTGGGAAAAAAATGGATCCTTATGATAATGCCAGCACGATGTGCACCAGTGTGACAGATCTATTAATTGAAGGAATTGCACAGAACACAACAGGGACTGTGTTTATGCCAGAGGTAATAAACTCCATAAACATTGTATTGTTTGCAGAATCTAGTTGATATGCTACATTGACATGTATACCAATTAAGTTCTATTGATATGAATTGCACGAGATCAATCCTATATTGTTTTCATATCATGGAAAATTAAATCCAAGTTAGTATGGTTCCCTATTTTTAGGATGGAGGAGCTACGGAAGTTACTGGCTCACCAACTGAAAAAGCAATTCTTTCTTGGGGCCTTATGGTAATACTGAGTATACACTCATTTATTTTGCATTATTTCCTTCGATTTATTTTATTGATTTGACAGTTTGCCTGTATAGATTGGGATGGACTTCAAGGATGTGAGATCAAAATCTTCAGTTCTTCATGTTCTCCCATTCAATTCAGAGAAGAAGCGTGGTGGTGTGGCTTTGCAAGTGGTAAGCTTATTCTAATGCACTGAAAAATTCTGAAGGAAATAATCTGTTGTCAAACAAGAAATTATCATGTCTATTATTGATTATTTATAGTGGAACTAATAAGGACATAAAACTATATACTTTTTTTTGAACGAACATAAAACTACATACTTGGCTCTGTGTAAATTTGAGTTTTGCTACTGATTTTCACATTTTTTACTTTTTTTATGCAGTGCTTGTCTAGATTTCCAGATCTCATTACAATTCTTTTGCTGAAAAAAATATCATCCAAGTGCTTTTGGATAATCTGCCACATTTTCATCTGACCCTGACAATGTTGGGGTTTCTTTCCTTCTCTGTTTGGATCTTCTTTATATGTAAATATGCCTATTAGTTCCTTCCTGAATGCTTGTCATGGCGACAATATCTTATCTGTGCCTGAGAATCTTTCCTACTCCCTTTTAGATTGCCTTACCTCACTACTCTTTTGTATGTGTATTTGCAGTCAGATACAGAGTTTCACATTCATTGGAAAGGGGCAGCAGAGCTACTATTAGCATCTTGCCGAAGCTGGCTTTCTACTGATGGTTCTGTTCAGCCAATGAATTCCATCAAGGTAAATATGCACCCAACTTGCCTTTTTAGTCATTCTGATTTCTAAAGTATTATTAACTTTAAAGTATTCTTTTCAGCATAGCGAATTCAAGAAATCGATTGATGATATGGCAGTGAGTTCATTGCGTTGTGTAGCTTTTGCATATTGCCCCTGGGAATCCAAAATGGTCCCAACGGAATCTCTAGATAAGTGGAAGTTGCCTGCGGATGATCTGACTCTTATTGGGGTGGTCGGGATAAAGGTAGTTTATTATGAGCCAATGTATATTTGTACGTCTCCTCAGTACTTGACTTTGATATTACGTCTGCGTTCTCCCCCCTCCCCCTCCACACCCCCCCCCCCCCCCCCCCCCCCCCCCCCCCCACACACACACACACACACACACACACACACACATAATGATATAACACTCAATTCCAGTTGCTAGCGTCAAGTTTTTACACGTCATTCTCGAGTCGCATAACCATAAGTATGGCAGAAATGAGAAGCTAAGAGTATAATGGTGCAAAAACTTGTTCTTGGTGTTTTGTACCCATTATGTTCCAAACTTATTTAACTTTGACCAAGTTTATAGAGAAATATATTCACATTTACAATACCAAATAAATGCACTATCAAGACATATTTCATGGTGGATTTAACAAACTAGTTTTATGTTGTATACATTGATGCATCTTTGATCTTTTTATAGACTTGACTTGGTCAAAGTTAGAGAAGTTTGACTTAGGACAAAACTAGAACACCTTAATATTTTAAAAGAGTGATTTGTTTTTTTACAGGCCCACTCTATGTTTAGATTATTCTGCAAAGTAACTCTAGCTCCTTTTGTTTATTTGCTTGTCTAGGCACATATTCTGTTCATATTTGTCCATAACTTGTAACTTCCCAGTGATTGAATTCATTATTCACCCTTCTATAAGAGTTTCTTCTACTGTAGGATCCCTGTCGCCCAGGAGTGAGGAATGCTGTGCAATTATGCAGTACTGCTGGTGTAAAGGTTTGTTGTCATCTGTACTCATTTATGTTCCCCTCTACTTTTTTATCATGCATTCATTCACCTTCCGGATTTTCATCCGTTTGTTCTAGTCTGAACTTATGTTGGTTAATCTAGATCATGAGTCATGTGTCATGACCATCTCTTTAGCTTTTTTGCGAATGCGCCTGAGCGCGTATGACCATCTCTTTAGCTCATATTGTGCTTTGAATAATAGTACTTACAATGTGCCAATGTTAAATTCATTTTATGAACATAATTTTGCTTCTCATGACTTAAAATATTTATTTCAATGTTTTATTTTGTGCCCCTTTTTTACTTTAGGTACGCATGGTCACAGGAGATAATGTTGGAACAGCAAAGGCCATTGCTGTGGAGTGTGGAATATTAGACGCAAAAGATGCTGCATCAGAACCTAATGTAATAGAAGGAAAAGTGTTCCGCGAGATGTCTGAAACTGCACGAGAAGATATTGCTGACAAAATTACAGTAAATCTCCATTGATATCTCTCCCTCATTATGTTACATTTTAGGATTTATATGCCACAGTAGATTCCATTTATATTAAAATCACAATAATATACTTAAATACTTAATAATGTACATTTTCCACTTATATATGATTAGTATGGATTTCAATACAACACATCATTGTATCCATTGGTTGATAGACTTATATAGCATCGCACCTTTGGTGTCATGGTGGAGTTGTTGGTTCAAATCCTAGTGCACACAATTTAAAGAATAACTAGCTGTGTGCGTCCCTAATTAGTGCAAAGGCTGCAAATTATCTCCATTATCTAAAATTGAACCAACTTAGAGCTCCACATAAGACCCTGTCTACTCATCAAAATGTTTTACTATATGATGTATGGCAAATTTGGAGCTACTGTTATCCATGACAAAGAAGGCTCAAGTTAAATTGGATGCGGCTGAACTACAGTGATGCTTTGTGCTGAAAATTGATGGTTCTCCTTTGTTTTATAATGCAAGTAGCGAACATTTGCAACGCCTTTTATTTTAATTAATAACATGTCATTACTAGACCATATAAAAAAACTAGTTGATTAGTTGGACTTAATAAAGGAAGAAGCCCATTTTACTACCCTGAACAATCCTGTTCACTTAATCCCATCAATAAAATGTCAGCTCAATTTACTCCCCAAACTATTTCAATTATTCCAATCTACCCCAGTAATTTTTTCCTTTTTTGTTTCTTCCTATACAAATTTAGTTTTAAGTTCAGAATTTGTAGAGTGACATAACTTATGTCAAAGAAAGGTATATTAAGAATTTTTCATGATTATTTTCATAGATTAGGAGCATGTAATACTAAATTAACTCTAGAAATACAAAAAAATATGAACAATATGATGAAAATTCTTAATGTATTTGTCTAACATAGGATGTCATGTTATTTATCACCCCACAAAATGTGAACTTAAAACAACAATGACAAAATCATTAGGGGAAATAGTGGGTTAAAAGGATAAAGTGGATTGTTTGGGGTATTAAAATGGGATTTCCCCTAATTTAAAGCTCGTCAATGACATGAGAGGTACTTTTGAATTTTCTAAATATCAGTCACTCAACCAACTCTCTGTTGCAGGTAATGGGAAGATCTTCCCCAAATGACAAACTTTTGCTTGTTCAATGTTTAAAAAGAAGGGGCCATGTTGTAGCTGTTACTGGTGATGGCACAAATGATGCTCCTGCATTACATGAGGCCAGTCCAAAATTTCATCATTCCTTTGATAATCAACCTGCAATAACCTTCTCCTAATCCTGAACTTTTTGTCATATAGGCTGATATAGGTCTTTCAATGGGAATATCAGGAACAGAAGTTACCAAGGAAAGCTCAGACATTATAATCTTAGATGATGACTTCACCTCTGTGGTCAAGGTTATCTTCTGTAACTTCAAAGTATAAGGCATTCTAACCAAGATGTGATGTGTCCCAGTATACTTTCGTCACAGCATGCATGATGCCTTTGCTTATCGGCATGCATAATGTCATAGCTTGTCAATGTTTTTTTTTAATGCACGTAGTTTGTCAGCGTGACAAATTATCAAATCACTCGTTATGTTTCTTTTTGTGATCTTTCTGTTAGTTGAAAAAATGCATTAAAACGATATAATAAATGTTTACAGTTACCGTAACAGCCCATACCTGCAGATATTCTTGCTGATTTTATACTTCGCTTGCTTTGAGTATACTTAACGATTATTTATAACATCTGTCTAGACTTTAGAGCGTGAATGCTTATTTTAAATTTCTCCTTTCAGGTTGTTCGATGGGGCCGGTCTGTTTATGCAAATATTCAGAAGTTTATCCAGTTCCAACTTACTGTTAATGTTGCTGCCCTAGTTATAAATGTGGTTGCTGCTGTGTCCTCCGGGGATATTCCTCTGAATGCTGTTGAGGTTCAGATTTTCCTTTTGACCTGTAGAACTACAATATTATTCTTACTTTTAAATTTTTTTATAGCTCCTCTACCTTGTTACTGGAGTGGTTTAGCATGTCACGTGCATGAGAAGGGCTATGGCAAATCTTTGCTGTCTATTAGAAATATTGGATGCATATTATTTATTAAAGGAATTGGATACAGATTGTTACAATAGATTTTTATGTTTCTAGAAAGTATAGCAAGGCACTTAATGTAAGACCTTGCAGGAATCTTATTTGGTACATTTCTTGCAAATGATGCCCAGTTTGTTTGTTTTTATCTACTTATTGTTCCCCCCTTGTCAGCTTCTTTGGGTGAACCTTATTATGGACACACTCGGAGCTCTTGCATTAGCAACCGAACCACCAACAGACAACCTAATGAAGAGGCATCCCGTCGGTCGAAGGCATGGCATAACATCCTTGATAGCTATCAACACTTTTGTTTTGTGTACTCTGTTCTATTTCGTAGTTAGGTGTTGTGCAAAAGCAGCATGATATTTACTTTCTAATTTACTTCCGCAGGGAACCTCTTGTCACAAACGTTATGTGGAGAAACCTTTTTATCCAGGTCTCTAGTTGTCTACTCATCTTTATGTCTTGAAGTAGACCCTGCTGAATGGGGCCATGTTCATTTTTACATATCTAACTTCATTGCAGGCACTGTACCAGATAGCAGTTCTTCTCATATTCAATTTTGATGGCAAAAGGATTCTTCGTTTACAGAATGAAAGTTGGGAGCATGCTGGGAAAATTAAAAATACCTTTGTCTTTAATGCATTTGTCTTTTGCCAAGTAAGTTGGTCGCTCTCCAATTTAAAAGTTTCCTTCATATGGCTTCAACATACCCTTGCCATATACCCACTTTTTTTCTTTAAAAAAATGGATATATCGCCCTTTAAATTATACCAATAATCATATGTACTCTACAGCTTCTTAGCAGCTTGGTAAGTCTATTATACAGGACCGTAGAATTGTTTTCCCATACCTGCTGTGCCATTTGTGTCAGATCTTCAATGAGTTCAATGCTCGCAAGCCTGAAGAGAAGAATGTCTTCAAGGGAGTTACAAACAACCACCTTTTTATGGCCATAGTTGGTGCAACTACCGTGCTTCAGGTAACATGCTATTAGAATGCTTTTAGTTTTGCATGGTTTGACGAACGGCAATTATCAAGTATTAACACTCTCTGTCAGATCTTGATGATTGAGTTCCTCGGGAAGTTCTTCGATACTGCTAAACTTAATTGGAGACTATGGTTGCTGTCAGTGGCTATTGGCGCAGTGAGGTATGCATGTATGCTACTTTTGTGTTTCAGTCAAAATCCCTGCAGCGTG
Source organism: Miscanthus floridulus (assembly GCF_019320115.1). Taxonomy (NCBI): domain Eukaryota; kingdom Viridiplantae; phylum Streptophyta; class Magnoliopsida; order Poales; family Poaceae; genus Miscanthus; species Miscanthus floridulus. Next base: position 112,950,472 of record NC_089582.1, read on the forward strand.
CTTTCCCAACAATTTGTAATGCTAATCTTGAAGTATATGGTATATACCTACAAAAAATGTTCAAAGTTATCACATTTGCATCAACCGAAGTATACGACTTGCAGTTATGTTCTCTGCTATGTCAGCCAACAAGTCAAATAATACAGGACACTGTTGACTAGAATCAACTTACTGAACATCGTTTAATTTGCTCTTTGAAGCACCGAGTCTGATTTGACGACAGACCAATCATCCTAGATTCTGATTTGTGCCCATTTTGGATCCAGTTGGCCTCTCGCCTATCTTGGGAAATTCGTCCCTGTGCCTGTCAGGCCTTTACAGAGCTACTTCAAGCATTGTTCTTGTCGTAGAGGACCACACCGAGGTAATTCACGAGTATATGTCTAGACAACCGATCGTTTCCCATTGACTATCTGCATTAATAAGCAGCTTACACCAGTGCCTACGTGCATTGCGTTGCATGTTGCAGATGAAGAGCAAGGCGGCAAGAGCTGAAACTTGGCAGGTACGCCCAGGCTAGATCCTCATCAGGAGCTTCAGCTGAAGCAACAGCCAGGGCGTGCATTACCCCTACATATATATGCAGATGCAGACGCATCCAGAGAGAAATAAAAAGAGAGACCCGGCTCATTGTGCGGGGTGCATCACTGCAGAAGATCGTTATGCCGGTGCTATACCACCCTTCTAATTCCTTGCAAATTCTGTTGGAACTAAACCTACATTCCCAATGGTTTCCATCGAATTGAACTATTAGAAGACAGTGGCTTGGTTATATTGCGAACTGCAGCAGTTGTACCGCGCGGCTTGTTCTGCCTTCTGCGTTCTGCGTCGCCGTGTTGTACTGGAGACCGGAGAATTAACGAATATTCGCGATCCCGGTTCCGGGAGCCTAACAGGAATGCACAGTGATGACTGATGAGGCAGGGGTCTAAGCATCAAAACATGCATCCTCCGTTCCTCCACCGTTGCAACTTGCAAGCCCGCGCGCGCCGGCACCAGCCAAACGGCGGGACCGGGACCGCGGCATGGAGAAGAGGGCAATCGCGGCGTCCTCCCGGGGCCCAACGCCATGCCACGACGCACCCGGGACCGGAGAGCACGAGCTCATGGGCGCAGAGCCCCCTGGCCCTTCCCCTGATGCGCCGCGCTTGGCTACTCATTTGCTCAACGGCTTAACGCCCCTCGCTCATCCACGGAGGGCAGTGCTAGAGCCCGGATGGCCGGATGTCCGTGCCTGCACTCCGTCGCCCCCCGCACATCTGCATCCCGTGCCCGCAACACAGGCCCGTGTCGCCCCACGTGGGGAGTCTCCGCTCGCGCCCCTTCGCTTCTCACATACATGCACGTGGCCAACAGCTGCAGCGGGTGGCTACGCTAGCATCCATAAGAGGGGGAGGGGCGGCAGATGTCCAGCCAGCGCCGGGAGGAGGAGCAGGAGGAAACATCGAGGCGAAGGTGCACCTGATCTACTTTTAAAACATCCGGATGCAACACTTACCACATACGTCTGAAGGCAGATAAAATACATGAAACACGCATCTGAAACACTAGCTACGACACCAGATCTACTTTTAAAACATTAAGATAAAACACTTGCAACATACGTATAAAACAGCTGAATCACTCAAAACATTCATTTGAAACACTTGCAAAAAACACCTTAAAACACTTCATATGTGTGAAAACATATGCAGCATCCAGATGAAACATTTGCAAACATACGTCTAGTAAACGAGATGAAACATTTAGAATATACACTTGAAACATACGTATATAGCCACTGCAACATGTGCAACGTTTCAATCTACTTTTGCAACATCAAGATGAAACACTTGCAACATCTAGATAAAACATCTGAAACACTTGAAACATACTCTTGCAACATCGTATTTGCTTGCACGAATGGAGGCACGCCGGCGCGGAGGTTGATGGCGACGCATGGACCTCGTTGTGCGGTAGCGGCACGGGCAACTCGCCGGTAGGCGTAGCGTCACCAGAATCTCGTCCTCCTCGCCTTCTTGCTGGAGCATCCATTGTGAAGGCTCGCCGGCTTGGTGGAGGCGGCCACGGCTCGCCAGCTCGATGTAGGCGGTCGTGGCGAGGAGACAACGAGGTGGAGGCGGGCAAGGCAGACTGGGCCCGGTGAGGAATGCAGCGCAGAGGAAGCAACATGGGAGGCAGCGTGGAGGAGGCAATAAGGGATGGGGTGCGGCGTGGATGGGACGAGCAGATAGAGTCGTTGATCAAGCAGCGTGTGCGGGAGTGAGCGGAGGGAGGCGTCCTATGAGAGATAGCAGCGGGGATTGGAGAGAATTGGGAGGAATCAGAGCAGAGTAAGCCGGAGAAAGAAGAGGAACAGTGGGACGACGGAGGAGTTCTCTTAGTTTAGGGAAACAGAATTCGGTTTGACAAAAGTTGCTTCTCTCCTCTCACACGACTCTTTTAACGATTATAGAGGCAGAGCCCCTTGTCACGCACGCATGCGTCCTCAGCCGACCCATTCTCCACCGTAGTACTTGGGGTTTGCCTTCTTGGACCTCTAAAAGCCCTAATTTGACTTTGGATAATTGATGAAACCTATGCACTAACATTTGTCATGAGATGTGATATGAGCTAGGTTGGTGCATTCCAAGTGAGCAGCATGGTGACACTCAAAGTGATGGTGATGATCACATGAAATGATGAAGATAGCAACATGTTATGATGATCAAGTGCTCAACTTGGAAAAGAAGAAAGAGAAAAACAAAACCGTATGGAGATCAAGGCAAAGGTAAATAGAGGTTTTGTTTCGGTGATCAAGACACTATAGAGAGTGTGGTCACATTTAGGATAGATGGCTGAACTATTAAGAGGGGTTCTTAACTAGACATTTTGGTCATCTAGTGCCACTAGGTGTTGGACTTCATGCATTGCATTTAGGCCTAGTGCACATCGGAGAGCAAGCGAAAATATTTATAAAAAATGTTTTGAGAAATGCTAACTTGGCTCTAACATATTTTGAGAAAACACTTTGAGAGTTAGCATTGCTTGTGGAATGTTGCTCTAAGTTGTCATGGAACGAAACGAGAAAAGTTTGCAACTTGGGGAAGGACTTAGTGCCTGGGTGGCACCGCCACCCATAGGGCGGTGCCCACTTGGGCTCGATAGAGAAAGGCCGAGAGCGGCTAGTTTAGGGTGGTCATCGGACACACCGATGTACACCGCCTCGGGCGCGGCGGTGCACCGCCTGGTCACCGCCACTAGGTGTCCGGTGCCACCGCCGTTTTTCTCCAGAGACAGGCGCAAGTGAGGGAGGTCACCGCCGTGGTCACAGCGGTGCACCGCCCTATTTTTCCAGAGAGGGCCGGTTTCAGGGACTTGGCTGGGATGGTCACCGCCACCCCTAGGGCGGTGCCACCACCATGCCTTGTCCGGTGACGAATGGCTAGTCCATTGGGAAGTGACCGTTGGGGCACCACCACCCCCAGGGCGGTGTGCCACCGCTGTGTCCGGTGCCCCCGCCCCAAAGGATACAATGGCTCTATTTGCTTGTGTGGCTATAAATAGAGGGTGTGGCCGGCCTTGGCCACTCTCTTAGCACCTCTTACGCTTGTGCACACCCTTTAGAAGCTAAGCAACACACTTCACTCACTTGTTCACTTGATTTCATCATCTTGAGTGAGATTGGAGAGCCTCTAGTGCATTGCATTGAGTTACATCATCTTGTGGCACTAGTTGGGTGATTTGGGTTGGTTGTGAGCTTGTTACTCTTGGTGTTTGCCGACAGCTAGACGCCCCGGAGATTTGAGGATCGTTGAGCGGAGTTGGTGATTGTCTCCGGCCTCGATCGGTTGCTTGTGAGGGGTCTTGTGCCTTTCCCGACGGAGCACCAAAGGTAACTCTAGTACATTGCTCGTGTCATTGAGCTACCTCACTTGTGGGTAGGTTCTTGCGGTGTCCAATTATGTGGATGAGGTTTATGCAACACCTCTTAGCCGTCGAACCACCAAGTGTTGGTCGACACAACAGGGACTAGCGTGCCGGCAAGCATGTGAACCTCGGGGAAAAAATCTTGTATCTCTTGTGTGATTGAATTTCTCCTGGTGATTGGATTGTCTACATCTTGTGATTGGTTCATTCCTCGATGCGACGGTATAAACACCCTACTCACCTCTTTATATTCCTTGCAAACTAGTTGTCAAGCTCTATAGTGTAGTTAGTCTTTGAGAGCTTGTTAGTTTGGATAATGTGGTTCTTTAGTTAGTCTTTGAGAGCACACTAGCTTAGTGAGTAGTGTCCTAGCTTATTGTGTATGTTAGTGATCATAGCAACTATAATTGTTGGGATAGATGGCTTGCAATCCTTGTAGAGCTAGAGCAAAATTGATTTACGCGTTTGTTGTACTAATCATTTTGCTCTAGTGTCTTGTAGAGATTTTAAATAGGCTATTCACCCCCCTCTAGTCATATTATGACCTTTCCGCCTCTGCGCCTTGGGCCGCTCACTGGGCTTGCTTGTAGCTAGACCATCTTCAGATGATGAGGCAGCAGCCTGGGCGGGAACGCTGCTAACACTCCCCCTTCCTTGGAATGTTGTTTGTCCCCGAGCAGCAGCTCTTGGAAACTCCAAGGAAGGTGGCAGGTTGTTCCACTTCACCAACACTTGAATGCGACTGGTGCCGTGAGGAACAAGGCGGGACTCCAGTATCTGCTCAAGCACCAGATTCAGAGCAAAGTCAGATGGGAGATCGGCAATTACCTGATGAGTTGCCCCAATGGCCTTCTTAAGTTGAGAGACGTGGAACACCAGGTGTATAGATGAATGTGTTGGCAAATCCAACCGGTAAGCCACTGAACCGATTCGAGCAGTAATGCGAAAAGGTCCAAAGAAACGAAAGGCCAATTTCTGATGAGATCTTGGAGCTAATGAAGTTTGCACATACGGTTGGAGTTTCAGGTATACCAGATCACCAACTGCAAAGCTGTGCTCAGATCTATGCTGGTCAGCCTGTTTCTTCATTCGATGTTTGGCGTGAAACAGATCTTGCTGCAAGAGTTGATCCATCCATTGAAGATCAGATGTCCAGGCCTCAACCTCTGAATGGACGGCAGCAGAAGGGTTAACAACAAGCATACGAGGAGGGTAGAGTGCCTCAAACAGAGTCCGACCAATTGCTGAATGAGTGGACGTATTATACCAAAACTCCGCAGATGACAACCAAGAGCTCCAGTTGCGAGGGCTGGCATGAACATAGCAACACAAATAGGTTTCCAAGCACTGGTTGAGTCTCTCTGTCTGACCGTCCAAGCACTGGTTGAGTCTCTCTGTCTGACCGTCAGACTGGGGGTGATAGGCCGAGCTCCGGCACAACTTGACATCGGCTAGCTTGAAGAGCTTAGACAAAAAATGGCTGGTAAAAATATGGTCACGGTCAGAGATGATTGCACCTGGTAGCCCGTGCAGTCTGTAGACATTGTGAAAGAAGGACTTGGCAACCCCGGCTGCTGAAAAGGGGTGACAGAGAGCAATAAAATGTGCATACTTTGTAAGCGGGTCCACTACTACCAGAATGCAGTTGAACGAATGTGATAACGGAAGACCTTCTATGAAATCCATAGAAAGGACCTGCCAGGCAAAGTCAGGCACCAGCAATGGCTGGAGTAAACCCAGGGACTTGGCGCGATCATACTTAAATTGCTGGCAAATAGAACAAGACTGCACAAATTCTTTAACGGCAGACTTCATACCTTTCCAGGCGAAACACTGTTTAAGCCTCATGTGGGTCACAGGCACACCAGAATGACCTCCCCAAGTGCTGGCATGGAATTCTGATATCAGGCGCTGCTGCAGCGCAGAATCATTGCCGATCCAAATATGATTACGAAACCGCAGAAGCCCAGAATTCAATGTGAAATGGGGCACCGAGTTAGGATCCAACGCCAGCTTTGTCAGCAAGGAAGTTGCAGCAAGGTCGGTAGAATAACTGTGCTGAACAGCAGTAGACCATGTTGGCGCAGCCACAGAAGCACAAACTACAGAAGGGGCAGGATGCCGTGACAAAGCATCTGCTGCACGGTTATCAGTACTCGGACGGTAAACTATCTGATACTGCAGGCCAAGGAGTTTAGAAAAGACCCGCTGCTGCCAGTGAGTGTTCAAGCGCTGATCACCCAATTGTGTCAAACTGCGCTGATCCGTCATGATAGTGAACTCCTGAAATTGCAGATAAGCGCGCCAAGTCTGTACTGCTAGGAGAATGGCCATAAACTCTTTTTCATACGTAGAGAGACCACGGGTCTTCGGCCCCAATGCTTTGCTCAGGAATGCTAGAGGGTGTCCGTCTTGCGTGAGAACTGCTCCTACTCCAGATTCGGATGCGTCCGTTTCAATTGTGAAGGGTCTGTCAAACTTGGGTAACGCCAAAACCGGAGAATGACAGAGGGCAGATTTGAGCGCCAGGAAGGCAGACTCATGGTCAGGTGTCCATATGAACAATGTATTTTTCCTCAGCAAATTGGTCAATGGCTTCGAAATGATCCCAAAATGGCGTACAAACCGACGATAGTAGCCGGCCAGGCCCAAGAATGAACGGAGCTCCTTTACAGACAATGGCGAGGGCCAATTGGCGATGGCTTCAATCTTAGATGGATCAGTCCCGACGCCTGTTGCGCTAATTACATGGCCCAGGTAGGACGTAGGATATCTTGGTCTGTGCAAAGGAGCATTTCGACAGCTTCAAAGTCCACTGGTCTCGTGCAAGAAGTTCAAAAACCATCCTGAGGTGCTTCGAGTGCTCCTCTAGGGAAGCACTGTAGATCAAAATGTCATCGAAAAATATGAGGACAAACTTCCTGTGGTGTTCATTGCATCTTGAAAAGTACCAGGAGCCCCCGTGAAGCCAAAAGACATCACCCTGAACTCAAACTGACCAAAGTGGGTTTGAAATGCCATTTTGAACTCTTCTCCAGCCTTTATGCGGATTTGGTGAAAACCGGCTTGCAAATCCAAACTTGTGAAATAAGCAGCCCCTGAAAGCTCATCCAACAACTCCTCAATAATGGGCACTGGGTACTTGCCCTTCACTGTAATAGCGTTTAACTGACGGTAATCCACACAAAACCGCCAGGTCTGTTCCTTCTTTTTCACCAGTAAGACAGGCGAAGCAAATGCACTGGAGCTTTTCTGGATAAGACCTTGCTGTAGCATGTCATGAACTTGTCGCTCAATCTCAGTTTTTAGCAACGGAGCATAGCGGTAGGGTCGGTCAAACACGGGCTGAGCACCCGGAATCAAGGGTATGGAATGGTCACACGGACGCTATGGAGGCAAGCCAGTAGGTGGTTGGAACAGGTGATCATATTATGCTAGAAGAGCCCGCAGTTCAGGGATGGTAGGAGCGACTGAAACAGTGGTGTTATCCTTCTGCAGCACACACAACTGAATCACTGAGCCAACAGGCAGTTCAGGAGCATTACCCACCAAAACAGCAGTGGAGCCTTGGTACGGAATAGATAGCCACTTCTGTGCCCAGTGCACCTGCATAGGGCTGAAACTAGCCAACCAATCTAGACCCAGAATCATATCAAAGGATGATAACGGTAGCAGCTTAAGATCATTTGTGAATGTGCAGCCCTGGACAGACCAAACTGCAGCTGGTATATGGGACGTGCACTGTAACATAGCACCATTGGCAACTTGCACAGACACTGTTGGGTGAAGCTCTTGAATTCCAGACAGAGACTGAGCCAAACTGGAGCTAAGAAATGTGTGAGAACTGCCTGAATCCACCAGAATTGACAGTGAAATCCCCTGAATAGAACCGGTGAGGCAAAGAGTCTTAGGAGCTGATGCACCTGCAATTGCTGCTACTGACAGATGCATCATTACTTGTGACGCCGCTGGGGAGGGTGGGCTTGAGGTTTCTGCATCATCCATGTCAGGAAACATATCAAGCAATTCTTGCACCAGATGTAACTGAACCACCTCAGAGCATTTGTGTTCCCAGCTCCACTTAGCACGACATCGGATGCACAAACCACGGGCACGACGAGAGGCACGAAGTGACCTGAATTTTTCTTCAGCTGTACCCTGGTCACCTCCGTCACACGAGGAGCATCAACAATTGCAAGCTTCGGTGGAGGTGGTGGAAGAGGAAGCGGCGCAGGCCAGGCCGGCTTCTGTCCCGGCAGAACATCCACGCGCCGATACGGACGCTTGATCGCTCCCATGGCTTCTTCCTGCAATTGGGCAAGAATGCAAACAGTATCCAGTGTGGACGCTGAACGAGAACAACAGCTTTAATCTCATCGCGCAAGCCGTTAATGAAACGCTGAGTGTAGTACAGCGGATCGCGGTGCTTAGCATAGGCCTTCAGTTCATCTACAAGAGCTACGAACTGATCGATGTACTCGGTCACAGGCCCGTTCCGATGAATCTGAAACAGGCGACACAGCAGCAATTCGTGCTCGTCCCGTGCAAAACGAGAGAGCAACTGTGAACAGAAGTCAGTGAAAGCCCTAGCTTAGTTTTGAATTATTGATGAAACCTAGCACTAACCTTTGTCATGAGTTGTGATATGAGCTAGGTTGGTGCAATCCAAGTATGAAGCATGGTGGCACTCAAGAGATGGTGATGATCACATGAAATGATGAGATGACCACATGTGATGATGATAAGTGCTCAACTTGGAAAAGAAAAAAGAGAAAAACAAAAACCGAAATGATCAAGGCAAAGATATATGATAAGTTTTTGTTTTGGCACTTAAGACATCATAGAGGGTGTAAGTGCACTTAGAATCGATAGCCGTATTATAAAGAGGGAAAATCTTTGGCTAAACGATTTATCGAGTGCCACTAGGTGACATGACTTTTGCATATGCATTTAGGAACCTAGTGGGCTAACTTTGACCCTTATAAAATGCTTTGAAAAACGCTAACACACGTGCACACAAGTTTGACACTTTGTGGTTAGCAAGTTGGAAGCAAGGACGAAGCGGTTGAGGAGATAGAAAAAGAAAAGAAGGAGCTTGAAAGCATCTAGGCCCCTAGTTGGATTTTGATGATTAATGACAATACATGGTTACTATGACTAACGTGTGTTTTGCAGAGGCAATTAAGTTAGGTCATGGTAATAGAGATCGATTGAGCAATCATGGTGGTCATGCCCCTACGATGGAAATTATTTCGGTTTTCAAAGGATGGACGACAAGATTAAGGATGGACTAGTTCTAAGTGTTGATTGGAGTTGAGGAGACACTTAGAGTAGTTTATGACTTTGTTTTTCCTTTGGCCATACTATTACGGGGGGTATGGACAGGTAGCTTGACCTAGGTGAGTCTAGTGAGTTAGGTGTGGTGCACACTTGCTAAATCTAGCACTAGGTGGCTCCTAAAAAGCCCTTAGATCTATTGGAGCAAACTTCATTCACGTATGATCGAGAGTTAGAAGTGAATGGAGGGTCAAAAGTTGACCAGACACTGGTTCTGAAGTGACCGGACGCTAGCGCAGAGTCCGGTCAGTTCATTTGATCAAGGTGATTTCATCTGGTGTGACCGGACACTGAGAGGTGAGTGACCGGACGCTGAGTCCCAGCGTCTGGTCGACTCCAGTAAGGTTCTAGAGAGAAAATTATGACCGGATGCGTCTGGTCAGTGCTGACCGGATGCTGTCTAGCGTCCGGTCACAACTTAAACACTAGAGTTCGAGGAGAACTGACCGGAGCGTGCGGTCAACATGACCGGAGCGTCTGGTCACCCCACAGATGCACATAACGGTTTGTTTTTCAACCAAGGTTATAAATACTTCCTCCATTCATGTGAGGGGGTACTTTTGCTCATTCCAACAGCTGAGAAACACCTTTGAGAGTGCCAAGAAGAGCAAGGTCCTAGTGAGGTGATTGAGATTTGAGAATCCCAAAGAGAGCCCTCATTAGTGAAAGCAAGAGTAGCAAAGTGTGTATCCACCCTTCTCATTAGGCTTGTCGTGGTCAAGTGAGAGTTCGTGCTTGTTACTCTTGGTGATCGCCATCACCTAGACGGCTTGGTGGTGATTGGGAGCTTGGTGATCATCCGGTGGAGCTTATGGATGACCTAACTCAAGTTGTAAGCGGTTGTGGGTGATACACCATGACGGAGTGTCAAAGAATCAACTCGTAGAGAGCACTTGATCCTTGCACAGATCAAGGAGGAGCTACACCCTTGCGCGGGTGCTCCAACGAGGACTAGTGGGGAGTGGCGACTCTCCGATACCTCGGCAAAACATCGCCACGTTCCTCCTTCTCTCTTTACTTTGAGCATTTACTTTGAGCAATTCAATTCTTGTCATTTACATTCATAGAATTGCCATGCTAGAGAAGATTAGAACATAGGTTGCTAAACTTTTGTGCGGTAGATCAATAGAAACATTTTCTAGGCACAAGAGGTTAATTAGGCTAACCGTAGGACTTAGTTATTGCAAAGAAATTTACAATTAGCCCAATTCACCCCCCTCTTAGGCATCTTGATCCTTTTAGAGCTGCACTCTGACTGAATAGAGGCTTCGTCCTGACCAGACGCTAGTCAGTCAAGTCCGGTCATTTTTAAACCCTAGCGCGAAATTGGCCGAGCGTGCTGAGTTTTGATCGAACGTTGGCCTAGCATGGCCAACACGTCCGGTCACTTGTTGAGTGTTGGTGATCGAGCACGACTGGACGTGCAGGGTCCGAGTCAAGTTGCACTGACGTACGGTGACGTCGGCTTCATGGCGTGCGCAAAGAAGATGAGTGACCTCCTAGACACCCTCATGGCGGTATGGTGCCCCCTACAGATCTAGTTCGCCATGGCTTCATAGAGCCTTTCGACGAGGGGTCGAGCAGGAACCTAGTGATCTCACTCCTACTACTAGAGTGCTTGATGCTATTATGAGGAGGACCCTACTTCTGAGGATGGGGTATCATGAGGGCTTGACACGCATACAGCTATGGCTTCTAAACTCTCTGATACAGCAGACTGTGTTTGATATTTGGGATCTCCTTCTATCAGAGATGGAGGATACTATTGCAGAGGGGTTCAGGGGTCACAGGCAGTTGCCATATGCTCACTAGATTACATTCTTGATCCATAGGGCAGTTACTGTGAGGCCACCTGAGATGCTGGCAGAGTATAGTGGTGCTACTATAGAGTTCCCTACATACAACATGACTCAGATGATCCGCCATAGTGCAGTGAGGACACCTAGCCAGTCACGCCGTCATCTAGAGTTGCTAGAGATTGTAACCTAGTAGGATGAGACCATCAGGGGCATAGCAGCTATAGAGGAGGAGCAGTTAGATGCTCAGCAGGAGGGGATGGTCGAGAGCGACCATAGTGACAGCTCAGATGATGACTACCGCGATATCCCACAGATGCCTCCACGATGACATGACCATGAGGTCGGTAGCTCTAATTCAGCTCCACCTGCACCGCAGACAGACCCCGCTCTACTTGCCATAATTGAGCGGATGAGGCAGGATCAGGCTCGCCAGGCTCAGGAGACCGCTGCTACATTTGCACAATTTCAGACTCAACAGGATAGTTCTAGTAATAGCAGCAGGCGATACAGCAGCAGCAGCAGGCCATGCATCAGTAGTAGCTTCTTATGCAGCAGCAACTACTTGGGTTTATGCAGCATATTATGATAGCCATTAGGGCTCCACCACCATAGCCTTCACCTCAGCTTGGTCAGCCTGCCACCACTTCTATGACTCTAGTTGTACAGCCCAGTGGGCTTCAAAGTTAGGGACAACTAGCTCCATAGTTTTCTTCACCTACAGAGCAGGTGTCCTAGTGGTTTGCTTCGCCAGTGCTAGCCCCGCAGTTCACTCTCTTCATACGGGCTTTACTCCACCTCAGAGTTCGTCAGTGCTCACCCTAGTTTCTAGGAGCCTTGGTGCTTCATTCAGTGAGTTGATAGGGTAGCTGACTCCGCTAGAGCTACATGTCCCAGGTCCTTCCATAGTTGCACCTATTATCGGGACTACAGAGACGCTTCCTTCTTCAATTGCATCATCAGAGCCGCCTGCTACAGTCATACCTGTAGAGTCTTAGGCCGCACCTATCCCTGATCTAACCCAGACCGCTTCAGCATTGCTTCTAGCTATAGAGGGTCAGACTGCTCATAGCTTAGGATCAGATGATGATGGCACACGGTTTCAGCTCACTCCTCGCACCTTAGCGCCTGACTCGTCCGCTGCAGCCCCACCGTCCAACCCTTAGGTTTTGGTGTTTGACGCCAAAGGGGGAGAGGGATCGAGTATGTTAGTCTTAGGGGGAGCGCTACATTTAGGGGGAGTCTATCTATTATCTATCTATTAGCTTATCTATTACATTTGGAGTTTTATGTGTGATTCATTTTGCATTCATGTTTACTATTATGCATTGAACTACTTAAGTGTAATAATGTGATCTTGATATTTATATGATATGTGACATGTGTGCTCTCTACTTTGAATTATTTATATGCCATATCACTTGTGTTATGCTCATTTGCTTTGCTTCCGTGTTTTACTTCGATGCAAATGAGCTTTATTACTTGTACTCTTGCTTATTTCATATCTTTTGAGTACATCATGTTGGCTTGGGTCATATAAGCTTGCCTAACACTTTTGTTCTTATTGTCAAAAGCTTATATGAATCAAGCATGTTAAAAACCTCATCTCTTTCACATACTCGAGGTGGTATTGTCATCAATCACCAAAAAGGGGGAGATTGAAAGCATCTAGGCCCCTAGTTGGGTTTTAGTGATTAATGGCAATACACAGTTACTTTGACTAACGTGTGTTTTGCAGAGGCGATTAAGTCAGGTCATGGTAATGGAGATCGATTAGGCAATCATGGTGGTCATGCCCCTACGATGGAAATCATTTTAGTTTTCAAAGGATGGACGACAAGGTCAAGGATGGACTAGTTCTAAGTGTCGATTGGAGTTGAGGAGACACTTAGAGTAGTTTAGGACTTTGTTTTTCCTTTAGCCGTACTATTAAGGGGGTATGGATGGGTAGCTTCATCTAGGTGAGTCTAGTGAGTTAGGTGTGGTGCACACTTGCTAAATCTAGCACTAGGTAGCTTCTAAAAAGCCCTTAGATCCATTGGAGCAAACTTCATTCACGTATGATCGAGAGTTGAAAGTGAATAGAGGGTCAAATGTTGACCGAACGCTAGTTCTGAAGTGACCGGACGCTGGCGTAGAGTCCGGTCAGTTCATTTGATCAAGGTGATTTCGTCTACTACGACCGGGCGCTGAGAGGTGAGTGACCTGACGCTGAGTCCCAACGTCCGGTCGACTCCAGTAAGGTTCCAGAGAGGAAAAATCATGGCTGGACATGTCCAGTCAGTGCTGACCAGACGTTGTCCAGCGTTCGGTCACAACTTAAACACTGGAGTTCGGGAAGAACTGACCGGAGCATCCGGTCACCCCATAGAGGCACATAATGGTTTATTTTTCAACCAAGGTTATAAATACTTCCTCCATTCATGTGAGGGGGTACTTTTGCTCATTCCAACAGCTGAGAAACACCTTTGAGAGTGCCAAGAAGAGCAAGGTCCTAGTGAGGTGATTGAGATTTGAGAATCCCAAAGAGAGCCCTCATTAGTGAAAGCAAGAGTAGCAAAGTGTGCATCCACCCTTCTCATTAGGCTTGTCGTGGTCAAGTGAGAGTTTGTGCTTGTTTCTCTTGGTGATCGTCATCACCTAGATGGCTTGGTGGTGATTAGGAGCTTACTGATCATCCGGCGGAGCTTGTGGATGACCCAACTCAAGTTGTAAGCGGTTGTGGGTGATTCATCGTGACAGAGTGTCAAAGAATCAACCCGTAGAGAGCATTTGATCCTTGCGCGGATCAAGGGGGAGCTACACCCTTGTGCGGGTGCTCCAACGAGGACTAGTGGGGAGTGGCGACTCTCTGATACCTCGGCAAAACATCGCCGCGTTCCTCCTTTTCTCTTTACTTTGAGCAATTCAATTCTTGTCATTTACATTCATAGAATTGCCATGCTAGAGTAGGATTGGAACATATGTTGCTAAACTTTTGTACGGTAGATCAATAGAAACACTTTCTAGGCACAAGGGGTTAATTGAGCTAACCGTAGGACTTAATTATTGCAAAGAAATTTAGAATTAGCCCAATTTACCCCCCCTCTTGGGTATCTTGATCCTTTCAATTGGTATCAGAGCCTCGTGCTCACGAATTAGACTTAACCATCTAGAGAAAGATGTCTCACGGGGATGGACCTCCTCCTATCTTTGAGGGGGGTGATTTTCTATATTGGAAAATCCGTATGGAGGCGTATTTAGAAGCTTTAGATGTTGAAATACTTAGAGCCACCTCACAAGGCTTTCCAAAACCTTGGGATGCTACACACCCACAAGGCGATGAGGTGAATTACAAGAAATGGAATGCAAAGGCTCGAAACACCATCTTTAGAGGCATTTACAAAGATGTGTTTAACCGGGTGAGGAAGCATAAGGACGCCCACGCACTATGTTCGGATGTTTGTGCACTCCATGAGGGAACAAAGAGTGAGCGTGAGGAACGCTATCATTTTATCATGAAAAAGCTTAACTCTTTTGAGATGCTTCCTAAAGAATGTGCTAATGAGATGTATTCACATTTGAATGTTCTTGTAGAGGAAGTCAATGGGCTTGGACTCACTCAAATGCAATCATCCGATGTTGTAAGAAAAATCTTGAGTGTCCTCCCCATTGATAAATATGGACATATTGTGACCGTGCTTCATCAAGGTGATCTTTCCACCGCTACACCAATACAAATCTTAGGAAAGATCAATGCTCATGAGATGTACATGCACATCACACCACAAGATGGCTCATCCTCTACTAAGAAGAAAGAAAAAGACTTAGCATTCAAAGCTAGCCAAGAGAAGGGCAAAGCAAGGCTTGAGTATGAGAGCTCAAGTGATGATGAAATTGATGATACAAGTCTTGCTCTCATGGTGAGAAGAACCGCCAAGATGCTAAAGAAGCTCAACAAGAGTGGCATCAAGTTTGATAGCAAGAAGAAGAAGTTCTTCACTAGCTCTAGAAGGAAGCCAATCTCGGAGATGGATTGCTACAATTGTGGAGAACTTGGTCATCTAGCACACCAATGCACAAAGCCTAAGAAAGACAAGTACAAGAACAAGTACAAGGGCAAGAAAGATGACTCAAGTAATGAAGAAGAAGATGAAAAGAAAAAACAAGCCATACAAGAAGAAGGATGGCAAGAAGGAATTCCACAAGAAGAAGAAAAGTGGGAAGGCCTACATCGTTGGTGATTGGCTCACGGATATTGATTCATCTAGTGGCTCATCCGATGATGATAGTGACAATAAGAAGGTGTCCACCATTGTTATTGACTCTTCATCATCTTCACTGCCACCACCGCCATCATTCTCTACACACCTATGCCTTATGGCCAAGGGTGATCGCAAGGTATCAAATGATGATAGTAGTGGTGATGAACATGCTAGCAATGATGATAGCGATAGTGATGATGAATATGAATCACCTTCTTATGATGATCTTGTAAAATTGCTAAATCAATGCACTAAGATCATTAGAAAGAGTAGAGCTAAGAATGAAAAACTAGAAGCTAAAAATGATTCTCTTTTAGCTAAATGTGATATAGCCGAAAAGACTAGTGTTGAGCTTAGAGAAGCAAATGATGTTATATCATCCAAACTCAAGGAGCTCAAATCTTCTAAGAAAGAGCTTAAAGATAAACATGATAAACTTGAGAGGATACACAATGAGCTCATCACTAGCCACAACATGCTAAAAGAAAAATATACTACTCTTAAGATTAATCATGATAATCTTGTCATTGCTCAAGGATATTTATCCAATGAGCCACATGATGCTACTAACAATGTTATTAAGATTGATATAGCTATATCATATGATGATTTGATCATTGAGAGCATTGAGCAAAGTTCTACTAGCAAGGGCAAGCAAGTGGTTGAGACTGATAGTTATGATGAGTATATCAAGCTCAAGAATGACAATGAAAAGCTAAAGAAAGATCTTGAAGAGCTCAAAACCACCAACACCATAGTGTTAGAAACTCTTGATCATGATGGTGATTTGATTCTTGAGAATGAGAAGTTAAAAGAAGAGAAGAAGAAGCTCAAGGAAGAGAAAAATAATGATGCACTCAAGGAAGAGAAAAATAATGATGCTCTCAAGGAAGAGAATAAGAAGCTCAAATTAAAGAAAGAGCATCTTAAGATTGGATTGAGCAAGTTCACAAGAGGCAAGCATCTTCAAAGTGAGCTACTAATGAACACCGTCATGAAGATGAATAGAAGTGGCATTGGGTACTTGGCAAATCAAGAGAAGAAGTCTCAAGCTCAACAACAACACAAGTCAAAGCCAAAGTCAAAGAGATGTTTTGAGTGTGGACAAGAAGGCCACTTTGCCCATGAGTACCAAACTCCACCACCACAACCCTTGTCCAAGCATGCTAGACCTTTTGCTTTCAATGCTCATTACATGCTTAGAAAGGATTCTAGTGGGAAGATGAAAGTCATGTTCTTAGGACCTCCCAACAAGAATAGGCCTAAGAAAATTTGGGTAGCAAAGTCACTTGTTGAGAAGGTGAAGGGCCCTCAACATGTTTGGGTTCCTAAAGCTTGATCTCTTGTGTGTAGGTGAACTACAAGACCAGTGGAAGTCATTGGGTTATTGATAGTGGTTGCACACAACATATGACCGGTGATCCTTGTATGTTCATCTACTAGATGAAGAAGTAGATGGATAAGAAAGAATCACATTTGGAGATAATTCAAAGGGCAAGGTTAAAGGATTGGGCAGTGGCAATATCAAATGATCATTCTATCTCAAATGTGCTATATGTTGCTTCATTGAGCTTCAACTTGCTATCTATTGGACAATTGTGTGATCTTGGCTTCCAATGTTTGTTTACCGAGAAAGGAGTTGTTGTATCTAAGAAGGATGATGATCAAGTGATATTCAAAGGATTTAGATATAACAACCTATATCTAGTGGACTTCACCTCCAAAGATGCTAATTTTAAGACTTGCCTATTCACCAAAACAACTCTTGGGTGGCTATGGCATAGAAGACTTGCTCATGTTGGGATGAGCTCACTCAAGAAGCTAATGAAGAATGATTTGGTGAGAGGGTTAAAGGATGTGACGTTTGAGAAGAACATGCTCTATAGTGCATGTCAAGCTGGCAAGCAAGTTGCAAATACTCATCTAACAAAAGCTTTTATGTCAACCACAAGAGTGCTAGAACTCCTTCACATGGACTTATTTGGATCAACAACATACAAGAGTTTGGGAGGAAATCTTTATTATCTTGTAATAGTTGACGACTATTCAAGATACACATGGGTATTATTCCTTTATGACAAATCCAAAGTTGCATCTTGCTTCAAGAAGTTTGCCAAGAGAGCAAAAAATGAGTTTAAAGTGAAGCTTAAAAAGATTAGAAGTGACAACGGTAAAGAATTTGACAACACAAATATAGAAGCCTATTGTGATGAAGTTGGGATCAAGCATGAGGTCTCCGTAACATATACTCCTAAACAAAATGGTGTAGTTGAGAGAAAGAACCGGACATTGATCACTCTTACAAGAACAATGCTTAATGAGTACAACACTCCCAAAGCTCTATGGGCGGAAGCTATCAACATCGCTTGCTATGCATCCAACCACCTATTCCTTCAAAAGTTTCTTGGCAAGACACCTTATGAGTTGCTCAATAGAAAGAAGCTAGACGTCTCCTTCTTTAGGGTGTTTGGTTACAAATGCTACATCTACAAAAAGCGGCAATACCTAGGGAAGTTCCAAAGACGTTGTGATATTGGTTTTCTTGTTAGTTACTCATCAAAGTCCAAAGCATATAGAGTATTTAATCATGCCACCAACTTGGTTGAAGAAACATATGATGTGGAATTTGATGAATCTAACGGCCCCCAAGGAGCACATGAGAATCTTGATAATGTAGGTGATGAACCATTGAGGGAGGCCATGAAAAATATTCCAGTTGGAGACATCAAGCCTAATGATGAAGAAGATGATGTACAAGTGATCAATCCTCCTTCATCAAGTGTGCCACAAGATGGTGAAAAAGATGGGAGAGTAGAAAATGAAGACACTCATGTCTCCCATGAGCGAATGGTGGTACAAGCACAAGATGTTGATGCTCCACAACCCTCCCTCAAGTGGTTGATAGAAGAAATTCACCTCTACTTCAAGCTCATCCACAAGATCTCATCATAGGGAGTCCATCAAAGGGAGTAATGACTCGCTCACAAAAACTTACTTCATTTATTGAACATCACTCTTTTGTCTCTTGTTTTGAGCCTACCAAGGTAGAAGAAGCTCTTCAAGATCTAGATTGGATCAATGCCATGCATGAGGAGTTGAACAACTTCACCCACAATGAAGTTTGGACTCTTGAAGAGCGACCAAAAGGTGCAAGAGTCATTGGAACAAAGTGGGTGTTCCGCAACAAGCAAAATGATCAAGGCATTGTTATAAGGAACAAGGCAAGACTAGTTGCAAAGGGGTTCTCTCAAGTTGAAGGTTTGGATTTTAGAGAGACCTTTGCACCGGTTGCAAGACTAAAAGCCATCCATATCCTCCTTGCATATGCATCACATCATGAAATGAAACTATATCAAATGGATGTAAAAAGTGCATTTTTAAATGGCTTTATTAATGAACTAGTCTATGTTGATCAATCTCCCGGGTTTGAAGACCCTAGATATTATAATCATGTTTATAGGTTGTCCAAGGCGCTATATGAGCTTAAGCAAGCCCCAAGAGCTTGGTATGAGCGTCTTCGGGACTTTTTCATTGAGAAGGGCTTCATCATTGGGAAGGTCAACACCACACTATTCACCAAGAAGCTTGATAGACATATCTTCATTTGTAAAGTGTATGTTGATGAGGATCATCAAATGAAGATTCTTGTAAAGAGTTTGGTGAATTGATGTCGAAGGAGTTCGAGATGTTAATGATTGGAGAGCTTACATTCTTTCTTGGTTTTCAAGTCAAGCAAATGAGAGAAGGGATTTTCATCTCTCAAGAGAAATATACAAATGATCTTCTCAAGAGATTCAAGATAGATGAATGTAAGCCAATCAAGACACCAATGCCAACTAATGGACATCTCGACCTAGATGAGGGAGGTAACACAGTTGATCAAACTCTCTACCACTCTATGATTGGTAGCTTGTTATATTTAACCACATCTTGGCCCAACATCATGTTTAGTGTGTGTATGTGTGTTAGATTTCAAGCTAATCCTAAGGAAACTCATTTGATTGTTGTTAAAAGAATCCTTAGGTATCTTAAGCACACACCAAGCATTGGCCTTTGGTATTCCAAAGGAATTTGAATTAGTTGGCTATTCCAATTCAGATTATGCCAGTTGCAAAGTTGATAGAAAAAGCACATCTGGAGGGTGCCATTTGCTTGGTAGATCACTTGTGTCTTGGTCCTCCAAGAAACAAAATAGTGTGGCTTTGTCTACTGCCGAAGCAGAATATATTGCCACGGGTGCCTATTGTGCACAAATACTTTATATGAAACAAACTTTGCTAGACTATGGAGTAGTTCTAGAAAAAGTACCTCTTTTGTGTGACAATGAAAGTGTGGTAAAACATGCAAATAATCCAGTTCAACACTCTCGCACCAAGCACATAGATATCCTCCATCACTTTCTTAGAGATCATGTTGCAAAGAATGATATTTCATTAGAAGGTGTAAGGATCGAGGATCAATTGGCGGATATCTTCACGAAACCGCTAGATGAGGTGACTTTTTGTCGATTGCGGAATGAGCTCAATGTGCTTGATTTTAGTAACTTCACTAAAAAATGAGCTTGTGTTGTCCCTTGCATTGCATTGTAATATACAACATGTTTACTTTTTGGTAATGCATATAAGACTTGTCTAACATGGTTAAGATAACCACCGAAAAGCGAGTGAAGAAGCTTAACCATGGATCAAACTTGACAAACAACTAGATTTACTTTCAAGTATTGCACTGCATATGCATGAATGTTGCTTTGTCGTTTATCTTAATTGCCCTCTTATTGCCTATTTTCTTAAAAAGAATTATAGTCTAAGGCAAAATATTTTGAAAAATTTGAGGGTTTGAGAGAGGTCACTCACATTAGTCCCAATTGGTATTTATTTGGATCTTATTGGAGTTGGGACTTGTTTGGGAATAGGCAGTATGAAGGACTTTAAAGATTTTCTGGAAAAAGAGTGACCTGACACTGCACCAGACTCTGAAGTCCAGCGTCTGGTCACGATTCCAGGGGTTTTGGACCTCTCTAGAATCGACCGAACTCTAGGTGGCAGCGTCTGGTCATTGCCACCAGAGCGTTCGGTCAGTTGAAATCGTGCAGGTTCAGGACTTTGTCTCCATTTCCTTTTCTGTCTCATCGGGGGACCCCTTATAACCACGCCGTGACCTATCCTGCATCTCCACCACGCTGACTTCACCACATTCCTACCCTAGCCACCGCAGCACCGCCGTGACTCCCTCAATCTTCCCACGCCGCCATGCTGCACAGCCTCGCATCGTCCACGCCCACGCCATGCTCCTGCGCCCTCGCTGCTGTGCCCATGCATAGTCGCTCTAGTGTGCCCTGCGCTAGCATCACCGTCGTGCCCTGTGCCAGTGCCGCCACTATGCCCTGCTCTGCTTCAGCACCACCATCATGCCTTCACTGGAGCTGCGCCACAGCACTAGTTGCCCATAGCTCAATAGTGCCACCAGAGCCTCCTCTTGTACCTACTTCGTCAATCTAGTGCTCACTGCCTCGCTAGAATCCCAACCCTAGCCGATCTGGTGGTTCCCCGATTCGTTCCTCTTCTCGTCGATTCGCCGGTTCATCGGGTAGCAAGCCCTCGTTTCCAATTTTGTATCTATTGCTTGCTTTCTTAGGGTTTTGTATCTCTAGATATATTATGACTATTTATAAATCTGATCTATTTTAACATGCAGCAAGTTAGTGTTTCTGAGGTCATATTGGTAGTTGTCAGTTAACTCAGGGCCAAGCTCGCAAGTACAGATCGAGGCCAAGCCTCGGAAGTGACAGTTGGCAGTTGATCTTTATTAGCAGTAGTTGTTCTTCTCAGCTTCATCAGATGGCGCATGTCAAGAATGTCGGAAGTGGTACCAGTGATGAGGATCTGAGGCGCCTACCTCACCAGCCTATAGATGCAAAAGGCAAGACGGCAAAGAAGCTAGCGACAAAGAAGCACAAGTACCCTGATGCAGATACAACGAGAGCAGCCACAGTTGCAGAGGCCATAGAGCGCACAGAGAGAGGAGGTGCTAGGAGTTGTGTTGTTATTGCAGATCAACTTTCTCTATCTATGAGGGCTGCACTTGAGTAGGTTGAGCGCCGTCATGGTGGTCCAGCTGGGACTGTCATGGTTGGAGGACGGCGCGTCGCTATTGATGAGAGTCGGTCTCAGGGGGAGCCACAGCAGCAGGCATAGCCAGTAGAGCAGACTCAAGAGAGAGAGCAGGCCAAGGAGATAGAGCAAGCACCTCAGCCACTGCTTTGTCGCTCTAGTCGTACCTATGCTCTTGTCACACTGAGGTTAGAGCCACAGCGGAGGGGTTCGCGTCCATCGCCTAGACCACAGGTTCCGCCTCTAGTGACTCATTTGGATTTGTGGGCTGCCACAGCCAAATAGGTGCAGTAGCTCAGATTTGTGGACTTTGAGTAGTGGTTCCCACCGAGGAGGGATGATTGAGCTTCAGAGGGTTTCTACACACCACTGTAGGAAGATTTTTATAATGCATATCTTAACAGTGGGGCATTATTTAGATTTCAGAGGGTGTGCAACATTGATTCCATTATAGTAGCAGCTGGAGAACATATTTGCCCTTACCTAGCTTACCTACAGGGTTGACCAATTTACTTGGATAGACAGGCTTATATGTTCCATCTTGGGTCCGTCAGTTCTATGCTACACTCTGGATTGACCCACAGCATAGATTCATTCACTTTGCATTTAGAGGCAGAGATTATAGACTGATGAGCTCAAGGGTCAGAGAGATTCTCAGGCTTCAGGAGTAGCCAGTCCAGCTTCATGAGGTTTGCTATGGATAGATAACACCTCCTAGACACCCTCATGGCGGTATGGTGCCCCCTACAGATCTAGTTCGCCATTGCTTCACAGAGCCTTTTGGCGAGGGGTCGAGCAGGAACCCAGTGATCTCACTCCTACTACTAGAGTGCTTGATGCTATTATGAGGAGGACCCTACTTCTAAGGATGGGGTATCATGAGGGCTTGACACGCATACAGCTATGGCTTCTAAACTCTCTGATGCAGCAGACTGTGTTTGATATTTGGGATCTCCTTCTATCAGAGATGGAGGATACTGTTGCAGAGGGGTTCAGAGGTCATAGGCAGTTACCATATGCTCACTAGATTACATTCTTGATCCATAGGGCAGTTACTGTGAGGCCACCTAAGATGCTAGTAGAGTATAGTGGTGCTACTATAGAGTTCCCTACATACAACATGACTCAGATGATCCGCCATAGTGCAGTGAGGACACCTAGCCAGTCATGCCATCATCTAGAGTTGCTAGAGATTGTAACCTAGTAGGATGAGACCATCAGGGGCATAGCAGCTATAGAGGAGGAGCAGTTAGATGCTCAGCAGGAGGGGATGGTCGAGAGTGACCATAGTGATAGCTCAGATGATGACTACCGTGATATCCCTCAGATGCCTCCACGATGACATGATCGTGAGGTCGGTATCTCTAATTCAGCTCCACCTACACCGCAGACAGACCCCGCTCTACTTGCCATAATTGAGTAGATGAGGTAGGATCAGGCTCGCTAGGCTCAGGAGACCGCTGCTACATTTGCACAATTTCAGACTCGGCAAGATGAGTTCTAGCGATAGCAGCAGGTGATACAGCAGTAGCAACAGGCCATGCATCAGTAGTAGCTTCTCATGCAGCAGCAACTACTTGGGTTTATGCAGCATATTGTGACAGCCATTAGGGCTCCACTGCCATAGCCTTCACCTCAGCTTGGTCAGCCTACCACCACTTCTATGACTCTAGTTGTACAGCCCAGTGGGCTTCAAAGTCAGGGACAACTAGCTCCATAGTTTCCTTCACCTATAGAGCAGGTGTCCTAGTGGTTTGCTTTGCTAGTGCTAGCCCCGCAGTTCACTCCTCTTCATACAGGCTTTACTCTACCTCAGAGTTCATCAGTGCTCACCCTAGTTTCTAGGAGCCTTGGTGCTTCATTCAGTGAGTTGATAGGGCAGCCGACTCCGCCAGAGCTACATGTCCCAGGTCCTTCCATAGTTGCACCTATTATCGGGACTACAGAGACGCTTCCTTCTTCAATTGCATCATCAGAGCCACCTGCTACAGTCATACCTATAGAGTCTCAGGCCGCACCTATCCCTGATCTAACCCAGACCGCTTCAGCATTGCTTCTAGCTATAGAGGGTCAGACTGCTCATAGCTTAGGATCAGATGATGATGGCACATGGTTCCAGCAAACTCCTCGCACCTTAGCGCCTGACTCGTCCGCTGCAGCCCCACCGACCGACCCTTAGGTTTTGGTGTTTGACGCCAAAGGGGGAGAGGGATCGAGTATGTTAGTCTTAGGGGGAGCACTACATTTAGGGGGGGGTCTATCTATTATCTATCTATTAGCTTATCTATTACATTTGGAGTTTTATGTGTGATTCATTTTGCATTCATGTTTACTATTATGCATTGAACTACTTAAGTGTGATAATGTGATCTTGATATTTATATGATATGTGACATGTGTGCTCTCTACTTTGAATTATTTATATGTCATATCACTTGTGTTATGCTCATTTGCTTTGCTTTCGCGTTTTACTTCGATGCAAATGAGCTTTATTACTTGTACTCTTGCTTATTTTATATCTTTTGAGTACATCATGTTGGCTTGGGTCATATAAGCTTGCCTAACACTTTTGTTCTTATTGTCAAAAACTTATATGAATCAAGCATGTTAAAAACCTCATCTCTTTCACATACTCGAGGTGGTATTGTCATCAATCACCAAAAAGGGGGAGATTGAAAGCATCTAGGCCCCTAGTTGGGTTTTGGTGATTAATGGCAATACACAGTTACTTTGACTAATGTGTGTTTTATAGAGGCAATTAAGTTAGGTCATGGTAATGGAGATCGATTGGGCAATCATGGTGGTCATGCCCCTATGATGGAAATTGTTTTGGTTTTCAAAGGATGGACGACAAGGTCAAGGATGGACTAGTTCTAAGTGTTGATTGGAGTTGAGGAGACACTTAGAGTAGTTTAGGACTTTATTTTTCCTTTGGCCATACTATTAAGGGGGTATGGACGGGTAGCTTCATCTAGGTGAGTCTAGTGAGTTAGGTGTGGTGCACACTTGCTAAATCTAGCACTAGGTAGCTCCTAAAAAGCCCTTAGATCCATTGGAGATACACTTCATTCATGTATGATCGAGAGTTGGAAGTGAATGGAGGGTCAAATGTTGACCGGACACTGGTTCTGGAGTGACCGGACACTAGCGCAGAGTCCGGTCAGTTCATTTGATCAAGGTGATTTCATCTGGTGTGATCGAATACTGAGAGGTTAGTGACCGGACGCTGAGTCCCAGCATCTGGTCGACTCCAGTAAGGTTCTAGAGAGGGAAAATCGTGACCAGATGCGTCTGGTCAGTGCTGACCAGACACTGTCCAGCGTCCGGTCACAACTTAAACATTGGAGTTCGGGGAGAACTGACCGGAGCATGCGGTCAACATGATCGGAGCATCTGGTCACCCCGTAGATGCACATAACGGTTTGTTTTTCAACCAAGGCTATAAATACTTCCTCCATTCATGTGAGGGGGTACTTTTGCTCATTCCAACAGCTGAGAAACACCTTTGAGAGTGCCAAGAAGAGCAAGGTCCTAGTGAGGTGATTGAGATTTGAGAATCCCAAAGAGAGCCCTCATTAGTGAAAGCAAGAGTAGCAAAGTGTGCAT
The DNA here is from genome assembly GCF_019320115.1 of Miscanthus floridulus. Classification (NCBI taxonomy): domain Eukaryota; kingdom Viridiplantae; phylum Streptophyta; class Magnoliopsida; order Poales; family Poaceae; genus Miscanthus; species Miscanthus floridulus. Next base: position 112,975,474 of record NC_089582.1, read on the forward strand.
CCACCCTTCTCATTAGGCTTGTCGTGGTCAAGTGAGAGTTCATGCTTGTTACTCTTGGTGATCGCCATCACCTAGATGGCTTGGTGGTGATTGGGAGCTTGGTGATCATCCGGTGGAGCTTATGGATGACCCAACTCAAGTTGTAAGCGGTTGTGGGTGATTCACCGTGATAGAGTGTCAAAGAATCAACCCGTAGAGAGCACTTGATCCTTGCACGGATCAAGGGGGAGCTACACCCTTGTGCGGGTGCTCCAACGAGGACTAGTGAGGAGTGGCGACTCTCTGATACCTCGGCAAAACATCGCCACGTTCCTCCTTCTCTCTTTACTTTGAGCATTTACTTTGAGCAATTCAATTCTTGTCATTTATATTCATAGAATTGCCATGCTAGAGAAGATTGGAACATAGGTTGCTAAACTTTTGTGCGGTAGATCAATAGAAACACTTTCTAGGCACAAGGGGTTAATTAGGCTAACCGTAGGACTTAATTATTGCAAAGAAATTTACAATTAGCCCAATTCACCCCCCCTCTTAGGCATCTTAATCCTTTTAGAGCTGCACTCTGACCGAATAGAGGCTTCGTCCTGACCAGACGCTAGTCAGTGAAGTCCGGTCATTTTTAAACCCTGGCGCGAAATTGGCCGAGCGTGCTGAGTTTCGATCGAACGTTGGCCTGGCGTGGCCAACACGTCTGGTCACTTGTTGAGTGTTGGTGATCGAGCACGACTAGACGTGCAGGGTCCGAGTCAAGTTGCACTGATGTATAGTGACATCGGCTTCATGGCATGCGCAAAGAAGATGAAAGGCGACCGAACGAATGGGCGTGTCAGATCGCCTCTAACCTGACACGTCTAGTGAATGAAAACCGGCTCTAGAACATTTTTGTTCGTGACCTGACGCTGTGTACTCTAGAGTCCGGTCGATCAAGGAGCTAGTCTAGTCTCAACTTAACAGCGTGAGCGATCAGGAGATGACCATTGGAGATCAACAGCACAAGTTCAAAGAGTGACACGTGGCGCGAGGTCCACGACCGGATGCATGCGTCGGTGTAACACCCTAAAAATTTGACTTAGTTTAAAAATCACTAAAAATTTGAACATTTTAAAACTTTGCATAGAAACTCACACATACAACTAGTTAACCTAGAAAATAATATAAATAAATCAATATATGAATAGAATATTAGGAAACCTTGGTTGGTTGAGTGTTTGTTTGCTTGTTGAACTTATGGTGGCATCACTAAATTCAAACTGCATTTGAATTTGCATTCAAACCATTTCAAAATAGCTAAATAGGAAAAGAAGAAAAATAGAAAAGGAAAGGAAATAGAAAAGGGGCAATGGGCCTCCTCTCCCTTCCCCTCTCCATTTGGCTCACAGCGCAGCCCACTTCTCCCTCCCCTTCTTCCCTTCCCGCATGGGCCAGTCATGGCCTAGTACCGCAACGCCAGCAACCCGTGGCCCTTCTCCCCCCTCTCTCTCCAACAAGTGGAACCCAACCATCAACTGGTTCATCTCCCCCATGCCGACCACGCCTATGCCACCGTACTGGCCCTGCCATGGACCAGCTCAGCACTAGGGACGATGGGTGCACAGTCGCCGAGTTGACGACACCTAGAGCCATCCCATCTCCCCTCTTCCTCCAACTCTTCTTTCTCAATGCCCATAATGCATCAATGTCGGCCTGACAACCAGCAAGGGAAGACCTCACCGACGTGACCAAGCATGGTGATGACCTTGCCAGAGTACGAATAGACACGAAGGTGTCTAGCTCACCACCTTCGAGCTTGAGCACGTGGGTGAGGTGGAAAATATCAACCGACGGGTAGGGAAATTTCCCACCGCCGTTGCCGACCTTGCCCGCCTATAAAAGGGGCTAGCCGGTGAGCCTCTGCCTCACCCACCACCGGTCTGAGCTCCGCAGTGAGCCAGAACACACCATCTCCCCCTCCGTTTCCTTTTTCCCCCTTCTGGTAAGAGCGTTATGTCGGTCTTCCCCAATCCGATCGCCGACGATGCCATTGGAGCTTCCTCCCTCTTCTTCCCCTCTCACTATGTCCCTGGCCAATTGGAGCAGCAGGTGAGTTTCCCCATAGCCTCCTCTATCTAATGGCATAGCTAGTTCCTTCCCTTCCCCTTTATGATGCCTAGTCCGTGTGCACCGTGCACCACCGAGCCGCCATGGCCGCCGGCTCACCGTCGGCAGGGCTCGGCTGGTCCTCACGTCACCCCCATAGTGTTCCTCACACTCTTGCACACCCACACATGTAGTTGGTTAGGTAGTTTAGGCTAGTTAGGAGCACCGGCCATGGCGAGCCACCTCGAGCGCCGTCCACCTGCCACACATCGTTCTCGAGGCATGACGCCACTGGCGAAGCTTTTCCCAGCAAGCCCGTGGCCACCTTCTCTATTCCGGCAGACGCCGACGGCCACCATCCGGTCGCCGTTCCCCTCTTCCCTTCCTTCTCTCACTGACAGGTGGACCAGGGTGTAACGGTGTTCCCATTACCATCGTCCCCGTCCGTTACATTCCCTGCCTCCTCATTTCTCTATCACATGGGCCATGGTCCTGCCACCATCCCAAGCTGACATGCCCATGGGACCCACCTATAACACACACGCACACCACACACAGCGCTGGGTACACTAAGGAAAACGCTGGGTACACCCGGTTAGTGCACACAGAATGTTAAAAACCTATTTTTTGGACTTAGAAAAATTCCCAAAAAATTTGTAAATAAACTAGATGCATTAAAAAAATAACCATGTAGTTGCACCCATTTTCGTGCACTAGAAAATGCATATAAAATTCTACCTAGTTAATCAGCTATAGAATAAACTTCTAAAATTCATAACTTTTAAACCATAACTCCATTTTGCATGAAACCACATCTAAAATTCATCTAAAATCAAACCCTACCATATGCACCTAGTGCCACCATATAGTTCTATGTTTGCTTTTGCCTTTTTCTTTTGCGAATAGCGGTAGTCTTATTTGACCAATACGTCCAATAGACGACGGTGGTCGTCAGGAGGATGAAGACCTGAATTTTGTAGACGTGCCAGAAAGTGTCAACGATGAAAGCAAGTCCTAGCTCCCCTCCCTACCATCTTGCTTAAAACCACCAAAATGCTAAAACATGACTATGAGATTATTACCTTGGAAAATGAGCTCGGTTAGTATGAAATAATTAAGATAAATGGTTATCTTGTTATTTTATGAGCTCCACACCATGACTAGATTTAGGGATAATAATAATAGAACTTAAAACTTGTTAAACCTGAACTAAACTCGGACATGGGGAGAGCAGTGGTAAACTATGGAGGTAGTTTACTAAGGTAGGGATGCCTAGAGAGGATTCCTGTGGGAGATACTCACCTTGGTCACATAAGGATCGGTTCGTAGTTCCTCTCGCCTAGTGAGTTATTTTGTATAGCCACATGTCTATATGGGTAGGCTTGACCTCACACCTTATTAGATAGAAGTATAGTTTCTACTAGGAGGCTGGTGTAGGCAGCAAAATATCAGGAGCTAATATGGGGGATGGATTTCTTCCATATCTGTTGGCATGGATGCTATGTGATCTTCCACATTAAGCTTTAGGTTTTTAGGCTATGTTCGAGCCACTGCCTCCTTGGCCATGTTCGAGTCATGTTTTCTTTTGTGATGATTTGGTATCCTCACATTTGGGGGGATTTGGTATCTTCCCGGTTTTGTGCCTCCAACCCCTGAGAAGCCATAGTAGAGTTATATGGACATCTAAGGTCGTGTGCATTTGGGTACGAGGTCTCGTTAGGTCTATTTCATCCATCGATCATGGATGAGGTTGCACCTATCATGTGGGGAAATTTATACACATCTATAGAGTTTATTAAATCTATTCGAATAGCCACATCCTTAGAATGGGCAAATGCTAGGATGGGATACTATGATTAGTTTTACTTTTATTTGTAATAAAACTGGTAATGGAATAACCTGAGCACTAGTGGGAATGGTAATACTCCGCTAGGACCCAACCTTTAATCATAATCACCACCACATCTCTATTTCCATCCTATGGTTGGGACTTGCTGATTACATATGTACTCACCCATTGTTGACTCATAGACCTCGGCACAGAAGAAGACTATGACTTCGAAGATGAAACATACCACAAGGATTAGGTTTCCCATAAGGAGATATGATCGTAGGAATGTGACATCAAGGCTAGGGTTTCATCCACGCTCAAGTTGCCTATGGAATAGGATGTCATTTTGTTGTGTTATAATGTCGCAGAACTGACCAATTTATAAGAGTACAAGTACAATGGCAGCCCGCAAGTGGTCGCACTGTCATACTTGAACCCATATAAACCTGGTAGTCCGTCGAGTACCACGATGAGTCTTGATAAACGATTTACAACAACCAAGATCGCACAGGATTCAACATACATGCCACATATTACATAAAGTTCACAGATACATTTCCTCATCAGAGTACGAATAAAAGTTATTACAGACCGAGTTTGATAAATAAAGTGGAAGCAATTAAGTTCGAAAATAAAGTTTCCAACATAGTTTGATACAGCGCCAAGTCGGATCACGGTCCACAAAAGCAAGGATAGGAATTAATAAAGAAGCCTGCCCAAGGCTTACTCCTCATCCACGGTGGGATAGAAGCAACTCTTGCAATAACCATGATACACAGTGCTATCTACAATAATGGGAAATAAAACCCTGAGTATGAGAAGGTACTCAACTAGACTTACCCGTCATGAACCAAAAATAAGTGACTCCAAGGATTATGCAAGGCTGTATAAGTGGACGTAACTCGATAACATTTTGCATAAAGGCAAATGACTCATTGTTATAATTATGATTCCTTTATCAAGTTAATTATAACTATCCATTTCTAGATTAGCAACTATCCTATGCCAAACATGTGGTATATCATTTAGAAGCATACAATAGTAACCATAGTAGGTATTGTAATTCCATATTCATTCAAACCATCATGTTTCATAACACAGTTACTACGATGTTGGAGCTAGTCAAGTTTCTCACTATCCGAGAGAGACGGCGATTCAAATCGATTTCAACCAGCTGGGAATTTATTCCTAACACAAACCTAGGTCTACCAGCCACGATAGCCTTAGGTCACCTTTGGTACAACTCAGGTACACATTTCGTGGGTCCATACCATGCTGCACAATCTAGAACACCAGATGCCAGGATGCTCAGGCCAAGCCTGCCCTTGGGCTTAGTCTGATCATTCCCCGGAAGGAGCGCACAACAGAACGGTTCCCGGCCTGAGTTGAATTACTCAGCTTCGTGGTCGGAACGAGTTATCTGGCCAGCTAAGTGAGAGGCATGCGTTCAATCTTGTCAGAAGTTCCAACAATGGTATAGTCCTTGATCGACATAGACAGGGATAGATCTACACCCAAGAGCTCCATGCCTTGTTGCTTCTCTATCGATCTGTCGCCTGGTCTCAATTTACTTTTACCCCATGGTTCTGTTTCACGATAGCAGATATAGCCAACCATGCTCCGATATCCACCTATATCTCGCAGGTGACAGGACATCACCCAACTTCTATCGGTCTAAGCATGGCTAAGCATATATTCGATCCTGGACCTATACTGGTTAAAGGTGTAATATCTGGACAAGGAATGTACATGCACCAAGTGGTTCCATTCAACTCTTATAACCTAATGCATCAATCATAAGTACTTAAGTAAACATTTGTAAAATACTGGGAGACTTTGAATGCTTCGGGGCTTGCCTCACAGAAAGGAAGTAGGGCGGTGGTCAGGGCACTCTGGAAGCTCTTCAGGGTTCTGCTCCATGCCTTCGGGAGCTACGGCTTGCAGATTCTCCTGCTGGTCCCCTTCCTCTGCTTCTTTGAATTCCAGCAACGTGATCTCTTCCTCTGATCCTAGATGCATGAATATGGCATAAGTATTACGAATGCATATATGTTAACAAGTGCATCATGTTTATTGAGTAGGTGCATATCTCTTCTCGATTATTTAATTATCTACTTCCATAATGCATCGATTATACCACAAAATAGCAGCTACTTGTTCCACTCATAACTAGAGTTCTACTAATCCAAATCCAGTGATCTTGGACTTTCTGGAAAGCTTATCAAATTCTCTACAACTTTGTTATTACCTATTTTTACAGTACACATCATTTGCAACATGCAACTCATCAAACTACAGAATCTATCCGGAACCCTTTTAATTTTGCATTCTAAAGCAATGATACTACTACTTCATGTAATCACTCAAAATTTGACAACATAAAGCTTGCCAACAGTTTAATCATGCCAAATACATTCAAGATAATATAATGGTGAAGCCCAAACTATTTATTTAAATGCCTTTATTATTTTATTTAGATATCTAGGTTAAATAATAAACATATACCAGATGTGTTTCAAAAATTCTTAAAAATTTATAGTGCCTTAATAATGCTATCAAAGGACTACTATAAAAATTTCATGTCATTTTGCCAAGTAGAACATCCTATACAAAAATGACAAGGCAGCAAGGCTTGAAATAGCATAAATGGAAAACCCTATTGAAAAGTGTCAAGAAATAGATTTCCTATTTTTCTTAGCATTCATATGGTACTAGGATTACCTCCAACAAATTTCATGAATTTTGGATTCATAAATAATTTATAAAAATTCATGCAAGGATTAACTATTCATAAAAGAAAAATCTATAACTATAAATCTACAAATGCACTGGTCCTCAAATTTTTACCAGAGCTCATATATGCTACGACTAGCTTACCACAAAAATTTCATAATTTTTGGAGCACAGGAACTCTAGATATAAAATAAACAAATTTGAATGCATTCAAAAGCACATTTCAAATCCCTATTTAAATTTCCAAAACTTTCTACTGTAAATGTCAAAAACATATTTTTCCTAAATACTACACTTCCTAAGGAGCACTACCAAATTTATTGCACAATTTTTGAAGCTACCAAACTGAAGATACAAAAATTCACAAAACATATGAAATCTGCATTCAAAATGAACTAGCTTTAAAACATGGAGTCGCTGACACGCGGGACCCACTGGTCAGTTGACCCCACCGGTCAGCGAGACAAAACAGAGCATGACGGTGCCGCTCTACGGGCGCGGCTAGAACTCAACGACGGCAAGTTCGTCGGTGGTGACATCTTCACCAGACGTTCTACTCGACGAGGCGCATCGTTTGCACTACTTGCCCGGCCCTAACATCGACGCTAGTGACGACGGCGGCGGCCATGGTGGAGCGGTGGCACTAGACGACAGCGCTATGCCGGTGGGGGCTACGGTGGCTCGATCAAGCACTACGCCAAGCATCACCGAGCTGCGGCGGAGCTAGCTAGCGCCCTATCGCGGCCTGGGGTGGACGGTGGCGATGTGGCCACGGAGACGGGGCTAGCGGCGGAGCTCCGGCGAGCTCGCACGTGTTGCGGTGGCTTACCAAGCACGGTCAGCGAGCGCAGGTGGAGGTAGTGGGTCGCTGGGGAGCTAGTGGTGCTACTGCGGTGAAGAATGGACGGCTCATCGTGAGCCTGCGCAGGCTATGGCAACGACGGTGCTGCTCGGTGCTACAGGAGCTCGACAGCTGCGCGCAAGGACGAAGGAGGAGCAGAGGAGATGCAAAATGGAGCGCAGGATGGGTCGATTGAGCGCTGGCGGTGTTAAGGCCATGCTCTGGCGCATCACTGCCGCGCTAGGCAGAACGCCGGTGATGCGCGGCCATTTCCCGTGCCACACGGCGGCCACGGTCTGAACCGGTCGGCCACTGAATCCATTGATTCAGTTCGTTCAGTAACGAAATGCCGAGCCTGACGACGAGTTTGGACATTCAATTAACTGCTAATCCGTGGCTCCAAGGTAAAAATTGTCTGAATAGGATTTATAGAACCATGTACCAGCTACAACTTTTGTTCAAGAATCTAGTTCTAATTCGCAACCAAGACAGAGTAAAATCATGATCAAGGTCGGTTTGTCAGGCTGTCAGTGATCCAAGACTTAGCAAAATTTTGTTAAGTGTTGAAATCTTGATTTTGCTAACTTTTGTGAGACCAATTCAAGCATGTTAGATGCTAAATCAGTTAATGACCCAAAAATAAAAGTTGTTCCTTATGTTAAATACTACAACTTTGCTTTAGTGATCTCCTCCATGCAAGGTCTTTAACACCTAGTTCAAACTTGGTCAAACATGTCACATTCAAAAGATGGTACATACTTAAACTATGACATAATGACCTAATTAGCCCTAGCCATAAATACCAAAGTTGTTCATGATGATATTCTAAACTTGTTTAAGCTATTTGCAAGGTCACACAATCATCTACATGTTTACACTCATGATCATATGCACATACTCAAGGGAACATGAAATAATAAGAATGTTGCATATGTTTCAATCGAATGTTTCAAGTGTCAAAGCTTATATATGAATGCTTTATGATCATGCTCATGCTATGCAAGTCAAGTTATGCAAGGCTAACACCCGAGGTGTTACAGCCCCTCCCCCTTATAAAAATCTCGTCCTAAGATTTGCAAGACCTACCATTCTTGGAAAAAGGCAGGATAACTTCTCGTAAATAATCTTCTCTCTCCCACGTAGCATCTTGTTCACTATGATTGTTCCACACCACCTTATAGAACTTAATAATCTTACTCTGTGTTACTCTCTCCATCTCCTCTAATACTCGAATTGGCTTTTCTTCATAGGTCAAATCCGATTGAAGCTGCACGTTGGTGGGTGCAATAGCTTCTTCAGGTACTTGAAGACATTTCTTCAACTAAGACACATGGAACACATTAAATATTGCACTCATCTCTAGTGGAAGTTGTAACTTATATGCAACATTTCATTTTCGTTCCAAAATTTTGTATGGCCCTACATATCTTGGTGAAAGCTTCTTTTTCATCCCAAATCTTTTCACACCTTTCATGGGTGATACTCTCAAGTATACATAGTCACCCACTTCAAAAGTCAGTGGTCTTCTTCTTTTATCGGCATAGCTCTTCTGCCTCAATTGAGCTGCCTTCATATGTTGTTGGATGATACGTACTTGCCCTTCGGCTTCGTTGACAAAGTCAATACCAAAGTATCTCCTTTCACCGGGCTCAATCCAGTTCAATGGAGTTCTACATTTTCTGCCATACAAGGCTTCAAATGGAGCCATTTTGATACTCGCTTGATAACTGTTGTTATAGGAGAACTCAGCTAAAGGTAACCATTTCTCCCATGAACCTTTTGAAGATATAACACAAGCTCTAAGTAAATCTTCTAGGATTTGGTTCACTCGCTCTATCTGTCCTGAAGTTTGCGGATGATATGCCGAACTTCTGATTAGCTTGGTTCCCAAAGCCTAGTGTAAGTGTTCCCAAAAACGAGCTATGAACTGTGGTCCTCAATCTGAGATTATAGTCCTGGGTACTCCATGCAGTCTCATGATCTAGGAAACATATAACTCAGAGTATTTCCCCCGTGATATGTTGTGTGAACTGGTACAAAATGTGCTGACTTGGTGAGACGGTCAACAATTACCCATATTAAATCATGACCTTGTGGCATCATTGGAAGGCCTGTGATAAAGTCCATGCTGATTTCCTCCCATTTCCATCCTGGAATAGGCAATGGCTGAAGTAGTCCCGCAGTTTTCATATGGATAGCTTTTACTCTACTGCAGTTATCACACCAAGCAACATAGGCTGTGATCTCTTTCTTCATCTTAGTCTACCAAAAACAGGTTTTCAAATCTTGATACATCTTACTACTACCCGGATGGATGGACAATTTGGACGAGTGAGCTTCAGCTAAAATTTGGTTCCTCAGCTCGCGGTCTTTTGGTACCACTAGTCGGCCCTCAAACCATAAAACACCTCTTTCATCCAATCTAAAATGTTTGGTTTCCTGCTCTTGCATTTTTCTCTTGATGTGACTTATTCCTACATCTGTCTGCTGTAGCTCTATGATTTTGCCCTTAAGTGAACAACTGATTGTGATATTGTGTAGTACAGTAGGATGTAACAAGTTGAATCCATCTTCCAACAATGCTTCCACAGTGTTGCAATGGGACTTCCGACTGAGTGCATCGGCTACTACATTAGCTTTACCCGGATGGTAATGCACTTCTAAATTGTAGTCCTTAATCAATTCTAACCATCTTCGTTGTCTCATGTTCAGCTCTGGCTGGGTAAAGATATACTTGAGGCTTTTATGGTCAGTATAGATATGACATACATTGCCCAACAAGTAATGCCTCCATATCTTTAATGCATGGACAACGGCTACAAGTTCCAAATCATGTGTAGGGTAGTTGACTTCATGTTTTCTCAATTGCCGAGAAGCATATGCAATTACTCTTCCTTCTTGCATAAGCACACATCCCAAACCTATTCCCGAGACATCACAAAATACATCAAAAGGCTTTTCAATGTCTGGTTGTGCTAGCACAGGTGCTGTAGTCAACAAAGTTCTGAGGGTGTGAAAAGCTACTTCACATTCTGGTGTCCATTTGTACTTCTCATCTTTCTGTAGTAGTCTGGTCATAGGCTTAGCTATCTTTGAGAAATTTGGAATGAACCAACGATAATATCCTGCTAACCCTAGAAAACTCCAAACTTCATGAACTGAAGTTGGGGCTTTCTAATCCATTACCTCTTGTACTTTTGATGGGTCTACTGAGATTCCATCTCTTGATAAAATGTGACCTAAGAAAGGTACTTTGCTCAACCAAAATTCACATTTGCTAAACTTGGCATATAGCTTATGCTCCCTCAATCTAGATAGGACAATCCTCAGATGCTCTTCATGATCTGACTCATTTTCTGAATAAATCAATATATCATCGATAAACATGACCACGAACTTGTCAAGTTCGGGCATGAATACCGAGTTCATCAGGTACATGAAGTAGGCTGGAGCATTTGTTAGTCTGAAAGACATAACCAAATACTCGTATAAGCCGTACCTAGTAGAGAAAGCAGTTTTAGGTATATCCTCCGATCTGATCTTTATCTGATGGTAGCCTGATCTCAAGTCAATTTTGGAGAATACCTTTGCCTTCGCTAGCTGATCGAACAAGATATCGATGCGGGGCAACGGATATTTGTTCTTGATGGTCACAGCATTGAGTGGTCTATAATCTACACACATTCTCAGTGACTTGTCCTTCTTTTTCACAAACAAGGCTGGACATCCCCATGGAGATGAGCTAGGTTGGATAAGACCCTTGTCCAATAGATCTTGCAATTGAACCTTAAGTTCTGCTAACTCATTAGGTGGCATTCTATAGGGTCTTCTTGATATGGGTGCCGTACCTAGCACTAACTCGATCTTAAATTCCATGTCCCTATCCAGGGGTAGACCTGGTAATTCCTTAGGAAATACATCTGGAAAATCACAAACCACTAGGATATCACAAAGTGTGGTGGTTTGGATAGCATAGGCTAAATGTTGGGGTTCAAAATCGCGAGAGAGTGGTACTAGAAAAGCATTCCCTCCCGTGGGTTCTCTCAACATAATAGTATGGGTGCTAGTGTCAATAAGAACACCATGATCCTTCATCCAATTCATGCCTAAGATTACACTTATTGATAACCCAGGCAATATTATCAAATCTGTTGTGTACTCCCTCCCTTGTATAGAGATGAGTACATTTTTGACTATCTTTTTGGTAGTAACAGTTCCCCCTGCTGAACTTATGTTAAAACCCCCTTTGCTTACTTCAATTATTTCTTGATCATGTCTAGATGCAAATGCTTGACTCATAAATGAATGAGAAGCTCTCGAATCAAATAAAACAACAGCGGGATGCTTGTTGACGAGAAACATACCAGCCATGACAACTTCTCCGACGGGCACTTCCTCCATAATGGTATAATGCACTTGTCCCTGACGTGCCCTGGCATTCGCCTGCCTCTAATTGTTTTGATTTGGGTTGCTAGTTTTCTTGGGGTGGGGGCATTCCTTGGACCAATGACCCAGTTGGTTGCAGTTGAAACAGGGTTGATTACTTCTGAATCTGGTGGAGCTGTCCTGACTGCCATTTCCTTTTGGTAAGGCAATAGTGAACGCCTTACGGAATGGTTTCTGTGGCCTATTATTCTGAGCTTTAGGTGGTGGAGGCCTAAACTTAGGTGCAGGTGGATGGAATTGTGGCCTAGCTATGATAGGCGCTTTTGACTGGAAAGATCCGGATGCACCGGCCTCATATGCCCTCTTGCGACCCTTGGCAACTACATGCATGTTGTTGTATTTTTCTTGGGTCAAGGCATCACTAATAAACTCATTGTATGTGGCACACCTAGAATTTGCCATAGTCTTCATTAGTTTAGTACCCAGACCTTGCTTGAAACTCTCTATCTTTTTCTCCTCGGTATCCACAAAACCTAGAGCATATCTGGACAAGTTGTTGAATGCGTGCATATATTCTGTGAGGGACTTTGTTCCTTGAGTGAGCCTCATAAATTTGGCCGCTTTCATGCGCATCAGGCCTAGGGGAATATGATGTCCCCTAAAAGCCAGCTTGAACTATTCCTAGGTCACTCGTGCATTAGCAGGCAAAGATGATAGGAAATGTGTCCACCAGATCCCTGCTGGTCCTTGCAATTGATGAGAAGCATACTCAGCTTTTAGATGCTCTATGACCCTTAGCAGACGAAATTTCTGCTCAATGGTATTCAGCCACTTGTCGGCCTACAGTGGTTCCTCAGCCACCTTGAAGATTAGAGGCTTCGTATCCAGAAACTCCTTGAATGTACTGTGCTGATTTGGCTCGGCCCCTGGTTGATGTGGGTGGCCATGAGCAGTGTTTTGTGCGATAAGGCGTAAAGCTTCCTCCATTGTCCTCTGGCTCCCCAAGAACTAGGTAAAGAACTCCTGAGCAGACGGCGGCGGTGGGGGTGGCAAGTCATCATGGTTGCCATCCTGGCTGCCACCAGCTCCAGCATGGGTGCGCATCATCTGCAAAGTTGCAACAATAAGCGATTATTGGTTGATGTCAAGAGATTGCAGATGAATTAGGTACTCATGCCAAACTGAAATTACTGGAGAAAATTCTCAAAATCACAATAAAAATAGAGGCATAACAATTCATTCTTGCAACATGACATCCCCAATTTGACCACTTATCACGCTCATAACGCATGTAAATTTAAATCATGATTACCAACAAAGGACTAGAATTGCTTTGATGTTCAACCAAACATACGATAGTCGTGCGATTAACAACATTACATGATAGTCGGATTAATATTACCAAATTCGAGCTACAGGTCCATTACATGAATAAAGGTGATACATTGGCCTTTCACTAAGTACTAAGCGATCTAATCCTCATCATGATCACTATCGAGGTTAGACGTAGGATCATCTCCTTCCTCAGGCTCCACTTCTTCTTTAGGCTCCACTTCTTCTTCTTCCTCGTCCTCTTCTAGATCCATCTCTGTGGCTCCAGGTGGGACATAGGGGTGGAGCTGATTATTCAGCAGATGAACCTCCTCATGTAGGTTATCATTGTATTCTTCCACATTGGCCAGCTGCTGCCCTAGCTCGAACTGTCGAGCTCTCAGAACATCTTCCCTAGACCAGGCTATATTCCTTTGGTGAGTTAACCGAGTCATCTCTATAGTGAGCCTCTCAATCTCGGCGTCGTGCTCCCTTTGAAGCTGACATCGGTCCTCATGGGCATGACCAAGAGCACCAGACACATGTCTGAGGCTACCTTCTACTCCATCTAACACTCTCATCACTACGAACATGGCGCTCATGGAAGGGTTATCGCTGTTCTACCCTTCTGCTGCACCAATCTCCAAAGATCTTCCTCTTGCCTGCTGCCATGAGTCAGTGGAGGGGTTACCCCTCGGAAAGACTCCAACCAAAGTGGCTGCCAGCTCCTGAGGAAAACGATCCATGATATCCCTCAGGATCCCAAAGGCTGCCCTGCCAGCTGCTTCTTCAGCAGTCCTGTCAGTTGACTCATAACACCAACCTATCCACTTAGAATCATCACCTAGGGGACAAACAATGGCCTCCATAGTAACCAAGAGACCTTCTCCCAACTGCTCATTCGCCCAAAAGTAGCGGGGTTCCATTCCATCAGGATAGCCTACATAGCTGAGCACTCTCCACAAGAGTGTAGGCATCCCAAACTCTCCAAGGAACGTGTGACATTGACGGGTACGTGGAGCAAGCTGACGGCTAGGAGCTCTGCCTCTGGTGGACTTGCGAGCGGTCTGCTTTGTGCGTGCCATCTGCACCATTAACATGTACCACTTAGTGAGACAATGCCGTAATGGATAAGAGTTATATAACCGAGTAAGAATTTTTATAAGGGGAGAAACAATGTAGTTATGTGAATGGTAATGATCATGATGCATGCTCGTGCCATACGTCCTCACAAACTTAGGAAAAAATTTGTTTCTAATCGGTAGACACGGTGGCATACATTCGTTCTCTCATAAATAGCATAACTAGTCGAGCTACACGTTTCGTTATCAGTGTACCTGCATAAAATTCCATTTCAGCCCTAAACCCATAATGAAGTATGCAAAATGTAGTTGTAAATACTTCCATATATGTATACCCATACATATACTTCCGTATCAATCTACCCAACAATAATTTAAACCCACAATTAAATACGTACCATATACACATGCAAGCATGCATACATAGCCGTACCAAAGCTAACTCTCTCTGACCGCACGCTTACCTCTTGCGGTCATACACTCATCATCTTACCTTGGCGTAGAGGCATTTGATCCATACATTACCACTCAAGTGAATGGCATCCATACAATAGCACGCCGTATGGACGACGAAGTAAAAACCCCCATGTTAGTACTTAAATAGCCACCTAAAAGTCCTTAATTTGGGCATAAGGAAAGTGATCATTGGCACACTTTAGATTTCAAATACCTATTATATAACTATTAGTTGCTAGAGAAGGGTTTTTGGAAAACAAAAACTTTTGTTTTAAATATACTTGTGACAATTAACATTGAATCTTGCTCTGATGCCAGCTATCGTAGAACCAACCAATTTATAAGAGTACAAGTACAATGGCAGCCCACAAGCGGTCGCACTGTCATACTTGAACCCATATAAACCCGGTAGTCCGTCGAGTACCACGATGGGTCTTGATAAACAATTTTCAACAACCAAGATCGTATAGGATTCAACATACATGCCATATATTACATAAAGTTCATAGATACATTTCCTCATCAGAGTACGAATAAAAGTTATTCTAGACCGAGTTTGATAAATAAAGCGGAAGCAATTAAGTTCGAAAATAAAGTTTCCAACATAGTTTGATACAGTGCCAAGTTGGATCACGGTCCACAAAAGCAAGGATAGGAATTAATAAAGAAGCCTGCCCAAGGCTTACTCCTCATCCACGGCGGGATAGAAGCAACTCTTGCAATAACCATGATACATAGTGCCATCTGCAACAATGGGAAATAAAACCCTGAGTACGAGAAGGTACTCAACTAGACTTACCCGTCATGAACCAGAAATAAGTGACTCCAAGGATTATGCAAGGCTGTATAAGTGGACGTAACTCGATAACATTTTGCATAAAGGCAAATGACTCATTGTTATAATTACGATTCCTTTATCAAGTTAATTATAACTATCCATTTCTAGATTAGCAACTATCCTGTGCCAAACATGTGGTATATCATTTAGAAGCATACAATAGTAACCATAGCAGGTATTGTAATTCCATATTCATTCAAACCATCATGTTTCATAACACAGTTACTACGATGTTGGAGCTAGTCAAGTTTCTCACTATCCGGGAGAGATGGCGATTCGAATCGATTTCAACCAGCTGGGAATTTATTCCTAACACAAACCCAGGTCTACCAGCCACAATAGCCTTAGGTCACCTTTAGTATAACTCAGGTACATATTTCACGGGTTTGTACCGCGCCGCACAATCTAGAACACCAGATGCTAGGATGCTTAGGCCAAGCCTACCCTTGGGCTCAGTCTGATCATTCCCCGAAAGGAGCGCACAACAGAACGGTTCTCGGCCTGAGTTGAATTACTCGGCTTCGCGGTCGAAACGAGTTATCCGGCCAGCTAAGTGAGAGGCATGCGTTCAATCTTGTCAAAAGTTCCAAAAATGGTACGGTCCTTAATCGACATAGACGGGGATAGATCCACACCCAAGACCTCCATGCCTTGTTGCTTCTCTATCGATCTCCCGCCCGGTCTCAATTTTCTTTTACCCCATGGTTCTGTTCCACGATAGCAGATATAGCCAACCGTGCTCCGGTATCCACCTATATCTCACAGGTGACAGGACATCACCCGACTTCTACTAGTCTAAGCATGGCTAAGCATATATTCGATCCTGGACCTATACTGGTTAAAGGTGTAATATCTGGACAAGGAATGTACATGCACCAAGTGGTTCCATTCAACTCTTATAACCTAATACATCAATCATAAGTACTTAAGTAAACATTTGTAAAATACTAGGAGACTTATAATGCTCTAGGGCTTGCCTCATAGAAAGGAAGTAGGGCGGTGGTCAGGACACTCTGGAAGCTCTTCAGGGTTCTGCTTCATGCCTTCGGGAGCTGCGGCTTGAGGATTCTCCTGCTGGTCCTCTTCCTTTGCTTCTTCGAATTCCAGCAACGTGATCTCATCCTTCGATCCTAGATGCATGAATATGGCATAAGTATTACGAATGCATATATGTTAACAAGTGCATCATGTTTATTGAGTAGGTGCATATCTCTTCTCGATTATTTAATTATCTACTTCCATAATGCATCGATTATACCACAAAATAGCAGCTACTTGTTCCACTCATAACTTTAGTTCTACTAATCCAAATCCAGTGATCTTAGACTTTCTGGAAAGCTTATCAAATTCTCTACAACTTTGTTATTACCTATTTTTACAGTACACATCATTTTCAACATGCAACTCATCAAACTACAAAATCTATCCGGAACCCTTTTAATTTTGCATTTTAAAGCAATGATACTACTACTTCATGTAATCACTCAAAATTTGACAACATAAAGCTTACCAATAGTTTAAGCATGCCAAATACATTCAAGAAAATATAATGGTGAAGCCCAAACTATTTATTTAAATGCCTTTATTATTTTATTTAGATATCTAGGTTAAATAATAAACATATACCAGATGTGTTTCAAAAATTCTTAACAATTTACAGTGCCTTACTAATGCTATCAAAGGACTACTATAAAAATTTCATGTCATTTTGCCAAGTAGAACATCCTATACAAAAATGACAAGGCAGCAAGGCTTGAAATAGCATAAATGGAAAACCCTATTGAAAAGTGCAAGCAATAGATTTCCTATTTTTCTTAGTATCCATATGGTACTAGGATTACCTCCAACAAATTTCATGAATTTTGGATTCATAAATAATTTATAAAAATTCATGCAAGGATTAACTATTCATAAAAGAAAAATCTATAACTATAAATCTACACATGCACTAGTCCTCAAATTTTTACCAGAGCTCATATATGCTAAGACTAGCTTACCACAAAACTTTCATAATTTTTGGAGCACAGGAACTCTAGATATAAAATAAACAAATTTGAATGCATTCAAAAGCACATTTCAAATCCCTATTTAAATTTCCAAAAATTTCTACTGTAAATGTCAAAAACATATTTTTCCTAAATACTACACTTCCTAAGGAGCACTACCAAATTTATTGCATAATTTTTGAAGCTACCAAACTGAAGATACAAAAATTCACAAAACATATGAAATCTGCATTCAAAATGAACTAGCTTTAAAACATGGAGTCGCTGACACGCGGGACCCACTGGTCAGTTGACCCCACCAGTCAGCGAGACAAAACAGAGCACGACGGTGCCGCTCTACGGGCGTGGCTAGAACTCGATGGTGGCGAGTTCACCGGCGGTGACATCTTCACCAGACGTTCTACTCGACGAGGCGCATCGTTTGCACTACTTGCCCAGCCCTAACATCGACGCTAGTGACGACGACGGCGGCCATGGCGGAGCGGTGGCGCTGGACGATGGTGCTACGCTGGTGGGGGCTATGGTAGCTCGATCAAACGCTACGCTGAGCATCACCGAGCTACGGTGGAGCTAGCTAGCGCCCTATCACGGCCTGGGGTGGATGGTGGCGATGTGGCCACGGAGACAGGGCTAGCGGCGGAGCTCCAGCGAGCTCGCACGCATTGTGGTGGCTTACTAAGCACGGTCAGCGAGCGTGGGTGAAGGCAGTGGGTCGCTAGGGAGTTGGTGGTGCTGCTGCGGTGAAGAATGGATGGCTCGTCGCGAGCCTGCGCAGGCTATGGCGACGGCGGTGCTGCTCGGTGCTGCGGGAGCTCGGCGGCTACGCGCAAGGACGAAGGAGGAGCAGAGGAAATGCAAAATGGAGCGCGGGATGGGTCGGTCGAGCGCTGGCGGTGTTAAGGCCACGCTCTGGTGCGTCACTGCTGCGCTGGGCAGAACGCCGGCGATGCGTGGCCATTTCCCGCGCCATGCGGCGGCCACGGTCTGAACCAGTCGGCCACTGAATCCATCGATTCAGTTCGTTCAGTAACGAAATGCCGAGCCTGACGATGAGTTTTGACGTTCAATTAACTGCTAATCCGTGGCTCCAAGGTAAAAATTGTCTGAATAGGATTTGTAGAACCATGTACTAGCTACAACTTTTGTTCAAGATCTAGTTCTAATTCACAACCGAGACGGAGTAAAATCATGATCAAGGTTGGCTTGTCAGGCTATCAGTGATCCAAGACTTAGCAAAATTTTGTTAAGTGTTGAAATCTTGATTTTGCTGACTTTTGTGAGACTAATTCAAGCATGTTAGAAGCTAAATCAATTAATGACCGAAAAATAAAAGTTGTTCCTTATGTCAAATACTACAACTTTGCTTTAGTGATCTCCTCCATGCAAGGTCTCTAACACCTAGTTCAAACTTGGTCAAACATGTCACATTCAAAAGATGGTACATACTTAAACTATGACATAATGACCTAATTAGCCCTAGCCATAAATACCAAAGTTGTTCATGATGATATTCTAAACATGTTTAAGCTATTTGCAAGGTCACACAATCATCTACATGTTTACACTCATGATCATATGCACATACTCATGGGAACATGAAATAATAAGAATGTTGCATATGTTTCAATCGAATGTTTCAAGTGTCAAAGCTTATATATGAATGCTTTATGATCATGCTCATGCTATGCAAGTCAAGTTATGCAAGGCTAACACATGAGGTGTTACATATAATCCCGCTTTAGAGACCACCAATAATGTCATTTCATGGCCGTAGTCTTCCGCTAACTGTGGCCTATGACTATGCCCCTTGGGCCACTCTTGTAGACCTTAATTTAGAGTATAAAAAAGCTCAAAACCTTTTATTATATATCTATGTACCATCCCTATGATTAGTGCATATTTGTACGTGATCCTGGCACAAATATGGATGCACTGATGACTCTTAAATTGAGAAGCCGACAGCTGGCGCGTCCGATCAACCCGACTAGTGCATCCGGTCCTTGCGTAGTAAGCCTTATGCTGAGCCAATGACTCTATTCATTTGGGAGGCTCTATAAATAGTTGGGGTCATCTCTAAGGTGTTTCTCTTGGCCATTTGACATCTTTGACATCCTTGTGAGCTGATGAAAGCTCTAGTTTGGTTTTGGTGAATTGATGAAACCCTTAGTGCTAACCTAGTTTATCAAAGTGATTATGAGATAGGTAGCACATTCCAAGTGGTGAAACAAATGAAGATTATGACATGATGATGGTGATGCCATGGTGATGATCAAGTGCTTGGACTTGAAAAGAAGAAAAAGAAAATCAAAAGGCTCAAGGCAAAGGTATAAGTGGTAGGAGCCTTTTTGGTTTAGTGATCGAGACACTTAGAGAGTGTGATCACATTTAGGATTGATAGTCATACTATTAAGAGGGGTGAAACTCGTATCAAAATGCAGTCAAGTGCCACTAGATGCTCTAACTCATTGCATATGCATTTAGGATCTAGTGGAGTGCTAACACCCTTGAAAATGATTGTGAAAATATGCTAACACATGTGCACAAGGTGATACACTTGGTGTTTAGCACTTGGGAGCAAGGGTAAGAAACTTCACCAATGGAGTGTGTGGATAGTCCGATGGTGCCACCGGTGCCCTGGACAGAAAAGATAGGTTTTCACAGAGTGGACCGGACACTAGCCTCAACTGGACCGGCGCGTCCGGTCAGTAGAAGCACTGAAGAAGCTGGTGTCGGTCTTCGATCGGATGATGGGTCACTTCGTGACTAGACACTGGCTAGCTACGTTCAGTCCCACTGATGTGGTAGAACACAGTGGAGATGATGTGTGACCGGATGCTAGGCGAGTCCGATCGAGCGTGACCGAACGTGTTCGGTCACGAGTAGAACCTTACCGGACGTGTTTGGGGTCCTACGTCTAGTCACTTTGAGCAGCGCGTCCAGTCACTACTTAAATGTACTGATGACCATTGAGATCGGGTGATTAGCATTTAAAGCTAATGACACATGCCAAGCATCGGGTGATCGAACGCTGGGGTCCTGCGTCCGGTTGATATTACCAGAGCGTCCGATCACCCCGAGTTGTGCCTAGTGAAGGGGTATAATGGCTCTATTTTGTGGGGTCTTCTATTTAAGCCCCATGGCTAGCTCTAGCTCACTCCCTTGGCCATTTGCATTGACATAGCAACCCTATGAGCTTAGCCAAAGCTCTCCCACTCATCTCCATCATAGATTCAACATCTTTGTGAGATTGGGAGTGAATCCAAGTGCATTGCTTGAGTGTTTGCATCTAGAGGCACTTGGTATTTGTGTTTTGCTGTGGGATTCACTTGTTACTCATGGTGGTTGCCACCACCTAGATGGCTTGGAGCAACAAGGATCATCGAGTGGAGGTTGGCGATTGTCTTTGGCTCCGATCGAGGTGATTGTGAGGGGTTCTTGACCTTTCCCCAGCGGAGAGCCAAAATGTACTCTAGTGAATTACTCATGGCTTGTGTGATCCTCATCTTGTGTTGGTTGTGCGGCACCCTATTGAGGGTTGGGCATGTGATGCCAATTAATGCGTGAACCTCCAAGTGAGTGAATCGCCACAACGAGGACTAGCTTGCCGGCAAGCAAGTGAACCTCGGTAAAAAATCATTGTGTCATCATTTGATTCCAAGGTGATTGGTCTTCATTGGTATTCATCCTTGTGATTGATTGGTTCACTCCTCGACACGGTGGTATAACTATCTTGCTCTCTCTCTTTACAATACCACAAACTAGTTGTCAAGCTCTTTAGTGTAGCTAGTCATGAGAGCTTGTTAGTTTGGTTAGTGTGGCTCTTTAGTTAGCATTTGAGAGAGCACTAACTTAGTGTAGTGACATAGCCATTGTGTGGTTAGAAACTATAGAAACTAGAATTGTGGTAGGTGGCTTGCATTTTTAGTAGGTTAGCGCAACACTTGCTTGGCCTCATAATTGTCTAACCGGTTTGTTAAGTGTTGTTGTAGAAATTTTAATAGGCTATTCACCCCTCTCTAGCCATTAGGAGCTTTTAGCTAAGCATACTCCCTCCCACTCATCTCTCTTGCTTGATTGCTAATTCAAAGTGAGATTGAGTGATTCCAAGTGCATTTGCTTGAGTGATTGCATCTAGTGGCACTTGAGGATCGTTGTGGCTGCGGATTTCTTGTTACTCTTGGTGGTTGCCGACACCTAGATGGCTTGGAGCAGTGGAGGAGGTTTGGCACATGTTAGTGATTGTTTGTGGCTGTCTCCGATGATTGTGAGGGGTCTTCTACCTTCCCCGATGGAGAGCCAAAAGGTAACTCTAGTGGATTGCTCGTGTCATTGAGTTACCTCACTTGTGGGTAGGTTCTTGTGGTGTCCAATTATGTGAATGAGGTTTGTGCAACACCTCTTAGCTGTCGAACTACCAAGTGTTGGTCAACACAATAGGGACTAGCATGTTGGCAAGCACTTGAACCTCGGAAGAAAAATTGCTTGTCTCTTGCCCATTGGTATTCTCCTGGTAATTGAATTAGCATTCATGTTGTGATTGGTTTATCCCTCGACGTGGCCATATAATCACCTCAATCTCTCCATTACTTCCCGACAAACTAGTTGTAGCAAGCTCTTCAGTGTAGCTAGAATTGAGAGCTTGCATTGTAGCTTAAGTTCATCTACTAGAGCTCTTTAGTGTAGCAAGTTGGAGAGCTCTAAGTGAGTAGCAACTTAGCTCTTGTGTGTGCCTAGTGATTATAACAACTAGAATTGTTTGGATAGGTGGCTTGCAACCCTTGTAGAGCTAGAGCAAAATTGCATTACATCGTTTGTCATGCTAATCAAATTGCTCTAGTGATCTTGTAGATTTTCAAATAGGCTACTCACCCTCCCTCTAGCCATATTAGGACCTTTCAAGTGATATCAGAGCTGTGGTAACCGTTTAATTGAAGGCTTAACAACCTCAATGTCAAATTATGTCTCAAGTTGTGTTCAACCATGTGGGGGCAAACCACCGTTCTTTGATGGCACATGCTTTGATTATTGGAAGAAAAAGATGAAGATGTATCTTGGTTCAATCAATGACCAACTGTGGGATGTGACCGAGAGTGACTATGTGATTGTTGATCTAGACAATCTCACCAACACCGACAAGGCCAACAAGCAATGCAATACAATGGCTCTCAACACCATTTACAATGCCATTGATTCCAAAGTGTTTGAGCAAATCAAGGATTGTGAGAAAGTTAATGAGGTGTGGAAGATATTGGAGGAGACCTATGAGGGCGCACCAGTGGTGAAGAGTGCCAAGTTATACATTCTCAAGGATAAGTTGACATGCTTCAAGATGAAGGATGATGAGAGCATTCTGGAGATGTTCCATCAATTGCAAGTGATTGTCAATAACTTGAAGGCTTTGGGTGAGAAGATCAATGATGATGATGTGTCTCATCGGTTCTTAACGTGCTTACCTCCAAGATTTGAGATGTTGAGATTGCTTATCATAAGAGGAGGATTGAAGGAGGTTACCCCTAACCAAGTACTAGGTGATGTCATGACACAAGAGACATATTATGTGGAAAGGGAGGGGGGTTGACAAGAATGAGAAGAAGGAAGATAAAGACAACAACAAGAAGAGTGTAGCATTCAAGGCTAACTCATCATCCAAGAACAAGGGCAAGTCCAAGAAAGAATCAAGTGATGATGAAGATCTTAGTGACATTGATAATGAAGCTATGGCTCTTTTTGTGCGCAAGATGGGCAAATTCATGAAGAAGAAGAAGGGCTATGGTGCAAGAAAGAGAAGAGATCACAACAAGGAGTATGTGAGGAGATGCTACAAGTGCAAGAACCTAGATCATGTTGGATTGTCCCTACAATAGTGACAATGATGAGGATGAGAAGAAGCACAAGAAGGACAAGAAAGAAAAGAAGAAGACGATGACCTTTCAAAAGAAGAAGAAGGGTGGAGGCTATGTGGTGACATGGGATAGTGATGGCTCTTTGGATAGTGATGGATCTAGTAATAATGACAAGAAATCCATTAAGAAGGCATTAGCAAGTATCGTCATCAACAACAAGCCCTCCATCTTTGACACTCCATCGACATGCCTCATGGCAAAGCCCACTAAGGTAAAATATGATATGAGTGATGATGATTGTGATAGTGATGATTGTAGGAGTTATGATGATGAGGAGTACACCAAGGAGGATCTCTTGAACATGTATGAGCAAGTACACACTTGCTTTGAGAAGAAGAGAAAGGAGTGCAAAGAATTGCTTAAGAAAATCAAACTTTTTGAGCAATCCTTTGATGAGCTCAGTGCTTCTCATGAGAGTCTAAAGGAAGACCATGAGGAGCGTGGCAAGGCTCACACCAAGCTTGAAAAGCTCACTCCTCTCTCCTAGAGCAAGTCAAGAAGGAGGAAGCCAAGAAGGAGCAAGTGATTGTGTCATGTGCTGTGAGACTAACATGTGATATTCTTGATGAATCATTTTATAAGCCCATTGTTGTTGCTCCCACTAACCCCCTCTTGTAGCACTTCTACTTCTACTTCACCTTTGAGTGATGGTTTCACTTGTAATGACTCACTAATAGTGGAAAATGAGACCCTCAAGAAGGACGTCAATGAGCTCACTAACGCCTTAGGCAAAGCCTATGGTGGCGAGAACCGCTTGCTTATGTGTTTGGGTAGCCAAAGAGCTTCTCTCTACAAAGAGGGTGTGATAGAACTGCCTAATCTAATGCCTCCCAGGAGTACTTATCTTCCATTAGACACTAAGTACCCAAGGGAGGACATAAAATCATGTGGTTCTGTCAAGCACACCCCAAGGAAGAACCCAAAAATCCATATTTTTCCATCAGGATCACAAATGAGAGACTAAAGCTTACATCATCATTCCATTTCTTACATCACTTTTTATGCAACATCATAGTTTAATATTTACTGTTGATAATAGCATAATATGATCATGTTATCAGAGTTATGAACAATTTAATTTAACAGCAAAATATAAACATGCAATCAGAGTTACTGCAGAAATAAATACCTATTCATGACATGATGAAACATTGATATATAAACATTGACAACAGATTATCAAATTTCTATTTATAAAAACATTTAGTGAGAGTTATAGATAAAACTATGATCGTAGCATGAAGGAATCCCCTCTAAGCCCACTAGGAGGAATCCACACACAAGAGTCAGCTCTAGCCTCCGCTTGTCACCTACAATAGGG
Organism: Miscanthus floridulus; assembly: GCF_019320115.1. Classification (NCBI taxonomy): domain Eukaryota; kingdom Viridiplantae; phylum Streptophyta; class Magnoliopsida; order Poales; family Poaceae; genus Miscanthus; species Miscanthus floridulus. The sequence continues at coordinate 113,000,258 of NC_089582.1, forward strand.
GGAAATAAAACCCTAAGTACTTAATTGTACTCAGCAAGACTTACCCGACAGGAGGAAAGAAAAGACTCTAAGGATATGCAGTGCTATCTGGCTTATGAGTTATTGCATCTATGGGAGCATTACTAAAAGTGCATCCTTATATTCAATTTTATTAGCAGTCCACATTGGTTCATTAACTAATCATTCTATGTAAGCACCTGTGCTACTTTCAAGCAGGTGGTAAGCAATCAGAATCATTTTACCATCTTTCATCTTCTAGTTCTTACTACGTTGCTAGACTGTAGACAATCCGTACAAGATCGCCCAACAATTCATGAATCAATGTGCCCAGCTAGGTACCCCGAAATACATGCCCCACTTGTACCCTAGGCACAAGCAGGACCAACCCACTACCCTCCTATCATGGGGTCTAGGTCCCCATCTAAACTTGGACACCAAGCCTCCGCCCCTGAGTCCTGGACTCAGTGCGGTGCTAGGACCTCCACCCAAAAACCACCCTGAAAGTCGGTCCAGAAAGAGCTGGAACCCATGATAAGAGAGTAACAAGTCTAACCTACTATAAAATTTTAGAGCTATCACTATCACCGATTCATCACGAAAATTCCTACAAATTTATGTATTAACAATATTAAGCATGTTAAAATAATTAGAGCAACCCTAAAAACATACAAAACCTATGCGAACAAAATACACTATCAGATAGACCATGATTTTAGAAACTCAACAAAACTAGTTTGGCATTTTTATGATTTTTCTATGATTTACTATAAATTTCCAAGCATTCAGTCGATTATTAAAATTACAAAACACCAAAAAACAAAACAAAAGATCCTTGGGCCTGAAGCGGCCTAGCTCGGCCTGGTCCAGTGGCCAAGGCAGCCTAGACGGGTGGGGCGCGCATGCAGGCCTGAGCGGCCCAGGCGCGACGATGATAGGCCGGCCCAGCGGGGCACGCAGTCACTGGCACAGGCGGCCCAGGCGTGTAGGCAGCGGCCCAGCTACCAAAAGCGGCTGGCCCACGCACAGCCCAACGCGGACGAGCCCAAGCGTGATGGTAGTTTTGCAAAAAACATCCTGATGCTTCTATCTTTTTAGTATTCTACTATTCATGTGAGTCATGGTTTTCACACCTAGCCCTTCGGAAAAGCTTCTATTTACATTTCTACATCCTCACCTTCACCAGAACAGAGCACGCGGTGGGGAAGCCATCACCAGTGGCCGATTGGGCATGGGGGTGACCAACGACGATGGAGGCGGTGTGTAGAGGCAGCGAGGGTACCTGCCACACTCGTGGCATTGGTGGCATAGCCAGGGGTAGTCTGAGGCGGTCTAGCCACGAGCGCTAGCGGCCAGTTGGGGCGCACGACGGTAGTGGCAAGCAACACGGAGGTGAAGCCCAGCGATGGCGGTGTAGCAGGGTGCATTAGGAGGCGGTGTGGAGCTATGGTCGTCTTGGCTACAGGCGTGGGCGGTAGTGGCCCGATCAGGCACGTGCAAGAGTAGCCTGGTGACGCAGGGGCGGCGGCCATGGCGTGGATGATGGCGAGGATGCTGCGGGGCACAACAACTGAGGTGGAGCGGTGCGACAACGTGGGCTTGGGTAGCTGCGTAGCGGCAGAGGAGCAGGGTGGAGTCACATGGGGGAAGGCAGCACAAGGGAGCTATGGTCCAGCGTGGGGCCATAAGGCACGCACGCGCTCGCGAGGGAGGGCCAGCCATGAGTTGGTCCCCAGCGTGGTCTTCCGCGTGGTGGTCTGACAAGGCAAGGCTGGGGCAGTGCCATGGAGGTTCACGTGCTCACGAGGGCCGGGCAACGGATGGCGGAAGGTGCAGCGATGGTGGCCAGGCGATGATGCTCCTAGGGCTCGGGTGGCTATGCAGTGGCGGAGGAGCAGGGAGAGTAGTGTTGTGGGCTTGCACGCGCTCACACACTCTCGTGAGGGGGGGGGAAGGGCCAACGATGGGTGGCCTGACATAGGAGGTAGACAGAGAGAGGGACCAAGAGAGAGCGAGCGAGTGGGGAGGCGAGCAGGAGCTGGGGCGCCTCTTCCCTCGGTAGTAGAAAAAGAAAGAGAGAGGAAGCAGCTCAAGACTCGGCCTCCACCTGATCATGAATGCAGGGGCAGTGTGGCAGTAGCAAGGATGGCACATGTTCCACACTCTATGGCACAACACATGGCACCCCTACACATGACCTGTGCACGAAGCAGCAGCTACATGGCTCCTCCTTAATAACGTGCGTCAGAGCACAGATGTGAGGGAGCACGTTGCAGTCGAACACATGGGCGTCACGTGGCTCTGCTGGCTACGCGCCTACACGAGAGACAACGTGACGTGGATGTGAACAGCGACACAATGTCAGCAACTTAAAAAGATCTAAATCCTATTGACTTCAACCCATAAACATTTCACATGATAGCCCATACTCCATACCAAGCCATGGAACAAAACATTAGGTGTTATGTTATTATTTTGCGCAACACAAATCGCCACAACAGCGCTTTTAAATATATTTTCAGATTTCTACCGTGGACGCGAGAAACTGATTTTTAAATTTTTAAATTTGATTTTTGAGCTAGCAAAAACCCTAGTCAACAACATTTGTTTTTCTAAAACCCAAGTTGCGTTTTCATCTACTCGACTTGTACTTCAATTTTTTTATTTAAGCTCTAAATACAAGTTATATCTTATTTTGTTTATAAAAAATTGTTTTCATGCTCAATCCAACAGAACAAGCCATTCGCCATATACTTGCTAGAATCATTATCGGACATTTTTAAATACTTTTACGCACTAAGTGAATTAACTCAGATGTGTCATTTAGTCCATCAAAGTGAACCACCTAAGACTCACTCGTCATTCCATGTGTGTTTTAAACTTTTAAACCCGAAAACTTGTTTTGCTAATTCCTCTTAGGCATTAACCTAGGTGCTAAATAAGCTCATAACACCAGAGGTGTTACAACCAACCCCCCTAAAAAGAATCTCGTCCCGATATTCGAAGCAAGAACCAGAAGAGGGGAAACATGATTACATTTCATAGATCAGATATTACATGAAAGATTTCATGACTTCGAATACTAAACCACACGGGGATTAGGGATACCTTGTGAAAGCATCTAGGCCCCAAGTTGGGTTTCGGTGATTAATGACAATACGAGATTACTATGACTAACATGTGGTTTGCAGAGGCAATTAAGTTAGGTCATGGTAATGGCAATTGATTGGGCAATCATGGTTGTCATGCCCCTATGATGGAAATCATTTTAGTTTTCAAAGAATGGACGACAAGGTTAAGGATGGACTAGTTCTAAGTGTCGTTTGGTGTTGAAGAGACACTTAGAGTAGTTTAGGACTTTGTTTTTTCTTTGGCCATACTATTAAGGGGGGTATGAACTAGTAGCTTGACCTAGGTGAGTCTAGTGGGTTAGGTGTGGTGCACACTTGTCAAATCTAGCACTAGGTAGCTCAAGAGTAGCCCTAAGATCAATTAGAGCAAACTTCATTCACTTATGATTTTGAGTTGGAAGTGAACGGAGGGTCAAATGACTGACCGGATGCTGGTCTGGTAGTGACCGGACGCTGAAGGTAGAGTCCGGTCAGTTCATTTGATCAACTAGAGCCGTCTGGTTATGACTAGACGCTGAGTGAAAATTGACCGAACGCTAGGTGCCAGAGTCCAATCAACTCCAGTAAGGTTCTAGAGAGGGAGAATCCCGATCGGATGTGTCCGATCAGTGCTGACCAGACGCTGGTCTGGTTCTGGTTACTGACCGAACGCTAAACAGCAAAGTGACCGGACTCTAGGTTCTAGCGTCCGATCAACAACATAAGGTTCCAGAGAGCAGTTTTTGTGACCGGATGCGTCCGGTCAGTGCTGGCCGAACACAGGTCAGAAGTTCGGTCACAACTTAACAACTCTATGGCGGGGATAACTGACCAGAGTGTTTGGTCACCCTGCAGAGTGCTGACTCAACCTCATAACGGTTCGTTTTGAATGAGGAGGTATAAATACTTTCTCTATTCATCTAAGGGAGGTCTCTTGCCCATTTGTTCAGCTGAGAAACACCCTTGAGAGCGCTTAGGAGAGTAAGAGCCTAGTGAGGTGATTGAGATTTGAGAATCCAAGATTAATGCCTCATTAGTGTAAGGAGAGTAGCAAGTGTGCATCCACCCTTCTCATTAGGCTTGTGGTCAAGTGAGAGTCATGCTTGTTACTCTTGGTGATCGCCATCACCTAGATGGCTTGGTGGTGATCGGGAGTTTGGTGATCATCCGGCAGAGCTTGTGGATGACCCAACTCAAGTTGTGAGAGTGTCGAAGAATCAGCCTGTAGAGAGCACTTGATCCTTGCGTGGATCAATGGGGAGCTACACCCTTGCGTGGGTGCTCCAACAAGGACTAGTGGGGAGTGGTGACTCTCTGATACCTCAGCAAAACATCACCGCATTCCTTCTCCTTTCTTTACTTTAAGCATTTACATTTGAGCAATTCAATTCTTGTCTTTACATTCTTAGAATTGCCATGCTAGAATAGGATTGGAACTTAGGGTGCTAAACTTTTGTGTGGTAGATCAATAGAATCACATTCTAGGCACAAGGGGTGAAGTGGGCTAAGTATAGGGTTTAATTATTGCAAAGAATTTTAGAATTAGCCCAATTCACCCCCCCTCTTGGGCATCTTGATCCTTTCATCTTGCTAAGAGCAGCCTAGTACACCCAAAGCTTAATCCAGAAGTCAAGATAGACAAGGACAATGGAGAAACAACAAGATAATGATTATCCAAAACATGGCATATGACCAACAGATCCAGAAACAGGAGACTAAGAAGTCAAACATCATGAACCCTAAGATTGAACTAACCAATGGTAGACTTGAACTTCTCCGAAAACAAGATCCTTCTTCTTCACATATTACACAATCACCTCTGACTGACGAGCCTAATTCCACAATGACGACTGGACCTCGTAACTCTACTTCAGATTTGAGAGGGATGGGGATGAAGAAGAAGAGCAAGAACCAAGGGCATCTTATAGTGGCGAACGGAGGTGTGCATAGTGCACCGAAAGGGGAGGCGACGTGGGTGGGAGACATTGACGGTTCACGCCATGGGGATAAGGTTGGACATGGTGCGCTCCCTATGCAAGTGAGCGGAGGGGAAATAAAGGAGGGAGATAAGAGGATGCACTCAATGAGGGAGCTATGCGGGCGACCGTGTTCCAAAAAGAAGAAAGAATGGAGGGGAAAAGTGGGGTCCAGTACGGGGACGAGGGCGTGGGGGTCGAGAGCCAACCGGATGCTGGGAAAAAGAGAAACGCACAGTACAAGAAGACAATGAGTGCGGCATGATGCCGTGGCCACTCGAAAATGGGGTACTAATGGGCCCGACACAGACGACGTCCGTAGGGCATGCAGCAAAATAATCCGGCATGCGTAGTGTGGTCAACTAAATGCAAGGCTTAGGACATGACGACCACTTAGGCTTTTACAATCACCTCCGACTACCCACGGCTAACTTTCCTTACTACTCTTCTTTTGCTTTCCCTTCCTTTACCACATCCATCTTTCATGTAGACTAAGACCATGTCATACGTTCTTCCTCCAAAACCACCTCCTCTTGTTTACTTTGAGAGAACACTATCTCATCAACCCATTGTGGATTTCTTGTTCGAACACCCAAATGTTTTCAAGGGGAATATTTGTAGCAAAAGTGGTACAACGGTGTAACTTGGTAAAGGTACTTGGTCAACAACCTCGATACCAGCGCATGCTTAGAAGCTCTAGATGTTTTTCCATATTGGAAAATCCACATGGAGGCTTACTTAGAAGCTTTAGATGTTGGAATTCTTAGAGCCGCCTCTCAAGGTTTCCCAAAACCTAAGGATCCCGCACACCTTCAAGGAGATGAAGTGAATTACGAAAAATGGAATGCAAAGGCTATAAACACCATCTTTAGAGGCCTTTGCAAAGATGTGTTTAACCGTGCGAGGAACCACAAGGATGCCCATGCACTATGGTCAGACATTTGTGCGCTCCATAAGGGAACAAAGAGTGAGCGTGAGGAACACTATCATCTTGTCATGAAATAGCTTAATTCATTTGAGATGCTTCCAAAAGAAAGTGCTAATGAAATGTACTCACGCTTAAATGTTCTTGTAGAGGAAATTAATGGGCTTGGACTTACAGAAATGCAACCATCCGATGTTGTAAGAAAGATCTTGAGTGTCCTCTCCATTGACAAATATGGGCATATTGTGACCGTGCTTCATCAAGGTGATCTTTCCACCTCTACACCAACTCAAATCTTGGGAAAGATCAACACACATGAGATGTATATGCACATCACACCACAAGATAGCTCATCTTCCACCAAGAAGAAAGACTTAGCATTCAAGGCTAGCCAAGAGAAGGGCAAAGCAAGAGTTGAATATGAGAGCTCTAGTAATGATGAAATTGATGATGCAAGTCTTGCTCTCATGGTGAGAAGAACCACCAAGATGCTTAAGAAGCTCAACAAGAATGGTGTCAAATTTGATGGCAAGAAGAAGTTCTTCACTAGCAATAGAAGGAAGCCAATCTCGAAGATGGATTGCTATAATTGTGGAGAACTTGGTCATCTAGCTCTTCAATGCCCCAAGCCCAAGAAAGACAAGTACAAGAAGAAGTATAAGGGCAAGAAAGATGACTCAAGTGATGAAGATAATGATGAGAAGAAGAAAAACAAGCCATATAAGAAGGATGGCAAGAAGAAGGATTTCTACAAGAAGAAGAAAAATGGCAAGGCATACATCATCGGTGATTGGCTCACGAACATTGATTCATCAAGTTGCTCATCCAATGATGATAGTGAGAATGAGAAGGTGGCCACTATTGTGATTGATTCTTCATCATCTTCACCGATACCACCGCCATCATCCTCTACACACCTATGCCTTATGGCCAAGGGTGAACGAAAGGTATCAAATGATGATGATAGTAGTGGTGATGATCATGCTAGCAATGATAATAGTGATGATGAATTTGAATCACCTTCATATGATGATCTTGTCAAATTGCTAAATCAATACACTAAGATCATTAGAAAAACTAGAGCTAAGAATGGAAAGCTAGAACTTAAGAATGACTCTCTTTTAGCTAAATGTGATAGCAGAAAAAGCTAGTGTTGAGCTTAGAGAAGCAAATGATGCTATGTCATCCAAACTTAAGGAGCTCAAATCTTCTAAGAAGGAGCTTAAAGAAAAACATGATAAACTTGAAGGGATACACAATGAGCTCATCACTAGCTACAATATGCTAAAAGAAGAGTATACCAACCTCAAGGTTAATCATGATAATCTTGTTGTCTCTCATGAGTTTTTATCCAATGAGCCACATGATGCTATTAATCATGTTGTTAAGATTGATATAGCTACATCATGTGATGATTTGATTATTGAGAGCATTGAGCAAGGTTCTAGTTGCAAAGGCAAGCAAGTGGTTGAGTCCGATAACTATGATGAGTATGTCAAGATCAAGGTTGAGAATGAGAAGCTCAAGAAAGATCTTGAAAAGCTATCAACCACCAACACCATTGTGATAGAGAACCTTGACCATGATAGTGATCTAGCTCTTGAGAATGAGAAGCTTAAAGAAGAGAACAAGAGACTCAAGAAGGAGAAAAATCATGATGAGCTCAAAGAAGAGAACAAGAAGCTCAAGTTAGAAAAAAAACATCTCAAGACCGGGTAGAGCAAATTCACGAGAGGTCAACATCTTCAAAGTGAGCTACTCATGAACACCATCATGACGATGGATAGAAGTGGCATTGGGTACTTGGCACATGAAGAGAAGAAGGCTCAAGCTCAACACCAACAACAACACAAGTCAAAGCCAAAGCCAAAGAGGTGTTTTGAGTGTGGACAAGAGGGTCACTTTGCCCATGAGTGTCAAACTCTACCACCACAACCCTTGCCCAAGCACACTAGACCTTTTGCTTTCAATGCTCATTACATGCTTAGAAAGGACTCTAGTGGTAAAATGAAAGTCATGTTCTTAGGACCTCCCAACAAGAATAGGCCTAAGAAAATTTGGGTTACAAAGTCACTTGTTGAGTAAGTCAAGGGCCCTCAATAAGTTTGGGTCCCTAAACAAGCTTGATCTCTTGTGTGTAGGTGAACTACAAGACTGGTGGAAGTCATTGGGTAATTGATAGTGGTTGCACTCAACATATGACTAGTGATCCTTGTATGTTCACCTCACTAGATGAAGAAGTTGATGGTCAAGAAATAATTACTTTTGGTGATAATTCAAAGGGCAAAGTCAAAGGATTTGGTAAAGTGGCAATATTAAATGATCATTCAATCTCAAATGTGCTATATGTTGCTTCTTTGAGTTTCAACTTGCTATCCATTGGACAATTGTGTGATCTTGGCTTTCAATGCTTGTTTACCGAGAAGGAAGTGGTTGTATCTAAGAAAAATGATGATCAAGTTATATTCAAGGGATTTAGATACAACAACCTATATCTAGTGGATTTCACCTCCGAAGATGCTAACTTGAAGACATGCCTATTCACCAAAACATCACTTGGGTGGCTATGGCATAGAAGACTTGCTCATGTTGGGATGAGCTCACTCAAGAAGCTTATGAAGAATGAATTGGTACGAGGGTTAAAGGATGTAAAATTTGAGAAGGACAAGCTTTGTAGTGCATGTCAAGCCAGCAAACAAGTTGCAAACACTCATCCTACAAAAGCTTTCATGTAAACAACAAGAGTGCTAGAGCTCCTTCACATGGACTTATTTGGACCAACAACTTGTAAGAGTTTGGGAGGAATTCTTTATTGTCTTGTGATTGTTGATGACTACTCATGATATACATGGGTGTTCTTCCTTCATGACAAGACCAAAGTTGCATTATGTTTCAAGAAGTTTGCCAAGAGAGCACAAAATGAGTTTGAAGTGAAGCTCAAGAAGATAATAAGTGATAATGGAATAGAGTTTGACAACACAAACATCAAAGCTTATTGTGATGAAGTTGGGATCAAGCATGAGGTCTCCGCAACATACACTCCTCAACAAAATGGTGTAGTAGAGAGAAAGAACCAGACACTTATCACACTTGCAAGAATAATGCTTGATGAGTACAACACACCCGAAGCTCTATGGGCAGAAGCTATCAACATCGCATGTTATGCATCCAACCGCCTATTCCTTCAAAAGTTTTTTAGCAAGACACCTTATGAGTTGCTCAATGGGAAGAAGCTGGATGTCTCATTCTCCTAGGTGTTTGGTTGTAGATGCTACATCTACAAGAAGCAGTAACACCTAGGGAAGTTTCAAAGACGTTGTGATATTGGCTTTCTTGTTGGTTAATCATCAAAGTCCAAAGCATATAGAGTATTTAATCATGTCGCAAGCTTGGTTGAAGAAACATATGATGTGGAATTTGATGAATCTAACGGCTCCCAAGGAGCACATGAGAATCTTGATGATGTAGGTGATGAACCTTTGAGGGAGGCCATGAAGAACATTCTAGTTGGAGACATCAAGCCTAAAGATGATGAAGATGATGTACAAGTGATTGATCCACCTTCTTCATCAAATGTGCCACAAGATGGTGATAAAGATGGGAGAGTAGAAAATAAAGATACTCATGTCTCCCATGATCAAATCATGACACAAGCTCAAGATATTGATGCTCCACAACCTCCCCCTCAAGTGGTTGATAGAAGAAATTCAACTTTACTACAAGCTCATCCACAAGATCTCATCATAGGGAGTCTTTCAAAGGGTACAATGACTCGATCTCAAAAACTTGCTTCATTCATTGAACATCACTCTTTCGTCTCTTGTGTTGAACCTATGAATGTAGAAGAATCTCTTCAAGATTCAGATTGGATTAATGCCATGTATGAAGAGTTAAACAACTTCACTCGCAATGAGGTTTGGACTCTTGAAGAGTGACCACAAGGTGCAAGAGTCATTAGAACAAAGTGGGTATTCTACAACAAGCAAGATGATCAAGGCATTGTAGTGAGGAACAAGGCAAGACTAGTTGCAAAGAGGTTCTCTTAAGTTGAAGGGTTGGATTTTGGAGAGACCTTTGCACCAGTTGCAAGACTTGAAGCCATTCATATCCTCCTTGCATATGCATCGTATCATGAAATGAAATTATATCAAATGGATGTTAAAAGTGCATTTTAAATGGCTTCATAAATGAACTAGTCTATGTTGATCAACCTCCCGGGTTTGAAGATCCTAGATATCCTAATCATGTTTATAGGTTGTCTAAGGCGCTATATGGGCTTAAGCAAGCCCCAAGAGCTTGGTATGAACGCCTTCAAGATTTCCTCATTGAGAAGGGCTTCACCATTGGGAAGGTCGACACCACACTATTCACCAAGAAGCTTGATGGAGAAATCTTCATTTGTCAAGTATATGTTGATGATATCATCTTTGGATCATCAAATGAATATTATTGCAAAGAGTTTGGTGAATTGATGTCGAAGGAGTTCAAGATGTCAATGATTAGAGAGCTTACATTCTTTCTTGGTTTTCAAGTCAAGCAAATGAGAGAAGGAATTTTCATCTCTCAAGAAAAGTATACCAAGGATCTTCTCAAGGGGTTCAATATGGATGAATGTAAGGCAATCAAGACACCAATGCCATCTAATGGACATCTCGACCTAGATGAGAGAGATAAAATGGTTGATCAAACTCTCTACCTCTCTATGATTGGTAGCTTGTTATATTTAACCGCATCTAGGCCCGACATCATCTTTAGTGTGTGTATGTGTGGTAGATTTCAAGCTAATCTTAAGGAAGCTCACATGGTATACTTTAAAAGAATCCTTAGGTACCTTAAGCACACACCAAGCATTAGCCTTTGGTATCCCAAAGGAGCTAGATTTGAATTAGTTGGCTATTCTGATTCGGATTATGCTGGTTGCAAAGTTGATAGGAAAAGCACATCCGGAGGGTGCCATTTTCTTGGTAGATCACTTGTGTCTTAGTCCTCCAAAAAGCAAAATAGTGTGGCTTTGTCCACCACCGAAGCAGAACACATTGCCATGGGAGCTTGTTGTGCACAAATACTTTACATGAAGCAAACTTTGCTAGACTATAGTGTAGTTCTAGAAAAGGTACCTCTTTTGTGTGACAATGAGAGTGCAGTAAAGCTTGCAAATAATCCGGTTCAACACTCTCGCACTAAGCACATAGATATCCGCCATCACTTTCTTAGAGATCATGTTGCTAAGAATGATATATCATTAGAAGGTGTAAGGACTGAGGATCAATTGGCGGATATCTTCACTAAACCACTATATTTTGTCGGTTGAAGAATGAGCTCAATGTGCTTGATTTTAGTAACTTCACTAGAAAATGAGCTTGTGTTGTCCCTTGCATTGCATTGTAATATACAACATGTTTAATTTTTGGTAATGCATGTAGGGCTTGTCTAACATGGTTAAGATAACCGCCAAAAAGCGTGTGAAGAAGCTTAACTTTGGATCAAACTTGATAAGCAACTAGAATTACTTTCAAGTATTGCATTGCATATGCACGAATGTTGTTTTGTCGTTTCCTTTTGATTACCCTTTTATTGCCTATTTTCTTAAAAAGAAGTATAGCCTAAGGCAAAATATTTTGAAAAACTTGAGGGTTTGAGAGAGGTCACTCACATCAGTCCCAATTGATGCTTATTTGGGTCTTATTGAAGTTGGGACTTCATTAGGAATAGGCAGCACAAAGGAACATTGAAGGTTTGCTAAAAAAGGGCGACCGGACGTTGCACTAGACTCTAGATTCCAGCGTCCGGTTAGTTCATAGGAGGTGAACAGAAGCGCAAATGAGTGACCAGACACTGAAACAATGTTCTTCCTATGTCCGGTCAAATGGTGGTCATATGTCCTATCAAGCAAAGAAGAGGAATACAGGATCGACCAGACTCTGGATGCCTCCGGTCAAGGGTAATCGGACATGTCCGGCCATGACTTGAGGGGATTTGGACCTCTCTGTAGTCGACCGAACTCTAGGTTGCAGCGTTCGGTCTTTGCCACCAGAGCATTCAGTAAGTAGAAGTCGTGCGGATCTAATACTCTGTTCCATTTCCTTTCCTTATCCATCATGGGTGGGCCACCATATATACCATACGCCATTTTGTCCCTACATTGCCCGCACCCATGCTGACTTCACCGTCACAGCTTTCCTCTACGCCCACGCACCGCCGCACGCCCTGTGCACCGCCCATGCCGCTCCCACACAGTCACGCCTACGCCACTCCGGCACAGCCGTGCCCTAGCACTACCACTCTCACAATAGTGTCATGCGCCCGTGCCCTAGTGCCGCTGCACCAGCATCACAGCCACGTGCCTACGCTACATTGCTCCACGTCAGTGCCCTAGTCTATCACTACCCTGCATCTTCTCGATCGTCGAACCTCTTTGCGCTAGAACCCTAACCCTAGGCATTTTCTTGGTGGTGCCCCGTGATCTGTTCCTTTGCTCTTTGGTTTGCCAGTTCATCATGTAGCAAGCCATCACCTCTAATTTCGTATCTAATGCTTCCTTCTTAGGGTTTCATATCTCTAGATGTATATTGTAATTATTCATATATCTGATCTACTCTATCGTGCAGCTAGTCGATGTCTTTGAGGTCACTTTGGCAGTTGTCAGTCAACTCGGTGCCAAGCCTGTAACACCCCAGGTGTTTGGCTTCCACATTTGTACTTGCATTTCATGAACATGAGCATTATTCATCCATTCATGAGCTCATATTGCATGAAACATGTTTTTGAAACATTGCAACATATTCTTATATTTCATGTGTGCTTGTTTTATGAAATGAATAGTGTGCAACACTCAAGTGCAACATGTGCAACTCACTTTAGTTAAACATGGTTAGTTAGTACTATGCAACAAAATCATGAAACATGTGAAACATGACTTTGAAACAAAGGTAACATTTCACTTGTTTTTCCTTGTTTCAATGCATGTGATGCTTGATTTTGGTGTGACCAATGTATGGTGTGGCTAATAATCCTTTTAATCAACTTAGTTATACTTAGAATGTCATTAGGAACAATGTTCATGTTGATCATTTTGCCTAATTAGGTTTCCAAGTCATGGTTTGACCATTATGGACCCCTAGAGCTCCTGAGTTTGACTATTTAAAAAGTATAGCTTAGAGTGTTTGCATGTCTGAGCAACCTAAAGCAAAGTTGTAGAAAATTTAATAAGGAACAAACTTTGTTTAGAAGCCAAGTCATGAAAATGTGCACAACATGCTCAAAAAGGTCCCACAAGTCAGTTTTGGGGGTTGTATTTGACACTTAGAATTTTTCTAAGTATAAAGGCTGGATTTCAGTTTCATGTACCCAACTTGTTCACCTTGTAGCTCCCAAACAAAGCCAAATTAGCTCAAGATCCAATTGGCAAAATTGAAGATCTCACTTAGTACTCCAACTTTGTCAACTAAGCCATGAACTAAATTGTCGATAGAATATCATCGGCAGTTCATCGAGGGGTATCCCGCAATAGTAGATTGATCGGCAGAGGAGCGTGTAATCAAGAATAAGAAGGCAACAGAGACACATGAGTTATATAGGTTTAGGCTGTCAGTATGATGTAATACCTTACTCCTGTGGTCTGTTGGTTTGTATTAGCTATCGTATGATTTGTCATGATTTTGAGGGGGTCCCTGCCCGCCTTATATAGTCTGGGGGGCAAGGTTACAAGTTGGTTAGATCTGAGAGATAACCAGAAAGTAATAATAGATTACAAGAATCATGGGATCATATGAATCCTAACAGATCTCGTAACATCTTCAGGATATCCTCTCCATGCCTTGCGGAAGGTGCCGAGCAGAATCGTGCCCCACAAGGCTCCTTCTCATGGGCTGGGCCACCCCTAGAGGCGTAGCCCATGTGGCCTGCCATGGGTATCCGGGGTCATACCCCCCATAGCTAGTCCCTGAGCGCCTTGTACCCATTGTGCAATGCTGTCTTGAACTTTTTCGAGCAGGTGCGAACCAAAACCGAGCTGTCCAAATCATGGTCCGACCACCATAATGAATCACCGAGCAGTTGTGAGCAGCTGCCGAGCAGCGTGCAACATCACCGAGTAGTGTGTTCCGAGCACGGCTTGACATAAGGGTGTAAGGAGCTCAAGTCCAAAATTGAAAATTCCTGCACGGTAAAATGAAGTGTGCCCACTTAGAGTCCGACCACGAGGTTAAAGATACCTTGTTTTAACTTTCAGAGGCTCGGAGTCTTTTAGAAGAAACAAACACATTCACCGCAAGGTGAAGTGTGCCCACTTAGTCCCTGAGCCTGACAGTAGGTGACGTAGTCATGTGGTGCCAGGCTCAAAAAATAGTAAACCAGCCAAGTAGGTAAACAGTCCCCGAGCATAGCCTCGAGATGAAAAACAAACACATTCACCACAAGGTGAAGTGTGCCCACTTAGTCCTTGAGCCTGACAGTAGGTGACGTAGTCACATGGTGCTAGGCTCAGAAAAAAGTAAACCAGCCGAGCAAGTAGCCAGTCCCCGTGTTTCAGGCGTAGATATCGGATAAGTCAAACCGTGGAGAAAAAATTAGAATAATGGCTATGCAGTATCGGGTACTGAGCCTCATTAAATTGCGGAGAAATCGGTGAATATTTGGCGGCGATAAATGAGCGACATGGGCTACTGTTACGTGATAGCCCAATTTGCGGCCCATTAAACCACGTTGGTGGAGTCGAAGCAGCGCTAATCGTGGGAACGGTTTCCCAAAAACCCTCAGATGCAAGGAAATGTGGGGGAAGTGCTTTATAACCATGCCGCCACATACATCGCCTCCTACCTCACTCAATCTACCTTTCTTCCTTCCTTCGCAATCCCTACACTCCACATTCCGCACCAACATGAGCACTCGCCTCCAATCTAGTACCAATCCAGAGAGAATGGCGCCGAAAAAAGGAGTCACAAAGCTGAGGAAGGCGGCCACCGGAGCCAGCCGTGACGAGGAGTGGGTGCCATCGAAGACGGGGGCAGTGGATCTCAATAGGATGGTGGCGGCGGGTGTTCTCCCAGACCACCTCACTGCTGGATGGTGGCCGGCTAGTGGTGAGCCCTTCCCAACACCTCATACTGATGAGGCTATAGTATTTGAAGATTATTTATGGCGAGGATTAGGGTTTCCTGTCCACCCCTTTCTAAGGGATCTTATGGAGTTTTGGGCGATTAGCCTCTGTAATTTGCACCCCAACACCATACTACATGTGTCAATCTTTATCCATTTCTATGAGGCATTTCTCGATGTTCTTCCACACTTCAACCTCTTCAGGCACCTGTTCTATCTAAAGAAGAAGGGGGGCAGTGGTTCCAAGGTGGTCGGCAGCGTGTACCTACAACTCAAGGATGGGATGGCCAGCGAATACATCAGCGTACCGCTAAATACCTCCCTGAAAGGTTGGAACACCAGATGGTTCTATATCAAACAAAGTCACCCAATGATTCGATGCGACGTCCACCACATCCCGGTTAACCATAGTAACTGGTCGAAAAGACCCAACAATGCTGACATGGAGCAAGTAATGGAACTTCTGGACTTGATTAAGGGCGTGGAGCTTAGGGGTGAATTGGTGGCAGCTAGCTTCATAGTGTGGCGCATCTAGCCCTACAAAGAGAGGGCCCACCTAGCGTTCGACTATAAAGGTGACAACGACAGTACTCAAGAAAACACGGACTGTCTGACGAAGAAAGAAGTAATAGACCATGCCATAGACCTATTTACTTCCAATGTCTCATTCAGCTAGCCAAAAGGAACGAAGGCTTTCAACTGTACCAATCCGCCTCCTTAGGTAACCCTTTCACTTTGCATTGTTCAGGCATCAATTTCCAAGCAAAGGACTGACATACTTATGTAAAGATCCATTCACAGGATAGGGCAATATACTTTTCAAACGTGCCGAGAGCTGATTGGCCGAAAGGAGTAGACATTCGGTGGCCGCTACAGCCCGAAGAGGAGGAGCCGTGCACCTTGTCGGATAGTCCATCCCTAGTATCAGAGAAGATCTGTGGGAAAAGACCGGCAGTAGATGAGCCGGTCCAAAAAAGGAGAAAAACTACAAGCTCTACTGCACACAAATCGGGCGGCATCTCGCTTGGTGAAGACTGAACTGCTCGACCATGAAGAACCGTTGTGCTGGAGTGGTCGGACGATGACGAGGACCAGGCAATGCATCCGCCAAGCACGAAGGAGCCATCGACGGATGCTGAAGCTCCCGAGCAGCAAGCAGGGAGAAGTTATGTGCGGGCAACAATGGAAGTCCCAGCGGCGTAGATGACCAAAGTCCTCGAGTAACAAGAGGGGATAACCATAGAGCAGCACACAGAGGGGGCCCCGAGGCACTAAGCAAAGCGGCACCCTGTTGTAGAGGAGCAGGAGTCCTCCCATCAGGCGGACCAAGCAGCAATGCCTAGGGGATTAGGCAGGCATCGCCAGTTCAAGAAATTTAATCAAAAGACCAAACCGTAAGTATATTTGCCTTGGAGTAATAATATTGTTCCTTGAATTCTCTTGGTTACTGACAAGCCGATATTACGCAGGGCAACACCAAGGCCCGTAACCTCAGTAGAAAAAATGCCAACTGCCCCCATCTAGGAGTCCCCAAGTGCTCGGTAAATAGGGGACAGGCCAGCTACCGCTGCCAGCGGTCCTGGTGACGATGAATCATTGGCGCACACGACAGGCGCATCGGCGACCGTGACTGAGGCTATGACTAAAAAAGTCGATACTTTGGAAGCGGAAACTGCAGCTGTTGTTGATGCACCAGAGGCTAAGGATGCAACTCCGTCAATGGCTGAGGAGCAACCTTCACCACCCGCAGCGATGCCAGGAGTGGTCAGAGTAGCTGTCCGACCACGGAGTCCCCCAGTGGTGCCTCAAGCGACGGCGGAGGAGGACGAGGTTGTGGAGATCGAGCGTGCCGCACCCAAACCCCAATCCATCCAGATTCTTTGAAAATGTGGGGAAGAGGTGGTAGTTGTCGAGGAAGAAGACACCACCAGGAAAATAAAGAGGTTAAAATCCACCATTGCTGGAGTTATGACTCAAATCGAGGTGAGTACCGCACCTGAAACACTGATATATGTTGTTGGAGACCATGGTTTATCTCTAGCATTGTTCATCCATAGGGGATAGCTCGAACAGCCAAGCAACGACACCAACTGATGAAGAGGATGGAGCCCCTCGCTGAGGAAAACAAGAAACTCCGGGAGGCATTAAATCTTTTAGAAAAGAATATTAAGAGGGCCCAGCGCGAGCGGGACCTTATAGAGTCTAACTCATGGGACCTTGAACATCAGAAGGGGGTTTTGTCCGAACAACTAACGGCTACATCCGAGCAGCTAAAGAAGAAATCCGAGCAACTGGCGATTGTATCCGAGGAGCTAAAAATATGTCCGAGCAATTGGGCAAGAAAACCGGAGAACTCAAAAATAAATCCAAGTAGCTCGATTGGAAGTGCTAGCAGTTCGAGGATGTATCCAAGTAGAAATCCGGTATGCCTTATCACATAATGTACTTTGCAATAGTTTGCCAACCCGCTGTTTCAATAACTATTGTGCTTGCAGAGCAAGACGCAGAACTCAGCCAGCTTCGCCAGACCGTCGAGCAAATTCAACAAGAGAAAACGAAAGAGTCAGAGCGAGCAGACAAACTGGCCGAAGAACTAAAAGGTAGATACCCCCTGATCGGAAGTAATGTTGTGGTACTTTTCTGGTCTAACGAACCATTGTAATTTTTGTAGATTATCGCCATAAAACCAAGGCACAGTTCGATGTGCTGGTGCAGGAAGCCAAAGTCTAGAAAGACAATTTCAACACTATAACCGCCACAATAAAACCAATACTCGACTATGTTGACAATGAACCGGCACCCCGTCCTAACAGCAGGCAGCAAGGGCCAGACACCATCATTCAGAGATGCAAGGCAGCATGGGAGAATTTCAAAAATTTCAACCGTGATGCCATTTTGACCGCCGCTACTCATGCCCTTGCAGTGGTTCGGTCCCACTATCCGTCTATCGACATCTAGTTGATAGGTGGTGGGTTCGCCGATGGGCTGAGTGACATGCAAACCTAGCAACTGGAGGATGATGTTGAAGATGCAGCAAAAATGCTTGTCGGCGATATAGACCTGTTTGGCGAAACAGAAGCTGGTGGCGAAGCTTAACAAACTGCTTGGATATTATCGCCTATACCACTTACTTTATTTGGCGATGAAGAATCATTTGTATTAATAACCTGATGCCATTATGCATAATATAAGCAGTGTTCGATCAGTTAGTTTGCACTAAACCTGATGCTTTAGCTAGCCCGTAATTCATAACGTAGAGCACGTAGCCCATGTGCATGTTGGGAAAACAAGCATTATCATAGGACCATAGCCTACCGCCCAACACACAGAGCACAGAGCCCATAGCACGTGTGGTGGGATGTTAGAGCCTTGGTGTCCTCCATAATTATCAAAGCAAAACACATGCTACCCAGCGGCCAATTTGAATAACTTGGCGAGAAAAATAGTTAAAGTGGCATCCGAGTAGTTAGTTTATGCCTGAAATCTAGGCCTTGACTAGCCCACAGTCCATAACGTCGAGCGCAGAGACCCTGACACGTGTAGGATTAATAGGCATGACCAAGGAACCACAGCCGACCAACCGTAATGCAGAGCGCAGAGCCCCTAAGCACGTGTAGGAAGTAATCAAAGACTAGGTCTTCTCCATAGAAAACAGAAAAGAAAAACGTGTGCTGCTCGATGATCGGTGAGCTATGTTACAAAATTTGGAGTGCAAAATTGTCATCGTTTTTAAGAGGAAAAAACTTATGTGATCCGAAGAAAACATAGTAGGCGATTTTTGGAGAAATCGTGTTCGTCGATTTTTGGAGTTAATGTGTTCGGCGATTTGGAGGAATCGTGTTTGGCGATTTGGAGTTAACGTGTTCGGCGATTTTTGGAGTTAACATATTCGGCGATTTTTGGAGTTAACGTGTTCGGCGAATTGTGGAGTTAACGTATTCGGCGATTTTTGGAGTTAACGTGTTCGGCGAATTGGAGAAATCGCGTTCGGCGATTTGGAGTTAACGTGTTCGGCGATTTTTGGCGCGCTTTGCGAATGTATTGGAGATCGTCATGGAGTGGCGTATAGCCCGATAGCGGTAAGTGAAACTTATAATGGATGAAAAAATGGAGGAAAATTATGGAGACCAGAACTTTATTAATATGAAAGTAAAGAATACATATCTGTGTTGTTTTAGGGGTAGAAACGTATAAGGTGCTCTATGTGCCAGGAGTTGGAAACATCGAGTCCATCTAAGTCACATAAGCGATAAGACCCTGGTCGAGTAACACCTTTGATGATGTAAGGGCCCTCCCAAGGGGAAGACAACTTGTGAAGCCCTTCGATTTTTTGTTTCCGACGTAAGACGAGGTCGCCGATCGCGAACGAACGACCTTTGATGTTGCGGTTGTAATACCTTCGCAGACCTTCAAGGTACTTGGCTATGCGAACGCAAGTAATCAGACGTTCTTCCTCAGCCCGATCAATGTCTTCTGTCCGAACCACTGTGGCTTGCTCTTCATCATAATTTTCTACTCTAGGTGCTCGGAAAGCAATATCCGCTGGGAGTATGGCTTTTGAGCCGTAGACCATAAAATATGGAGATACACCGGTACTACAACTAGCTTGAGTGCGCAGTCCCTAGACCATAGCTTGTAGTTCTTTGAGCCATCTGCCCGGATGCTTTTCTTCTTTCTGATAGAGCCTTTTTTTGAGGGCGTCGAGGATCATACCATTAGCCCGCTCGACCTGGCCGTTAGCTCTAGGATGAGCAACGAAAACATATTTAATAGAGATGCACCGGTCTTCATAGAAGTCCCAAAAATGATGGCCGATAAAAGTTGTCCCGAGGTCGGTGATGATGCTGTTCGGGAGACCGAATCTATGTATGATGTATTCAAAGAGCTCGACTGCTTTCTTTGCAGTAGCTGAGATGAGTGGTTTGTACTCAATCCACTTGGAGAACTTATCAATGGCGACGTACACATACCAGAAACCTCCTGGCACTGGTTTGAAAGGCCCAATCATATCCAGTCCCTAGCATGCGAATGGCCAAGAAGCTAGAATGGTCTGTAGTTGTTGTGCCGGTATATGTATTTGCTTGGCAAAAAACTGACAACCCTCACATCATCGAACGAGATCTTCTACATCAGAGATGGCCGTGGGCCAGTAAAAACCTGCCCAGAAAGCTTTGCCGACCAGTGTTCTCGAAGCCACGTGATTGCCACAGGAACCAGAGTGAATTTTAGAATGTAGCTTCACACCGTCGTCTTGAATGATGCACTTTTATAGTATCCCTTCCTTGGCACTTTTCCTCATCAGGCTACCATCTACTAGCACGTAATGCTTACTTCGGTGAATTAGTCATTCGGATTCGATTTTGTCGGCGGGTATTTTGTCGCTGGAGAGGTATTTGATGAACTGTTCCCTCCAATTGGCGACCGGCGAAGGTACCATGAGTACCAACTGCTCGGCAGGGGGTACTTCCACAACTTCCTTATCTTCTTTAATAGATGGTGCCAGGAGGTCTTGAACAAAAACCCCCAGCAGAACCATGGCGCGAGAAGATCCTATCTTTGATAGCTGGTCGGCTGGTTGGTTTTGATCCCATACCATGTGGTGGTACTCGATACCGTAGAATTTCCCTTCAAGCTTCCTGATTTTGGTGCAGTATGTGTCCATTTTCTCACTGGAACAGGACCAATCCTTATTGAGCTGGTTGATAACCAGTGTGGAATCCCCATATACCATGAGGCATTTGATGCCAAGCTCGACGGCTATACAAAGACCATGGAGACATGCTTCGTATTCCGCGGCGTTGTTGGAGGCCAGAAAATGTATGCAAAGAACATATCGGTGTTTATCCTTTGTCGGCGTGATGAACAGAATGCCCACACCAGCACCATTGATGTTAAGGGCGTCGTCGAAGTACATCACCCAGTGCTTGGGGCAAGTGGCGGTAATGGGTTCTTGGATCTCGGTCCACTCAGCGATGAAATCAGCAAGCGCCTGTGACTTAACGGTCGGTCTGCTTCTGAAGTCAATGGAGTAAGTGCCGAGCTCAATATCCCACTTGATGATACAACCATTGGCCTCTTTATTGTGGAGAATATCCCCTAGAGGGAACTCTGTGACCACGGCAATCTTGTAGTATTTGAAGTAATGTCAGAGCTTGCGCGAGGTAATCAAAATTGCATATAATAGCTTTTGCACCTGAGGATAACAAGTTTTGGGCTCATTAACTACCTCACTGATGAAATAGACTGGATGTTGCACCTTGTAGGCATGTCTAGTTTCCTCGCGTTCGACGACAATAGCCGTACTGACAACATGAGAGGTGGTGATGATGTAAACCAGCAGAGTTTCATCTGGTCATGGCGCTGTCATGATTGGAGGTTTTGTTAAAAACAGCTTGAGCTGCTCGAAAGCTATGTCTACCTCCTCTGACCAAGAAAAAAGCTCAGAGGCCTTGAGGAGCTTGAAGAAAGGTAGCCCTTTTTCACTGAGACACGAGATAAAACGGCTTAACGCAGCCATGCAGCCTGGAAGCTTCTGTGTATCCTTGACACACGTTGGCCATTTCATGTTGGTGATGGCAGAGACCTTGTCAGGGTTTGGTTCAATGCCCCGAGCGCTGACGATGTAGCCTAGCAGGATACCGAATGGAACTCCAAAGATACACTTTGAAGGGTTCAGCTTCCATCGGTATTTGCTCAGGTTGGAAAAAGTTTCTTCAAGGTTGGCGATTAGATTGTCAGCGGTTCTAGTCTTGACGACCATGTCATTGATGTAGGTTTCGACGTTGCGGCCGATCTGTTGGTCGAGGCACGTCTGGATAGCCCTTTGGTAGGTCGCTCCAGTGTTCTTTAGTCCGAAGGACATAGTGGTGTAGCAGTATGCACCGAAAGGCGTGATGAACGATGTTTTGACCTGGTCTTCTTTCTTGAGGGAGATCTGATGGTAGCCGGAGTAACAGTCAAGAAAGGAGAGCAACTCGCAGCCAGCGGTGGAGTCTACAACCTCGTCTATCCGAGGCAGGCCAAAGGGGTCTTTAGGGTAGTGTTTGTTAAGATCAGTATAATCAACATACATTCTCCATTCTTTATTCTTTTTCTTAACAAGAATAGGATTAGCTAACCAATCTGGATGATACACTTCTTTTATAAATCCGGTAGCTAAGAGCCATTTTATTTCTACCCTAATGGCCTCCTTTTTGTCCGACGTGAATCGGCGAAGTTTTTGCTTGATCGGTTTAGCAGTCGGCGAGACATTCAAGGAGTGCTCGATCTTCTCCCGTGGTACCCCCGGCATGTCTGCAGGTTTCCAAGTAAACACATCAGCGTTGGCACATAGGAAGGAGACGAGCGTGCTTTCCTATTTGGGGTCAAGGTGAGCCCCAATTTTCACTATCTTGGAAGGGTCATCGAGGCCAAGGCCGATCTCCTTGACTTCCTTGGACTTGGCGGAGGCACGAGGAGGCTCTAGGATCTCCATGTCATCAGCAGACACCATCTTGGCTTCGGCAACCACGCTAGCCATCTGGATGGAGAGGTCGGTGGCTTCGGCAAGGGTGAGACTTTCTGTCTCGCAGGCGTAGGCGACGGAGAGGTTGGCCCATAGAGACAAGACTCCTATAGGCGAAGGCATCTTCAACACCAAATACATGTAGTGCGGAACGGCCATGAACTTGGCCAGAGCTGAACGCCCCAGTATGGCATGGTAGGCGGTGTCGACGTCGGCGACATAGAAGTTGATATGCTCCACTCGGTAGTTGGTTGCCGTGCCGAACTGTACTGGTAGGGTAATTTCCTAAAGCGATCTGGATGCCCTGCCAGGTACCACAACCCAGAAGGAGGAGTCTGAGGGCGTGAGATCTGTTGTCCCGAGGCCGAGCTCCCTTAAGGCCCCGGCGAAGAGTAGATTCAAAGCGCTCCCACCATCGACAAGGACTTTTTTGAAGAGCACCTTCTGGACAGTCGCGTCAAGGATGAGGGGAAAACGGCCTATGTAGGGTATGTCTACCCACTGGTCGGCCCTGCTGAAGGTGATGGGGACTTTGGACCATGGGCGATAGCTAGGGTTGGTGGTAGTTTCCTCTAAAGCGACGGCAAGCACTCGTCGGGCGGCGAGCTTCCGTTCCCTTCTGCTCTCGTTAGAGGTGAAACCCCCAAAGATGGTGGCGACCACCTTGTCTTGGAAGGCATTATTATTATCCCTAGGTGGTCGGCGTCCTCTGTTCCCACCATTGTCGTCATTGTACTTTTTCTCCTGGAACTCCTTAGCCAAACCAAGGCAGTCTTTCATCTTGTGTTTGGCATTCTTGTGCAGGGGGCATGGTCCATCGAGGATCTTCTTATACTGCTCATCATAGTTATGATTTGCGCGCGGCTCATTGACGTTGGCAACAAAGTGATTTGGTCAGCAGCATCGATTCTAACCAGGTTTGAATCCATCTGGCCGATCTCGTCTGCTGTCGTGATGGAAACTGTGGTCGTCGTAGCGGTGATCGTTGTAATGTCGGTCGTCGTTGCGGTCGTCGTGGCGGTGAACGTTGTGCTGTCGATCATCATTGCGGTTATCGTGACGGCGAGGCGGGTGATTAGTGCCCGTATCTTCATTAAAACGCACCTCCGCTTCCTCGGCATCGACGTACTGGTTGGCGGTTGTGATCATCTCGCTGATGCCGGTAGGTGGCTTTCTGTTGAACTTAGAACGGAGTTCACGGTGATGAAGTCCTCGGACGAAGGCGGTGATGACTTCGGCTTCCATGATGTTGGGAATAGAATTCCTCATCTCGAAGAAGCGTCTGATGTAGCTGCGGAGTAGTTCGAACGACTTTTGGGTGATGCGGTTGAGATCATGCTTGGTGCCCGGCCGCCTGCATGTGGCCATGTAGTTGTCGGTGAAGACTTTCTTCAGATCTTCCCAAGATCCGATGGAGTCTAGGGCAAGGCTTGTGAACCAGCTCATGGCGGCTGGCATGAGCATGACGGGGAGATAATTCGCCATGACATTGGTGTCTCCTCCGACGGTGTAGACGGCGGTGGCGTAAGCCTGTAGCCACTGAGTTGGGTTCATCCTTCCTTCATAGGGCTTGACTCTGGTGATTTTGAAACCACGAGGCCACTGGAGCATTTGGAGCGCCTTAGTGAACGCTGGGGGCCCTTCCGGGTTGTCGGGGCCAATATCAGTAGTATTGCCATCGACGATTGGCTCTAGAGCTGAGTCTGGGTTACCATACTCTTGCTCGTACTCCTGGCGGCGTTGTACTTCATCTTCATGGCGCCCGAAGCGACGTTGATCGATACGCCATCATGCATCCTGAAGGTTACTGAGGTGCACTCAGGCATCCTATTCGACCTCTTGGTCGTGCTGGCGATGATGCTCGGTGTGGTGGCCTCTAACTCCCCCCTGGGGAGGTAGTGACTGGTCGGCAAAACGGCTTTGACTGGGGCGGCGATTAGATCTAGGATCGGCTGATCGGTGAATCACGCTTGTGGAGCATGAAGGGGTCTAAACATCTCAAATCTCATTAACTTGATAGTGTGCCGCTTTTAGCATAGCAGCGACCTTGGTGAGCTCGGGCGTCTGTGGGAGGTGTGCAAGTTCGTTGGCGGCCACCGCCAGATTGGCGCTTGGAGTTTTGAAGACGTCATGGCCATCAATGCGGAGGAATTCTTTGTTGAGGTTGCGATGGAGGGGCCTCCCTTGCGAGTCGAACTGGTTATCATGAGTGGCCTCGGCCATCGCAATGGTGCATTCGTTATCACGGCGTTGCGCATGGTTGGCGTTCCTATTTTCACGGGCGGCGCTTTCCTCATCTGTTTCGCCGTTCCGAGGGGGCTGTCGATGCTGACGTTGAAGATTGTGCCACCCTAGAAAGGCAGGAGAGGGGGTTGCTTGGTGAAGGTCTCGGCGAGGGGCTCCATGGAGCCTTGAGACTCAGAGTCCGGATTTTCCTCTAGGATAGTTTGGAGGGATGTTCCGGGACCTCGACTGGCGTGCAGCATGTTGACGGTTGGCAGGAGCTGGTCGGTGACCTGGTCGGCGAATTTGCCCCTCAGGGCATCCTGATACATAGCGGTGGCATTGGTGAGCCCAAAGGGTAGGGCAGCGAGCCCCGAGGTTTGTCGAGCACTGAACATCGACAGATCAGGATCGGAAGGTGGTCGGTGCTGAACAAGGGTGTCGAGAGCCGACTCAGCAATGGAGAGGCAATCGGCGAGTTTCAGGCCGACCTGATCGATAGACTCGATCAGATCATCATTGTTGACATGCCTCCTCTAGTAGCGAGGAAGCGAGCGGTGAGTAGTTGATGAAGTCGACCCTAGAAGTGGTTCTGAGATTGGATCTGCGGTCGCAGGTGCGAGGGTGGTCGACGCAGAACGAATCTGCATTGGCTCGAGAAGCTCTCCAACTCCGTCGGTGTTGATGACCCACGTGATGGATCCGACCATGAAGATCTGGCTAGACTACGGGAGGGGCGAAGAGCCTATAGAAAAAGCCATCTTGTTCAACAAGGAAACATCACACACACCTCTACCTGGCGCGCCAACTGTCGACAGAATATCGTCGACAGTCCACCGAGGGGTATCCCACGATGGTAGATTGATCGGTAGAGGAGCATGTAATCAAGAACAAGAAGGCAACAGAGACACACGAGTTATATAGGTTTAGGCCATCAGTATGACGTAATACCTTACTCCGGTGGTCTGCTGGTTTATATTAGCTATCGTATGATTTGCCGTGATTTTGTAGGGGGTCCCTGCCCGCCTTATATAGTCCGGGGGGCAAGGTTACAAGTCAGTTAGATCTGAGAGATAACCGAAAAGTAATAACAGATTACAAGAATCATTGGATCGTACATATCCTAACAGATCTTGTAACATCTTCAGGATATCCTCCCCATGCCTTGCGGAAGGCGCTGAGCAGAATTGTGCCCCACCAGGCTCCTTCTCGTGGGCTGGGCCACCCCTAGAGGCATAGCCCATGTGGCCTACTGTGGGTATCCAGGATCATACCCCCCACATGAATCAGCATGGTTTAGAAGTTATGGATCGATGTTTTTGCTCTGTCAGTCATCACCATGGGCACTGAATCGAGAGTTTCAGGCCGGCATAGTGGTCGACCGGCCATAGGCCGTTGCCGCCGCGTGGCCGCCACGCGCTCGACTGGCCCTAACCATGCTGCACGCTGGCCGGCGTGAAGAGGAGGATGCCTACTGCCTCTCTGCTCGCTCTCAGTCGCCTCCTCCCTCTCACGCGCGTCCGTAGCATCGAAAGGAACAAGCCGCCGCCGTCGCCATTGGCTCTATCGAGCTTACGCCTGCTCACCACGGCACCACAGCCAGCAAACTCCCACCCAAAGCTCCGCCGTGTCCTCCTCTACCTCCTCCACCGCTTAGCAAAGCTTATTGAGTCGAGGTGAGGGCACATTTGCCATTTCCACCGCCACCGCCATGAGCGCGACCTCACCGGAGTTCGAGGCCACCGTGGCCGGGATAGCTAGGATCCCTCTTGTCCCCCCTTTTCTTCTTTGTTAGCTCCATGGTGACCTAGTGAAGCTTGTACTGAGCTCGGATGAGGCATGGGGGCTCGCTGTCGCTAGCACACCGCCACCGGAGCTCCGCCATGCCGCCTTGGCCGTCGACGAGCTATCTCCGGTTAACTCTAGGTCCTTCTGGTAGCATCACTCGACGCGGCTCATCACGTAGATCATGTAGGTGCCGACCATCTCGCGAAGTCCTCACCGTCGGTGAGCTATGCCGCTGCTACACCGTCGCAGCGCCGTCCCCTGTTTCCTTTCACTGACTGGTGGGGTCGTCTGACCCATAGGTCCCACGTGTCAGTGACTGCTTAGTAGAAGCTAGTTCAAATAATTCCAGTTTTGAATGCTGTTTTGTGAAATTTGTATCTCCAAATTGGTAGATCCAAATGGGGTGATTCCAATTTTCTTAGGATCATAGGGAAGTCTAGTATTTAGAAAAAATATGACATGAACACTTGAAGTGGAAATTTTGGATGAATTAAATAGGAACTTGAAATGTGTTTTGAAATGCATGCAAAATTGTTTAAATTATATCTTGAGTTTCTGTCCTCCAAAAATTATGAAATTTTGTGGGTAAGCTATTATTGCTTAGTAGAAGCTCTGGTAAAAATTTGAGAGTCATTGCATGTATGGTTTTTGAGTTATAGATTTTCATTTTATCTTTGAATGATCCTTGTGTGAAGTTTTGTAAATTATCTAGGAATCCAATGACCATGAAATTTTGTTGGGAGTATCCTATTACCTTAAGGATGCTATGAAAAATATAAAATCTGTTGCTTGACACTTTTCACTAAGGTTTCCTAATTATATCATTTTAAGCCATTATGTGTTATCATTTTTGTGAAGGCTGTTATACTTGCTCAAATGGTGTGAAATTTTTATAGTAGCCTACTTAGAGCATGTAGTAGCTACTATAATTTTTGTAGATTAAATGGTGCAGTTGGCATATATATTTATTATTCATCTTAAATAATTAAATAAATTAAGAAAGGTATTAAAAGAAATGATTTGGTGATGAACACCTTACTTTCTGGTGTTCTTGTGATATGTGTGATGAGTGAGTGAACTTGGTTTCGTCCATTTATGTGTTTGCAACATACGTTAATAATTATTTTTTTGCATCGTGTCTTTCAGGACAGTTCTGGGGACTTTGCAAAGCTTTCCATGATACTTTGGTTTGCTGGAAATGTGGTGAATACAAAAGTTGTAGATAACTTATATATCTAGCTCCTGTCAAAATTTGGTGGCATTTGGCCTAGTAGTTTAGGAACTACAGTTGTTCAAATTTAGATTCCAGAGTTGCTTGTTCTCTGTCTTGTTTGGACCTAATCATGTAATTCTGTAAATTCGACCTGGTAAAGGTTGGAATCATGCCTTGAGGTCTAAAAATTAATTGTAGGTAATTTCATAAGCTTTCCAAATTGTCTTGTTGCATGTCATTTGGAATTGTAGATCTTCAATTATGGTCAATTTACCGTACCGCTATATAGTCTCTATTTTGCTGAAATATAAATGCTTGTGTGTATGCTTTGTTGCAATGTTCTCGTTGATTGTTTAGGGGCTAGCCTAACTTGAGAACATGCTTAGGTGTAGGTGTTAGGTCCTTAACTAAAGATGAGCAATTATACATTTGGTTGTATAAACTTGGTAAGTTAAAGTGATTTGAATAGAGCTTAAATTGGAATATGCGGACTGCAGTGAGCATGTGCATCCTCCGAGCATCCCTAACTTCATTCATGTGCATCCATGAGATTTATCTTGTGTATTCATGCAATAGGTGTGCCGGAGGGAGTGACGCTGCTGGAGTTTGAGGGAGCCAACCAGGAGGAGGAGCCCGAGATGCAGGAAATCGACGAAGCAGCCGCCGAGGAGGAGTTGCCCGAGTGCCCTGACCACCGTCCTTCCTCTTTCCTAAAAGGCAAGCCCCGGAGCATATTAAGCCTCCCATGTTTTTACAAATACCTTGAGTATCTTTTAATTGTTGATGATGCATTAAGTATAGGAATTGGTTGGAACCAATTGTTGCATTATATATCCATCCTTGTCTAGATATCGCACTGGAATCCTATTTAAGTTCAGGAATAGGTTAAATGCTTAGCCATGCGTAGTGCGGTAGAAGTCAGGTGATTTCCTGTCACCTGTGAGCTTTAGGATGAGGTGGATCACGGTTGTCTATATTTGCTATCGTGGAAAAGAACCATGTTAATAATGAATTAAGACCGGGCGAAGTCTTGTGTAGGTTTGGACATAGTGACTCCGTCTGTGTCATTTAAGGACTGATACGCTGTATGTCCTCATGTCATGTTGAACACAGCCTAACACTTAGCTGGCTAGATAAGTCGTTTCGACTGCGAAGCCGAGTAGCTCAACTCAGGCCGGGAACTGTGGGGGTTGGATGCATTCTAGAGGTAGTAAGGATGTGTGGAGAGCCATTGGCATAAGCCCAAGGGGAGTCAGGTGCTTAAAATCCTGCACTTCCTGGCAGAGTGGTTCTCTGAGAATGAAGGGCAGCCCAGACCCGTGTCTTTTCTTTTATTTTCTCCTGAGTTGTACGAAAGGTGACTTGTTTGTGACCCTGACGGGGGAAGCAAGGTTTGTGTTAGGAATACCCCTCTAGCTAGATAGGAATCGATTCGAATCGCCGTCTCTCCCGGATAGTGAGAACTTGACTGAGCAGCGGCAACGTAGATTCAATTAATTTAACGATATGGTTAAATGGATGATAATGATAATGTTGCCACGAATTATACCCGCTATGGTTATTATTGTTTGCACCTTAATCAAATGATTGCTTAGTACAGGTGCTAATATAGATGACAGGTTAATGGCTAAAAGTCACTGCTAGTTCAGGTTAAGAGTTGATCATTATTAGTTATGCTTTTCTGCAAAAAGTAAGTGTCAGCTAGACCCACTAAATTAAGATATGCATGATCCTTAGTGTCAATTGTTTTGGTTTCTGATGGGTAAGTCTAGCTAAGTACATTCTCATACTCAGGGTTTATTCCCTCTTGTTGCAGATGACCTTCTATATCAAGGATTCTATAAGTATTGTCTCCACCCGGTGGGTGATGAAGACTAGATCATGGGCATGATCACTGTTTCCCTTATCTAAATGCTTTTGCGGGTTATGATCAGTAAACCAGTATTTGTTTTTGAACTTGGGTGTGTAAGTCAAACTATTTGCTTTCGCGTACTTTACAACACTTGTTTTGTAATAACAATGACTTTGAGGTGATGCAATCTATTTGCAAACCGTTTGTGAAATGTTGTAACGTATGATATGATATGTTAAATTACTGTGATCTTGGTTGTATGAAAGTTGGTTTGAAATCCTTCAAGATTTCAGTTGACTACCGGGTTTATATGGGCTCAAGTGCGAGAATTTGATCGTTTCAGCGATTGTTTTTGTACTTGTGCTCTTATAAATTGGTCGGTTCTATGACAAAGCCCATGAGTACGAATCGAGGCCAAGCCTCACGGGTGTCAGTGATAGTTGATTCTTGTCTATGACAGTAGTTCATTTTAGCTCCAACAATGGCATTTGTCAAGAATGACGGAGGTGGTCCCGGTGATGAGGATCCGAGGCCTCCGCCTTGCCTGTCTGTTGAGGTGAAAGGCAAGGCAAAGAAGAGCATGACAAAGAAGCAAAAGTTTGTAGATGCTGATACTGAGAGAGCAGCAGCAGTGGCAGCCGCCGTAGAGCGTGTAGGGAGAGAAGGGGCTCAGAGTGGTGTCCGCATTGCAGATCAGCTTTCTCCAGCATAGAGGGCCACTGTCGAGAGGGTTGAGAGTCTTCATGGTAGTCTAGCTAGGACTGTCATGCTTGGAGGACAGCGTGTTGCTATAGATGAGAGTCTGCCTCAGGGGGAGACTGTTGAGCAGTAGGCATAGCCAGCAAAGCAGTCAGAGGGTACCCAGTCGACGAAGTAGACTCAGGAGGTAGAGCAGACTGAGGAGACAGAGTAGGCACCTCAGCCACAGTTACGACGCTATAGTCATACTCATGCTTAGGTGACACGAAGCCTGAGACATAGAGGAGGGGTTCTCGTTTGCCTCCTAGACCATAGGGTCTACCTCTAGTGACTCATCTTGACTTGCCAACGTAGGATGAGCGTGCTTCAGAGGGATTCTATACACCACTGCAGGAGGATTTCTATAATGCATATCTTAACAGTGGGGTTGCTTTCAGATCTTAGAGAGTTTGCTCCATTGAGTTAGTTGTTGCAGCAGCAAGAGAGTAGATTCATCCCCATCTATCTTATCTGCCAGGGTTGATAGACCTACTTGGATGGACAAGCCGGTATGTTCCATCATGGGTCCATGAGTTCTACTCTTCACTTTGGATTGACCTGGGCCACAGGTTCATACACTTTGCATTCAAATGTTGTGACTACAGGCTGATGAGCTTTAGGGTCAGAGAGATTCTTAGGGTACCAGAGTCACTCATTCGCCTTCATGAGGTTTGCTATGGTCAGACAGAGCCTCCCAGATGCCCTCACGATGGTCTTGTGCCACCCACATATCTGGTCTGTCGTAGAACCGACCAATTTATAAGAGTACAAGTACAATGGCAGCTCGCAAGCGGTCGCACTGTCATACTTGAACCCATATAAACCCGGTAGTCCATCGAGTACCACGACGGGTCTCGATAAACGATTACAACAACCAAGATCGTACATGATTCAATATACATGCCACAGACTACATAAAGTTCACAGATACCTTTCATCATTAGAGTACAAATACAAGTTATTACAAACCGAGTTTGATAGATAAAGCGGAAGCAATTAAGTTCGAAAATAAAGTTTCCAACATAGTTTGATACAGTGCCAAGTAGGATCACGGTCCACAAAAGCAAAGATAGGGATTAATAAAGAAGCCTGCCCAAGGCTTACTCCTCATCCACAACGGGATAGAAGCAACTCTTGCAATAACCATGATACACAGTGCCATCTGCAACAATGGGAAATAAAACCCTAAGTACAAGAAGGTACTCAGCTAGACTTACCCATCATAAACCAGAAATAAATAACTCCAAGGATTATGCAAGGCTGTATAAGTGGAGATAGCTTGATAACATTTTGCATAAAGGCAATTAACTTAGTTGTACAATTTGGATTCCTTTAACAAGTTAATTATAACTATCCATTTCTAGATTAGCAACTATCCTATGCCAAACATGTGGTATATCATTTAAAAGCATACAATAGTAACCATAGTAGGTATTGTACTTCCATATTCATTCGAACCATCATGTTCCATAACATAGTTACTATGATGTTGGGACTAGCCAAGTTTCTCACTATCCGGGAGAGACGGTGATTCAAATCGATTTCAACCAGCTAGGAATTTATTCCTAACACAAACCCAGGCATACCACACGAAGGCAGCCTTAGGTCACCTTTGGTACAACTCAGGTCCACATTTTGTGGGTCCGTACCGCGCCACATAATCTGGGACACCAGATGCCAGGACGTTCAGGCCTAGCCTGCCCTTGGGCTCAGTCTGATTGTCCCCTGGAAGGAGCGCACAACAGAACAGGTCCTGCCCTGAGTTGAGCTACTCGGCTTCGTGGTCGGAACGAGCTATCCGGCCAGCTAAGTGAGAGGCATGCGTTCAATCTTGTCAGAAGCGCCAACAATGGTATGGTCCTTAATCGACACAGACGGGGATAGATTCACACCGAAGACCTCCATGTCTTGTTGCTTCTCTATCAACATCCCGCCCGGTCTCGATTTTCTTTTACCCCATGGTTCTGTTCCAAGATAGCAAATATAGCCAACCATGCTCCGGTATCCACCTATATCTCGTAGGTGACAGGACATCACCTGACTTCTACCGGTCTAAGCATGGCTAAGCATATATTCGATCCTGGACCTATACCGGTTAAAGGTGTAATATCTGGACAAGGAATTTATATGCATCAAGTGGTTCTATTCAACTCTTATAACCTAATGCATCAATCATAAATACTTAAGTAATCATTTGTAAAATACTAGGAGACTTAGAATGCTCTAGGGCTTGCCTCATAGAAAGGAAGTGGGGCGGTGGTCAGGACACTCCGGAAGCTCTTCAGGATTCTGCTCCACGCCTTCGGGAGCTGCGACTTGAGGATTCTCCTGCTGGTCCCCTTCCTCTACTTCGTCGAATTCCAGCAACATTATTTCTTCCTTCGATCCTAGATGCATGAATATGGCATAAGATATCGTGAATGCATATATGTTAACAAGTGCATCATGTTCTACTGAGTAGGTGTATATCTCTTCTTGATTATGTAACTAATTACTTCGACAATGCATCTACTACTTCACAAACAGTAGCTACTTATTTTACTCATAACTAGAGTTCTAATTATCCAAATGTAGTGATCCTAGACTTTATGCAAAGTTTATAAAATTACCTAAAACTTTGTTATTAACCATTTTTACAGTAAACATCATTTTTATCAAGCAACTTATCAAACTCCAGAATATGTCCGGAATCCTTCCAATTTGTATTACAAAGTAACAATACTTCTACTTCATGGAATCATTCAAAGTTTGACAACACAAAGTCTACCAACAGTTTAAGCATACCAATTATACTCAAGAAAACCTAATGGTGAAGCCCAAACTATTCCTTTATATGCCTTTATTATTTTATTTAGATACATAGGTTAAATAATAAATATATATCAAATGTGCATCATAAATTCTTAAAATTTTACAGTGCCTTACTAATGCTATCAAATGAATACTGTAAAAGTTTCATGCCATTTTATTCAATAAAACACTCTATACAAAAAAGACAAAGCATAAAGGCTTAAAATAACATAAATAGAAAACCCTAGTGAAAAGTGTCAAGCAATAGATTTCCTATTTTTCTTAGCATCCTTATGGTACTAGGATATGCCCCAACAAATTTCATGAATAATGGATTCATAAATAATTTATAAAAATTCATACAAGAATTCACTATTTATAAAAGAAAAATCTATAACTACAAATCTACAAATGCACTGATCCTCAAATTTTTACCAGAGCTCACATATGTTAAGAATAGCTTACCACAAAAATTTCATAATTTTTGGAGCACAGGAACTCTAGATATAAAATAAACAAATTTACATGCATTCAAAAACACATTTTAAATCTCTATTTAAATCTCCCAAAATTTCTACTGTAAGTGTCAAGAATATATTTTTCTTAAATACTTCACTTCCTAAGGAACACTACACAATTTATTGCACAATTTTTGAAGCTACCAAACTGGAGATCTAAAATTCACAAAACACATGAAATCTGTAATTCAAAATGAACTAGCTTTCAAATACAGAGTCGTTGACTGGTGGGACCCGCTGACAGAGGACCCCACATGTCATCGAGACAAGAATAGAGCAGGCGGCGCTACTCTACTGGCGTGGCCAGAGCTCGCCGACGGCAAACCTGCCGGTGGTGACATCTTCACACGGCGATCTACTCGACCTCGCGCACACGTTGCACTACTTGGTGGGACCTCTCGTCGGAGCTATCGACTATAGCGGCGTCAATGGCGGGGCGGAGGTGTGGGTCGACGGTGTTACGCCGGTGGAAGCTATGGCGACTTGACCTAGAGCTCGGACGAGCATAACTGAGCTACAGTGAACCTATCTAGCGCTCTAGCGTGGCCTGCAGTGGTCGGGTTGGGTCTAACCACGGTGACGGAGGTGGCGGCAGAGCTCTGGTGAGCTCGCGCGTGGCGCTGTGGCTTACCGAGCTTTATCAGCGGGCGCTAGGAGGAGCAGTGGGGTGCTGGGGAGGTGGTGGTGCTGTTGTAGTGATAGAGAAGCGGCTAGGCTAGCCAGTGACTAGCAATGGCGATGGCGGCGAGCGGCGCTGCTGCTGCGGGCGCTGCCAGCGATGAAGGAGAAGGCGAAATGCAAAAATGGAGGCGCGGCTGAGTTCGGGCGGTAGCTGGGGTGATAACGTGCGCTGCCCTACCTTGGCCACACGCGGCGAGGCTCCGATGATGCGCGGCATCCGCTGGCCACCACGTGGCATGCAGACTCTGCTCCGGTCGGCCACCGAACGGCGTCGATCAGTCGATATGACTTGGGAAAAATTTCATAAGTGTTGAAATGTTGATTTTATTGATTTTTGTGATCCATTTTCACACATGTTAGGAGCTGAATCAATTAATGACCAAAAAATAAAAGTTGTTCCTTATAGCAAATACTACAACTTTGCTTTAGTGATCTCCTCCATGCAAGGTCTCTAACACCTAGTTCAAACTTGGTCAAACATGTCACATTTAAATGATGATATACTTCAAACTATGGCTTAATGACCTATTTACCCCTAACCATGAATATCAAAGTTATTCATAATGATACTCTAAACCTGTTTAAGCAATTTGCAAGGTCATTCAATCATTTCATGTATTAGTCACTCATAGAGCTATTTAAAGTAATCACATGAAACATGACTTAAGGCTTGATCATGGGAAGTGACATTCATGAACCATGTTCCATTTGCTAACCTATGTATTGCCAATATATTTTTGTGACTCAAATCAACCATCTACATGTATACACTCATGATCATATGCATCTACACATGGAGACATGAAATAATGAGAAAAGTTGCATATGTTCAAGGAAACATGCGATAACAAGCAAATGTTGCAGATGTTTCAATTGTGTATGCTTGTTTATGAATGCTTGATGCTCATGCTCATGTTATGCAAGTCAAGTTATGCAAGGCTAACACCCGAGGTGTTACAGCCCCTCCCCCTTATAAAAATCTTGTCCCGAGATTTTCAAGACCTACCATTCTTGGAAAAAGGCAGGATAAACTTCTCGTAGATAATCTTCTCTTTCCCACGTAGCATCTTGTTCACTATGATTGTTCCACACCACCTTATAGAACTTAATAATCTTACTCCGTGTTACTCTTTCCAACTCTTCTAACACTCGAATTGGCTTTTCTTCATAGGTCAAATCCGATTGAAGCTGCACGTTGGTGGGTGCAATAGCTTCTTCAGGTACTCGAAGACATTTCTTCAACTAAGAAACATGGAACACATCAAATATTGCACTCATCTCTGGTGGAAGTTGTAATTTATACGCAACATTTCCTTTTCATTCCAAAATCTTGTATGGCCCTACATATCTTGGTGAAAGCTTCTTTTTCATCCCAAATCTCTTCACACCTTTCATGGGCGATACTTTCAAGTATACATAGTCACCCACTTCAAAAGTCAGTGGTCTTCTTCTTCTATCAGCGTAACTCTTTTGTCTTGATTGAGCTACCTTCATATGTTGTTGGATGATACGTACTTGCTCTTTGGCCTCATTGACAAAGTCAATACCAAAGTATCTCCTTTCACCGGGCTCAATCCAGTTCAATGGAGTTCTACATTTTCTGCCATACAATGCTTCAAATGGAGCCATCTTGAAACTCGCTTGATAACTGTTGTTATAGGAGAACTCAGCTAAAGGTAACCATTTTTCCCATGAACCTTTTGAAGATATAACACAAGCTCTAAGCAAATCTTCTCAGATTTGGTTCACTCGCTCCATCTATCCTAAAGTCTGTGGATGGTATGCCGAACTTCTTATTAGCTTGGTTCCCAAAGCCTGGTGTAAGTGCTCCCAGAAACGAGCTATGAACTGTGGTCCTCAATCTGAGATTATAGTCATAGGTACTCCATGTAGTCTCATGATCTGGGAAACATATATCTCAGCATATTTCCCAACTATATACCGTGTGTTCATGGGTATAAAGTGTGCTGACTTGGTGAGACAATCAATAATAACCCATATTGAATCGTGACCTTGTGGTGTCATTGGAAGGCCTGTGATAAAGTCCATGCTAATTTCCTCCCATTTCCAACCTGGAATAGGCAATGGCTGAAGTAATCTGACAGATTTCATATGAACAGCTTTTACTCTACTACAATTATCACACCTAGCAATATAGGCTGCGATCTCTTTCTTCATCTTAGTCCACCAAAAACGGGTTTTCAAATCTTGGTACATCTTACTACTACCCGGATGGATAGACAATTTGGACGAGTGAGCTTCATCTAAAATTTGATTCCTCAGCTCACGGTCTTTTGGTACCACAAGTCAGTCCTCAAACCATAATACACCTCTTTCATCCAATCTAAAATGTTTGGTTTCTTGCTCTTGCATTTTTCTCTTGATGTGACTTATTCCTACATCCGTCTGCTGTAGCTCTATGATTTTGCTCTCAAGTGAACAACTAATCATGATATTATGTAGTACAGTAGGGTGTAACAAATTGAATCCATCTTCTAGCAATGCTTCTGTAGTGTTGCAATGAGACTTTCGACTGAGTGCATCTGCTACTACATTAGCTTTACCTGGATGGTAATGTACTTCTAAATTGTAGTCCTTAATTAACTCTAACCATCTTCTTTGTCTCATGTTCAGCTCTGGTTGGGTAAAGATATACTTGAGACTTTTGTGGTCAGTATATATATGACATACATTGCCCAACAAATAATGTCTCCATATCTTTAATGCATGAACAACTGCTGCAAGTTCTAAATCATGCGTAGGGTAGTTGACTTCATGCTTTCTCAATTGCCAAGAAGCATATGCAATAACTATTCCTTCTTGCATAAGCACACATCCTAAACCTATTCCCGATGCATTACAAAATACATCAAACGGTTTTTCAATATCTGGTTGTGCTAGCACAAGTGCTATAGTCAACAAAGTTCTGAGGGTGTGAAAAGCTGCTTCACATTCTGGTGTCCATTTGTACTTCTCATCTTTCTAAAGTAGTCTGGTCATAGGCTTAGCTATCTTTGAGAAATCTGGAATGAACCGACGATAATATCCTGCTAACCCTAGAAAACTCTGAACTTCATGAACCAAAGTTGGGGCTTTCCAATCCATGACCTCTTGTACTTTTGATGGGTCTACAGAGATTCCATCTCTTGATAAGATGTGACCTAAGAAAGGTACTTTGCTCAACCAAAATTCACACTTGCTAAATTTCGCATATAGCTTATGCTCCCTCAGTCTGGATAGGACGATCCTCAGATGTTCTTCATGATCCATCTCATTTTCTAAATATATCAATATATCATCGATAAACACGACCACAAACTTATCAAGCTCAGGCATGAATACTGAATTCATCAGGTATATGAAGTAGGCTAGAGCATTTGTTAGTCCGAAAGACATAACCAAATACTCGTATAAGCCGTACCTAGTAGAGAAAGCAGTTTTAGGTATATCCTCCAGTCTGATCTTTATTTGATGGTAGCCTGATCTCAAGTCAATTTTGGAGAATACCTTTGCCTTCGCTAGCTGATCAAAAAAAATGTCGATGCGAGGCAATGGATATTTGTTCTTGATGGTCACAGCATTGAGTGGTCTATAATCTACACACATTCTCAGTGACTGGTCCTTCTTTTTCACAAACAAGGCTAGACATCCCCATGGAGATGAGCTAGGTTGGATAAGACCCTTGTCCAATAGATCTTGCAATTGAACCTTAAGTTCCGCCAACTCATTGGGTGGCATTCTATAGGGCCTTCTTGATATGGGTGCCGTACCTGGCACTAACTCAATCTTAAATTCCACATCCCTATCCGATGGTAGACCAGGTAATTCTTCTGGAAATACATCTGGAAACTCACAAACCACTAGGATATCACAAAGTGTGGTGGTTTGGATAGCACAAGCTAAATGTTGGAGTTCAAAATTACGGGAGAGTGGTACTAGAAAAGCATTCCCTCTTGTGGGTTCCCTCAACATAATAGTACAGGTGCTAGTGTCAATAAGAACACCATGATCCTTCATCCAATTCATGCCTAATATTACACTTATCGATAACCCAGGCAATACTGTCAAATCCGTTGTGTACTCCCTCCCTTGTATAGAGATGAGCACATTTTTTACTATCTTTTTGGTAGAAATAGTACCCCCTACTGAACTTATATTATAACCCCCTTTGCTTACTTCAATTATTTCTTGATCATGTCTAGATGCAAATGCTTGACTCATAACTGAATGAGAAGCTCCCGAATCAAATAAAATAACAGCGGGATGCTTGTTGATGAGAAACATACTAGCCGTGACAACTTCTCTAGCAGGCACTTCCTCAACAGCGGTATAATGCACGTATCCTGGACGTGCCCTTGCGTTCGCCTACCTCTGATTGTTCTGATTTGGGTTGCCATTCTTCTTGGGGTGGGGGCATTCCTTGGCCCAATGACCCATTTGGTTGCAGTTGAAACATAGCTGATTATTCCTAGGTCCTGTGGAGCTTCCCTGACTGCCAGTCCCTTTTGGTAAGGCAATAGTGAACGCCTTACGGAATGGTTTCTATGGCCTGTTATTCTGAGCTTTAGGTGGTGGAGGCCTAAACTTGGGTGTAGGTGGACGGAATTGTGGCCTAGCTGTGATAGGCGCTTTTGACTGGGAAGATCCGGAGGCACCTGCCTCATATGCCCTCTTGCGACCCTTAGCAACGACATGCATGTTATTGTGGTTTTTTTGGGTCAAGGCATCACTAATAAACTCATTGTACGTGGCACACCTAGAATTGGCTATGGTCTTCATCAGTTTGGTACCCAGACCCCACTTGAAGCTCTCTATCTTTTTCTCCTTGGTATCCACAAAACCTAGAGCATATCTGGATAGGTTGTTGAATGCATGCATATATTCTGTGAGGGTCTTCGTTCCTTGAGTGAGCCTCATAATTCAGCCGCTTTCATGTGCATTAGGCCTGGGGGAATATGATGTCCCCCTAAAAGCCAGCTTGAACTATTCCTAGGTCACTCGCGCATTAGCAGGTAGAGACGACAAGAAATGTGTCCACCAGATCCCTGCTGGTCCTTGCAGCTGATGAGAAACATACTCAGCTTTTAGATGCTCTGTGACCCTCAGCAGACGAAATTTTTGCTCAATGGTGTTGAGCCACTCGTCAGCCTATAGTGGTTCCTTAGCCACTTTGAAGATTGGAGGCTTCATATCTAGAAATTCCTTGAATGTACTGTGCTGATTTGGCTCAGCCCCTGGTTGATGTGGGTGGCCATGAGCGGTGTTTTGCGCGATGAGGCACAAAGCTTCTTCCATTGTCCTTTGGCTCCCCAAGAATTGGGTAAAGAATTCCTGAGCAGACGGCGGCGGCGGTGGTGGTAAGTCATCATTATTGCCATCCTGGCTGCCACCAGCTCTAGCACGGGTGCGTGTCATCTGTGAAGTTGCAACAATAAGCGATTATTGGTTGATGTCAAGAGATTGCAGATGAATCATAATCATGCCAAACTGAAATTACTGGAGAAAATTCTCAAATTCACAATAAAAACAGAGGCATAACAATTCATTCTCGCAACATGACATCCCCAATTTGACCACTTATCGCGCTCATAACGCATGCAAATTTAAATCATGATCACCAACAAAGGACTGGAATTGCATTGATGTTTAACCAAACATGCGATAGTCGTGCGATTAACAATATTACATGATAGTCAGATTACCAATACCAAATTTGAACTACAGGTCCATTACATGAATAAAGGTGATACATTAGCCCTTCCACTAAGTACTAAGCGATCTAATCCTCATCATGATCACTATCAAGGTTAGAGATAGGATCCTCTCCTCCCTCAGGCTCCACTTCTACCTCTTCCTCGTCCTCCTCTAGATCCATCTCTGTGGCTCTAGGCAGAACATAAGGGTGGAGCTGGTTATTCAGCTGATGAACCTCCTCATGTAGGTTGTTGTTATACTCTTCCACATTGGCCAGCTGCTGCTCTAGCTCAAACTATCGAGCTCTCAGAACATCTTCTATGGACCAGGCTTCATTCCTCTGGTGAGTTAACTGAGCCATCTCTGCATTGAGCCTCTCAATCTCGGCGTTGTGCTCCCTCTGAAGCTAACGTTGGTCCTCGCAGGCATGACCAAGAGCACCAGACACACGTCTTAGGCTACCTTCTACTCCATCTAACACCTTCATCACTACGAACATGGCGCTTATGGCAGGGTTATCACTGTTCTGCCCTTCTGCTGCACCAATCTCCAAGGATCTTCCTCTTGCCTGCTGCCATGAGTCAGTGGAGGGGTTGCCCCTCGGAAAGACTCCAACCAAAGTGGCTGCCAGCCCCTGAGGAAAATGATCCATGATATCCCTCAGTATCCCAAAGGCTGCCCTATCAGCTGCTTCTTCAGCAGTCCTGCTAGTTGACTCATAACACCAACCTATCCACTCAGAACCGTCACCTCGGGGATAGCCTACATAGCTAAGCACTCTCCACAAGAGTGCAGGCATCCCAAACTCTCCAAGAAACATGTGGTGTTGACGGGTACGTGGAGCAAGCTGACGGTGGGGAGCTCTGCCTCCGGTGGACTTGCGAGCGGTCTGCTTTGTGCATGCCATCTGCACCATTAACATGTACCACTTGGTGAGAGACTAGGCCATAATAGAGAAGAGTTACATATCCGAGTAAGAAATTTATAAGAGGAGGAACAATATAATTATTTATTATCATGATGCATGCACGTTCCGTACGTCCTCACAAACTTAGGAAAAAAATTTGTTTCTAACGGTAGACACGGTGGCATACATACGTTCTCTCATGTATAACGTAACTAGTTGAGCTATATGTTTCGTTGTTAGTGTACCTGCATAAGATTTCATTTCAGCCCTAAACCCATAATGAAATATGCAGAATGTAATTGTAAATACTTCCATATATATATACCCATACATATACTTCCGTATCAATATACCCGACAATAATTTAAACCCACAATTAAATACATACCATATACACATGCAAGCATCCATACATAGCCGTACCAAAACTATCTCTCCTCGACCGTACGCTCACATCTTGCGGTCATGTCACTTATCATCTTACCTTGGCGTAGAGGCATTTGATCTATACATTACCACTCAAGGGAATAGCATCCATACAATAGCACGCCGTATGGACGACGAAGTAAAAACCCCCATGTTAGTACTTAAATAGCCACCTAATAGTCCTTAATTTGGGTATAAGGAAAGTGATCATTGGCACACTTTAGATTTCAAATACCTATTATATAACTATTAGTTGCTAGAGAAGGATTTTTGGAAACAAAAACTTTTGTTTTAAATACACATGTGACAATTAACATTGAATCTTGCTCTGATACCAGCTGTCACAGAACTGACCAATTTATAAGAGTACAAGTATAATGGCAGCTCACAAGTGGTTGCACTGTCATACTTGAACCCATATAAACCTGGTAGTCCATCGAGTACCGCGACGGGTCTCGATAAATGATTACAACAACTAAGATCGTACATGATTCAACATACATGCCACATACTACATAAAGTTCACAGATACCTTTCATCATCAAAGTACGAATAAAAGTTACTACAAACCGAGTTTGATAGATAAAGCGGAAGCAATTAAGTTTGAAAATAAAGTTTCCAACATAGTTTGATACAGTGCCAAGTTGGATCACGGTCCACAAAAGCAAAGATAGGGATTAATAAAGAAGCCTGCCCAAGGCTTACTCCTCATCCACAACGGGATAGAAGCAACTCTTGCAATAACCATGATACATAGTGCCATCTGCAACAATGGGAAATAAAACCCTGAGTACGAGAAGGTACTCAGCTAGACTTACCCGTCATAAACCAGAAATAAATAACTCCAAGGATTATGCAAGGCTGTATAAGTGGAGATAGCTTGACAACATTTTGCATAAAGGCAATTAACTTAGTTGTACAATTCGGATTCCTTTAACAAGTTAATTATAACTATCCATTTCTAGATTAGCAACTATCCTGTGCCAAACATGTGGTATATCATTTAAAAGCATACAATAGTAACCATAGTAGGTATTGTACTTCCATATTCATTCGAACCATCATGTTCCATAACATAGTTACTACGATGTTGGGACTAGCCAAGTTTCTCACTATCCGGGAGAGACGGTGATTCAAATCGATTTCAACCAGCTGGGAATTTATTCCTAACACAA
Organism: Miscanthus floridulus; assembly: GCF_019320115.1. Classification (NCBI taxonomy): domain Eukaryota; kingdom Viridiplantae; phylum Streptophyta; class Magnoliopsida; order Poales; family Poaceae; genus Miscanthus; species Miscanthus floridulus. The sequence continues at coordinate 113,042,871 of NC_089582.1, forward strand.
ACCCAGGCATACCGCGTGAAGGCAGCCTTAGGTCACCTTTGGTACAACTCAGGTCCACATTTTGTGGGTCCATACCGCGCCACATAATCTGGGACACTAGATGCTAGGACGTTCAGGCCTAGCCTGCCCTTGGGCTCAGTCTGATTGTCCCCTGGAAGGAGCGCACAACAGAATGGGTCCCACCCTAAGTTGAGCTACTTGGCTTTGTGGTCGGAACGAGTTATCTGGCCAGCTAAGTGAGAGGCATGCGTTCAATCTTGTCAGAAGCACCAACAACGGTATGGTCTGTAATCGACACAGACGGGGATACATTCACACCCAAGACCTCCATGTCTTGTTGCTTCTCTATCGACATCCCGCTCGGTCTCGATTTTCTTTTACCCCATGGTTCTGTTCCACGATAGCAAATATAGCCAACCGTGCTCCGGTATCCACCTATATCTCGTAGGTGACAGGACATCACCCGACTTCTACCGGTCTAAGCATGGCTAAGCATATATTCAATCTTGGACCTATACCGGTTAAAGGTGTAATATCTGGACAAGGAATTTATATGCATTAAGTGGTTCCATTCAACTCTTATAACCTAAGGCATCAATCATAAATACTTAAGTAATCATTTGTAAAATACTGGGAGACTTAGAATGCTCCAGGGCTTGCCTCGCAGAAAGGAAGTGGGGCGGTGGTCAGGACACTCCGGAAGCTCTTCAGGATTTTGCTCCACGCCTTCGGGAGCTGTGACTTGAGGATTCTCCTGCTGGTCCCCTTCCTCTACTTCGTCGAATTCCAGCAACGTTATTTCTTCCTCCGATCCTAGATGCATGAATATAACATAAGATATTGTGAATGCATATATGTTAACATGTGCATCATGTTCTACTAAGTAGGTGTATATCTCTTCTTGATTATGTAACTAATTACTTCGACAATGCATCTACTACTTCACAAACTGCAGCTACTTATTTTACTCATAACTGGAGTTCTAATTATCCAAATGTAACACCTCGAGTGTTAGCCTTGCATAACTTGACTTGCATAACATGAGCATGAGCATCAAGCATTCATAAATCATCATTTACAATTGAAACATTTGATCGACACATATGAAACATTGCTTGTTATCTCGTGTTTCTTGGAACATATGCATATGATCTTGTACAAATGAATGCAAGTGGGTAATGCTAGTCACTAAAACACCTTAGCTACACTTAGGTTAACAAAAGGAACCTTGTTCATGAAGGCCACATTTCATGATCAAGCACTTAAGTGATATTTCATGTGTTGACCTGGATAGCTCTATGAGTGACCACTACATAAAATGATTGGATGGCCTTGCAAGTTGCTCAAACATGCTTAGGATATCATCATGAACAACTTTGGTATTTAAGGCTAAGGCTAGTTTGGTCATTTAGCCATGGTTTGAGTATGTATCATGATTTCAAGGTGACATGTTTAACTAAAGTTGAACTAGGTGTTAGAGACCTTGCATGGAGGAGTTCACTAAAGCAAAGTTGTAGTGTTTGACATAAGGAACAACTTTTATTTTTGGGTCAGGGACTAATTTAGCTTCTAACATGCTTGAATGGGTCCCACAAAAACCAGCAAAATCCAGCTTCCCACACTTAGCAAATTTTCTAAGTGGTTGATCGACTGACCGACTGACAGCCGATGTTGAGCACAATATTACTCCGTCTCTGTTGCGAATTAGAATGAGGTGCTTGAACCAAAGTTGTAGCTAGTACTTCGGGCTATGAAATTCATGTAGATCGTTTTCACTTAGGAGCAATGGATTAGCAGATAGGTCGACTTGAAAACGCGCTGTCAGGCATCACCGTTCGCGACTGACGAACTGAATCGGCTGATTCAGTGGCCGACCGCCGTCAGGCCATGGCCTCCGCGTGGAGGAGAAACGGCCACGCGTCGCCTCTACTCTGCCCAGCCAGGCCACGCTGCGCCCGAGCGCGCCTTCATCACGCCAGCGCCCGCCCGCACTCAGTCGCGCTCCCATTTCGCTTCTGGCGTCCTTTCTTCCTCGCTGCAGCAGCCGCCGAGCGCCCGCAGCTCCGCCGTCGCCATAGCCGCGCACAGCTCGCGCCTAGCCACTCCAGCACCACCACCATAGCTCCACCGTCTCCCCAGCGACCCACTGCTTCCTCCCGTGCCCGCTGACTGAGCTCGGTAAGCCCTAGTGCCGTGCAAATGCTCACCAGAGCTTCGCCGCGGACTCCGTCTCCGTGGCCACGTCGCCACCGTCCATCCCAGGCCGCTTTAGGGCACTAGATAGCTCCGCCGGAGCTCGGTGATGCTCGGCGCAGTGTCTGTTTGAGCCACCGTAGCCCACGCTGACGTGTCGCCGTCGTTCCGCCCCGCCGTGCCGCCATTGTAGCCACCGTAGTCGCTAGCTCCGACGAGAAGGCCACCCACGTAGCTCAATCAATGCGCCAGGTCACCTATGTCATGCCGTGATGATGTCACCGCCGGCGAGTTCGCCGTCGGCGAGCTCTAGCCGCGCCAGCGCTGTGCAGCGCCGCTGCCCTGTTTCGTGTCACTGACGCATGGGGTCCCCTGACCACCGGGTTCCACCGATCAGCGACAGCAGTGTTGTAGGCTAGTTCAAATATTCCAGTTTTTGATTTATTTTGTGAATTTTGTATCTTCAGTTTGGTAGCTCCTAAAATTGTGAAATAAATATAGTTGTGTTCCTTAGGAAGTGTAGTATTTAGGAAAAATATGTTCTTGGCTTCAACAGTAGAAATTTCTGAAGATTTAAATAAGGATTTGAGATGTGCTTTTGAATACATTCAGATTTGTTTATTTTATATCTAGAGTTCCTGTACTCCAAAAATTATGAAATTTTTGTGGTAAACTAGTCTTAGCATATGTGAACTCTAGTAAAAATTTGAGGACCAGTGCATGTGTAGATCTATAGTTATAGATTTTTCTTTATTAAATAGTTAATCCTTGCATAAATTTTTATAAATTAATTATGAATCCAAAATTCATGAAATTTATTGGAGGTAATACTAGTACCATATGGATGTTAAGAAAAATAAGAAATCTGTTGCTTGACACTTTTCAATAGGATTTTCCATTTATGCTATTTCAAGCCTTGCTTCCTTATCATTTTTGTATAGAATGTTCTACTTAGTAAAATGACATGAAATTTTTATAGTAGTCCTTTTATAGCATTAGTAAGGCACTGTAAATTTTTGAGAATTTATGAAGTACATCTGATATATGTTTATTATTTAACCTAGATATCTAAATAAAATAATAAAGGCATTTAAATAAATAGTTTGGACTTCACCTTTATATTATCTTAACTGTATATGGTATGCTTAAACTGGTGGTAGAGTCTAGGTTGTCAAATTTTGAATGATTACATGAAGTAGAAGTATTATTACTTTACATTGCATGTTAAATAGTTTCCAGACTGATTCTAGAGTGTGATGAGTTGCATGTTGAAACTGATGTGTACTGTAAAAATGGTTAATAACAAAGTTATAGAGAATTTGATAAGCTTTCCAGAAAGTCCTGGATCACTGAGTTTGGATTTGTAGAACTCCAATTATGAGTGAAACAAGTAGCTACTGTTTGTGGCATAATCGATGCATTGTAGAAGTAGTTAAGTAATAATCGAGAAGAGATATGCACCTACTCAAACAACGTGATGCACTTGTTAACATATATGCATTCGTAATACTTATACCATACTCATACATCTAGGATCGGAGGAAGAGATCACGTTGCTGGAATTCGAAGAAGCAGAGGAAGGGAACCCGCAGGAGGATCCGCAAGCCGCAGCTCCCGAAGGCGTGGAGCAGAACCCGGAAGAGCTTCTGAAGTGTCCTGACCATTGCCCTACTTCCTTTCTGCGAGGCAAGCCCCGGAGCATTATAAGTCTCCCAATAATTTACAAATGTTTACTTACGTACTTATGATTGACGCATTAGGTTATAAGAGTTGAATGAAACCACTTGATGCATGTACATTCCTTGTCCAGATATTAACCCTTTAACCGGTATAGGTCCAGGATCGAATATATGCTTAGCCATGCTTAGACCGGTAGAAGTCGGGTGATGTCCTGTCACCTGCGAGATATAGGTGGATACCGGAGCATGGTTGGCTATATCTGCTATTGTGGAACAGAACCATGTGGTAAAAGTAAATCGAGACCGGATGGGAAGTTGATAGAGAAGCAACAAGACATGGAGGTCTTGGGTGTGGATTTATCCCCGTCTGTGTCGATTAAGGACCGTACCGTTGTTGGCGCTTCTGACAAGATTAAACGCATGCCTCTCACTTAGCTGGCCGGATAACTCATTCCGACCGCGAAGCCGAGTAATTCAACTCAGGCCGGGAATCATTCTGTTGTGCGCTCCTTCCGGAGAACGATCAGACTGAGCCCAAGGGCAGGCTTGGCCTAAGCATCCTGGCATCTGGTGTTCCAGATTGTGCGGCACAGTACGGACCCACGAAATGTGTACCAGAGTTGTACCAAAGGTGACCTAAGACTATCGTGGCTGGTAGATCTGGGTTTGTGTTAGGAATAAATTCCCAGCTGGTTGAAATCGATTCGAATCGCCGTCACTCCCGGATAGTGAGAAACTTGGCTAGTCCCAACATCGTAGTAACTATATTATGAAATATGATGGTTCAGATGAATATGGAATCACAATACCTGCTATGGTTACTATTGTATGCTTCTAAATGATATACCACATGTTTGGCACAGGATAGTTGCTAATCTAGAAATGGATAGTCATAATTAACTTGATAAAGGAATCATAATGGTACAATGGGTAAATTGCCTTTTACGCAAAATGTTGTCAAGTTACGTCCACTTATACAGCCTTGCATAATCCTTGGAGTCATTTTATTTCTGGTTCATGACGGGTAAGTCTAGCTGAGTACCTTCTCGTACTCAGGGTTTATTTTCCCATTGTTGTAGATGGCACTATGTATCATGGTTATTGCAAGAGTTGCTTCTATCCCGCTATGGATGAGGAGTAAGCCTTGGGCAGGCTTCTTTAGTAATTCCTATCTTTGCTTTTGTGGACCGTGATCTGGCTTGGCACTGTATCAAACTATGTTGGAAACTTTATCTTCGAACTTATTTGCTTCCGCTTTATTTATCAAACTCGGTTTGTAATAACTTTTATTCGTACTCTGATGATGAAAAGTATCTGTGAACTTTATGTAATATGTGGCATGTATGTTGAATCCTGTACGATCTTGGTTGTTGTAAATCGTTTATCGAGACCCGTCGTGGTACTCGACGGACTACCAAGTTTATATGGGTTCAAGTATGATAGTGCGACCGCTTGTGGATTGCCATTGTACTTGTATTCTTATAAATTGGTCGGTTCTGCGACAGCTGGTATCAGAGCAAGATTCAACGTTATTTGTCACAAGTGTATTTAAAACAAAAGTTTTTGTTTTCTAAAAACCCTTTTCTAGCAACTAATAGTTATATAATAGGTATTTGAAATCTAAAGTGTGCCAATGATCACTTTCCTTATGCCCAAAGTAAGGACTATTAGGTGGCTATTTAAGTACTAACATGGGGGTTTTTACTTCGTCGTCCATACGGCGTGCTATAGTATGGATGCCATTCACTTGAGTGGTAATGTATGGATCAAATGCCTCTACGCCAAGGTAAGATGAGTGTATGACCGCAAGATGTGAGCGTGCGGTCGGGAAGAGTTAGCTTTGGTACGGCTATGTATGCATGCTTGCATGTGTATATGGTACGTATTTAATTGTGGGTTTAAATTATTGTCGGGTAGATTGATACGGAAGTATATGTATGGGTATACATATACGAAAGTATTTACAATTACATTCTGCATATTTCATTATGGGTTTAGGGCTGAAATGAAATTTTATGCAGGTACACTAACAACGAAACGTGTAGCTCGACTAGTTACGCTATTTATGAGAGAACATATGTATGCCACCGTGTCTACCGTTAGAAACAAATTTTTCCTAAGTTTGTAAGGACATATGGCACGAGCATGCATCATGTTAAATTACCATTCACATAACTACATTGTTCCTCCCCTTATAAAATTCTTACTCGGTTATGTAACTCTTATCCATTATGGCTTTGTCTCACCAAGGGTACATGTTAATGGTGCAGATGGCACGCACCAAGCAGACTGCTCGCAAGTCCACCGGAGACAGAGCTCCTAGCCGTCAGCTTGCTCCACGTACCCATCAACGTCACATGTTCCTTGGAGAGTTTGGGATGCCTACACTCTTGTGGAGAGTGCTCAGCTATGTAGGTTATCCTGATGGAATGGAACCCCGCTACTTCTGGGCGAATGAGCGGTTGGGAGAAGGTCTCTTAGTTACTGTGGAGGCCGTTGTTCGTCCCCGAGGTGACAATTCTGAGTGGACAGGTTGGTGTTATGAGTCGACTGGCAGGACTGCTGAAGAAGCAGCTGGCAGGGCAGTCTTTGGGATCCTGAGGGATATCATGGATTGTTTTCCTCAGGAGCTGGCAGCCGCTTTGGTTGGAGTTTTTCCGAGGGGCAATCCCTCCACTGACTCATGGCAGTAGGCAAGAGGAAGATCTTTGGAGATTGGTGCAGCAGAAGGGCAAAACAGCGATAACCCTTCCATGAGCGCCATGTTCGCAGTGATGAGAGTGTTAGATGGAGTTGAAGGTAGCCTCAGACGTGTGTCCGGCGCTCTTGGTCATGCCCGCGAGGACCGACGTTAGCTTCAGAGGGAGCACGACGCCGAGATTGAGAGGCTCACTGAAGAGATGACTCGGTTAACTCACCAGCGAAATGCAGCTTGGTCTAGGGAAGATGTCCTGAGGGCTTGATAGTTTGAGCTAGGACAGCAGCTGGCCAATGCGGAAGAATACAACGATAATCTGCATGAAGAGGTTCATCTATTGCACAATCAGCTCCACCCTTATGTACCACCTGGAGCCACAGAAATGGATCTAGAAGGGTATGATGAAGAAGAAGTAGGACCTGAGGAAGGAGATGATTCTGCGTCTGACCTCGATAGTGATTATGATGAGGATTAGATCGCTTAGCATGTAGTGGGAAGCCTAATGTATCACCTTTATTCATGTAATGGACCTGTAGTTCCAAGTTGGCATTAGTAACCAGACTATCATGTAATGTTAATCGCACGTTTGGATGAACATCAATGCAATTCCAGTACTTTGTCGGTAATCACGCTTTAAAATTGCATGCGTTATGAGCACGATAAGTGGTCAAATTGGCAATGTCATGTTGCGAGAATGAATGGTTATGCCTCTGTTTTTATTGTGCTTTTGAGAATTTTCTCCAGTAATTTCAGTTTGGCATGAGTAACTAATTCATCTGCAATCTCTTGGCATCAACCAAGAATCGCTTATTGTTGCAACTTCGCAGATGACGCGCACCCGTGCTGGAGCTGGTGGCAGCCAGGATGGCAACCAGGATGACTTGCCACCCCCACCGCCACCGTCTGCTCAGGAATTCTTTACCCAGTTCCTAGGGAGCCAAAGGACAATGGAGGAAGCTTTGCGCCTTATCGCGCAAAACACTGCTCGTGGCCACCCATAGCAACCAGGGGCCGAGCCAAATTAGCACAGTTCATTTAAGGAGTTTCTGGACACGAAGCCTCTGATTTTCAAGGTGGCAGAGGAACCACTACAAGCCGATGAGTGGCTGAATACCATCGAGCAGAAATTTCGTCTGCTAAGGGTCACAGAGCACCTGAAAGCTGAATATGCTTCTCATCAGCTACAAGGACCAGCAGGAATCTGGTGGACACACTTCCTGTCGTCTCTGCCTGCTAATGCGAGAGTGACCTGGGATCAGTTCAAGCTGGCTTTTAGGGGACACCATATTCCCCCGGGCCTGATGCGCATGAAAGCAGCCGAATTTATGAGGCTCACTCAGGGAACAAAGTCACTTACAGAATATATGCACGCATTCAACAACTTGTCAAGATATGCTCCAAGTTTCGTGGATACTGAAGAGAAAAAGATTGAGAGTTTCAAGCGAGGTCTGGGTACCAAATTAATGAAGACTATGGCAAATTCTAGATGTGCCACGTACAATGAGTTTATTAGTGATGCCTTGACCCAAGAAAACCACAACAACATGCATGCAGTTGCTAAAGGTCGCAAGAGAGCATATGAGGCCGGTGCATCCGGATCTTTCCAGTCAAAAGTGTCTGTCATAGCTAGGCCACAATTCCGTCCACCTGCACCCAAGTTCAGGCCTCCACCACCGAAAGCTTAGAATAACAGGCCACAGAAACCGTTTCGTAAGGCGTTCACTATTGCCTTACCAAAAGGAAATGGTAATTAGGACAGCTCCGCCGGATTCAGAAATAATCAACCTTGTTTCAGCTGCAACCAACTGGGTCATTGGTCCAAGGAGTGCCCCCACCCCAAGAGGAATAGCAACCCAAATCAGAACAATCAGAGGTAGGTGAATGCTAGGGCACGTCAGGGACAAGTGCATTATACCGCTGTGGAGGAAGTGCCCGCCGGGGAAGTTGTCATGGCTGGTATGTTTCTCGTCAACAAGCATCCCGCTGTTGTTTTATTTGACTCCGGAGCTTCTCATTCATTTATGAGTCAAGCATTTGCATCTAGACATGATCAAGAAATTATAGAAGTAAGTAAAGGGGGTTTTAACATAAGTTCAGCAGGGGGAACTGTTACTACCAAAAAGATAGTAAAAAATGTACTCATCTTGATACAAGGGAGGGAGTACACAATAGATTTGATAATATTGCCAGGGTTGTCGATAAGTGTAATCTTAGGCATGAATTGGATGAAGTATCATGGTGCTCTTATTGACACTAGCACACGCACTATTATGTTGAGAGAACCCATGGGAGGGAATGCTTTTCTAGTTCCACTCTCCCACGATTTCGAACCCCAACATTTAGCCTGTGCTATCCAAGCCACCACCGTATGTGATATTCCAGTGGTTTGTGAGTTTCTGGATGTATTTCCAGAGGAATTACCAGGTCTACCATCGGATAGGGACGTGGAATTTAAGATTGAATTAGTGCCAGGTACCACACCCATATCCAGAAGGCCCTATAGAATACCACCCAATGAGTTAGCAGAACTTAAGGTTCAATTGCAAGACCTATTGGACAAAGCTCTTATCCAACCTAGCTCATCTCCGTGGGGATGCCCAGCATTGTTTGTGAAAAAGAAGGATAACTCACTGAGAATGTGTGTGGATTACAGACCACTCAATGCTGTGACCATCAAGAACAAATATCCATTGCCCCACATTGACATCTTGTTCGATCAGCTAGCGAAGGCAAAGGTATTCTCCAAAATTGACTTGAGATCAGGGTACCATCAGATAAAGATCAGACCGGAGGATATACCTAAAACTGCTTTCTCTACTAGGTACGGCTTATACGAGTATTTGGTTATGTCTTTCGGACTAACAAATGCCCCAGCCTATTTCATGTACCTAATGAACTCGGTATTCATGCCCGAACTTGATAAGTTCGTGGTTGTGTTTATCGATGACATATTGATTTATTCAGAAAATGAGTCAGATCATGAAGAGCATCTGAGGATTGTCCTATCCAGATTGAGAGAGCATAAGCTATATGCCAAGTTTAGCAAATGTGAATTTTGGATGAGTAAAGTACCTTTCTTAGGTCACATTTTATCGAGAGATGGAATCTCAGTAGACCCATCAAAAGTACAAGAGGTCATGGATTGGAAAGCCCCAACTTCGGTCCATGAAGTTTGGAGTTTCCTGGGGTTAGCAGGATACTATCGTCGGTTTATTCCAGATTTCTCAAAAATAGCTAAGCCTATGACTAGACTACTTCAGAAAGATGAGAAATACAAATGGACACAAGAATGTGAAACAGCTTTTCACACCCTTAGAACTTTGTTGACTACAGCACCTGTGCTAGCACAACCAGACATTGAAAAGCCTTTTGATGTATTTTGTGATGCATCGGGAATAGGTTTGGGATGTGTGCTTATACAAGAAGGGAGAGTAATTGCATATGCCTCTCGGCAATTGAGGAAACATGAAGTCAACTACCCTACACATAATTTGGAACTGGCAGCCGTTGTCCATGCATTAAAGATATGGAGACATTACTTGTTGGGCAATGTATGTCATATCTATACTGATCATAAAAGCCTCAAGTATATCTTTACCCAGCCCGAGCTAAACATGAGACAACGTAGATGGTTGGAATTGATTAAGGACTATAATTTGGAAGTGCATTACCATCCGGGTAAAGCTAATGTGGTAGCCGATGCACTTAGTCGGAAGTCCCATTGCAACACTATGGAAGCACTATTGGAAGATGGATTCAACTTGCTACATCCTGCTATACTACACAATATCACAATCAGTTGTTTGCTTGAGGGAAAAATCATAGAACTACAATAGACAGATGTAGGAATAAGTCACATCAAGAGAAAAATGCAAGAGCAAGAAACCAAACATTTTAGATTGGACGAAAGAGGTGTATTATGGTTTGAGAACCGACTAGTGGTACCAAAAGACCGTGAGCTAAGGAAACAAATTTTAGAAGAAGCTCACTCGTCCAAATTGTCTATCCACCCGGGTAGTAGTAAGATGTATCAAGATCTAAGAACCCGTTTTTGGTGGACTAAGATGAAGAAAGAGATCGCAGCCTATGTTGCTAGGTGTGATAACTGCAGTAGAGTGAAAGCCGTCCATATGAAAACTACTGGATTACTTCAGCCACTGCCTATTCTAGGATGGAAATGGGAGGAAATCAGTATGGACTTTATTACAGGCCTTCCAACAACGCCACAATGTCATGATTCAATCTGGGTCATTGTTGATCGTCTTACCAAGTCAGCACACTTTATACCCGTGAATACATGGTATATAGTTGGGAAGTACACTGAGATATATGTGTCCCAGATCGTGAGATTGCATGGAGTACCCAGGACCATAATCTCAGATAGAGGACCACAGTTCATAGCTCGTTTCTGGGAACACTTACACCAAGCTTTGGGAACCAAGCTAATCAGAAGTTCAGCTTATCATCTGCAAACTTCAGGACAGACAGAGCGAGTGAACCAAATCCTAGAAGATTTACTTAGAGCTTGTGTTATATCTTCAAAAGGTTCATGGGAGAAATGGTTACCTTTAGCTGAATTCTCCTATAACAACAGTTATCAAGCGAGTATCAAAATGGCTCCATTTGAAGCCTTGTATGGCAGAAAGTGCAGAACTCCATTGAATTGGATTGAGCCCAGTGAAAGGAGATACTTTGGTATTGATTTTGTCAATGAAGCCGAAGAACAAGTACATATCATCCAACAGCACATGAAGGCAGCTCAATCAAGACAGAAGAGTTATGCCGATAGGAGAAGAAGACCACTAACTTTTAAAGTGGGTGACTATGTATACTTGAGAGTATCACCCATGAAAGGTGTGAAAAGATTTGGGATGAAAAAGAAGCTTTCACCAAGATATGTAGGGCCATACAAAATTTTGGAACGAAAAGGAAATGTTGCATATAAGCTACAACTACCACCAGAGATGAGTGCAATCTTTGATGTGTTCCATGTTTCTCAGCTAAAGAAATGTCTTCGAGTACCGGAAGAAGCGATTGCACCCACCCACGTGCAGCTTCAATCGGATTTGACCTATGAAGAAAAGCCAATTCGAGTATTAGAAGAGATGGAGAGAGTGACAAGGAGTAAGATCATTAAGTTCTATAAGGTGGTGTGGAACAATCATAGTGAACAAGATGCTACATGGGAAAGAGAAGATTATCTACGAGAAGTTTATCCCGCCTTTTTCCGAGAATGGTAGGTCTTGCAAATCTCGAGATGAGATTTTTATAAGGGGGAGGGGCTGTAACACCTCGGGTGTTAGCCTTGCATAACTTGACTTGCATAACATGAGCATGAGCATCAAGCATTCATAAATCATCATTTACAATTGAAACATTTGATCGACACATATGAAACATTGCTTGTTATCTCGTGTTTCTTGGAACATATGCATATGATCTTGTACAAATGAATGCAAGTGGGTAATGCTAGTCACTAAAACACCTTAGCTACACTTAGGTTAACAAAAGGAACCTTGTTCATGAAGGCCACATTTCATGATCAAGCACTTAAGTGATATTTCATATGTTGACCTGGATAGCTCTATGAGTGACCACTGCATAAAATGATTGGATGGCCTTGCAAGTTGCTCAAACATGCTTAGGATATCATCATGAACAACTTTGGTATTTAAGGCTAAGGCTAGTTTGGTCATTTAGCCATGGTTTGAGTATGTATCATGATTTCAAGGTGACATGTTTGACTAAAGTTGAACTAGGTGTTAGAGACCTTGCATGAAGGAGTTCACTAAAGCAAAGTTGTAGTGTTTGACATAAGGAACAACTTTTATTTTTGGGTTAGGGACTAATTTAGCTTCTAACATGCTTGAATGGGTCCCACAAAAACCAGCAAAATCCAGCTTCCCACACTTAGCAAATTTTCTAAGTGGTTGATCGACTGACCGACTGACAGCCGATGTTGAGCACAATATTACTCCGTCTCTGTTGCGAATTAGAACGAGGTGCTTGAACCAAAGTTGTAGCTGGTACTTCGGGCTACAAAATTCATGTAGACCGTTTTTGCTTAGGAGCAATGGATTAGCAGATAGGTCGACTTGAAAACGCGCTGTCAGGCATCACCGTTCGCGACTGACGAACTGAATCGGCTGATTCAGTGGCCGACCGCCGTTAGGCCATGGCCGCCGCGTGGTGGAGAAACGGCCGCGCATCACCTCTACTCTGCCCAGCCAGGCCACGCTGCGCCCGAGCGCGCCTTCATCACGCCAGCGCCCGCCCGCACTCAGCCGCGCTCCCATTTCGCTTCTAGCGTCCTTTCTTCCTCACTACAGCAGCCGCCGAGCGCCCGCAGCTCCGCCATCGCCATAGTCGCGCATAGCTCGTGCCTAGCCCTCCAGCACCACCACCATAGCTCCACTGTCTCCCCAGCGACCCACTGCTTCCTCCCGTGCCCGCTGACTGAGCTCGGTAAGCCCCAGTGCCATGCAAATGCTCACTGGAGCTCCACCGTGGACTCCGTCTCCGTGGCCACGTCGCCACCGTCCATCCTAGGCCGCTTTAGGGCACTAGATAGCTCCGCCGCAGCTCGGTGATGCTCGGCGCAGCGTCTGTTCAAGCCACCGTAGCCCACGCCGACGTGTCGCCGTCGTTCCGCCCCGCCGTGCCGCCATTGTAGCCACCGTAGTCGCTAGCTCCGACGAGAAGGCCACCTACGTAGCTCAATCAATGCGCCAGGTCACCTATGTCATGCCGTGATGATGTCACCGCCGGCGAGTTCACCGTCGGCGAGCTCTGGCCGCGCCAGTGCTGTGCAGCGCCGCTGCCCTGTTTCGTGTCACTGACGCGTGGGGTCCCCTGACCACCGGGTCCCACCGGTCAGCGACAGCAGTGTTGTAGGCTAGTTCAAATATTCCAGTTTTTTATTTGTTTTGTGAATTTTGTATCTTCAGTTTGGTAGCTCCTAAAATTGTGAAATAAATATAGTTGTGTTCCTTAGGAAGTGTAGTATTTAGGAAAAATATGTTCTTGGCTTCAACAGTAGAAATTTCTGAAGATTTAAATAAGGATTTGAGATGTGCTTTTGAATACATTCAAATTTGTTTATTTTATATCTAGAGTTCCTGTGCTCCAAAAATTATGAAATTTTTGTGGTAAACTAGTCTTAGCATATGTGAACTCTGGTAAAAATTTGAGGACCAGTGCATGTGTAGATCTATAGTTATAGATTTTTCTTTATTAAATAGTTAATCCTTGCATAAATTTTTATAAATTAATTATGAGTCCAAAATTCATGAAATTTATTGGAGGTAATACTAGTACCATATGGATGTTAAGAAAAATAAGAAATCTGTTGCTTGACACTTTTCAATAGGATTTTCCATTTATGCTATTTCAAGCCTTGCTTCCTTATCATTTTTGTATAGAATGTTCTACTTAGTAAAATGACATGAAATTTTTATAGTAGTCCTTTTATAGCATTAGTAAGGCACTGTAAATTTTTGAGAATTTATGAAGTAAATCTGATATATGTTTATTATTTAACCTAGATATCTAAATAAAATAATAAAGGCATTTAAATAAATAGTTTGGACTTCACCTTTATATTATCTTAACTGTATATGATATGCTTAAACTGGTGGTAGAGTCTAGGTTGTCAAATTTTGAATGATTACATGAAGTAGAAGTATTATTACTTTACATTGCATGTTAAATAGTTTCCAGACTGATTCTAGAGTGTGATGAGTTGCATATTGAAACTGATGTGTACTGTAAAAATGGTTAAAAACAAAGTTGTAGAGAATTTGGTAAGCTTTCCAGAAAGTCCTGGATCACTGAGTTTGGATTTGTAGAACTCCAACTATGAGTGAAACAAGTAGCTACTGTTTGTGGCATAATCGATGCATTGTAGAAGTAGTTAAGTAATAATCGAGAAGAGATATGCACCTACTCAAACAACATGATGCACTTGTTAACATATATGCATTCGTAATACTTATACCATACTCATACATCTAGGATCGGAGGAAGAGATCACGTTGCTGGAATTCGAAGAAGCAGAGGAAGGGAACCCGCAGGAGGATCCGCAAGCCACAGCTCCCGAAGGCGTGGAGCAGAACCTTGAAGAGCTTCCGAAGTGTCCTGACCATCGCCCTACTTCCTTTCTGCGAGGCAAGCCCCGGAGCATTATAAGTCTCCTAGTAATTTACAAATATTTACTTACGTACTTATGATTGATGCATTAGGTTATAAGAGTTGAATGAAACCACTTGATGCATGTACATTCCTTGTCCAGATATTAACCCTTTAACCGGTATAGGTCTAGGATTGAATATATGCTTAGCCATGCTTAGATCGGTAGAAGTCGGGTGATGTCCTGTCACCTGCGAGATATAGGTGGATACCGGAGCACGGTTGGCTATATCTGCTATCGTAGAACAGAACCATGTGGTAAAAGTAAATCGAGACCGGACGGGAAGTCGATAGAGAAGCAACAAGACATGGAGGTCTTGGGTGTGGATTTATCCCCGTCTGTGTAGATTAAGGACCGTACCGTTGTTGGCGCTTCTGACAAGATTGAACGCATGCCTCTCACTTAGCTGGCCGGATAACTCGTTCCGACCGCGAAGCCGAGTAATTCAACTCAGGCCGAGAATCGTTCTATTGTGCGCTCCTTCCAGGGAACGATCAGACTGAGCCCAAGGGCAGGCTTGGCCTGAGCATCCTAGCATCTGGTGTTCTAGATTGTGCGGCATAGTATAGACCCACGAAATGTGTACCGGAGTTGTACCAAAGGTGACCTAAGACTATCGTGGCTGGTAGATCTGGGTTTGTGTTAGGAATAAATTCCCAGCTAGTTGAAATCGATTCGAATCGCCGTCTCTCCCGGATAGTGAGAAACTTGGCTAGTCCCAACATCGTAGTAACTATATTATGAAACATGATGGTTCAGATGAATATGGAATCACAATACCTGCTATGGTTACTATTGTATGCTTCTAAATAATATACCACATGTTTGGCACAGGATAGTTGCTAATCTAGAAATGGATAGTCATAATTAACTTGATAAAGGAATCATAATGGTACAACGGGTAAATTGCCTTTTACACAAAATGTTGTCAAGTTACGTCCACTTATACAGCCTTGCATAATCCTTGGAGTCATTTTATTTCTGGTTCATGACGGGTAAGTCTAGCTGAGTACCTTCTCGTACTCAGGGTTTATTTTCCCATTGTTGCAGATGGCACTGTGTATCATGGTTATTGCAAGAGTTGCTTCTATCCCGCTGTGGATGAGGAGTAAGCCTTGGGCAGGCTTCTTTAGTAATTCCTATCTTTGCTTTTGTGGACCGTGATTTGGCTTGGCACTGTATCAAACTATGTTGGAAACTTTATCTTCGAACTTATTTGCTTCCGCTTTATTTATCAAACTCGGTTTGTAATAACTTTTATTCGTACTCTGATGATGAAAAGTATCTGTAAACTTTATGTAATATGTGGCATGTATGTTGAATCCTGTATGATCTTGGTTGTTGTAAATCGTCTATCGAGACTCGTCGTGGTACTCGACGGACTACCGGGTTTATATGGGTTCAAGTATGATAGTGCGACCACTTGCAGATTGCCATTGTACTTGTATTCTTATAAATTGGTCGGTTCTACGACAGCAAATGCAGTGATCCTGGACTTTATGCAAAGTTTATAAAATTACCTATAACTTTGTTATTAACCATTTTTACAGTAAACATCATTTTTATCATGCAACTTATCAAACTCCAGAATCTGTCCGGAATCCTTCCAATTTGTATTACAAAGTAACAATACTTCTACTTCATGGAATCATTCAAAGTTTGACAACACAAAGTCTACCAACAGTTTAAGCATACCAATTATACTCAAGAAAACCTAATGGTGAAGCCCAAACTATTCCTTTATATGCCTTTATTATTTTATGTAGATACATAGGTTAAATAATAAATATATATCAAATGTGCATCATAAATTCTTAAAAATTTACAGTGCCTTACTAATGCTATCAAAGGACTACTGTAAAAGTTTCATGCCATTTTATTCAATAAAACACTCTATACAAAAAAGACAAAGCATAAAGGCTTAAAATAACATAAATAGAAAACCCTAGTGGAATGTGTCAAGCAACAGATTTCCTATTTTTCTTAGCATCCTTATGGTACTAGGATATGCCCCAACAAATTTCATTAATAATGGATTCATAAATAATTTATAAAAATTCATACAAGGATTCACTATTTATAAAAGAAAAATCTATAACTACAAATCTACACATGCACTAATTCTCAAATTTTTACTAGAGCTCATATATGTTAATAATAGCTTACCACAAAAATTTCATAATTTTTGGAGCACAGGAACTCTAGATATAAAATAAACAAATTTGCATGCATTCAAAAACACATTTCAAATCTCTATTTAAATCTCCCAAAATTTCTACTATAAGTGTCAAGAATATATTTTTCTTAAATACTTCACTTCCTAAGGAACACTACACAATTTATTGCACAATTTTTGAAGTTACCAAACTAGAGATCTAGAATTCACAAAACACATGAAATCTAAATTCAAAATGAACTAGCTTTCAAATACAGAGTCGCTGACCGGTGGGACCCACTGACAGAGGACCCCACATGTCATCGAGACAAGAACAGAGCATGCGTCGCTACTCTACTGGCGTGGCTAGAGCTCACCGACGGCGAACCTGCCGGTGGTGACATCTTCACATGGTGATCTACTCGACCTCGCGCACACGTTGCACTACTTGGTGGGACCTCTCGTCGGAGCTATCGACTACAGCAGCGTCAATGGCGGGGCGAAGGTGCGGGTCGACGGCGTTACGCCGGTGGAAGCTATGGTGACTCAACCTAGAGCTCGGATGAGCATAACTGAGCTACGGCGAACCTATCTAGCGCTCTAGCGTGGCCTACAGTGGTTGGGTTGGGTCTGACCATGGTGACGGAGGTGGCGGTGGAGCTCCGGTGAGCTCGCGCATGGCGCTGTGGCTTATCGAGCTTTATCAGCGGGCACTGGGAGGAGCAGTGGGGTGCTAGGGAGGCGGTGGTGCTGTTGCGGTGATGGAGAAGCGGCTAGGCTAGCTGGTGACTGGCAATGGCGATGGCGGCGAGCGGCGCTGCTGCTACAGGCACTGCCAGCGACGAAGGAGAAGGTGAAATGCCAAAATGGAGGCGCGGCTGAGTGCGGGCGGTAGCTGGGGTGATAACACGCGTGCTGCCCTACCTTGGCCACACGCGGCAAGGCTCCGACAACGCACGGCGTCCGCTGGCCACCACGTGGTGCGCAGACTCTGCTCCGATCGGCCACCGAACGGCGTCGATCAGTCGATATGACTTAGGAAAAATTTCATAAGTGTTGAAATGTTGATTTTACTGATTTTTGTGATCCATTTTCACACATGTTAGGAGCTGAATCAGTTAATGACCCAAAAATAAAAGTTGTTCCTTATAGCAAATACTACAACTTTGCTTTAGTGATCTCCTCCATGCAAGGTCTCTAATACCTAGTTCAAACTTGGTCAAACATGTCACATTTAAATGATGATATACTTCAAACTATGGCTTAATGACCTATTTACCCCTAACCATGAATATCAAAGTTGTTCATAATGATACTCTAAACATGTTTAAGCAATTTGCAAGGTCATTCAATCATTTCATGTATTAGTCACTCATAGAGCTATTTAAAGTAATCACATGAAACATGACTTAAGGCTTGATCATGGGAAGTGACATTCATGAACCATGTTCCATTTGCTAACCTATGTATTGCCAATATATTTTTGTGACTCAAATCAACCATCTATATGTATACACTCATGATCATATGCATCTACACATGGAGGCATGAAATAATGAGAAAAGTTGCATATGTTCAAGGAAACATGCGATAACAAGCAAATGTTGCAGATGTTTCAATCCAATGTTTCAATTGTGAATGCTTGTTTATGAATGCTTGTTGCTCATGCTCATGTTATGCAAGTCAAGTTATGCAAGGCTAACACCCGAGGTGTTACATGGTCCAACCTTGCTTCATAGAGCCTTTTGGTGAGGGGTCGAGCAGGACACCTAGAGACCTTACTCCTATAGTTAGGCTGCTTGATGCTATCACGAGGACTTTGCTCCTGAGGATGGGTTATCGTGAGGGATTGACTCGTATTCAGTTATGGCTAGTGAACTCTTTGATCCAATAGACAATTTTGATATTTGGGATGTTATTCTATCAGAGATGGAGGACACTCTTGCAGAGGGGTTCAGAGGCCATCGTTAGCTGCTTATGCTCACTGGTTCACATTCTTGATTCACAAGGCAGTTATAGTGAAGTCCCCAGAGATGATGGCTGAGTACACTAGTGCTACTATAGAGTTTCCTCCATACAACATGACACAGATGCTCCGTCTAAGTAGTGCGAGGACATCTAGCTAGCCACGCCATCGCCTAGAGGTGCCAGAGACTGTAGCCCAACAAGATGAGATTATTAGGGGTGTTGTAGCGATAGAGGAGTAGCTAGATGCTTAACATGAGGGTATGGTCAAGAGTGACCCCAGTGATAGTTCTGATGATTATTATTAGGCTATCCCTCAGATGCCTCCTCGATGACATGACAGTGAGGTCGGTGGCTCCAACTCAGCTCCACCCTAGCCACCTCAGACTGACCCTGCTCTTCTTGCTATTCTTGAGTGAATGAGGCAGGATCAGGCATGATAGGCCTAGGAGACCGTAGCTGCACTTGCACAGGTTCAGGCCAGACAGGATGAGTTCCAAAGACAACAATAGGCCATATAGTAGTAGTAGTAGGCTATGCAACAACAACAACTTCTCATGCAGTAGTAGTTACTTGGATTTATGCAGCATGTTGTCACTGCTATTGGGGTTGCACTACCACCATCTACACCTCAGCTTAGCCAGCCTGCAACCACTTTAGTGACTCTAGCTTTCTAGCCTAGTGGGCTTTAGAGTCAGGGATAGCTAGCTACACAGTTTGCTTCATTGATAGAGCAGGTGTCCTAGTGGTTTGCTTCTCCAGTGCCAACCTAGGGTCCTCATTTCACACCTATCGTTAAGGGCTTTCACACCAGGTCAGAGCTCCTCAGTGCTTGTGACTGACACCCTAGTTTCTAGGAGCCTTGGTGCGACATTCAGCGAGCTTATAGGGCAGCCTACACCGCTAGACCTACGTGTCCCTACTCCTTCCATAGTTGCTCCTATTACTAGGACTATAGAGATGCTCCCTTCATCTGTTGCATCATCAGAGCCACCTGCTTTAGTGATACCTGCAGAATCACAGGCCACGCCAGTTCTAGAGCAGACCTAGACCGCTTTAGCTTCACTTCCAGTGATAGAGGGTCAGATAGCCTAGAGCTCTAGATCAGAGGATGATGCTACATAGTTTTAGATCGCTCACCGCACCTCAGTGCCCAACTCGTCTGCTCCTACCCCACCGAATGACCCTTAGGTTTTGGTGCTTGATGCCAAAGGGGGAGAGGGATCATGTATGTTAGATCTAGGGGAGCGATATATCTAGGGGGAGCTTATGATTTATTACTTTTGGCTTTTTATGTGTGATACATTATTATGCATTCATGTTTACTTTCATGCATTGAACTTTATACGTATGAGTGTGATACTTAAGTGATATGTGACATGTGTGCTCTCTACTTTGATCTATATATATGTCATGTCACTTCATTATGCTCATTTGCTTTGATTCCATGATTTTACTCTGATTCAAATGAGCTTTATTTCTTGTACTCATGCTTATTTCATATCTATTGAGTACACCATGTTGGCTTAGGTCAGATAAGCATGTCTAACTTCTTTGCTCTTGTTGTCAAAAGCTTATATGAACCAAACATGTTGAAAACCTCATCTCTTTCACATACTCGAGGTTGTATTGTCATCCATCACCAAAAAGGGAGAGATTGAAATCATCTAGGCCCCTAGTTGGGTTTCAGTGATTAATGACAATACGAGATTACTATGACTAACGTGTGTTTTGTAGAGGCAATTAAGTTAGGTCATGGTAATGGAGATCGAATGGGCAATCATGGTTGTCATGCCCCTACGATGGAAATCATTTCGGATTTCAAAGGATGGACGACAAGGTTAAGGATGGACTAGTTCTAAGTGTCGATTGGAGTTGGAGAGACACTTAGAGTAGTTTAGGACTTTATTTTTCCTTTGGCCATACTATTAAGGGGGGTATGAACTAGTAGCTTGACCTAGATGAGTCTAGTGGGTTAGGTGTGGTGCACACTTGTCAAATCTAGCACTAGGTAGCTTAGGAGTAGCCCTAAGATCAATTGGAGCAAACTTCATTCACATATGATTTTGAGTTGGAAGTGAATGGAGGGTCAAATGACTAACCAGACGCTGGTCTAGTAGTGATTGGACGCTGAAGGTAGAGTTCGGTTAGTTTATTTGATCAACTAGATCCATCTAGTTGTGACCGAACGCTGAGTGAAAAGTGACCGAACGCTGGGTGCCAGAGTTCGGTAAACTCTAGTAAGGTTCCAGAGAGGGAGAATCCTAATCTAACATGCCCAGTCAGTGCTGACTGGATGCTGGTAAGGTTTTGGTTACTGACCGGATGTTGAATAGCAAAGTGACCAGACTCTAGGTTCCAGCATTCGGTCAACATCAGTAAGGTTCTAGAGAGCAGTTTTCGTGACCGGACGTGTCTGGTCAGCGCTGATCGAACATAGGTCAGAGTCTGGTCACAACTTAGTGGCTCTATGGCGAGGATAACTGACTGGAGCATCCGATCACCCCGTAGAGTGCTGACTCAACCTCCTAATGGTTTGTTTTGAATGAGAGGGTATAAATACTTCCTCTATTCATCCAATGGAGGTCTCTTGCCTATTTGTTCAGCTGAGAAACACCCTTGAGAGTGCTTAGGAGAGCAAGAGCCTAGTGAGGTGATTGAGATTTGAGAATCCAAGATTAAGGCCTGATTAGGGCAAGGAGAGTAGCAAGTGTGGATCCACCCTTCTCATTAGGATTGTTGTGGTCAAGTGAGAGTTTGTGCTTGTTACTCTTGGTGATCGCCATCACCTAGATGGCTTGGTGGTGATCGGGAGTTTGGTGATCATCCGATGGAGCTTGTGGATGACCCAACTCAAGTTGTGAGCGGTTGTGGGTGATTTACCGCGATGGAGTGTCGAAGAATTAGCCCATAGAGAGCACTCGATCCTTATGCGGATCAAGAGGGAGCTACACCCATACACGGATGCTCCAACGATGACTAGTGGGCAGCCAAAGAGCTTCTCTCTACAAAGAGGGTGTGACAGAACCGCCTAATCTAATGCCTTCCAGGAGTACTCATCTTCCATTAGACACTAAGTACCCAAGGGAGGACATGAAATCATGTGGTTCTGTCGAGCACACCCTAAGGGAGAACCTAAAAATCCACATTTTTCCATCAGGATCACAAATGAGAGAATAAAGCTTACATCATTATTTCATTTCTTACATCACTTTTTATGCAACATCAGAGTTTAATATTTACTATTGATAACATCATAATATGATCGTGTTATTAGAGTTATGAACAATTTAATTTAATAGTGAAATATAAATATGCAATTAGAGTTACAACAGAAATAAATACCTATTAATGAGATGATGAAACATTGATATTAAACATTGACAACATATTATCAAATTTCTTTTTATAAAAACATTTAGTGAGAGTTATAGATAAAATTATGATCGTAGCATGAAGGAATCCCTCTAAACCCACCAGGAGGAATCCACACACAAGAGTCAGCTCTAGCCTCCGCTTGTCACCTGCAACAGGGGAAAATAAAACCTTGAGTACTCAATTGTACTCAGCAAAACTTACCCGACAGGGGGAAAGAAAAGACTCCAAGGATATACAAGGCTATCTGGCTTGTGGGTTATTGCATCTATAGGAACATTACTAAAAGTGTGTCCTTATAATCAATTTTATTAGTAGTCCACATTGGTTCATTAACTAACCATTCTATGTAAGCACATGTGCTACTTTCAAGCAGGTGGCAAGCAATTAGAATCATTTTACCATCTTTCATCTTCCAGTTCTTACTACATTGCTAGACTATAGACAAGCCATGCCGGATCACTCAGCGATTCGTGAATCAATGTGCCCAGCTGGGTACCCCAAAACACATGCCCTGCTTGTACCCTAGGCACAAGTAGGACCAACCCACTACCCTCCTATCATGGGGTCTAGGTCCCCGTCCAAACTTGGACTCCAAGCCCCCGCCCCTAAGTCCTGGACTCAGTGCAGTGCTAGGACCTCCACCCAAAAACCACCCTAAAAGTCAGTCCAGAAAGAGCCAGAACCCATGACAAGAGAGTATCAAGTCTTCCCTACGCCCATACCCATGTATGTGCTCAGGATAATAAGTCTGTGACCTGCCTAGAACCCAATGCAATGGCCGGTCCTTAACTAACACAGATAGGGAAACAGTGTAACCAAGCTATGCCCCGTTGGCCGTAGGACACAACCTCTTACACCCACCAACACCCAAACCATATCCCTGCCCGGTCTCCATTTATCATTCATATATATATTCCAAGTGATAATAATATAGTAATAACAATAATATATTTCCTATCTCTCGCGAGTGACAGGCAATCACTCGACTTCTATCGGAGTCCTGCAGCATAGCAATCTACACGATCCTATCATACTAGTAAGAATCATAGGATAAAGATATATATATATATATGCAAATGGATTTCATTCAACTCCTTAAAACTTAATCCACAAATATAATTTAAAGTGCAGAAAAGTAGGGGTCATGCATCGGGGCTTGCCTGGGTAAGATATATACTAAAAAGTTAGTATCTACATCGTTAGATCATCCACCATCATCTAAATAGAAAGCACATTGCATCATCTCCTAGAGAGAATACCATTACACTATCTTCAGATTCCTAATTATCCTTCCATTGATCCGTTGATCCATCATCGTACCTATATGATATGCATTGATGCAATAGATAATTAACAAGACAACAAAAACTCTTAAAACAGAGTACATACTACAAACTAACAAGCTAGCTCTAATGACTAACGTACTAGTCTATGCATCAACATCATCAAGAAAGGTGTCATTTCCCAACAAGTGTTTTTGTTATCCAATTCCAAGGTGTTCTTTATCCCATTCTATCAATTTAATATCTATTCGAAATAGGGCATCATTATCTATCTAGCAAACTAATTATTCTAGAGCTACAAAATTTACAGTGAACACCTGATAACACTTCTAACCTACAAAACCTATGCGAACAAAATACACTATAAGATAGGCCATGATTTTAGAAACTCCACAAAACTAGTTTGACATTTTTATGATTTTTCTATGATTTACTATGAATTTCTAAGCATTCAGCCAATTATTAAAATTAAAAAACATCAAAAAAGAAAACGAAAGATCCTTGGGCCCGAAGCGGCCTAGCTCTGCCTGGTCCAGCGGCCAAGGCAGCCCAAATGGGTGGGGCATGTGCACGGGCATGAGCGGCCAGGGCAGCGGTGACAGGCTGGCCCAGTAGGGCGCGCAGTCACTGGCACAGGCGGCCCAGGCGCACAGGCATTGGCCAGCCCACGTGCGGCCCAATGCAGATGAGCCAAAGCACGACAATAGTTTTGCAAAAATGTCCCCATGCTTCTATCTATTTAGTATTCTAATGTTCATGTGAGTCATAGTTTTCACACCTAGTCCCCCAGAAAAGCTTCGATTCACATTTCTATGTCCTCACCTTCACCAGAATAGAGCACACGATGGGGAAGCCATCACTGGTGGCTGATTCGGCATGGGGGTGATCGATGACGATGGAGGCAGTGTGTAGGGGCAGCGAGGGTACCTATCGCACCCATGGCGTTGGTAGCATGGCCAGGGGTAGTCCGAGGTGGTCCAGCCATGAGCGCTGGCGGCCGGCTGGGGCACACGGCAGCAACAGCGAGCAACATGGAGGCGGAGCCCCACAGCAGCGGTGTAGCAGGGCACGTTAGTTGGCGGCATGGAGTTGCATCCATCTCGGCCACAGGCACAGGTGGTAGTGGCCTACCAAGAGTGGCCTAGCCACAGAGGTGCAGAGGCCATGGCATGGATGATGGCGAGGATGTTGTGGGGCACTACAACGGAGGTGGAGCGACACGACAACACAGGCTCGGGTTGCTATACAGCGGTAGAGGAGCGGGGTGGAGTCACGCATGGGAAGGCAGTGTGGGGGAGCTGTGGACCAGCGCGAGGCCCGGGGCACACTTGTGCTCGCGAGGGAGGGCCGGCCACGAGTCGGTCCCCCACGTGGTCTTCTGCATGGTGGTGTGGTGAGGCAAGGCTAGGGCGGTGCCATGGAGGTTCATGCGCTCACGAGGGCCGAGCGATGGACGATGAAAGGTGCAGCGATGGCGACACGACGATGATGCTCTAGGGGCTCGAGTGGCTGTGCAGCGGTGGAGGAACAGGGAGGGCAGTGTTGTGGGCTTGTGCACACTCACGCACTCTTGCAGGGAGGGGGAAAGACCCGGCAATAGGGGGCCCAGCGTAGGAGGTAGACAAAGAGAGGGACTGAGAGAGACCGAGAGAGCGAGCGAGCCGAGAGGCGAGTAGGAGCTAGGGCGCCTCTTCCCCTAATAGCAGAAAAAGAAAGAGAGAGGAAGCAGCGTGAGACTCGGCCTCCACCTGATCATGAATGCAAGGGCAGTGCGATAGCAGCAAGGATGACACATGTTCCATGCTCTATGGCACGGCACATGGCGCCGCTGCACATGGCCTATGCGCGAAGCAGCAATGGCTTGGCTCCTCCTCAATAATGCGTGTCAAAGCACGAACATGAGGCAGCACGCTGTTGCCAAACACATGGGCATCGCGTGGCTCTGCTGGCTGTGCGCCTGCGTGAGAGACGACGCGACGCGGATGTGAACAACGACACAATGTCGGCAACTTAAAAAGATCTAAATCCTATTGACTTCAACCCATAAACATTTCACATGATAGCCCATACTCCATACCAAGCCATCGAACAAAACATTAGGTGTTATGTTATTATTTTACGCAACACAAATCGCCACAATAGTGCTTTTAAATATAATTTCAGATTTCTATCGTGGACGCGAGAAACTGGTTTTTAAATTTTTAAATTTGATTTTTGAGCTAGCAAAAACCCTAGTCAACAACATTTGTTTTTCTAAAACCCAAGTTGCATTTTCATCTACTCGACTTTTACTTCATTTTTTATTTAAGCTCTGAAAGGATCAAGATGCCCAAGAGGGGGAGTGAATTGGGCTAATTCTAAATTTCTTTACAATAATTAAATCATATGGTTAGCCCAATTAACCCCTTGTGCCTAGAAAGTGTTTCTAATTGTTCTACCACACAAAAGACTTGCAACCTAAGTTCCAATCCTACTCTAGCATGGTAATTCTATGAATGTAAAGACAAGAATTGAATTGCTCAAAATAAATGCTCAAAGTAAATGCCCAAAGTAAATAGAGAAGGAGGAACATGGTGATGTTTTGCCGAGGTATCAGAGAGTCGCCACTCCCCACTAGTCCTCATTGGAGCACCCGCGCAAGGGTGTAGCTCCCCCTTGATCCATGCAAGGATCAAGTGCTCTCTATGGGTTGATTCTTCGACACTCCGTCACGGTGAATCACCCACAACAGCTCATAACTTGAGTTGGGTCATCCACAAGCTCTCCGGATGATCACCAAGCTCCCAATCACCACCAAGCCATCTAGGTGATGGCGATCACCTAGAGTAACAAGTACGAACTCTCACTTGACTACAACAAGCCTAATGAGAAGGTGGATGCACACTTTGCTACTCTTGATCTTCACTAATGAGGGCTCTCTTTGGGATTCTCAAATCTCAATGACCTCACTAGGACCTTGCTCTTCTTGGCACTCTCTAAAGTGTTTCTTAGCTATTGAAATGAGCAAAAGTACCCCCACACACGAGCAGAGGTTGTATTTATAACACCAATAGAAAAACAAACCGTTATGTGCCTCTACGGGGTGACCGGATGCTCTGGTCTTGTTGACCAGACGCACCGGTCAGTACACCCCAAACTCCAGTTGTTAAGTGTTGACCGAACGCTGGATAGTGTCCGATCAGCACTAACCAGATGTGTCCGATCATGTTTTCCCCTCACTAGAACCTTACTGATGTCGACCGGACTCTAGACCCCTAGGGTCCGATCACTTGCTGAGCAGCGTCCGGTCAGTAGCTAGAACCTGATCAGCATCCGATCAGCATTGACCGGACGTGTCCGATCAAGATTCTCCCTCTCTAGGACCTCACTGGAGTCGACCGGATGCTGGCCCTCAGCATCCAGTGACATGACCTCGCAGTGTCCGGTCACTTCCAGACACTTTCACCTTGGTCAAATGAATTGACTGGACCCTGATCCAGCATTCGGTCAGTATTTGACCCTCCATTCACTTCTAACTCTCGATCATATGTGAATGAAGTTTGCTCCATTGGATCAAAGGGCTGTTATGGAGCTACCTAGTGCTAGTTTTAACAAGTGTGCACCACACCTAACTCACTAGACTCACCTAGGTCAAGCTACCCATTTATACCCCCCTTAATAGTATGGCCAAAGGAAAAACAAAGTCCTAAACTACTTTAAGTGTCTCTCCAGCTCTAATCGACACTTAGAACTAGTCCATCCTTAACCTTGTCGTCCATCCTTTGAAAACCGAAATGATTTCCATCGTAGGGGCATGACAACCATGATTGCCCATTCGATCTCCATTACCATGACCTAACTTAATAGTTTTTGCAAAACACACGTTAGTCACAGTAGTCACGTATTGTCATTAATCACCGAAACCCAACTAGGGGCCTAGATGCTTTCAATCTCCCCCTTTTTGGTGATTGGTGATAATACTACCTCGAGTATGTGAAAGAGATGAGGTTTTTAACATGCTTGGTTCATATAAGCTTTTGGCAATAAGAACAAAAGTGTTAGGCAAGCTTATATGACCTAAGCCAACATGATGTACTCAAAACATATGCAATAAGCATGAGTACAAGTAATAAAGCTCATTTGCATCGGAGTAACACACGGAATCAAAGGCAAATGAGTATAGCACAAGTGATATGACATATAAATAATTCAAAGTAGAGAGCACACATGTCATGTCATAGAACTGACCAATTTATAAAAACACAAGTACAAAAACAATTGCCGAAACGATCAAATTCTCGCACTTGAGCCCATATAAACCCGGTAGTCAACTAAAATCTCTAAGGATTTCAAACCAACTTGCATACAACCAAGATCATAGTAATTCAACATAACATATCATATGTTACAACATTTCACAGACGGTTTGCAAATAGGTTACAACACCTTAGAGTCATCGTTATTACAAAACAAGTCTTGTAAAGTACGTGGAAGCAAATAGTTTAACTTACATACTCGAGTTCAAATACAAATACTGGTTTGCTGATCACAACCCGCAAAAGCATTCAGATAAGAGAAATAGAGATCATGCCCATGATCTAGTCATCGTCACCCACCGGGTGGAGACAATACTTACAGAATCCCTGATATAGAAGGTCATCTACAACAAGAGGGAATAAACCCTGAGTATGAGAATGTACTCAGCTAGACTTACCTATCGGAAACCAAAACAATTTACACCAAGGATCATGCATAGCTTAATTTAGTGGATCTGGCTGACACTTTCTTTTTGCGGAAAAGCATAAGTAATCATGATCAACTCTTAACCCAAACTAGCAGTGACTTTTAGCCATTAACTTGTCATCTATATTAGCACCTATACTAAGCAATCATTTGATTAAGATGCAAACATTAATAACCATATCAGGTATAAATTGTGGCAACATTATCATCATCATCCATTTAACCATATCGTTAAATTAATTGAATCTATGTTGCCGCTGCTCAGTCAAGTTCTCACTATCCGGGAGAGACGGCGATTCGAATCGATTCCTATCTAGCTGGAGGGGTATTCCTAACACAAACCTTGCATCTCCTGTTAGGGTCACAAATAAGTCACCGTTGGTATAATTCAGAAGTCGCGAGTCCGAACAGTGCCACAAAATCAGAGAACCACTCTGCCATGAGTGCTCGGTGACTTAACCCGCCCTTGGGCTTACGCCAATGGCTCCCTGCACATCCTTACTTCCATCCAAATTGTGGACCCCTACTCGCATCCCCGGCCTAAATCAAGCTACTAGGCTTCGCGGTCGGAACAACTTATCCGGCTAGCTAAGTGTTAGGCTGCGTTCAACATGACATAAGGACATACAACGTATCGGTCCTTAAACGACATAGACGGAGTCACTATGTCCAAACCTACACAAGACTCCGCCCGGTCTTAATTCATTATTAACATGGTTCTTTTCCACGATAGCAAATATAGCCAACCGTGATCCACCTCATCCTAAAGCTCACAGGTGATAGGAAATCACCTGACTTCTACCGCACTAAGCATGGCTAAGCATTTAACCCGTTCCTAAACTTAAATAGGATTCCAGTGCGATATCTGGATAAGGATGGATATATAATGCAACAATTGGTTCCAACCAATTCCTATACTTAATGCATTATCAACGAATAAAAGATACTCAAGGTATTTGTAAAAACATGGGAGGCTTAATATGCTCTGGGGCTTGCCTTTTAGGAAAGAGGAAGGTTGGTGGTCAGGGCACTCGGGCAATTCCTCCTTGGTGGCTGCTTTGTCAATTTCCTGCACCTCGGGCTCCTCCTCCTGGTTGCTCCCTCAAACTCCAGCAGTGTCACTCCCTCCGGCACACCTATTGCATGAATGCACAAGATAATTGTCATGGATGCACATGAACAAAGTTAAGGATGCTCGAGGAATGCACATGCTCACTGCAGTCCGCATATTCCAACTTAAGCTCTATTCAAATCACTTTAACTTACCAAGTTTATACAACCTAATGTATAATTGCTCATCTTCAGTTAAGGACCTAGCACCTGCACCTAAGCATGTTCTCAAGTTAGGCTAGCCCCTAAACAATCAACAAAAACATTGCAATAAAGCATACACACAAGCATTTGTATTTCAGCAAGATAGGAACTATATAGTGGTACAGTAAACTGACTATAACTGGAGATTTAGAAATCCAAATGACATGCAACAAGACAATTTGGAAAGTTTATGAAATTGTATACAATTGATTTTCAGACCTCAAGGCATGATTCTAACCTTTACCAGGTTGAATTTATAGAACCACATAACCAGGTCTAACAAGACAGAGAACAAGCAACTCTAGAATCTAACTTTGAACAGCTGTAGTTCCTAAACTACTAGGCCAAATGCCACCAAATCTTGATAGGAGCTAGATACATAAGTTATCTACAACTTTTGTATTCACCACCTTTCCAACAAACCAAATTATTATGGGAAACTTTGCAAAGTCCCCAGAACTGTCCAGAAGGACATAATGTAAGCAAAATAATTATTAACTTATGTTGCAAACACATAAATGGATGAAACCAACTTCACTCAGTCATCGCACATATCATAAGAACACCAGAAAGTAAGGTGTTCATCACCAAATCATTTCTTTTAATACCTTTCTTAATTTATTTAATTGTTTAAGAGGAATAATAAATATATATGCCAACTACACCATTTAATCTACAAAAATTACAGTAGGTACTACATGCTCTAAGTAGACCACTATAAAAATTTCACATCATTTGAGCAAGTATAACAGCCTACACAAAAATGATAAGACATAATAGCTTAAAATGACATAACTAGGAAACCTTAGTGAAAAGTGTCAAGCAACAGATTTTATATTTTTCCTAGCATCCTTAAGGTACTAGGATACTCCCCACAAAATTTCATGGTCATTGGATTCCTAGATAATTTACAAAAATTCACACAAGGATCATTCAATGATAAAAGGAAAATCTATTACTCAAAAACCATACATGCAATGACTGTCAAATTTTTACCAGAGCTTCTACAAAGCAAGAATAGCTTACCCACAAACTTTCATAATTTTTGGAGTAGAGAAACTCAAGATATAATTTATACAAGTTTACATGCATTTAAAAACACATTTCAAGTTCCTATTTAATTCATCCAAAATTTCCACTTCAAGTGTTCATGTCATATTTTTCCTAAATACTAGACTTCACCATGATCCTAACAAAATTGGAATCACCCCATTTGGATCTACAAAACTAGAGATACTAATTTTACAAAATAGCATTCAAAACTGGAAATATTTGAATTAGCTTATTTCATAACGGTCACTGGCAGCTAGGACCCGCATGTCAGCTGGGCCCGGCCCGCTTGTCATCGACACCAGAACAAGGGAGACGCTTGCGACGGCGCGGCAACGGCGAAGCTCACCGATGGTGGCTTCTCCGGCGACACCGAGGGTACCTCCATGACCGCCTCGGTCTCCCGCATCGATTGACCTACTCATCCTAAGCTCTAGTGGGTCCTAGGTAGGGCGGCCATGGCGCACTGCGGCCCAGCGGAGCTCTGGTGACCGAGCTAGCGACGACAAGCCTCCATTGTCTCTTCCGAGCTCGATACGAGCTTCACGAGATCACAACGGAGCTAACAAAGAAGAAAAATAAGGACGAGAGGGGTCCTAGCTATCCTGACCATGGCGGCCTCGAACTCTGTCGAGGTCACGCTCATGGCGGTGGCGGCGAAAGTGGAAAATGTGCCCTCACCTCAACTCAATAGGCTCAGCTAAGAGGTGGAGGAGGTAGAAGAGGACATGGCAGAGCTTTGGGCTAGCTGGAGCGAGGTAAGACGTGACGACGAGCACGCACGAGCTCGGCGGGGCAATGGCGGCGGCAGCGGCTTGTTCTTCTCTGTGCTACGGACGCACGCGAGAGAGAGGAAGCGACTGAGAGCGAGCGGAGAGGCAGCAGGCGTCCTCCTCTTCATGCTGGCCAGTGTGCAGTGTGGTCAGGGCTTGCCGAGTGCGTGGCGGCCACACGGCGGCAATAGCCTGTGGCCAGTCAGCCACTGTGCCGGTCTGAACTTCTCGATTCAGTGCCCATGGTGACGACTGACAGAGCAAGTTCATCGTTCCATATCCCCTAAACCGTGATGATTCAGCTCATGGCATAGTTGACAAAGTTGTAGTACTAAGTGAGATCTTCAACTTTGCCAACTGGAGCTCGAGCTGGTTTGGCTTGGTTAGGGAGCTACAACATGAACAAGTCGGGTACATGAAACTGAAATCCAGCCTTTACACTTAGAAAATTTTTAAGTGTTGAATACAACCCCAAAACTGACTTGTGGGACCTTTTTGAGCATGTTGTGCACATTTTCATAACTTGGCTTCTAAACAAAGTTTGTTCCTTATAAAATTTGCTACAACTTTGCTTTAGGTTGCTCAGACATGCAAACAATCTAAGCTACACTTTTTAAATAGTCAAACTCAGGAGCTCTAGGGGTCCATAATGGTCAAACCATGACTTGGAAACCTAATTAGGCAAAATGATCAACATGAATATTGTTCCTAATGACATTCTAAGTATAACTAAGTTCCTTAAGAGGATTATTAGCCACACCACACACTGGTCACACCAAAATCAAGCATCACATGCATTGAAACAAGGAAAAACAAGTGAAATGTTACCTTTGTTTCAAAGTCATGTTTCACATGTTTCATGATTTTGTTGCATAGTACTAACTAACCATGTTTCCCTAAAGTGAATTGCACATGTTGCACTTGAGTATTGCACACTATTCATTTCATAAAATAAACACACATGAAATATAACAATATGTTGCAATGTTTCTAAAACATGTTTCATGCAATATAAGCTCATGAATGGATGCATGATGCTCATGTTCATGAAATGCAAATGCAAATGTGGAAGCCAAACAGCTGGGGTGTTATAACCCTCCCCCTTATAAAAATCTCATCCCAAGATTTGACAAGCGTACCATTGTTGATAGAATTCCTTATAACCGTCCCTCAAATAATCTTCTCTTTCCCACATTGCATCGCATTCACTACCCTGATTACTCCACATGACTTTGTAAAACTTGACCACCCTACTCTGAGTCACTCGCTCACGAGTGTCAATTACTCAAACCGGCTTTTCTTCAAAGGTCAAATTAGATTTTAACTCGATATCCCCCAGTGGAACTCTCTCTTCAGGGACGCGGAGACATTTCTTTAGTTGAGATACATGAAAGACATTGAAGATAGCACTCATCTCAGGAGGTAATTGGATCTTGTATGCTACCTTACCACTTTGTCCAATGATTTCAAACAGACCAACATATCTTGGTGCAAGCTTTCACTTCACACCAAAGCATTGGACACTCTTCATGGGTGAGACTTTCAGATAAACAAAGTCTCCAACTTCAAACTCAATAGGTTTTCTACGTCGATCAGCATAACTTTTTTGCCTAGCTTGAGTTGTGGCCATATGGGTTTGGATAGTATGGACTTATTCTTTGGCTTCTTGAACAAAATCAATTCCATAATATCTCCTTTCACCGGCTTCTACCCAATTCAACGGGGTTCTACACTTTTGGCCATACAAAGCTTCAAACGGTGCCATCTTGATACTCTCTTGATAACTATTATTGTACGAGAATTTAGCTAGGGGAAACCACTTTTCCCAATAACCCTTAGCTGAGATGACACATGCTCTCAACATATCTTCTAAGATTTGATTCACTCGTTTAGTTTGTCCATTGGTTTGAGGATGATATGTAGAACTTCTTACTAACTTAGTTCCTAATAATCCGTGTAAGTGCTCCCAAAAGTGAGTAGTGAACTATGGTCCTCTATCAGAGACAATAGTATGAGGTATCCCATGAAGTCGGACTATCTGATTAAAATACAACTCCGCATAATCAGTTAGACAGAAATCTATGCGGACAGGAATGAAGTGTGCAGACATGGTCAGATGGTCTACAATCACCCAAATGGAGTTAAAATTCCTCTGAGTAGTAGGGAGTCCAACTATAAAATCCATACTTATCTCCTCCCATTTCTAACCTGGAATAGAGAGTGGCTAAAGTAATCTAGCTTTCATGTGCACAGCTTTGACTCGACAACAAGTGTCACACCTAGCCACATAAGCGGCTATCTCTTTCTTCATTTTGGTCCACCAAAAGCGAGGCTTCAAATCATGATACATTTTGCTACTACCAGGATGAATAGATAATTTAGAGGAATGGGCTTCGGATATGATTTGATTTCTAAGCTCTCTATCCTTTAAAACCACCAACCTATCCTTAAACCATAACACGTCATTCTCATCTACCCGAAAATGCTTGGTTTCTTGCTCTTTCATCTTGCGCTTGATGTAGAACACAACTGAATCTATCTTCTGTAGCTCAATAATTTGACTCTGTAGAGTACAACTGACAGTGATGTTGTAAAGGACTGTAGGATGTAGGAGTTTTGACAAATGGAAGTCACTTTCAATCAAAGAGTGGCAATGAGATTTCTAACTTAAGGCATCCGTGACGATGTTTGCCTTGCTAGGGTGATAGTGCACTTGGGGTTATAATCCTTGATCAACTCGAGCCATCTTCTCTAACGCATATTCAACTCTGGTTGAGTGAAGATGTACTTAAGACTTTTATAATCAGTGTAGATGTTGCACACATTACCGAGCAAATAATGTCTCCGGGCCTTCAAAGCATGAACAACTACAGCGAGTTCCAAGTCATGCGTTGGATAGTTCACCTCATGCTTCCAAAGTTGGTGAGAGGTATAAGCAATGACTCTACCCTCTTGCATAAGAACACCTAAACCTATACCTGATGCATCATAGAACACATCGAAAGGTTTCTCGATATCCGGTTGTGCCAAAATCGATGCCGAAGTTAGAAGAGTTCATAGGGTGTGGAAAGCCACATCACACTCGGAAGTCCAGACAAACTTTATGTCTTTTTGCAGCAAACAAGTCATAGGCTTGGCTATTTTGGAGAAATCTGGGATGAAGCGACGATAATAGCCAGCCAACCCCAGAAAACTCCAAACCTCATGCACCAAGATGGGAGCCTTCTAGTTCAACACTTCTTGCACCTTGGTGGGAATGTGGGATCCACCATAATTCCACCATCGGACAACACGTGTCCAAGAAAAGGTACCTCACGAAGCCAGAATTCACACTTACTGAACTTTGCATAAAGTTGGTGTTCTTGCAATCTAGTGAGAACCACTCGCAAATGTTCAACATGATCTTCTTCATTCTCAGAATAGACCAAGATATCATCTATAAATACCACCACAAATTTATCCAACTCGGGCATAAACACCGAATTCATCAAATACATGAAGTGTGCGGGGGCATTGGTTAATCCAAAAGACATAATAAGGTACTCATACAGATCGTATCTTGTAGAGAATGTAGTTTTTGGAACATCCTCATGCCGAATTTTGATTTGATGATAACCAGATCTCAAATCAATCTTGGAAAAGACTTTTGCTTTAGACAACTGATCAAATAAGATATCTATGCGTGGCAGAGGGTACTTATTCTTGATTGTAACTGCATTCAAAGGCCTATAATCTACACACATGTGTAGGGATTGATCCTTCTTCTTCACAAAGATAGCTGGGCACCCCCATAGAGATGAACTAGGACGGATAAGGCCTTTCTTTAGAAGTTCATTCAACTGGGTCTTAAGTTTGGCTAGTTCATTGGGAGGCATCCTATACGGCCTTCTAGAGATGGGCGCTATACCGGGTAGCAACTCTATCTTGAACTCCATGTCTTGATCTGAGGGCAATCCAGGCAAATCATTAGGAAAAACATTCGGAAAATCACACACGATAGGGATATCTACCATAGCCTTTACTTGCACCGCATTAGTCATACAAGAAAGATTGATGTCCCTGGGTAGCTGTACTAGAAAACCCTCCTAACTGCTAGGATCTTTGAGCATGACTACTCTAGTCAATGTATCAATAAGCACTCCATGACTGCTCATCTAGTTCATTCCCAATATCACATCGATACCCAGCCCTGGTAAAACTACCAGATTAACCTGATAACTTTGCCCCTTTATCTCAAATTGTACATCCCCAACCACAAGCTTGGTTGGGATAGTACCACTGGCAGCCCTAATACAATAACCCTCACCCTCAACAGTGTATGTTTTCTACATAAACTTAGATGCAAATGCGGGACTAATAAAAGAATGCGAAGCACCCGAATCAAATAGTACAACTGCGGGGTGTTGATCAACTAGGAACTTACCAGCCGTTACCACCTCTCCTGCCAGAATATCAGCAATATTAGTGTGGTTCACCTATCCTTGATGGCCACCTTGGTAGTTATTCTTCTTGGGGTAAGGACACTTTCTCGACCAGTGGCCTGGCTTGTTGCAGTTCTAGCACGGCATGTTGCTTGGCGGAACATTGGAACTGCCTTGACTGGTAGTGCCCTTGGGAAGTGCAACTGTAAATGCCTTGCAAAACCTAGTCTTGCCTAGATTTTTCTTCAGCGGTGGGCGGAACTTAGCGGCTGATGCTGGAGGGTGGAATGGAGCCCTTTGGGTGACTAGAGCCTTGGATTGTGAGGCACCCGCCTCATAGGCCCTCTTACGACTTTTCGAAGCAGCATATACGACATTGTTGTTCTCTTGTGATAAAGCATCACTCACAAACTCATTAAAATGAGCACACTTGCAATTTCACATGGTCTTCATCAATTTGGGGCTAAGTCCCCGCTTGAAACTAGCGATCTTTTTGGCATCAGTGTCAACAAACTTAGTAGCATACCTTGCAAGGTTATTGAAAGCCTACAGATATTCATTCAAGCTCTTGTTCCTCTGGGTCAACTTCATGAACTCCGTATGCTTGATTGCCATGAGACCAGGAGGAATATAATTTCCCCTGAAAGCAGACTTGAATTGATCCCAAGTGATTTGGGCATTAGCGGGCATAGTGGACCAATGATGACTCCACCAAATACCAGCTGGCCCATGCAGTTGGTGAGATGCATACTCAGTCTTTAGCACCTCAATCAAGCGAAGTAGACAGAACTTCTGCTCGAGAGTGTTCAACCACTCATCAGCTTGTAGGGGCTCCTCAGCCTCCTTGAAGATCGGGGGTTTCGTGTCAAGGAAATCCTTGAAGTCACTGTATTGGTTTGTTTCCGGTCCTTGGCGTGCACCATGACCATCACGATTTGCAATCGTGTGGAGAGCCTCAGCCATAGTGTGCTATCCTTTCGCAAGAATTGCCATCAATTCCGTTGGTGTGGGTGGTGGTGGCGGTGGAAGGTCATCATCATCACTAGCCGCACCAGTGGAATGAGTGCGAGGCATCTGCAACCATGCGCAACCAGCAATTATTGGTGATGTTAGCACATTGGAGAGGAATAATGTAATTACGCCAACTGAATTTACTGAAGAGAATGAAAACTTCATACAATAAACAGAGGCAATAATTTATTCTCCAATCACCACATCATCAATCAGCTTACTAGTGCCATACGCAGTGCATTCCAACATGATAAATTTTAAACTTAACCATCAAGGTACGCATCCCGAAAGGGGCGAATTAAAGTACATTACATGCCAAGTTCGAATTAAAAAGGTACATCCAACATCAGTCATTGTACTTAAGTCCATTACATCAATGACTACAAAAGCTTAAACTAGTGAGACTTGCTAACTAACTACTCATTGAAGTGATCATTGTCCACATTGGAGACACCTTAGACTTCTTCTGGATCTTCCTCTTCTTCATCTGTAGGTTCAGCTGCATTGTCATCCATCTGCACATCCTCTTCTTCTTCATCGGCCTCAATCACTTGAGGTCCACCCACATTAGGATACCTTGGTATGGGGTGAGGAATAGGAAATAGACGGTTGTTCAGTTGATGGTGCTCGACCTGAAGCTCTTCAAGCTATTCTTGGAGTTCTTGCTCCCTTTGGAAAGCATTGTGGTTAGCCATGATCCAACCCTGACGCCTTTCTTCTGCTAACTCTAAAGCTGCATCTCTATGATGGGTCACACGATCCAACTCCTGTGCTGCCTCATCTCTCTCTATAGTGAGGTTCATCAGCTGGTTATGAAGCTTGTCTCTCTCACGTGCTGTTTGACCCCACTGTTGCAGGTGATAATTTGCAATACCTTGAATCTCATCTACTTCTTGCTGAGCTCGCCCACATGCATCCACCCTACGGTGATACTTGCGGGCACACAACCTAAACTTGTGTTGGGCTACCATTGCCTTGCTAGCTTCTTCTAGCACACTATAAAGGGTGTCTTGCCTAACTCGACAAAGCTTCAAGATGGCCATCATAGCACTCATTCTAGCATTGTCGCTCTGAACATGTTCACCATGGCCTTGAACTAAGACCTAGCCAACTTCTTGAGTCCACTCAGCCTCAGTAGGAGCCACTCGAGGAATGGATGAAGCTGGTCCACCCACTAGCTCATCCTCGAAGCTTTGTGCTATATCCATTAGCACATCAAGGGTAGCAACTTGAGCATCTTCCCATGGGCTTTGCCCATCAGTCTCAATGCTCCACCCATGCCACAACGGTCTTGTGGGGTTCTACGGTACTATAAAGGTCACAATGTACCAAGGTACATCTCCCAATGGTACCGCCTGCCTCCACATGTATTGGGGTGCCTCTAGGTACCCAACTGAACTGAGCACCCTCCAGAGCAAGGTGGGAGTACCGAACTGGTCCAAAAAGGTGCTGCTACTAGTAGTAAACACGGGTGTGGCCATCTGTATCAAAAAGGGATTCAACTCACGTGAGAGGATTATTTTGCTGAGAGATTGAACTTAATACTTGGGATAAGCAATTATAAGGGAGGGAGTAATGCAATATGAATGACATGAGTGAATATGATGCATGCTCGATCCATATGTCCTCACAAACATAAAAAAAATTCAAGTTTTAGTGGAATATACGGTGGCATACATACGTTCTCTCAATTAGCAGTAACTAGTCGATCTACACGGTGCGTTGTTAGCGTACCTGTAGAAAACTTCATTGCAGCCCAACCCAACAAGATATAATGCTAATAACAAAAGTAGTAACTAAGATACTCTCCATATATACATCCTAGATATATATACTTAGGTATCCAAACTACCCGACAAATGTACCCACAATTAAGTACCTTCATATATACATGTATGCAACATGTAAATACTCTAGTAACCACAACTAACTCTCCCCTAGACCAATGGTTGGACGATCATGCTCTCACAACTTACACTTACCTTAGCGTAGAGGCAATTCATCCA
This sequence comes from Miscanthus floridulus, assembly GCF_019320115.1. Taxonomy (NCBI): domain Eukaryota; kingdom Viridiplantae; phylum Streptophyta; class Magnoliopsida; order Poales; family Poaceae; genus Miscanthus; species Miscanthus floridulus. The sequence goes on from NC_089582.1 coordinate 113,081,707, forward strand.
TACATTACCATTCAAGCTAATGGCACCCATGCAATATCACGCCGCATGGACGACGAAATAGAAACAATCAATGAAGCGACCTGATTTTCGCGAAGGGAAATCCATAGAGTCGAAGTGTAATAAGACCATTGTAGATCATATTACCCAAATTTCTAGTCGAATACCACATCCATACAATGATAATATTAGAGTACAAATAGTGCGGAATTACATAATTTATTACATCGCCGCATTGGCGGAATCAAAAGTAGCATTCATTCAGAACAGCTTGAAGATAAGATCACCAAACTTAAGCGTAGGCACAAACCCCTCAACCGTCAAACTCCTCAGAGCTATACTCCTCAGCAAAACCTATATGCCAAAATTTAACTGTACGATTTGTACTGGCCACTCCCACCCTATGAGCATTGCTTTGTGGAAATTGGATGCAAGTTGGATATATTAAAAAAGGAACCTATAAGGCTGGGGTTTCCTATGTTTTAGCATATCAAGTATATAATAATAGTTGGTCAAGTTTTAACACCATTCCCACACACATTCCACCCCATTCCCTTTCTAAAGCTAGGTTTCGATCCTGGGATCGATATACCCCCATCTCCACACCGTCACCATACCATCGCTTAGTCGATAGGCCAACTCCCTCTCGGCACTGTCTCAAGGTTCGTAGCCTCTAGCTACGACCGACACTCTCTCACAGGGGAAGAAGAGAAGGACTCATCTCACTATCTAGTTTAAGCGAAACCTAGGAAAGGTCCATAGCCGACAGGTCGGCTCATGTATCGATCGATCAACCATACACTCTGCAGAGGTTTTACATAACCACAAGATCTGCCTTCTTCACTGACCGTCGTCAACTGGGCTGATTTCGGTCGCTTGCTAGCCTAGGATAATACCACTCTACCATTCAGCCCTGGTACACCCTAAGTCTAGTTTGGGGTGGCTGAAATTATGAGTCATGAGCCAGGTCCACAAGGTCTCCATGAAGTCTCGGAAGGGTGTGGGGGAATCCTCCATGCCCTGTACCTCCTTACACTATCCGCTATCCACCTAGCAGTAGTGGCAATATCCTACCAAGTAGTCCGGCTGTCCCGCACCATATAGGGCGAGTGGTACGTAAGGCTTCCTGGTGAATCTAAGTACTAGTAAGTCCTTAGGGATGACCAAGCTAGAATGTCTTCATCAGGGTTTCCATTTACTGTGCCACCATAGCACCTCCATCCCAGGCTCCTCCCATCACAGGTTCACACCCAGGACCACCTTGTATACCATTTACCCACCATAGGTATCCATTTCTAGGGGTGCCCAGGTAGCACCCTATGGCAAGACTTTCCCTAGGCTTGTCGTATACTCCAACTTGGTTGACACAACCCTCACCCTCCACACACCCAAGTCACACACGCAGCACTCTCCCCATAGTCTAGATAACACCAGTTTCCACCACGCATTAATGTAGTATAAGCGTAGTAGAAGTGTAAGCAATTATATATAGCAGTAAGCGTGTGTCTAGCCTAATAGCAGGGTATGCAGGGGTAAGGTTGCATCAAGGTAAAGGCCATCAAGTAAGCATTCTACCATGCAAGTCCTATCATAGTATGATTATAGCAGTAAAGTAAAGCAATAGCAGTTCTATATTAGCCATGCGTAATAGGTGCTACGAGATTGGGTGGGATGTGGCACCTTTAGTGTAGTCGTCTCCGTTCTCCTCACGGTACTCACGATCCTCGTCCATCTAGTTCTCCTCCGAGTCTACAACGATTGCATTATAGTCGCGTTAGCGATGTTTATAGAATAGCACAAAGAAGTAATGAAAATTCAAAAGAGCCAAATACACTCAAACATGGGTTCATTGTGTAAAGCTCGATTTTAGATGAATTTTGGTCCTAGTTTCGTATTTTTCTGAGGTCGTATGAATTAATTATGAATTTCTAAAGTTTAAATCATCTCTGAAAATGGAGAAGGCTGAATTAATCTTGGGCTAACATGTGTCACGTTGTGACTGGTCCACGTGGCATGTCAGCATGACGTCCTCGGCTCGGCTCTGAGCTGACAAGTGGGGTCCTGCTGACGTCAGCTTGATGTCAGCACGACGTCATCAACGTCATCCGTTCCGATAGGTGGGGCCAGGGTCTCTTGGGTCACTGACTTGTGGGTCTGGTCAAAGTCAACATCAAGTCAACAGGCAAGTCAATAGTCAACAGTTCATAGTCACTGACGTGTGGGGCCAGAGTTGCTGACGTCAGCAGCTGACGTCACCGTGATGTCATCATGATGTCACCTCGGCTGTGTTGTTACTGATAGGTGGGACCCACGTGATGTTGTCATGACGTCAGCATGATGTCACTTACTAACATGTGGGTCCAGAGTCTCTGTGTCGCTGACATGTGGGGCTAGGTCAACCATCAATGTTGATCGGTCAACATGGACCGGGTCCAAACTGGGCCGGTTGGGCCTAGATATGGGCTGGGCTTTGGCCCACCACGTGGCATGCTATGGCGCTGCCATGTCATAGCCAAGGGCCTCTACTAGGCTTCGTCCACCGTTCGGCCCACACCACGTGGCTCACGGTGAACTCATGTTCACGGTCTGTGGACCATTGGCTGGGTCTTCAGTGGATTGAGTCCACCCTTCTTCCTTCTAGCCTGGTCCATGTGCACCAGGTGCAAGCGCGTGTGGCCAGCGAGGAAGGATTCCTCTGCTTCCATCCCCGACGTGCTCCTGCCAGTGATGGGCTCACCAGCGAGCTCCTACGGTGGTGCTGGTGTCCAATTAAGGTGGGAAAAGCTTTGTCAGGTCTCGATGAATACGGTGGTGAGGTAAAGGTGGTGGCTAGGGCTTCCTAGGGCATTGGCCATGGTGGTCGGTGGCTTGGTCGTGGCGGTGCTCACCGGCGGGGCAGCTCGGGGCTGTTCCAGGGGTCCTGGTGCCCCGTTCCCGTTCAGACAGCTAGCGGGCGACAGGGTAAAGTGTCGACGATGACCAAAAGGCGTGGCGGAGTCCGCGAGCAGTGGTGGTGCACGGTGAAGCTTCAGCTGGTGATCTGGTGCTCATGGCCTAGGCGTTGTGGCCAGCTAATGGGGTCTCGATCTACGCGGCTACCCTCCGGTCATCACGGTGGTGCTACGGCTACATCCTAGTCCGACGAGGCAGTCGGGTGCACAAGTGGTGGCCGCGCCATGACGGCGGCATCGTGAGCATGGCGTGCGTGTGCTCTGCTATGGCATCCAAGGGCTAGGAGGAGGTCTCAGCCAAAAGACTCACCGAGCGGTGCTGGCGGCGTTTCGTGGTGGTGCGGTGGCAAGGCACGTTGTCGGGGTAGGCGCTTAGGGCGGCGCTCTGGCTTCTGTGACTGGCGCCTCTGAGCTTTCTCTGCTCGCCTCCCTCTTTCGAACTCCTTCTCGGCCCTCTTCTCTCAGTGCGGTGTGGGCTATTGGGCCACCGAGTGGCGGCGTCATGCGCTGAGGAACCCCTAGGGCCCCCTGGCGTCGCTTTATAGCCCCGGTGCTAGAGCTCCATCCATGGCGGACGGGGTGGATGGCTAGTGATGTGTCGAGGGCATCGAACAGTATCATGGGCGCAGGTGGTTGGCGTGGAGGTTGCGTCGGCGCGGCGCCAAGGGGACAGGGCCAGGTGACTCATGTGATCCCGGGCCTGCGCCTGTCACTTTGGTCGGGTCTTGGTCGGAGGCAGTGCTGGCGTGGGGAGGAAGACGACACTGTGGTGAGGTGTGGCTAACACGTGGGGTCCGGTGGCAGGGGCAGCAAGCGAAGCAGGAAGGCGCACGGGAGTGAGCAGCGCGCTAGGCTGGCTTGCTGGGCTGGCCACGCGAGTTGGGCTGGCCTGCGCGTGAAGCAGGGTTGCTTGCGGGGCCGGGTGCTGCCGCGGGCGTAAGCTGGGTTGGCTGGCTGGGCCGGCTGCTGCTGTGCGCTAGCGGGCCGAGCAGGCCAAGCCAGCTACGGGTCTTCTCCCTTTCTTTCCTTTTTCTGTTTTTATTTTTCTTCTCCTTTGTTTAAATTCAAATTTGATTTTGAAATTTGAATTCAAAGTTGGTGTACCTTATTCATTGGAGTTTTAGATATGAGGCCCACAACATTCTTTTATATATATTAGGAACTTTATTTAGCTATTTTGTATAACAAAAATAGGTGTAGTTTTGTTATACAAAAATAGAAATAGTTTTCTCTTTAAGCATCTATTCTTTGGTTTGATTAATAATTACTTTATGGTTTATTTCTTTAAAGGAGTTCTTAGGCATTACATAAAACAAATGAAAATCCAAATCACCATTTGAGTTAACAATGTATGCTATGTTTTATTTGTCAGTATTTAAATAAACATAATTAACAAATGACATGCCCTGCTCATGAAATTGTTTAATTGGTTTACAACTAATGCAACACCTAGGATTGGCTCCTATAGATGTCACTCAATATTGCATGGGGTAACAACAAAAATTTTGTAGTTGTGATTTTTGGTGTGTGGATTTTTGGGTTGTTACAATCAATTTCCCTCAAGTTAGTAATTATATATAAGCCACCTAGAAGTCCTTAAGTGGGCTACAAGGGAGGTGATCACCAGTACACCATAAATTTTTTTTATTTCTGAACACTTATATATAACTATAAGTTAGAAAACTGTTTTTACAACAAAAGCTTTTGTTTTAAATACCCATATGACATGTTTAGTGTTGAATCTAGCTTTGATACCAGCTATCACAGAACCGACTAATTTATAAGAACATAAGTACAAAAACAATCGCCGAAACGATCAAATTCTCGCACTTGAGCCCATATAAACCCGATAGTCAACTGAAATCTCGAAGGATTTCAAACCAACTTGCATACAACCAAGATCACAGTAATTCAACATAACATATCATATGTTACAATATTTCACAGATGGTTTGCAAATAGGTTACAACACCTCAGAGTCATCATTATTACAAAACAAGTCTTGTAAAGTACGCGAAAGCAAATAGTTTAACTTACACACCCGAGTTCAAATACAAATACTGGTTTGTTGATCACAACCCGCAAAAGCATTCAGACAAGAGAAACAGAGATTATGCCCATGGTCTAGTCATCGTCACCTGCTGGGTGGAGACAATACTTACAGAATCCCTGATATAAAAGGTCATCTGCAACAAGAGGGAATAAACCCTGAGTACGAGAATATACTCAGCTAGACTTACCCATCGGAAACCAAAACAATTTACACCAAGGATCATGCATAGCTTAATTTAGTGGATCTGGCTGACACTTTCTTCTTGCGGAAAAGCATAAGTAATCATGATCAACTCTTAACCCGAACTAGCAGTGACTCGAGGAATGCACATGCTCACTGCAGTCCGCATATTCCAACTTAAGCTCTATTCAAATCACTTTAACTTACCAAGTTTATACAACCTAATGTATAATTGCTCATCTTCAGTTAAGGACCTAGCACCTGCACCTAAGCATGTTCTCAAGTTAGGCTAGAACCTAAACAATCATCAAGAACATTGCAACAAAGCATACACACAAGCATTTGTATTTCAGCAAGATAGGGACTATATAGTGGTATAGTAAACTGGCCATAACTGGAGATTTAGAAATCCAAATGACATGCAACAAGACAATTTAGAAAGTTTATGAAATTGTATACAATTGATTTTCAGACCTCAAGGCATGATTCTAACCTTTACCAGGTCAAATTTACAGAACCACATAACCAGGTCTAACAAGACAGAGAACAAGCAACTCTGGAATCTAACTTTGAACAGATGTAGTTCCTAAACTACTAGGCCAAATGCCACCAAATTTTGACAGAAGCTAGATACATAAGTTATCTACAACTTTTGTATTCACCACCTTTCTAGCAAACCAAATTATCATGGGAAACTTTGCAAAGTCCCCTGAAATGTCCAGAAGGACATATGTAAGCAAAATAATTATTAATTTATGTTGCAAACACATAAATGGACGAAACCAACTTCACTCAGTCATCACACATATCACAAGAACACCAGAAAGTAAGGTGTTCATCACCAAATCATTTCTTTTAATACCTTTCTTAATTTATTTAATTGTTTAAGAGGAATAATAAATATATATGCCAACTACACCATTTAATCTACAAAAATTACAGTAGGTACTACATGCTCTAAGTAGACCACTATAAAAATTTCACATCATTTGAGCAAGTATAACAGCCTACACAAAAATGATAAGACATAATGGCTTAAAATGACATAATTAGGAAACCTTAGTAAAAAGTGTCAAGCAACAGATTTTATATTTTTCCTAGCATCCTTAAGGTACTAGGATACTCCCCACAAAATTTCATGGTCATTGGATTCCTAGATAATTTACAAAAATTCACACAAGGATCATTCAATGATAAAAGGAAAATCTATAACTCAAAAACCATACATGCAATGACTCAAATTTTTACCAGAGCATCTGCTAAGCAAGAATAGCTTACCCACAAACTTTCATAATTTTTGGAGCACGGAAACTCAAGATATAATTTAAACAAGTTTACATGCATTTAAAAACATATTTCAAGTTCCTATTAAATTTATCCAAAATTTCCACTTCAAGTATTCATGTAATATTTTTCCTAAATACAAGACTTCACCATGATCCTAACAAAATTGGAATCACCCCATTTGGATCTACAAAACCAGAGATACAAATTTTACAAAATAGCTTATTTCATAACGGTCACTGGCAGCTGGGACCCGCATGTCAGCCGGGCCCGCTTGTCATCGACACCAGAACAGGGGAGACGCTTGCGACGGCGCGGCAGCGGCGAAGCTCGCCGATGGCGGCTTCTTCGGTGACACCAAGGGTACCTTCGTGACCGCCTCGGTCTCCCACATCGATTGACCTACTCATCCTAAGCTCTAGCGGGTCCTAGGTAGGGCGGCCATGGCGCATGGCGGCTCGATAGAGCTTCGGTGACCGAGCTAGCAACGGCGGGCCTCCATTGTCTCTTCCGAGCTCGGTACGAGCTTCACGAGATCACAACGGAGCTAACAAAGAAGAAAAAGGAGGACGAGAGGGATCCTAGCTATCCCGACCACGGCGGCCTCGAACTCCGGCGAGGTTGCGCTCATGGCGGTGGCGGCGGAAGTGGCAAATGTGCCCTCACCTCGACTCAATAGGCTCAGCTAAGAGGTGGAGGAGGTAGAGGAGGACATGGTGGAGCTTTGGGCTAGCTAGAGTGAGGTAAGACACGACGGCAAGCGCACGCGAGCTCGGCGGGGTAATGGCGATGGTGGTGGCTTGTTCTTCTCTGTGCTACGGACGCGCGCGAGAGAGGGGAAGCGACTGAGAGCGAGCGAAGAGGCAGCAGGAGTCCTCCTCTTCATGCCGGCCAGCGCACAGTGCAGTCAGGGCCAGCCAAGCATGTGGCGGCAACGGCCTATGGCCAGTCGGCCACAGTGCCGGTCTGAACTTCTCGATTCAGTGCCCATGGTGACGACTGATAGAGCAAGTTCATCATTCCATATCCCCTAAACCATGATGATTCAGCTCATGGCGTAGTTGACAAAGTTGTAGTACTAAGTGAGATCTTCAACTTTGCCAACTGGAGCTTGAGCTGGTTCGGCTTGGTTAGGGAGCTACAATGTGAACAAGTCAGGTACATGAAATTGAAATCAAGCCTTTACACTTAGAAAATTTTTAAGTGTTGAATACAACCCCAAAATTGACTTGTGGGACCTTTTTGAGCATGTTGTGCACATTTTGATGACTTGGCTTCTAAACAAAGTTTGTTCCTTACAAAATTTGCTACAACTTTGCTTTAGGTTGCTCAGACATGGAAACACTCTAAGCTACACTTTTTAAATAGTCAAACTCAGGAACTCTAGGGGTCCATAATGGTCAAACCATGACTTGGAAACCTAATTAGGCAAAATGATCAACATGAACATTGTTCCTAATGACATTCTAAGTATAACTAAGTTGCTTAAGAGGATTATTAGCCACACCACACACTGGTCACACCAAAATCATCACATGCATTGAAACAAGGAAAAATAAGTGAAATGTTACCTTTGTTTCAAAGTCATGTTTCACATGTTTCATGATTTTGTTGCATAGTACTAACTAACCATGTTTCCCTAAAGTGAATTACACATGTTGCACTTGAGTGTTGCACACTATTCATTTCATAAAACAAACACACATGAAATATAACAATATGTTGCAATGTTTCTAAAACGTGTTTCATGCAATATAAGCTCATGAATGGATGCATGATGCTCATGTTCATGAAATGCAAGTGCAAATGTGGAAGCCAAACACCTAGGGTGTTACATGTCATATATCATGATCACGTAGATATCACTATCACATAAATATTGTAGTAAACATGAATGCATAATGTATCACACACATAAATGCATAATAGTGTATCTCACATATAAAAAACTCCAAATGAAATAGATAAGCTAATATAATAACAAAGCTCCCCCTAGATAAGTAGCTCCCCCTAAACCTGACATACTCAAACCCTCTCCCCCTTTGGCGTCAAACACCAAAACCGAAGGATCGGTCGGTGGAGCTACAGTCAACGAGCCAGACGCTGAGGTACGAGGAGCGAGGTGGAACTGGGTGCCATCATCATCTGATCCTAAGCTCTAAGTTGTCTAACCCTCTGAAGCTGGTAGTGATGCTAAAGCAGTCTGGGTTGGATCAGGAACTGGTGCTGCTATAGGCTAGGCTGGTATAACTGAGGCAGTCGGCTCTGATGATGCCACTGAGGAGGGGATCGTCTCTGTCATCACTGTGATAGGTGCAGTCATAGAAGGACCTGGAGCATGTAGGTATGGAGGAGTGGGCTGCCCTATCAACTCACCGAAGAAAGCTCCAAGACTCCTGGAGACTGAAGTGTCTGGCACTAGCAGCAACGACATCTGTGCCAGTGTGAAGCTCGTCTAAAGTGGTGTGAACTGCAGGGCTACCACTAGCGAAGCGAACCACTAGGACACCAGCTCTGTAGGTGAAGCATACTGTGCTGGTGGCTGTCCCTGACTCTGAAGCCCACTAGGCTGTAACGCTAGAGTCATCCAAGTGGTGGTACGCTGACCAAGCTGGGGCAAAGCCTGTGGCGGTGGGGCCCCAATCTCTGTCACTACATGCTGCATGATCTCCTAGAGAGAATACCATTACACCATCTTCAGATTCCTATTTATCCTTCCATTGATCCGTTGATCCATCATTGTACCTATATGATATGCATTGATGCAATAGATAATTAACAAGACAACAATAACTCTTAAAACAGAGTACATACTACGAACTAACAAGCCAACTCTAATGACTAACGTACTAGTCTACGCATCAACATCATCAAGAAAGGTGTCATTTCCCAACAAGTGTTTTTGTTATCCAATTTCAAGGTGTTCTTTATCCCATTCTATCAATTTAATATCTATTCGAAATAGGGCATCATTATCTATCTAGCAAACTAATTATTCTAGAGCTACAAAATTTACAGTGAACACCTGATAACACTTCTAACCTACAAAATCTATGCGAACAAAATACACTATAAGATAGGCCATGATTTTTAGAAACTCAACAAAACTAGTTTGACATTATTATGATTTTTCTATGCTTTACTATGAATTTCCAAGCATTCAGCTGATTATTAAAATTACAAAACATCAAAAAAGAAAACGAAAGATCCTTGGGCCTGAAGCGGCCCAGCTCGGCCTAGTCCAATGGCCAAGGCAGCCCAGATGGGCGGGGCATGTGCGCGGGCGTGAGCGACCGAGGCAGCGGTGATAGGCTGGCCCAGCGAGGCGCGCAGTCACTGGCGCGGGCGGCCTAAGCGCGCCGGCAGCGGCTAGCCCATGCATGGCCCAACGCGGACGAGCCAAAGCACGACTGTAGTTTCACAAAAACGTCCCCATGTTTCTATCTATTTAGTATTCTAATGTTCATGTGAGTCATAGTTTTCACACCTAGCCCCCGAAAAAGCTTCTATTCACATTTCTATGTCCTCACCTTCACTAGAACAGAGCACGCGGTGGGGAAGCCATCACCGGTGGCTGATTCAGCATGGGGGGTGACCGACGATGATGGAGGCAGTGCGTAGGGCCAGCAAGGGTACCTATCGCACCTGTGGCGTTGGCAGCATGGTCAGGGATAGTCTGAGGTGGTCCAGTCGTGAGCGCTAGCGGCCGGCTGGGGCGCACGGCAGCAGCAGCGAGCAACATGGAGGCAGAGCCCCACGGCGGTGATGTAGCAGGGCGCGTTAGTTGGCAGCGTGGAGTTGCATCCATCTTGGCCATAGGCATGGGTGGTAGTGGCCTGCCAAGAGTGGCCTAGCGACGGAGGGGCGGAGGCCATGGCGTGGATGATGGCGAGGATGCTGTGGGGCACCGCAAGCAGCACGGCAACACAGGCTCGGGTGGCTACGAAGCGGTAGAGGAGCGGGGTGGAGTCACGTGCAGGAAGGCAGTGCAGGGGAGCTATGGACTAGCGTGAGGCCACGGGGCACACGTGTGCTCACGAGGGAGGGCCGGCCACGAGTCGGTCCCCTACGTGGTCTTCCGCATGGTGGTGCGGCGAGGCAAGGCTAGGGTGGTACCATGGAGGTTCACGCGCTCGTGAGGGCTAGGCGATGGACAACAAAAGGCGCAGCGACGGTGACACGGCAACGACGCTCTAGGGCTCGAGTGGCTACGCAGCGGTGGAGGAACATGGAGGGTAGTGTCGTGGGCTTGTGCACACTCACACACTCTCGTGGGGAGGGGGAAAGACCTAGCAATAGGGGGCCCAGCATAGGAGGCAGACAAAGAGAGGGACCAAGAGAGACCGAGAGAGCGAGCGAGCAGGGAGGCGAGTAGGAGCTAGGACGCCTCTTCCCCCGATAGTAGAAAAAGAAAGAGAGAGGAAGCAGCGTGAGACTCGGCCTCCACCTGATCATGAACGCAGGGGTAGTGCGACAGTAGCAAGGATGACACATGTTCCATGCTCTACGGCACGGCACATGGCACCGCTGCACATGGCCTATGCGTGAAGCAGCAGTGGCATGGTGCCTCCTCAATAATGCACGTCAGAGCACGGGCGTGAGGGAGCACGCTGTAGCCGAACACATGGGCATTGCGTGGCTCTGCTGGCTGCGTGCCTGCATGAGAGACGATGCGACGCGGTTGTGAACAGTGACACAATGTCGGCAACTTAAAAAGATCTAAATCCTATTGACTTCAACCCATAAACATTTCGCATGATAGCCCATACTCCATACCAAGCCATGGAACAAAACATTTGGTGTTATGTTATTATTTTACGCAACACAAATCGCCACAATAGCGCTTTTAAATATAATTTCAGATTTCTATCGTGGACGCGAGAAACTGGTTTTCAAATTTTTAAATTTGATTTTTGAGCTAGCAAAAACCCTAGTCAACAACATTTGTTTTTCTAAAACCCAAGTTGTGTTTTCATCTACTCGACTTTTACTTCATTTTTTATTTAAGCTCTGAAAGGATCAAGATGCCCAAGAGGGGGGGTGAATTGGGCTAATTCTAAATTTATTTGCAATAATTAAATCCTATGGTTAGCCCAATTAACCCCTTGTGCCTAGAAAGTGTTTCTAATTGTTCTACCACACAAAAGACTTGCAACCTAAGTTCCAATCCTATTCTAGCATGGCAATTCTATGAATGTAAAGACAAGAATTGAATTGCTCAAAGTAAATGCTCAAAGTAAATGCCCAAAGTAAATAGAGAAGGAGGAACACGGTGATGTTTTGCCGAGGTATCGGAGAGTTGCCACTCCCCACTAGTCCTCGTTGGAGCACCCACGCAAGGGTGTAGCTCCCCCTTGATCCGTGCAAGGATCAAGTGCTCTCTACGGGTTGATTCTTTGACACTCTATCGCGGTGAATCACCCACAACCGCTCACAACTTAAGTTGGGTCATCCACAAGCTCTCTGGATGATCACCAAACTCCCAATCACCCCCAAGCCATCTAGATAATGGCGATCACCAAGAGTAACAAGCATGAACTCTCACTTGACCATGACAAGCCTAATGAGAAGGTGGATGCACACTTTGCTACTCTTGATCTTCACTAATGAGGGCTCTCTTTGGGATTCTCAAATCTCAATGACCTCACTAGGACCTTGCTCTTCTTGGCACTCTCTAAGGTGTTTCTTAGCTGTTGGAATGAGCAAAAGTACCCCCACACATGAGCAGAGGTTGTATTTATAACACCGACTGAAAAATGAACCGTTATGTGTCTCTGCGGGGTGATCGGAAGCTCTGGTCATGTTGACCGGATGCACCGGTCAGTACACCATGAACTCTAGTGGTTAAGTGTTGACTGGACGCTGGACAGTGTCCGATTAGCACTGACTGTATGTGTCTGGTCATGTTTTCCCCTCATTGGAACCTTACTGATGTCGACCAGACTTTGGACCCCTAGGGTCCGGTCACTTGCTGAGCAGCGTCCGGTCTATAGCCAGAACCTGATCAGCGTCCGGTTAGCATTAACCAGACATGTCCAATCAGGATTCTCCCTCTCTAGGACCTTACTGGAGTCGACCAGATGCTGGCCCTTAGCGTCCGGTGACATGACCTCGCAGTGTCCGGTCACTTCCAGATGCTTTCACCATGGTCAAATGAACTGACCGAACCCTGATCCAGCATCCGGTCAGTATTTGACCCTCCATTCACTTCCAACTCCCGATCATATATGAATGAAGTTTGCTCCATTGGATCAAAGGGTTGTTATGGAGCTACCTAGTGCTAGTTTTAACAAGTGTGCACCACACCTAACTCACTAGACTCACCTAGGTCAAGCTACCCATTCATACCCCCCTTAATAGTATGGCCAAAGGAAAAACAAAGTCCTAAACTACTCTAAGTGTCTCTCCAACTCCAATCGACACTTAGAACTAGTCCATCCTTAACCTTGTCGTCCATCCTTTGAAAACCAAAATGATTTCCATCATAGGGGCATGACAACCATGATTGCCCATTCGATCTCCATTACCGTGACCTAACTTAATAGTTTTTGCAAAACACACGTTAGTCACAGTAGTCAAGTATTGTCATTAATCACCAAAACCCAACTAGGGGCCTAGATGCTTTCAATCTCCCCCTTTTTGGTGATTGGTGACAATACTACCTCGAGTATGTGAAAGAGATGAGGTTTTTAACATGCTTGGTTCATATAAGCTTTTGGCAATAAGAACAAAAGTGTTAGGCAAGCTTATATGAGCCAAGCCAACATGATGTACTCAAAACATATGCAATAAGCATGAGTACAAGTAATAAAGCTCATTTGCATCGGAGTAACACACGGAAGCAAAGGCAAATGAGCATAGCACAAGTGATATGACATATAAATAATTCAAAGTAGAGAGCACACATGTCATATATCATGATCACGTAGATATCACTATCACATAAATTTAGTAGTAAACATGAATGCATAATGTATCACACACACAAATGCATAATAGGGTATCTCACATATAAAAACTCCAAATGAAATAGATAAGCTAATATAATAACTAAGCTCCCCCTAGATAAGTAGCTCCCCTAAGCCTAACATACTCGAATCCTCTCCTCCTTTGGCGTCAAACACCAAAACCTAAGGGTCAGTCGGTGGAGCTGTAGCCAACGAGCCGGGCACTGAGGTATGAGGAGCAAGGTGGAACTAGGTGCCATCATCATCTGATCCTAAGCTCTAAGCTGTCTGACCCTCTAAAGCTGGTAGTGATGCTAAAGCAGTCTAGGTTGGATCAGGAACTAGTGCTGCTATAGGTTGGGCTGGTATAACTGAGGCAGTTGGCTCTGATGATGTCACTAAGGAGGGGATCGTCTCTGTTATCGCTATGATAGGTGTAGCCATAGAAGGACCTAGAGCATATAGGTATGGAGGAGTGGGCTACCCTGTCAACTCACTAAAGGAAGCTCCAAGACTCTTGGAGACTAAAGTGTCTAGCACTAGCAGCGACGACGTCTGTGCCGGTGTGAAGCCCATCTGAAGTGGTGTGAACTGCGGGGCTACCACTAGCAAAGCGAACCACTAGGACACCTGCTCTGTAGGTGAAGCATACTGTGCTGGTGGTTGTCCCTAACTCTGAAGCCCACTAGGCTATAATGCTAGAGTCATCGAAGTGGTGGCAGGCTGACCAAGCTAGGGCAAAGCCTATGGCGGTAGGTCCCCAATCGTTGTCACTACATGCTGCATGAATCTGAGAAGCTGCTACTACATGAGGATCTGTTGCTGATGCATGGCCTGCTGCTGCTGCTGTAGAGCCTGTGTCTGCTGCTGAATAGCTAGCTGCTATCACTGGAACTCGTCCTATTGAGTCTGGAACTAAGCAAATATAGCAGCTATCTCCTAAGCCTATCGTGCCTAATCCTACCTCATTTGCTCAAGTATAGCAAGAAGAGCGGGGTCTGTCTACGAGGCAGGTGGCGCTGAACTGGAGCTACCGACCTCTACATCATGTTGTCATGGAGGCATCTGAGGAATGGGCTGGTAGTCATCATCCTGCTGGGCTACAGTCTCTGGCACCTCTAGACAATGGCGTGGCTGACTAGGTGCCTGTGGTGTACTATGGCGGATCATCTGAGTTAGGTTATAAGCAGGAAACTCTGTAGTGGCACCACTATACTCAGTAATCATCTTAGGCGACCTAACTGTAATAGCTCTGTGGATAAGGAATGTGATCTAGTAAGCATAGGGTAGCTGCATGTGACCTCTAAAGCCCTCAGCTATAGTGTCCTCCATCTCTGACAGAAGAAGATCCCAAATATTAAAAACTATCTACTGCATCAGAGAGTTGCGAAGCCATAGCTGTATCCGAGTCAATCCCTCTCTATATCCTATCCTCAGAAGTAAAGTCCTCCTCATGATAGCCTCAATCATGCAAGTAGTGGGAGTGAGATCACTAGGGTTCCTCCTCGACCCCTCGCCAAATGGCTCTGTGAAACAGTGACAAACCAAGTCCGTAGGAGGTACCATACCACCATGAGGGCATCTGGGGGGTGTGGTCTATCCATAGCACACCTCATGGAGCCTGACTGGTTGGTCCTAAAGCCTAAGAATCTCCCTGACCCTGGTGCTCGTCAGCCGGTAATCTCTGCCTTTGAATGCAAAGTGTATGAACATGTGCTGTGGGTCAATCCAAAGAGTAGCATAAAACTGTCGAACCCAAGATGGGACATACAACCCTATTTGTCTGATCAGATCTATCAGCCCTAGTAAATAGGATAGATATGGGCGAATGTGCTCTCCAGCTATTGCTACTATAGACTCTATGTTGCACACTCTTTGTGATCTGAAGACTGCCCCACTGTTGAGATAAGCATTATAGAAGTCCTCCTGTAAGGGTGTATAGAATCCCTCTGATGCTCTCTCATCCCTCCTGGGTGGAAACCACACCTCAAAGTCCATGAACCTCAGCTGCTGCACCTGCTTGGCCATGGCAACCCTCAGGTCAAGATGGGTCACTGGAGGTGGACCCTATGGTCTAGGCAGTGGACAAGAACCCCTCCTCTGAGTGTCTGCCCTCAACGTGATTGGAACACGAGTATGACTAGAGCGGCATAACTGTGGCTGAGGTGTTGTCTCTGTCTCTAGGGTCTGCTCGGCCTGCTGGACCCACTCACCCTCCTAAGACTGTTGTGCTGGCTATGGCTCCTAAGTCTGCTCCGCTGCCTATGGCTACTGCTGTGGCTCCCCCTAAGGCTGAACCTCATCAATGGCAACACGCCATCCTCCAATCATGAGAGTCCTAGCTAGACCACCATGAAGGCGCTCAACTCGCTCAAGTGAAGCCCTCGCTTCTGGTGAAAGCTGATCAGCGATCTGGACTCCACTGCAAGCACCTCCTCTCTTGGCACGCTCTATGGCCTCTGCAACTGCGGTGGCTCTTGCTGTATCTGCATCTAGATACTTGTGCTTCCTTACTGCCAACTTCTTGGTCACCTTGCCTTTGGGTTCTGTAGGCTAGCGAGGTGGGGGCCTTGGATCCTCATCACTGGGACCACCTCCTACATTCTTCGTACAAGCCATCTGAAGAATCAAAGAAGAATCAACTGCCGCTGTCAAAGATCAACTGTCACTTTTGAGGCTTGGCCTCATTCCGTACTCATGAGCTTGGCCCCGAGTTAACTGACAACTGCCACTAACACCTCAACGGAACTGACTCGCTGCACGATGGAATAGATAGGATATACAAATAATTTAGATTATGCATCTAGAGATACAAAATCCTGAGAAAGCAAGCAATTAGATACAAAATTGAAACATGGGCTTGCTACCTGATGAACTGATGACCCGAGAAGAGAAGAGACATGACACACGGGGAACCACCAGGTCGGCAATCGAAGATTAGGGTTAGCAAAGCATTGGAGGCTCTTCGGCGAGGAAGCAATGTAGGCGCTAGGGTACGGCAGTGGCACTGGAGATCCAACAGTGGTGCTACTGCTGTGAATCTTGGTGACAGCTAGGGCAGTGGAGGCATGGCAGCTCTGCTATGGTGGGAGCACAGCGGCGTGTGAGCATGGCTAGGGAATGGCATGACACAGTGAGCGGCATGGGCTTGCGGCGCAGGACAGGCGGCGCGATGAGCTGGAGCTGCTACGAGCGGGGACGACGACGATGGGTGTAGCGTGGTGGCTTAGGATGGCGAAAGGCACTATGGTGATGCAGGATACAGGACACGGCATGGTGGGTTAGATTAATATAGGGTTCCCCGATGTGATAGAATAGGAAATGAGAAAAGAGTTCGTATGCCACACGAATCCTAATGACCTGACGCTCCGGTGGCAGTGACCAGATGCTGCCACCTAGCGTCTGGTCAATTCTAGAGAGGTCCAATTCCTCTAGAATCATGACTGGACGTGTCTGGTGGACATCGACCGGACACAGCCAGAGTCCGATCACCTAGTCTTGACGTCTTCATGATCGACTGGGCGCTGAACCTCCATCCGACCGGACGCTGGGAAACACTATTCTAGCATCCAGTCACTCCTTCTTGGCCACTGTTCACCTCCTATGAACTGACCGGACGCTAGACATCAGAGTCTGGTGCAGCGTCCGGTCACTCCTTTTCCAGCAATTCTTCAAAGTTCTTCGTGCTGCCTGTTCCCAATCAAGTCCCAACTCCAATAAAATCCAAATAAACACCAATTGGGACTGATGTGAGTGACCTCTCTCAAACCCTCATGTTTTTTAAAATATTTTGCCTTAGGCTATAAATCTTTTTAAGAAAAAAGGCAATAAATGGGCAATTTAAGATAAACGACAAACAACAATCATGCATATGCAATGCAATACTTGAAAGTAAATCTAGTTGCTTGTCAAGTTTGATCCAAGGTTAAGCTTCTTCACATGCTTTTCAGTAGTTATCTTAACCATGTTAGACAACCCCTATATGAATTACCAAAGATTAAACATGTTGTATTTTACAATGCAATGCAGGGGACAACACAAGCTCATCTTTTAGTAAAGTTGTTAAAATCAAGCACATTGAGCTCATTCCACAATTTACAAAAAATTGCCTCATCTAGCGGTTTAGTGAAGATATCCGCCAATTGATCCTCGGTCCTTACACCTTCTAGTGGTATATCATTTTTAGCAACATGATCTCTAAGAAAGTGATGGTGGATATCTATGTGCTTGGTGCGAGAGTGTTGAACCGGATTATTTGCAAGTTTTACCGCACTTTCATTGTCGCACAAAAGAGGTACTTTATCTAGAACTACACCATAGTCTAGCAAAGTTTGTTTCATGTAAAGTATTTGTGCACAACAAGCACCCGCGGCAATGAATTCCACTTTGGCGGTGGACAAAGCCACACTATTTTGTTTCTTGGAGGACCAAGACACAAGTGATCTACCAAGCAAATGGCACCCTCCGGATGTGCTTTTTCTATCAACTTTGCAACTGGCATAATCCAAATTGGAATAGCCAACTAATTCAAAAATAGCTCCTTTGGGATATCAAAGGCCAATGCTTGGTGTGTGCTTAAAATATCTAAGGATTCTTTTTATGGCAATTAAACGAGTTTCCTTAGGATTAGCTTGAAATCTAGCACACATACACACACTAAACATGATGTCGGGCCTAGATGCGGTCAAATATAACAAGCTATCAATCATAGAGCGGTAGAGAGTTTGATCAACCGGGTTACCTCCCTCATCTAGATCAAGATGTCCATTAGTTGGCATTGGTATCTTGATTGGCTTACATTCATCCATCTTGAATCTCTTGAGAAGATCATTAGTATATTTCTCTTGAGAGATGAAAATCCCTTCTCTCATTTGCTTGACTTGAAAACCAAGAAAGAATGTAAGCTCTCCAATCATTAACATCTCAAACTCCTTTGACATCAATTCACCAAACTTTTTGCATGAATCTTCATTTGATGATCCAAAGATGATATCATCAACATACACTTGACAAATGAAGATATTCCCATCAAGCTTTTTGGTGAATAGTGTGGTGTCGACCTTCCCAATGGTGAAGCCCTTCTCAATGAGGAAGTCCCGAAGGTGCTCATACCAAGCTCTTGGGGCTTGCTTAAGCCCATATAATGCCTTGGACAACCTATAAACATGATTATGATATCTAGGGTCTTCAAACCCAGGAGGTTGATTAACATAGACTAGTTCATTAATAAAGCCATTTAAAAATGCACTTTTCACATCCATTTGATAAAGTTTTATTTCATGATGTGATGCATATGCAAGGAGGATACGGATGGCTTCTAATCTTGCAACCGGAGCAAAGGTCTCTCCAAAATCCAAGCCTTCAACTTGAGAGAACCCCTTTGCAACTAGTCTTGCCTTATTTCTCACAACAACACCTTGATCATCTTACTTGTTTCAAAACACCCACTTTGTTCCAATGACTCTTGCACCTTTTGGCCGCTCTTCAAGAGTCCAAACTTCATTGTGGGTGAAGTTGTTCAACTCTTCATGCATTGCATTTATCCAATCCAGATGTTGAAGAGCTTCTTCTACCTTAGTAGGCTCAAAGCAAGAGACAAAAGAGTAATGAGCAATAAATGAAGCAAGTTTTTATGATCGAGTCATTACACCTTTTGATGGACTCCCTATGATGAGATCTTATGGATGATCTTGAAGTAGAGGTGTATTTCTTCTATTGACCACTTAAGGGGGAGGTTGTGGAGCATCAACATCTTATGCTTGTACCACCATTTGTTCATGGGAGACATGAGTATCTTCATTTTCTACTCTCCCATCTTTTTCACCATCTTGTGGCACACTTGATGAAGAAGGTGGATCAATCACTTGTACATCATCTTTCGGCTTGATGTCTCCAACCAGAATGTTCTTCATAGCCTCCCTCAATGGTTCATCACCTACATCATCAAGATTCTCATGTGCTCCTTGAGAGCCGTTAGATTCATCAAATTCCACATCATATGTTTCTTCAACCAAGCCGGTGGCATGATTAAATACTCTATATGCTTTGGACTTTGATGAGTAACCAACAAGAAAACCAATATCACAGTGTCTTTGAAACTTCCCTAGGTGTTGCCGCTTCTTGTAGATATAGCATTTGCAACCAAACACCCTAAAGAAGGAGACGTCCGGTTTCTTCCCATTGAGCAACTCATAAGGTATCTTGCCAAGGAACTTTTGAAGGAATAGACAGTTTGATGCATAGCATGTGGTGTTGATTGCTTCTGCCCATAGAGCTTCGGGGGTGTTGTACTCATCAAGCATTGTTCTTGCAAGAGTGATCAATATTTGGTTCTTCCTCTCAACTACACCATTTTGTTGAGGAGTATATGTTGCGGAGACCTCATGTTTGATTCCAACTTCATCACAATAAGCTTCTATATTTGTGTTGTCAAACTCCTTCCCATTATCACTTCTTATCTTCTTGAGCTTCACTTCAAATTCATTTTGTGCACTCTTGGCAAACTTCTTGAAGCAAGATGCAACTTCGGATTTGTCATGAAGGAAGAATACTCATGTATACCTTGAATAGTCATCAACAATCACAAGACAATAAAGATTTCCTCTCAAACTCTTGTATGTTATTGGTCCAAATAAATCCATATGAAGGAGTTCTAGCACTCTTGCGGTTGACATAAAAGCTTTTGTTGGATGGGTATTTGCAACTTGCTTGCTGGCTTGACATGCACTATAAAGCTTGTCCTTCTCATACTTCACATCCTTCAACCCTCTCACCAAATCATTCTTCATTAACTTCTTGAGTGAGCTCATCCCAACATGAGCAAGTCTTCTATGCCATAGCCACCCAAGTGTTGTTTTGGTGAATAGGCATATCTTCAAGTTTGCATCTTCAGAGGTGAAGTCCACTAGATATAGGTTGTTGAATCTAAATCCTTTGAATATCACATGATCATCATCCTTCTTGGATACAACAACCTCCTTCTTGGTAAACAAGCATTGGAAGCCAAGATCACACAATTGTCCAACGGATAGCAAGTTAAAACTCAATGAAGCCACTTTGCCAAATCCTTTGACCTTGCCCTTTGGAGATGGAATGATCATTTGATATAGCCACTTTGCCCAATCCTTTGACCTTACCCTTTGAGTTATCTCCAAATGTGATTCTTTCTTGTCCATCTACTTCTTCATCTAGTGAGGTGAACATATGAGGATCATCGGTCATATATTGTGTGCAACCACTATCAATAACCCAATGACTTCCACCAGTCTTGTAGTTCACCTACACACAAGAGATCAAGCTTTAGGAATCCAAACTTGTTGAGGGCCCTTCACCTTCTCAACAAGTGACTTTGCAACCCAAATTTTCTTAGGCCTATTCTTGTTTAGAGGACCTAAGAACATCACTTTCATCTTTCCACTAGAATCCTTTCTAAGCATGTAGTGAGCATTGAAGGCAAAAGGTCTAGCATGCTTGGGCAAGGGTTGTGGTGGTGGAGTTTGGTACTCATGAGCAAAGTGGCCTTCTTGTCTACACTCAAAACATCTCTTTGGCTTTGGCTTGGACTTATGTTGTTGTTGAGCTTGAGCCTTCTCTTGATTTGCCAAGTACCCAATGCCACTTCTATCCATCTTCATGACGGTGTTCGTTAGTAGCTCACTTTGAAGATGCTTGCCTTTAGTGAACTTGCTCAATCCAATCTTAAGATGCTCTTTCTCTAACTTAAGCTTCTTGTTTTCTTCCTTAAGAGCATCATTGTTCTTCTCTTCCTTGAGCTTCTTGTTTTCTTCTTTGAGCTTCTCATTTTCAAGCATCAACTCACCATCATGATCAAGGGTTTCTAGCACAATGGTGTTATGGCTTTTGATCTCTTCAAGATCTTTCTTGAGCTTTGCATTGTCATTCTTGAGCTTGACAAACTCATCATAATCATTGGCTTCAACCACTTGCTTGCCCTTGCTACTAGAACTTTGCTCAATGCTCTTAATAATCAAGTCATCATATGATGTAGCTATATCAATCTTAACAACATTGTTAGTAGCATCATGTGGCTCATTGGATAAGAATTCTTGAGCAATAACAAGAGTATCATGATTAACCTTAAGAGTAGTATATTCTTCTCTTAGCTTGTTGTGGCTAGTGATAAGCACATTATGTGTCCTCTCAAGTTTATCATGTGTTTCATTAAGCTCTTTCTTAGAAGATTGAGCTCCTTGAGTTTGGATGTTATAGCATCATTTGCTTCTCTAAGCTCAACACTAGCCTTTTTGGCTATATCACATTTTGCTAAAAGAGCATCATTTTTAGCTTCTAACTTTTCATTCTTAGCTCTAGTTTTATAATGATCTTAGTGTATTGTTTTAGTAATCTAGCAAGATCATCATAAGAAGGTGATTCATATTCATCATCATCACTATCGCTATCATCATCACTAGCATGCTCATCATCACTACTATCATCATTGTTAGATACCTTGCGGTCACCCTTGGCCATAAGGCATAGGTGTGTAGAGGATGATGGCGGTGGTGGTGATGAAGATGATGAAGAGTTGATAACAATTGCGGCCACCTTCTCGTTGTCACTATCATCATCGAATGAGGCGCTAGATGAATCAATGTCCGTGAGCCAATCACCGACAATGTATGCCTTTCCACTCTTCTTCTTCTTGTGGAAATCCCTCTTCTTGCCATCTCTCTTCTTGTATGGCTTGTTCTTCTTCTTCTCTTCTTCTTCTTCATTGCTTGAGTCATCTTTCTTGCCTTGTATTTGTTCTTGAACTTGTGTTTCTTAGGCTTAGTGCATTGGTGTGCTAGATGACCAAGTTCTCCACAATTGAAGCAATCCATCTTGGAGATTGGCTTCCTTCTAGAGCTAGTGAAGAACTTCTTGCCATCAAACTTGATGTCACTCTTGTTGAGCTTCTTTAGCATCTTGGCAGTCTTCTTCACCATGAGAGCAAGACTTTCATCATCAACTTCATCATCACTTGAGCTCTCATACTCAAGTCTTGCTTTGCCCTTCTCTTGACTAGCTTTGAATGCTAAGTCCTTATCTTTCTTCTTGGTAGAGGATGAGCCATCTTATGGCGTGATGTGCATGTACATCTCATGAGCATTGATATTTTCTAAGATTTGTGTCGATGTAGCGGTGGAAAGATCACCTTGATGTAGCACGGTCACAATATGACCATATTTGTCAATGGGGAGGACGCTCAAGATCTTTCTTACAACATCGAAAGGTTGCATTTGAGTGAGTCCAAGCCCATTGACTTCCTCTACAAGAACATTCAAACATGAATACATTTCATTAGCACATTCTTTAGGAAGCATTTCAAAGGAGTTGAGCTTTTTCATGACAAGATGATAGTGTTCCTCATGCTCACTCTTAGTTCCCTCATAGAGCGCATAAACGTCCGACCATAGTGCATGGGCGTCTTTGTGGTTCCTCACCCGATTGAATACATCTTTGCAAAGGCCTCTAAAGATGGTGTTTTGAGCCTTTGCATTCCACTTCTCGTAATTCACCTCATCACCTTGTAGGTGAGTAGCATCCCGAGGTTTTGGGAAGCCTTATGAGGTGGCTCTAAGAATACCAACATCTAGAGCTTCTAGATACGCCTCCATGTGAATTTTCTAATAAGGAAAATCATCTCCCTCAAAGATAGGAGGAGGTCCATCCCTGTGAGACATCTTGCTCTAGGCGGTTAAGCCTAAAAACATGAGCACAAGGCTCTAATATCAATTGAAAGGATCAAGATGCCCAAGAGGGGGGTGAATTGGGCTAATTCTAAATTTCTTTGCAATAATTAAATCTTATGGTTAGCCCAATTAACCCCTTGTGCCTAGAAAGTGTTCCTAATTGTTCTACCACACAAAAGACTTGCAACATAAGTTTCAATCCTACTCTAGCATAGCAATTCTATGAATGTAAAGATAAGAATTGAATTGCTCAAAGTAAATGCCCAAAGTAAATAGAGAAGGAGGAACGCGGTGATGTTTTGCCGAGGTATCGGAGAGTCGCCACTCTCCACTAGTCCTCGTTGGAGCACCCGCGTAAGGGTGTAGCTCCCCCTTGATCCGCACAAGGATCAAGTGCTCTCTACGGGTTGATTCTTCGACACTCTGTCACGGTGAATAACCCACAACTGCTCACAACTTGAGTTGGGTCATCCACAAGCTCTCCGGATGATCACCAAGCTCCCAATCACCACCAAGCCGTCTAGGTGATGGCGATCACCAAGAGTAACAAGCATGAACTCTCACTTGACCACGACAAGCCTAATGAGAAGGTGGATGCACACTTTGCTACTCTTGATCTTTACTAATGAGGGCTCTCTTTGGGATTCTCAAATCTCAATGACCTCACTAGGACCTTGCTCTTCTTGGCACTCTCTAAGGTGTTTCTCAGCTGTTGAAATGAGCAAAAGTACCCCCACACATGAGCAGAGGTTGTATTTATAACACCGGCTGAAAAATAAACCATTATGTGCCTCTGTGGGGTGACCGGACGCTTCGGTCATGTTGACCAGACGCACCGGTCAGTACACCCTAAACTCTAGTGGTTAAGTGTTGACTGGACACATTCGGTCATATTTTCCCCTCACTGAAACCTTACTGATGTCGACCGGACTCTGGACCCCTAGGGTCACTTGCTGAGTAGCGTCTGGTCAGTAGCTGAAATCTGATCAGCGTTCGGTCAGCATTGACCGGACACGTCTGATCAGGATTCTTCCTCTCTGGGACCTTACTAGAGTCGACCGAACACTGGCCCTCAGCGTTCGGTAACATGACCTTGCAGCATCCAGTCACTTCTAGACGCTTTTACCTTGGTCAAATGAACTGACCGGACCCTAATCCAGCGTCCGGTCAGTATTTGACCCTCCATTCACTTCCAACTCTCGATCATATATGAATGAAGTTTGCTCCATTGGATCAAAGGGCTGTTATGGAGCTACCAAGTGCTAGTTTTAACAAGTGTGCACCACACCTAACTCACTAGACTCACCTAGGTCAAGCTACCCGTTCATACCCCCCTTAATAGTACGGCCAAAGGAAAAACAAAGTCCTAAACTACTCTAAGTGTCTCTCCAACTCCAATCGACACTTAGAACTAGTCCATCCTTAACCTTGTCGTCCATCCTTTGAAAACCGAAATGATTTCCATCGTAGGGGCATGACAACCATGATTGCCCATTCGATCTCCATTACCGTGACCTAACTTAATAGTTTCTGCAAAACACACGTTAGTCATAGTAGTCACGTATTGTCATTAATCACTGAAACCCAACTAGGGGCCTAGATGCTTTCAAGCTCTAAATACAAGTTATATCTTATTTTGTTTATAAAAATTGTTTTCATGCTCAATCCAACAGAACAAGCCATTCGCCATATACTTCCTAGAATCGTTAACGGGCATTTTTAAATACTTTTACGCACTAAGTGAATTAACTCAGATATTTAGTTTACTCCATCAAAGTGAACCACCTAAGACTCACTCGTTATTCCATGTGTGTTTTAAACTTTTAAACCTAAAAACTTGTTTTGCTAATTTCAATTAGGCATTAACCAAGGTGCTAAACAAGCTCGTAACACCAAAGGTGTTACAGAGGGATTGGGCTATACCCCCAAGAAAGGTAAGATGGTCTTTGCTACTTACAAGACTAGTTTTGTGAAGAACAATGGTCGGTTTTGTACTAGTTGCAAGCAAGTTGGTCACATAGAGCAAAAGTGCACGAAGAAGAAATCTCAAGCTAATGTATCCTCAATTAAGCTTGACACTTTCTATGTGCTTACTAAGGATGCAAATGGTGTGAAGGCTAAGTTCATTGGTGCACCATGGATGAGTTCAAAGAAGAAAGCTATTTAGGTGCCAAAGAGCTTATTAACTAACCTTCAAGGATCCAAGCAAGTTTGGATACCTAAAAAGAATTGATCTTCTTTTGTAGGTCAATATAAAGCCATAGGAAGACATTTGGTGCTTAATAGTGGGTGCACATAACACATGTCTGGTGATTCAAGAATGTTTAATTCAATCAATGCAAATAAGAGCATTGGGTTTGATAGTATCACATTTGGTGACAATGGCATAGGCAAGGTCAAAGATCTTGGTAAGATTGCAATATCCAATGACTTAAGCATTTCTAATGTGCTACTAGTAGAGAGCTTGAACTTCAACCTATTGTCGGTAGCTCAATTCTGTGATCTTGGTTTCAAGTGCACATTTGGTGTGGATGATGTAGAGATCATAAGTGTAGATGACTCTAACTTGATATTCAAAGGATTTAGATATGAGAATCTATACTTGGTTGATTTCAATGCTAGAGAACCTCAATTGTCAACATGATTGCTTAGTAAGTCTAGCATGGGTTGGTTATGGCATAGAAGGCTTGGTCATATTGGAATGAAACAATTGAACAAGTTGATCAAGTATGATCTAGTTAGAGGCTTGAAAGATGTCACATTTGAGAAGGATAAGCTTTGTAGTGTATGTCAAGCCGGAAAGCAAGTTGGAAACACACATCCTAAGAAGAGCATGATGAGCACATCTAAGGCATTTGAGTTGTTATATATGGACTTGTTTGGACTAACCACATACACTAGCATTGGTGAAAGCAAATATGGATTTGTGATTGTGGATGATTTCACTAGATACACTTGAGTGTTCTTTGTTGTTGACAAGAGTGATGTGTTTGCAACCTTCAAGACATTCATCAATAGAATTCACAATGAGTTTGAAACAATCATTAAGAAAGTGAGAAGTGACAATGGAAGTGAGTTCAAGAATACAAGAATTGATGAGCTTTGTGATGAGTTTGGCATTAGGCATCAATTCACGGTCAAGTACACTCAATCAAATGGCCTAATTGAGAGGAAGAATAGAACTTTGATTGACATGGCAAGATCTATGTTGAGTGAGTACAATGTGAGTCATTCATTTTGGGCCAAAGCAATCAACATGGCATGCTACTATAGCAATCAACTCTATTGTCACCACATGATGGAGAAGACACCATATGAGCTCTTAAATGGAAGAAAGCCTAATATTGCATACTTTCGGGTTTTTGGTTGCAAATGCTACATTTTGAAGAAATGCACTAGATTGAGCAAGTTTGAGAAGAAATGTGATGAAGGTTTCTTGCCTGGTTACTCAACTACTAGCAAGGCTTATAGAGTTTAGAATTTGGCTTGTGGTACTCTTGAGGAGGTTCATGATGTGGAATTTAATGAAACCAATGGTTCCCAAGAGGAAAATGAGAATTTAGATGATGTGAGAGGCACTCAATTGGTCAATACAATGAAGAACAGGGGCATTGGTGATATAAGTCCAAGAGAGGTGATTGATGTTGAAGATGACAAGAATCAAGTGCTCTCTAACTCAAATGTGTAAGCTAGTGGTTCTCATGATCAGAGTCAAGTAAGTGCTAGTGATGACAAAGTGCAAGATCAACAACAAGTGGCTAGTTCATCATCTCAATCAAGTGATCAATCAAATGCAAGTAATCAAGTGCAAGTGCTCCAACCAACCAATGTTGCAAGAGATTATCCTTTGGACTCCATAATTGATGATGTCTCAAGAGGTGTGCAAACAAGATCAAGATTGGCATCATTTTGTGAACACTTCTTATTTGTGTCATCCATTGAACCAAAGAAGATAGATGAAGCTTTGTTGGATGCTAATTGGGTAAATGCTATGAAGAGCTAAACAACTTCACAAGAAATCAAGTATGGGAGTTAGTTGAGAGGCCTAAGGATCATAATGTGATTGGAACAAAATAGGTCTTTCGCAACAAGCAAGATCAAGATGGGATAGTTGTAAGGAACAAAGCAAGATTAGTGGCTCAAGGTTACACTCAAGTTAAAGGTCTTGACTTTGGAGAAACATATGCCCCGGTTGCAAGATTGAAAGCAATTAGGATCTTGTTAGCCTATGCTTGTGCCCATAACATCAAGTTGTACCAAATGGATGTGAAGTGTGCATTTCTCAATGGGTACATCAATGAGCTTGTGTATGTTAAGCAACCTCCCAGTTTTGAAGATGAGAAGAAGCCCAACCATGTGTACAAGTTGAAGAAGGCTTTATATGGCTTAAAGCAAGCACCTAGAGCATGGTATGAGAGATTGAGGGATTTTCTACTCTCTAGGATTCAAGATGGGCAAGGTTGACACCACTCTCTTCACTAAGAAGCTAGGCTATGACTTGTTTATGTTGCAAATCTATGTTGATGATATTATATTTGGATCAACCAATCAAGATTTTTGTGAGGAGTTTGGAAAGATGATGGCAAGTGAGTTTGAGATGTCCATGATTGGAGAGTTTAGTTACTTCCTTGGTCTTCAAATCAAGCAAATGAAGAATGACACATTTGTGAGTCAAGGCAAGTACATCAAAGACATGATCAAGAAGTTTGGAATGGATGATGCTAAAGCAATCAGTACACCAATGGGAACAAATGGAAACTTAGATAGTGATGCAAGTGGCAATATGGTGGATCAAAAGTTGTATCGGTCTATGATTGAAAGCCTACTCTATGTGGCCACATCAAGGCCAGATGTGATGTTTAGTGTGTGTATGTGTGTAAGATTTCAAGCCTCACCAAGAGAGAGTCATTTGAAGGCAACCAAGAGAATATTGAGGTACTTAAAGCATACACAAAATATTGGATTATGGTATCCCAAAGGAGCAAGATTTGAGTTGATTGGATATTTAGACTCTGATTATACAGGATGCAAAGTTGAGAGAAAGAGCACATCAAGCACATGTCAACTATTGGGAAGATCACTTGTGTCTTGGTCATCAAAGAAGCAAAATAGTGTAGCACTTTCAACCACCAAAGCGGAGTATATTTTGGCCGGTAGTTGTTGTGCTCAATTACTTTGGATGAATGCTACTTTGAGTGACTTTGGAACTAAATTCAAACAAGTGCCATTGTTATATGACAATGAGAGTGCTATCAAGCTCACCAACAATCTGGTTCAACATACAAGAACAAAGCACATAGATATCCGTCATCACTTCATAAGAGATCGCCAACAAAAAGGAGACATTTGTATTGAGAGTGTGGGCACCGATGATCAACTTGCCGATATCTTCACCAAGCCACTTGATGAGAAAAGGTTTTGCAAGATAAGGAATGAATTGAACATACTTGACTTCTCAAATATGTGTTGATGCACCCCATTATATGACATGCCTCTCCTTCAAGCAAAGCAAGGTAAAGTTGATTGACATGTCACTCATCCATTGCTAAGGACTTGTTTAGTGCATCTAGTCATTCCTATCATGTCTTAGGATCATTCATGAAAATCAAATGAATTTGATACTTGTATGGTACCACTATTGCATGTATGCTTAAAATGATCTACTAGTAGCATATGGCATGTTTGTGGGCTTGTGAACTTAGTGTTTAATCTAGAAAATGAGCTCTAAATGTTTAACTCAACATGGTGCATGATAACCCTTATTTGGAGGTGTGAAGAAGCTTCCCTTGGATCAAACCGAGTTAAATATCTTTTGCAAGTGATCCAAATTGAACCAAATTGGGAAAATGATCCTCACTTATCATGGTTTTACCCAACCTATATAAAATTTGTGCTCACCTTTTGTGGTCATCGATGACAAAGGGGGAGAAGTAATTCACAAAGATAGGGGAGAGAAGTAAGTTTGACAAAGTAAGGGGTTCAATTAAAATTTTGAAGCACACAAGTAGGGGGAGCAAGCTCATAAATTTGTATGTTGCATTTGTATGTGCATTATATATGTTTGCTTGCATGGCACAAGTTCTTAAATTCCCTATCCATGCTTGTGTGGTGTATGCTAGATTATAGAATATGATTGATGAAATGAAAACTAGCATGCATAGGATGATAGTTAGATGTGCCTTGCATGTTTTACAAGTGGTACTAGACCCTTGCTTATAATATTCATCTCATGGGGTATCTAGTATTTGTGTTTTGCAAGAGCTATCTAACTAACCATGGTGCTAAGGATGGTGTTCAAATGGCAACTCCAATTGGTATCACGCTTCAAAGGTCCATTCTTTACACCTTAGCATCATTTGGTAGCTATTACTCTCCCAAACTTCCAATCCATGCATATGTCCAAGCTTTCAAATTTAAACTCTTAGCACATATGTAGAGGAGCTAATACTACCAATTTGGGTTGATGAAACTTGTCCATAACCTTTACACATGGTAATATGCTTGGGCAAGCAACATGAATCCAAAAAGATTTCATTGAATATCTTTGTAAATAGGTTGTCATCAATTACCAAAAATGGGGAGATTAAAAGCCCTAGTTTGGTTTTGGATAATTGATGAAACCTAGCACTAACCTTTGTCATGAGTTGTGATATGAGCTAGGTTGGTGCAATCCAAGTATGGAGCATGGTGGCCCTCAAGAGTTGGTGATGATCACATGAAATGATGAGATGACCACATGTGATGATGATCAAGTGCTCAACTTGGAAAAGAAGAAAGAGAAAAACAAAAACCGAGATGATCAAGGCAAAGGTATATGATAGGTTTTTGTTTTGACACTTGAGACACCATTGATGGTGTAAGTACACTTAGGATCGATAGTCGTACTATAAAGAGGGAAAATCTTTGGCTAAATGGTTTATCGAGTGCCACTAGGTGATATGACTTTTGCATATGCATTTAGGAACCTAGTGTGCAAACTTCGACCCTTGTAAAATGCTTTGAAAAATGCTAACATACATGCACACAAGTTCGACACTTTGTGGTTAGCAAGTTGGAAGCAAGGGCGAAGCGGTTGAGGAGATAGAAAAAGAAAAGAAGGAGCTGCACTCTGACCAGACACAGGCTTCGTCCTGACCGGACACTGGTCAGTCGTGTCCGTTCATTTTTAAACCCTAGCGTGAAGTTGGCTGAGGGTGCTGAGTTTCAATAGAACGCTGGCCTAGCTTGACTAGCGTGTTCGGTCACTTGTTGAGTGCTGGCGATCGAGCGCGATCGGACACGCAGGGTCCGAGTCATGTCGCGCTGATGTACGGTGGCATCGGCTTCATGGGCATGCATAGAGAAGAACAAAGGTGACTGGACATATGGGCATGTCAGGTCGCCTCTGACCTGACGCTCCGGTCAATAAAAACTGGCTCTGGAACCTTTCTGTTCGTGACCTAACGCTGTGTACTCCAAAGTCCGGTCGATCAAGGAGCAAGTCCGGTCTCAACTTAACAGTACGAGCGATCGGGAGATGACCATTGGAGACCAACAGCGTGAGTTCAAAGCAGTGACACGTGGCGCGAGATCCATGACTGGACGTAGGTGCCGGCGTGTCCTGTCAACCCGACTGGCATGTCCGGTCCTTGCACAGTAAGCCCTATGCTGAGCCTAATGGCACTATTCTTTTGGGGGGCTCTATAAATAGTTGGGGTCGGCTCCAAGGTGTCTCTCTTGGCCATTTGACATCTTTGACATCCTTGTGAGCTGAGCATACTTTGTCCCACTCATCTCTCTTGCTTGATTGCTAATTCAAAGTGAGATTGAATGATTCCAAGTGCATTTGCTTGAGTGATTGTATCTAGTGGCACTTGGGGATCGTTGTGGCTGTGGATTTCTTGTTACTCTTGGTGGTTGCCACCACCTAGATGGCTTGGAGCAGCGGAGGAGCTTCAGCACATGTTGGTGATTGTTCGTGGCTGGCTCTAATGATTGTGAGGGGTCTTGTACCTTCCCCGGCGGAGAGCCGAAAGGTAACTCTAGTGGATTGCTCATGTCATTGAGTTACCTCACTTGTGGGTAGGTTCTTGCGATGTCCAATTATGTGAACGAGGTTCGTGCAACACCTCTTAGCCGCTGAACCACCAAGTGTTGGTCGATACAACAGGGACTAACTTGTCGGCAAGCACTTGAACCTCAGGAGAAAAATTGCTTGTCTCTTGCCCATTGGTATTCTCCCGATGATTGAATTGGCATTCATATTGTGATTGGTTCATCCCTCGACGCAGTGTTATAATCACCTCACTCTCTCCATTACTTCCCCGTAAACTAGTTGTAGCAAGCTCTTTAGTGTAGTTAGAATTGAGAGCTTGCATTGTAGCTTAAGTTCATCTAGTTGAGCTCTTTAGTGTAGTATGTTTGAGAGCTCTTAGTGAGTAGCAACTTAGCTCTTGTGTGTGCCTAGTGATTATAGCAACTAGAATTGTTTGGATAGGTGGCTTGCAACCCTTGTAGAGCTAGAGAAAAATTGTATTACGTCATTTATCATACTAATCAAATTGCTCTAGTGATCTTGTAGATTTTCAAATAGGCTATTCACCCCCCTCTAACTATATTAGGACCTTTCAGTCAGACCAAGACACAAAATCAAGTTGATCTTCGATAGAGGACAACTAGCATTTAGCTAAGCCCTAGAAGTGCATCGTAGCAGCTTGAACCCACACTGCAGACTCGACACAATACAGATCAAAATAATGGATGACCTGTTTGATCCACAACTTTGGATGTCTCCATCAAATTTTGGAAAATCAAACTTAGGGAGCTTGCCGGTATGGCCACCCCCACTGCCCCCCTTATGACTCGACTCCTAGTGATGGCCCGTGTGTGGTGGTGGTGGTGGACGCGGAGGCGGACATGGTAACGGAAGAGGAGAAGCAGGACGGCAAGGCGACGTACCCTTGTCGGGAGGTGGAATCAGACTGGTAACCACTCCGAAATCACCGTCCCGGTTCCAAAATTTGACGTGGTGCCCATCGGGCCGTTCAGTTGTGAATCCCGCAGATGGGCGCGGGGCAGCTAGGAAGTCTCCTCTGAGAACAGGCTTGGGTTCGCTCAGAGCGGCAGACTTGTGGTCGGCGATGGCAGCAACCGGCGAAGGAGGTGCAGGTGCGAAGACGCCTGGAGCCAGTGTGGCGAAGTCGACCAGTGAGCATTCCTAGTGATTTTGCCGACCTCCATCTTCAAGGTAGAGAGCTTGCCGACTTCAATCTTCAAATCGTCGATGACGTCGTCGATGCCGGGGCGCCACTCGTCGAAGACTTGGGTGGCCTTCTCCAAGCCCTGGATCTGGGAGGAGGCGGAGTCATGGTTGGTCTGGATCTGACGCTCCAGTCTGTCGAAGCGGCGGCGGCGAAGCCCTTGTCCAACTCCTCGAGCAGCATTTTGGATTTGGGATTCATGGCGCCGCGTTGACGCTGCAGGCGGGTGTAGTGGTCGCGAGGAAGGGTGGAATCGGATCGATCTATAACTGCAATCCGCCACAAATCGAACTATCCGGAGAGGGGAATTACGGAATCCCGAAGCAATACTGCAGCTCACAGATCGCAACGGGTTAGACCAACCGGCTCAGATGGATTATTCGATCGATGGATTGAGGACGCACGAACGGAAGGACCGAGGAAGGATGTCTCTAATACCAAATGTGAGAGATAGCAGTGGGGATAGGAGAGAATTGGGAGGAATCGGAGTAGAGTAAGCCGGAGGAAGAAGAGGAACAGTGGGACGACGGAGGAGTTCTCTTAGTTTAGGGAAACAAAATTCTGTTTGACAAAAGTTGTTTCTCTCCTCTAACCTGACTCTTTTAACGATCACAGAGGCGCCTTGTCACGCACGCAGGCGTCCTCAGCCGGCCCATTCTCCACCGTAGTACTTGGGGTTCGCCTTTTTGGGCCTCTGCGCCTTGGGCCGCTCACTGGGCTTGCTTGTAGCTGGACCATCTTCAGATGACGAGGCAGCAGCCTGGGCGGGAACGCTGCTAACACGTCCGCCGTCCGTCCGTCCGTCTTAAGAATCATTATCGATCCACAAAACGCAGGGCCTGTTTGAAGTTTGAGCATGCCCTGGTAGACACTGTAGCTCGCTAGCCAGGCATCGATCTCAGCACCATGCGATCGAAATCGGACGTCCGAAATTCGTGTCTGGCAGTCAACCAAACAACCCCGCAGTACCCCACCTGCGGGGACACCAACAAAGCAGGCGTGGCTCACTTCTGTGCAAATTCTGCAACTGGCGAGCTGACAGGTGGT
The DNA here is from genome assembly GCF_019320115.1 of Miscanthus floridulus. NCBI lineage: Eukaryota > Viridiplantae > Streptophyta > Magnoliopsida > Poales > Poaceae > Miscanthus > Miscanthus floridulus. Next base: position 113,115,100 of record NC_089582.1, read on the forward strand.
GATGAGCACTGCTGATTGCATTAGAGACTATTTGATAGAGCTCCTGATTCTCGGTGGAAAGTGATTATTTATAATTTTTTACGAGGAAGAGAAATGATTTTTTTTACGAGTATATGTCTAGACAACCGATCGTTTCCCATTGACTATCTGCATTAATAAGCAGCTTACACCAGTGCCTACGTGCATTGCGTTGCGTGTTGCAGATGAAGAGCAAGGCGGCAAGAGCTGAAACTTGGCAGGTACCGCCCGCAAGTGCAGCACTGCAGATCAAAGGGCGTTTAATTAGGAAAGCGCACCTCCCCGGCGTCTGTTTGAGCAGTGTTTTCTGAAGCAGACGTAGGCTGTGTCACTGAGCCAGGCTAGATCCTCATCAGGAGCTTCAGCTGAAGCAACAGCCAGGGCGTGCATTACCCCTACATATATATATATATGCAGATGCAGACGCATCCAGAGAGAAATAAAAAGAGAGACCCGGCTCTTGGTGCGGGGTGCATCACTGCAGAAGATCGTTATGCCGGTGCTATACCACCCTTCTAATTCCTTGCAAATTCTGTTGAAACTAAACCTACATCCCCAGACCCCAGTGAATTTCCATCGAATTGAACTATTAGAAGACAGTGGCTTGGTTGTTGTGTCGCGAACTGCAGTTTTTGTACCAGACAGGCCCTATACGTAGGAGAGAATTTATTATTTGACATTAGAAAAATAAGTCGTTCCTTTGTTTGTCCTGAAATTTTCTTCATTCCCTATTTGACACTCACTTCAACTTTCATCCCTAATTTGACACTACCGTCAAATCCATTAGCTAACGGTATTAACTGGCTATTAAAAAGACGTTTTTGCCTCTAGACGCATACAGACGCAGATGCTGACGCCGGCGCCATGCATGCATCGGGCGTTGGGCGCATGCATGCAGCGCATGCAGAGGCACTGTTGCATGCATGCATCGCTGGTTGGCTGGTCTTTTTTTGCAGCTGGGCGCATGCATCAGAGGCGGACGTAGGTTTTTTTTTCCTCTCAAATTTGCTTCGCCGCTTTTTTTATTTTCTTTTTTTTCTGGTGGCTAGTTTGCAGAAGTTGGCAAGCCGTTTTTTCTTTTTTTCAACATGATACATCATCATTTTAACACATTTATACAACATTTATACAGCATAATAATGACACATGATATAGCAAGTTCACAGACCGGCACCACATTAACTTCAAAAACATAATGGTTCACATATACATGTTCATAGGAGTTCAAATTCACATGCAAGTTCACAGGAGTTCAAATTCACATGCAAGTTGGCAAGCAGTTTTCTCCTCAAAGTTGAACTGAACTTAAGAAAAGTCAGTAATAGAAGTTTGATCCCTAAGATCAAAGAACAACTTTGTCCATTACACCTTGGCCTGATTCAAACTGGAAGCCGTTCAAAATTTGAGCCAAAGTTGACCAAAACTCTGAAAATCGGCAAACTTGAAAATTTTGTCTGTCTGAATGAACGTGTTCCCACAAACTTTGGGGCTCCATATTTTCAAATCCATTTAGATTTTGGGCAAAATCCATTTGTAACATTTAAACCTAGATGTTAGGGCTACAAGTTTTATAAAGGTAGAATTTGAAGCGCAGTTCAAAATTTCGAAGTTAAACGTGCTCAAACCCGGCCCTGTTAACCGGCCGTTCACCTGCCTCGCGTGCACCGCGCCTAGGGAGCGCCGCGCCGCAAACGCCCACCCACCGGCGACTCGCCGGTGGCCAACCGGCGGCCGCGACAAGACAAGTCGAGCCGCGACCGCCCTATCCCCAAGCGCGCTTATCCCGCTCCCTGACGCCGCTATCCCCGTCGCCCAACCGGCACCCGCGCCCTCCGCTCCCGGCGCGCCATGCTCCACCGCCTCACCGGCCGAGCCGCCTCCGCTAATGCGTCGCTCGACCATGACCGCACGAGCGCCTCGCTCCGCCAACCGGCTCCCCCGACAAACCCACGCTGGCCCGCCACAAATCGTCTATGCCCAATGCCCACAAGATCTCCCCCAAGAGCTCGCGCCCGTCGCCAATGGCGTCCGCCACCTATCCCCACGCGCCAGCAGCACCCCGACTCCTCTCTAGTCCAACCGAGCAGCGCCCAAGCCCTGCCTCGCCTCACCGCGCTGCCTCGGCCCTTAACAAGCGTCAATGCGCCGCCTAAGCTCGTTCCTCCCCCGCGCCATAGCCTCTGCCGCACTCTGCTCCAAGCACCGTCGAGCTGCCCGCCGTGGAGCCCTGTCTCCGCCCCGCGAAACCTCACGCCGTCACTCGCCTTAGCTCCACAACATCGCTGCACAGCTCCCGCACCCGCTTGTTGCCATCTCACCCCGCCGAGGGGGGGGGGGGGCTCGCCTCGCCCGAGGGAGCCGACGGTCGGCCGCCGCCTCAATCTGCCGTGCCGGTTTTGTCTAGGGTTGGAGCAGAGATGCACCGGAGAGAAAATGAGAAGGAACGGGAGACCTAGGAGAGAAGAGAAACAGGAGAGGAAGGAGGGTAATTTAGACCCAAAAGATATTATCTGACAGCGTGGCCTATGGTTACTAACGGGAGAAGCTAACAGAACGGACGGTAGTGTCAAATTAGAGATGAAAATTGAAGTGAGTGTCAAATAGAGAACGAAGAAAATTTCAAGGCCAACAAAGAAACGACTCATTTTTCCAGTGTCAAATAAGAAATTCTCTATATATGTAGTGCTGTGCACGTCTCTATTGCTGCACCGGGCGTGCGTCCCATGCGGTCAGGGGGCGTGCCTGCTTTTCTATTGCTGCAGAAGACGAAAGCGCGCGCGTTCCCGGGCGGCAAATCGAATCCAGTACTCCGCGCGGCTTGTTCTGCGTTCTGCCTTGCTGTGTTACTCCTCCGCGGCGCATCCATGAAACAGAAGGGTATATGCTGCGGTGCGGCCTGATCAGGAGCAAGAACCACGCGCACCAATGGCGGACACGCCGCACTCCATGAGTCCTCGCCGTGTTCTACTGGAGACTGGAGAATTAACGAATATTCGCGATCCCGGTTCCGGGAGCCTAACAGGAATGTGCAGTGAGGAAGGGGTCAGAGCATCAAAACATGCATCCCTCCACCGTTGCAAGCCTGCGTGCGCCGGCACCACTGGCTTGGCCAAACGGCGGGACCGGAAGTTGGGGACCGCGGCCTGGAGCAAGCAGGCAATCGCAGCGTCTTTCTCACGGGGCCCAACGCCCATGCCACGACGACTCTAGGACTGGGGAGCACGAGCCCATGCCACGACTACTCATTTGCTCAACGCGCCTCGCTCATCCACAAAACACAGGGCCTGTTTGAAGTTTGAACATGCCCTGGCAGACACTGTACCTCGCTAGCCAGGCAACGATCTCAGCACCATGCGATCGAAATCGGACGAGATACGTGTCTGGCCAAACAACCTTGTTTGGGACGGAGACACCAACAAAGCCGAGCAAATTCTGCAACTGGCGAGCTGACAGAAGGTGATGAGCACTGCTGATTGCATTAGAGACTGTTTGAGACAGTCCTGATTCTCGGTGGGAAGTGAGAAGTGGTTTTTTTTTTTTTGGCGAGCAAGAGAAGTGATTATTTATTTATTTTTTGCGAGCAAGAGAAGTGATTATTTATGAACCTATAGGATAAATTCTAAGTAAAAAGTAATTCTGAGCGTCAGCACCTAGCCTCCCAGTTCATTGTCAGAAAACCACTTCACAAAATGATTACATAATCACTTCATTTAAGAAAATCACTTCTCTGTGAAAAGAACGGTTTGACAGAGCTTCGATTCAGCTCAAAAGCTCTGCCAAGCAGGCCCTAAATCATGAAGCCCCGCCATCGAAATTTCGCCATCTACAATGTTGGATGGCAATTCGCAATACCACAGCAGAATCGCAAAAGCTCACGCACACTTATACACAGTTCCCATGGAGAATTCCAGAGCAATTACTACATCAACTGGTGAGCAGACAGAAGATGATGAGCGCAACAAGGTGCATGAAACAAACTCTTTTCACACGTTCCAAGTTTAATGTCCAAGTCCAAACAAGTAACCAACACACAACATATGCTAATATTCCTCAAAAACAAAACATTAACTAGTGTACATACAACATCATGTTAACGAGAGGTACTTGTATATGCACCCAGAGCATTGCCCTGCGGCTCACTTCAGCTGATCTTATTAATGGCAGTACAAAAGCATACTAGCAGTAGCATGAGTAGGCAAGGTGGTTCTTGTTGGAGACGTAGGTGGAGATGAAATCTGAAGCATGGGTTGAGGTGCTGGACTGAGAAGGCACAATGATCTGGGTACGGCCAGAGGCGATCCTCTTACCTGTGACATGCCCATAGAACAGGCCAGCGACAGCAGGGATGAACACGTCACTCTGTGAGCAGATCTCGAGGTCCAGAGCCCTTGCTAAGTCTGCATTGCTAGATTTCAGGAATTCACCTTTGTTCTCAGCTGGCATAATGTCATCCTGCAGAAACACAAAAGTGTACCACTTAATTTACCTAAAAAGCATGACTGTGTACATGAAGTCCAAAAAAAGGTGATGCACAAACTGGGTGTATCCCCTGAGCTCTATGTTTGTTTTCCTATGCAATATAAGACTAGCTTTTTATATCAGTTAGCATAAGACAGAATACTATTGACAGCTTTAATACCATGGCAAGGCAACATGAGATTATCTTTCAATGTTTAGCATTTAGGAAGAAATGCTTGGACAAAACAGAATATAATTGACACCTATTAGATGCGTAGTAAGTTCCTTGCCTTGGTATAAGTGTTTGGAAATTCTTCCTTCAGATCATTCAGGCCTTTGTGCCACCACGTCTCTGTCAAGTAGATGGTTGTATTAGCAGAGAAGCCAACATTCCTGAGGAAAGCCAGAACCTCTTCAGGGTTATAGCAGCCTTTTCTTCGAGCGCCTCTGGTTGTCTTGCAACTCTTCTTTTCCAGCAAGTCGGTCCGCAAATCGATTGCCAAGACCTTCCCATCTAATTTCTTGCTTAATTCTTGAAGCCTATCTAACATTTTTCTGGCCACTTCAGAATATTCATGCTTCAGTTCGAGGCCACTGAACATCGCAAGGCAAGCAGTTGCATCCAAGTCCTTGTTATTGGTCTCCTTTGGCCTTAAACTTACTGAAGAAAAAATGACCGCTAGTCTTAAGTACTTGTTTTTTTGGAAGATGGGCTGGATGGTGTCCGTGATGAAGCTTTCAGTCACACGGTTTGGTACTCTGATAACTGCTGGCTTCTTAGCACTCACTTCATCAGGTATTTCATCTATTATTTCGACAACACCATCCAGGCTCCTCACGAATTTATCCACATTGTACATGTCTTGGAATTTTCTGTAAACAAAACTTATGTCATTAGTTGAGATGAACAAGAATTGTGACAGCTATGAAAACAATTTTGAATTCCTAGAAGTTAAAGGCTCATACTGTATGGGCAAGAATTGCATCATTTATGTATTCACATCAGGGTTCATCTTAGGGAAATTGAAAATTGTCTTCTTGTCAAAGAAGCATACCGCTTATTTCCTAATTCATTTCCTCTAATGTCTGGGAGTACAAGTGTTGCACCTAGATACCTTGCAACAACCACAGCATCTGTGATCTGCAGATAAAATTGGGAAATGGTGTTCCAAGTATTCAGTCAAATAGAATATCAAGATGTGTAGCTTGGGAAATGGTGTTCCAAGTATTCAGTCAAATAGAATATCCAGATGTGTAGCTTGTTTTTTGCTTACACAATCAATTATGCCAAAAAGTTCAGAGTTACAGGCTCACCTGTGAGATGTGGTATTCAGGGCCCATAGTCAAGGAGAATGTAACAAAACCATTAGATGGCTGATTTTCTGCAGTAGTCAGTGGTATGAGTAACCACATTGTTCAGGTAAAGGTTCAGATATGAAGAACTTGTAAAATTTTAAAATATGGAATTACTTACTTGGACTTGGTTTGGTCCAGCAAGGTTTAACTTCCTCGATAGCGTCCATCAGGTCCTCCACTCCAGCCGTATCAACGCTGTTCATTTCAGCATTGTTGTCAAGCTTCACTGTGTTCGACTCCAAACCTGTTGCCTCCAAGCCCAGCTCCTGCAAACATGGATTTGGTTATGGCATGCCTGAATCAGTTGAAAAAACAAAACTTTGCAATAATCTGGATCCTTTCCAAGACTGCTTAATAATTCAGTGGTTTAACATACAAGATGCAGCCGGTTAGTTCAGGATACCAGTTTGTTTGTTCTTCTGATGGAGAGACTGAGGGAGCTATCTCAAATTTTAAGATGTGCTTGATGATAGTGATTGTTTGCAATAAAGAAATTTAAGAATAGTGACTCGCCCTTTTGCTTTATGATATTCCCCGGTTGGTGTTTTCTTCTCAAGGATGCGGGCCACCACCAGGCCTTTTTTCTGGGGAAGCTCATAATAATGTATAGTTTACAGATACCGAGCTTCTGATAGCTTTGACCACCTACCTAATATAACCATGGGGCAACGTGCTTATGGACTGGAATTGAATAATATAAACCCTAGCTAAGCCCCGAAACCAAAAGTCAAGGCCACACACCAGTGAAAGATCCGCCTTCAGCATTGGATCCCGAAATCGCTTGAGATCTGGCAAGAACTGGACTGAAATGGAAACACTGATCACACACTACACTCTGCGCAGACCGGCCAGGGCAAACACAGACCAACAACGGAACCAATCCCCCAATCTGAACCTCCGTCGCCCAAACAACACGGATTCGTCGAAACGAACGACTGATCCTCGGAGCACACAGATTTGCTACACGCCACCAAATCAAGAACTAACAAGCGGCCACCAGACCCAGGAAAGGAAAGCGATAGAGAAAGGGGAAGGGGGAAACAAACCTCGGTGACGGGGGAGAAGTGGTCGTGCTTGATCATGTTGCCGAGCATGACGAACATGGAGAGGGTGAGGAAGCCCGCCACCACCTGCCGCGGGTCGACCGCCATTGGTTCGGCCCTGCCCCAAGCCGACTGCCGACGCGAGAAGGAGACTGGAGAGAGTGTGGGGCGGAGAAGGACAGGGGGAGGGGTACTGCACTGGGGGAGATGGCAGATGACAGATGAAGCGGGGCGACCACCGACAGATGGAACAGGGATTGCGCGACTGTGACAGTGCGAGGCAAGCACGCTCCGCACGCGGGGGTGCCCGTTCGGCGCCCCACTGCCTCTTGTACTCGCGGTCGCGCGCTGGCTTTGGGTTCGGTTGGTTGGTGGCGGACTGGCGCCGGGTATCCCGGCGTCCCGACCGGCGTGGCAACGGCGGGGTGGCCGGGTGGGGGTTTTACAAAGGATTTTGTTATTCTGACAGCGGCGGCAGTCAGCCAGACACGTCACACAGCTGTGGCGTACTCGTATACTACTCCATCGGTACACAAAAATATCTAATTATTACGAAATTTGTGTAAGTCTAATTAGCTTAATTTGATTAAATTTATGGTCGGCAGTCTACCTAGGAGTATGCTCAAGGTAGTAGATTATCGACAGACAGGTGCGCAAGCTACGAATGAGATGGTGACGCAAGACAGACACGAGGTTTTATCCAGATTCGGCTGCCGTGAAGGCGTAATACTTACGTCCTGCGTCTGATTGTATTGCTGTGTGTAAATGAGATGATTTTTGAGAGAGGTCCCCTGCCCGTCTTATATAGTCTGGGGGGCAGGGTTACAGATCTGGAAACTAATCCCAACCAGTTACAATTGCCATAGGTGGCCGGATAATGATTCCTATTCTAACCGATCAGGATCTTGCTTGATCTCCAAGTCTGTCTTGATTCCTTGCGCGGGACTCCGAGCAGATTGACTGGGCCGCGCGTCGTCTTCTAGTGGGTCGGACCCCCTGGTCCGGGCCGGCCCAAACTAGCCGTAAGGGTATAGGGGTTAATACCCCTACAGCTAGTCCTCGAGCACCATGTATTATGTTGCGACACGCCGTTTGATCTTCTTTGGCTAATGCGGTCTGTCTTCATGTCATCTTCAACTGGTTGAAACATTGACCAAGCAAATGTGCCAGTATTCTGGTCAGCACAGAGAGCAGTAGACCACGATTATAGCTGAAGATTCCGGTTATCCGAAGAATGCATGGTGCTCTAAAGAAAAAAGAAAAAGATTTCTTTCCTGATCAAGTGTGCCCACTTGTATTTCTGAAAAGAAATGTAAGTGACCCTTGTACAGTAGTAGTTATGGCCAACAGTCAGAGCGTAGGGGTCGATAAAATAAGCACATTCACCGCAAGGTGAAGTGTGCCCACTTAGTCCCCGAACCTGATAGTAGGTGGCGTAGACACGTGGTGCCAGGGTCTAAAAAGAATTCACAGTTAAGTTGAGAATCCAATCATCGTACAAGCGATACGAGCTACACCAGCAGGTGCATCGTACCAATGTAGTCCCCGAGCTTGCTGGAATGCGAGGTATCAGCCTTGTAGCAAGGTCTAAGTGAGAAAAAATAAATGCCTCTCAACTGTATGTGAGTACAAATCACATGTAGCAGAGGAGAGCGGTCCCCGAGCAATGGTCAGAGAGTGGTCGGGGCAGTCCCTGAGCGCAGCATGGGGAAAACGACGAATCCCCAAGAATAACCGTAGTCGGGACAAATCACATGTTGGCGCGTGTAGATGGATTTGAGAACACAGCAATTCTCCATGGTATGGTTTGACTTGGGATGGAGCTGGCAGGGTCCTTTCAATGCTTTGGCGTAGTTTTCTTCGTAATTGCGACGTCCGCCACCTTTTTTAACGATGTTGACTTTGCCATCATCTTTCCGAGCACGCTTGCCCCTATAATCGTCACGGCGATTACGCCGCTGATTACGCTGGTCCTGGTGGTCGCGAAAATCGTTGCGCTAGTTGCAGCGATCAAAATTGTTGTTCCGACCACGGTTGCCGTGGTAGTCGTCGCGGTGTGGGGGGTTTTGTAGAGCATGACCCATAACTCAGGGTTCTCCTTGCCGTCGTACTTCTAGAGTTTTTTGAGCTTGAAGTTTTTTGGCCACATGACTTGGCGAAGGTGAGGAGTAAACTGCTTCAAACCCGGAGGGCCGTGGGTAGTATCATATTCCATACGGCGATAGCTTTCGTGGGATGCACGATCGTTGGCTCTTTGGTTAATGCGATCACGCAGATCGCGTTCTCCGAGGGAATGGCGGAGATCGTTATTGCCATCACGGTGATCCCGATTGCCACCTTGGTTGACCCCGCGACCGCGGTTATCACGGCGATTGTCGCGGTTGTCTCGTCGATTATCATCCCGGTTGTTGCGGTGGTTGTTGTCCCGGTAGTCGCAGCGGTTGTCGTCCCGACCACCGTTTCTGCCTTAACGGTTGTCTGGTGGGTTGTTGTTGCGCGAGCCATGTTGGTTGGGTGGCTGTGGGCGACTTGAGTACTGGCGACTACGGCTTGATTCGACTGAGACGGACAGAGCCCGGGCTTGGTTTGCGATCTCTGTGGTCTGGGCTATAGCAGCCGTCAGGTAGGCTTGTACATCATCACGAATTGCCTGGATTTTCGAGGTATTGGGTAGTCGTTGCATTGTCGCCATAGCAACAGCTACGTTGGCGCTTGGAGTCCTGAAGACCTGCTTTTCCCCTACCCTATCAAAGGCATTGTTGAGATCGCGTGGCTGCAACCTTATGCGTTGTGCCTCCTCTTCTGCCTCAGCTTTGGCTTGTCTGCGATTAAACCGGTCAATATTGCGTGCTTTGCATGCTAGCCTTTCTTGTTCTATTTCACCAACTACCGGTGATTCATCATTACTGACGACATTGATCAAGTCTCCTTGCCTTGGTGGGAAGGATGGGAATCGTGGGAACCCCGGGGAGTGGTTTGGGATATCCAGATCGTATTCAACTTCTTCATTGTCACGATGCTGAAGCTCAGTGTGGATGGAGACAATAGATGCGATGCTAGACGGGGAGCTTGAACCGCCCTCTTGAACTGTGTGGACCGATCCTTCTTGATACTCCTCAATCCGAACCATGTTGACGAAGTTGCGTGGCTTTGGCCGAGGTCGATGTATAAAACACAGATCCGAGCAGCGTTGTATATTGTATGCGTAGTTGGAAGCAGTGTTTCGCAAGCCGTAGGGCTGAGCCTGGTAATTCTCCATCAAGGCTTCGCACTCGGAGAGCCAGAGACCCGTTGCGAGGGCTGGTCGGCGACGAACGGAGCACCCTTCAGGAGTAGACATGACCACGAGATCCATACCGAGTCGTGCAGGATGACTGGCCTGAGCTGGTCGGGTAGATCTGTTGTGGGTGGTGGTTACTTGCTCAGTAGGTTGATTTTGAATCGAATCTACCAGAGCTAGGGTTTCAGCAAGCTTGGTGTCGACCTGATCGATGGAGTCGAGCAGGTCGGTGTTGCCGATCTGCCTCCCTTTGTAGCGAGGAAGCGAACGATGGGTTGTCGGCGTGGCTAAAGACGATGCTGGTGTGGCCGGAGCCAGATCCAACGTGGTTAGAGCCGTAGCTGATGCTGGTGAAGCAGTGGTCGATGCAGATTGGATCTGCGCCTCCTCCATGGTCATGGCGATGAAGTTGTCAGAGCCGGTGGTCCAGGTGATCTGGCCGATGGTGAACGTGAGGCCGTTCGGCGTAGCCATGGAACCAGAGATGATGACCATCTTGTTCGTTTGGAGAGCAGTACGCACACCCCCTACTTGGCGTGCCACTGTCGACGAAATATGGTTGGCAGTCTACCTAGGGGTATGCTCAAGGTAGTAGATTATCGGTAGACAGGTACGCAAGCTACGAACGAGATGGTGACACAAGACAGACACAAGGTTTTATACAGGTTCGACCGCCGTGAAGGCGTAATACCTACGTCCTACGTCTGATTGTATTGCTGTGTGTAAATGAGATGATTTTTGAGAGGGGCCCCCTGCCCGCCTTATATAGTCTGGGGGCAGGGTTACAGATCTGGAAACTAATCCCAACCAGTTACAATTGCCATAGGTGGCTGGATAAGGATTCCTATTCTAACCGACCAGGATCTTGCTTGATCTCCAAGTCTACCTTGATTCCTTACGTGGGACTCCAAGCAGATCGGTTGGGCCACGCGTCGTCTTCTAGTGGGTCGGACCCCCTGGTCTGGGCCGTCCCAAACCTAGCCGTAAGGGTATAGGGGTTAATACCCCCACACATCCTCACTAACTTGAATCTAGACTTGAGTCCTGCAGTGGTACAAACCTTTCACGATTGGTTGCGATGTAAATAATATGAAAGTCGGATCCTTCATACTAATCCAATGAACTTGATGTCCATCGGTCCATGGCCCATGGTATAAGACGATAAGGTTAAGAAGGGCAAACAAAGAACGATAGAGGAACAAGATAACAAGAGAACTAATATTATCAACCAGATCTTTTCTCTATATAAGCTAGTAGTTCGACATTCCTTTAAAATATTTTATTTTTTATGATTCGGCAATGCAGAGATCATTAGTTTTACCAAGTAAAACAGTAAGCAACTGAATGTGTTGCTTGATTCAGCCCTGATATTCCATTTACAAGAGTCTTGGCCCCTAACCTCACATGCTGGCAATGTCATTTTCTTGAGGTGCCCAATGCTTTGGAGCTCACCAACCTAGGACAATGCAGTCCAAGACAAGAAATATATTTAAGCCCATAGTGTTGCAACGTGCACACTTGGAGGGAAACCCCCATTTACTTAGGACTACATACATACAACATTACAATAAACTTGGAAACAGGTAACATCAGACTGGAGCTACATGTATCAGCAATTCATCACAAAAAATATTGTAATAGAGACAATTTGGCTTCAAGCTCACCAGAGGTTTGATAGGACTGGCAGGAAGCGACATAATGCATGTTTGGATCACCTGATCACCAGGCTTTGAGCACGATTATAGGAACTTCTGTGTCAGATTCAAAGCGATCAAGCATTGTTTCTGTCTCATCGAGAAGCTGCAAATGCGAAACGACAAAGTGAAAATAAGACGATTATGAAAACAACAAAGATGTTACAAAAATGGTTAAATAAGTAGCACCATCTTGACAAATATTAGAAAAGTACATGCAGACAGCAGCTTGACAAACTTAAGAAAAATACATGCGCAACTATGTGCATTCACTGCCAAAACAAGTTCATTTTAGTTATACTTATCAGTCCTAGCAGTGTTGGAATTAAAGATGCAAGAAAAGTGGCTTACCCTTTAGCTGCTCTATTTGCCATCACACCGCCACAAATGAAAATTTACACAAAATTAACCCTACTCCTATGCAAGAAAATTTACATGGACAATAGTGAAAATGAGATCCTGACACTTCCACACGTCTTCAAAAACATTGTGCAGTGATCGAGTTCACCATAACATTGTGCAGTGATCGAGTTCACCAGCTGATTAGCAAGGTCTACATATTTATAGTTTCCTGAGCATTAAAAAATAAAACTAACAATATATTTCATAAAAACGTGTCAAAGAATCGACCTTAACATATGGGAACCGTCCAAGCAGTAAGAATGGCTCGGAGAAACAAAAAGCACCCTTCAATGAACAGAAAGTCTGCGGTTAAAAGTTCAAGAAAAATAATCGGCAATGATTTCTTTACAAAGAGGGTAGTTAAACTGACCACGTAAAAGCCGTTTACTCTACCAAACTGACGGGCTCACATACTGAGTTGTTCATCAGTTAATCATTAGTTACCACAAAGCTACCCAATGAACACAATGACTGGCTCACATCCTAAGCTGAACCTTGATCTTATCTAGTGTTTCCTGCACCAGATGTGGAAAGCCAAGCTTGTGCTTTCTGCTGTTCATCAGTGAGTCATCTAAACCACAAGGTACTACTTCCTTTGTTTAAAAAGTGGATAACTACTGCCACTATGCCACATGTAATTGACAATATCCCAAAAATATCACTACTAACTGCCACTGTGCCGCATGTAATTGATAGTATACCAAAAAATATCACTACTAACTTGCTTTTTAGGTGGCCCCACACAATTTCAATAGTATTGACGATATTTTTTTACGGAGCAAGAGTATATATAGGCCACAACTCTAAATCAAGTGCCTAAACAACTTTGAAACTATTTATATAATCTGTTCAGGTACGTACCCCATAATTCACGTAATTGAATGCAAAATTAAATTGCTTATTACTCAGTTAAATGCTCCAACTCAAATGTATTGAGAAAAAAACATTTTTGCTACAGTTGAAGCAACCCAAAATACTGTACTGGAATAGACGTACCAGTGAGCGCATGATCCATCGAAGGCGACAAAATTCATAACTAACAGCAAACCTGCAGTTAGTGTCAATCAGCATTGTAGACAGATACCATGAAACATCGACCTTAGATGAGGTGAAGACGACGAAGTTGCCCTCAAGTGAGCATGGCGGCTGCCTCGGTAACCTTAGCACAGGTGTAAAGCCTGTGAGCACATAAATATACAAGATCTCTAGATAAGCACCTGTAACTTTATCGGTCTTTCAGTAAGCATCCCAGATAATTCAAAGGATGGTTTTGCTGCAAAATAAGGAAGGGAATATTTTAGTAAGCCATTAACATGACTCGCTTACTGGTCTGGCTAACTTTAGAATAATCAAAGGAAATCATAGTTACAAAAACAAAACAAAACAAAGGAAAAGCACGAAATGTAGTTCAGCACTGACTTGCTACCACTGCTTTTTTTTTTAAAAAAATGACTCTTTGCTCCATCAGAACATGAAACACAAGCTAGGGGATTCTAGTACTCAGAAGTTCATATATGCATCTACAACAATTGCTATCCAAATCTTAAGCTTAATAGTAAGACAAATATTCAGTTTGTACCCTTACTCTGCTATGCCAAAGAAATAGATAAATTCAGTATTGCTGTTGCATGAACCCCAGTCGATCAAAGTTCAGTAGAACTAACAAATAGCAAAACAGAGCAAGGAAGTGAACAGAGATAATAAGCCTCTAATGAATCATAATCAATAACTCTGTACTGACCAACATACTTTGCCTGCTTCCGTACACAAAATTTAATAAAGCAAAGCCTATGCTTCCATTTAGAATGATTGTCCGGATATATGCTCATCAGTATCGTTCTATAGATTCCAAAAAAACCATTCAGTTGATGACGCATAGTAATATGGTTGAGCAGCTAATGGGTGATTTTTTTAACATAGATCGGGTTCCACATATTCCAAAAATTACAAAAAAATAATGGGATTTGAGAATACGGCAACAAGCTGCTCCTCTCCAGGGAGGAAGCCACAAAGACTCACCGAGTCCTTGTTGGTGACGGGGAGCACCTTGGAGGCATCGGGAGGAGCTGCAGCGGCCGGGATGTACGAGCGGGTGGAGGCGACGCGGACAGAGGAGCAGCGCCTGGAGGAGATGCGTGATCTCGAGATCTCCGAAGCCCTCGGCCCGCCGGCTGCAACGGCGCTCTCGGCCTCGAGCTCGGGGATGGAGCCATAGCGCTTGGAGACGCGTTGAGCGGTCTGCAGGAAGCCGCGCGCCACTTGGCGTCACACGTGCCCTATGACGGATCTGTGAGAGACGGAAGCAGCGACTTCGCGGAGTCCGTTCCTCGCCGGAGTTATATAGTCGAGCGAAGCGGGACCGCGGTTCCTCTTGCTGGCCGGCCGGCGGGGGCTATGCCGGGTTCATCGTGCCGGTGTGACGGAGCCGGGGGCCGATTCGGCGGCGGCGGCGGCGAGGGCCTGAGGAGGCGAGGCCGATTCGGCAACGATCGTTCCGAGGAGGCGAGGGCGGGTCGGATGCATGGGAGCGAGTGGCTTTGGTGTCGCAGTGGGAATGCACGGGAGCGAGCGGCTTTGGTGTTGCAAATATGACGGAATAATTATGAATGTTTTAGGTATAAAGATAGAGATTTATCCTAACTTTAAAAGTGGTGATTATTCGTGCGGATTTTGTAGCAATCTCTTTTTGTCAGGCCAAAGTTATTGTAGTAGCATTGTATTAATTACCTTCCAAGTTTGCCAATACTAAATGCTGCTACAAATTCTGGACCAGTGGGAGTTTTTTTTTTGTAAAATCCATTGGTATTATTATACATGCCTACTTTGTTTTGCTTACCATGCTAATTTATTATTTTGTCAACTGGGCTACCTGTGTGTGCTATGCCAAACTCTGATATGTATGTTCAATCACACCTGTGCCAAAGCAAACACTGATATTTTTAATTAAATAAATTAGCTTGTGCGTAATTATACTGCTACCAGATACGTATGTTGTAATGTAACACTCACCCACTGCCATATCATAATAATATATATACTGCCTTTTGCTTCTAGTCGTTTTTTTTTTGCTCTGTATATGGTTTAGCCTCGTCCAGCCTGGTTACCCTCTCCGCAACAACCCTCTTCCCTCGTACTCCAACCCACCCTCCCAGAGTTCGAGTTTGGAGATCAGTGGGTCGGTGCGAAGTTAGCCAGCAAGATGCCTCGCATCCGTCTGGCTTTGGGACGCTGGCACCGGCACCGGCTTCGGCCTGTTTACACGGAGCAGGCCACTGCCGAATTTCCAGGTAATTAGTGCTTGCCCTGTATATTATCCCTTCGTTTCAAAGCCTGTTTTTTCAGCCGAGTGTAACATTTGGTAAAGTCACGTGTCCAACAAACCACATTTTCTGAATCATAATGTACCCTATTTAGGTTTTGGGTTGTGTTCTTTGTTGGATCAGGTAAATCATAATGTACCTGTCGGTGTTTCGTACGAGCACCGGCAAGTAAATTTATAGTAATGCGCGTTAGGCTCGGATGGTGTGCTAAAGGACACAAGATTTATACTGGTTCGAGCCGAATGTCCCTACGTCCAGTCTGTTGCTGCTCGTGTTATTAGCACCGGAAACGGTTTGTAGTAAGGGGTACAAACGATCGAGAGAGGGACTGGTCCCAAGTCTCTGATGGAAGGGTTGAAAGGAGGTCAAGCTCTTCGTGGTAACTTGATTGTGTGTATGTGTGTCTTCCTGTTCAGTTCAAAGTCCGTCCCTTTGAAGGAGGAAGTGCATCCCCTTTTATAGAGGAAGGGGGTGGCTTTTACAAGGGCGAGGGTTTAGGATGTATACTCTACTTAGTCTTGTGGCTCACCTCTACCTGGTTTTCTTCTTCATTCTGATGAGTACGAAGGAAGATAAGCGCCTACAATACTGTTGATGTCTCTGTAGAATGTCAGGTTGATTACAGAATGCTGCCCTGCGCAGGGTGTGGGCTGTAGTACAGTGGTTTTGACTTATTGGCCTCTCCCAGCCTTGCTCCGCACGCCTTCTGGTTCCTGTGAGTCTTCGTCGGAGGGACGAGGGGTCGGGGTCCAGAGCGACGCCGTGGTCAAGGCCTTCTGACTTGGCGGACCTGAGGGGTCGGGAAGCGGGTGCCGCTCCCTTGGGTCCATAGCGTGGTGACGGAATGTCCGTCGTGCGTGGAGATATTAAGTCCTTTTCTGGAGCATAGCGGTTGTCATATATCTTCGTCGGGTTCCGTGTCCCAGGGCTGAAGGCGGCGCCTACAACCCTACAGGGCGAGAAGCACGCACCTGCACAACCTTTCGGGTTCTGTGGCGCCCGGAAGGATCTAAAGCACCTGTCCTGTCATCTCCTGGTAGTACTTTTCCTGCCAGGGCGCAGGGTATGGTTCTTGGAGCCATGGTTGACCCGAACGTCTTATCTTGCCCTATCCCTATCATCTTGAGGGAATGGGGAGAAGCTGTCAGGTAAGGTGAATCCAATCCTTAGATATGGAGCAGGGTGAGGCTCGTTCCTTGCTGCCGGGCGAAACGGAGACCAATCCTTATCTCTTGGGCGAGACCGACCCTACCCTTCGGGGTCGGGCGAGTCGGAGTCTATCCCTTGGCCCTTGGGCGAGACCGAGCCCACCCCAAAGGCGTCGGGCGAGACGGAGACTAGCCCTCAGCCCTCGGGCGAGACCGAGCCCGCCCCAAAGGCGTCGGGCGAGACGGAGATTAACCCTGAGCCCTCGGGTGAGGCAGAGCTATCTCAAAAGGTGTTGGCGAGGCGGAACCAAACCCCTGTTATTCGAACAAGGGATGAAACGGTGCTCTCATGCATCCAGAAGTTTTTAACGTTTGGTGGTTATTGGTTCCACCTTCTGGGGTATCCCGGTATTAGGTCCCCGACAGTAGCCCCCGAGCCTCTAGGTGATTCGAGTAGAACCGCCTGGAGGGTGTTCGAAGTTTACTTTGCCAGAGGGTGCGCGTGAGCGCACCCGATGGGTGTAGCCCCTGAGCCCCTGGGTGATTCAAGTAGAGTCGCCCGGGGGGTTGTATCGGTCCCTTCGCGGGTAAGGCTGAAGGTTTTAGTTTTTCATTGACTGGATGTTTTTCCGAGAGGGTCATGGCTTCCCGTTCGTGGGGAACTCATTCAAAGCTGACCTAATTGGTGCTTGTGCCCTTGATTTCGGATCGTTCATGGATCCTTCTTCAGTTGGGCCGGCCGCCGAGCTTCTGGGCCCTAGGTGGGCCAAAGAGAAAGAAGGGGCCTTCGTGGCCTGCGTTTCCCAGGTGGGTAGAGAGTCTGGATTCGCCTGGGGAAGGTGAACCTTCCGCTGTGATTTTTGGGGTGAGAGGATAGGGACTACGGGCGCGTGTCCCGCGACATGACGCGGTGGTGCGCGTGGTAGGCCCAGAGATCGAGGTGAACGGTTGCCCTTCTCGTGTCCGTCGCCCCCTATAAAACCACGGGGTTCGCCCCCATGGTTCCGTATTTCGCTCCCCTGTCTTTGTGTTCTGAAATATCCACTGCCAATCACCCTAGCCTCCTGCGCCCGTACCGCCCCCATCGACCGGCTTGTGCTCGTGTTGCAGCCGTCATCAAGCTCATGCCTGCCCTCCTTCCCTATTGCTTTAATGGAGCTATGGGGCAGATCTAGCATCACCTCACATCGTTTGGAGGGCCTCGTCCGCCATGGCCTTCTCCGCCCACTGTCCACCATCCTGGAGTGGCTGCTACCTAGCGACGAGGGTGAGCCGGTGCCGCCCGAAGGGTATGTTGTCTCTTTCACCATCTTTCATGAGCGGGGATTCGCGGTACCCACGCATAGATTCCTTCGGGGGCTGCTGGATTATTACGAGGTGGAGCTGCAGCATCTAACTCCCAATGGGATTCAACACATGGCAGCGTTTGTTGCCTTGTGCGAGGGTTTCCTAGGGATCGATCCCCATTTTGATCTGTGGCGGTATTTCTTTAACATTAGTTTATCGAAGAGGAAGATTGGGGGAAAAGATATGAACGCACCGATGGGATGTGCCAGCATCCATCTGCGCCATACCCGGTCGAGGGGTTACCCATACATGCATCTAGCGACATCCAACAAGGGATGGCATTCATAGTGGTTTTATGTTAGGGATGATGTGAGTGCCACCCTACCGAGGTACACTGGACGCCTTATTGTGGATGCTCTGGAGTCGTGGAGCTAGGGCGTCTAGTCCAAAGACAAGAAACACATCTCTGACCTTCTTTCCACCCTCCAAGCCCTGAAGGATCGGGGTGTAAAGGGGACAGGGATTATCAGCGCCTACCATGCGAGGAGGGTGGCGCCACTAATGGCGCGCGTGCTTCCCCTGCATCGGATGATGCCCGAGATGTCGTTTGCAGGGACGGTGCTCGTTGACGAGGCGCACCCTTACTCGGAAGTGGCGCAGCGCATCAAGGAGGCGACGGAGCAGACGAAGGATTCCACCGGCAGGGTCCTCGACATCATGTATCCGGTGCCCGGACATCCCCCAATGCGGTCGGAGCCTGGGTTCTTTGAATTCGTAAGCCTTCTTCTCTCATGCTCTTTTTTTTCTTTTTTCTGAATCTCCATTTTTTGATACTTGCCTTCGTGGCGTTGGAACCAGCCGAGGGGGCTAGTCTTTAAGGACAGTCTGGTTCCGCTGCCCAAGGACAAGGCCGTGGCGGTGGTGAAAGCTCTAGTTTGGTTTTGGTTAATTGATGAAACCCTAAGTGCTAACCTAGTTTATCAAGATGATTATGAGATAGGTAGCACTACTCCAAGTGATGAAGCAATGGCGAAGATCATGACAATGGTGATGGCATGGTGATGGTCAAATGCTTAAACTTGGAAAAGAAGAAAGAGAAAAACAAAAGGCTCAAGGCAAAGGTATAAAATATAGGAGCCATTTTGTTTTAGTGATCAAGACACTTAGTGAGTGTGATCACATTTAGGATAGATAGCCGTACTATTAAGAGGAGTGAAACTCATATCGGAATGCGGTTATCAAAGTGCCACTAGATGCTCTAACTCATTGCATATGCATTTAGGATCTAGTGGAGTGATAACACCCTTGAAAATGTTTGTGAAAATATGCTAACACTTGTGCACAAGGTGATACACTTGGTGGTGTTGGCACAACTACAAAGGAGGTGGTGTTTGCAGGGTTGAGATGGGTTTGGGGTCCCTCTCTATTGCGCCGGATGCAAAATTCTTGGTGGTTGGCACATTTGAACAAGGGTGAAGAAATTAGAGTTGAAATGGAGTTGGTCGAAATGATGCTGGCATCGGCCTACTGACCGGACGCTGGGTCACTCAGCGACCGGACGCTGAAAGGCTGTGTCCGGTCAAGCTGTCAAACGGCACAGTGGCTAGGGTTGAGCACCGGACGCTGGCTGTGTCTGGTCAAGGTGGACCGGACGCGTCCGGTCGAAAAAATATGCCTCGGGGAGCTTACTGGAAACGACCGGACGCTGGGGCTTCAGCGTCCGGTCAGTTTTGACCGGAGCGTCCGGTCAGCTTCGTAGCCATTGAAATCTGATGAACAGTGTTTGAAGCCAGCGACGCGTGGCGTCCATCGGGCGACCGGACGCTGAGGGCCAGCGTCCGGTCAGTGTGACCGGAGCGTCCGGTCAGAGCGCGTTTTGCCCATTGAAGGGGTATAACGGCTCTATTTAATTGGAGCTCTATTTATAACCCCATGGCCGGCTCAAGGGCTCTCTCTTGCACATTTTCATTGACATAGCAACCTTGTGAGCTTAGCCAAAGTCCTCCCACTCATCTCCATCATTGATCCATCATCATTGTGAGATTAGGAGAGAATCCAAGTGCATTGCTTGAGTGATTGCATCTAGATGCACTTGGTATTCGTGTTGCGCTACGGATTTCGCTTGTTTCTCTTTGTGGTTGCCACCACCTAGATGGTTGGAGCAGCGGTGGAGGATCGGCACGAGTTGGTGATTGTTCGTGGCCATCTCTAATGATTGTGAGGGGAGTTGTACCTTCCCCGGCGGAGCGCCGAAAGGTAACTCTAGTAAATTGCTCGTATCATTGAGTTACCTCACTTGTGGGTCGGTTCTTGCGGTGTCCAATCGTGTGGATGAGGTTTGTGAAACACCTCTTAGCCGCCGAACCACCAAGTGTTGGTCGACACAACGGGGACGTAGCGTGTTGGCAAGCACGTGAACCTCGAGAGAAAATCGATTGTCTCTTGTCTTTGGCATTCTCCTGGTGATTGGCTATATATTCATCTTGTGATTGGTTCATCTCCTACATGGCGGTATAATCACCCTACTCACTTATTTACATTCTTGCAAACTAGTTGATACAAGCTCTTTAGTGTAATTAGAATTGAGAGCTTGCTTTATTATTTACATTCATCTAGTTGAGCTCTTTAGAATAGCAAGTTTGAGAGCTCTTAGTGAGTAGTTACATAGCAAATTTGTGTGCCTAAGTAATCATTGCAACTAGAATTGTTGGATAGGTGGCTTGCAACCCTTGTAGAGCTAGAGCAAGTTTGCATTACGCTATTTGTCATACTAATCAAATTGCTCTAGTGGATTTGTAGATTTTTAAATAGGCTATTCACCCCCTCTAGCCATATTAGGACCTTTCAGGTGGCGAATCAACTCGTGGCCGAGCAGGACAAGAAAGCAAGAGAGCAGATGAAGAAGGCGAAGCGACTGAAGCAGGAGGCATGGGATCAGGGAGAGGATGTGAGCAGTGAGGATGAAGACGACGACGATGATGATGACGATGAGGTAGCCGTCGGCATGGATTGGGACGTACTAGAGGACGAGGACACGCTGACAAGTGGCCACCCATCCGTGCAGGGACCCTTCCCTTTCCACGCAGAGGGAAGTGAATCAATGAGGTCGGTGGAGGCCGGCGAGTCTGCCGCTTCGTACGGCGTGCTGGCCGAGGACCAGTGGGTGTAGGAAAGCGGGCATGCCGCTGCTGACCCCAAAGTGATGGGGGAGGGGAGTGGCTCTGGTGCCGCACCCTATGAGATGATGGAGGGGAGCGGCTCTGGTGCCGCGCCCGATGAGACGATGGAGGGGAGCGGCTCTGGTGCTGTGCCCCATGAGACGATGGAGGGGAGCGGGTCTGGAGCCACGCCCCACGAGGTAAGCCTCCCTGCCCCAAAGTAGGGGGTAGGCTCAAAACGGTCCCGCCCAGATGAGTCAGGGCAGGGATCTGGGGATCCATCCTCAAAACGCTTCCGCCGGCCGAGGACGTCAACATGAGCTGCTGATTCCCCTGTTTTCATCCTTTTTTCATTTCTATTTTGGTCTAATGATTAATACCTTTGTGCAGGTTCTTGCGGATGGGTCACCCCCTAGGGCTGGCACCGAAGAAGAGTCTCGCCATTCAAGTGGGACAGATGGCGTCGCCTAGCGTCACTCCTGTTTTGAGCGGGAGTGATGCCGACGTCGGGGCCACGTTGGCTAACCCGATGGCATCCGTGGTGGCTCCTACGCCCGTGGAGGTTACTGAGCGGGCGGCCTCCTCCATGGTGGACGTGGGACAGCCAGCCAAGGATCGCATACCGTCAGTGGAGGTGGTCATGACCGCGCCAAGCTAGGATCAGCCGGGCGCGGTCGTGGTGGCGCTCGAGGGTGTAGTGCAATCCATGCCACCAGGGGCCCAGGTGGATCCACCCGTGGCGCTCGAAGCGACCTAGATGGAGGAGGGTCCAGCCAGAGGGTCCTTGAGTGTGGCGGTGGTGCCGCACAAGGTTAGGAGGGAGCCGCCCCCGGCCCCTTTGTCGGGAGGAAGCCGCTCCCCCACGCGGGGGGAGCCACCGCTTCAGTGGATGGCCGCCCAGGACCCGACGTCAGCTCTGTTCTCGCTCGATGATCATTCTGAGAGCATGGAGCGGGAGGGTCTTGACATCAGAATTTCAACCATGCTGGAGGCCCTGGACCAGGCCAGAGGAGCCCTGCATGAGATTGTCGTTCCTACTACCCAGGTACTTGCCTGATTTTCTTCTTTCTCCGCATGTTTTTGTGTTTTCGCATTTCTGATTCCAGTCTTCTTCCTCTTCAGGTTCTTGTTGCTCGTAGCCAGAATAAATCCCGCTTCCTCCACGAGCAGAAGGCGGAGTGGGATCGCCTCTCCGAGGAGGCCCGGCTGTGAGCTGACATGGCCGCATAGCTTGCTACCGCCCAGGAGCGAGAGGCCTAGGCGCGTCAAGACGCGGAGGAGGCCCATGGGATGTTCGAGGATTTGTCGGCGAGGTCCAAGCTGGATGGGGAGGAGACCGCCAAGCTCCAAAAGGAGCGAGACGAGCTGCTGCAGAGGAATGTCGCAGCTAATGAGAAGGCCGGCGAAGTCCTGAAGGAGCTGGAGATCGAGCGGGACCTTTGGTGGAAGGCCAAGAGTAGGGCCATGGCCCTCTAGCAGAAGGTGGACGAGGACGTCGAGGTGGTCCGCTCTCTCCGGGCGGAGCTCAGTGACGCGGTGAGCCAAAGGTTGAGCGCCAAAAATGTCTCCATCAAGCTAGAAAAAGAGGCTGCCCATGTACGAAGGGCCCTTCAAGTTGAGAGCGATGAGCACGATCTTCTGCAAGCTGCGGTTGGGGTGGTCCTTAATGCCCTGAATGTGATGGAGCCGGTGGAGACCAGCCCACTCGCGGCTTGTGCCGTAGGTATCATGGCTCGGGTGGGCCAGCTCGAGGAGAGTGCCTTTCACGCTGGGATCACCCAGGCCTTCACCATCGCCCATGCTCATTACAAGAAGGAAATCAACCTGAAGGTGATGAGTGAAGGCTTCCTGTCCACCTATGAGGATGAAGAGCAGGAGGAAATGGAGAAGATGGTTGCTCCCCTTGCGAAAAACCTGGCAGATAGTCTAAAAGAGATGGTTCTCCCTCCACGGGAGTAGTTAGTCGAAAATTTTTTAGAACAATTTATATGTAATATGTGGACAAGTGTCGGTACCTTTTGAGTCTGGCGCGGTTTCGTGATTTTGCGTCGTAATTTCATTTTGTTTGATTTTTTGCGATCTTCCCAATCTGTTCCCCCGAATCTTGCCGCTGGTCTTAATGCGAGGAGATTGTTTTGAAAGAAAGAAAGGAGGTAGCCGTACCTTAACCAGCCCCCGAGTAAGGTCCGACCCCCTGCATTTGCTGGGGTCAGGGGTTACTGGAGATCGGAACTGTTGTTTTGGTGACAGGGTCGACGAAGTCCTTGGACAACATTGCAATATTCCCCGCCCTGTCTTCCAATAGAAATCCCCAACTGGGGACTCTATGGGCTCGGCAAGGTGGGGCCTTCGAACCTATGTCCCTGTACTGATTGGCTCGAGCCCCTAGGCCTTGTCAGGGTCTGATAGGGGTCGGTCGTTATTTGCGTAATACCCCATCCTTGGTTTTCATAATCGGAGGGGCTGAGTGAACAACACTTGCCTCGACAGCTCGAGTATCGCGCTCAACGAGCTCACTAACGGGTACGTTCGTGTGGAATCCGGGTCCATCATTGGCTGATGGGGTCGGCAGAGCCCTCTTGTGGCACTCCACAACTTCTTAACCCACCTCCCGACAGATGCCCGAGCCATTCGGTAGGCTCAGGCGGCCCGATGGCCTCTCCTCGATGGAGATTCTGTGGGTTTGGCTCGGGGTTAGAATCGAACAAGAAAAGGTCGAGACGTCCCTGTCCGCTTCTGAGCGGGGTCGAGCAAGGCCGCTAGGGCTTGTCTCGGTTATCTCTCCTTGGCTCTGTTCGGCATGAGGCAGCCTCGAGCCCTTTGCGGGCCGACCTTCGAACCTCGGCCTGTGGTCGTCTATATCAAATGAGGCGACGGCCGTTTCGTGATACGACACGCAGCGTTGGGATGTTTTGCCTATGTATAATATAATCGAAATGAAGGTGAGGTCGGTAACATTACCTTGGCGGTATGAGTGATGAAAAGCTCCTACCAAATGTGTCCGTGCGGGGTTCGGACCCTGATGTTCGCGATGAGGTTGGAATAACCTGCATAAGAATTGCTATTCTTTATTTTTCGTATCTCGGTGGTGATCCGAGCCATTTAATTAACTTGGGCAACCTGATAGCTTCTCCTTTGGGAGAGACTCTGTAGGCGGACCCCTCTGAACCCTTTTTTTTGAGAAGGCAGACATTGAAGCTGGAGATGCGAGGGGCGTTGAGCATGATTTTTCTGGCGAACAGAAACACCGTAGCTACCGAGGCGTAGGGTCTGCTAGTTCATCTAGTTTTTACTCAAAGTTTTATGCCCGTATTTCGCATCCTTAGTTTCAAGTGTATGGAGGGGGTCGGGTGAGGAGGAAGTCTAGATTGGTAGGCATCCTCGGAAACCCCCGATTGACGTTCGTATTCCTACCGTTTGACGGGGTCGGAAGCCCAAGAATGAATTTTTAACGCGTAAAGTAAGAAGGCAGAGATGCTTGTCTTTCTTTGGGCATTCGTTCGTCATCTCTTCTGGGCCAGATGGCCGGCCCAGGAGATCCGAAAGGTCCTATCATCGGATCGTCCTGTGGTCCTACATGAGGAGGCGAAGGGTTGTCTGCCTATGTGGGCGCCTTAATTGCCATGTCCGAAGCGGGTCAGTGGTGGACCATACCCAGATAGTGTTCAGTTTGACCAAGGGGGGACGCCTCGTTGACCGGGGCGCGTCCCGTCAGTTCCGGCATGTCCCCTCAGGTATCAATCAGTATTGATTCCGTATTTAAAGAGGGGAATAGAGAGGGTTTTTCGTCCCACCTTTCGCCTTTCCTTAGCTACAATGCCTCCTCTTTAAATAGGGAGGGGGAGAGGAGTTCTCATCCCACCTCCTCTTCTGCCTCTAAGCCGCTATCTCTCCTTCTTCTTCCTTTCTGCCGAATGCGTTCGTGCGTCGCGGCGCTTCCTGAGTGAGGAAGAGTAATGCCAAAGAGAGAGAAAACTTATAGATTCGCTCGTGAAACTAGAGCGTGATGTCGAGCCGGAGGTTATCCAACATAGATGAGATGGTGCGTGCTGCCCTTGCTAAGGAGTCACTGCTGCCGAAGGAGAAGAGGCGCCGGTGGGCGTCGTACGTCGTCGACTGTGCCGTCGTCCGCTGTGCTCCTCCTTTGGCGGGAGGCATTTCCTGCCCATACGCCGTTGTTAGGGTTATGGCTGGGGATGATGGCATAGTCCCCAGACACCCTAGCGGTGGCGTCGTTGTTGAGGTTGCGGCTGACGACGATGGCGTAGTCCTCGGACGCTCCGGCAGAGGCGTCGCTGTCGGGGTTACGACTGACGACGATGGTGTAGTCCCCAGACGCTCCGGCGGAGGCATCGCAGATGGTGGCGCCTTCAAGGATCCAGTGAAGCGGCAGGATATCAGGATGTCACCGATGGAGAGCGTGGCACGGCGACCACAGTAGACGAGCTAGCCCATGTACACGCCCCGGGCGTCGCCGATGGAGAGCGTGGCGCGGCGACCGCAGTAGACGAGCTGGCCCATGTACATGCCCTGGGCATCGCCGATGGACAGCATGGCGCAGCGACCGCAGTAGACAAGCTGGCCTGTGTACATGCCCCAGGCATCGCCGATGGAGAGCGTGGCACGGCGACCGCAGTAGTACTTGTAGTAGAGCTAAGCAGAGACTGTAATTGAATAACTTTGTGGGGAAGCCCCCGAGTAAACAGTCCTCTGAATTTATAAGTATATTGTTCCTTTTTGTAATGAAATCACTTTGTAAGTGATGAATTTGTGCAAAAAATGAACAAAATTACATCCTTTGCTTATGGCAAGCAATTTTTTATCTTTCTCCTTTCTGTAGAAATGATTTTAGTGCTTTCCGACCCTTCTCATGGTTTAAGTCATAAGAAGCTAGGAACATGGGTGAACTAATTCTGATTGAACTGGTGAGCAAAGAAGTTGCAGCCACTGGGGCGTGGGTGTCTCGCAGTCCTACCAGTTGTATTCAGAATTGGTTCCCAAAATCTTAGCCCTTGGGACTCGTTTATGAGGCGAATGGAAAACTTAGAGAATGTTTGTAAATATAACACAGGAGGTTTTTTGCAAGCGTAATACTTGTATTACATATGCTATATGTTACGATCACATGTCAGCCCCTGAGAGAGGTCTGACCCCTCACGATTTGCAGGGGTTGGAAGTCACTAAGGATTGGGGTTTTGTTATGACAAAATCTGATAAGGAAGAGTGTAAGCTTATTTTAAGGATAGAAAAGACGTAGCTGCTCGATGTTCTAGGTGTTGGTGAAGACCTCGCCGTTGATGGTTTTCAACCGATAGGCGCCTGGGCGAAGTACTTCCGCGATGACGTAGGGCCCTTCCTAGGGTGGGGAGAGTTTGTGGCGGTCCTTGTTGCTCTGCACAAGATGGAGGACGAGGTCTCCGACGTTGAAGGCTCGACCCCGCACCCGTCGGTTGTGGTACCGTCGCAACGCCTGCTAGTACTTAGCCGAACGGAGGAGGGCGACATCATGGGCTTCTTCTAGCTGGTCCATGGTGTCTTGATGGGATGCCTTGGCTCCTTGTTCGTCGTATGCTCTAATTCTCGGTGCTCCATAGTCAAGGTCTGTTGGAAGAACGGCCTCAGAACCGTAGACCATGAAGAAGGGTGTGTAGCCGTTGGCCCGGCTAGGAGTTGTCCTTAGGCTCTAGAGCACGGTCAGGAGCTCAGCGAGCCAGCGCGCGCCGAACTTGTTCAACCGGTTGAAAATCCTAGGTTTGAGGCCTTGAAGGAGCATGCTGTTTGCGCGCTCGACCTGCCTGTTCGTCCGGGGGTGTGCGACGGCTGCCCAATCGATTCGGATGTGTTGTTCATCACAGAATCGAACGAATTTCCTGCCGGTGAACTGTGTGCCATTGTCTGTGATGATGGAGTTCGGTACTCCAAAGCAATGGGTAATGTTGAGGAAGAACAACATCACTTGCTCGGATTTGATCGTGGATATTGGTCGAGCTTCAATCCATTTTGTAAACTTGTCTATGGTGACAAGCAGGTGGGTGAAGCCCCTGGGCGCCTTTTTGAGTGGCCTAACCAGGTCGAGCCCCCAGACCGCGAAGGGCCACATGATGGGGATCATCTAGAGAGCCTGGGCTGGGAGGTGTGTTTGCCGAGCGTAGTACTGGCACCCTTCGCAGGTGCATACGATTTGCTCGGCATCGGCTACTACGGTGGGCCAGTAGAAACCTTGTCGGAATGCATTCCCAACCAAAGTTTTTGGTGCGGCATGATGACCATAGACTCCATCGTGGATGTCGCTCAGCAGGAGTTTTCCCTAATCGCCAGGGATACAGAGTTGTAGAATCCCACTGTGACTCCATTTGTAGAGTTCGCTTTCTACAAGAACGAAGGACTTGGCGCGTCGTGCGAGCCATCGGGCTTCCGTCTTGTCTGCCGGTAGTGTGTCATGGAGGAGGTAGTCGAGGTAAGGTGTTCTCCAGTCATCGGGAGGGTCAGACTCTGCTACTGGGTCCTCTTCAAGCTCCATGACCTCAGGGTCGGGTGGAGTAGTTGGAGGGTCGGCCCCTGGGGTCGGACTAGATGGGCCATCGTTGGCTTGTTCCGACCTCATGTAGTGTACCGAGGGTTTGTATTGGTCGCTGGCAAAGACGCCTGCCGGGACTAGCTCTCGGCCGGATGCTGCTTTCGCAAGTGTGTCGGCTGCTTCGTTGAGGCGCCTTGGGATGTGATTGAGTTCAAGGCCATCGAATTTGTCCTCCAGCCACCACACCTCTTGATAGTATGCCTCCATCTTGGTGTCATGGCAGCATGACTCTTTCATGACCAAGTTGACGACCAGCTGAGAGTCGCCCCTGACGTCGAGGCATCGGATGCCCAGTTCAATGGCGATTCGTAGGCCGTTGACGAGCGCTTCGTATTCTGTAGTATTATTTGATGAGGGAAAATGGAGCCAAACCATGTACCTCATGGGGACCCCAAGGGGAGATATAAAAACTAGTCCTGCTCCGGCGCCCTTCTTCATCAGCGACCCGTCGAAGTACATTGTCCAATACTCTTGATCGACGACTGCTGGTGGTATCTGGACCTCGGTCCACTCCGCGATGAAGTCAGCCAGTACCTGAGATTTTATCGCTGTTTGGGGGGCATAAGAAATGCCCTAATCCATCAGCTCGAGTGCCCACTTTGCGGTTCTTCCCGTAGCGTCATGGCTACAGACGACCTCGTCGAGGGGGAATGACGTCACTACTGTCATGGGGTGTGACTCAAAGTAGTGGCATAGCTTTCTTTTGGTGATGAGGACGGTATAGAGGAGTTTCTAGATTTGGGAGTAGCAGGTTTTGGAGTCGGATAACACCTCGCTGATGAAATATATAGGGTGCTATACCTTGAAGGCATGCCCCTCCTCCTCTCGTTTTACCACCAAGGCAGAGCTGACCACTTGGGTGGTGGCGATATATATAGTAGGAGGGATTCTCCGTTGCATGGAGGAACTAGGACCGGAGGTTTAGTCAAAAATCGTTTAACCATGTCAAGCGCTTCCTGAGCCTCGACTGTCCACTCAAAGTGGTCAGATTTCTTTAGGAGTCGATAAAGGGGGGTCCTCGTTCACCGAGGCATGAAATGAATCGGCTGAGGGCGGCAAGGCACCCTGTGATCCGCTAAACCCCCTTTATGTTTTGAATCGGGCCCATCCTTGTGATGGCTGATATTTTCTCCGGGTTGGCTTCGATGCCACGCTCGGAGATGATAAAGCTGAGCAGCATGCCCCTCGGGACCCCGAAAACACATTTTTCGGGATTGAGTTTGATGCCGTTTGCCCAGAGTTTCACAAAGGTTCGCTCAAGGTCGGCGACAAGGTGGTCAGCTCATTTGGATTTGACTATGATGTCGTCAACATAGGCCTGAATGGTTCGCCCAATGAGGTCTCCAAAGCAACTGAGCATACAGCGCTGGTACGTTGCTCCAGCATTCTTCAGACCGAAAGGCATCGAAATGTAGCAAAATGATCCGAAGGGGGTGATAAAAGATGTCACGAGCTGGTCAGACTCTTTCATCATGATTTGGTGGTAACTGGAGTATGCGTCAAGGAAGCAGAGGGTTTCGCACCCCGAGGTGGAATCGACTATTTGGTCTATTCATGGCAAAGGAAACGGATCCTTTGGACACGCTTTGTTGAGGCTGGTATAATCGATACACATTCTCCATTTCCTGCTCTTTTTTCGCACAAGAATGGGATTCACTAACCACTCTGGGTGGTATACTTCCTTAATGAATCCTACGGCTAGCAGTTTGGCTATCTCCTCGCCGATGGCCTTGCGTTTCTCTTCATCAAAGCGGCGTAGGCGTTGCTTTACCGGCTTGGAGCCTAGGAGGATTTGGAGAGTATGCTCGGCGACCTCCCTCAGGATGCCTAGCATATCCGAGGGTTTCCACGCAAAGATGTCTTTGTTGTCGCGGAGGAAGTCGATGAGCGCACCTTCCTATTCGGAGGAGAGCGCGGTCCCGATACATACTTTCTTGCCCTCGGAGCTGCTAGGGTCCAAGAGGACCTCCCTGGAGCCTTCTGCCGATTCGAATGACCTAGTTGATTTCTTCACATCGGGTGCCTCTTCAACAACCTCTTCCCTGAGGGTGGCGAGCTCTTCGGAGGCGATGACTGCGGATGCGTGTCCGCAGCATTCGACTTCGCACTCGTAAGCGCACTGGAAGGAGGTACCGATGGTGATGACCCCACGGGGGCCCGGCATCTTCAACTTCAGGTACGTATAATTAGGAACAGCCATGAATTTCGTGTAACATGGTCGTCCCAAGATGGCGTGAAAAGTCCCCGGGAACCCCACTATATCGAAGGTGAGGGTCTCAGTTCGGTAATTGAACCGATCCCCAAAAGTGACGGGCAGGTCGATCTGCCCTAATGGCACGGCTTGCATACCAGGCACGACGCCATGGAAAGGTGCTTGAATGGGACGGAGGTTCGTTCGGTCAATGCCCATCTCGTCGAGCGTCTTGGCGTACATGATGTTGAGGCCGCTGCCTCCATCCATCCATACTTTTGTGAGCCGCTTAGGTCCGACGATCAAATCGACGACAAGTGGGTACCTTCCTGGGTGTGGGACGGCATCCGGATGGTCGGTCCGGTCGAAGGTTATGGTGGATTCTGACCACCGGAGGAAGGTTGGCGTGGCCGGTCTGACTGTATAGACTTCGCGGCGCGCGAGCTTCTAGCGGCGCTTAGAGTCATAGACCGTCGATCCTCCAAAGATCATGAGGGCACCGATCGGCGTCGGGAAGGCATCGTCCTTTTCCTCTGCGTCGTCTGTGGCGGGAATAGGTTCCTTCCCCTGCTCCCCTTTGTTGAGGCCCCCGGCCAAGTATTTGCGCATAAGGCCGCAATCCTTGTATAGATGCTTGGTCGGGAAGGCATGGTTTGGGCATGGCCCCTCGAGCATTTTCTCAAAGTGGTTTGGAGTGCCCTCCGCGGGCTTCCGGCCACCTTTGCGGTCGGCAGCGGCCACGAGCGAGTTATCGCGCCGTTGCTTCTTATTTTTCCTTTTGATGGGACGGTTGGAGGCGCCTTCGCCGGTGTCCTTGTCTTGCCTCATCTTTCCATCGGAGCGATCAAAGACAGCTCTGACCGCCTCCTTTCCGGAGGCGTGACTGGTGGTGATGTCTAGGAGTTCCTTGGTAGTCTGCGGACCCCTACGTCCTAACTTGTGGACCAGGGATTCACAGGTTGTTCCGGACAAAAAGGCTCCTATCATGTCGGCGTTGGCGACATTAGGGAGCTCGTTGCACTGCCGAGAGAAGCGCCGAATGTACCCGCAAAGGGTTTCATCGGCCTTCTGGTGGTAGTTCTTGAGGTCCCATGGGTTTCCAGGGCATTTGTACATGCCCTGGAAGTTGCCCACGAAGATCTCCGTCAGATCCGCCCAACTCTGGATAGC
Organism: Miscanthus floridulus; assembly: GCF_019320115.1. NCBI lineage: Eukaryota > Viridiplantae > Streptophyta > Magnoliopsida > Poales > Poaceae > Miscanthus > Miscanthus floridulus. The sequence continues at coordinate 113,146,202 of NC_089582.1, forward strand.
ATTGGACGGTAGGTGCTCCAGCCATGCTCGCGCTGAATCGGCCAAGAACAACGGGAGATTGCGAATAATGAAATTATCATCACTCGCACCACCGGCCTGACATGCAAGCCGATAGTCTTCGAGCCAAAGCCCGGGATTTGTTTCGCTAGAATATTTAGGGATGTTGGTAGGCGGTCGATACCTTAGGGGGAATGCGGCGTTGAGGATGTGCCGACCAAAGGCCTGAGGACCTGGCAGGCCAGGGCTCGGGCTTCGGTCTTCATTGCTGTCATAGCGTCCGCCTCGTCGGGGGTGGTAGCCGCGGCGTGCTGCTTCTCCGTCGTCGCCATGGGCGCATTTCCGAGCGTCGATGATGTTGTGTACGTCATGGCCGTGGCCGAGGCATTGATGTACTAGGACGGCGGAGGGCTGCCTGCTGGCTGGTGGTGTTTGGTGAACGGATGCATCCCTGGTGGGACGTGCTGAGGGCGAGCGCTGGCTGGTGTCGGGTTCATGTCATCAGGACAATGAACTTTCCGCCTGCTGCACCGCCACACGCTCAAGCAACCTGCGAATCTCCCTGTGGGCCCGGCGATCTTCGGCTGTCGTGGCCTCCGGAAGGCCATGCAGCAAGGCGGTTACTGCAGCGATGTTCTGGCTGGCTCGGGCAAAGTGAGGATGGGTCCCATCGTTGGTGAGGATCCTCTGGTGTACGGCGCGGGCCGTGGCACGCGCGCGCCTCCCGTCTTTGCGGCGTTCAATCTCGTGATTGATGTCCACATACTCCCGGACGAGCCCTTGCCCGGCCTCATCGATCTCTTGCTGACGGGCCCTCAGCTGCTCCATCCTTAGGCGAGATGGGGCCATCGTCTCTTCCCTAGATCTGCTATCAGGGTTGTTCGTAGGGGTGACCTCTTCCCTGGAGACACTTTCGACGTGACCCTCGGGGGTCTGCATCATGAAGCATTCCCAGGAAGGGTGGTGGCTCCCCCTACTGGAATTTGAGCTAGAGAATGATCCTGGCTCCTCGTTGAGGAGCTCGTAGAGGGTCTCTGTATCATGTTCAATCGCCCCCACGAACTCAATGTTCGTGGGTGACTGAACCATACGTAGCGCCTAAAGGCGGCCAGCGGTCGCCGCAGCGTTGCGGAGACCAAATGGAAACGCCGTCGGGGCGCTCCGTACGGACCCTCCTAGACATAGGGTGGCATTGTGAGAGGCCTCCCTTGATGACTGGGGTCCGAGGGAGTTGCCTGGCGGGCCCTCAAGCCTAAGATGGCTGAGGTTGATGGAAGAGAGAGATGGGGCGGCTGAGCGAGTCAGCGCCAGCTCTCCTCCTAGTGTGACGATAAAATCTAGGTCGCCCAAATGCACGTGTGCGCCCGGGGCCCAGGTGATTGCATGGGTGGCCATCCGAGGCCTGATTTGGAATGCACAAGCCCCCCTACCTGGCACGCCAACTGTCGGTGTTTCGTACGAGCACCGGCAAGTAAATTTATAGTAATGCGCGTTAGGCTCGGATGGTGTGCTAAAGGACACAAGATTTATACTAGTTCGAGCAGAATGTCCCTACATCCAGTCTGTTGCTGCTCGTGTTATTAGCACCGAGAACGGTCTATAGTAAGGGGTACAAACGATCGAGAGAGGGACTGGTCCCAAGTCTCTGATGGAAGGGTTGAACGGAGGTCAAGCTCTTCGTGGTAACTTGATTGTGTGTATGTGTGTCTTCCTGTTCGGTTCAAAGTCCGTCCCTTTGATGGAGGAAGCGCATCCCCTTTTATAGAGGAAGGGGGTGGCTTTTACAAGGGTGAGGGTTTAGGATGTATACTCTACTTAGTCTTGTGGCTCACCTCTACCTGGTTTCCTTCTTCATTCTGATGAGTACGAAGGAAGATAAGCTCCTATAATACTGTTGATATCTCTGTAGAATGTCAGGTTGATTACAGAATGTTGTCCTGCATAGGGTGTGGGCTGTAGTATAGTGGTTTTGACTTATTAGCCTCTCCCAGCCTTGCTCTGCACGCCTTCTGGTTCCTGTGAGTCTTCGTTGGAGGGATGAGGGGTCGGGGTCTAGAGCAACGCCATGGTCAAGGCCTTCTGACTTGGTGGACCTGAGGGGTCGGGAAGCGGGTGCCGCTCCCTCGGGTCCATAGCGTGGTGACGGAATATCCGTCATGCGTGGAGATATTAAGTCCTTTTCTGGAGCGTAGCAGTTGTCGTATATCTTCATCGGGTTCCATGTCCCAGGGCTGAAGGCGGCGCCTACAACCCTACAGGGCGAGAAGCACGCACCTGCACAACCTTTCGGGTTCTGTGGCGCCCGGAAGGGTCTAAAGCACCTGTCCCGTCATCTCTTGGCAGTACTTTTCCTGCCAGGGCGCAGGGTATGGTTCTTGGAGCCATGGTTGACCCGAACATCTTGTCTTGCCCTATCCCTATCATCTTGAGGGAATGGGGAGAAGCTGTCAGGTAAGGTGAATCCAGTCCTTAGATATGGAGCAGGGTGAGGCTCGTTCCTTGCTGCTGGGCGAAACGGGGACCAATTCTTATCTCTTGGGTGAGACCGACCCTGCCCTTCGGGGTCGGGCGAGTCGGAGTCTATCCCTTGGCCCTCGGGCGAGACCGAGCCCGCCCCAAAGGCGTCGGGCGAGACGGAGACTAGCCCTCGGCCCTCGAGAGAGACCGAGCCCACCCCAAAGGCGTCGGGCGAGACGGAGATTAACCCTGAGCCCTCGGATGAGGCAGAGCTATCTCAAAAGGTGTCGGCGAGGCGGAACCAAACCCCTGTTATTCGAACAAGGGATGAAACGGTGCTCTCATACGTCCAGAAGTTTTTAATGTTCGGTGGTTATTGGTTCCACCTTCTGGGGTATCCTGGTATTAGGTCCCCGACAGTACCCTATCTAGGTTTTGCGATGGCTGTTCTCTTTATTGGATTTGGTGGGGGTAGCTTTGAAATATTTTACCCAATCAGCTTTTGACGGTGCCTCTTTCAAATTGTTTTCCCTAACACTTGTCCTTTTCACAAATTATTAGATATAAAACTAAATAATCTGATTTTGATGCTATGGCCTCGTTCGCTGGTCTGAAACTTGGCTGAAAAACACTGTTCCGGCTGAATTATTGTGAGAGAAAAATACTATTCCGGCTGAAAAAAGAAGCCGAACAAGCCGAATATGGGATAAGCCGAATAGGGCCTATGTATCCACTCCATGGAAGTATTACGTAGTAATTCAGGATAACACTTTTTTAATAATATATTTTGTTATGATGCTGGTGTCTGTTTCTGTACTACACTTGTTGGGTTATGTGGATATTTGCTATCAATTCTAACTGTCCTACCCAGTTTAGGTTGTTTGGTAGATGTTTTTTGTGAACAATATATTTTGTTGTGATTGTCTTGTCTGGTTCGGTGAACAGTTGTTGATGTATCTGGATATTTGCTATCAATTGTAACTGTCCTACCCATTTCAGGTTGTTTGGTTTCTCCGGACTCGCATCCTGTGATTGGTAGATTCACAGTCCCTGGAAAGGATGTGACATCATCAGTTTCAAATGCAGGTAAGTTGAAACTACAATCGTTTGTTTTGTTGCACATTTGCTGGTCCAATCTCATGGACTACATTTGCCTGGTTTTATTGCCCATTGTTAACAATTCTCTACCAAACTTAACTTAAAAAGAGCTACTTGTTGCAGGTGTACCAATGGTTTGTGTTTCACGGACCATGCCTTCTCAGTTGGCTGACAGCGCAAAAAAATGTTGGATTCCATTTGTGACACATTCAGGTACCTTTATATAATTATTTTAACCTTTCCTGTTACATCTTGCTATGGACTCAACAATCTATCATCCTTGTTGCAGTTACTGCTCCTGTCCCGCAGTTTATATTTAGTACTTGGGTGGCCCTACTAGATCTATTTCCATAAATGCAGCTAAATTGGCAAACTTTTCTCTAGATCCATTATGCTAAGTAAACTTTTCTCTAGTCTCTTTGTTTTTACTGACAAACCCCAGAACTTAAACCTTCCCATACAATCTTCTGTTGGTTGATTCATCTTTTTCCCTTTGTGATTGTATGGTTGCTGGTGTCCCATCTTAATATAAGTTTGGAAGTTCATGACCAGTCATGGTCGAATTGATCTGGTCAGCAAGGAGAGATTTTCTGTACCATGGCATGCTACTGCATTACACTTTAAAAGCTGGGGATCTTTTCTTTGTTGATTCCACTTGTTACTCGGACAACCATATTGAAACTAGATTCCAGCAAAGGGCCACTATATAAGTAATATACATCTTTAGATTGTTTTGGTGCTCCATTATTACAGTTTAGAATGGTCAGTTGGTCTTGTTTGGTTCTGTGATACAATTGTTTATGTATCTGGATATTTGCTATCAATTGTAACTGTCCTACCCATTTCAGGTTGTTTGGTTTCTCCGAACTCGCATCCTGTGTTCGGTAGATTCACAGTACCTGAAAAGAAAGTGTTGTTATCAGTTTCAAATGCAGGTAAATTGAAACAAACACTTGTTTTGTTTCACATTTGCTTCTCCAGTCTCATGTTCAACTTTTGTCTGGTTGTATTGCACATTGTTAACAATTCTCTACCAAACTTATCTTAAAAAAACCTACTTGTTGTAGGTGTGCCTATAGTTTGTGTTTCACAGACTATGTTTTCTCCATTGTCTGACAGTTCAAAAAATTATGGGCTTCCATTTGTCTCACATTCAGGTACCATTATATAATGATTTGAACCTTTCATGTGATATCTTGCTATAAACTTGACAATCTACCACCCTTGTTGCAGTTACTGCACCTATCCCGCAATTTATATTTGGTACTTTGGGTGGGCCTTCTAGATCATTTTCCATACATGCAGGTAAGTTGTCTAACATCATGCTAAGTATACTTTTCTTCAGTCTCTTTGTTTTTACTCAAACCCCAGAACTTAAACCTTCCCATACAATCTTCTGCTGGTTGATTCAACTTTTTGCCATTGAGATTGTATGGTTATCGGTGTCCCATCTTATTATTGGTTTGCAAGTTCATGATCATCCATGGTCGAATTATATATGTATAAATCCATAGTTACTAGTTAGTTTGGACCTTGATTGATTTTGCCAGCAAGGAATCTTTTCTTCGTTTATTCCAGATGGTACTCAAACAACCATATTGAAACTAGAAGCGTGCAAGTAGCCACAATATAAGTAATACTCATCTTTAGATTGTAATGGTGCTCGTCCATTAGAGTTTAGATGGTCAGTTGCTCATATTGCTACTTTAGTAGGCTGTGATTTGCTTTAGACAAGGATTACTTTAGTTGAGTTATCTTATGATGACATAGACTGCTGATTCGATGTAGTAAAGTATTTAAGCAGTGTTTTTTCAGCTTAGAAGATTGCACATTTTCATCCTATCCATTGCCATGTTGTGCTTGAATTAATTCTCTTGTGTACTAGCACTGCCTAGCTTCCTTGCTGTCGATTTAATAGAACAATTTACTTTCTCAATGAAATTAAATTACAAATATGTACTGACATAACAAGCTAGCAACACGTACTGAAATGCCTATCTACCTAGCAACCTAGACCTGCTTTTTTGTCCTTGCAATTCATGATTGAAAAGGTGATAACCACTTCCGAGAAGCACAGTACTACTATAATGTTTCTTTTTGAATGAATGGGTATAAGATTGTGCCAATTTCTTTCTCAGAGTTTAGAGTTTCTTTTTCATAGAAGCACTTGTAAGATTGTGTGTTCTAACAAAGAACACTGTTTGGCCTGTTTTTTATGCATAATAAGTAATAGCTGCTTATATATGTTGTGACCTCATTTTTGATTTTATGGATGCATAATAAGATTATTTGGATTTCTAGTTATTTATTTGCTCCATATCTGTTTTCTAACATACCTTTTTTTGCTCCACATCTGTTTTCTTTGGTAGGTCATTCAATGGAAATCGAATTATACATCAGAATATACAGAGACATTAGAACGTCATAAATACAAATGATTCATCTAACATATAGACATATTAGAACGTTATTAATGCAAATGATTCATATAAATCATTGTTTGAAGTAATTACTAACCTCCTTTAAAATATAAAAATGATAGAGCACTAAGTTCTGGAATATTCATTTGATCAATGATATTCCACTCATCGACGGTGACAAATACTATATGAAATGTAGTTTTCTTCTTCTTATAATAAAGTTCATTTGCTATAGTAGCATAAAAAACAATCACCAAACTTTTATGAGCTGCTTCATCACGAGAATATGTAAAGCCACTAGAAATTCCAGACCGATTCTCAGAATCTAAATCAACAAATTTTTCTAACTGCTCAAAAAAATCAGGATTATTTTTGAACTTGCCAGTAATGTCCTTAACAAACAATACCAGATTAACTGGCCCAAATACTTGTATAACACCGGAAAGACAATCAAACTTATATTGATCTTCAACTTCAATATAAAATATTGAGTCTGTATTTATTCCATGTGATTCATCAAGCTGAACTTTGCCCGCATCAATAAAACAAAATGTTAAAAATTAAACTTTAAAGAGACAATAATCTTTCAATGGAAACAAGAGGTAAAGCTACCATACTAAACTATGCGGTGTACTCTGTCCATTCAATTCGAAACACTGGAAGCCCCTTCAAATGATTTGACCACTTTTTCATTTTTTGTACAGAAAAGTGAGGCTCATCAACTTCTGACTCATTGGCTTTTGCTAAATCATCAGCAAAAACCATCAACTCTCTCGGTTTCCACATTGATACCAGATGACCGAAGCATCAAATACAGGACCAGCTGATCATAGTCCTTTGCAGATGATGAGACCTTCTCTCTCTGATCCTTTGCAGATGATGGGGCTTCCACATACTGAATGCAGTGCTCACCGCTGAGAACATCACATATTGTCACACAGTCAGACCACAACAATAACTTCTGATTGCCCAATTCCTTGGCTTTGGATAGAAGAACAAAAGCTGCATAGAACTTCGCTTTTGTTACTGATTTACGGCTAACGTTTTTAAAAATTTTAGAATAGATTATTTCATCCCCTCGCTAGAGGATAAAAGCCAAACTATAACTTTCTGCATCATAAGATGCGTCGCACTCTGCTTTGCAAAAATCCAGTTCGGTGTCATCTTGGCGGTCAATTATACTATGATCATACATCAATATTTGAATTTTTGATATTAATAATTTCCAGTTTTCAATAACATAGATTTTTTAATCAAATAATCCAACAACATGTTCCACTCATCAATAGTCATACCAGACTCATGAGCCATAATATCAAAAGCACTGAAATATTTTGGATTGTGATTAGCTATCTGAAATGTTTGTCGTTGTAAAAACACTATTGAGTGATGACTCAAATCTTTATCTTTAAGAACCATTAAACATCTTGAAACAAGCAATGGTCTCACAAACTCATTGTACCTTTTCTCAAACCCAAGAATCTTACAAACCATATCACCTTTTTCAATAGATATCCTCTCACATAATTCTTTACTATCACCAATCTGGATTTCAAAAAGCTGATCAGAACAGTTATATAGATTATGCTCGGTGACTGCATCATCAGGATTATTGGTTCCTGCAATGAATTTTGCAGTAAAAAAAGACGACAAATAAATAACTAGAAATCCAAATAATCTTATTATGCATCGATAAAATAAAAAATGAGGCCACAATATATATAAGCAGCTATTACTTATTATGCATCAAAAACAGGCCAAACAGTGTTCTTTGTTAGAACACACAATCTTACAAGTGCTTCTATGAAAAAGAAACTCTAAACTCTGAGAAAGAAATTGGCACAATCTTATACCCATTCATTCAAAAAGAAACATTACAGTAGCACTGTGCTTCTAGGAAGTGGTTATCACCTTTTCAATCATGAATTGTAAGGACAAAAAAGCAGGTCTAGGTTGCTAGATAGATAGGCATTTCAGTACGTGTTGCTAGCTTGTCATGTCAGTACATATTTGCAATTTAATTTCATTGAGAAAGTAAATTGTTCTATTAAATCGACAGCAAGGAAGCTAGACAGTGCTAGTACACAAGAGAATTAATTCAAGCACAACATGGCAATGGATAGGATGAAACTGTGCAATCTTCTAAGCTGAAAAAACACTGCTTAAATACTTTACTACATCGAATCAGCAGTCTATGTCAGCATAAGATAACTCAACTAAAGTAATCCTTGTCTAAAGCAAATCACAGCCTACTAAAGTAGCAATATGAGCAACTGACCATCTAAACTCTAATGGACGAGCACCATTACAATCTAAAGATGAGTATTACTTATATTATGGCTACTTGCACGCTTCTAGTTTCAATATGGCTGTTTGAGTACCATCTGGAATCAACGAAGAAAAGATTCCTTGCTAGCAAAATCAATCAAGGTCCAAACTAACTAGTAACTACGGATTTATACATACATAATTCGACCATGGCTGATCATGAACTTGCAAACCAATAATAAGATGGGACACCAGTAACCATACAATCTCAAAGGCAAAAGGTTGAATCAACCAGCCGAAGATTGTATGGGAAGGTTTAAGTTCTGAGATTTGAGTAAAAACAAAGAGACTGGAGAAAAGTATACTTAGCATGATGTTAGACAACTTACCTGCATGTATGGAAAATGATCTAGAAGATCCACCCAAAGTACCAAATATAAATTGCGGGACAGGTGCAGTAACTGCAACAAGGGTGGTAGATTGTCAAGTTTATAGCAAGATATGACATGAAAGGTTCAAATCATTATATAATGGTACCTGAATGTGAGACAAATGGAAGCCCATAGTTTTTTGAACTGTCAGACAATGGAGAAAACATAGTCTGTGAAACACAAACTATAGGCACACCTGCAACAAGTAGGTCTTTTTAAGATAAGTTTGGTAGAGAATTGTTAACAATGTGCAATACAACTAGACAAAAGTTATCCATGAGACTGTTGACGCAAATGTGAAACAAAACAAGTGTTGTTTCAATTTACCTGCATTTGAAACTGATGAAACACTTTCTTTTCAGGTACTGCGAATCTACCGAACACAGGATGCGAGTCCAGAGAAACCAAACAACCTGAAATGGGTAGGACAGTTACAATTGATAGCAAATATCCAGATACATAAACAACTGTATCACAGAACCAAACAAGACCAACTGACCATTCTAAACTCTAATAATGGAGCACCAAAACAATCTAAAGATGAATATTACTTATATAGTGGCCCTTTGCAGGAATCTAGTTTCAATATGGCTGTCTGAGTACCAAGTGGAATCAACAAAGAAAAGATCCCCAGCTTTTAAAGTGTAATGCAGTAGCATGCCATAGTACAGAAAATCTCTCCTTGCTGACCAGATCAATTCGACCATGACTGGTCATAAACTTCCAAACTTATATTAAGATGGGACACCAGCAACCATACAATCACAAAGGGAAAAAGATGAATCAACCAGTAGAAGATTGTATGGAAATGTTTAAGTTCTGGGATTTGTCAGTAAAAACAAAGAGGCTAGAGAAAAGTTTACTTAGCATAATGGATCTGGTTTATTTTAAAGGAGGTCAGGAATTGCTTCAAACAGTGATTTATATGAATCATTTGCATTAATGTTGTTTTAATGTGTCTATATGTTCGATGAATCATTTGCATTTATGACGTTCTAATGTCTCTGTATATTCTGATGTATAGTTCGATTTCCATTGAATGACCCTAATAGAAAGGATAAAGGTGACCTACCAAAGAAAAACAGATGTGGAGCAAAAAAAAAAACGGACATACCCAGTGCAGAGAGCTCCCGCTCTGTGCGGGGTCTAGGGAAGGGTGTCAGTGGCAAGTCTTGCCCTCGTCTGTGCAATGCGATGAGACCGCTACTCAAACCTGGGACCTTTCGGTCACAGGCGGTAAGACTCTACCGCTTGCATCAGGCCCGTCCTTCGTGGAGCAAAAAAAAAGGCATGTTAGAATTTTTTTTCTTCTTCTGTACAGGCGTGTTTTTTCCCCAAGTATTCATGAACATCTATGTAATTGTCATAAGTGACTTCAATGTGCCCAGGTTTCATCGTCTAGTAAAAGTGAAGGACCATTAAGCCAGTCAACAAATGGAGATGGAGGTCGTTGAAGTGATTTGGAAGGCTGTGGAATCGAACCGAGCATCTGCTCGCTTAGGCTCATCTGAGATAACATAAGTTGTGAAGCTAAGAATTGAACTTAGGACTTTTTTGTATGCATGCAACTTGTAATTGCTCGTGAGAATTGAACTTAGGACCGACCTTCCTGTGGGATGGAACCCAACATCTGCCCTCTTAAGCTCACCCGATGTAACTTATGCAGTGGACCTGAGAATTGAACTCATGACCTATCGTGTGCATGCAACTTAGTATCTGCTCCTGAGAATTAATTTAACCTTACCTAACTGTATTGGAACTTGTTTTGAATGTTTCGAACAGATAAGTGAGAATATTTTCAGCTAGAGGTTAGTAATGTACATTTTGTACTCACCTCAATGTTTGGTTTTTTCTTGAGGACGTGGCTTTTTGGACTTCCTCAGTTGTTTGTCCTCGTTTATCACTTTTTTTTTAAAAAAAGAACAAACACAGTTTGCAAACGTGTAGAATGAATATTAAATCTTGATACATCAACTGAGTTAACTTTTCTTCTTTTTCTTCGTACGATGAGCCTGAGCCTGAGGTAGCTGGTTTGTTTTTGCCTGCCTTCGATACTGGCATAAGTGGTTGTTTTCCCAGATAACGGCAATTGGGTAGGGTTGTCAGCACCAATTAGGTAGGGTTATCCTTATGACTTTAAATGTAGGGTTGTCAGCACCAATTAGGTAAAATCTTAACCAGAAAGGTAAACTTGTGGCCAATCCATGAGGAATTTTCGGGTGGATTTTCTTTCATACTTTGTCTTAAAGAGCTTAAACACTCTTTGATCTGTTCGGTTCCTTTCTTTACAAAGAACATAAACTCAAGATCAAGATGATGATTTCATTTCTCTCACCGGGACCTCCACATTCCCACATTCTTGAAATCTGTACACATAAAGGTGTGTTTGGATCGGTCAAAAAAGGGTGTGTTTGTTTCCGGGCTTGTTTCTAGCCTGGCTAGCTTCTAAGCCTGGCCAGCCCCTCGAGGGTGTGTTTTGTTGCTTGATTTGTTTCGATATAGTCACATCTTCTCCGAATTGATAAGGTTACCTCAATTCATGTCGCCGTTTGGAAGCAGGGTGCAGGTAGGCCGGGGTGCAGAATTGCAGGTTTGAGTTTGACAAGGTAGCTTGTGGTCGGGCTGGCCTGCCGTAAGCCATAACGTTAATCAATGTATAGAACTGGTATATATGAGCTTGCTTATTCTAAGCCTGTAGTGTAAATTGCGCAATGTTTTGAACTCCAAATAAACACTCAAACACAGTTCACAGAAATATTCTGAAGACAAAATAACGAAACAAAAAATGTTATTACTTTAAAATATATTTCCTTAATCAAACTTCATACATTCTGTAAGGCACAAACGTGCATAACAATTAAATAGCTCCCCAATGAACTCATGAGTGACACTTCAGCTGCATTTATGCACCTTAGTTCCTAATTTAGTAATAATGAACTTAAGAATGAATCACAAACATTAGCCTAGAAAGTCATGTTGACCTCTATGTTAGCGGCCCATCTACGGCAGATACTTCAGAAGAAGCGGCCTAGGTGCTTCGGACTGGAAAACGCGTTCGCCAGCCCAACGTGCGTCTAGCTGACGCGGAATGGCTGTGATTGTGTCTGCGAGCACCGTCGGGCGGAAGCCTTGTAAAATAGACGCTATGAGCGAGAAAGGGGGATTATGAAGAATCTTGTAACCAGACTCTAAACTCTAAACACTCCTCCTTCCTGCCTCTCCTTCTCGCCTGATTTTTGTGTTGTTCGTCTGATCCTTTACCCAATTTGCTTCTATTTCCTGCCTAGTGCTGACAATTGGTATCAGAGACACCGATTCTGGGTTTCCACATCGATCCGCTTTTACTCCATCGGTTGATTTGAGCAAGTGATCCGGTTGGCTCGATCTCGTTTCTAGCAGTGAGCTGCTGCTAGGGATTTGGTCGCCGTAATTCCCTTCTCCGCTTGAATCGACTTGTGGTTGCGGCAGATCTGGATCGTTCCCAACCTTTAGCCCACGACCACTTCACCCGACGACAGCACCGACTGGGAATCATGAATCCGAAGACCAAAATCATCCTCGAAGAGATCAACCGCCAATTCAACGAGCATGACAAGAAGTGGGATTCGCGTTTTGCGGATCAGGAAGCGCGCCTCTCGCCAGATCCGGGACTTCGAGCAGGCGCAGGAGGGGTGCATGGCGGCTCTGGACAAGGCCACTGCGTCGCTCGATGAGTGGCGGCCATCGATTGAAGGCCTCGTTGATGACATGAAGCTTGACATCTCGAAGTCCAAGTTGGAGGTGTCGAAGATCTCTCGCAACTGGGAGCGGGCGATTCTGGAGCAACCGGCTACCACGCCGGGCGTCTTCGCCGCCGTTCCGTCAGCTGTCGAGCGTCCATTCGTCAACGCTCCAGCAAATCTGCCCAATGGGCACTGCGTCGACTGGGAAGTGGATGTGGGGTAGTTTCTGCCCTGATTCATTCCCCGGTCAAGGGTATGCCACCATTCCCCACTCCACCCTCTCCGAGATCTGTTTTCCAGTCTATTGATGATCCTGGAGTTCGTAGTGGTACTACTGGGGTGGGGCATAATGGGTTCCAGCCATCCAAACTTCCTAAATTTGATTTTCCTATGTTTGACGGATCCCAACCTAAATACTGGCTTAGTCAATGCAAGGATTACTTTGATCTCTATGGTACTGAACCTCACATGTGGGTTAGGGTTGCTAAAATGCATTTTACAAACGTTGCTAAGTGTTGGTACCCTTCTGTTGAATCCCAGCTTCAGTCCGCTACTTGGCCTACTTTTACTTGCTTGATCCTTGATCGTTTTGGCCAGGATGAGCATGAGCTTTTGCTTAGACAACTCTTCCAAATCCGTCAAACTAATTCTGTTCAAGAGTACATAAACCAATTCATTGCTATCGTCGATGATTTATCAGCTTATGGTGGTACCACAGACCCTCTTTACTATGCTATGAGATTTGTTGATGGTTTGAAAGATTATATTCGAGCTGCAGTGGCTTTGCATCGTCCCCAAAATTTGGATACTGCTTGCCTTCTTGCTAAATTGCAGGAGGAGGTTGCTGATCCGGCCAAGAAGAGGGACTTCCACCGTGCGGAACATCCGGCGGGGCCTCGTCTGTACGCCCCGCGGGCGTTTCCACTACCTCCACCACCTCCCCGTCTTACCCTCCCGACCGCCGAGGTGAAGCCGGTTGTGGACGCTGGGCGTGGACCGACCTTGGATGAGCGCTGGTCCGCTCTCCGCGTGACCCGGCGTGCTCAAGGCCTCTGTATGAGGTGTGGTGGAAAATGGAGTCATGATCATCAATGCCCTGCTGCCGTCCAACTACATGTCGTGCAAGAGCTGCTGGATGTTTTTCGTGAAGCCACTCCTATTGAAGTTGCGGATTCAGTTCAGGAAGCGAAGCCGAAGCAATTGTTTCTCTCTTTATCAGTGACAGCAGTAACTGGAATGGTTCAACCGCGCACTATGTGTTTTTGGGGGCTCCTTGGTGATCACCATGTTAAAATTCTGCTTGATTCAGGTAGTTCACATACCTTTATCAGCTCAGCTGTTGCTTCGGCATTTCCAACTCTGCAACAGTTATCTCCTCCCTTGCAAGTCCAGGTCGCGAATGGGTAGGTACTCACTTGTTCTTCACACATTCCTGATGTTGGTTGTTCTATCTAGGGTTGTCAGTTTTCTTCTGATCTGAAGATTCTTCCATTGTCCTCTTATGACATGATCTTGGGTTTGGATTGGTTGGAAGCCCATAGTCCGATGACAGTCCATTGGGGCTAGAAATGGATTCAGCTCCAACATCATGGCAATGCTGTTCAGTTAGTGGGTATTCTACCGGATCTGACAGCTGGAGCAGTTTTACAGTTCTGTTCTCTTGATCATCAGTAGTTTTCTGATCCTCCTGCTTACCCTGTCGAAGTTCAGCAATTGATACAAGATTACTCGGGGTTGTTTGATCCGCCAAATCAGTTGCCTCCTTCTCGCAACTGTGATCATTCAATTCCCCTAGTTCTTGGTGTAGCTCCGTTCTCTTCTCGTCCTTACCGTTTCTCCCCAGCTATCAAGGATGAGGTGGAGAAACAAGTCAAGGACATGTTGGCCTCAGGTATTATTCAAAAGAGTACCAGCCCATTCTCTTCGGCTATACTGTTGGTCAGAAAAAGGACAATACATGGCGGTTTTGTGTCGATTACCGGCAATTGAATGCTATCACAGCCAAAGGCAAATTTCCCGTACCCATAATTGATGAGCTTCTAGATGAGTTGGTTGGAGCTTCTTGGTTTTCTAAACTCGATTTGCGCTCAGGTTTCCACCAGATTCGGTTGAAGCCCGGTGAAGAGTTTAAAACCGCATTTCAAACTCATTTTGGACAGTTTGAGTTCAGAGTCAGCCGTTTGGCCTTACGGGAGCACCTGGAACATTTCAAGATGCTATGAATTCCACTCTGGCTCCTTTTCTTCGGAAATTTGTCTTGGTTTTCTTCGATGATATCTTGATCTTCAGTCCATCCTATGAGCAACATCTTCACCACCTACAGTTAGTTTTTCAGCAGCTTCAAGTTCATGACTGGAAGATCAAACTGACTAAATGTGAGTTCGCCAAGCAAAGTATTGTATATCTTGGCCATGTCATTACTCCAGCAGGGGTTACCACTGATCCTCAGAAAGTAGCGGCTGTGGTCAATTGGCGTACTCCCCAGTCCGTTAAGGATTTGCGCAGTTTCTTAGGTTTAGCGGGGTATTACAGAAAATTTGTCTGTAATTTTGGTGTCATTGCAAAACCATTGACTGAGCTACTTAAAAAGAACACCTTGTTCATCTGGACTGCTTCACACGATCAGTCATTCCAAGCTCTCAAGCAAGCCCTGAGTTCTTCACCAGTTCTTGCTTTGCTTGATTTCTCCAAGCCATTTAGCATTGAGACGGATGCTAGTGCTAGTGGTATTGGTGCTGTTCTTACTCACCAACGTTTGCATATGTCATGGCAGCAGAAGCTCTTTTCTAAGCTCATTGGTCTCCAGTTTCACATTGTATACAAGCCGGGTGCTGCAAACCATGTAGCTGATGCCTTGTCTCGCAAGAGCTTCCATGATTCATCATGTGCTGCTATTTCTGTGGTTGCCCCTACTTGGATACAAGAGGTGGTGTTAGGATATGCAGCTGATCCTATCTCATCCGAGATGATAGCCAAACTCACCATTGATTCTGCAGCCGTGCCAAGATTTTCTCTACGAGACGGTGTTCTACGTCAGGGAACACGTATTTGGATTGGGGACAACAAGGTACTACAGCAGAGAATTCTCCATGCCATCCATGCCAGCGCTTTGGGGGGTCACTGTGGATTTCCGGCAACATATACTCGGTTGAAGCAGCTATTCCAGTGGCGTGGCATCAAATCCGCTACACGAGACTTCGTTCAAGCTTGTATTACTTGCCAACAGGCTAAGCCCGATCGAAGTCGGTTGCCTGGTCTTCTTCAACCTCTGCCAGTACCTGTTGTTGCTTGGCACACTATATCTCTGGATTTCATTGAGGGGCTGCCCTGCTCTGGTAATGTTAAGTGTATTCTCGTTGTGGTAGATTCCTTCACCAAGTGTGGCCATTTCCTGCCCTTGCTCCATCCGTTTACAGCTGCTGTGGTGGCTAAGCTATTTCTCAACAATGTCTATCGTTTGCATGGTCTGCCAACTACCATTATCTCTGATCGGGATCGTATTTTTACCAGTCAATTTTGGCGTGAGCTATTCTGTTTGGGCGATGTCTCCTTGCAGATGAGTTCAAGTTACCACCCGCAGTCTGATGGTCAGACTGAACGCCTCAATCAGACCATGGAGACCTTCTTACGCTGCTTTGTCAATACATGCCCGGCCAAATGGTCTTCTTAGATTGCTTTGGCGGAGTTATGGTACAATACTTCCCCTCACTCTGCACTTGGCTGTTCTCCTTTTGAAGCTCTTTATGGCTACCCACCTCACCATTTTGGAATCTCTGTCCTGGATGATGTGGTTGTACCTGAACTGTCTTCTTGGCTTCAAGATCGTCAAGTCATGACTGATTTGATCCGTCAACACTTAGCCCAAGCCAAACACCGTATGAAACGTCAAGCTGACAAGAAGCGATCTGAACGTCAATTCAGTGTGGGTGATATGGTGTTTGTTAAGCTGCAACCTTATGTTCAGTCTTCGCTGGCCCCTCGATCTAATCAGAAGTTGTCTTTCAAGTTCTATGGTCCATTCCAGATCATGGAGCGCATTGGTCAGGTGGCTTATAAGTTGCTTTTGCCCAGTTCCGCTGCTACCCACCCGGTGTTTCATGTTTCCCAATTGAAAGCTATGGTTCTCCCTTAGGTCCAGGTATCTCCATCTTTACCAGCTGACATTGAGTTGCATCGGGTTCCTATGGAGGTTTTGCAGCGTCAGGTCATGCCTACTTCTAATGGTTCGGTGGAGCAAGGCCTCATCCTCTGGTCTGGCTGGCCGTCAGAAATGGCAACCTGGGAGAATTTGCAGCAGTTGCGTCAAGCTTTTCCCAAAGCTCCTGCTTGGGGACAAGCAGGCTTCCAAGGACCGGGGGGTGTTAGCGGCCCATCTACGGCAGATACTTCAGAAGAAGCGGCCCAGGTGCTTCGGACTGGAAAATGCGTTCGCTGGCCCAACGTGCGTCTAGCTGGCGCGGAATGGCTGTGATTGTGCCTGCGAGCACCGTCGGGCGGAAGCCTTGTAAAATAGACGCTATGAGCGAGAGAGGGGGATTATGAAGAATCTTGTAACCAGACTCTAAACTCTAAGCACTCCTCCTTCCTGCCTCTCCTTCTCGCCTGATTTCTATGCTGTTCGTCTGATCCTTTACCCAATTTGCTTCTATTTCCTGCCTACTGCTGACACTCTAGTTTCAAATACACGTTGTTGCTGGCCCATGCTGCCTGTTGCTAACTAAGAAATTGTTAGTAAAAGTCACACAAAATGACAGGCTAAAAGCCTGAACATTTTGTGCGACCTCAAAACTTAATTAGCCTAGAAAGGATAGACTTGTGTATCAACAACAAACTCACCTGCAACTTGAGCATGTCCTTCTGGATCATCTTGAATACGTCTTATATTGCAGTTTCCAATTGCATGAGAGGCTTTAGATCTGATATATGAGATAAGCAAGAACAGGAAATGTGCACCAGCATTTACACTTTCAATTCCAGTTAAGTTGGTAACACAAGTATCTTTTACTGAATGATCAAATGACAATTGTAAACATTCAGGAAGGAAAGAAGCCAGAGAACACCCAATTGTCTTAAGTTTTTTTTTCTTTTTTCCTGTCCTCTGCTGGCCGTGGTTCTGATGCTGCTGCTGCTGCATCATAGCGAGCTGATGGTGCCCATCCATCATGTTCTGCATGACAGATTGCAATGTCAATTGTAGTTTGATCCCACCAACCATATATATATGCAGCAGAAAGTGCTTCACGCCTTCTTCCAGCACACCAACCATACTTTTCTCAACTTAGTCTCAGTCTTAGGTGTGAGTGATGACTGTAGGTCTGTAGTGACTAGCTACTACTGAAATTTCGTGCACTAATTACAATACCCAGCCTAATTTCGTACTACTACTGGCCATGAATCGGTTCTGAAAGAAAAGAGTTACTAAATGACAATGACTATGCTGTTTTTTTCAGCAGCACATGCTAGGTGAATGACAACTTGTATTACCTTTTTGTTTTAAAAAAGGCTAGAACTGAAATATGATTAATTAATCTAACATTGGTTGCTACTAATTATCACTACAATAACCTTACTCGATTGAACAAGTGGGTGATAATGAGCAGCTCTGCTAAGTAACTAAGAAGAAATGCAGTAATGCACCATGGAAAGAAAATCCAGAGGAACTTGGAACCTCTACAACTACACCTCTCCAAAGCACGCCGGCCAGGGCGAAGCGCTCATGGAGCCATGGAGGTCGCCCCGCTGCAGCAGCACCTCGGAGGGAGAGAAGACGCACGGAATCGGCGACTGCTCATGGAGGTCGCCCCGCAGCAGCAGCACCTCGGCGACTGCTCATGGAGGCGCGGTGGCCGAGCGGCGCGGCCGGCTCGTTCGCGCTCGTGTAGAAGCGTCGCGGCGCGGCCGGCTCGTCCTCCTGCCGAGCTCGGCGCTGGCATGGACCAGCCTGCCGCCGAAGTCCTTCCCAGCCTGACCGAGGAAACAGCGGCGGGGCCGCCGGAACCGAAGGGGACGATGGGGAGGACGATGTCGAAGGGGATTTGCTTGTGCTTCGCCGGCGGCCACGGGGATGAGGAGCGGCGCGGCTCGAGCATGGCGCCGGAGGGAGGGAAGACGCACGGAACGTGAGGACGGGAGGTGACGGGAACCGAGAGTCGCACCTAGCCAGGCCTGGCCACGAGAAAACGAGATGCTCCCGCGTTTCCACTAAGGCCATGTTTAGTTTCCAAAATTTTTTTTTCCTATATTTGGACATATTTATAGAGTATTAAATATAGACAAAAAAAATTAATTGCATAGTTTTTGACGAAATCGCGAGACGAATCTTTTAAGCCTAATTAGTCCATAAAAAGCCTTAAGTGCTACAGTAACCCATATGTGCTAATGACCGATTAATTAGTATTATTAGATTCGTCTCGCCTGATGGGTTCTGTAATTTGTTTTTTTATTAATATTAAAAACCTCTCCCGACATCCTTCTAACACCTCCAATGTGACAAAAAAAAAAAAAAAGTCGCCTTCCCAGCTAAACACACCCTAAGCCACGCCAAAAGAGTGGTCGGTGGCTGAGTTGGGCTCCGCCACCCAACCAAACCGTTATATCCGTTTTTATGGGTCTGACCATAAGAATTTGGCTAGAAAAATTAGATCCGTTTTTATGGGTCTGAAGGTAGTAGAGCTCTTCTAAACAGCCCTCACTCCACACTACATAGGGTTTATTCTAGAAAATGAGAGTAATTATTTCCAGTTAAAAATCTGCTTCGAGAGAATTTGGAGCTGTTTCTTAAACCATTTTTTTTCAATCCATTCAATGCTTTTAACGAGAAGACTGCCACGCCACCGAGGCAGAGGCACACCCGTCTCGCTCGTGGCGCAACTGGGTGACCACCTCCGACGCTCGACGCTCGACACCGGGTGCCCCGGTCTAGCTAGCCTCGTCGGCTCCTTCGCCTGGTCGTCGTCGGGCCCTTCGCCGGCGACGAACACCAATCAGGTGTGCGCACCCCCTCTCTTCCCTTCCTTTTGTGCGAAACCGCGCTTCCGAACCCTAACTCGAGCTGTTTGGGTATCTGTATTCGGATCTGTTCTAGTTACAAGTGTATATACATGTATGTATTATGCCTACTAAATTCGATTTTCTTGCAAAAAGAAAACATTGGGTCTACATGTGTGCACCCATGTCCTTTACGACTGGGTCCGCCCCCTGACTTTAGGCATATAAGAACTCAATTTACCTCATGGTCTTCTGGATCGATGTTCGACTGTGGCATGCTTTTGCAGCAATTGTGTTTGAATCTTAATTCCAGATTAAACTTTTTTCAGAAAACACGAAAGGATGGCATTGAAATTTAAGGCACCTGGCTACATTATCCTGAAAGAGGAAGCTTCCTGCAACAAAGATAATGATAATGGTAAAGATGGATCACTTCCAATAAGAAAAAGGTATCCGCGGCATCCTGTCCCTTATTTTGAAGTTAATGAAGGATACGATAGGGATAAGATAGATGAGGTATGATAACTATCTATCCGTGTGATATTTCACTCCTATTTATATTTATATTTCTTCCCTTAGCACTGACTCTTGGCATTCTCTTTCAGTTCATGCTAGAAAGGTCTATTTCTATCGCCAAGTCCCGGCCAAATGACATAATCATCCCAGACCCTGCTCCCCAGGTTTGTTATCTTCATTACAGAAGTTGATTGATGGTTCATTCCATTATATTAATTATTTTGTTTAATCATGTAATATTATAGGGTAGTTAAAGTCTACTGTACATTGTTGTCATATATGAACCTTGCCTAGGAACATGAATCACATGCCTGAACCATGATAGGCTTTAGATCCTCTCGTATTCTCTCTCTTCCCTTCTCGTTGCATGTTGGGTTTCATGGTTTTATCATTGCTGCTATTCTTATTGTCATATATGCACCTCCATAGACTTTATCTTGATGTGCTTTGTTATAGTTGGATAACTGATGCCTTTACCTTTTTCAACTGTGATGCATCCATCTAGTGGGTGAATGATACCCTCTTTGACAAAATTGACGAGCTGAAGCCCATCCTTGTAAAGGATAGTGTCCGGTGCTTCCTCCGATTATTCAAGAACTGTGGAGGCAGGGGCATGTCATGGAATTTAACCGTCACCGCACGCACCTTAAACCTCATGGTCTGTTATAATGCTCTGCGATGTGCAAAAGTTGTATTGGAGGGCAAGGCACCTGAGCTCTATGGAATGCACGCCAATCCCAACTGCATAAACCCATATGGATACTTCCCGCTCCATGAAGCTGCTGAAAGGTTCTCTTGTGACATGATCAAGTTGCTTTTACGCCATGGCGCATCAGCCAATGTGCACACTGTTGGCAATGATGTCATCGAGAACCTACTTCCACTCCATGTTGCAATTGAGAATACTTGCATCCATAAGTATCTGGAGGACAATCTTTCTCCCAGCCAGAGTCATTTGGATTATATCTACAAGCTTATCCATCTGCTGTGTCTACCTGAAATGGTTTGTTTCCCTTCCCTGTACGAGTTTCTTGTGCCGCATGACATAAATGCTAAATGACAGATTTTTGTTCCTTGGTGTTTAACAGAAGATCTTCTTGGATACAACTAGATTGCTTGCTGAAAAAAACAAATAATCTACTTGAAGAGCTCTGGAACTACATTGAGAATGGAAAGCTTATCCAGTCTGCGATTCTACTACTGGCTGCTCAGGAGCAGATTCGCAGGGGTTGTTCCTCCAAGATAAATGGTAGTAGTAAAAAAGATGGGTTTTACGTTATCAATAAGCGTATACTGTGGCTTTCATTTGCCTTGAGATGGGAGAAAGGTTCAAATGAAATGGCAGAGAAGCTTCTGAAGGAAAGAAGAGCACTTATTGATTGCACAGGGTTGCTTGTTGATGTAATTTCCCATACCGGTCAACGTCTTTCTTCATATATTCAGGCACATTCAGAGGTACTCATTTTTTGTTATATTGTACCCATGGTTCCTCACATCCTCAGATGCCTGTTGCTTAATATTTGTATTTACTGTTGCTATATGTGTTGTCTAAAAAAAAGCATGCCCTAATTTTAGCAAGAAGAATGTTAATAATTCTTACGTTGACTGAAAAGAATAGTATATGTTTTATTTGACAACTTTGTAATTAGAGTTCATTCTTCTATACAAATCTATACAGAAATGAACTTTGTAAAGACTTTCACAAGATCACCAGTTGTTTTGCAGGCTGTCAGAATCTAGTTGCATAGATTAGCATATCTTCTGTTTAGCTTTGAGTTTCAACTTAGCATACTAAATATCATAAGACTATGCTTCCCCAAAAGTGTCGTGGTGTTATGGCGAGTGGGCTGGTTCTGGCCCTGGACGTGCTGCATCAGCAGCCTAGGATTAGTTGACAGTTTTTTCGTTTGTTCATGTTTGTTAGCAGATAAGATTCATTAGTTACCAGGATAAGATTCGTTAGTAGGTTTGTTGGGTGCTTTGTCTATAAAGGTATCCATAGGTAGCTAGGGAAGGTAAGCAGAAATAGATCCAAGAAGCAGCTCAGAGCCTACACACTCCACAGCAAGGGCGAGGCAACTGATCTATCTGCTGTTTTTGTATCAAGTGCCCAATCAATTTACCACATCATCTTTGGTATCAGAGACCTTGATCCTCGGTCCTGTGCCAGATTTCTTTCATATCGTGCTTCCGCTCCGCCATTCCTGCAACTACCACCAGCCAATAACTACTGCCTTCCATGGGTGATATCATCACCGTCTCTGCGGGGTACGATCGCCTCTCCGCAGGGATCGATCGTATCTATGAGATGGTCCTCAAGCTCAGTGATCTGATGAAGTCTCGGGACTCGTCGCTGCTGCCACCATTGTCAGTGTCATCCAGGGTGAAGCACGAGTCTGTTCAATCTCTGGCCTTGATGTCTGCTCCACCGAAGCGGGTGCCCTCCTCAGTCTTAGCTGCATCATCTGCACCATCATCATGAGACCGCTTGTCTGCCAGGCTGGATTTTGATTCAAACAAAATGAATGAAGATATGATTCAAAAAAATTTAGAACTAAATACAACCCATTTTAACTTGTTGCACTTCATTCTTGGCAAACACACAGAAGTACGCGAGCTGAGAATCGGAGTCGTGCGAAACCAGGTCCTAGCCGTTTTGAGTGCTAACATAGAAAACGTGAATCATTCTGGTTCTTGCTTCGTAGGCTGGAAATCTTGTTTGGTACCGATTCTCAGGTATCCAAACACACCCTTAGCCTGCAAACTCCAGATCCTGGGACTGGGAGCTCATACCATAATTTGTCTGTGGGCCCGTATGTATACAGTTCATGATCAACATTTTTGTCTGATCTTCATTTTCTATCGTATAGCCTGAAGAAAATTGACAGATTTCTCTTTGATAATCCAGAGCAGAACAATTGGTGATTTTAATGCTTGTTCCATGCACTTTATAGTCAAATGCATTTATAATAGCTGGGAGCAAGAATAAATGAACCAATATAAAGTTTAGTTTAAAATATAGAAGTGCGAAGCCATTCATGACTTGTACCTTTGAAGCGTCTAGATTATAATCTTTGGTTACAAAACTCGTGGAAACTAAGAGATTTTGCTTATCAATCTAGATGTATACGAATTGTATGTGATTGTATGTTTAGCTGCTTTTGTACACTGTTCTATTGTCTTCCCACTCATATTGTATAATTGCAAATTTCTTGTTGAAACAATTCTTTGCATCATATCTCTGCTACCATTGGTTATATGAGATACAGTAGACCTATGTTGATGATATATTGTCTTTTGTGTTTATTTTTATTCTACCTTATACATCAGCTTGTATGTCATGCAGGTGCCCCGTGTGGAGGTCTTGGAACATGTTTCATCTATCCTCAAGGAATATGGGTTTAATCCTACTGGAGAAATCATGGACACTATAAACCTGTACTAGTCTTTATATTGTTTCACACAAAAAAAATCTATGCGAACACATGTTTAATCTGCTGATTTATTTTATTTTTTTCTTGAAGCCGGCCTTATGACTGCAAAATGTCAGACACAGAGACATTTAGCAAAGGTGTGCAGGCTCAAGTTATTCTTTTTGCATTTAACAAAAATGAGCCCTAACCTCTACTTTCTTTTTTTTTATGGAGAACCGGGCTTATAAATCCAAACATGGCAGTTATGGAATCAGATAATCTGCACGCTGCAGAGGAAAAGGTAAAAATAATCAAGTATTGGAGCATCATTGTCCACTTCTTGTCGTGCAATTTGTCCCTATTGTGATATCTAAGTACATAAGATGTTGTTCACACAAATAGTATTGTGTGGTACTGATGCAGCCAAGCAGGGCAGTAGTCAGATAAGCCACTTGCATGATTAGTTTGTTATCAAGTTATGTACTTATATTTGCTTGCTAGTTGTCCATTCTTATGGGCTGGTGCATATAAGGCACACCAATATCTCTTTGTTAGAAAGGCAAAGTTGTTCTCAACTTCATATCTCTAGTCTTCGAATGGTCTCTACATATTTTTCTGTTATGTACATTTACATGTTCATGCAAACTATTTTATGCCAGGGTATTGTTCTAGAACTTATTGCCCTGTGAACAAATCTGAAAGTAATTGCTAAGTTATAAATAAAATGTCTTTGCTTTAGTTACATTATGATAACATCTATTTTTCTTTCCTCTTAGGTGGATTCCTAATCTTGCGATAACAGTGCTTGGTCTTGTTTCGGGTTAGAGCGAGGGTGTTTGCTAATATTGTGGCAGCAGCAGAACAATAGCTATAAGAATTCCGCCCTTTCCCTGTTTGATTTTTTTTGAAAGTTTTTAAAATGGTCTAATGAATTTAAAAATTCCCAAGTTGAGAAATCTGTTTTTTTTTAATTGCACCAAATACAGATGGCCTACTGCAATGCCACAGCAGCTCAATTATGATTGAACTCTTTCATGCTAATGTGGAGACTAGTGTGTTTCCCATCAGGTCATTTACCAAGGAAAATGGGTAACTGCAGCTACAAAAAAAAATGATAGGAAATGATACAAGTTGTGAAATTAAACTAGCGCTTGGCCAAAACTCTATTGGCCTTGGCCATAATTAGTGAAAGAAGATGTGGCTCGGGAAAACTTGGTAGATTGATTATGGAGGTACCAAATGAGTACAATATATATAGGCAATGATTGTCAAGGGTTTATAGAAACACCCAATCAACGGTGATCCTTGCCTAAACCAAGATCATCTACCATAAAACCCCAAGGGGCGCCTACAGGTGCACTCAGCCCCAAGCCCAGGGCGTAACAGCCCATACAGTAATGCTAATAGCCCAAGCTACAGCCCATAATATAGCAGTCTGACACACCCCTGCAGTCTGATCGTCGCCACCGCGCACGTTCAGGCTGGACCTGAACTCAGTGAAGACCTAAGATGGAAGACCTTTGGTGAAGATGTCCGCATATTGGGATGAGGTTGGCACATGCAGGACATGAACATTACCAGCAGCAACCTTCTCCCGAACGTGGAGGTCAATCTCGATGTGCTTGGTGCGCTGATGCTGAACCGGGTTGGAGGACATGTAGACGGCGCTAATGTTGTCACAATAGACCAAAGTAGCTCGCCGAAGGGGGGCATGGAGCTCGAGCAAGAGCCGACGCAGCCAAGAGGCCTCAGCAACACCGTTGGCCACCGCGCGGTACTCAGCTTCAACACTGGATCTGGAGACTGTATTCTGACGCTTGGATGACCAGGAGACGAGATTATCACCGAGGAACACTGCGTAGCCCGAGGTGGACTTGCGCGTGTCAGGGCAACCAGCCCAATCAGCGTCAGTGTAGACCACAAGATCAGTGGCAGTAGATGGCCGCAATAGTAGACCTAAGTGGAGAGTACCCCGAACATAGCGAAGGATGCGCTTGAGTGCTGCCAAGTGTGGTTACCGTGGGTCATGCATGTGAAGGCAAACTTGCTGAACAACATAGACGATGTCAGGCCGGGTGAAGGTCAGATACTGTAATGCGCCAGCAAGACTTCGATAATCTGTTGCATCAGCCACAGGAGGGCCATCAGCCGCTGCAACCTTGGGGTTTGTGTCGACTGGAGTAGAACACGGCTTACACTCAGCCATCCCAGCACGGTCCAAGATATCCAGCATGTACTGCCGTTGCGAAAGGAAGAGACTGTCACCACACTGCTGAACATGCATACCAAGAAAGTGATGCAGTTTGCCAAGATCCTTCATTGAGAACTCCTGTTGGAGGGCTGAAATGATCCGCCGAAGGAGACCCGAGGAGGAGGCTGTGAGGATGATGTCATCCACATACAAGAGGAGATATGCAATATCTGAGCCGCGCCGGTAGATGAAGAGCGAGGTGTCTGACTTGGCTTCGACAAACCCGAGAGACAACAGAAAAGTGGCGAACCGACTGTACCAAGCGTGAGGAGCCTGCTTCAACCCATATAAGGACTTGTTGAGCTGACACACGAAGTCCGGGTGGGTGGGATCCTCAAAACCAGACAGCTGTACACAATACACTGTCTCTGACAAATTGCTATGTAGGAAGGCATTCTTCACATCGAGTTGGTGCACGGGCCACTGGTGAGACAGAGCCAGAGAAAGCACGGTGCGAACTGTGGCAGGCTTCACAAGTGGACTGAAAGTCTCTGAAAAATCCACGCCAGGCCGCTGAGTGAAGTCGCAAAGGACCCAACGTGCCTTGTACCGCTCAAGTGACCCGTCGGCGTTGAACTTGTGCTTGAAAATCCACTTCCCGGTGACCACATTAGCCCAAGGGGGGCGAGGAACAAGATCCCATGTGTGGTTTTGGAGGAGAGCAGCATGTTCTTCCTCCATAGCAGCATGCCAATTCGGATCGGCGAGTGCGCTGCGGAAGGTCTTGGGCACTAGAGATAGTGGCGTAGCATGATAGAGAGCAGGAATTCGGAAGCCGGTCTTCGTGCGCGTGGCCATGGGGTGCTGGTTGATCACTGGGGGGACAACAACACCACCCTTGGGCAGCGGTGCAGGTGCAGTAGCTGGCTGGACCAATGTTTTTTTAGGCGCTAGGCGGTTTCTAGGCGGTGACCCATCGCCTAGCGCCTAGGCGCGCCTAGGCAGGCCTAGGCGTTTTCTAGGCGTTTTCTAGGCGTTTTGACATTTTTTGTATCTCAGCATATATAGCTAAATAAATTATATAAATATAGTAGCTGAGTGAATTTTATAAAAAGAGAGAAGGTCCAATAGACATACCTTAGTTGATAGAAAAGCGATGTTCATGCTTAGTTCATAGTTGATACTGAGAAATGGTATATCATGCTGCATTGAAATTGCTTGAATGGTCAGCACGGGAAAGCAATGATCATTACTGCTGTCATTAGGATTGTAACAGTATGAAGGTGGCTTATTTCCTGGTAAGAAGATGGGACCATCAGATTTCAAGCAGAAGCAGCTATGTCTTGCAACAGATTGATTCAGTTGGAAGTACTTACCCGCCCACTTATGTGAACATATGGATCACTTTCACCAATGACAACAGTAGAAGATAAACCAACTGAAGTATGTAACATGCTATATACAAGTGGAGAACAGACCAATGTGATGTCCTGCAGGCTGCAGCAATACAAGTGGAGAACAGACCATATCAGTAGTTAAATATAAATGGACAGCAGACCATATGAAATAGGAAAGAGCAGGTTAGGTACTTATCTCAATGATCTTAGCCCTTTCCTATCCATCGGACATTATCAGCAGCAAATGATAGCCATTTGAAACCACAAACATGTAGGGATAACAGTAGCAGCAAAGAAAATTAAATGGTACAGAACAACACATAATTCAGTTCTTAAAATACAGAACACAGGCACACAGACTGCACTACTGCAGGAGTTCCAAGTTCATAAGTTAAAGATACAATTAAAAGATAAACATGACATGATAAAGCCCCACTGCCATATCTTCTTCAATAGGGTTCCATATATTCATCCTCATCTTCATCAAACTCTTCTTCTTCGGAGTCAAATTCTTCTCCTTCATAAAGCTGCCTCACTCTTGCACTTCTACGCAGCTCAAGTTGTTGGTCTGCTCCTACTGCTTCTCCAATAACAGACCAAGTTATCCCTGTACCTTCCATCTCCTCATCTTCCTCATCTCTATAGACAACTATTGCACAATCATCTCCATCCTCATACAAAAAACCTTGAGCTTCGGTTGTCTCACTAGACAAGAGAACATCAGTAGTTTTCTTTGACGCTATCCTTTCTTTCTTATTAAGCAACTTGGAATTGAATTGAATAAAGACCAATTTGTTGAATCGGGTTGTAGTAAGCCTATTTCTCTTCTTAGTGTGTATCTACAAATTAAACATGAGAGCATATAAATATTTTCATTCCTGTAAGTTTACTGCTGATAAAAAGCCACTGATAAAAACCTGCAGCACTACTTATAAATTTAGATAAAAAGCCACTGATAAAAAGCCACTGAGTATTTCATTCCCCTTATGAAAACTAATCCAGCAGGACTAATTTAGAAGATGCTCCTCATGTTTAGAAGATGCTCTAATCCAGCAGTTTAGAAGATAACTTGTACTCCTAAGATTGATAACCAGGTCATGGTAGCACACAAGTTCAGCTAATAGCAACCTAGTTAACTAAGAATGACTGGGCTGTGTTGAAGCAATAGCTCAGGCTGCTCAGCTCAGTTGGTAGAGCCTTGAGCGGACGCCCAACAGGGCTGCAACCCAGTTAACTAACTACGAGCACAGCACAGCCGAGAGCAGAGGAGAGAGGAGCAGGGGGCGGGCAGACCTCACGTCCTCACCTTGCCTTGGGGTTCTCGAGCGCCTGGGCCAGGGGTAGCGAGAAGGTCACCACCGGTGGCGGCCCGGCGAGGAGGGGCCGCACGGGAGATCCAGGGGCGGCGGCGGGCCTGCGGACGGGGCGCACGGGGCGGATCCGGCGGACGGGGCGGACGGGGCGGATCCGGCGGACGGCGAGGAGGGGCCGCACGGGAGCTCCAGGGGCGGCGGGCCTGCGGACGGGGCGCACGGGGCGCACGGGTCGGATCCGGCGGACGGGGCGGATCCGGCGGACGGCGAGGAGGGGCAGCACGGGAGCTCCAGGGGCGGCGGCGAGCTCGGGTCTTTGACTCTCTCACTCTCTCTCTCTAATCCTCTCTACAACCCGCGCTCTTTTCTTCCAGCGCGGGCGCTTCCTTTCCCGCGCACCCGGCTTCTCGCGCGCGCTCCCGCCTGCTCCTGCCCGCCAAAACGCGCTCGCGCTCCCGCCGCCTAGGCGCCGCCTCCTCCGCCTACTCGACGCCCAGGCGCCGCGGAACTCCGCGGAGGCGCGCCCAGCGCCTAGAGGTGCGCCTCACCCCCTAGGCCCCGCGGGAAGGCTCCGCCTTGCGCCTGGGCGCGCCTAGGCGAGCGCGGAACCTCGCCTTGTTTTTCATTGGGCTGGACAGCAGCTGGCCGGACAGCAGCTGGGCTCTCCCGGCACGGCGTAGGAGCAGCAGCTGGCTGAACAGCAGCTTGGCGCTCACGGCGCGTGTACACGTGACGGACTACGGGCACCGGGAAGATAGGCAGCGGTGGGAAACCGGGCGGAGGTCCGCGCGGCTCGGCCAAAGCTACAGGTGACGGCGAGGTCGAAGAAGTCGTGGCCGCACGTGGCCGTGCAGATGATGGTGACATCGTAGCCGCACGTGGCTGTGCGGGCGAAGCCGAGGCAGGGGCCACACGTGGCTGTGCGGGCGAAGGCGAGGCAGGCGCAACTGGTGGACTGGCTGGGAGCGCATCAAGCGCTGCTGAACCAGCCAGGTCATCATCGGTGTCAGCCACAGCCGCACGTGGTTGTGCGGGTGTCGAAGGACCAGTGCCTGCAGATAGAAACTTATGTGCTGGTCCGATGGGAGCCGGCACATAGTCAGTAATGTCCAAAAAATCAAAGTCTGCGGGTGATTGAGTGGAGGCACGCTCAGCATAGGGGAATGCTGACTCGTCAA
Organism: Miscanthus floridulus; assembly: GCF_019320115.1. Classification (NCBI taxonomy): domain Eukaryota; kingdom Viridiplantae; phylum Streptophyta; class Magnoliopsida; order Poales; family Poaceae; genus Miscanthus; species Miscanthus floridulus. Next base: position 113,175,590 of record NC_089582.1, read on the forward strand.
AGACGACGTGACGAGAGATGATAACTCTATTGGAAGAGAGATCAAGGCAGCGGTATCCTTTATGATGGGCTGAATATCCCAGGAAGACACACAAGGTGGATCGAGGGGAAGTTTGTGGGGAGCTGTGGCGGACAAGTTGGGATAACAAGTGCAGCCAAAAACGTGTAGGTGATCATAGGAGGGCGCTGTGCCGAAGAGGGCAAAGTGCGGGGTGGATGAGCTCAGCGTTTTGGTGGATGTTAATGAGATATGTGGCTGTCTGCATAGCTTCGACCTAGAATGAGGGTGGGAGGGAAGCCTGGAACAGTAGGGAGCGAGTCACATTGTTAATGGAACGAATGATGCGTTCGGCCTTACCGTTCTGGGCGGAAGTGTATGGGCACGACATGCGGAGGCGAACACCATGGGTAAGGAAGAACGTGCGGGAGCTGGAGTTGTCAAACTCACGACCGTTGTCGCACTGAACTGCCTTGATTGTGGTGCCGAACTGAGTGGACACAAGGGCAAAAAAGTGAGCGATTGTCGGAAAAGCGTCAAATTTCAATTTCAGAGGAAACGTCCATAAATAATGTGAACAATCATCAAGAATAGCCAAGTAATATTTATAGCCCGAGACACTAAGAACAGGTGATGTCCACAGATCACAATGTACCAGATCAAATTTATTGGACGCTCGAGAAGTTGACAAATGAAATGGAAGACGCACATGACAACCTAATTGACATGCATGACAGACAGTAGTAGTATCATGACAACAAGTAGGAAGACTCGATGCAAACTTGGAGAGGGCCTCGTGTCCAGGATGATCGAGGCGGCGATGCCAAAGTGAAGACTCGGTGGCGGCGACCAAGGATTGAGCAGCTGGCAGCCGGAGAGGGTACAACGGTCCGGAGCTATTGCACCTGACGATCATGTTCCGAGACAGAAGATCCTTCACAGAACACCTAGTTGGATCAAACTCAACAGAACAATTGCTATCAATAGTGAACTGGCGAATAGAAATTAGGTTCTTAATAAGTTGTGGGGAAACTAGCACATTATTAAGACGTAAAGATGGTCAAATAACTGTAGAGCCAGTGGATGTAACGGGGAGTAAGGATCCGTTACCGACAACAATGGACGATGGAGTAGGATACCGCGAGGAAGTTGTATGTGAAAGCGAATTGGAATGTGATGACATGTGAGAGGTTGCCCTGTATATGGTTTAGCCTCGTCCGGCCTGGTTACCCTCTCCTCAACAACCCTCTTCCCTCGTACTCCAACCCACCCTCCCAGAGTTCGAGTTTGGAGATCGGTGGGTCGGTGCGAAGTTAGCTAGCAGGATGCCTCGCATCCGTCTGGCTTTGGGACGCCGGCACCGGCACCAGCTTCGGCCTGTTTACACGGAGCAGGCCACTGCCGAATTTCCAGGTAATTAGTGCTTGCCCTGTATCTTATCCCTTCGTTTCAAAGCCTGTTTTTTCCAGCCGAGTGTAATATTTGGTAAAGTCACGTGTCCAACAAACCACATTTTCTGAATCATAATGTACCCCATTTAGGTTTTGGGTTGTGTTCTTTGTTGGATCGGGTAAATCATAATGTACCCTATCTAGGTTTTGCGATGGATGTTCTCTTTATTGGATTTGGTGGGGGTAGCTTCGAAATATTTTACCCAATCAGCTTTTGACGGTGCCTCTTTCAAATTGTTTTCCCTAACACTTGTCCTTCTCACAAATTATTAGATATAAAACTAAATAATCTTATTTTGATGCTATGTATCCACTCCATGGAAGTATTACGTAGTAATTCAGGATAACACTTTTTTAATAATATATTTTGTTATGATGCTGGTGTCTGTTTCTGTACTACACTTGTTGGGTTATGTGGATATTTGCTATCAATTCTAACTGTCCTACCCAGTTTAGGTTGTTTGGTAGATGTTTTTTGTGAACAATATATTTTGTTGTGATTGTCTTGTCTGGTTCGGTGAACAGTTGTTGATGTATCTGGATATTTGCTATCAATTGTAACTGTCCTACCCATTTCAGGTTGTTTGGTTTCTCCGGACTCGCATCCTGTGATTGGTAGATTCACAGTCCCTGGAAAGGATGTGACATCATCAGTTTCAAATGCAGGTAAGTTGAAACTACAATCGTTTGTTTTGTTGCACATTTGCTGGTCCAATCTCATGGACTACATTTGCCTGGTTTTATTGCCCATTGTTAACAATTCTCTACCAAACTTAACTTAAAAAGAGCTACTTGTTGCAGGTGTACCAATGGTTTGTGTTTCACGGACCATGCCTTCTCAGTTGGCTGACAGCGCAAAAAAATGTTGGATTCCATCTGTGACACATTCAGGTACCTTTATATAATTATTTTAACCTTTCCTGTTACATCTTGCTATGGACTCAACAATCTATCATCCTTGTTGCAGTTACTGCTCCTGTCCCGCAGTTTATATTTAGTACTTGGGTGGCCCTACTAGATCTATTTCCATAAATGCAGCTAAATTGGCAAACTTTTCTCTAGATCCATTATGCTAAGTAAACTTTTCTCTAGTCTCTTTGTTTTTACTGACAAACCCCAGAACTTAAACCTTCCCATACAATCTTCTGTTGGTTGATTCATCTTTTTCCCTTTGTGATTGTATGGTTGCTGGTGTCCCATCTTAATATAAGTTTGGAAGTTCATGACCAGTCATGGTCGAATTGATCTGGTCAGCAAGGAGAGATTTTCTGTACCATGGCATGCTACTGCATTACACTTTAAAAGCTGGGGATCTTTTCTTTGTTGATTCCACTTGTTACTCGGACAACCATATTGAAACTAGATTCCAGCAAAGGGCCACTATATAAGTAATATACATCTTTAGATTGTTTTGGTGCTCCATTATTACAGTTTAGAATGGTCAGTTGGTCTTGTTTGGTTCTGTGATACAATTGTTTATGTATCTGGATATTTGCTATCAATTGTAACTGTCCTACCCATTTCAGGTTGTTTGGTTTCTCCGAACTCGCATCCTGTGTTCGGTAGATTCACAGTACCTGAAAAGAAAGTGTTGTTATCAGTTTCAAATGCAGGTAAATTGAAACAAACACTTGTTTTGTTTCACATTTGCTTCTCCAGTCTCATGTTCAACTTTTGTCTGGTTGTATTGCACATTGTTAACAATTCTCTACCAAACTTATCTTAAAAAAACCTACTTGTTGTAGGTGTGCCTATAGTTTGTGTTTCACAGACTATGTTTTCTCCATTGTCTGACAGTTCAAAAAATTATGGGCTTCCATTTGTCTCACATTCAGGTACCATTATATAATGATTTGAACCTTTCATGTGATATCTTGCTATAAACTTGACAATCTAACACCCTTGTTGCAGTTACTGCACCTGTCCCGCAATTTATATTTGGTACTTTGGGTGGGCCTTCTAGATCATTTTCCATACATGCAGGTAAGTTACCCACCTTCTAGATCATTTTCCATACATGCAGGTAAGTTGTCTAACATCATGCTAAGTATACTTTTCTTCAGTCTCTTTGTTTTTACTCAAACCCCAGAACTTAAACCTTCCTATACAATCTTCTGCTGGTTGATTCAACTTTTTGCCTTTGAGATTGTATGGTTACCGATGTCCCATCTTATTATTGGTTTGCAAGTTCATGATCAGCCATGGTCGAATTATGTATGCCCTATTTTATTATTGGTTTGCAAGTTCATGATCAGCCATGGTCGAATTATGTATGTATAAATCCGTAGTTGCTAGTTAGTTTGGACCTTTATTGATTTTGCCAGCAAGGAATCGTTTCTTCGTTGATTCCAGATGATACTCAAACAGCCATATTGAAACTAGAAGCGTGCAAGTTGCCACAATATAAGTAATACTCATTTTTATATTGTAATGGTGCTCGTCCATTAGAGTTTAGATGCTCAGTTGCTCACATTGCTACTTTAGTAGGCTGTGATTTGCTTTAGATAAGGATTACTTTAGTTGAGTTATCTTATGCTGACATAGACTGCTGATTCGATGTAGTGAAGTATTTAAGCAGTGTTTTTTCAGCTTAAAAGATTACACATTTTCATCCTATCCATTGCTATGTTGTGATTGAATTAATTCTCTTGTGTACTACCACTGTCTAGCTTCCTTGCTGTCGATTTAATAGAACAATTTACTTTCTCAATGAAATTAAATTGCAAATATGTACTGACATGACAAGCTTGCAACACGTACTGAAATACCTATCTATCTAGCAACCTAGACCTGCTTTTTTGTTCTTGCAATTCATGATTAAAAAGGTGATAATCACTTTCTAGAAGCACAGTGCTACTATAATGTTTCTTTTTGAATGAATGTGTATAAGATTGTGCTAATTTCTTTCTCAGAGTTTAGAGTTTCTTTTTTATAGAAACACTTGTAAGATTATGTCTTTTAACAAAGAACACTGTTTGGCCTGTTTTTTATGCATAATAAGTAATAGCTGCTTATATATGCTGTGACCTCGTTTTTTATTTTATGGATGCATAATAAGATTATTTGGATTTTTAACTGAGCATAATTTGTATAACTGTTCTGATTAGCTTTTTGAAATCCAGATTGGTGATAGTAAAGAATTATGTGAGAGAATATTTATTGAAAAATATGATATGGTTTGCAAGATTCTTAGGTTTGAGAAGGTACAATGAGTTTGTGAGACCATTGCTTGTTTTAAGACGTTTAATGGTTTCTAAAGATAAAGATTTGAGTCATTATTCGACAGTGTTTTTACAACGGCAAACATTTCAGATAGCTAATCACAATTCAAGATATTTCAGTGCTTTTGATATTATGGCTCATGAGTCTGGTAATGACTGATGATGAGTGGAACATGTACTTGGATTATTTGGTTAAAAAAATCTATGTTATTGAGAACTGGAAATTATCAATATCAAAAATTCAAATATTGATGTATGATCATGGTATAATTGCTCACCAAGAGAACACCGAACTGAATTTTTGCAAAGGGGAGTGCGGCGCATCTTATGATGCAGAAAGTTATAGTTTGGCTTTTATCATCTGGTGAGGGGATAAAATAATCTATTCTAAAATTTTCAAAAACGTTAACCGCAAATCAGTAACAGAAGCGGAGTTTTATGCAGCTTTTACTCTTTTATCCAAAGCCAAGAATTTGGGCATTCAGAAGTTGCTGTTGTGTTCTGACTGTGTGACAATATGTGATGTTCTCAGTGGTGAGCACTGCATTCAGTACGTGGAAGCCCATCATCTGCAAAGGATCAGAGAGGGAAAGTCTCATTATGGGGCTTCCACATACTGAATGCAGTGCTCATCACTGAGAATATCACATATTGTCACACAGTCAGAACACAACAACAACTACTGATTGTCCAATTTTTTGGCTTTGGATAGAAGAGCAAAAGCCGCATAGAACTTCGCTTCTGTTACTGATTTACAGCTAACGTTTTTGAAAATTTTAGAATAGATTATTTCATCCCCTTGCCAGATGATAAAAGCCAAACTATAACTTTCTGCATCATAAGATGCGTCGCACTCCCTTTTGCAAAAATCCAGTTCGGTGTTATCTTGACGGTCAATTATACTATAATCATACATCAATATTTGAATTTTTGATATTGATAATTTTAGTTCTCAATAACATAGATTTTTTTAACCAAATAATCCAAGAACATGTTCCACTCATCATTAGTCATACCAGACTCATGAGCCATAATATCAAAAGCACTGAAATATCTTGGATTGTGATTAGCTATCTAAAATGTTTGCCGATGTAAAAACACTGTCGAGTGATGACTCGAATCTTTATCTTTAGGAACCATTAAACACCTTGAAACAAGCAATGATCTCACGAGGTCTCACAAACTCATTGTACCTTTTCTCAAACCCAAAAATCTTGCAAACCATATCACATTTTTCAATAGATATCCTCTCACATAATTCTTTACTATCACCAATCTGGATTTCAAAAAGCTAATCAGAACAGTTATACAGATTATGCTCAGTGATTGCATCATCAGGATTATTGGTTCCTGCAATGAATTTTGCAGTAAAAAAAGACGACAAATAAATAACTAGAAATCCAAATAATCTTATTATGTATCCATAAAATAAAAAACGAGGTCACAGCATATATAAGCAGCTATTACTTATTATGCATCAAAAATAGGCCAAACAGTGTTCTTTGTTAGAACACACAATCTTACAAGTGTTTCTATGAAAAAGAAACTCTAAACTCTGAGAAAGAAATTGGCACAATCTTATACCCATTCATTCAAAAAGAAACATTACAGTAGCACTGTGCTTCTAGGAAGTGGTTATCATCTTTTCAATCATGAATTGCAAGGACAAAAAAGCAGGTCTAGGTTGCTAGATAGATAGGTATTTCAGTATGTATTGTTAGCTTGTCATGTCAGTACATATTTGTAATTTAATTTTATTGAGAAAGTAAATTGTTCTATTAAATCGACAGCAAGGAAGCTAGACAGTGCTAGTACACAAAAGAATTAATTCAATCACAACATGGTAATGGATAGGATGAAAATGTGCAATCTTCTAAGCTGAAAAAATACTGCTTAAATACTTCACTACATCGAATCAGCAGTCTATGTCAGCATAAGATAACTCAACTAAAGTAATCCTGTCTAAAGCAAATCACAGCCTACTAAAGTAGCAATGTGAGTAACTGACCATCTAAACTTTAATGGACGAGCACCATTACAATCTAAAGATGAGTATTACTTATATTGTGGCTACTTGCACGCTTCTAGTTTCAATATGGCTGTTTGAGTACCATCAGGAATCAACGAAGAAAAGATTCCTTGCTGGCAAAATCAATCAAGGTCCAAACTAACTAGTAATTATGGATTTATACATACATAATTCGACCATGGCTGATCATGAACTTGCAAACCAATAATAAGATGGGACACCAGTAACCATACAATCTCAAAGGCAAAAAGTTGAATCAACCAGCCAAAGATTGTATGGGAAGGTTTAAGTTCTGGGGTTTGAGTAAAAACAAAGAGACTGGAGAAAAGTATACTTAGCATGATGTTAGACAACTTACCTGCATGTATGGAAAATGATCTAGAAGGCCCACCCAAAATACCAAATATAAATTGCGGGACAGGTGCAGTAACTGCAACAAGGGTGGTAGACTGTCAAGTTTATAGCAAGATATGACATGAAAGGTTCAAATCATTATATAATGGTACCTGAATGTGAGACAAATGGAAGCCCACACTTTTTTGAACTGTCAGACAATGGAGAAAACATAGTCTGTGAAACACAAACTATAGGCACACCTGCAACAAGTATGTCTTTTTAAGATGCTAAAGTATGCATGAGTAGAAAGGTACATCACGATTTTTGGCTCCTTGCACCAAGTTTTCTAAACATGTCCACAAAAATAAATGGGAGGAAGGAAACGATCACAGTTTTCTTTAATCAGCAAGATTATTCGTTGTTGTTTCTTAAAAATTAGCTAGTTGCTTGATAGGGTTTGGTATTCCTAATATCCTGCCATATTTTCTTGTGTTTAATTTTGTATGGTGCCTTGGTCCATTTTTGTTTGTGCAGGTGACTTGGGGGAGGAAGAGTGTTTATTCCTCGCACGTCCCTCCAGTATCTGACAGGCTGCATTTTTTTGGTGGACACTCCGGTTAGATGATATTTATGTGGCAAAAACTTGTGCTACTATGCCTCTCATGTGCGCCCTGTAAGACTTAATCCTGGGTGTAACAGTTGCGTGGAATTTGCACTGAGATATGATGCTGACAATGCACTAGACATGCGTTTGTCAAAACACCGACATGGCATTTCAAAGTTTGCAACTATTATTCCCCTTTTTTTGAACTCCTGCAACGTCGACTCCAACATATGCTAGGCAGAGCTCCTGCTCTATATATTCTATGCTATGGCTTATTCTCTGAGAGAGGAGATTTTTTTTATGGAAGTTTCTCTATGATTTTTTTAGGATAAACTATGCGTAGAGTGATTCTATGTATGGAGTGAATTAGAACAAGCTATATTTCTTCAGCCCATAGTCCTCTGATTTATTTTGGAGAATCACTTCACTGAGGGAGTGTTTGGGGTTCTGCGCTATCTCTGTCCATACTCCCGCAATGCAACTTCGAAGTGTTTGGCAGCTTGGTTAAGGCCCGTAGCCATGCTCTGGTAGTGCACTGACACCCTCTTAGCTAGCGAAAATGCAGTGGTCGGCCGTTTTTGTGGAGCTAGGCTTACTCCGGCAATGCAACTTCGAAGTGTTTGGTAGCTTGGTTAAGACCCGTTGCCATGCTCTGGTAGTGCACTGACACCCTCTTAGCTAGGCTTAGCGAAAACGCAGTGGGCGGCCGTTTTTGCGGAGCTAGGCTTGACTAGCACCCGCACGCTCGTCCGCTCACCTCCTCGTCCACCATCAGCTGGCTTCCTCCACGCGAGCACCGCCAGCTGCCTTCCTCCGTGCGAGCTATGCCGGCCACCACGCGAGCGCCGCTGATCCCTGCGTGAGCTTCCCCAGGCCCCTGCGTGCGCGTTGCCGCAGCCTCCTCTCTCCACGGCCCACGGCTCAGCCAGGCCCCTGCGTGTGTGTTGCCGTAGCCTCCTCCCTCCATGGCACACGGCCGCGCGAGGATGATGACGCTGATGAGCAAGGACAACGAGGAGCTTGAGGTTCGGGTCGCCTCCGTGGCGCGCTTCTACGGCCATGGGCCACGACTCCGACCTCCCCGCGCTGGCCTCGGGGTGTAGCTCCACCGCCCCCCACCCCACACCCACCCCCACACATACAAATTTTTTTAATTTTAACACTTTTTCGAACTTAATTTTAAATCTAACACTCTCGGTTTTTTTTAAAACTAACACTTTTGGCCGCGCCTATTGCCATGGCACGACCAAATGCCTATGCCGCGCCATGCACGGTGGCGCGGCAGAGGGCTGACGTGGCGGCGACCAGAAACGCTGGCCGCTGACGTGGCAGGGCTCTGCCACGCCCTAATACATGGTGCGGCAGTGCCGTGCCCTGAGCCGGGTATAACCTCCGCCACGGCCAGTCCCGTTGGCCGAGCAGCAAAATGGCCTAGGCGTCGCTCCCGCTCCTGACCGTCGCCAAGCACGCCGGCCGCTGCTCCACGAACGGCGGCAGCCTGGGCCTCCATTGTCGCCTCTCTCCCTTCCCTTCCATTCTCCGGCCGCCTCCCTCCCTCCTCGTCCTAGTTCAAGGTAATGACGCACATTTTATTTTCGTTTAAATGGTGGATAGGATATTATCAATGGGAGTTAAGGTAAGTAGGAAAATTATGTTTGGGAACTATGTTGAAGATATTAGTATGAGTTTGTCAATGTTAAGGTTAATTATTTAGTTAGAAGTATGTTTGCTATGTATATTTTTGTTGCTATAATTGTTGTTTATAATATTTTAGTTGCATTGCAAATGATTATATTTTACATTAATTTGCGTTGTTTTGATTGGTGTTTAATTTGAACCGTTTTATTAGATGGAAGACATGTTTCGGAAGCAGTTATGGCGAAAACGGGGTCGTCCTAGAGAAATGTACCCCGACGAGTCTAGCAAAGATGCCCCTGTCCCTCCTGAACTCCCTGTCCCTAACTGTGACTGTGGTCGTCCGACCAACGTTTTTCAATCGAGACATCCGGACACAGCGGCTCGTTGCTCTACACGTGCAGTCATTTTAATGTAAGTTATTGTTTCCGTATATTTTTCTTCTTCATTTGTATTACTAGGTTACTAATATTTTGTTGAATTTTTGTTGTGTAGGCCCATGAGAGGTGCCTTTTCTTTTAGTGGATCGACAGTGCAGACAAGTTTGACCCCATGTACCTCCTTTTCGATGATTGGTGGAGAGAGCGACATCCACGAGAGCACTTCGAGCGGTGGGTTCCACCTCCCCCTAACCCCCCTCCAATGACGGCTAAGGAGAAGCACTTAGCCGTAGTTAGACGACTCGAGGAACCTCCTCTGTGCCATTGCGGAGACCGAGCCGTGATAAACCCTAACAATATGTTGGAGTTTATGTGTCCAAACAAGCATGAAGTAAGTGCAAAGTGTATGTGTTGAAATGTTGAGCTATATGTGTCATGTACTAATGTCACGTTATTTAGGTGTACTCAATGGCGAAGTGTCGTTTCAAGAAGTGGTTGTATGGTCCTAAGAACAAATGGCCCGAAGAACCTCCAAAAGCAAAATAAAAGAAGAAAGAAAGGTTAATTTACAAAGCACCACCAGTCAAGTGCGAATGTGGTGTTAATTCTAACTATGGCCTAGTCCCTTCGGAGCTTGGAATAGGCCATTATTGCGGCCATATGGTTGAGTACGAAGAGGTTCGTTATTTTTGTGGTAAACATGAAATCGTATTTTGTTTCTTTTGCTAAGACATATATGATATAATATTTCTTTTGAACAGAGCACTAGGAAATGCAGGTGGGAACGTTACGATGGTCAAGCTAAGTTCTTGGATGAACTGAAGAAGAGGCAACTAATTGAAAGGAAGAGGGGATATAGACCTGACTACGTCAACCTATTCGTTAAACATCACAAAGAAAAGATGCATGGGTTTGCTAGACAGCGTGGTATTTGTAACCCGATCGATGTTGGGCTTAACAAATGAGGATTAGAGAGATGGATGACGTTAGAGGAGGAGAGGGCAAGGGAGGAGACAAGAGTAAAGATGCAGGTCTTGAACAAGCATGTTGCTGCATTATGTGCCAGTGAGTGCTTGAACACCTATTTTTGTTGCCTGATTTTAAATATAATATAATCACGTTGCTATCTGATTGCATTTTATATATGAAGGGACTGGTTGCAGCGAGGATCATGCCACAGAGGTGGCTCGTGCAAGGTATGAGGAGAAGAAGTTAGATGAGCATAGATCGCGAGCTAGTCGTACCGTTCAATCCCCGATTGTGTTGTCTGATGAGGGGGACGAGGATGAGGACGACACTGGCAGACTTAGTGAGCTAATTGCTCTAGCAGAGGCGGGCTTGTAGGCGGTGGAGGATGAGGACGACACTAGCAGACTGAGCGAGCTCATCGCTCTAGCAGAGGCAGGCTTGTAGGCGAAGGAGGATGAGGATGACACTGGCAGACTGAGCGAGCTCATCACTCTAGCAGAGATGGGCTTACAGGCGGAGGAGGATGACGACGCGTTCTTCACTCAGGCCGTAGCGGCCGCAGATGAAGCGGAGGCCGCTTACTATAGGCGACAGGCAGGTTAGAGCAACACAGGTGAGCCTAGCCACAGCAACAGGGTTGTGGTTGAGGATTGGTACTCAGACGATGAGTTGCTTACTCAGTATGTTTCTGACTGAGGGTTTTTTATTGTGCTGTTTGTTAGTTCCATGGTTTATTAATGATCAATGTAGCCATGTAGTAGAAATTCTATTGTGTTGTCTTATATTCCATTTGAACTACTAATGTATTGTACCCATATATCATGTACTCGGATTACCCATGATCGATCTTAAGTGATCACATCTATTTGTATCATGCGTTAAAAATTTCTAAAACGAACGTAATCATTTGTCGTGCCATAGCCCACGGCGCGTCTGTGCTGTACAAAACTACAGAACTACAAGCGAAGGTGGGCTTACAGGCGGAGGTGCTGTACAAAACTATAAGTGTTGTACAAAACGAACATGAAGCAAATAAATGGACGATAAGTTGCCATACAACATTTTCATTGGTTTATGAGTCTATAAGTTTTCGACAACAATATTCGTTCGGCATAAGTTCGACGTAATGAACTAAGTCCTACGATGTAATGAACCTCATCGTCCGGTACAAGAAGGGGGTCGTCATACTCCACATCAAGAAGGGGGATCAGCTGGTGTGGCGTGGGAGGGGCCATCCTGTTACAAAATGATAAACAAAGGGTTAGAGTATTCAAATTAACAATTTTTAGATTAACATTATGTAGCATTGCAAAATTTGAACTACTTGTTATGCAATTTGAATACAATATGAAATCACCTGCTGTCTTCTATGTCAGCTAGCCTTGTGGCCAGATTGTTTACAAACGGCTCAAAGATTCCTGCCACGGGTCTCGTTGAAATCTCCCCCGCTGTACATGCCTTCGCCGTACCCTCTCATAGCATCCATGTCCCCCTTCAGTCGCTTCTTCTTCCTCCTACCCTCCCCTACCTTCATTAGATCTAGATGCGGCACATAGTCATAACCATTATAAGGTGACCACTGTGTTAGGTCAAGGTATGCTCAAAGCTCATCTTCCAAATACTAACGGTGTTCGAACGAAGATACAAGGGTGACATATATGGTAGATCCTCATAGTTGTACCCACGAACCCTACAGGCCGTGATCATATGAGAACAAGGGGCATGCATGATCTGAGGGACATTGCAACTGCACTCTACCTTTTCAAGATCAACTCGGTAGTTTCGTCCACCATAACATTCGCCGCCCAGGCTTGTGCCACCCTTGCCCCGTACACTAAAGATATGGCGGTGGGGTCCATATGGCTCGGTGGTGTGCTACTTTGCCAATTCCTTGGCCTCCTTCAAATGTTCAGCTCCGGCCTTTCCAAAACATCCCTACTCAGCTATATTCCTCTGCGCAAGCTCCCACCTCTTCACAAAATATTCGTTGCACTTATGAAAGGAGAACTCAACAATTTCAGACATAGGCAATGATCGAACTCTGATGAATACACGGTTGAAGGACTCTGAGGAGTTAGTGGTCATGATGCCATACCTGAAACCCCCCTTGTCATATGCTAACGCCCACTTAGCCTTTTGTTCCATCTGCGCCTCTAACCAGGCCTTTTCCGCTGCATTTAACATCTTGTCTAGTTCTCTCTTTGTCTCCTTGAACTGGTGCTCTGTACGTACACAACATAGAGCCTTTACCTTGTCACATACCTCCTACTTCCGCTGACGCCACCAGAAATTAGCGGCAAAGTGTCTCATGCACCATCTATGTACTAGAGGCGGGAACCCATCTATATGCTCAGCTACAGCATTAAGAAGCCCTGCGTGACGGTCGGAGATCAAACATATAGTGCGAGTTGGGCCAAGCACTTGCACACGTAGAAGCTGCATGAACCATGACCACGATTCATTGTTCTCTCCCTCTACCAAAGCAAATGCCACGGGTACTATCTGGTCCTTAGGATCAACAGCAGCAGCCATCATCAAGGTGCCCCTATACTTTCCTGTTAGGAAAGTGCCATCAATAAGTACGACTGGCTGACAAAACTAGAATGCATGTTCCATTTACGCAAACAACCAGAACACACGATAGAGGACATGCCTCAATGGGTCCCGAAAAAACATCCCTCCGGTGTCCACAAATCATTTCAAGCTAGGGTTGTAATAATGCATTGCACATAAGATGCGGGACACTCTGTTGTACGCTTCCTCCCAAGTACCCCATCGAATCACCAGAGCAATTTGCTTAGCACGCCAAGCCTTTCCGTACGTCACATCGTACCTAATGAATCTAGATATGGATTGTTGTAAAAAAGACACCGAGATGTCATTGTTGTCATCAACGAGCCCCAATATACGATGAGCAAGGTAACGTGTAGTGAGCTGCTGATGATTTTCCTTCCTCCTATTGTCTAGGCAAGTGTGGGGTTCAACAACTTTAGTTATCCTCCACTTGCCATCACTCTGTCTCCTACGTGCATTTAACCTCCACAGACAACCGTTTTTGCATATCAAGTGGTACCTCAACTCCTGGTCCGAATGAGTGACGGTGTACGGTCTATGGTGGTACACAGCATAGTCCTGAAGGAAGAGTTTCATCTCTGACATTGTGTTGAATATCATCCCCTTCCTAAGGGTTTCTGTCTCATGGTTATACAATGAATTCCTACACATCTAGAGACTGGTATCATAAACTACCATATCCGTCATGCTAACATCCCTATAGTTTAGAATGCCCCTAAAAGGTACGTTCTTCGACCTTAGTTGCTCAAGCTCAATCGCTGTGTAAGGTGGTGGTGGAACATACTACTGCGCTTCGCTAATTCTGGCCCATGAATCATAGGGGATATCATCTGCAGCCAAATCTATGACTAGTCTACCCTGAGCATGGACACCTTGCAAAACCTCAGTTGGTACTGGTAATGGCATAGTATGTACCGATACTGGCATGACATTAGCCGTTGTTGCCATAGCATCTGTACCTCCTTGGTCATCATCAGAATCATCTGAATCACTGCTAACTACATCACCAATCCTGTCCTCCTCCTCCTGCTCCCATTCGAACTCATTCACATCGAAGTCATTGCTTATATAGCCTACTGCAGTTGAATGAAACTGCTCCTGCATCAACTGACCATCCAAATCCATGTTATCCTGACATGCTTCCCCTTCGACCCCTAATTCTTTTTCATTGCCTCCGAAACCATCACTGGACGGGCCGTCCTAAACACCATGCATCCTGTACCCATTCTCCACCACCACCTCAGCCATGGGCACATTGGAACCTTAGAGAACCCTAGTGTAGCGGGACCAGTGAGCAGGGTCGCGCAAGGGCATGAGGACATAGTGTGCCCTAGTCTTCCCAGTATCAAACCTCCCCTTTAGTGTGAAATCACCGCCAAACTTTATATTCAAACGGACACAAAGGTCGTTGAAGCTAGGAGGTTCATCAAACCATTCCAATTCTTCTTCCATATCCTCAAACATACCATCCTCTCTCCTAACACTTCCTCCATACAAAACTCTAACACAACAATCCATCTGCAGAAGCATTTCAAGAAACTTCATTAAGTCGTCGAAATCATCGTACGTAATGTCCATACTAACATTAATATATTTTCTAACTATAACTATACTAACTAATCAAATATTAACATCTATACAAGACATACTATAACTGTACTAACTAAACTACCTAACTTTACTACCTATACTAACTTATTATATTATGTATACTAACTTAACTAACTAACTTTACTAACTATAATAATTATACTTTAATAATTTTACTAACTTTATTAACTGTGCTAACTATATTAGTGGAGTACCTCGTTGCAGTGTGCAAGACCAGGCCAGGAGGCATGGGCGTAGGGCAGCCGCCGTGTGTGACCAGAGGGGGAGGCGCGCCGGCGTGCGGGCGTGGCGGCCGCACCCGACGGCCGGTGGCCTAGCTGCCTGGTTGGCACAGGCTAGCAGGCGAAGGCTAACGCGGCCACGGCAGACGGCGTGCACGGCGGTGGGCAGGCGCGGGCGAAGATAGGCGGATAGGTGCGGGCGATGGTAGGCGTGGGCGGTAGGTCACTTTGCTGCTCGGCCAGCGGGACTAGTCGCGGCGGAGGTTATTCCTGGCTCTGCCGCGCCATGGATCAGGGCGCGGCACTGCTGCGCCAAGATCGGTGGCACGGCAAAGCCCTGCCATGTCAGCGGCCAGCATTTCTGGTCGCCGCCATGTCAGCCCTCTGCCGCGCCACCATGCATGGCGCGGCACAGGCATTTGGCCACGCCAGGGCAATAGGCGCGGCCAAAAGTGTTAGTTTAAAAAAACCGAGAGTGTTAGATTTAAAATTAAGTTCAAAAAAGTGTTAAAATTAAAAAAAATCCGCCCCCACACACTGGCCATGGATGCAAGTCGAACGCCGCTGCAGATGACGCCCACCAAATGTTCGATAGAACATGTGTGAGGGTAAAATAACTTCGGCATCCATCGGTAAGAAAAATTCATTCACCAACTACTTGTCCCACCTCCGAAGAGTCTGATAAATCAGCTCGCTAACCTTGTAAGGGGTCATCTTTAACATAGCACACTGGCCTCATCAGGCCATCTCTTAGTAGCCAATTTGAGACCAAATATCAGTTTGCTCTCCTATGCCAATCCTTCTAATCAATCCCTGAACTAGGGTGTCTCTTCCCTTGATTATTGACCTCCAAGTGTGTGATGGGTTCTGGCCAAATGTTGCTTCCAAGAACTCACCCTCCGCGAAGTAGATGGCCTTGAGAATCCATGAACTGAGAGCCCTCGAGTCCTGCAGAATTCGCCATGCTTGGAGAGCGAGAAGAGCTAAGTTAAATAACTCCATGTCTCAAAAGCCATGACCACCCATGTACTTCGGCATAGTCATATCTTCCCAAGCAGCCCAACATGTCTGATGCTTCCCATCTTTACTTCCCCACCAAAAACAGTGCATCAAGTTGTCCACATGTTGACAAAGGCCTCTTGGTAGTTTAAAGCAAGACATTGAGTAAGTTGGAATAGCCTGTGCCACTGACTTAATAAGCACCTCTTTTCCTCCTACCGACAGACACTTCTCCATCCAACCTTGAATGCTGCTCCAGATCCTATCTTTTAGATATCTGAACGCCCCATTTCCTGAGATACCCATATCTGTTGGCATCCCCAGATACTTGTCACTTAGCACTTCAGAGTGTATATCTAGCATCACTTTAATCTCCTCCCTCACTTGGGCAGTACACCCCTTCACGAAGTGGATAGATGATTTCTCCATATTTACCATTTACCCGGAAGCTCGACAATAAAGGCAAAGAGCATCCTTCACCTCCTCCGCATTCTCCCTATTTGCCCTGAAAAATAGCAAGTTGTCATCCGCAGACAATAGGTGACTCACCATCGGGGCCGACGGTGCCACCTGACAAGATCCTAACATATGGGTATGTTAAGCCTCGGGTCCAATGGTTCCTGAACGATGAAGACCCCTGACCGACCCCTCCAGGATTGCCCAGGGGCTTAGGGGCTATACCCATTGGGTACATTCGCATGCACCCTCTAAGAAGAAACTCGACCGATCCTAACTCCACCACGCCCTCTACTTGGGGCTCGGGGGCTTGCCCGATCCCTAAGGTTCCCAATCCACGACAACACTTTGGCCTAGCCCTTGGCTCCTACTCCGCCAATGACGCTAGCCAAGGCCCGGCGCAAGAAGACATGCCTCGAGCTACCGAGGCTCGGGGGCTCCTCGGCGCTGCCCCTTAGACACGGCATTGCCGGCCACTTTCCCAACAAGGTCACGCATGGGGCATGACACAAGAAGACAAAGCTTCCCCACGGCCTCCAGGGGCTTAGAGGCCCACATGTCAGCCCCTAAAGCTAACCACCTTCACCGCCAAGAAGACTTTAGAAGGTCCACCTAGGGGAGGCCGGTCCAAGCTAACATAGCCTGATATACAGAGTGTCAGAACAGAGCAGTCGGACGATGCCCAAGGCTTCTTTGGCTCTATGACACCGCCACGGTCCACAGCGCATCACTGCAAGGCCCTCCTGGACTCAGGCGCATGTAGACCATAGACTAGTTTCCCCAAACTGCCATGTACCCAACCTATCTCATTATATAAGGGATAAGGTTGGACCTAGATGGATAGAGGATGACCAGAAGGCTGATCATTCCACTCCATTCCATTCCTTGGCCTCTGCTCAACACCGAGAGCAAGGCAACCCAGAGAGGGGCACCGAGAGCTCCTCCACCGCATCCCGTCGTCTTCCTCCTCTTCGTCGAGGGGAAGACTCCACCGATGGCGAGGCAACCTTAGGATTAGCACCGAGCTAACCCCCTACCAAATCTCTCTACAACCTTGTTGTAACCCCCTGATTCTAGGTGCTTTTGAGTACAAGAATCATCAGCTACTGGACGTAGGGCACCGATTGGCCTAAACCAGGATAACCTGTTGTGTCATCTCTATGATTCTTGTGTTCTTGAGTCCACCCGAGCCACCAGAGACACGTACTCTGACACCGACTCGAACAATAATGCTTGCCGTGGTTCTGACCCCATGACACTACCCTAATGCCACTTAAGTTCGATGACTAAATTCTTGAATTTAACAGGCACAAAAGGCCCTCTTCTGTCAGCAAGAAATGATAGGGAGAAATTGGATCTCCTTACAAATCCTCCATGATGGTTTGAAACTTTCTAGTCTTTCACCATTAAATAGCACCCAAAAAGTGACCGACTTCACTAGCCTCATAACCATGTGCACCCATGTGCTACTAAAACCCAGGTTCAGCATAATTCTATGAAAATAATCCCACTCAACGTGATCATATGCCTTCTTCATATCAAGTTTAACCGCACAACACATCTTCTCCCACGCCCTCTTCTTTTAAGACATTCATAGGCTGCCAAGATGTTGTCCGTAATAAGCCTTACCAACACAAATGCCGACTGCTCTTCTAAAATAATTTCTGATAAAATGATCCACAATCTGTTAGCCATAGTTTTTCAGTCTATCTTATAAATTACATTGCACAGGAAGATGGGAGGGAACTGCCCCAATTATTCTTGTTTCACCACCATTGGGATCAGAACAACATAAGTGTTGTTAATCACTGAAGGGTCATTCTCCCCCTTGAGTACCCGAAGGACAACTTCACACACTTCATCCCCACACAAATCCCAATGTCTCTAGAAGAAATGAGCTAGATAGCCATCAGGCCCAAGCGCCATTGTTGGGAACATATGAAAAAGCGCTGCCTTGATCTCCTCCTTAGACACCGAGGCTTCTAAAGTTGCGTTCATCGCCTCAAAAACTTTCCTTAGCACCATTCCAAGGAGAGTATCCATGTCCTCAGTACCTTCTGGCCGATAGAGGTCTTTATAAAGTTTTTTTGGATCTATGCCATTATAGTTCTCTGAGTTTGGAGAAACGTCATTACAATTTGTCTATTCAGAGATCTGCCATTATAATTTCATCCCTCCTCCATCCATGCCATTTTCTACACCTACTAGTGTATAAGGGCCAACCATCAGCACATATGCATACAATAGAGCATACGGACATGAAGTCTCTGCCTCCTTCCATCAGACCGAGCCCACCCATGGATGCCTCATCTCACCGTGCGTCGTCGCTCCACGTACTACACTCTAGCTCATACAGCTCACCATCCTCCCAGAGGCAGTGCGTGCAGAGTAGTGTGCCATCGCTCCATGTACCACGTGGAGTAGTGCGCCGCGCCGTTGTCATCGAGGCAGAATGAGCGGAGGTAGCTATGGCGGTCGCCTTTGGACTCCACCTCCGTTGCGCCAGACTGGGGCTTCTTGCCATGCCCGGCCACCACGACGCAGCGCCAGCACCATCCTCCTTAGTCGCCTGCTTGTTCCTACTCAGGAAATAGAGTAGGAGGTAGAAGAGGAGCAACAGGACAATGCCAATGATGATGAGTATGAGCTTCTCCCTGCTGAACTTGTGGCCCCTGTGCGGTGGTTCATCCATGAGCGACTCCGGCATGGGGGACGAGGACACCGTGCAGGGCGTGGAAGTAGTCAAGCAGAGTATGCATAGAGGAAGGAGCTGAGCGGGTTGAACTAGCACGTGCAGCGGCGCAGCTATGACGCCATGGCTGCACACAACACCCACCTGCCCTGTGCAGCTACCACAAGCATGCACTATCTAGTCATCGCACACAACTCTCGCCTGCCTTGCCGCCACAGGTACTTGAAAGGTCCCTAGTTTGGTTTTGGTAATTGAATTACAAACTAGGTGGACTAATATGTTTAAATGTGAGATACATAGGTGATTAGTCCACAGGTACACTTATGTGAGCAATTCATGCCATGATGGTGAAGATGGCTTGGATTTGTTACTAGGCTCACACATGTGATGAAAGAGCTCATTACATATGAGACATGACATTGAGTCATGTGACTAAGGGGGAGAAGATCAAGACAAGACTTGGCTTGATGGACCGGTTGCAAGCGTGAAGGGCAAGTTGGAGGCTATGGAGAGATGGACCACGTGGCAATGAAGCTTGAGCAAGACTTGGCGCCTGAAAGGATCAAGATGCCCAAGAGGGGGGGGGTGAATTGGGCTAATTCGAAATTTCTTTGCAATAATTGAATCCTACGGTTAGCCCAATTAACCCCTTGTGCCTAGAAAGTGTTTCTATTGATCTACCGTACAAAAGTTTAGCAACCTATGTTCCAATCCTACTCTAGCATGGCAATTCTAACAATGTAAATGACAAGAATTGAATTGCTCAAAGTAAATGCACAAAGTAAAGAGAGGAGGAACGCGATGATGTTTTGCCCAGGTATCGGAGAGTCGCCACTCCCCACTAGTCCTCGTTGGAGCACCCACGCAAGAGTGTAGCTCCTCCTTGATCCGCGCAAGGATCAAGTGCTCTCTACGGGTTGATTCTTTGACACTCTGTCACGGTGAATCACCCACAACCACTCACAACTTGAGTTGGGTCATCCACAAGCTCCACTGGATGATCACCAAGCCCCCAATCACCACCAAGCCATCTAGGTGATGGCGATCACCAAGAGTAACAAGCACGAACTCTCACTTGACCACGACAAGCCTAATGAGAAGGGTGGATGCACACTTTGCTACTCTTGCTTTCACTAATGAGGGATCTCTTTGGGATTCTCAAATCTCAATCACCTCACTAGGACCTTGCTCTTCTTGGCACTCTCAAAGGTGTTTCTCAGCTGTTGGAATGAGCAAAAGTCCACCCACACACGAATGGAGGAAGTATTTATAACCATGGCTGAAAAACAAATCGTTATGTGCCTTTGCGGGGTGACCGGACGCTCCGGTCATGTTGACCGGACGATCTGGTCAGTTCTCCCTAAACTCCAGTGTTTAAGTTGTGACTGAACGCTGTACAATGTCCGGTCAACACTGACCGGACACGTTCGGTCATGATTTTCCCTCTCTAGAACCTTACTGGAGTCAACCGGACGCTGGGACTTAGTGTCCGGTCACTTCACCTCTCAGCGTCCGGTCGCACCAGACAATTTCACCTTGATCAAATGAACTGACCGGACTCTGTGCCAGCGTCCGGTCACCCCGGAGCCAGCGTCCGGTCAGTATTTGACCCTCCATTCACTTCCAACTCTCGATCATATGTGAATGAAATTTGCTCCAATGGATCTAAGGGCTTTTTAGGAGCTACCTAGTGCTAGATTTAGCAAGTGTGCACCACACCTAACTCACTAGGCTCACCTAGGTCAAGCTACCCATCCATACCCCCTTAATAGTATGGCCAAAGGAAAAACAAAGTCCTAAACTACTCTAAGTGTCTCTTCAACTCTAATCGACACTTAGAACTAGTCCATCCTTAACCTTGTCATCCATCCTTTGAAAACCGAAATGATTTCTATCATAGGGGCATGACCACCATGATAGCCCAATCGATCTCCATTACCATGACCTAACTTAATTGCCTCTGCAAAACACACGTTAGTCACAGTAATCACATATTGTCATTAATCACCGAAACCCAACTTGGGGCCTAGATGCTTTCAATCTCCCTCTTTTTGGTGATTGATGACAATACCACCTCGAGTATGTGAAAGAGTTGAGGTTTTTAACATGCTTGGATCATATAAGCTTTTGTCAATAAGAACAAAAGAGTTAGGCAAGCTGATATGACCCAAGCCAACATAATGTACTCCAACGGTATGAAATAAGCATGAGTACAAGTAATAAAGCTCATTTGCATCGGAGTTAAACGCGAAAGCAAAGCAAATGAGCATAACACAAGTGATGTGACATATACAAGATTCAAAGTAGAGAGCACACATGTCTGTCAAATATCATGATCACGTAGATATCACTATCACATAAATATAGTTTGATGCATAAAAGTAAACACACGAATGCATAATAGTGTATCACACATAAAAACCAAATAGAATACTAAGCTCCCCCTAAGTCGCCCCCCCTAAGTCTAACATACTTGATCCCTCTCCCCCTTTAGCGTCAAACACCAAAACCTAAGGGTTGGTTGGTGGGGCTGCAGCAAACGAGTTAGGCGCTGAGGTATGAGGAGCGAGCTAGAACTATGTACCATTATCATCTAATCTAGAGCTCTGAGCAGTCTGGCCCTCTGGAGCTAGAAGCGATGCTGAAGCGGTTTGGGTCGGATCTATAACTGGCGCTGCCTGCTCTGTTGATGCAATAGACAAAGGGAGTGTCTCTATAGTCTTGGTAATAGGTACAACTGTGGAAGGACCTGGGACATATAGCTCTAGCGGAGTAGGCTGCCCTGTCAACTCACTAAATGAAGCACCAAGGCTCCTAGAAACTGGGATGAGCACTAACAAACTCTAAGGCAAAGTAAAGCCTGTATGAAGAGGAGTGAACTGCGGGGCTAGCACTAATGAAGCAAACCACTAGGACACCTGCTGTGTAGGTGAAGGAAACTATGGCGCTGGCGGTCCCTGACTCTGAAGCCCACTGGGCTATAAAGCTAGAGTTATAGAAGTGGTGGTAGACTGACCAAGCTGGGGCGAAGGCTATGGCGGTGGAGCCCTAATGGCTGTCATAATATGCTGCATAAACCCAAGTAACTGCTGCTGCATGAGAAGCTACTACTAATGCATGGCCTGCTGCTGCTGCTGCTGGATCGCCTACTGCCATCGCTGGAACTCATCCTGCCTAGTTTGGAACTATGCGAAAGTAGCAGCTGTCTCCTGAGCCTGGCGAGCCTGATCCTGCCTCATCCACTCAAGTATGGCAAGTAGAGCGGGGTCTGTCTGTGGTGTAGGTGGAGCTAAACTAGAGCTACCGGCCTCATGGTCAAGTCATCATGGAGGCATCTGAGGGATATCACGATAGTCCTCATCTGAGCTATCACTGGGGTTGCTCTCAACCATCCCCTCCTACTGAGCATCTAACTGCTCCTCCTCAGTAGCTGCTATGCCCTTGATAGTCTCATCCTGCTGGGCTATAGTCTCTGGCACCTCTGGACGATGGCGCAGCTGGCTAGGAGTCCTCACTGCACTATGGCGAACCATCTGAGTCATGTTGTATGCAGGGAACTCTATAGTAGCACCACTATACTCTGCCAGCATCTCAGGTGGCCTCACAGTAACTGCCTGGTGGATCAAGAATGTAATCTAGTGAGCATATGGCAGCTGCCTGTGACCCCTGAGCCCCTCTACAATAGTATCCTCCATCTCTGAAAGAAGAAGATCCCAAATGTCAAACACAGTCTGCTGCATCAGAGAGTTCAGTAGTCATAGCTGTATGCGAGTCAAGCCCTCATGATACCCCATCCTTGGAAGTAGTGTCCTCCTCATAATAGCATCAAACACTCTAGCAGTAGGAGTGAGATCATTGGGTGTCCTGCTTGACCCTTCACCAAAAGGATCTATGAAACAATGGCGGACTAGATCTGTAGGAGGCACAAGACCGTCGTGAGGGCGTCTGGGAGGCGTTGTCTGTCCATAGCAAACCTCATGAAGCCTGATGGGCTGCTTCTAAAGCTTGAGTATCTCTCTGACCCTAGAGCTCATCAACCTGTAATCTCTGCCTCTGAAAGCAAAGTGAATGAATCTATGCTATGGGCCAATCCAGAGTGTAGCATAGAACTGATGGACCCAAGATGGAACATATAAGCATGTCCATCCAAGTAAATCTATCAGCCCTAGCAAGTAAGCTAAGTAAGGGCGAATATGCTCTCCAGCTGCTGCTACAATGGACTCAATGTTGCACACCCTCTGAGATCTTAATACTGCCCCCACTGTTAAGATATGCATTATAAAAATCTTCCTACAGTGGTGTGTAGAAGCCCTCTGAAGCTCAGTCATCCCTCCTCGGCAGGAACCACTGCTCAAAGTCCACAAATCTGAGCTGCTACACCTGCTTGGCCATGGCAGCCCTCAAATCTAGATGAGGCACTGGAGGCTGACCTTGTGGTCTAGGCAGTGGATGAGAACCCCTCCGCTGTGTCTCTGATCTCGGTGTGACTGGAGCACGGGTACGACCAGAGTAGGGAATATGTGGCTGAGGTGCCTGCTCTGTCTCCTCGGCATGCTCTTCCTCCTGAGTCTGCTCCACTGGCTGTGGTTGCTGCTGTGACTCCCCCTAAGACTAACTCTCATCAATAGCCACCCGCCGTCCTCCAACCATGATAGTCCCAGCTGGACCATCATGACGGCACTCAACCTGCTCAAGTGCAGCCCTTGTAGATGGAGAAAGCTGATCTATAATAACAACACCACTCCGAGCACCTCCTCTCTCTGCGCACTCTGCGGCCTCTGCAACTGCGGCTGCTCTCGCTGTATCTATATTAGGGTACTTGTGCTTCCTCGTTGCTAGCTTCTTCGTCGCCTTGCCTTTTGTATCTATAGGCTGGCGAGGCGTGGGCCTCGGATCCTCATCACTAGGACCTCCTCCGACATTCTTAACACGAGCCATCTAATGAAGCTGAAAACAATAACTGCCGCTGACAAAGATCAACTGCCAACTATCACTTCTGAGGCTTGGTCTCGATCCATACTCATGAGCTTGGCCCTGAGTTAACTAATAACTGTCAATGGGACCACAATGGCACCGACTCGCTGCATGATAGAATAGATAGAATATACAAATAAATACAATATATATAGAGATATGAAACCCTAAGAAAGCAAGCAATGGATACAAAATTGGAAACGAGGGCTTGCTACCTGATGAACCGGTGATCCAAAAAGAAGAGGAACGTCAATCGGGAAACCACCGGGAGGCAATGCGAGGCAAGGGTTAGGGTTGCGATGAAGTTCGGTGACCGAGCAATGCAATGAGGATGCTGTAATGGTGAAGCTAGCAATGGGGGCTCTAGATCAGGGGCGCACGCTGTAGAGACGTGGACATGGTAGAGCTAGGACTTGGAAGCGTGGGCTCCGGTGAGATGCGGTGGCGCTAGGATGGCTGTGCGGGAGGCGCCTAGGGCACAACATGGGCTAGCACGGTGATGGCGTGGAGGCGCGGTGGTCACTGGCAGGGTGCGGTGGCGTGGGGCTATGCCATGCGGTGACGCTGGAGCATGGGTGGTGGCGTAGATGGCGCATGCATGGATGGCGCGGGCACGACGGTATGGGCAGGGCATGATGGCGTGGGCTGGGCACGTGGAGCAGAGGCGTAGGTGGGCATAGCAGAGGTGTGGGCGGGCGGAGTAGCTCCAACATGGTGGCATGGGATGCGGCGGCGCGGGGCTAGCATCGCACGAGCACAGGGAGTCACAGCGGTGCTACAGCGGCTAGGGCAGGCCATGGCGAAGTTGGCGTGGTGGAGATGCGGGATAGGTCACAACGTGATTATAAGGGGTCCCCCGATGAGACAAAAGGAAATGGAGAAGAAGTCCTGAACCCACACGATTTCTACTGACTGAACGCTCCAGTGGCAACGACCGGATGCTGCCACCCAGAGTCTGGTCGATTCCAGAGAGGTCCAAAACCCCATAAATTGGGGCCGGACGCGTCCGGTGAACACCGACCGGATGCAGTTAGAGTCTGGTGTAACCTATCTCCTTTGTCTTCAATCGACCGGACACAGGAACGTCAACTGACAGGACGCTGAACAATAGAGTCCGGGCACTCCATCACAGCATGTTCACCTCTTATGAACTAACCGGACGCTAGACTTCAGAGTCTGGTGCAGCGTCCGGTCACTCTTTTTCCAGCAAATATTCAAAGTCCTTCATGCTGCATGTTCCCAATCAAGTCCCAACTTCAATAAGATCCAAATAAACACCAATTGGGACTGATGTGAGTGACCTCTCTCAAACCCTTCAATTTTTAAAATATTTTGCCTTTTTCTTTTTAGGAAAATAGGTAGTAAGAGTGCAATTGAAGATAAACGACAAAGCAACATTCATGCATATGCAATGCAATACTTGAAGGTAAATCTAGTTGCTTGTCAAGTTTGATCCAAGGTTAAGCTTCTTCACTCGCTTTACGGCGGTTATCTTAACCATGTTAGACAAGCCCTATATGCATTACCAAAGATTAAACATGTTGTATATTACAATGCAATACAAGGGACAACACAAGCTCATTTTTAGTGAAGTTACTAAAATCAAGAACATTGAGCTCATTCTGCAATCGACAAAAAGTCGCCTCATCTAGCGGTTTAGTGAAGATATCCACTAATTGATCCTCGGTCCTTACACCTTCTAATAAAATATCATTCTTTGCAACATGATCTCTAAGAAAGTGATGGCAGGTATCTATGTGCTTAGTGCGAGAGTATTGAACCGGATTATTTGCAAGTTTTACTGCACTTTCATTGTCGCACAAAAGATGTACTTTTTCTAGAACTATACCATAGTCTAGCAAAGTTTATTTCATATAAAGAATTTATGCACAACAAGCACCCACGGCAATGTATTCCGCTTCGGCGGTGGACAAAGACACACTATTTTGTTTCTTGGAGGACCAAGACACAAGTGATCTACCAAGCAAATAGCACCCTCCGGATATGCTTTTTCTATCAACTTTGCAACCGGCATAGTCCGAATCAGAATAGCCAACTAATTCAAATATAGCTCCTTTGGGATACCAAAGGTCAATTCTTGGTGTGTGCTTAAGATACCTAAGGATTGTTTTAACAACAATCAAATGAGTTTCCTTAGAATTAGCTTGAAATCTAGCACACATACACACACTAAACATGATGCCAGGCCTAGGTGCGGTTAAATATAACAAGCTACCAATCATACAGCAGTAGAGAGTTTGATCAACCGTGTTACCTCCCTCATCTAGGTCGAGATGTCTATTAGTTGGCATTAGTGTCTTGATTGGCTTACATTCATCCATCTTGAATCTCTTGAGAAGATCATTTGTACATTTCTCTTGAGAGATGAAAATCCCTTCTCTCATTTGCTTGACTTGAAAATCAAGAAAGAATGTAAGCTCTCCAATCATTGACATCTCAAACTTCTTCGACATCAATTCACCAAATTCTTTGCAAGAATCTACATTTGATGATCCAAAGATGATATCATCAACATACACTTGACAAATGAAGATATATCCATCAAGCTTCTAGGTGAATAGTGTGGTGTCGACCTTCCCAATGGTAAAGCCCTTCTCAATGAGGAAGTCCCAAAGGCACTCATACCAAGCTCTTGGGACTTGCTTAAGCCCATATAACGCCTTGAACAACCTATAAACACGATTAGGATATCTAGGGTCTTCAAACCCGGGAGGTTGATCAATATAGACTAGTTCATTAATAAAGCCATTTAAGAATGTACTTTTCATATCCATTTGATATAGTTTCATTTCATGATGTGATGCATATGCAAGGAGGATACAGATGGCTTCTAGTCTTGCAACTGGTGCAAAGGTCTCTCCAAAATTCAAACCTTCAACTTGAGAGAACCCCTTTGCAACTAGTCTTGCCTTGTTCCTCACAACAATGCCTTGATCATCTTGCTTGTTGTGGAACACCCACTTTGTTCCAATGACTCTTGCACCTTATAGCCGCTCTTCAAGAGTCTAAACTTCATTGCGGGTGAAGTTGTTCAACTCTTCATGTATGGCATTAATCCAATCCGGATCTTGAAGAGCTTCTTCTACCTTAGTAGGCTCAAAGCAAGAGACAAAAGAGTGATGTGCAATAAATGAAGCAAGTTTTTGTGAGCGAGCCATTACACCCTTTGATGGACTCCCTATGATGAGATCTTGTGGATGATCTTGTAGTAGAGGTGTGTTTCTTCTATTGACCACTTGAGGAGGAGGTTGTGGAGCATCAACATCTTATGCTTGTGTCACCATTTGCTCATGGGAGATATGAGTGTCTTCATTTTCTACTCTTCCATCTTTTCACCATCTTGTGACACATTTGATGAAGAAGGTGGATCAATCACTTGTACATCATCTTTAGGCTTGATTTCTCCAACCAGAATGTTCTTCATAGCCTCCCTCAATGGTTTATCATCTACATCATCAAGATTCTCATGTGCTCCTTGGGAGCCGTTAGATTCATCAAATTCCACATCATATGTTTCTTCAACCAAGCCGGTGGTATGATTAAATACTCTATATGCTTTGGACTTTGATGAGTAACCAACAAGAAAACCAATATCACAACGTCTTTGAAACTTCCCTAGGTGTTGCTGCTTCTTGTAGATGTAGCATTTGCAACCAAACACCCTAAACAAGGATACGTCTGGCTTCTTCCCATTGAGCAACTCATAAGGTGTCTTGCCAAGGAACTTTTGAAGGAATAGGCGGTTGGATGCTTAGCAAGCGGTGTTGATAGCTTCCGTCCATAGAGGTTCGGGAGTGTTGTACTCATCAAGCATTGTTCTTGCAAGAGTGATCAATGTCTGGTTTTTTCTCTCAACTACACCATTTTGTTGAGGAGTATAAGTTGCGGAGACCTTATGCTTGATCCCAACTTCATCACAATAGGCTTCTATGTTTGTGTTGTCAAATTCTTTGCTGTTGTCACTTCTAATCTTCTTGAGCTTCACTTCAAATTCATTTTGTGCTCTCTTGGCAAACTTCTTGAAGCATGATGCAACTTCAGATTTGTCATGAAGGAAGAATACCCATGTGTATCTTAAATAGTCATCAACAATCATAAGACAATAAAGATTTCCTCCCAAACTCTTGTATGTTGTTGGTCCAAATAAGTCCATATGAAGGAGTTTTAGCACTCTTGTGGTTGACATGAAAGCTTTTGTTGGATGAGTATTTGCAACTTGCTTGCCGGCTTGACATGCACTACAAAGCTTGTCCTTCTCAAACTTCACATCCTTCAACCCTCTCACCAAATCATTCTTCATTAGCTTCTTGAGTGAGCTCATCCCAACATGAGCAAGTCTTCTATGCCATAGCCACCCAAGTGTTGTTTTGGTGAATAGGCATGTCTTCAAGTTAGCATCTTCGGAGGTGAAGTTCACTAGATATAGGTTGTTGTATCTAAATCCTTTGAATATCACTTGATCATCATCCTTCTTAGATACAACAACTTCCTTCTTGGTAAACAAGCATTAGAAGCCAAGGTCACACAATTATCCAACGGATAGCAAGTTGAAGCTCAATGAAGCAACATATAGCACATTTGAGATAGAATGATCATTTGATATTTCCACTTTGCCCAATCCTTTAACCTTGCTCTTTGAATTATCTCCAAATATGATTCTTTCTTGTCCATCTACTTCTTCATCTAGTGAGGTGAACATACGAGGATCACCGGTCATATGTTGTGTGTAACCACTATCAATAACCTAATGACTTCCACCGGTCTTGTAGTTCACCTACACATAAGAGATCAAGCTTTAGGAACCCAAACTTATTGAGGGCCCTTCACCTTCTCAACAAGTGACTTTGCTACCCAAATTTTCTTAGTCCTATTCTTGTTGGGAGGTCCTAAGAACATGACTTTCATCTTCCCACTAGAATCCTTTCTAAGCATGTAATGAGCATTGAAAGCAAAAGGTCTAGCATGCTTGGGCAAGGGTTGTGGTGGTGGAGTTTGGCACTCATGGGCAAAGTGGCCTTCTTGTCCACACTCAAAACATCTCTTTGGCTTTGGCTTTGACTTTTGTTGTTGTTAAGCTTGAGCCTTCTTCTCTTTGTTTGCCATGTACCCAATGCCACTTCTATCCATCTTCATGACGGTGTTCATTAGTAGCTCACTTTGAAGATGCTTGCCTCTTATGAACTTGCTCAATCCAATCTTGAGATGCTCTTTCTCCAACTTGAGCTTCTTATTCTCTTCCTTGAGAGCATCATTATTTTTCTCTTCATTGAGCTTCTTGTTCTCTTCTTTGAGCTTCTCATTCTCAAGAGTCAAATCACTATCATGATCAAGAGTTTCTAGCACAATAGTGTTGTGGCTTTTGATCTCTTTAAGATCTTTCTTGAGCTTTTCATTGTCATTCTTGAGCTTGACAAACTCATCATAATCATCGTCCTCAACCACTTGCTTGCCCTTGCTACCAGAACTTTGCTCAATGCTCTTAAAGATCAAATCATTACATGATGTAGCTATATCAATCTTAACAACATTGTTAGTAGCATCATGTGGCTCATTAGATAGAAATTCTTGAGCCATGACAAGATTATCATGATTAATCTTAAGAGTAGTATATTCTTCTTTTAGCTTGTTGTGGCTAGTGATGAGCTCATTGTGTATCCTCTCAAGTTTATCATGTTTATCTTTAAGCTCTTTCTTAGAAGATTTGAGCTCCTTGAGTTTGGATGATATAGCATCATTTGTTTCTCAAGCTCAACACTAGCCTTTTTAGCTACATCACATTTAGCTAAAAGAGAATCATTCTTAACTTCTAGCTTGTCATTCTTAGCTCTAGTCTTTCTAATGATTCTAGTATATTTGTTTAGCAATTTGACAAGTTCATCATATGAAGGTGATTCAAATTCATCATCATCACTATCACTATCACAATCATCATTGTTAGCATGATCATCACTACTACTATCATCATCATTTGATACCTTTCGTTCACCCTTGGCCATAAGGCATAGGTGTGTAGAGGATGATAGCGGTGGTGTTGGTGAAGATGATGAGGAGTCAATCACAATGGCAGCCACCTTCTCATTATCACTATCATCATCAGATGGACAACTTGATGAATCAATGTCCGTGAGCCAATCACCGACAATGTATGCCTTTCCACTTTTCTTCTTCTTGTGGAAGTCCTTCTTACCATCTCTCTTCTTGTATGGCTTGTTTTTCTTCTTCTCATCTTCTTCTTCATTGCTTGAGTCATATTTCTTGCCCTTGTACTTGTTCTTGTACTTGTCTTTCTTGGGCTTTGTGCATTGATGTGCTAGATAATCAAGTTCTCCACAATTGTAGCAATCCATCTCTGAGATTGGCTTCCTTCTAGAGCTTGTGAAGAACTTCTTCTTGCCATCAAACTTGATGCCACTCTTGTTGAGCTTCTTTAGCATCTTGGTGGTTCTTTTCACCATGAGAGCAAGACTAGCATCATCAACTTCATCATCACTTGAGCTCTTATACTCAAGCCTTGCTTTGCCCTTCTCTTGGCTAGCTTTGAATGCTAAGTCCTTGTCTTTCTTCTTATTAGAGGATGAGCCATCTTGAGGTGTGATGTGCATGTACATCTCATGAGCATTGATCTTTCCCAAGATTTGTGTTGGTGTAGCGGTGGAAAGATCACCTTGATGAAGCATGGTCACAATATGCCCATATTTGTCAATGGGGAGGACACTCAAGATCTTTCTTACAACATCGGATGGTTGCATTTGAGTGAGTCCAAGCCCATTGACTTCCTCTATAAGAATATTCAAGCATGAGTACATTTTATTAGCACATTCTTTAGGAAGCATCTCAAAAGAATTTAGCTTTTTCATGACAAGATGATAGCGTTCCTCACGCTCACTCTTTGTTCCCTCATGGAGCGCACAAACATCCGACCATAGTGCATGGGCGTCTTTATGGTTCCTTACCTGGTTGAACACATCTTTGCAAAGGCCTCTAAAGATAGTGTTTCAAACCTTTGCATTTCATTTTTTGTAATTCACCTCATCGCCTTGTAGGTGTGTAGCATCCTGAGGTTTTGGGAAGCCTTGTGAGGCGGCTCTAATTATTCCAACATCTAGAGCTTCTAGATACGCCTCCATGCAGATTTTCCAATATGGAAAATCATCCCCCTCAAAGATAGGAGGAGGTCCATCCCCATGAGACATCTTTCTCTAGGCGGTTAAGCCTAAATACGTGAGCACGAGGCTCTAATACCAATTGAAAGGATCAAGATGCCCAAGAGGGGGGTGAATTGGGCTAATTCAAAATTTCTACGCAATAATTGAATCCTAGGGTTAGCAGAATTAACCCCTTGTGCCTAGAAAGTGTTTCTATTGATCTACCACACAAAAGTTTAGCAACCTATGTTTCAATGCTACTCTAGCATGGCAATTCTATGAGTGTAAATGACAAGAATTGAATTGTTCAAAGTAAATGCACAAAGTAAAGAGAGAAGGAGGAACGCGGCGATGTTTTGCCGAGGTATCGGAGAGTCACCACTCCCCACTAGTCCCCGTTGGAGCACCCACACAAGAGTGTAGCTCCCCCTTGATTCGCGCAAGGATCAAGTGCTCTCTACGGGTTGATTCTTTGACACTCCGTCGTGGTGAATCACCCACAACTGCTCACAACTTGAGTTGGGTCATCCACAAGCTTCGCTGGATGATCACCAAGCTCCCAATCACCACCAAGCCGTCTAGGTGATGGTGATCACCAAGAGTAACAAGCACGAACTCTCACTTGACCACGACAAGCTTAATGAGAAGGGTGGATGCACACTTTGCTACTCTTGCTTTCACTAATGAGGGCTCTCTTTGGGATTCTCAAATCTCAATCACCTCACTAGGACCTTGCTCTTCTTGGCACTTTCAAAGGTGTTTCTCAGCTGTTGGAATGAGCAAAAGTCCCCCCACACACGAATGGAGGAAGTATTTATAACCATTGCTGAAAAACGAACTGTTATGTGCTTTTGCAGGGTGACCAGACGCTCCGGTCATGTTGATCGGACACTTCGGTCAGTTCTCCCCGCACTCCAGTGTTTAAGTTGTGACCGGATGCTATACAGTGTCCGGTCAACACTGACCAGACATGTTCGGTCATGATTTTCCCTCTCTGGAACCTTACTGGAGTCGACCGGACACTGGGACTCAGCGTTCGGTCACTTCACCTCCCAGCGTCCGGTCGCACCAGACGATTTCACCTTGATCAAATGAACTAATCAGACTCTACACTAGCGTCCAGTCACCCTAGAGCCAGTGTCCGGTTAGTATTTGACCCTCCATTGACTTCCAACTCTCGATCATATGTGAATGAAATTTGCTCCAATGGATCTAAGGGCTTTTTAGGAGCTACCTAGTGCTAGATTTAGCAAGTGTGCACCACACCTAACTCACTAGACTCACCTAGATCAAGCTACCCGTACATACCCCCCTTAATAGTACGGCCAAAGGAAAAACAAAATCCTAAATTACTCTAAGTGTCTCTTCAACTCCAATCGACACTTAGAACTAGTCCATCCTTAACCTTATCATCCATCCTTTGAAAACTGAAACGATTTCCATCGTAAAGGCATGACCACCATGATAGCCCAATCGATCTCCATTACTGTGACCTAACTTAATTGCCTCTGCAAAACACACGTTAGTCACAGTAATCACATATTATCATTAATCACCAAAACCCAACTAGGGGCCTAGATGCTTTCAGCGCCGATGGACAAAGGCAATGGTAAAAAGCAAGTGAAGTCAAGATCAATGAACCAATAAAGTCACATGATGATATGAAGTGGATCAAATCATTTGTTGATTGAGTTGGTGTATGTGTTGCATCAACATTGAAGGAGATGGAATGGAATGCGTAAGGCAAAGGTACATTTGTAGGGCATTTCATTTCACCGGTCATAGATGTGTAGAGGAGAAGTTTATGACCAGGTTTAGGATAGATGGTCATACTATGAAGAGGGGCAAACTTGTTTGTATATGGATCATCTAGTGCCACTCGAGTGATCTAACTTTGCATCTTGCTAGGATCGAGTGGTGTGGTGAATTGAGTGACTAATCCTTTGATAAATGGTTGTGAAATGCTAACACACAAGCACATGGTGTTGTACACTTAGTGGTGTTGGCATATTTGCAAAGGAGAAGAAGTTGATGAAGAAAAGGAGTTAGAAACGCTGGTCATGGGGTGACCGGATGCGTCTGATAGTGGTACTAGACGCGTCTGTTGTTTAGCCTAGGCACGGGCAGAGTGGTCAGGATGACCGAACTCTGGCTCGGCATATGATCAAACTCTATGGGAACACTGTTCCTAGGTTAGGTCATAGTGACATAGGAGCTACCGGACGCATGGGGGTCAGCTACCGGACGCATCCGGTGTGGTCTGATTGCTCTATGTCTTAGGCTATAAAATTCATCAGACATAGGGTGCATCCGATTAGGTGAGACTGGACGCGTCCGATCACCTTAGAGCGGCTCTAGGAGCTCTCTATACTCGACCGGACTCTGAGTGCTAGAGTGTTCGATCCTTCAAATGTTGCATTCGATTAGGTGGTGTTCACGCATGTCAGATCTAGCCATTGGGCACCAATAGCTATTCAATTTTAATAGGGACACATGGCAGCACAGGGGTGATCGGACGGGTTTGGCCGTGCCATGGAACACATCCAGTCAATGCGTAGATAGCCTAGTGAAGGGGTAACATCTCTATTTGTTTGTGGGGTTATAAATAGGAGCCTTAACCACCTTGGGCTAGTTTCTTAGCACCCTTGAGCTTTGCTGGCTTGTGTAGGAGTGCATGGGATCCCTCTAACTCACTTGTACTTATAAGAGTGCGAATCGATTGTGAGTGAGTGATTCTAGTGCAATTGCATTGAGAGATTGCTTCAAGTGGCACTTGGTGATCGAGTTGTAAGTTGGTGGTGCTTGTTACTCTTGGTGGTTGCCACCACCTAGATGGCTTGGTGTTGAGTTCTCTATCATGAAGCACGCAAGAAGATTGTGTGGTGCTCCGGAGAAGGATTTTTGAGGGGTATTGTGCTCACCCCGCGGGGGCCGCGAAGAGCAACTCTAGTAGAGCGTGTCATTGAGCTACCCTCACTTTTGGGGTAGGTTCTTGCGGACCCCAACATGTGGGCTTGGTAGGTGATGCCAATTTGCTGCCGAACCAACAAGTGAGCGGTCGACACAATGGGGACTAGCTTGGTGGCAACCAAGTGAACCTCGGGATAAAAATCATCGTGTCAACCTTGTCCATCCCGTTGGTTTGCAATTCTCCAACACAAGCATGTATTTACTTATATATATATTATGCTTGTGTAGTTGCTCTTATAATTAGTTGGCTTGTGTAGCTTGCTAGTTATCTTCTTGCTTGTGTAACATAGAAGTAGCTCTCTTATGTGACTAATTGGCTTCAGTAGCCTTATTAGTCACATTGCTTAGTTTGAGTAGCTAAGTAATTTGTGCTATCTAATTTGGCTTGTGTAGCCTTATTATTGAGCATTGCTAGTGAGCTTAGGAGCTTTGTGCTTTTGCTTACAAGATTGTGTAGGAGCTCCCCTAGTGTTTGAAGTACTAGTTGCATAGGTTTGTATGACCTTGCTCCTAGAATTGTTTAGGTGACAGTACTGCACTAGATTGTGTAGGAGCTCCCCCAGTGTTTGAAGTACGAATTGCATAGATTGTGTAGGAGCTTTGTGTAGGATTGTGTGGGAGCTCCCCCGCCATCTTGACCCTATAGTACTACACAAGTCATGCGAGGCCATAGCATAGTGGCATGGCCGGCAGAAATAGGGCTGCGGTGGCGTGGCCTTCTAGCATGTCCTATCTCGAGTTCTCGAATTGCTTGTGACTAGATTCCATCATACAAAATGATAGAAATCCATTAACTAGCATAGCAAGGAGAGTAGGAAGACCATGACTCATCACTAGCTCACCCTGTTTGCATCCAGCAAGCTATTTCCCTACCGCCATGGTGTACATGTGTCAGACTCACGTAACCCACGATATCCACCTACGGCATTTGTGGCCACGGTAGCCAAAGCAGCGCCGAGAGCAGAGGTTCGGGGAGAGGCGAAGCAGAGGTCCAGGGCACAGCGGCACAAGCGCGGCGAGGTGAGCCGTCTGACGGAAGGATGCAAGGATTTGACGCCAACATACATCCCTATACAAATATGGACTGACAGTGGGCCATTATACACGGCAGGTGTAGAAAATGGCATAGATGGAGAAGAGATGAAATTATAACAGCAGATCTCCAAATAGGTGAATTGCAATGGCGTTTCTCTAAACTTAGAGAATTGTAATGGCGTGAATCCAAAAAAACCCTTTATAAAACCCCAAGGTAAACTCAGCCATCTCTCCTTCATTTTCCTTCACTTGTCCATCGGGTTTCCTGAGTTTGGTAATCAAATTCCTCTTCCTCCGTTGGCTAGCCCATAAGTGAAAGAAACGGTATTTTATTCTCCTTCTGAGAGCCATGTAATCTGCAATCTCTACTTCCACATGATTTCCTCTCTATAATTCAATTCCATGATCCTCTCCGTGATCTTGGACTCAACATAAGACGAACCAACCCTCAAAGGGTTTGATCTAATCTCTTCTAGTTTAGCTCTTAGGCGCTTCAGTTCCTTCCCCACATGGCTAAAGGAATCGGTACCCCAAGCTCTGAGTTTACCACCACTGCCATCAGTTTCTCCACCATCTCCTTTATCGTGCCTGCCATTCCGCACTGCTGCCACAAATGAGTAAACATGGTAGCAAACTCCTCGTGGCTCTCCCACATCATTTCATATTTGAAAGCTTTGGATTTCCTCCTGCATTGCTCCTGGTGATGATGCCATATTAGTAGGATTGGTCCATGATCCGATGTTGCGGAGGTGAGGTGTTGTACCTCAACCCAAGGGAATCAAGCGCACCATTCCACTGTCGTTAATGCCCAATCAAGTCGCACACGACACCATGAACCCTCGACACCTTCTTCTCATAGATCCAACTCTGCCCCACAAAGCTTAGATCTTGGAGGCCACACACGTCCACCATATTGCAAAAACCAGCTATCTGTGCTAGGCTCCTCTCCTAGACACCGACATGCTCCTCCCTATGGAGAACTTCATTGAAATCTCCAATACACATCTATGGGCCATGGAAACTAACATATGGGCATAATTGACTTAGTCATGCCCCACATCCTGTGTGTCTCCCCGTCCGCGCTTCACCATAAACACAAGTGAAACGCCATGCATCCTCCCTGTTCTCTGTAATAATTGCATCAATGTGATATTGAGAGTACGGTAAAATCTCCACTCTTACATTATTGTTCCAAAAGATACTCAGGCCACCACTGCAACCTGCACTACTAATGGCAAAAGAACAATCAAAGCCAAGAGTACTCTTTAAATATTTACCCTTGCTTTGTGTACTTGAGTTTCTAGAACACAAAACATGGTCGAAGCAACTTGCCTGATAAGATCATGAAGCTCTTTCACTATCGCAGCATTGCCCAAACCGCGATAGTTCTAGCTGAGACAACTCATTGTGCTGGGTGGGCTCTATCCTCGGAGTCCATTAGAGAAAGAACTACACCACTGCTACTTTGCATCTTCACCTTCTTCTTTTTATCCTTCAACTTCTCCCCTAAAACTTTCGCCATCACCATCGAGATATGTTTCCCCAAGTCCGAAGCCCTAGGTTTCGTCATACCAAGACTAGGCAATTATGCATAGGATAGTCCCTTGATCAGCCCAAGCAGGAGAGAGACACGAAAGGTCGCATAGGGGGAGCCGACGTAAGATCCCTCTGTGCAGCGACACTGGCGGAGTCGCTAATCCCGTCTCATGCCTTGGCTTGACGGTCGTATCTCGATGATGATTTGCCGCTGGAGGAAGCAAGAAGATGACTATACCAATTTTGTTCGATGCCTATATTCAGAAGCAACTCAGAAACCCATCCAATGGCTGAGCTTGGATGCCAGTTTTTGGCCCATCTGATGGCCCAGTCCGTGACATATGCCTAGTGCATTGTTAGCATCATATCTCAGTTCATACTTCAGAGTCCACGCAATTGTGAAACTTTTTTATTTTTAACCCTTTTGAAACACTATTTTTAAATCTGACACTATTTATTTTTTTAAAAAAAACTAACACTTTTGGCCGCCCCTATTTGCATGGCATGGCGAAATCAAGCTGCCACGCCATGCATGGCGGCACGGCGAAGGTGGGCACGTGGCAGCGATCTGTGTCGCTAGATGATGATGTGGCCGGTCCTAACACACCGTGGATTAGGGCGCGGCAGTGCTGCGCCATGACCGGTGGCACGACGACGCCCGACTTAAACACTGCACTGCAGGTTCCTCCCTCTGTCTCCCTTATCTTGAAAAAAGTTGGAGGTGGTTCCTGGCAGTCACGTCACCACCTCCCGACTTCCCCAATCCTGGTCGTCGGCCTGCCCTCCCATGCCGCCTCTCTCCCTACCTTCCACCAAGCTTCTCCTCAGCCTCGGTCAAGGTAATGATGCTCTTATTAGTTGTTTGAACGGTGGATTAAGGATTAGGATTGGTGGCTAGGGTTTGGAGGAAAATATTAGTTCGTTTGAATGGTGGATTCCAGGATAAGGATTAGGATTGTTAATGTTAAGGTTAATTAGTTAGTTAGAAGTATGTTTACCGTGTTAAGTGTAAGGTATATTTTTGTTCGTAAGTGTTTGTTATATTTTTTAGTTGTAATGCAAATGGTTCTCCTTTTACATTAATTTGTGATGTTTGATTGGTGTTAAATTTTAACCGTTTTGTTAGATGCAAGACATGTATCGGGAGCAGTTATGGCAAAAACAGGGTAGTCCTAGAGAATTATACCCTAACGTATCCAATAAAGATGCCCCCATCCTTCCTGACCTCCCTGTCCCTAACTATGAATGTGGTTTCCCTACCCTCATGTTTCAATTGAGACATCCAGACATAGCTGCGCGTTGCTTCTACACATGCAATCATTTTAATGTATTAAATGTTTCCGTATCTTTTTTTCTTCATTTGTGTTAGTAGTTTACTAATATTTTGTTGCAATATTGTTCTGTAGGACCATGAGAGGTGCTTTTTCTTTCATTGGATCGATGGTCCAGACAAGTTTGACCCAAGGTACCTCTTTTTCAACAATTGGTGGAGAGGGAGACATCCACGTGAGCACTTCGAGCGGTGGGTTCCACCTCCCCCTAACCCCCCACCAATGATGGCTAAGGAGAAGCACCTAGCCATAGTTAGACGACTCGAGGAACCTCCTCTGTATGATTGTGGTGATCGAGCTATGATAAACCCTGAGAATATGTTGGAGTTTGTGTGTACCAACAAGCATGAAATAAGTGGAAAGTGTATCTATTTAAATGTTTAGCTCTATGTGTGCATGTACTAATCT
The DNA here is from genome assembly GCF_019320115.1 of Miscanthus floridulus. NCBI lineage: Eukaryota > Viridiplantae > Streptophyta > Magnoliopsida > Poales > Poaceae > Miscanthus > Miscanthus floridulus. The sequence continues at coordinate 113,214,185 of NC_089582.1, forward strand.
ATCCTCTTTTAGCGCCATGGATTTGTGAAGTGCCATTTTAGAGAGTGGCTCTATGGTCCTAAGAATCATTGGCTGGAGCCAAAGGCAAAGGAAAAGAAGAAAGAAAGGATAGTCATCGAAGCACCTCCTGTCATGTGCGAATGTGGTGTCAAAGCCAACTACGGCCTAGTCCCTTTGGAGCTTGGAATAAGCCATTGGTGTGGCCATGTGGTTGACTATGATGAGGTTGGTTATTGTTTTAGAAAACATGAAATCATTTTTTTCTTCTATAAAGACTTATAATCTAATTTTTTGTTTCAACAGAGCACTAGGAAATGCAAGTGGGAATCTTATGATGGTCAAGCTAAGTTCTTGGATGAAATCAAGGCAAAGCAAGTAATTGCACGAAAGTTTGGTTATGGACCTCAGTTCGTCTACCTCTTCATTAAAGACCACATAAAGAAGATGCATGAGTTTACTAGACAATGCGATTTTCGTAACCCGATCGGTGTTAGGTGCGACAAATGGGGGTTGGAGAGACAGAAGAAGGTAGAAGAGGAGAGGGCAAGGAAGGAGGCAAGGGAGGAGGCAAGACTACAGATGTAGGTCTTGAACGACCATGTTGGTGCATTATGTGCTAGTGAGTGATTGAAAGACTTGTTATTTTTGTTGCTTGCTTTTAAATGTAATATAATCGTGTTGCTAACTAGTTGCATTTTATACATGAAGAGATTGGATGCAGTGAGGACCATGCCATAGAGGTGGCCCGTGCAAGGTTTTAGGAAAAGAAGTTACATGAGCATAGAACGAGAAGTGGACGCCTCGTGCTATCTCAGATTGTGGAGGTCGATGAGGGGGGCTCGGATGAGGAGGATACTGGCAGATTGAGTGAGCTCATCGCTCTAGTAGAGGTAGGTTTGCAGGCGAAGGAGGATGAGGATGACACTGGTAGACTGAGTGATCTCCTCGCTCTAGCAGAGGTGGGCTTGCAGGCGGAGGAGGACGCGTTCTTGTCTTAGACCGTAGATGAAGTGGAGGCCGCTTACTACAAGAGACAGACATATTAGGGCAACGTGGGTGAGCCTAGCCCCATGAACAAGGCGGAGGAGAACGCATTCTTGTCTCAGGCCATAGATGAAGCAGAGGATGCTTACTACAGGCGACAGGTAGATCAGGGCAATGCAGGAGAGCCAAGCTACATGAACAAGGTTGTCGTAGAGGATTGGTACTAGGATGACGAGTATGTTTCTGACTAAGGATTTGGTAGTTCCATGCTTTAGTAATGAACAATGTTGTCATGTACTAGACCTTTCATTTTGTTGTCAAAGTATTGATGCACTGTATCCATGTAATGAACCTTTTGATTAGCTGACACTTAATTTAGCAGTGACCTTTATTTTCAGTAGAAATAGCCTTTCGATAGCATTACGTCGAGATGGTCACATGCCAAGGCTTCAGTAAATTCCCTATGTACACCTTGATTGGAGTACCTCTTCGATAGCGTTACTTCGATAGCATTTTAACCGAGTTACCTTGATCGGAGTAAAACATAGTGTAGCCAGGACAGGAAACAGCTAAAAAGTCCTAATGGCTAGAGGGGGGTGAATAGCCTATTAAAAATTTCTATAACAACACTTAGCAAACCGGTTAGACAAATATGAGGCGAAGCGAGTGTTGTGCCAGCCTACTAAAAATGCAAGCCACCTACCATAATTCTAGTTTCTATAGTCTCTATCCACACAATAGCTATGTCACTACACTAAGTTAGTGAGCTCTCAAAGACTAACTAAAGAGCCTCACTAACCACGAGTCCCGACGCAAGCTAGCTCTCAAAACTAATTACACTAAAGAGCTTAGCTTACACACTAGGAATGTAATACAAGAGAGAATGGCGATGATTATACCGACGTGTCGAGGTATGAGCCAATCACAAGATGGAGCCAATCAATCAATCACAAGATAGCCAATGAAATCCTCGGACAAGGTGACACAAGATTTTTTACTGAGGTTCACTTGCTTGTCGTCAAGCCAGTCCTCGTTGTGGTAATTCACTCACTTGGAGGTTCACACACTAATTGGCATCACACACATGCCAAACCCTCAATAGGGTGCCACACAACCAACACAAGATGAGGATCACAAAAGCCATGAGCAATCCACTAGAGTACCTTTTGGCTCTCTGTGGGGGAAAGGTCAAGAACCCCTCACAATCACCACGATTGGAGCCGGAGACAATCATCAATCTCCGCTCGACGATCCTCACTGCTCCAAGCCATCTAGGTGGTGGCAACCACCAAGAGTAACAAGTCAAATCCACAGCAAAACACGAATACCAAGTGCCTCTAGATGCAAACACTCAAGCAATGCACTTGGATTCTCTCCCAATCTCACAAAGATGATGAATCAATGATGAAGATGAGTGGGAGGGCTTTGGCTAAGCTCACAAGGTTGCTATATCAATGCAAATGACCAAGAGAGTGAGCTAGAGCTGGCCAAACGATATTTATTGACACCCCCAAACAATAGAGCCGTTACCTCAATTATTGGGCTATCTGCGGGACAACCGGACGCATAGGTCGTGTGCACCAGACGTGTCCGGTGAGGTGACCGGACGTGTTCAGTCGTAGTCTAACTGCCATGTGTCCCTTTCAAATTGTTTAGCCATTGGTGCCCAATGGCTATCTTTGTGCACGGTAACACTATGTGATCGGACACGCTGTTAGAAAATGATCGGACCTAGGAGACACAGCATCAGGTAGAGTCTAGAGAGCTCCTAGAGCCGCTCTGGGCCGACCAGACGTGTTCGGTCACACCGGATCGGACGCTCCCAGCGTCCGATGAATTATTGCACCGAAAACCCGAGACTTGTTGATTCACAGTATGCAATCCTGCTTCCGGTTATATCACTTTGACCTGATGCTGAACAGTAACCCATCAGTGTCCGATCACTTCACTGAGCTAGAGTCCAGTCACTTTCACTTAGTCACTCACCTCGGGTCCAAATACCAGACACGTCTGGTCCTGATTCACTTCTGTCTAACTACCTTGAGTCCGGATAAAATGCCGGACACGTTTGGTCCCTATTCTGGATGTGTTCGGTCACCCTGTGACCAGCGTGACTAACTCATTTTCAACTCTATCTTCTTCACCCATGCTCAAATGTGCCAACCACCAAGTGTATCACCTTGTGCACTTGTGTTAGCATATTTTCACAAATGTTTCAAGGGTGTTAGCACTCCACTAGATCCTAAATGCATATGCAATGAGTTAGAGCATCTAGTGGCACTTTGATAACCGCATTTTGATACGAGTTTCATTCTTCTTAATAGTATGGCTATCGATCACAAATGTGATCACATTCGCTAAGTGTCTTTATCACTAAACCGAAAAGCTCCTATCAATTTCACCTTTGCCTTGAGCTTTTTGTTTTTCTCTTTCTTCTTTTTCAAGTCCAAGCACTTGATCATCACCATCATCATGATCTTCACCATTGCTTTACCACTTGGAATAGTGCTACCTATCTCATGATTGCTCAGATGAACTACATTAGCACTTAGGGTTTCATCAATTCACCAAAACCAAACTAGAGCTTTCAACAACACCAACCTGGTGCTGCCACGCCACCCAAAATGGCACAGCAAGGCTAACATGTCACCCACCATGGCACGGCGAGGCTAACGCACCACTAGCCATGGCACGGCGGTCAAAGAAACAACAATGCAATCGTGTGACTCTTCTACGACTTGTGTTGCGTTCTCACAGCACCCATGAAGTTTTGTCATGACGGTTTAACAAAAAGGTAACCAAAAAAATTACAGTGGACATGAGAGTACCTCAATTGGACATAAGTTTCAACCAACCATAAGTTCGAGAAAAGTACATGGGTCCAAATACAAGTTCCATAAGTTCATCAATACATAAGTTAGACATAACTCGACATACTACAAGTTCCATAAATACATGGGTCTGAATACAAGTCCATCATGTCATCCTAAAGAACTCCTACTCCTGAGGAGTATATGGGTACCATGGACACCGCTGCCTCTTTGGACGTGACGGTAGCACGTTAGGAGTGAACCCAACATCTGTGCGGTCGTGCTGGCGGGCCACCCATCTGAATTGTTGCGTGTAGCTAGTACCCTGCAAGTAGATTATAGGCATTAGTACTTAGATTCCCTAAATTTGTAACATATATGTCCAAGAGTTGTTTGAAGTACCTGTTCATCGTACTGTGTACGAAATGGTGCACCGTAAAGCTGAGACATCCCAATCTCATCATACTCTGTGTCATCATTGTCGTCCTCATCCTCGTTGTCCTTGTCCTTCACAGGACCCTTGCCTTAACGGATGGGTGTACAAGCAGAAGAGGTCCCAGTGGCCATCGAGTCTGATGAACTGGCTGCTGTCGGCAAAGTGCTCGAAGGGAAAGGACTGGACACCCCCGGTTCGTAGGGTGGCACCCATGGAGTATCGACATAGCTAAGCTTCAGAGCCAGCTTCCTACAGGTCCTCCTCACTTTCTGCATAATGAGATGAGAAGGAATGATTAACCTTTTAAGTCATTAAACCATATCAAACATTTATGTAATGGCAATGGGAATAGGTTGTACTTTGACAAACATGTGTAGAATGCCCTACGGCTCATCTCTAGTCTCATGAAGTTGGCGGGTTGCTTCATTTGAGATACTTGACAAACACGTGGCCTGCGCACATAATTAAGGTATGTTCATGTTACTACATGTATTAGCAACACAGAGGGGTAGGTGTGAATGAATTCAAATTCGTTACCACATATCTTTGTAGCGGAGCTCTCTCGAGTTGTGTCTGCTGCCTAGTCGCGACATCGTACGCATCTTCAACATCATCTGCGTCTGACTCGTCCTCTTCAATTGCGTGGTCAGTGAAGGGGTCCTGGATATGTGTCCTGGTGGACCTATGCAACCATTGGAGGTACTCGTCGAAGGTGTATTGATTGTGCGGCAGTGTCTCGACGATCAGCAACCTTGCCTATTCTCCCAGTCCTAGATGTACCCGTGGTGCGTCACGGCCCAATTCTTCTCCTTGTACCTATTCCTTCGATCGTACATGCAATAAACACTTAAGTTAGTGGTTGTATGTATACACATGCCTATTAAATGTTTATGTTATTGTCATCGCACCCGTGCAACTTTTTGTTGGTTGTGTACAACAGCGGTGGGCATGGCTGCAATCTTCCGAATTGCTTGTACACCCTTATAGGGTAGTGCATCTCGACCACGTGGAAGAAAATTAGTGGCACGTTACAAAGCCACTCCTCCGACTCTTCCTCAGTCCGAGGGCTCAGGTAGCCCTCTAGCTCGAATCTAGACCAAGGACATCAAGTCACCTAAAATTTAGGTAACTGAAGTTAGGTTTTGGGAATAATGAAAAACCAACAACACCGCCTTGCATAATCTAAGTGGTTGTAACCTGATGTTGTGTTAGAACGTCCAGTGTGTACGAGTACTACCTGTACCGCCGCCTCGGGTTCCCTCTCACTACCTCCACTTCTTGCCAGATGTACAGAGCACTCGGACATACGTCAACGTGATTCCATGGCTGCATTGAACATGATATTCAGTCACAAGTGTGGCGTCAAGTTTCAGGTAAATAAAAAATCGATGCACTTACAGGTAAATGGTGAACAACGGGTCTCTCAACTGGCCATCGCTCCCAACACCAAACCTGTAGTAGGTGCGAGCAACCTCCTAGGTTGGCGTTCCCTATAGTGCGACGACATGCAACGCAGAGTTGATGATAGGTCCTTGCTAGGACCGCGTTGCCCCAACTGTACGCTCCTATGTTCTCCTATGGTTGGCTCAGTATGCTCAGGAAGGTCCAGCTGATGGTGTTACCCGATGCGTCGGAAAACAGGAAGGTGCCTAAAAAGTGCCATAGCCACTCTCTAGCATACCTCTTGATCTCATGCTCTGCAACCTCCGGGTGCATCGGTGAGCGTGGCTCCCTCTCGAACCGGTTCGAAATCAGCTGAGTGAGAGAGAGAGAGGAAGGGAAGGGAGGTCGGGCCACAGGCCTGTACAAGGGGCTGTCGCGCCGTGATGCGTGGCGCGGCAGCCCGCGCCCTGATCGGTGGCTGGCGCGTCAGCCCGGCCACGTCAGCGGTCAACGCCGCGGCTAACTACCACGGTGCCCCCTCGCTGTGCCGCCATGCACGGCACGGTAAAGTGATTTTGCCGTGCCATGAGAATAGACGCGGCCAAAAGTGTTAGTTTCGAAAAAAAAATTAAACAGTGTTAGATTTTAAAAATAGTATTTAAAAAGGGTTAAAAATAAAAAAAAATCACAATTGTTACACCCAGGATTAAGTCTTACAGGGCGCAGATGAGGTCATAGTAGCACGAGTTTTTGCCACATACATATAATCTATCGGGAAATGTCAGCCAAATGCTAGATACAGGAGGGACATGAGATAAATAAACACTTGCCACAAAATTTCCTGCACAAACAAAAATGGAGCATGGCACCACCGCACCATACAAAATTAAACAACGGACAATAAGGCACGATATTAGAATACCTAACCCTATCAAGCAACTAGCTAATCTTTAATAGACATCAATGAATAATCTTACTAATTAAAGACAAGTGTGTGGTTTCCTTAATATTTCCTTCCTTCCATTTGTTTGTGGGACACGTTTAGAAAACTTGGAGCAGAGGGAGCCAAAACTCGTGGCGTACTCCTTTCTACTCATGCATACTTTAACATCTTCAAGAGCCTGAATGCACTAATAGCAGCCGTGCTCAAAGCCCTTTTGGGTTGATGATTGCTTGTAAATGGTGAGATTCTTCCTACCAGACCAAGGTTATGATTTGGAGTTAGAGTAGATCCATTGACCAATGACTTGCTCCGATAGATGCGGAAATGTTTAAGATCAAGCACAGGCCTAGTATCTGCATTTGCATAGGCTGGATACACCCTCACACGACACCGGGTTCGTAGCACCGATCTCCAATATGGGAAAAAACTTCTTCTCATATATGTGGGATCCCATCCTCTGCCTACATCCTTTGTCGCAATCACAGCCAGTCACATATTTCAATAAAGGTACAGCTTCAGAAAACCAGAAACAGCATATTACTCACTCTTGAGATGTGTTCCTTTAGATATGTTACTACAGTGCAGTACTTAAGTGCAACATGATAAACTCTTCAACCAGCACAAAGCATGGCAAAAGCATATATAGAAGTGAAACATGATATTGTTATTGCCTCTAATGATTATATTATACTGCTGCTTCTTATCAGAATCTCTCACAAGCACCAAACAAATCTCAGATGCAACAAATCATTCAAGAATACTAAGGCTATCGAAATAACAATAACGTGCAAGCCCCATATTACAAGTTTCAATGTTGATATCTCCCAGTCCAGCTACGTTACTCACCCTGTTCGCTGGTTGGTTTCAACCAGCCCAAACCAGCCAACCAACAGTATTTTCCTCTCACATAAAACCAGCCCAAACTAGCTCAAACCAGCCCAGAAACCAACCAGCGAACAGGCCGACTAAGCTAATTATGCCCAACAGAGTTTTGGCCAAGCGCTATTTAATTTCACTATTGTATCATTTCCTATAATTTTTTTGTTGCAGTTACCCATTTTCCTTCAAAATGACCTGATGGGAAACACACTAGTCTCCACATTAGCATGAAAGAGATCAATCATAATTGAAATGTTGTGGCATTGCAGTTGGCGATCTGTATTTGGTGCAATTACAAAAAAAACAGATTTCTCAACTTGGGAATTTTGAAATTTATTAGACCATTTTAAAAACTTTCAAAAAAAAATAAACAGGGAAACGGCAGACATCTTATAGCTTTTGTTCTTCTGCTGCCACAATATTAGCGAACACCCTCACTCTAACCCGAAACAAGACCAAGCACTGTCCTCGCAAGATTATGCATCCACCAAAAAGGAAGAGAAAGATAGATGTTAGCCATAATGATGTAACTGAAGCAAAGAGCCAAAGACATTTTGTTTATAACTTAACAAATACTTTTAGACTTCTTCACAGGGCAATAAGTTCTAGGACAATACCCTGGCATAAAATAGTTTGCGTGAACATGTAAATGTACAAAACAGAAAAATATGTAGAGACCATTAGAAGAGACTAGAGATAGGAAGTTGAGAACAGCTTTGCCTTTTCTAACAAAGAGATATTAGTGTGCCTTACATAATGCACCAGCCCATAACAATGGACAACTAGCAATCAAATATAAGTACATAACTTGATAACAAACTAGTCATGCAAGTGACTTATCTGACTACTTCCTTGCATAGCTGCATCAGTACCTCACGATACTATTTGTGTGAACATCTTATGTACTTAGATATCACAATAAGACACTTTGCAGAACAAGAAGTGGACCTTGATGCTCCAAAACAGTAATACTTATTATCTTTACCTTTTCCTTTACAGCGTGCAGATTATCTGATTCCATAGCTGCCTTGTTTGGATTTATAAGCCCTATTCTCTACGAAAAATGAAATGAGAGGTTAGGGCTCTTTTTTGTTAAATGTAAAAAGAATTACTTGAGCCTGGCACACCTTTGCTACATGACTCTGTGTCTGACATTTTGCAGTCATAAGGCCGGCATCAAGAATAAAATAAAATAAATCAGCAAAATAAACATGTGTTCGCATAGAATTTTTTTTGTGAAGCGATATAAAGACTAATACAGGTCTATAGTGTCCATGATTTCTCCAGTAGGGTTAAACCCATATTCCTTGAGGATAGATGAAACATGTTCCAAGACCTCCACACGGGGCACCTGCATGACATACAAGCTGATGTATAAGGTAGAATAAAAATAAACAGAAAAGACAATATATCATCAACATAGGTCTACTGTATATACAATTGGCAAACATATAACCAATTGTAGCAGAGAGATGATAGGAAGAATTGTTTCAACGAGAAGTTTGCAATTATACAATATGGGTTGGAAGACAGTGTACAAAAACAGCTAAACATACAATCACATACAACTCGGATACATCTAGATTGATAATCAAATCTCTTAGTTTCCACGAGTTTTGTAACTAGAGATTATAATCTAGACACTTCAAAGGTACAAGTACAAGTCATGAATGGCTTTGCACTTCTGCATTTTAAACTAAACTTTGCAGTGATTCATTTACTCGAGCTCCTAGCTATCATAAATCCATTCGAATATAAAGTGCATGGAACAAGCATTAAAATCACCAATTGTTCTGTTCTGGTTTATCAAAGAGAAAGCTGTTGATTTCTTCAGGCTATACGATAGAAAATGAAGATCAGACAAAATGTTCATCATGAATTGCATACATACAGGCCCACAAACAAATTATGGTGAGCTCTCACTCCTAGGATCTAGAGTTTGCAGTCTAAGGCCTTGTTTGGATGTTGTAGTATTAAGAAACCATAGTATCAAGAATCTGTAGTGTTAGAACCATTGATGTGCAAAACCGTGGTTTAGAAAAAAGAGGTTTAAAGTGGAGCTTTTAAAACTCCAAAAAGACTACAGTTTCAGCAATACTATGGTATTCAAAACCATAAAGTTTGTTGCACCCAAACACTTCATGGCACTCTAAAACCAAAGTATTTCACAAAACCATGATATTTTTCTAAAACTCCAAAAATACTTTGTATCCAAACAGGACCTAAGGGTGTGTTTGGACACCTGAGAATAGGTACCAAACTAGATTTCCAGCCTATGAAGCAGAACCGGAATGATTTCACGTTTTCCATGTTAGCACTCGAGACGGCCAGGACCTGGTTTCGCACGTTTCCGATTCTCAGCATGTGTACTTCTGTGTGTTTGCCAAGAATGAAGCGCAACAAGTTAAAATGGCTTGTATTTAAGTTGTTCTTGCCCCCACAAGAAGTTCTAAATTTTTTTGAATCGTATCTCCATTTATAACCTTTTATGAAAAAAGAATCATTTTTTGTGAGTCAATCCAGCCTGCCAAACAAGCAGTCTCATGAAGTGATTCTGATTCATCATAGAAATGTTACCTGAGAGAATCTGAATCAAATGTTTCTACGAGAATCTGGCAAACACACCCCAAAAAGAATACATTAAGCGTATATTTTCAGTCTAACATCAACAAGAAGGCTCACGTCAGCGTCCTTGATATACACTCAGCTCCAGCACCAAGAATTCTTGTAGCTAGAGTCCCACCAAACAGCTGCACCAGCTGACCATGAAAACAAAACATGCAAATGCTCATTTTTGCCAATTTATCTGACATGCGTTCAGAAAATGAACAAAGAAAAATGACATAAGCATATGTTTTCTCCATTCATGCTGTGGCGTGTTGTGGGGTCTGGAGGCCTGCGGAGTCCGCCATGTCCAAACCTGTCCAGCGGCCGCGTCAAGGAATGAAGGAAGTCCATGCCAGTGGCAGTGCAGATGCAGTAGCTGCAGGCAGGGTTTACAATTTCGGCGAAATATCGCCGAAATTTCCGAAATATCGCCTTTTTCGTTGAGGTCCGAATTTTTTTTTATCGGTCAAAATTTTTCGGTTAAATTTATCTTTCACTCTAAAATTACACCAAACCACACTAAAATGACCCTCCATATCATCTAGTCTTATCAAAGCCCTAAATTTCTTCAAATTTATTTAATTTTCTCACTCACACATTGGACGGCACTAGTATATGCAGCTCGCCCACCGTCAGCACACTGTATTACCGCGGCTCTACTTCTGTGATATATTATGTTATTTCGTCGATGTTATATAAATTTATGATGGATGATGGATTATAGAGTTTTTCTAGTGAAATGATGCCAAATTTGTTTAAAAATCAATTTAAATTTATTTAAATTTGAACCGATATTTCCGAAATTTCTGAAATTTCGTATTTATCGCTGGGGACCGAAATTTTTTTCTTACCGGTATTGTAAACCCTGGCTGCAGGTGGTGTTGTGAAACTGAAAGTTGCGGGTGTGGCAGGCGGTGCAGACTGAGGAGGGCTCCCGCTTCGGTGGAGCGGACATCAAGGCCAGAGATTGAACAGACTCGTGCTTCACCCTGGATGACGCTGATAATGGTGGCAGCAGTGACGAGTCCCGAGACTTCATCAGATCGCCCAGCTTGAGGACGGTCTCATAGATAGGATCACCCATGGAAGGCAGTGGTTGTTGGCTGGTGGTAGTTGCAGGAATGGCCAAGCGGAAGGGCGATATAAAAGCAATCTGGCACAGGACCGACGATCAAGGTCTCTGATGCCAAAGATGATGTGGTACATTGATTGGGCACTTGATACATAAACAGCAGATAGATCAGTTGACTCACCCTTCCTGTGGAGGCTCTAAGCTGCTTCTTGGATCTATTTCTGCTTGCCTTCTCTAGCTACCTATGGATACCTTTATAGACCAGGCACCCAACAAGCCTACTAACGAATCTTATCCAAGTAACTAATGAATCTTATCGGCTAACGAACAAACTGTGTGAACTAATCCCAGGCTGCTGATGCAGCACGTCCAGGGCCAGAACCGGCCCACTTGCCATAACACCACGACACTTTTGGGGAAGCATAATCTTATGACATTTTTAATGTGAGGTTGAAACTCAAAGCTAAACAGAAGATATGCTAATCTATGCAGCTAGATTCTGATAGGCTGCAAAACAACTGGTGATCTTGTGAAAGTGTTAGTTTTTACAAAGGTCATTTCTTTATAGATTTGTTTGAAATAATGAACTCTTATTACAAAGTTGTCAAATAAAACATATACTATTATTTTCAGTCGACGTAAGAATTATTAGCATTGTTCTTGCTAAAATTAGGGCATGTGTTTTTTTAAAAAAACAAGACAAATAGCAACAGTTAAATACAAATATTAAAATATTAAGCAACAGGCATCAGAGGATTTGAGGAACCATGGCTACTATATATAACAAAAAATGTGTACCTCTGAATGTGCCTGAATATATGAAGAAAGACGTTGACCATGATGGGAAATTACATCAACAAGCAACCCTGTGCAATCAATAAGTGCTCTTCTTTCCTTCAGAAGCTTCTCTGCCATTTCATTTGAACCTTTCTCCCATCCCAAGGCAAATGAAAGCCACAGTATACGCTTATTCATAATGTCAAACCCATCTTTTTTACTCCTACCATTCATCTTGGAGGAACAACCTCCACGAATCTGCTCCTGAGCAGCCAGTAGTAGAATCCCAGACTGGATAAGCTTTCCATTCTCAATGTAGTTCCAGATCGAGCTCTTCAAGTAGATTATTTGTTCTTTTAGCAAGCAATCTAGTTGTATCAAAGAAGATCTTCTGTAAAACACCAAGGAACAAAAATCTAAGTATCGATCATTTAGCATTTGTATGCAACCAAGTAGTGTTGAATAACTTTGAATATATCAATTCATTTCCTCCTATAAAAGTAAATATGATTTTGGGACATTCTCCAAGGCAAGGGAAATAAAATTAGTTACTAGTAACAGTTTTTGAATATTTTATTGAAGAGTCGTTGTCTTTTACTATAAGAACATGCCCTAACAAATTTTACTTTCTCTGACAAATGGAGAGAGAGCATGCTCAGTCCTTAGTATCACTAATCCGTTATAACAGCTGTTTGGGATGTATGTCATGACCACAATTACTTTTTATGTCATGCGGAACAAGAAGAACTTCATACAGGGAAGGGAAGAGAAACAAACCATTTCAGGTAGACACAGCAGATGGATAAGCTTGTAGATATATTCCAGATGACTCTGGCTGGGAGAAAGATTGTCCTCCAGATACTTATGCATGCAAGTATTCTCAATTGCAACATGGAGCGGAAGTAGGTTCTCAATGACATCATTTCCAACTGTGCGTACATTGGCTGATGTGCCATGGCGCAAAAGCAACTTGATCATGTCACAAGAGAACCTTTCAGCAGCTTCATGGAGCGGGAAGTATCCATATGGGTTTATGCAGTTGGGATTGGCGTGCATTCCATAGAGCTTAGGTGCCTTGCCCTCCAATACGACTTTTGCACATCGCAGAGCATTAAAACAGACCATGAGGTTTAAGGTTCGTGCGGTGACGGTAAAACTCCATGACATGCCCCTGCCTCCACAGTTTTTGAATAATCGGAGGAAGCACTGGACACTATCCTTTTTAAGGATGGGCTTTGAAGAGAGGCAGAGGAAGACCGAAGTTGACTTGGGTAGAGGCAATAAAAGAAGACTTGAAAGGATGGAATATACCTAAAGACTTAGCCTTAGATAAGAGTGCTTAGAAAAACAGCTATTCACGTGCCTGAACCTTGATTGCTTCCGCTGGGTTTCAACTCTAGCCTACCCCAACTTGTTTGAGACTTAAAGGTTTTGTTGTTGTTGCTTCAGCTCGTCAAATTTGTCAAAGAGGGTATTATTCACCCACTATATAGATGGATGCATCACAGTTGAAAAAGTTGAAAGGCATCAGCTATCCATCTATAACAAAGCAACATCAAGATAAAGTCTATATGACAATAACAATAGCAGCAATGACAAAACCATGTAACCCAACATGCAACAAGAAGGGAAGAGAGAGAATATAAGGGGATCTAAAGCCTATTATGGTTCAGGCATGTGATCAACATGTTTTTTTAATGCCGGGGGATTTTCCCGGATACTCTTAAGAAGAGGTGAGGCACCCGCGTGATCCTGCGCACGAACACGGGCGGGCAGCCTGAACACCTACTCAGCTGGCCAGCTCGGTTGGCAAGGTTCATATATGACAACAATATCCAGTGGACTTTAAGTACCCTATAATATTACATGATTAAATGAAACAATTAATATAATGGAATGAACCATCAATCAAATTCTGTAATGAAGGTAACAGAAACCTGAGGAGCAGGGTCTGGGATGATTATGTCATTTGCTCTGGACTTGGCTATAGAAATAGACCTTTCTAGCATGAACTGAAAGAGAATGCCAAGAGTCAGCACTAAGGGAAGAAAATAGAAAGGGAGTTAAATATCACACAGATAGATAGTTATCACACCTCATCTATCTTGTCCCTATCCTATCCTTCGTTAACTTCAAAATAAGGGACAGGATGCCGCGGATACCTACTTCTTATGGGGATTGATCCATCTTTACTATTAACATTATCTTTGTTGCAGGAAGCTTCCTCTTTCAAGAGAATGTATACTATTAACATTATCTTTGTTGCAGGAAGCTTCCTCTTTCAAGAGAATGTACCCAGGTGCCTTAAATTTCAACTCCATCCTTTCGTGTTTTCTGAAAGAAAAGGTATAATCTCGAATTACGATTCAAACACTATTATATTACTGCAAAAGGCTTGCGACAGTCGAACATTGATCCAGAAGACCATGAGATAAATTGAGTCCTTATATATGCCTAAAATCAGGGGGCAAACGCAGCCCGATCGTAAAGGACATGGGTGCACGCACGTACACCCAATTTTTTTTTGCAAGAAAATCAAAGGTATAATGGTGCCGTTCGCTGGTCTGGTTTAGACCAGCCAGCCGGCTGCTTCCCCTCTCAAGTTACTGTTCACCAAACCAGCCGAACAGTGTTTTTCTCTCGTAACAAACCAGACGGAACAGTATTTCTCAGCCAAGTTTCAGCCAGCCGAATAGGATAAATACATGCAGAGACTTGTAATGAGATCAGATCCAAATATAAATACCCAAATAGCTCGAGTTAGGGTTCGGGGTGCGCGGTTTCGCATAGCAGGAAGGGAAGAGCGACTGAGCGAGGAGGGGTGCGCACACCTGGTGGGGTGGTCGTCGCCGGCGAAGGGATCCACGAGGCTAGCTAGACCTCGGCACCTGCTCTGTCTCTGCCTCCGTGGCGTGGCAGTACGTGTTCTCATAATTAATCTATAATCTATACTAATAATAAATTGGCAAAATTTCTATTCACATATTTCTTTTTGGGTGAATTGGATTTTTGCCCTTACAATTTTTAGAAGTTGGAGATTTACCCTTACAATTCGAGAAATTGGAGATTTGCCCTTCATATTCTTGCCCTCCCTGAGCTTTGCCCTTTTCTATGTATGAAGCCTTCTTGGACCCACTTGCAGCACTTGTATTTCTGTATTGGACCAAAATGTCCTTGGGTCCCATCAATCTTTAACTCAACCGAACGGGTATTGAACCCACGGTCTTCTCTCTATCTCCCTCACCAGTTTCTCTCTCCTATGTTTTCCTCGTTACCTCAATCGAAGAACCCTAGCCATCGATTGGAGGCCAGCGCTCGGGTGACTAGAGGTGGCTGGTCGAGGCAGGCGCGCGCGCGGGCGACTAGAGGCGCGCGCGCGGGCAACAGGCGGTGGGCGCGCGCGGTGACTGGAGCTGGGCGCGCGGCTCCTTGAGGCCGGCACGCGGCAATTGGAGGCGGCCGTGCGGCGAGAGGCGGTGGCCGCACAGATTGAAGGCGACGCCGGCGATTGAAGGCAACGGCGATTGGAGGTGCCCCATTCTTCTCCTTTTTTTCCCTGGTACACCCCATTGTCGTCGTGGCCCAACCTTTGGCGCATCTGCTTCTTATCGCCGTTGACGCCCGCCTGTCTTTGTCATGTGCATATGGTGCCTGTTGTTGCCCAGATGAGTGGCAGTCAGTATATGGGAGGAGGTGCTGCCGGCTCCAGCTCGGGGGGCATCCAGAGCTTGGCTTTCGCCCCACTCGTGGACTGCCCACACTGCAAGGTGAAATTAGTACGGATCCGAAGCAAGCAGCAGGCCACTTTTGGCCAGACCTTCGTCAAGTGTCCGAACAACATCAAAGTAAGTCAAAATTTTTTGTTCAATTTTGTGCTTTTGGATGGTGGTCATGAAGGTATGGTTTCATCGGTTGCAGGATGACCCAACTACATGTGGCATCATCATGTCCGAGAAGCAGTATGAAGATGTCCTACGCAATCCAGAGCAGCATCCAATTTGGTGGAAGAAGGCGATCCTTCCCAGTTGTGCAGATGGTGGACATGGGTCTGTCGACCCTATTCTAGAGTTCAAGGAAGATTTCGATAAAATAAAGGCAAAACTTGACAATGCTGTGAATGATGTCTCGAAGTTGAAGGTGCAAGTAGAGATTCTAAAGAAGGACTATATCATTATTGCAGCCGTGTGTGTAGGTGTAGTCATTGGTTGTATTCTGAGCACAATTTGGAAGTGATGTAGCCGTGTGTGTGGCTTTTGCCTATCAGATGTATGACAATAGCTATTTGCTAATAATTGAGTTTGGAATTTGCAGCCTTACTGCCATTCTGTTATCTATTTGAGCAATGTTAGAGCTTAGGCTCCTGAGGCTGTAGCCAATTCTTAGGTCTTACCAATGCTTAGGTCTGATAGGTCTTGGCACTTCTCCTAGCATAGGTCTTGCCGACCATAACAAGCAATCTGGTGGTGTATGCTGTCATATAATTGAGCTTTGCTCTTGTCATTCTATCATCTAATTGAGCAATGCTCTTGTCATCAAATAAAATTCAGCAGGATTCACATAAGCATTTCAACTTGTTCACTTCCATCACAGATCGCACATAGTTCACAGTTTGCTGCCATCAAAGGCATGTAGTTGACAATTCACTAACATTATATTACAAAACAAAGGTCACAAAATATCTAGAAATGCACCATCAGTCTCAGTGTCCTCCACAGAATATGTCCATCAGGCTTCTTACAACCTTTGCTGGAGGAGCAGCAGCATCCTTCTTCTGCTTCTTCTTCAACGGTGTTTTTTTCTTCTTAGAAGTTGTCTTTTTCTTTGAAGCCTTCTTTTTATTCCCTTTGGATGGTCCAGCATCATCAGATTTGGATGGTCCAGCATCATCATATGTCCTCTTCCTATAAATGCACTTTTCATTAAACCACAGTACTAGTAAAATGCATATAACAGTAAATAATTCAAATAAAATCTTGCCTTTTGTTGGGTCTAGCAACTTCACCATCCTCTCTAACCATGTCAAGCTTGCAGGTCTTCTCGAAGTGTCCAAAACCTCCACGCCGTTTGCATCTCACTTTCTTCTTGTTGGGATTGTTCTCTATATAACTCCTAACCCTTTGCACCTTTGGCCGACCTGCTGGTCTTCCCAACAACGGTGGGTGAACCTTGAACCCAAGATCAACTTCTGGCCACTGGGACCTGTCTGTCATTGGTTCAACCCTTCCTTCATAGGCAGCTCTGAACTTAGCAACTGAGTAACACTCATGCACGAAGTCAGCTATCTGCATTCCTCTATTAGACAGTATCCATACCAAGGCATGCTTGCATGGCTTGCCAGTTACCTACCATTCTCTACATGAACAATTCTGATTTTTTAGATCCACAGTATGTCTTCTCTGGTTGTTCCAATCATCAAGTAGTGTCACCTTAGCAAAGTCATCATCACTAACTTTCACCTTGACAGCCTTTAGATTGGTGCTTATAAGCTTCAGTTCCTTCAAAATACCTAGTAGGATCCCATCTTGCAGCTGTTGTCCAATCTTCCTTCTAATATACCTTTTCTCCATTATCAGCTCCCTTAACATGTCTACTAACTCATGGATGAGAAGACCTTTCAAGTCTTGATCTGAGAATTGAAACTCTCAGAAACATTGTTAGTCAAATAATCACATTTGCTCTCTTCAGAAAAGGCACTTCTATACCAAATTCTACCATGATGCTGGTCAAGGTACTTAAGTGCAGCTGGAGCATACTCAAAAATTTTGTTCATATGCCACTTAAACATATAGTTAGTATAGCTCTTAGCTGCAGGGTAGAGATGGTCAGTGAAAACATCCCCTAAGAAGTGTTTCATGAAGTTGCTGTACATGTGCCTCATGCACTCCCTGTTTTCAGCTTGTGGAAAAATAGTCCCCACAGCTTTCTCTAGTCCTTTACAAGCATCTGAACACAAAACTAGTCCTAGTGGGTCTCCTATGACTTTGTGCAGATTTTTTAGGAACCAGGTCCAGTTATCCTCAGTCTCTGAGTCAAAAATAGCATATGCTATATGGTACAGCCGGTTGTGCCCATCAACACCTGTTGCTGCAGCCAACTATCCAGTGTACTTTCCATGCAAAAAAGATGCATCTACACCAATGAAAGGTCTACAACTAGCTAGGAATCCATCAATGCATGGCTTCAAAGCAACAAAAACCCTCTTGAACCTATATTTTTTACCAATCTTCTCTAACTCTATGTCTACATGACTTCCAGGTGAACTTTGTTTTAGTTGAGCAGCCTAATTGAAAAGAAGTTGGAAGCTCTCTTCATACGTACCATGAACTTTATCCAAGGTGACCTTCAATCTAGACCAAGCTTTTGAGTACTTTAGTTTAATTCCAAAGTCACCCTCCAATTTCTCTTTTGCTTCCTTTGCTCTCTTTGTTGGATTCTTCTTTACCCAATCTCCAAGCTTATCTAGCCCTAAGAAGCCATTCTCCCTACTCTAAGCTTGGTGGTAGGACAATCGTGATCTGAAGGAAGCTTTTTGATCTACAGAAAGGCAGATAGACATGGTAATGCTTTTGCAAATATAAACAAGAACATTTATCAAATACAAAACAACAACTACAAAGAATGTACCTGTACAGTTTTCTTATCAAAAATGGTGGAAGCATGTATTCTCTAAGGGCATCCCTCAGCAGCACACCTAGTTGTGAATCTTGACTTATCTGATTTGTACCTAGCAGCAAGCTCAAACCCCTTGTTCACAGCATAGTGCCTTATTGCTTTTCTGAATGCAACTATATCAGGAAACAACGCCCCCACCTCTATTTTTGGGTTGTTTGGATCATGCAGTACTTGGACCTCGAGAGGGTCAGCATCATCCACCTCTGCCTCTGCCTCAACATGGAAGAATGGATCAGATGGCTCAGCATAAGTTGGCTCAGCCCTAACATTAGTGTTAGAATTGTTAGTTGGCTTTGCAAATTGAGGAGCAACCGGCACAATCCCATACATGGCCTCATCATCAACACCCACATATTCCTCAGCATTATCAAATATATCGGGTTCTCTATCTGGCTCGACATCAACAGCTGCCTCTGGATTATCAGGAGCAGCATTAGTGGGTTCTTTAGACATGTTGGCAGCTGCCTCTGCCTCTAATTGAACATTTGCATCATCATGAGGAACCACACATATAGGCTCCATGGCATCAAATTCAGCTTCCACACAAATTAACCTATCGAATATATCAGGTTCTCTATCTGGCTCGACATCAACAGCTGCCTCTGGATTATTAGGAGCAGCATTAGTGGGTTCTTTAGACATGTTGGCAGCTGCCTCTGCCTCTAATTGAACATTTGCATCATCATGAGGAACCACACATATAAGCTCCATGGCATCAAATTCAGCTTCCACACAAATTGACCTATCGAATACACCTACCACAACCTCACAGCTCATCTCCTCCTTATACATTTCAAACAAATCTAGCATTTGAATCTCACCAACTATTCTGATATCCTCATTCAATCTTTTGTCAAAGAACCAAACAGTGGGTGTCTAGTTACTGCTCCGATTCAATTCAGTTGCCAGATTTTTCAACAGTAAGTCCAGTGACATTGACCCATACTCTACATACCACTTAAACACATGGTCTTTTGTGTAACATTTCCTACTAGCAGAATCTTTGGAAGTAAAACCTTGGACTTTAACCTCTAGCATAAACATCCCATCCCTACCATGCAGTAAATCAAACTCCAAATCAAAGTGTATACATGCACAGCTAATCGATTCCACCAAATCAAGGGAATTGTGGTCACCACAATTAAACAAGGGAAAGGAGGAGGAAAGATTACCTAGGAGCAGTGCTCTCCATCGTTGCCGCACCAGTGCGGCAAATCGGCGCGCCCGACTCTGGTCCCTCCATCAGGGCGCCTCCATCGCCACCACTGGACGCGCACGGGTGGTTAGGGTTTGTCGCAGCCACAGATCCTATCGTCGCGCGTCGGCTTCCAATCGCCCGCTGTCTCCACTCTCCAGTTCTAGGGTTTGTTGAGGGAGAAAGGGGAAGAACACAGGAGGGAGAGAGATGGGAGGGAGAGAGAACACGGGAGGGAGATGGGAAAAGCACGGGAGATGGATGGATGCGGCTTCAGCCTGTTCACCTCTCCCTTTTCCTCTTGTCCGGGGGGCATTTTGGTCCAATAAGAAATACAAGTGCTGCAAGTGGGTCCAAGAAGGTTTCATACGTAGAAAAGGGCAAAGCTCAGGGAGGGCAAGAATATGAAGGGCAAATCTCCAATTCCTCGAATTGTAAGGGCAAATCTCCAACTTCTGAAAATTGTAAGGGCAAGAATCCAATTCACCCTTTCTTTTTTGTCCGGACCTAACTCTACGAATGTGAAAAAGTCTCCCGTATTATACATGACATATGCACATAGATAATAAGGTAACCTAGATTTTGGTCCGGCCCTCCCTAAGTAACTCTATGAATGTGGAAACTATCTAGAAGTCTCTTGTATTATATATGACATATGTACATAGATAATAAGTTAACCTAGATAGTTACGAATACTAATCCAAATAGATCCCTTCCATCCTAAACAACCTGAATAGAAATCTTACTTAGGATAAAAATAGAAATCAGTCAAAGCTTATCATATTGGGTTTTGGGCCTTTTTATTTTTTTCCTGTTTTCTTATTAGCGTGAAAAGTTTCTTTGTATTTACCTTTATTTTTGTCCGCTTTAGGGTATGCAATTGGCTTCTTTCTTTCACACTCCTCTTTTTCCACATCAGATTGTATCTGCCCTTAACTTCCGATTGATTTTTGCTATCTTTTTTTTATCATATAAATATTAAAAACAAATATTTTTCCCTGTTTTCTTATTAGCATGAAAAGATTCTTTGTATTTATCTTTTTTTGTCCGCTTTACCTTATCCTATTGGCTTCCGCTTTTTTCACGGTTCTCTTTCTCCACATCCGATCCTTAACTTCATATTTATTTTTTCTATCCTTTTTTTCCTTTTTTATCATACATAATAATAAAGAGGCAAAATTTCTCTCCACCCAATTTTTGGCCCGGCCCTCCCTAAGTAACTCTATGAATGTGAAAACTGTCTAGAAGTCTCCCGTATTATATATGACATATGCACATAGATAATAAGGTAACCTAGATTTTGGTTCGGCCCTCCCTAAGTAACTCTATGAATGTGGAAACTATCTAGAAGTCTCCCATATTATATATGACATATGCACATAGATAATAAGGTAACCTAGATAGTTACGAATACTAGTCCAAATAGATCCCTTTGATCCTAAACAACCTGAATAGGAATCCTACTTCAAATAGAAAAGGATAAAAATAGAAATCAGTCAAAGCTTATCATAATATCAAACCACCATGAGTTTTGGGTTCTGGGCCTTTTTATTTTTTTCCTGTTTTCTTATTAGCATGAAAAAGTTTCTTTGTATTTACCTTTTTTTGTCCGCTTTAGGGTATGCAATTGGCTTTCTTTTTTTCACGGTCCTCTTTTTCCACATCAGATTGCATCTGTCCTTAACTTTCGATTGATTTTTGCTATCCTTTTTTCTTTCTTATCATATAAATATTAAAAACAAATATTTTTCCCTGATTTCTTATTAGCATGAAAAGATTCTTTGTATTTATCTTTTTTTGTCCGCTTTACCATATCCGATTGGCTTCCGCTTTTTTCACGGTCCTCTTTCTCCACATCCGATTACATCTGTCCTTAACTTCAGATTTATTTTTTCCGTCCTTTTTTCCTTTTTATCATATAAATATTAAAAAATAAATAATAGATATAATAATAATAGTATGAGCAGTTGAAATTCATTTCTTCCTTAAAAAATAGAGATTTACACCACTAAAGTTATTGATGCAATTTTGATTACAAACAAAACTTATCTTGTTAGTCTGATTTAGCCAATTGATCCAACTATTCAAATCTTGAACGTGAACTACAATCTAGAACAGCTTGTTGTCCATATCAGTTTAAATAAATGTATCTAATATGCATGTATCAAAGTAATATTAAAGTGATGATATAAAATTAGCTTATATTATGAATGTCATAGTTATCATAAAATTAATAAATTATAGCTTTAAAAATTTTTAGAAAGAGTGAAACGTAAATATATATGCATCTTGGTTCTCGATTTTCATGAATATTTGATAGTTTTTTTCTCCCGTTGCAACGCACGGGCATATTTACTTGTCATTAAAAAAAAGTTTAAAAAGTCGGCCGCCGGTGCCACCGTGCCAGGTGCCACATCTGATCCTTCCCAAGATTGTGAACAGGCTCCGCTAGTCGGCTTCTCTAGTCTCAGCCTGATCGTAAAAAGCATGGGGCAGGCCACATGGGCCTCCGCCTCCCTCTGATCCTCCAAAGATTGTGATTTTGTGAACAGCCTGCATCTCATTCACCTCTGAATGCCACCGGGCACTTCCCATTTTTTTAAGCCAAATTCTCATTTGGCGCGCATGTGTGGCTACCCCACGCGACACACGCACGAGGACACCGGTGAAATCCGAAGGAGGAGAGGGGGCGGGCGGTGGGCGGGCCGGCCGGCGGCGAGGTCGCCGCGGGCCAGGGCGGTGGGGGAGGCGGCGACAGCAGTGGTTAGGGTTTCGGATTTTCATGGGAGTCCTCCTGCCTCCCTAGTCGGCGCAGTCGTTGGTGTGTGCCTGGCCCTGGCCTGCTTCGTGCGGAGGTGAGCCTGCCTCAGGGCTGGGGCTCCGAGAAAGAGTGGGTTCACCACCGTTCACGGCTGGAGGGAGCTGTGGCTGCGGCCTGCTATTTCATCAAGGTCCGGCGCGGCGCGGTGGCACGTGCCGCATGGTGGTCGGCGTGCGGCAGCATCTACTGAATACTGATTGCCTGCTAGCGACGAAAGAAGTGCTCGTTGCCTTGTGAGCCAGACGGAGGGGGATAGTGATTCACAGCGTCAGTTGCACGCAATGCTATTTGAAGGTAACTAACAGATGACGGGGACCTTTTGTGTTATTTTTTTATGGTAACAGATGGCGGCAGTGTATTTCGCTTGCCAAGCTGGTGCTCCAATGCAAACGCAGGCGGCCGACGCTCCAGCAAGCCTCGACCATATCTTGGAGTCGATGCTGCAATTGCTCAAAAAAAAAAGGGCACAATATCCATTGCAAACTTGAAATGTCATCTTGTGTTTTTTTTTTACAAAGGGTAGAAGCATGATGTATGTCGAGTGCGTTGTTAGCATACTATCAAAGTTCAGATATTTCAGATTCCACGCAATTGTTACACCCAGGATTAAATCTTACAGGGCGCAGATGAGGCCATAGTAGCACGAGTTGATACGATCAGATCGTCGTTGTTGATCTGCCTCCTCTGGTAGCGAGGAAGCGGGCGGTGAGTTGTTGATGAAGGTGACCTCGGAGGTGGCTCCGAGATCGGATCTGCAGTCACAGGTGCGGGGGTGATCGACGCAGAATCGATCTGCACTGGCTCGAGGAGCTCTCCGACTCCATCAACGTTGACGATCCACGAGATCAATCCAACCGTGAAGATCTGGCCGGGCTGTGGGAGGAACGAAGAGCCTGCGAAAAAAGTCATCTTGTTCGACAAGGAAACAACACGCAATTCCCTACCTGACGCGTAAACTGTCGACAGAATATCGTCGGCAGTCCTCCGAGGGGTATCCCACGAAGATAGATTGATCGATAGATAAGCGTGTGATCAAGAATAAGAAGGCAACAGAGACACACGAGTTAGACAGGTTCATGCCGTCAGTATGACGTAATACCCTACTCCTGTGGTCTGTTGATTTTTATTAGCTATCGTATGATATTACGTGAGTTTGGAGGGGGTCCCTGCCCGCCTTATATAGTCCAGGGAGCAGGGTTACAAGTCGGTTAGATCTGAGAGATAACCGGAAAGTAATAACTGATTACAGGAATCTTGGGATCATACATATCCTAACAGATCTCGTAGTATCTTTAGGATATCTTCCCGGTGTTTTGCGGGAGGCGCCGAGCAGAGTCATACCCCGTAAGGCTTCGTCTTGTGGGCCGGGCCATCCCTGGGGGCGTAGCACATGTGGTCTGCCGTGGTTATCCGGGGGTCGTACCCCCACAGGCACCGATATTTTTTTCCAAGAAAATCGAAGTTAATAGGCATAATACATGTGTTGACACAAAATGTGACGCACTGTGCCTCACACACAGCAAGCCGAAAAGCGTAGCTTCAATTGGGTTCCCGGGTGTTTCGTTATCCGGAAGCGTGCCAGTCAGTTTGACCTGAAAACTAACAAGGGATAAAACAATTAAATGTCAAACCGGAACATGTCGGGTAATACCAGACAATTCCACATATACGGCCCTGAAGCCACTTACAACGACATACAGCTATAGAGAGCTGTCTGCCAATGAGTTCATAAACCGTTTCGGCTAATCGTAAGATGAATGCACGTGAAAACCAGAGCGCCGAATACACATGCATGGGAAGACATATTTGAACAAGTGAAATTAATTATGAGTTAACGCATAACCAAACTCGGCAGTCCAGCCGAATTGGAGTCCATGAAGAAGGAACGTGCAAATAAAAACGATTAAACTAATCCAAAACCTGCATCTGTCGCACGACACCTAGTTTTGTTAAAGCTTAAACATGATTAACATGCATGAACCCGCGACATGTGACAACCTAGATTAAAATAATTCGGTCATTATGAGCACACTATCTAGTTGCAAAGATATTATGAAAAAAGCAATGATCGTTGAAACACGAATAAAACCACAAGAGAGAGAAGGCCGAACAATATCAATCTAGATTGGGCAAAAGTGTGTTACAAATATATATATAAAATGTTCCGTAACATGCAACACTGGATAACTTAATGAATCTATTTAGATTTGCCATATCTAAAAGAGCCGATAACTATCTTGCTTTCACTAAGCATATTGAATAAACGCCTGTCGCACGATATCTACTCATACACAAAGCATAAGCAAAGACTTCTTGATTATCAAGCAAAGATCCGCCGCACGACCATTGAAAACAAACAAGACTACTTGCATCACGTCTAAATCCACCGCATGATACTAAACATGATAACAAGTTTGTCGGAACTTACGGAGGTCGACGGATCGATGATTCCTCTCGAAGAACTCGACGACACGACAAGAGGACTCGAAAGTTGGCACGGGGCCGGTTGTATTGATTTGGTTGTGAACCCCTTTTACAATGGTCGAGGGTCAATATTTATACCCTAGACAAAATGTGAGTCCTAGAGGACTACGATTTACAAAGGAACTTCTAAACAAACTTGGAAACTTACGATTCCTTACCCTAAACTTATAGATTCCTTTATTATTACAACTCTCATCTTTCCGATCGGTCTTGCCTGCCATCTTCTGTTTTCCCGAATGGAGTTACCGCCTTCTAGAGTAACCGACCGCACAAGCATTTAGCCGACCGCTTATTTTGTTTGCCGAACACCCTTCTTCCCGCATGTGGGTCTACCTGTCATCTTCCAGAATCGACCAAAATCCAGTGTTAACACATGCCCCCTCAATTTCGGGATAAAAGTTGTTTTATTCTGAAATTGACCACAAGCTCTTTCATCCTCCTAGGTCATCACCGTTCAAAACCGCAGCCGCTGCCCAAAAATTCAAGCTTTCAACACAACCTCGGACCTCCTTCAAATCTTCAATGGCGACCCAGGATGAAATCCCAGAGGTAAACTTTACTTATATTCAGCAACTTTCATCTTATCCTCCCGCTCCTCTTTTGATTTACTCCCCTCTGATTTCAATCATCTTCTAAAGGAATACAAGAGCCAGATTTTGATCCCCTATGCTGCCAACCCTGACTCCTATTTCCTCGGCCCAATGGGAAATCCTGACGCTTCTGAAATTATTGAGAAGGAAACCCAAAGAATTCCTTTCAAGTCTGGGATTACCTCGTCAAACCGATGGCCAAACACGTTCAAGAATTAGCCATTTCCCCCAATCACCGGATGGCGTAACTGGTACAGGAGAATGCTGGAGAAAAGCAGCAGCCACTGGGAAAGTCAGGACATCAGTCATTGTCTGGAGTTATCTTTAGCAGAGACACCCAGGAATGATTCCCTTCTGATAGCAGCTTCTCATTTTTGGTCTGACGCTATCAATGCCTTTATCTTTGGTCATGGTATTATGACCATCACTCTAGCCGATGTATTCATGATGACTGGCTTGAATGTGTCATTGCCAGTATATCCCTACAAGTACAAGAGCAAAAGCAATCAAAGAGCCGTCAGCTCTGGATGTGGATGGGTCAAACATATTCAGAACTATATGAATGCATCTGGCGCCGTCTCTGACAAAGAGTTGAAAGCCTTCATGAATATGTGGCTATGCAGATTCATCTTCTATGGAAAATCCAATGAACCAACCCTGAATCACATGGTAATGGCTGAAGACTTAGCTGCAGGCACTCAGATCTCACTAGGCAGATATCTCTTAGGGTCTGCTTATCATATGATGCATCAGATCACCCTTCAGATGCGCCAAGGTGGAGAAATTTCTTGTATGAATGGTCCCTGGTGGCTAATTCAAATGTGGCTCCAGCTATATATGCATCAGATAACCCCTATGAGCCTCTTCAACCTAAGTTTTCCCTCAGTTAACTATGCTGAAGGCAGCACAGCAAAGGTTAAGGCTTGTCAGACTTATGGGGAAGCAGCATCATCTATAAGCATTGATATAGACATTGGTCATTTCTTCAAGCTATTTTTCAAAGGATTCGGCAATGTGCTCTGGTTTCCTTACAGAGAAAATGAAAATCTGACTTTGCCCTGCAAGTTTAGCTATGAAATTGGTTGTTCAGGCCAAGAATCCACGGAGATTTTCAACTCCTTTATCAAACCTTGCACTTTGCCAGCTGAATTTCATCATGGGAGATTAGTACAATCCACCTACGAATTCTATTATCCAAACATGGTGGCCAGACAATTAGGATGTGGCCAACTGCCTCCAAAATTCCTCTTCTCAACAATCATAAAGTCAAGGGAAGTAATAACAGAAGGAATGGAAGCCAAGAAGGTCTTTGAATTAGGATGGGAATTGCCAATATACGAACCATCTCCATTTGGGCTAATAGATGTTGCTCATCCCTTCTTCGTTTCTTGGTGGCAAGAATGGCATGCTCATATCTTTAATATATCAGTTCATTCTTTATGCAAAAACTTGCAACCTGATTTTGCTTCTGACAGTGAGGTAATTTCATTATGCCCATCATTTCTTGTTCTTGAATCCACTTTTCATTTTAACATCTGGTCATGCACAGGATCTTGAGTTTACTCCCCCAGCCAAAGCAATCCAGTACTATTCGGCTAGTCCCAAGCCTGCTCTGGGGTTTGATGCTCCAAACTTAAAGGAATTCATGAAAACTTCTGCAACTTTGGATTCAGCACCTCTAAAGGCACTCATGAGAACTCCTGCTACTTCAGCTGCTGCATCTTCAAGAGGAAAAAGCAAAAGAAAAACACCTGAAAGTTTTCTCTTACCCAAAAAACCAAGGACCAAGAAAGCCAAATTATCTCTTAAGGTATGAACCTTTTATTCTCTATCAGGTTACCAACCTCACTTAGCAGTAAACCTGACCACCTCTTACATTCATTACTTCCATTGCAGCCACAAGTCAAAATTCCCACATTAGGCAATACCTCAGCACCTGTAGAACCAATCCCTGAAGTTTTTGTTGAAGATGAAGAAATCCATGATAGCGAAACTTCAGAGACTCATGAAGCTGAAGGCTCAAAGGCTCATAAACCTGATGAAACTATAGGTAACATTGTTCAACCAATTCTCTTTTTCTTTCTTTTTAATAACATCTATCTCTTGTGCTCATTATCATTTACTTTACCGAAAATAGATGAAATCTTAGATAAACTGGTAAGGGAAACTTCTCCTGATCAAGCTCTAGACCTGTCCCTACTGAATCTTCATCCAAGTTCCCCAGCAAGCCAGGGTATAACCCATCCTGATGATCAATCATCTCAGCAGGTAATCCTTTGTTTTACACTATATTTTAGCAAAATTACCCAATCGGCTAACACCTTCTTTCTTTTCTTTTCTTTAGAAGAACATCACTAAACCGACCACCAGTTACTCCTTCTCTATTGAGGATTACATCATTGAGAAAGGTGAAGAGATTACTTCCCATCAAACCTTATCGCTGGAAAATCAGGCCCGGCTAAAAGAGGTGATCATTCTGCTAAACAAGGATACCATCAGTCTGGTTCAGGATGCAGACCAGATTAAAGACCTCCTTGAACTCATTGATCAAGATATCCCCTCTGCTCTCAAGGCTCCCCTAGAATCTGCAGCCCATCTTGATGACCATTTTGCTATGGTGAGAAGGGCAACCAAAAATATATCTTTGAGGACCGCTCTGCAGAAGGATAGATCTCTGAAAAAGCTGGAGATTAAAGATCTTCACTCTCATATCCAGACTACGAGAAATTCCTTGGCAACCTTGGAGCCTGAACTGAAAGCCATGGAGGATGAAAAAAGCAGACTAGAAGCTCAACTAGCCGAACTGAATGCCAAAATTCAGTCTCACAGGGCCCATATAACTAACTTGCCGAAGAACATAGAAGCAGCTTCACTAAAGATAGCTTTGACCATCAAAGAAGATCAGCAGATCAAAACTAAGTTATCCAGCATCCAGAGTTCTGAAGATGAAGATCAAAAAGTGCTAGATAATGTTAGCCGAATCAGGACTGAGGCCATAGAGGCAATCAATCATCTTCTGAACCAGTAGACATTGGGTTTGTAATAAACTTAAGTGTGATATCTTCTTTCCCTTGATTAACCAGTTTTATGTTTACTTATTTTCATTCATTCGAAAGCAATTGGCCCCTTTCCCTTAAATTACTCGATTAGAATGTAGCCGATTGTCTCCATTCTTCCGATAGCCGAACGAATCCAATTCAAATACTGTGAGGGTATAACCGAACAATGTTGGCTCCAACAAACCAGGGAGATATTCAAGCGACGTTCGAATTAACCCATGCCTAGCCCAGCCTAGTAACGGCCCAGCTGAAAGGGAAAAAACCTACTCCGCCGTTCGGGATTCTCGCCCCACAACCCCGTGGAATTCGCCACGATCCTTCGCTTCGGCTTATAAATAGACCCTTCCGTTAGCCTTCATCGCTATCTTTGCCTCAGCGTTCTCACATCCGTCTCCTCCACTTCCTTCGTTCGATTCATTCCAGAAGAAAACCCTAACCTCCATCAAAGCAAATGACAAACAGTGGCAACCGTGGCAAGCGTCCTGCCGATGGAGAGGCTGAAGGAAGCAGAGCATCGCGCTGCCGGCGTCGTGGGTATGATTCGGCTTTTTGCCCCCTTTGCAATTTCCTTGTTCATCTCTTAATTTTCGATTTTTCCTTCCTCATTCATCAGGATAAGGGTCATCAGCTCCAGCCAATACCATCTCCTTCCTCCGGTGACGGCAGCTCAACCGGGAACTCCATCATCCGGCTCCTCTGGGTCTTCTAGCTCTTCAAGCTCTTACCATTCCAATCCTTGGGGTTCGGCAGAACCAGCAGATGCACACCATCCATACTCTCACGAGGAGGCGCTCAAGTTTTGCCAGGAGAGGGACGAAGCCCGGGAGGAGCTAGGCGACATCTCCAAGAAGTTCGGCATCGATCAAGCCGAATGGGAGGACCAGCGGAAGCAATTCTGTGACGCCATCACCGGTTTGATATCTTCATTTAGTTTTATCATCCTGGCTTCCTTTGCTTGTCGACCCATTTCTTCTTTTCTGCCCAGCTCTTTCCGCGGAGAATGACCGCTTGAAGGCGGCGGCGAACAAGATCGCCGACAAGGTGAATGCCCAGGGGGAGACATCCGAAGCACGCCTTGATGCTGTGGACGGCCGCATTGATCAGGCCGTCATCCAAGGTGTGCACCTTGACGCTTCTCTTGGGCTGGCGGCAATGACCTCCCAAACCAACGAGGACTACTCCTCCCAACCAGTTGGCTTCGTTGGAGGACGCCCGGACGAGATCGACGACAATGATGAACGTCTGGAGGCCTACGATGATCATGCCGCTGCCCTTGCTGAAATCACAAACCCTCAATCTGTCCTCAACAAGTTATTTGAGGAGTAGTTTGTATTAGGATGAACTTTTATAAATAATCTCGTCCTTTGGAATAATATTTACTTCTTTGACTCTTTTCGGTAAAATTCCACTTGCGACTGTCAGAAAAATGCTGAAAACAACCCAGTTTTGGATAAACATTCTTGTGCTAGAGGCGATGCAAACTGCATCGGCTATTTTGTGCTAAAGGCGATATGAACGATATCGGCTATTCTCAATCTTGTATCTGATTTTTAGGCTAAAGGCGATATGAACAATATCGGCTGTTCTCAGTCTTGTATTCGATTTTTAGTCCAAAGGCGATTTTCTCTTTGTCGGTTTTTCTGATCTACATTCATGAACCAACCTTAACACTGGGGTAGTATTTCTTAAGAAATCTTCCATTAATAGCTCTGGTAAACTCCTCTCCAAATAAAGTCTTTAATATGTATGCATTGCCAGGTACACATTCTACAATTCGGAAAGGACCTTCCCAATTTGGAGACCATTTGCCGAACGCTCTATCCTTTGTTCCAACTGGCAATATAGTTTTCCAAACCAAATCTCCTTCTGTGAATTGCTTCAGCCTAACCCTTTTGTTATAATACTTGGCAACGCGCATTTTATTTTTCTCAATATTTTCTAATGCCTTGAGACGAATCAAATGTAAATCTTCCAATTCATCCATCATCAGATTCTTATAGTCTTCTTCTGCCAATTCTTTCTGTAACACAACTCGCCTTGAATCTGACCGTAATTCCCATGGTAGTACGGCATGATGCCCATAAACCAGTTCATAGGGAGACGTTTGAGTGGATCCATGACAAGCCATTCGGTAAGCCCACAGTGCTTCACTAAGAACCAAGTGCCATCTCCTTGGTTTTTCATCAATCTTCTTCTGAATGATTTTAATCATAATCTTATTTGATGCTTCTGCCTGTCCATTAGCTTGTGCGTAATAAGGAGAAGAATTATACAACTTAATCCCCATATCTTTGGCAAAATCACAGAATTCTGAAGAAGTAAACTGAGTTCCTTGATCAGTTGTTACAGTTTGAGGAATCCCGAATCTGTGAATTATATGTTCCTTAACAAAACTGATCATATTCTCTGACGTTACCTTCTTCAACGGGATAGCTTCAACCCACTTGGTGAAATAATCCACGGCCAAGAGTACAAACTTGTGTCCCTTAATAGAAGGAGGATTGATCTGACCAATTAAATCTATACCCCATCCTCTGAACGGCCAAGGCTTGATTATAGGATTCATAGCAGACGCTGGAACTTTTTGAATATTGCCGAATTTTTGACAATTGTGACACCCTTTGTAATATTCAAAACAATCTTCCAACATAGTTGGCCAAAAATAACCAGTTCTCCTAATTATCCACTTCATCCGATAAGCTGACTGATGTGCACCACACAATCCTTCGTGAACCTCATACATCACTTTCTTGGCCTCTTCTTGACTCAAACATTTGAGCAATACTCCATCGATGGACTTGTAATATAACTGATCATCAAAAAACACAAATTTGAGAGCTTTGTACCTGAGTTTTCGGGAAACCTTTTGAGATGGATTTTTCAGATAATTGGTAACTTCGCATCTCCAATCACCATCTACTGGATCAGTATTTAAAACATCTTCCTCCATAGCAAAAACTTCCCGACTCTCTCGATATCCAGAAGCAGCTTGAGCTAACTTATTTGCTTCTTCGTTGTACTCTCTAGGGATATGATGCAAGGTCACCATTAGAAAATTCTTCAAAAGTTCTCTGCACTCTTCATAATATTCTCTTAACACATTGTTCTTGCATTCATACTGATCATTCAGTTGATTAATCACCAACTCAGAATTCCCAAAGATTTCAACAGCAATGGCCTTTACTTCTATAAGAAGCTGAAGCCCTCTAAGCAATGCTTCATACTCTGCCTGGTTGTTAGTAACATGAAATTCAATAGGAACTGCATACTCAAAAGCTTTTCCTTATGGGGAAATCAAAAGAATACCAGCACCACCACCTTTGCTACAAGATGATCCATCGAAGAACAAGGCAAGGCACAATGCTTATCGCCTCAACAGAAAGATCCTGATGTTGGGTAATAAAATCGGCAATAATTTGACCCTTTACCGCCTTTGCCGATTCATATCTTAAATTAAATTCCGACAACGCTAAAATCCATTTGCCAATTCTTCCATTCAAAATCGGCATTGATAGCATATGTTTGATTACATCAAAACTAGAAACCACCATGCATTCGGAATTCAACAAATAGTGCCGAGATTTGGTACATGAGTAATATACACATAAGCAAAGTTTTTCTGCAGCCGAATACCTTGTTTCCAGGTCTAACAGCTTTCGGCTAAGATAAGCTATGACTCTTTCTTTTCCTTCAAACTCTTGCATAAGGGCC
The DNA here is from genome assembly GCF_019320115.1 of Miscanthus floridulus. Taxonomy (NCBI): domain Eukaryota; kingdom Viridiplantae; phylum Streptophyta; class Magnoliopsida; order Poales; family Poaceae; genus Miscanthus; species Miscanthus floridulus. Next base: position 113,246,608 of record NC_089582.1, read on the forward strand.
GATCCTATCATTAGGCTATCGGCCGCCACATACAACTTAAAAGGCTTGTCAAGTTGTGGAGGTACCAGCACAGGTGGTGCCTTCATATATTGCTTGATCTCATCAAAAGCCTTTTGTTGTATGTCACCCCATACAAATTTTTTATCCTTCTTGAGCTTTAATAAAGGAGAAAAGGGTAAAACTCTCTCTGATAGATTGGATATGAATCTTCTTACAAAGTTGATTTTGCCTAACAATGATTGTAATTCCGTGAGATTAGTTGGCGGCACAACTTTGTCTATTGCTTCCATGCTCTTTTTCCCAACTTTAATTCCTCCTTTATGAACTAAAAATCCCAAAAACTCACCAGCCGAAACTCCAAAGGCATATTTGTTTGGATTCATCTTCAAGCCATGCTTTCTTGTGCACTCCAGAGTCTTTCTTAAATCGGCTAAATGTCTTTCATGATCTCTAGATTTGACTACTACATCATCGATGTAGATTTCTACAATCTTGCCGATCAGCTCGTGAAAAATATAATTCATAGCTCTTTGATAAGTTGCACCAGCATTCTTTAACCCAAACGTCATGACTATCCATTCAAACAAACCAATATGACCAGGACATCTGAAAGCTGTTTTTGAAATATCTTCTATTGCCATAAAAATTTGGTTATAGCCAGCATTACCATCCATAAAACTAATGACTTCATAACCTACTGCTGCATCTACCAGCAAATCGGCAACTGGCATTGGGTAACCATCCATGGGAGTAGCCTTATTAAGATTTCTGAAATCTATGCAAACTCTCATTTTTCCATTTTTCTTGTATACCGGTACTATATTTGAAATCCACTCTGCATACTTGCATGGCCGAATGAAGTTTGCTTCTATTAACCTTTCAACCTCCTTCTTCACATCGGCCAATACTTCCTCTTTGTATATCTTCCTTGGAGGTTGTTTATAAGAACGAAATCCAGGTTTAATGGGTAATCGATGCTCAACAATGGAACGATCCAATCCAGGCATTTCCGTGTAATCCCAAGCAAACAATCTTTAAACTCTTTCAACAAATCTATCAACTTTGATTTATATTCTGGGTCTAACTTTGCACTAATATACATCGGCCTTGGCTTAGATCTATCACCAACATTAATTTCTTCCAATTTATCAGCCGACATAAAACCACGTCTCAACTTTCCTTTATTGCCATCGACGGGATTTCCCATTAAAAATTGCTATGAGAGCCGACTGCTTGGATCGGCTGTTGGCCTTCGCTGAAAACATTTACAGGACCTTCTTTCCACACTTTTCCAGAGAAACAATCGATGCCCTCATACTCCCAATAGGTAGATTCTGTGGCAGCAACACTCACCGAATTATCAGCATGTACAACTTCAACATCATCTCCAATCCATTGAATGAGAATTTGATGCATAGTTGAAGGAATACAACAATTAGCATGGATCCAATCTCTGCCCAAGAGTAGACTATATGCCCCCTTGCCATCAATGACAAAAAAGGTGGTAATCAGAGTTTTTGACCCAATAGTCAACTCGACATGGATAGCACCTCGGGTATCAGAAGGATTGCCAGCAAAGTCCCTAAGCACCATGTCAGTTTTCAACAATTCTTCATTAGTCATCCCAAGTTTCCTGAAGGTAGTATAAGGCATGATATTGATAACAGTCCCTCCATCAACAAACATCTTGGTCAAAGGCTTGCCATTGACATATCCTTTTAAATAGAGTGGTCTCAAGTGACGATTCTTGATTGGTTTGTCAAAAACAGCTTGCTGTGTTAATACAAGCTGAGCCATCAAATCCTGACATTCACTTTCATCAAAATCAGAGTACACCTCTTCTTGGACATCTTGGCTTTCGGGAGCTATAAACTCTGATGGGAGGAAGAAAGCCATGCAAGCATTAGCCGAAGGACCACATCCATCAGGCTTCTTTTTAGGACGCCATATTTGCTTTGTTTCGGTAACTTCCAGTTCCAACTCCATATTCCTCAACTGTTGCACTCTTCTTTTCTGGCTTTTCCTCAGGCCTGGAGGACACCACTGTCCTTTTTGCCATACGTATTTATAGAAGTCAGCTTCTTCATCATGCACTCTATCATGCATCCAACCTGAACCTGCAACTCTTTTCCTTTGCTGATTCTCAAAGTCATCTATTTTTAAGCGCCGATCATCTTCAGGAACCTTCGTTCCAAGTCTTTCATAGATGGGACGGCGGTTGACTCGAGATTGCCTATACTCGGAGTACTGAGCACTACACTCCGGACAATTATTTCTTGCAGGCAACCTCAAGCCTTCATTCTAATAATGCCTAAAGAACGAACAACCCCAATGAGACTGCTCCTGTTCTGTCATGTATTCTTCTTGCTCCCTTCGGTATACTTCTTCCTCATACCTCCGGCATTCTTCCATAAACCATTATTTCTTACAGTATTCCTTCTCTTGTTCCCTCTGCCACTTGTTTAGCAAAATACGTGATGTAATTCTGGGTTTGGAAGTTTGACCTTTCTCGGTTCGGCTACTCTGAAACCGAACTCGTTGCTGCAACTCTTTACTGGTGACTTGCCGATCCGGGTCAACAGCACCACTCTCCTTTGCTCTATCAGAAGTCAACACTTTCACCTTGCCTTTACCTTTGAGATCATTGGCAGAGACCATATTCACAGAGAAAGAAATCATATTTTGTGGAAAAGGCTGATCATCAATTTTCATCTTGCCATCAAACCTCAAGTGTCCCTCTTGGATAGCTTTCTGGATTCGTATTCTGAACACTCGGCAATCATTGATAGAGTGAGAATTAGTGTTATGAAAGCCACAATACTTTTTGTCTTTCACTCCTTCAGGACGTAACATAGGATGTCCTTCTGGCAACTTGATGCGTCCTTCCTTTATCAACAATGCAAAAAGTCTGTCTGCTTTAGTAACATCAAAATCATAGGTTCCCTTTTGTTGTTTCAACCAGTGTTGACTAACTTGGGTGGGTTCCTTTGCCCAATTTAACTCAGCTGCAGCTATCTCATCTTCATCAATATACTCAGTCGCTTCATCCAAAAAGCCTTGATACACCTCATTAGTGGCATTGTTCTTCTGAAAGCGATTATCTCTCCTAAATCCTTGGGCTTGATTACTCATAGCTGCTAAACGCTGTGCAAGTTGGCCAAGATCATCAAACTCTAAACCGAACAACTTCTCCCTGATATTCGGCAACATTCCTGCTATAGCTATTCCAGGTAATTGATCATCTGGTAAATTTAGAGAATAACACATATTCTTGGTCTCCCTAAATCTGCGAAGATACTCCAATGGTGTCTCATTTGTTCTCATCCTCAGACTCATGAGATCAACCAACTTCTTCTCATTAGTACCCGTATAGAAATATGAATGAAACTTCTGCTCTAGTTCTGCCCACGTACCAATGGAATGAGCTGGTAGAGACGTGAACCATGTGAAAGCTGGTCCTGTAAGAGACAAAGGAAAATATCGAATTCTCCAAGCTTCATCTGAAGCAGCTTCTCCAAGCTGCATTAAGTACCGACTGACGTGCTCTATGGTATTAGTATCATCTTGACCAGAAAACTTGGTCAAATCTGTTGGAGGCTTCACCCTTGGAGGCAACGCCACTCTGTTGTACCATTCTGGATAAGGAGACTTGTATGAATAGGATTGATTCTTTGGCTTCAAGCCGAACTGATTTTGCATCATATCAGCCATCCTGTGCATCAAAACATCAATGCCTAGATCCTGATTTCCTTGTACTTGCACTCCAGAAGGCAATCCTGAAACACTTCTATACCCTGGATTTGGCACAGCATTGATAGCACTGTAATCAGTAAATTCTTGATACCCATCTCCATACATATTCTTCTGCAATCTGTTTGATGCTGGAGAAACTCTATAAGCTGAAGGTGGCACTTCTCCCGTGGTACCAAATGTTACTTGGCCATAGGTGGGATGTGATTGCTTTTTAGTGTGAGTCAATCCACCTATATTTGAAGGCGACGCTACTTCTTTTCCAACAGGCTTCTCTTGATGCTTTGGAACATTGAAAAGCGTCGGCCCACTAAGTGGTCCAACATTTTCTTCGAAATATTTATCAACCATTGGACCAAAAGTACCGATCATGATTGCCCGAAAGGTATTCAGAAAAGTTGTGTGATGATTTGTCATGGTTTCTCCCATAGCTTTATAGACCAGGGTTGCCATCTTCTGAGCATCCTCCTCTTCAGTGTAATCAGTTTGATGCGGAAGAAGAACCCTTGGCATTGATTGCTTTTGAAATACTTTATTGCTCTTGTTTTTGGAAAAAGACATCAAGCATTTCCGTTGGTATTGCTCACATGCTTGTAGCACTAAATCCTTATAATTATCTGGCAATTCTATCATACTTACATCCAGAACATGATCATTGTTGATCTCAGATGCCATCTTAAACTAGCAGATGGGTCCCACCGGGCGTGCCAAAAAGTATGTTGACATAAAATGTGACGCACTGTGCCTCACACACAGCAAGCCGAAAAGCGTAGCTTCAATTGGGTTCCCGGGTGTTTCGTTATCCGGAAGCGTGCCAGTCAGTTTGACCTGAAAACTAACAAGGGATAAAACAATTAAATGTCAAACCGGAACATGTCGGGTAATACCAGACAGTTCCACATATACGGCCCTGAAGCCACTTACAACGACATACAACTATAGAGAGCTGTCTGCCAGTGAGTTCATAAACCGTTTCGGCTAATCGTAAGATGAATGCACGTGGAAACCTGAGCGCCGAATACACATGCATGGGAAGACATATTTGAACAAGTGAAATTAATTATGAGTTAACGCATAACCAAACTCGGCAGTCCAGCCGAATTGGAGTCCATGAAGAAGGAACGTGCAAATAAAAACGATTAAACTAATCCAAAACCTGCATCTGCCGCACGACACCTGGTTTTGTTAAAGCTTAAACATGATTAACATGCATGAACCCGCGACATGTGACAACCTAGATTAAAATAATTCGGCCATTATGAGCACACTATCTAGTTGCAAAGATATTATGAAAAAAGCAATGATCGTTGAAACACGAATAAAACCACAAGAGAGAGAAGGCCGAACAATATCAATCTAGATTGGGCAAAAGTGTGTTACAAATATATATATATAAAATGTTCCGTAACATGCAACACTGGATAACTTAATGAATCTATTTAGATTTGCCATATCTAAAAGAGCCGATAACTATCTTGCTTTCACTAAGCATATTGAATAAACGCCTGCCGCACGGTATCTACTCATACACAAAGCATAAGCAAAGACTTCTTGATTATCAAGCAAAGATCCGCCGCACGACCATTGAAAACAAACAAGACTACTTGCATCACGTCTAAATCCACCGCATGATACTAAACATGATAACAAGTTTGTCGGAACTTACGGAGGTCGACGGATCGATGATTCCTCTCGAAGAACTCGACGACACGACAAGAGGACTCGAAAGTTGGCACGGGGCCGGTTGTATTGATTTGGTTGTGAACCCCTTTTACAATGGTCGAGGGTCAATATTTATACCCTAGACAAAATGTGAGTCCTAGAGGACTACGATTTACAAAGGAACTTCTAAATAAACTTGGAAACTTACGATTCCTTACCCTAAACTTATAGATTCCTTTATTATTACAACTCTCATCTTTCCGATCGGTCTTGCCTGCCATCTTCTGTTTTCCCGAATGGAGTTACCGCCTTCTAGAGTAACCGACCGCACAAGCATTTAGCCAACCGCTTGTTTTGTTTGCCGAACACCCTTCTTCCCGCATGTGGGTCTACCTGTCATCTTCCAGAATCGACCAAAATCCAGTGTTAACAACATGTATACACTTGTACTTAGAACAGACCCAAATACAGATACACAAATAGCTCGAGTTAGGGTTCGGGGTGCGCGGTTTCGCACACAGGAATGGAAGAGAAGGGGTGCGCACACCTGATGCGTCCTCGTCGCCGGCAAAGGGACCGACGAGGCTAGCTAGACCTGGCCACCTGCTGTGCTTCTGCCTCCGTGGCGTGGCAGTGTTCTACTAGTAGTAAAAAAAAAAGGATTAAAAAAGTCATGCTAGAGCCGCCACGGTGCCCAGGTGCCACATCTGATCCTCCCCCAGATTGTGAACAGGCTCCTGTTCCCCAGCCTGATCATGGAAAGCATGGCGCATGGGCCTCAGCCTCCATCTGATCCTCCCAAGATTGTGAACAGCCTGCATCTCATTCACCTCCTTGCACGAGCACTTCCCATTTTTAAGGCTTCAGTAACAACTAACAAGGCCAATAAGAACACACCGATGAAGCGGTAGGCAATACAGTACGACGAGTCGACGATTGAGGATTAGACAGAACACAGAAGTATTGCATGATTTGTCAGGTCTTGAACTGGAGACGGATTTAGTTGGTTTGTCTTAGAGGGGGGGGGGGGGGGGGGGGGGGGGGGGGGGGGGGACAACCCGTGTATGAAAAAATACGGTTTGATGTGGGTTGGTTTCTAAAGAGAAATTTCTAAAATTGACATTCAATTTCAAGATTTGACATCCTGACCCACATGCCAATGACTCAGGTTTACCGTGTCATTGTGATATGAGTGTCAAATCTCAAAAGACTCGCGAATTGTAACGTCAATTATCAAAATCTCTCGGTTTCTAAACCGTGAACTGGCCTAGTTGTGCGGATATGATGCAGGCAGGATCAAATACACTATACATATGTTGTATACGGCTGCAACATGATAATGGGATGCGCAAGAACAACAGCCGTGCGATTGAATAGGTTGTTGTGATTGGATAGGTTTTTATCAGCATGCATAGACGAGCTGGACACAAGGTACACATATTATTATAGCTACATATGGGATGATAGATAGTGGCGAAAAATCAGAAATCAACTCACAACGACTCACTGCAGAATTGTGCAGCAAGGAGCGAGAGGCCAAGAGATACGGCCAGATGGGCACCAGGCACCAGCGGGCAGCGGCCGTGCGATTCTGGACGGCGCCTGCCGTGGATCAGGTGGCTTGCAGGAGCGGGTGGATCTGCTCGGCACTGCGCGGCCACTGTCCAGCGCCAGCTAGCCGATGCGGCCAGGCCTGAGGGGCACCAGCGCGCCGCTGCGCCCGCTCCACAATGGAGGCAGAGCGGAGGGGCACGGTCAGGGCGGCTTCGGCGCCTGCGGCGGAGAACTGAGGCGGTGGAGGCGCGTCAGGCGAGGACGTGGAGCCAAGCCCTTCGTGGGCGGTACCTGGCTATTAGTGGGCTGCAGTGAGTAGCAGTAGAAGAAAAGAAAATTTTGGGCGGGCTCGGCCCGAGCTGCGGCCTGCAACCCGCCCAGGAACACGTCTGTCGTTGCCTTACAAGCTGATGAAGCGGGCTGGGCCTGGGCGTGCTAGCAGGTGTCAGCAGCTGCATGCTTTGGTGCAAGATTATATATCATGGAGTCCACTTTCAAGCCAACCAAACAAGTCAACAACTAAACGAGGAGGAAAGAGCAACCAACGTGACAGCGTGTTTCGTCCCAAGAGCACCCTGAACACCTCATGTGCGTGTCTACACCTCATGTGTTACCCGTAACATAATAGTAACATCATCTTATCGCCGTTCACACATTAACTGCTCAACTTCTTCCTCTGACGAATTTCCAAGTGCAGACATGCTGCCATGTGACCGGTTTAGGTCCCGTTTGGATGGGGCCATGTTTAGTTCCCACCAAATCAAACTTTGGCACTATGCAAAAAGAAGATTTCCCGTCACATCAAATTTGCGGTACATGTATGGAGTACTAAATGTTGACGAAATCAAAAATTAATTACACAGTTTGGTTGTACTTTGCGAGACGAACGTTTTGAGCCTAATTAGTCAACGATTGGACAATTATTACCCAATACAAACAAAACGCTACAGTGCGCTACAGGAACCTGAAAGTTTGGCGGCGCCGATTCTGCTCGTAACTAAACATGGCCTGGGATTATAAAATCCGAATTCTGGATAGAAGTATTCTCTGAAGTTTCTTGGATTCTGTGCATGTTTGTGTAAATCCCCTAAAATCCTGGTTTGTTTGGGTGAGATTCTAGGATTTTGAGTTTCTTTTTATCCGGATTCTTAAAATTTCATGATTACCAAATGCAGTGGCGGATGCAGAACATGATGGAAAGGGAGGGCTGGTCTCTTCTTATTTCTCTCTCTCTCCATTTTTCTTCTTTGCTCCACCTCTTCTTCTCCCTCACCCTCTCTATATTTCCATTGATGCACCAGCTGAAGCCCCCCCCCCCCCCCGCCCCTTATCCGCCCCTGACCAAATGGTACCTTAGTATGTAGAAACATAAACAAAATATTTTTGTCCACAACGGAGTCACCAAAAAGGAGTATTGATGTGACAATGTATCTCGCAGAAAGGGCACACTGGGCATCTCATGTGCAGCCCTCACCAACGCAATCCAGAGGAGAAACGAACAACAATAGCAATGGAGAAAAGGGCAGGAGCCCTACTACCTATTTTAGGGACATTGAGCATGGTAAAATCATCGATGGGTGGTGGCGTTATGGAGACATCAGACAATGGCACAGTAGGTTTTACCTCCTCTAAAATTTAAGTACGCTTCGCCACTGCTTCGGAGGAATCATGCAAAAATGTATGTCGATTGCCCTAGGCTCAATAGGTTAATTAGGACCGCCTCTTATACATAATAGACACGTGAGAAACAAACAATACTAGAGGTTGGGAAAGTTTAGCGGAGGAAAAATGCTAAAGAAAATAGATGATTGATATATTCATCAAATGAATAATATAATGGCCTCGAATAGTTTTGGCCCCCACCTTATTTATAGGGTAAGAGATCCTGACCCATTTTGAATCGAAATCCACGAAAGCCTTCAAGCTAACATCATCTTTCTTTCTTTTTTCTTAAAGACTTCCTCCATCCACGTTAGATCGGAAGTTTCGGTCGAGAACACTGGACATTCTAACTGTATCAAAATTGTCATTATTCGGTTCTTGAGTCTGTTGAGGCTAACACACCCGAGTGGTGTTCCAACTAGAACGTCGAAATTTAGGATATATATCCGTTTGTTATCAACGTAACTTTTTATATTGAAGGAGGCTGGAGCTGACCTAACTTTCCAATCCCCAGGTTGGAAAGACAGGCCCCCAAGTACCAGGCATTAAAATGTCCAAGCAAAGCATACTCCTCTATTCTTAAATATATATCGTTTTCGTTTCTCGAGAAACTAAATTTAACTAAATATATATTTATGATACATAATTAGTATCATTAGAAAGATTTTTTGAATCTAGTTTTTTAATAAATTTATTTTAAGATATAAATGTTGCACGTATTTTTTAAAAATCAAGATAAATTTGTGGCACGCATACCAACAACGATAGTTATTTAGGAACAGAGTGAGTAACCTAGCTAGCTAATCCATCGTACGAACGCGGAATATTTTTCAGTGCCAACTGTGCAACAGGATAAGATCACATTGCACATGCACAGTCATCCTCCGGCCCCACACTCTCTTTCCTTCCCCAACACCAAACCTAGTATTATAAAGTACTATAATTATGACATTTGCTCACATTGGAGATGCAAGTGTAAGGATTAGGGCATCAATCGAAGAGCAAAAAAATAAGGATTAATAACCAGCCTAGGATCCCTCAATTACCACCCCTTGTCTGTTCTCACTCTGACTCAAAACTACTCGCCAGGGGAACTTAAAAAAAAACAATTCTCCGCTGAGCAATCACGCGCGGACCAGATCATTTGTGTATGAAATCAATGTGGCAGAGCCGTCAAGAAAGATGTTGATTCACGCACCGAGCAGGAGATCACCCACCAAAACGAAGCAAAGGAACTCCACGCTATTTTTGGCAGCGACTTTGGATTAGTTTATGTGGCAACTCGTTGCTGTTCTCCCCATGTTTGGCGAAACCAGGGGGCGTTTGCCTCGAGATTATAGGAGCCTTTCCACATTGTTGTCGATCCACGCACGCCGCACCACGCGGAATGAAGGAAACAGGGATGGATCCAGTGGATGGATGCATCCGCTGCTTTTCCAAAAACAAATATTTGACAAACTTTGTCCGATCATAGATTAACTAGGCTCAAAAGATTCGTCTTGTGATTTACAACCAAACTATGCAATTAGTTATTTTTTTTATCTATATTTAATACTCCATACATGTGTCCAAAAATTAATGTGATGAAAAAAGAGTGAAAAAACTTATTTTAGAGGTGATCTAAACAAGGCCTATACTACTGGTAGCTGCAAAGTGGCTGTCGTCGTTGTGATCAGATCAGACTTTGATCCTCACTCATTGGCCGCTTCATCTCACCAAAGCATAGCAGTATAGCACTGCCCACGGCCAATTGGCAATCCCAATCAGCCTGTGGCATAGTGCAATCATGGGATACCTCATCGACCAAATCACACCACAGCAGCAAATTAATCAAAGGCAGCCAACCACCATGATCATCATTTGTTAATGATCACCTTCGCTTGGCTTATAAGTCATATTTTTTCAATCATACGAACAGTATTTTTCTCTCACCGTAATTCAGCAAACACCACGGCTATCAGCCAAGCAAACAGAGCAGATACCCTAGGTTGTTAGCAGCCTGTTCAGTTGGCTGATTCGTATCGTTGCTGGTTCATGAAGAAATACTGCTGTTTAGTTTGTGTGAAAGAAAAATACTGTTCCGGCTGAAAATTTACAATGGTTTTCAACAACAAACGAACAGGCTGTAGGTTCGTCGATGCACTTCTTCCGAGTAGGTCAAAGAAAGCCAGGAGGATGAACACAACAAACATGGATCTTATACACCGGAACCATATAATAAGTGGCTACTACATCTCTATGGCCAAGCGGCTAGGCCAAAGCTGGGAAGCAAATCTGCGGCTGCTAATCACTACCATCAGTGCTGCTGCTATTGTGGAGATCAGACAGTGAGAAGGACCTAGGAGATCTGAAGCTCCCAAGGCCATTCCTCCTCTGCATGCCAACACCGCCGAGCCTAGTGGGAGGCAGTGGCAATGCCGGCGCGTCCCTCACGTTCTTGCCGCGGTGCGGCAGCTGGCTGTATTCCACGTCGTCGTCAGAGTCGTCCTCCTCGCCCTCGTCCCCCTCGGCGACGGCGTGGTCGGGGCCCAGCAGCGGAGGCAGGTAGGTGGCCGTGGCCAGCGAGCTGCAGGAGGCTCGCCTGGACCAGTTGGCCAGGATGCGGCGGCGCTTGTTGAAGGGGTTCTCCGGCTTGGCCAGCAGTTCCTTGGCCGCCGCCACCGTCGACGTGGCCTCGGCGAGGCTGGTGAACGACTTGGACTTGCCGGAGTAGAAGCTCGAGAGGCCCTTCCTGATCAATCAACCAAATTAAAAGTCTCGAGTTAACACCATGCGCAATTTGAGGCGATTTTGCGTGAAAGCTACCATCTTTTTCCTCGGCTCGCTGTTGTAAATAAAAGAGGGGGAAATCCATGGACTGCATAGCAATGTTGCTAGGCCCCCAGAAAAACATCTCCTTTTCAATTAAAAAGGTCCCATTTTGCAAAAGCAAGCAAAATAGCATGAGCGATCCAAGAAGGGTAAAGAAAACCGAAAGCTTTATGAACTCACTTGATGGGCAACGAGTCCTCGAGCGCATCCAAGCAACCGAGCGCATCGCCCTCCTTGAGCTTGCTCTCGACCTCCTCCTCCCCGTCGTCCCCGCCGGCCTCCGACGAGGAGTTCTCACCGATCGACGAGCCCGACGGTGACGGCGCGCCGATCGACGAGGTATCGGTCAGCACCTCTTCCTCCGCCTCCTCCTCTATGAAGAAGCCGTCGCTCCTCCTCTTCCCGACCGCCGCCACGTCCGCCTCCTTCCCGTGCCCGCCGCCGCTCCCCTTGCCGGATCCGGGGAACCCGTAGGGCGGCCGCACCTCCGCCACCGCCGTCGACATGTCGCCTGAGCCGCGAGATTCGACGGTCCGCTTGTTGCCAGTGTGTGTGGAGTAAATTGAGCAAATCTCGGGTGGACTGGATAAATGTGCCGTCCAAGAACAGGGACAGGAGCTCAACAAGTTGGTATGAGAGAATGAGAGAGGGGAAAGAGAGAGAAGAGAAACGCAGGAGGCAGGAGGATAGGATAAGAGCAAGGGATCAGGACGCAACCTGGGTGCGCGGGCTCTTTGGAGGCTGAAAGAGGCCGCAAAGCCCCGGGATCCTCTGCAGCGAAAGCGGTGTGCTGTTGCGCAATTGATTGTAGTATCCCAAATGCACGTCAATGGTCGGTGTTTCAAGTTGCGCATCTGACATGATGATATGGTAGGAGGACATAACGTTTATACGGGTTCGGAGAGAATATCTCTATATTTAGTTTATTGTTGCTGCTCGTGTTATTAGTACTAAAAGTTCGTAGCAGTTACAAACGGTCGAGAGAGGGACGAGTCCTAAGTCTCTGATTGTGTGTTGCGATGAGTTCTGATCGGTTCGGATTTGAGTCAAGCTCGGATGTGTTTGGATCGGTCGAGTTCGATGCCCTTAATGGGACATCATGCTTTCACTTTTATAGGCCAAGAGAAAGTATGAGTTACAACGGAGGGAGAAAAGGAGAATCAGAACGCGAAGTCCTCCAAGATCGTCGGGTCCTTCTCTTCTACGCGGGTCCCGCCGACCCTGTAATTGTCAACAGGGACAGCATCACGTCGCGCCCTGTCCGTCACTAACGTCATGTGCAGGCGTCGTCTGCCAGTCATGGTGCTCCACTCCGTCCTGACGAACGTCGTAGTGAACTGACGCGTCCATCAGTGTTCGTACGAGGATTAGACAGAACAGCACCGGTTCGCCCGACGCTGTTCCTGATGTGAGTCTTTAGGTATGGCCCGTCACGACAACGGGTCATATCGGGGCATGTCGGTCGCCTCCCTGGTGTCAGAGCTTTGACCCAGGTCCATACGCTTGGACCTAGAGAGGTTGGTGGCGGTATGGGTCTTCGACGGGCGAGACGGAGCCTCTAGCCTCGGGGTCGGGCGAGGCGGAGCCAGTCCTTAGAGGTCAGGCGAGGTGGAGCTCGTGGCCTCGGTGTCGGGCGAGGCGGAGCCAACCCTCAAGGGTCGAGCGAGGCGGAGTTTGCGCACCTCGGGGTCGGTTGGAGCTATAGTCGCGCTCTTGACTGCTCGGACAAATCAATATTGACAGTTATTAGCTACTCCTCTTCGAGTACCCTGTATTGGTCCCCGACACTAGCCCCTGAGCCTGCGGAGGAGTAGAATACTCCTTCGAAGGTTTTTTCGAACGGGAGGACTCTGAGGGCCTTAGCCTTCTTTTGTTGCTCACAGTATGTCCAAGGGACGACGATTCCCTCTCGTCGAGGTCGGACCCTCCGCGGGTATGGTCGTGAGACTTGGTGGGTTTGTTAGCTAGCTAGTTTGAGTGGGGTCCCGACATCCCATTCGTGGGGATCTGACTAGGGTCAGCATGATGACCGACTTTAGATTCTTAGCGGTTAATCCATATAGTTCTTAGGTCCGTTCGTCCGGTCCCGAGGGCTGTTTGCCTTTCTTCGAGGAAAAACCTTAGATCGTATCCGCTCGAGACTCGATCATGGGCCGGGATGCCCGTGGCGCTCATGTGCCTGGGTACTGGCCGCTTACAGGCCCATCCCTTACCCTAAGGGTGCCCGAAGTGGTTGTCGAACCCATCAATGGGCCAACCTTCGAACTCCTAGGCCTAGACGGGCCATGAACATGTTTTTTGATCTGTATTCCTCTTGCTTGTGATGAGTCGTGGCCCGTCCGGAGAGGCGAAACGCCCGATGAGTTTTCCGAGGGAACGGACAGAGATTGCATGCGCACTTCTCGCGGCGAGATGTTGTGGTGGATCGTGGCAGGCACGGAGATCTAGGCGGGCGGTTGGTTTCCTCACACATGTCGCCCCTATAAAACTAAAGAGTTCGTCCCTCGGGTTCCATACCTTGCATCCTTGCCTTCGCAGCCATGACCGTCACCACCAATCACCTAGGGTTCCTCGTCTCCACATCCCTGCCATTGTCGAGCCCGCATCCAACCATCCCCACCTCCAATGGATCCATGGTGCCGCTCTGATGTCACATTCCAGCGCATGGAGGGCCTCGTCTATCGCGGTCTTCTCTGCGCGCGAACCTCGGGCGAGGAGTGGCTGCTGCCCGGTCTTCACGACCCTCACCCACATATTTCTTTAGGGGTTGTTGCACTACTATAAGATCGAGCTGTTGCACCTCAATCCCAATGGGATCCAGCACATGGCGGCGTTCGTCGCCCTGTGCGAGGGATTCCTGGGCATTAGCCCCACTTCGATTTGTAGAGGCACTTCTTCACCGTCATTATGGGGGTATGGCCCCCGGTATCCACAAGACAAGACATGGGCCGCACCATTAGAGGAGGCCCAGCCCACAAGATCAAGGCGTGCACGACGCTACTCGGTGTACACCGTAAGATATTGTATAGTACCAAATTGGCTACTTTCCTTGTAACCCTACCCCTCTAGAGTATATAAGGAGAGGCAGGGGTCCCCTAGTGGACATGATCGATACATCTCATATTCAATACAATACACCAAAGACATAGGACATAGGGTATTACATCGATCAGACGGCCCGAACCTGTCTAAATCGCTGTCCCTGCGCCTTGTGTCACCATCCGATTCCTGGTCACGCGCACCTCCACCGATCAATCTACCATCGCAGGATACCCCTCAGTGGACTACCGAGCATCTTTTGTCGACAGTTGGCGCGCCAGGTAGGAGTGTGCACGTTGATCCTCCAGTGAACCAGATGGACCTCAAGATCAACATGACATTGTCCGTAAGATCGTTCCTCGATTTTGCACGGAAACTTCATCATCATCTGCGGTGATTCGGCTACCTGCAGAGCACCTCGATCTGCGGTGATTCGGCTACCTGCAGATTCTAGGGTCCAACTTCTGTTGAGTCCACGCCGACTCCAACACGTGGGTAATCTGCCCTAACCGGCTCCAACTCTTCGAGAGAAAGCCTACAAGCACCGCACGAAACCTGATAGACTTTAGGGTCACATCATATCAACAAGATATAAAACAAGCCAGTAAGGAGGACACGAAGTAATGCGAGCCAATACAAAACAAGCAAGCTAGTGACGCATGCAAGCCAACTTGCACGTATGTATGCACCATATACACAAGATGATTAATCAAAAGCAAATTAGGAAGGCGCTACATGGAAGCCAACTATACAGATTGCTAAAGGCACTTGCACGAGCGCATGCACGGAGGCATCTGCGTCTATGTTTCCCCACACAGTGGACTCCATCCGGCTATGCACGACTCCGCATGTCTGTGGGCTCCAGCTTTTGCACCGGCCAATGCGGTCTGACGTCCTACGCCTCTAGGATACGACGACTACTCCAACGGCGACTACGAAGACAATGCACGCATCAAGCACGCTTTGGCCACACCCCATCTACTCCACCATGCAGCATCGCTTCTCCGACCAGATTGAATGCAACTACGACAATGATCTCTCTGTATCTAATCTACCTAACGCCAACCATATAATGCCATACGCCACTGACCAGACATTCTGTCTAAAGCTAAGTCACGTTTTAATATTTTTCTAAATATTCTCCAATCTCCGTATATCGCCATGATGTTTCTCCAAATTGTTTTCTCCATGTTTGCTCTCCAAATGATTTTCCAAACCCCTAAATAGTCGCGTTGATGCTCGGACACCTCCAGAGATGGCCCTATCTCTGGCTCCTCCCTACATGTGCTACGGGCTCCACGCTCTGCGTTATAGGTGGTCGGCAATGGCTCCTTGGTCATGGCTGTTCCTCCTATACATGCACGGGCTCTACGCTCGATGTTATGGACTATGGGCTAGCTAGGCCTAGAGACTCAGCTACTCACTAACTGGTCGAGCGGTTTATATTAAATATAATTACATCTTCACACCAATTGATCACCGAGCTACATACGCTATTTTTCTCTAGAGTTCATATATCTTTACATCATGTACTACCCTTTCTACATGTTTGTATTGCAGGATCATTGTCCAGGTGGCCGGACCACCCAGTGCTCGGACTTCTCCACCGATCGACTGGTCGGACCGCTTGGTTCATGGACTCCATCACCGGCCAGTTGATCGGACTGTTTGCTGGTCGCTTCTACTCAATGCTCACTTCACCGCCGACCAGTTGACCAGACTATGTGTCACTCGTGCTTCATCGCCAACTATGTCGGTTACTCCTCGGCACTCGGATTCTTCGTGCTCAAGGACTAAGTGGGCACACTTCACCGCACATACATCGCCAGCTACGCCGGGGACTCCTCAGTACTCAGACATCGCTAGCTACGCTGGGTACTCCTTGGACATCGCCAGCTACACCGGGGACTCCTTGGTGCTCGGACATCGCCAGCTATGTCGGGGACTCCTCGGTGCTCGGATATCGCCAGCTATGCCACAAACTCCTCAGACGTCGCCAGCTACGTGGGGAACTTCTCGGTACTCGAACATCGCCAACTTCATTGGGAACTCCTTGGTACTCGGACATCGCTAGCTATGTCGGGGACTCCTTGATGCTCGGATGTTGCCAGCAGCGCCAAGGACTCCTCAGCGCTCGGACATTGCCAGCTACGATAGGGACTCCTCGGCGCTCGGACATCGCCCTTGGTGCTCGTATCTTGCTATGTCTCATCGGTGTGCTATCAAGCTGCTCCATGCTGTTCGGATCAGGGTGCTGATCTTGGGCAGCACGTATGGGGTCTTGATACGCGCATGTCAGATGACATCAGCAAGCTTTTAGACTTCTTTTTCTTTGACCCTGCTACAAGATTCATTCTTCATCTTCCAGCAGGCTCGAGGACTAAGTGGGCACACTTCACCTTGTGGTGAATATGTGCTTTTCTCATCTCATGGCTATGCCTAGGGACTGGCTGCCTGCTCTACTGGTCTTCTACATTCTAACCCTGGCACCACATGACTACGTCACCTACTATCAGGCTCAGGGACTAGCTGTGGGGGTATGGCCCCCGGTATCCACAAGTAGGGATGAAAACGGTACGGATATTTTTTGACCATATTCGAAACCGAATCTGTTTAGAGGGGTTGAGATCTGTCCGTATTCGAGTCCGGATATCCAACATCCGATACCGTATCCGTATCCGAATACTCAAATCGCATATTTATGATGTTGATATCCAATCGTATCCTATCCGACATAGTTGACACTATCCGTATTCGAATCCGAATCCGGACAGAAATATGAAAACAAATGTAATATCGGTGATATCCGTCCGTATCCGATCCGTTTTCATCCCTATCCACAAGACAAGATATGGGCCGCACCATCAGAGGTGGCCCAACCCACAAGATCAAGGCGTGCACGGCGGTGCTCGGCGTGCATCGTAAGATATTGTATAGTACCAAATAGGCTACTTTCCTTGTCACCCTACCCCTCCAGATTATATAAGGAGAGGCAGGGGTCCCCTAGTGGACACGATCGATACATCTCATATTCAATACAATACACCAAAGACACAGGACATAGGGTATTACGTTGATTAGACGGCCCGAACCTATCTAAATCGCTGTCCCTGCGCCTTGTGTCACCATCCGATTTTTGATCATGCGCACCTCCACCAATCAATCTACCTTGGTGGGATACCCCTCGGAGGACTGCCGATGGTATTCTGTCAATAGTTTTGAAGGCCCTCATTTGCTTTGGCCAGCGGAATGAGGCGCTGGGAGCGGAAAGCTCTGTGGCCCGCTCTAGGATAATTTGTTTCATCAGCCGTTCTGTCCTCTCCCAGGTCCTGTCATCATCACCTCTGTAGTCAAAGCCTGGGTGGGCCCTCTCCTTGTAGGGCTGGATTCGTCGCACTATGAAGCTCACCGCCACTAGTTCACCGCTAATCTCTATGCCTTCAACCAGGTCGAGGAGCTCCCTTACTTGTTCCATGTCATCACTATTCGGTTTCTCCGACCAGCTTTTCTGGTTCTCCGGGATATGGTGGACGTCGTAGTGGATTGTAGGGTGACTTTGTTTCAAGTAGAACCACTTGGAGTTCCACCCTTTTAGAGAAGTGTTCAGTAGTACATTAATGTACTCGCTGGCCATTTGATCCTAGAGTTGTAGATATACACCACCGACCACCTTGGATCCACCGCCGCCCTTCTTCTTCAACTAGAACAGGTGTCTGTAGAGGTTGAAGTGTGGTAGAACCCCCAGAAACGTCTCATAGAAATGGATAAAGATCGAGATGTGTAATATGGTGTTGGGATGGAGATTGCAGAGACTAATCGCCTAGAACTCCAGCAGACCCCGCAAGAAAGAATGAACAGGGAACCCCAACCCACGCCAGAAATAATCCTTGAAGACTACAACTTCATCCATGTTAGGCATCGGGAAGGGCTCACCATTGGCTGGCCACCATCCGACGGTGACACGGTCAGGAAGCACGCCTGCCTGGACCAATCTCTTGAGCTCCGCTTCCCCCATGCACGATGGCACCCACTCTTCGTCGCGACTGACTCCCGCTCCTGCCTTCTTTGGGCTCACCTTCTTTGGGTTCATAGCTCTCCTCTTCGGTGCCATCTCTCAGATCTAGATGGGGATGGCGTCAGGAGCGTGTGTGGATGCGAATCTAAAAATGTGAGGGCTAAGGATGAAGACGGAATGGCAAAGTGGCAAAGGTATGAACGAGGGATGCGGTGGCATAGTTATAAAGCAATTTCCCCACCCTTTCACATTTGAGGGTTTTTGGGAAACCGTTCCCATGATTTGCACCCCCCCCCCGAATTCTTCGACACGGCTTGTTGGGCCGTAACATGGGCTTTCACGCAACCGTGTCCCACGTTGCTAATTTATCGCTACCGTTGGTTATCACTCACCGAATAAATCGCTGACTTCTCTGCCATTTATTGAGGCTCGGTAACAGTTACTATACAGCTGTTACTCCGGTTTTTTCTCCACAGTTGGGTTTTTTAGATATCTCCGTAAACGGCTTGGGGACTGGTTGCCTGTTCGGTTGGTCTTTTTATCATTTTTAAGTTTTTGACCCTGGCACCACGTGACTGTGTCTCCTACTATTAGGCTCGGGGACTAAGTGGGCACACTTCACCTTGCGGTGAATGTACTCTCTCTCATTTCAGAGCTTCACTCAAGGACTGGCTACCTGCTTGACTGGTCTTTTACTATTCTTCTACTTTGGACCCTGGCACCACATGACTATGTCATCTACTGTCAGGCTCGAGGACTAAGTGGGCACACTTCATCTCAAGGTGAATGTTCTTGCTTTATTCCTAAAGACTCTACGCCTCTTGAAGTTGAAGAAGAATGTCTCCTTTTTTTGTGGTCGAACTCTAAGTGGGCACACTTGTTCCACTGTGAAGAAATTTTCAGTTCTGAACTTGAGCTCCTTACACCCTTATGGCAAGCCATGCTTGGGTTATGCTGCTCGGCTATGATTCGAGCTGCTCGGTGACAGTACACACTGCTCGGCAACTGCTCAGAACTGCTCGACAACTCATTATGGTGGTTGAACCATGAGTTTGACTACTCAGCTTCGTTCGCACCTGCCCGAACAAGCTCAAGACGGCGTTGCACTGTGGGTACAAGGCGCTCGAGGACTAGCTATGGGGGGTATGACCCCGGATACCCATGGCAGACCATATGGGCTATGCCCTTAGGGGCGGCCTAGCCCACAAGACGAAGCCTTGTGGGGCACGACTCTAGTCGGCACCTTCTGCAGGACATCTAGAAGATATCCTAAAGATACTACAAGATCTGTTAGGATATGTATGATCCCAAGATTCCTGTAATCAGTTATTACTTTGTAGTTATCTCTCAGATCTAACCGACTTGTAACTGTGCTCCTCGAACTATATAAGGTAGGTAGGGACCCCCTCCAAACTTACGCAATATCATACGATAGCTAATACAAACCAACAGACCATAGGAGTAGGGTATTATGTCATACTAATGGCCTAAACCTGTCTAACTCGTGTGTCTCTATTGCCTTCTTATTCTTGATCTCACGCTCTTCTACCAATCAATCTACCTTCGTGGGATACCCCTCGGAGGACTGCCGATGATATTCTATTAACAATCACCCTCTAGAAGAAGAGGGGGAAGAGCGGCAGGCAAGAGCTGCATATGCTGATGGGGTTCGCCTGCATCTAGCTCTAGAATAATCGAGGCGGCGAGTACCCACCCATGCGGCTCTCGACGTCCAACAAGGGGTGGCACTCGTAGTGGTTCTACCTCAAGAATGACGCCGCTGCCCCTCTGCCGGAGTTCTCCGAGCACCTAATCGAAGAGGCCTCGGAGTCATGGAGGAAGTGGGGCGTCCCAGAGAAGGACAAGAAGAAGATCCAGGACTGCATCGCCGCCATCCACATCCTCAAGGAGAATGGCCTGAAGGGGTCAGGAGTCATCGGGGCCTACCACGTAAGGAGGGTGGCATCGTAAATGATGCGCGTGCTCCTGCTATACGCGATGGTGCTCACGGCATCACTCCAAGGTCACACAGTACCGAGGGAGTGCTCCCCCACTCCGAGGTCATGCAGCGCATTAAGGAGGCAATGGAGCCTTTGTGGGACGACACGGGCGCCCCCCTCGACTTCGTCTACCTAGTACCGAGACATCCTCCGATGCGGCTAGAACCAGGCCATGTCATCTTCATAAGTTTTCTCTCCTCATACCTCCTCTTCAATTGATTTCTCGACCTCTTGATACTAACTTTGAGAGAGACAGGACCAGTCGAGGGACCTCATCTTCATGGATCACACGGCGCCATTGCAGAGGGATTCAGTTGTGCAGATGACAAATCACACTGAGAACGAGCGTCTAAGGAAGGGGAAGGAGGATAAGAGAAAGAATAAGTAGTGGAAGCTGTAGACATGGGAACAGGGGGAGGACACCGATAGCGATGACGATGATGATGATGGCGATGACATTGAGGTAGCCAACGATGTCGAGTGGGACATGCTAGAGAATGAGGATGCACTGATAGGTATTAGTTCATCCTTGTAGGAGTCGGTACCCTTTCCGTTCCATGGAGGGGAGGGTACGTCTAGGGAGCCAACGGAGGCGGCATGTACCGTTGGCCTCCCTCAGGAATCAACAGAGGTAGGCGGCTCTGTCGCCATGCCTAAGGTGCCAGTGGAAGTGGGTGGCTCCACTGTCATGCCCCAAGATCCAAGGGGAGTGAGCCCCTCTGCCCAGGTGAGGGTCGAGATGGCGACTAGAGGGGGGGGGTGAATAGTCATTTCTAAAACTTAATCGTGCCAGCTAACTGAAATAAGAGCAGAATTAAAACTATCGGTATAGCCAAGACTACACCCATCTATCTATGTTCTCTAGCACCTCACTAAGATCCTAATTAAACAACAAAGGTGTCGGACTAGCTAGAGCTCACCTAACCAATTCTAGGAGCAAGGTCACACAAACCTATGCCACTAGTACTTCAAACAATGAGGGAGCTCCTACACATGCTAGTAAGCAAGAGCACAAAGCCACCTAAGCTCACTAGCAATGCTCAATAACAAGACAACCAATGCCAAATTAGAGAGCGCAAATACTTAGCTACACAAACTAAGCAATGTGACTAACAATGTTACACAAACCAAATTAGCCACGCAAAGGAGCTACTTCTATGCTACACAAGCAAGAAGGTAACTAGTGAGCTACATAAGCTAACTAATTACAAGAGCAACTACACAAGCACAATGTATATAAAAGTAATCACAAGCTTGTGTAAAGGGATTGCAAACCAATGGGAAGAACAAGGTTGACACGGTGATTTTCTCCTGAGGTTCACGTGCTTGCCAACACGCTACATCCCCATTGTGTCGACCGCTCACTTGATGGTTCGGCGGCTAATTGGCATCACCCGCCAAGCCCACACGTCGGGCACTACAAGAACCTACCCCAAAAGTGAGGGTAGCTCAATGACACTCTCAACTAGAGTTGCTCTTTGCGGCTCTTGCGGGGCGAGCACAATGCCCCTCACAAATCTCTTCTCCAGAGCACCGCATAAGCTTCTTGCGGGCTTCGACGGAGACCACCACTAAGCTGTCTAGGAGGTGGCAACCTCCAAGAGTAACAAGCACCACCAGCTTGCAACTCGATCACCTAGTGCCACTCGATGTAACCTCATGATGCAATCGCACTAGAATCGCTCTCTCACATAATCGGATGATCACTATCAAGCATATGTGAGATGGAGGGCTCCCAAGTATTCTCAAGCATGGACACAAAGTCCCCCATGGTGCTCAGCACAAGCCATGGCTGAGACGCACTTCTATTTATAGCCCCACAGGCTAAACTAGCCGTTACCCCTTCACTGGGCGTTTTTCGAGTTGACCGAACGCGCCGGTCAGATCGACCGGACGTAGGACCTTAGTGTCTGGTCAATGGATGCTCACCACGTGTTGCCTCCATTTAACCTCAGTCGCTTGATCTCAATGGTTAAGTGATGACCAGATGCAGCTGCTCAAAGTGACCGAACACAGGACCCTAGTGTCCGGTCGTTTCTAGTAAGGTTCCAATCACGACCGGACACGTCCGACCGATCACGATTGGACACAGCATTAGCATCCGGTCCTTCTCCAACTTCTCTGCATCGCCTATGTCACTGTATGTCAGCCTGACCAGACACACCCTGCCAGCGTTCGGTCACTTTCAGCGCCAGCGTCCGGTCGAAGACCGATGCCTGTGCGCTCTCTGCTGCCACTGACCGAACACAGGACCCCCCAGCATCCGGTCACCACGTGATCAGTGTCCGGTCCACTCCTGTGAAACCCTGTCTTTTCTGTATAGGGTGTCGGTGGCACCATCGGACGGTCCACACTCTACAGGCGGACACTCTGCCGGTGGAGTTTCGAACCTTTCTCGCCTCTGTTTCATCGCCGAGTTGATCCACATCAACTCCAACTTCATCTCCTTTATAAATGTGCCAACACCACCATGTGTATGTGTGTTAGTATTTTCACAATCATTTCCCAAAGGATTAGCCACTCAACTTGCCACGCCACTCAATCCTAGATGTCGGTGTTTCGTATGAGCACCGGCAAGTAAATTTATAGTAATGCGCGTTAGGCTCGGATGGTGCGCTAAAGGACACAAGATTTATACTGGTTTGGGCCAAATGTCCCTACGTCTAGTTTGTTGCTGCTCATGTTATTAGCACCATGAATGGTCTGTAGTAAGGGGTACAAACAATCGAGAGAGGGACTGGTCCCCAGTCTCTGATGGAAGGGTTGAAAGGAGATCAAAAGCTTCATAGCAACTTGACTGTGTGTATGTGTGTCTTCTTGTCCGGTTCAAAGTCTATCCCCTTGATGGAGGAAGCGCATCCCCTTTTATAGAGGAAGGGGTTGGCTTTTACAAGGGCAAGGGTTTAGGATGTATACTCTACTTAGTCTTGTGGCTCATGTCTACCTGACTTCATTCTTCATTCTGATGAGTACGAAGGAAGATAAGCGCCCGCAATACTGTTGATGTCTCTGTAGAATGTCAGGTTGATTACAGAATGCTGCCCTGCGTAGGGTGTGGGCTATAGTACAATGGTTTTGACTTATTGGCCTCTCCTAGCCTTGCTCCGCACGCCTTCTGGTTCCTATGAGTCTTTGTCGGAGGGACGAGGGGTCAGGGTCCGGAGCGACACCATGGTCAAGGCCTTCTGACTTGGCAGACCTGAGGGGTCAGGAAGCGGGTGCCGCTCCCTCGGGTCCATAGCATGGTGACAGAATGTCCATCATGCATGGAGATAGTAAATCCTTTTCTGGAGCGTAGCGGTTGTCGTATATCTTCGTCGGGTTCCATGTCCCTGGGCTGAAGGCGGCGCCTACAACTCTACAGGGCCAGGAGCATGCACCTATACAACCTTTCAGACTCTGCGGTGCTTGGAAGGGTCTAAAGCACCTGTCCCGTCATCCCCTGGCAGTACTTTTCCTGCCAGGGCGCAGGGTATGGTCCTTGGAGCCACGGTTGACCCAAATGCCTTGTCCTGCCCTGTACATATCATTTTGAGGGAATGGGGAGAAGTTGTCAGGTAAGATGAATCCGGTCTTCAGATATGGAGCAGGGTGAGGCTCGTTCCTTGCCGTCGAGTGAAACAGAGACCAATCACTATCTCTAGGGTGAGATCGTCCCTACCCCTCCAGGGTCGAGCGAGGCGAAATCTATCCCTCAGCCCTCGGGCGAGACTGAGCCCGCCCTAAAGGCATCGGGCAAGACAGAGATTAGCCCTGAGCCCTTGGGCGAGGCAGAGCCACCTCAAAGGCGTCGGGCGAGACGAAGATTAGCCCTGAGCCCTCGGGCGAGGCAGAGCCACCTCAAAGGTGTCGGGCGAGACGGAGTCTAGCCCTAAGCCCTCGGGCGAGGCCGAGCCACCTCAAAGGCATCGGGCGAGACGGAGACTAACCCTGAGCCCTCAGGCGAGGCCGAGCTATCTCAAAAAGGCGTCGGGCGAGGCGGAACCAAACCTCTGTCATTTGAACAAGGGACAAAATGGCGTTCTTGTGCGTCCAGAAGTTTTTAACGTTCGGTGGTTTTTGGTTCCACCTTCTAGGGTACCCTGGTATTAGGTCCCCGACAGTAGCCCCCGAGCCTCTAGGTGATTCGAGCAGAACCGCCTAGAGGGTGTTTTTTGATTTCATCGGAGTTACTTTGCCGAAGGGTGCGCGCAAGCGCACCCGATGGGTGTAGCCCCCGAGCCCCCGGGTGATTCGAGTAGAGTCACCCGGGGGTTGTATCGGTCCCTTCGCGGGTAAGGCTAAAGGACTTAGTTTTTTGTCAACTGGATGTTTTTCTGAGTGGGTCGTGGCATCCTGTTCGTGGGGAACTCATTCAGTGCTGACCTAACTGGTGCTTGTGCCCTTGATTTCGGATCGTTCGCGGACCCTTCCTTAGTTGGGTCGGCCGCCGAGCTTCTAGGCCCTAGGTGGGCCAAAGAGAAAAAAGGGGCCTTCATGGCTTGCGTTTCCCATGTGGGTAGAGAGTCCGGATTCGCTTGGGGAAGGTGAATCGTCCATCAAGATTTTTGGGTTGAGAGGATAGGGACTGTGGGCGCGTGTCCCATGACGTGACGCGGTGGCGTGCGTGGTAGGCCTGGAGATCGAGGCGGATGGTTGCCCTTCTCACATCCGTCGCCTCCTATAAAACCATGGGGTTCGCCCCCAAGGTTCCGTATTTCACTCCCCTACCTTTGTGTTCTGAAACATCCACCGCCAATCGCCCCAGCCTCCTGCGCTCGTGTTGCAGCCGCCGTCAAGCTCGCGCCTGCCCTCCTCTCTCATTGCTTTGATGGAGTTGTGGGGCAGATCTTGCATCACCTCACGGCGTCTGGAGGGCCTCGTCCACCGTGGCCTTCTCTACCCACTGTCCGCTGTCCAGGAGTGGTTGCTTCCTGGCGACGAGGGTGAGCCAGTGCCGCCCGAAGGGTATGTTGTCTCTTTCGCCATCTTTCATGAGCGGGGATTCGCGGTGCCCGCGCATAGATTCCTTCGGGGGCTGCTGGATTATTATGAGGTGGAGCTATAGCATCTAACTCCCAATGGGATTCAACACATGGCAGTGTTTGTTGCCCTGTGCGAGGGTTTCCTGGGGATTGATCCCCATTTTGATCTGTGGCGATATTTCTTTAACATTAGTTTGTCGAAGAGGAAGATTGGGGGGAAAGATATGAATGCACCGATGGGATGTGCTAACATTCATCTGTGCCATACCTGGTCGAGGGGTTACCCATACATGCATCTGGCGACATCCAACAAGGGATGGCACTCGCAGTGGTTTTATGTTAGGGATGATGTGAGTGCCACCCTTCCAAGGTACACTGGACGCCTTATTGTAGATGCTCCGGAGTCGTGGAGATGGGGCGTCCAGTCCAAAGATAAGAAACACCTCTCCGACCTTCTCTCCGCCCTCCAAGCCCTGAAGGATCGGGGTGTAAAGGGGACGGGGATTATCAGCGCCTATCATGTGAGGAGGGTGGCACCACTGATGGCGCGCGTGCTTCCCCTGCATCGGATGATGCCCGGGATGTCGTTCGAAGGGATGGTGCTCGTTGACGAGGTGCTCCCTTACTCGGAAGTGGCGCAGCGCATCAAGGAGGCGACGGAGCCGACGAAGGATTCCGCCAGCAGGGTCCTCGACATCGTGTATCCGGTGCCCGGACATCCCCTAATGCGGCCAGAGCCTGGGTTCTTTGAATTCGTAAGCCTTCTTCTCCGTGCTCTTTTCTTTTTTCTGAATCTCTATTTTTTGATACTCGCCTTTGTGGCGTTGGAACCAGCCAAGGGGGCTAGTCTTCAAGGACAGTCCAGTTCCGCTCCCCAAGGACAAGGCCATGGCAGCGGCGAATCGACTCATGGCCGAGCAGGACAAGAAAGCAAGAGAGCAGATGAAGAAGATGAAGCGACTGAAGCAAGAGGCACGGGATCGGGGAGAGGATGTGAGCAGTGAGGATGAAGACGACGACGGTGATGATGACGACGAGGTAGTCGTCGGCGTGGATTGGGATGTCCTAGAGGACAAGGACACACTGACAAGTGGCCACCCATCCATGCAGGGACCCTTCCCTTTCCACGTGGAGGGAAGTGAATCGATGAGGTCAATGGAGACCGGCGAGTCCGCCACTTCGCATGGCATGCTGGCCGAGGATCAGTGGGTGGAGGAAAGCGGGCCTGTCGCTGTCGACCCCGAAGCAACGGGGGAGGGGAGTGGCTCTGGTGCCGTGCCCTGTGAGACGATGGAGGGGAGCGGCTCTGGTGCCGCGCTCCATGAGACGATGGAGGGGAGCGGCTCTGGTGCCACGCCCGATGAGACGATGGAGGGAAGCGGGTCTAGAGCCGCGCCCCATGGGGTAAGCCTCCCTGCCTCGGAGCAGGGGGTAGGCTCAAAATGGTCCCGCCTAGATGAGTCGGGGCAGGGATCTAGGGATCCGTCCCCAAAATGCTTCCACCGGCCGAGGACGTCAACATGAGCTACTGATTCCCCTGTTTTCATCCTTTTTCCATTTCTATTTTGGTCTAATGATTAATACCTTTATGCAGGTTCTTGCGGATGGGTCACCCCCTGGGGCTAGCGCCGAAGAAGAGTCTCGCCATTCAAGTGGGACAGATGGCGTCGCCTGGTGTCACCCCTGTTTTGGGCGGGAGTGATGCCGACGTCGGGGCAACGTTGGCCGACCCGACGTCGTCTGTGGTGGCTCCCACGCTCGTGGAGGTTACTGAGCGGGTGGCCTCCTCCATGGCGGACGTGGAATAGCCAGCCGAGGGCCGCATACCGCCGGTGGAGGTGGTCGTGACCGCGCTAAGCTAGGATCAGCTGGGCGCGGTCATGGTGGCACTCGAGGGCGTAGTGCAATCCGTGCCACCAGGGGCCTAGGTGGATCCGCCCGTGGCGCTCGAAGTGACCCAGACAGAGGAGGGTCTAGCCGGAGGGTCCTCGAGCGTGGCGATGGTGCTGCATAGGGTCAGGAGGGAGCCGCCCCCGGCCCCTTTGTCGGGAGGAAGCCGCTCCCCCACGTGGGGGGAGCCACTGCTTCAGTGGATGGCCACCCAAGACCCTGAGCGTCGCCGATGGAGAGCATGGCACGGCGACCGTAGTAGACGAGCTAGCCCGTGTACATGCCCCGGGCGTCGTCGATGGAGAGCGTGGCATGGCGACCGCAGTAGTACTTGTAGTAGAGCTAAGCAGAGACTGTAATTGAATAACTTTGTGGGGAAGCCCCTGAGTAAACAGTCCTCTGAATTTATAAGTATATTGTTCCTTTTTGTAATGAAATCACTTTGTAAGTGACAAATTTGTGCAAAAAATGAACAAAATTACATCCTTTGCTTATGGCAATCAATTTTTTATCTTTCTCCTTTCTGTAGAAATGATTTTAGTGCTTTCTGACCCTTCTCATGGTCTAAGTCATAAGAAGCTAGGAACGTGGGTGAACTAATTCTGATTGAACTGGTGAGCAAAGAAGTTGCAGCCACTGGGGCGTGGGTGTCTCATAGTTCTTCCAGTTGTATTCAGAATTGGTTCCCAAAATCTTAGCCCTTGGGACTCGTTTATGAGGTGAATGGAAAACTTAGAGAATGTTTGTAAATATAACACAGGAGGTTTTTTGCAAGCGTAATACTTGTATTACATATGTCATATGTTACGATCACATGCCAGCCCCCGAGTGAGGCCTGACCCCTCGCGATTTGCAGGGGTCAGAAGTCACTAAGGATCGGGGTTTTGTTATGACAAAATCTGATAAGGAAGAGTGTAAGCTTATTTTAAGGATAGAAATGACGTAGCTGCTCGATGTTCTAGGCGTTGGTGAAGACCTCGCCGTTGATGGTTTTCAACCGGTGGGTGCCTGGGCGAAGTACTTCCGCGACGACGTAGGGCCCTTCCTAGGGCGGGGAGAGTTTGTGGCGGTCCTTGTTGCTCTGCACAAGATGGAGGACGAGGTCTCCGACGTTGAAGGCTCGACCCTGCACCCGCCGGTTGTGGTACCGTCGCAACGCCTGCTGGTACTTAGCCGAACAGAGGAGGGCGACGTCGCGGGCTTCTTCTAGCTGGTCCATGGCGTCTTGGTGGGATGCCTCAGCTCCTTGTTTGTCATATGCTCTGATTCTCGGCGCTCCATAGTCAAGGTCCGTTGGAAGAACGGCCTCAGAACCATAGACCATGAAGAAGGGTGTGTAGCCGGTGGCCCGGCTAGGAGTTGTCCTTAGGCTCCAGAGCATGGCCAGGAGCTCAGCGAGCCAGTGCGCGCCGAACTTGTTCAACCGGTTGAAAATTCTAGGTTTGAGGCCTTGAAGGAGCATGCGTTTACGCGCTCGACCTGCCCGTTCGTCCGGGGGTGTGCGACGGCTACCCAATCGATTCGGATGTGTTGTTCATCATAGAATCGAACGAATTTCCTACCGGTGAACTTTGTGTCATTGTCTATGATGATGGAGTTCGGTACTCCAAAGCGATGGGTGATGTCGAGGAAGAACAGCACCGCTTGCTCGGATTTGATCGTGGATATTGGTCGAGCTTCAATCCATTTTGTAAACTTGTCTATGGTGACAAGCAGGTGGGTGAAGCCCCTGGTCGCCTTTTTGAGTGGCCCAACCAGGTCGAGCCCCCAGACCACGAAGGGCCACGTGATGGGGATCATCTGGAGAGCCTAGGCCGGGAGGTGTGTTTGCCGAGCGTAGTACTAGCACCCTTCGCAGGTGCGTACGATTTGCTCGGCATCGGCTACTGTGGTGGGCCAGTAGAAACCTTGTCGGAATGCATTCCCAACCAACGTTCTTGGTGCGGCATGATGACCGTAGACTCCACCATGGATGTCACTCAGCAGGAGTTTTCCCTATTTGCCAGGGATACAGAGTTGCAAAATCCTACTATGACTCCGTTTGTAGAGTTTGCCTTCTACAAGAACGAAGGACTTGGCGCGTTGTGCGAGTCATCGGGCTTCCGTCTTGTCTGCCGGTAGTGTGTCATGGAGGAGGTAGTCGAGGTAAGGCGTTCTCCAGTCATCGGGAGGGTCAGACTCTACTGCTGGGTCCTCTTCAAGCTCCATGACCTCAGGGTCGGGCGGAGCAGTTGGAGGGTCGTCCCCTGGGGTTGAACTAGATGGGCCATCGTTGGCTTGTTCTGACCCCGTGTAGCATATCGAGGGTTTGTGTTGGTCGCTGGTAAAGACGCCTGCCAGGACTGGCTCTCATCCGGATGCTGCTTTCGCAAGTGTGTCAGCTGCTTCGTTGAGGTGCCTTGGGATGTGATTGAGTTTGAGGCCATTAAATTTGTCCTCCAGCTGCCACACCTCTTGACAGTATGCCTCCATCTTGGTGTCGTGGCAGCATGACTCTTTCATGACCTGGTTGACGACCAGCTGAGAGTCACCCCTGACGTCGAGGCGTCGGATGCCTAGCTCGATGGTGATTCATAGGCCGTTGACGAGCGCTTCGTATTCTGCAGTATTGTTTGATGAGGGGAAATGGAGCCGAACCATGTACCTCATGGGGACCCCAAGGGGAGATACAAAAACTAGTCCTACTCTGGCGCCCTTCTTCATCAGCGACCCATCGAAGTACATTGTCCAGTACTCTTGATCGACGACTGGTGGTGGTATCTGGACCTCGGTCCACTCCACGATGAAGTCAGCTAGTACCTGAGATTTGATCATTGTTCGGGGGGCATAAGAAATGCCCTGATCCATCAGCTCGAGTGCCCACTTTGTGGTTCTTCCCATAGCATCATGGCTATGGACGACCTCATCGAGGGGGAATGACGTCACTACTGTCACGGGGTGTGACTCAAAGTAGTGGCATAGCTTTCTTTTGGTGATGAGGATGGTATAGAGGAGTTTCTGGATTTGGGAGTAGCGGGTTTTGGAGTCGGATAACACCTCGCTGATGAAATATACAGGGCGCTGCACCTTGAAGGCGTGCCCCTCCTCCTCTCATTCTAACACTAAGGCAGAGCTGACCACTTGGGTGGTGGCCGATATATATAGTAGGAGGGATTCTCCGTTGCATGGAGGAACTAGGACCGAAGGTTTAGTAAAAAAATCATTTAACCATGTCAAGCGCTTCCTGAGCCTCGGCTGTCCACTCAAAGCGGTCAGATTTCTTTAGGAGTCGATAAAGGGGGAGTCCTCGTTCACCGAGGCGTGAAATGAATTGGCTGAGGGCGGCAAGGCACCTTGTGATCCGCTGAACCCCCTTTATGTTTTGAATCAGGCCTATCCTTGTGATGGCTGATATTTTCTCCGGGTTGGCTTCGATGCCACACTTGGAGACGATAAAGCCGAGCAGCATGCCCCGTGGGACCCCGAAAACACATTTTTTGAGATTGAGTTTGATGCCGTTTGCCTAGAGTTTCGCAAAGGTTTGCTCGAGGTCGGTGACAAGGTGGTTAGCTCGTTTGGATTTGACTACGATGTCATCGACATAGGCCTCAACGGTTCGCCTGATGAGGTCTCCGAAGCAACTGAGCATACAGCGCTGGTACGTTGCCCTAGCATTCTTCAGATCAAAAGGCATCGAAATGTAGCAAAATGATCCGAAGGGGGTGATAAAAGATGTCGCGAGCTGGTCGGACTCTTTCATCGCGATTTGGTGGTAACCAGAGTATGCGTCAAGGAAGCAGAGGGTTTCACACCCTGAGGTGGAATTGACTATTTGGTCTATTCGTGGCAAAGGAAACGGATCCTTTGGACATGCTTTGTTGAGGCCGGTATAATCGATACACATTCTCCATTTCCCGCTCTTTTTTCGCACAAGAACAGGATTCGCTAACCACTCTGGGTGGTATACTTCCTTAATGAATCCTGCGGCTAGCAGTTTGGCTATCTCCTCGCCGATGTCCCTGCGTTTTTCTTCGTCGAAGCAACGTAGGCGTTGCTTTACCGGCTTGGAGCCTGGGAGGATCTGGAGAGTATGCTCAGCGACCTCCCTCGGGATGCCTGGCATATCCGAGGGTTTCCACGCAAAGATGTCTTTGTTGTCACAGAGGAAGTCGACGAGCGTGCTTTCCTATTCGGAGGAGAGCGCGGTCCCGATATGGACTTTTTTGCCCTCGGAGCTACTGGGGTCCAAGAGGACCTCCCTGGAGCCTTCTGCCGATTTGAATGACCCGGTTGATTTCTTCGCGTTGGTGCCTCTTCAACGACCTCTTCCCTGAGGGTGGCGAGCTTTTTGGAGGTGATGACTGCGGATGCGTGTCCGTAGCATTCGACTTTGCACTCGTAAGCGCGCTGGAAGGAGGTGCCGATGGTGATGACCCCGCGGGGGCCCGGCATCTTCAGCTTTAGGTACATATAATTGGGAACGGCCATGAATTTCGCGTAGCATGGTCGTCCCAAGATGGCGTGGAAAGTCCCTGGGAACCCCACTACATCGAAGGTGAGGGTCTCAATCCAGTAATTGGACCGATCCCCAAAAGTGACGGGCAGGTCGATCTACCCTAGTGGCACGGCTTGCCTACCAGGCACGACGCCATGGAAAGGTGCTCGGATGGGACGGAGGTTCGTTCGGTCGACGCCCATCTCGTCAAGCGTCTTGGCGTACATGATGTTGAGGCCGCTGCCTCCGTCCATCAGTACTTTTGTGAGTCGCTTAGGTCTGACGATCGGATCGACGACATGCGGGTACCTTCCCGGATGTGGGACGGCATCCGGATGGTCAGTCCGGTCGAAGGTTGTGGCGGATTTCGACCACCGGAGGAAGGTTGGCGTGGCCGGTCCGGCTGTATAGACTTCGCAGCGCGCGAGCTTCTGGCGACGCTTGGAGTCATAGACCATCGATCCTCCAAAGATCATGAGGGCGCCGATCGGCGTTGGGAAGGCGTCGTCCTTCCCCTCTGCGTCGTGTGTGGTGGGAACAGGCTCCTTCCCCTGCTCCCCTTTATCAAGACCCTCGGCCAAGTATTTGCGCATGAGGCCACAATCCTTGTATAGATGCTTGGCTAGGAAGGCATGGTTTGGGCATGGCCCCTCGAGCATTTTCTCAAAGTGGTTCGGAGTGCCTTCCACGGGCTTCCGGCCACCTTTGCGGTCGGCAGCGGCCACGAGTGAGTTGTCACGCCGTTGCTTCTTATTTTTCCTTTTGACGGGACGGTTGGAGGTGCCTTCACCGGTGTCCTCGTCCCGCCTCATCTTTCCGTCAGAGCGATCAAAGATAGCTCTGACCGCCTCCTCTCTGGAGGCATGACTGGTGACGATGTCCAGGAGTTCCTTGGTAGTCTGCGGGCCCCTGTGTCCTAACTTGTGGACCAGGGATTCGTAGGTTGTTCCGGATAGAAAGGCGCCTGTCACGTCGGTGTTGGCGACGTTAGGGAGCTCGTTGCACCACCGAGAGAAGCACCGAATGTACCCGCGAAGGGTTTCATTGGCCTTCTGGCGGCAGTTCTTGAGGTCCCATGGGTTTCTAGGGCATTTGTACATGCCCTGGAAGTTGCCCACGAAGATCTCCGTCAGATCCGCCCAACTCTGAATAGCATTGGATGGTAGGTGCTCCAGCCATGCTCGCGCTGAATCGGCCAAGAACAGCGGGAGATTGCGAATAATGAAATTGTCATCACTCGCATCACCGGCCTAACATGCAAGCCGATAGTCTTCGAGCCAAAGCCCAGGATTTGTTTCGCCAGAATATTTAGGGATGTTGGTAGGCGGTCGATACCTTAGGGGAAACGCAACATTGAGGATGTGTCAGCTGAAGGCCTGAGGGCCTGGTAGGCTGGGGCTCGGGCTTCGATCCTCGTTGCTATCGTAGCGTCTACCATGTCGGGGATGGTAGCCGTGGCATGCTGCTTCTCCATCGTCGCCGTGGGCACATCTCCGAGCATCGATGATGCTACGTACGTCATGGCCATGGCCGAGGCATTGATGTACTGGGACGACGGAGGGCTGCCTGCCGGCTAGCGATGTTTGGTGAACGGACGCGTCCTTGGTGGGACGCACTGAGAGCGTGCGCTGGCTGGTGTCGGGTTCGTGTTGTCGAGACAATGAACTTTCCGCCTGCTGCGCCACTGCATGCTCGAGCAACGTGCGAATTTCTCGGCAAGCGCGGTGATCCTCAAATGTCGCGGCCTCCGAAAGGCCATGTAGCAAGGCGGTTGCTGCGGCGATGTTCTGGCTGGCTCGGGCCAAGTGAGGAAGGGTCCCATCGTCGGTGAGGATCCTTTGATGTACGGTGTGGGCCGTGGCGCGCGCGCGCCCCCTGTCTTTGCGGCGCTCAATCTCACGATTGATGTCCGCGTACTACCGGATGAGCCCTTGCCCGGCCTCATCGATCTCTTGCTGATGGGCCCTTAACTGCTCCATCCTTAGGCGAGATGGGGCTACCGTCTCTTCCCCGGATCTGCTATCAGGGTTGTTCATAGGGGTGACCTCTTCCCTAGAGACACTTTCGACGTGACCCTCGGGGGTCTGCGTCATGAAGCATTCCCGAGAAGGGTGGTGGCTCCCCCTACTGGAATCCGAGCTAGAGAACGATCCTAGCTCCTCGTTGAGGAGCCCGTAGAGGGTCTCCGTATCATGCTCAATCGCCCCCACGAACTCGATGTCCGTGGGTGACTAAACCATACGTAGTGCCTGAAGGCGGCCAGCGGTCGCCGTAGCGTTGCGGAGACTGAACGGAAATGCTATTGGGGCACTCCGTACGGACCCTCTTGGACACTGGGTGGCATTGTGAGAGGCCTCTCTTGATGACTAGACTCCAAGGGAGTTGCCCGGTGGGCCCTCAAGCCTAAGATGGCTAAGGTTGATGGAAGGGAGAGATGGGGCGGCTGAGTGAGTCAGCGCCAGCTCTCCTCCTAGTGTGATGATGATATCTAGGTCGCCGAAATGCACGTGTGCGCCCAGGGCCTAAGTGATTGCGTGGGTGGCCATCCGAGGCCTGATTTGGAACGCGCAAGCTCCCTACCTGGCACGCCAACTATTGGTGTTTTGTATGAGCACCGGCAAGTAAATTTATAGTAATGTGCGTTAGGCTCAGATGGTGCGCTAAACGATACAAGATTTATACTGGTTCAGGCCAAATGTTCCTACATCTAGTTTGTTGCTGCTCGTGTTATTAGCACCGTGAACGGTCTGTAGTAAGGGGTACAAACAATCGAGAGAGGGACTGGTCCCCAGTCTCTGATGGAAGGGTTGAAAGGAGATCAAGAGCTTCGTAGCAACTTGACTGTGTGTATGTGTGTCTTCTTGTCCAGTTCAAAGTCCATCCCCTTGATGGAGGAAGCGCATCCCCTTTTATAGAGGAAGGGGTTGGCTTTTACAAGGGCGAGGGTTTAGGATGTAAACTCTACTTAGTCTTGTGGCTCACGTCTACCTGGCTTCGTTCTTCATTCTGATGAGTATGAGGAAGATAAGCGCCCACAATACTATTGATGTCTCTGTAGAATGTCAGGTTGATTACAGAATGCTGCCCTGCGCAGGGTGTGAGCTGTAGTATAGTGGTTTTGACTTATTGGCCTCTCCTAGCCTTGCTCCGCACGCCTTTTGGTTCCTGTGAGTCTTCGTCGGAGGGACGAGGGGTAGGGGTCCAGAGCGACGCCGTGGTCAAGGCCTTCTGACTTGGTGGACCTGAGGGGTCGGGAAGCGGGTGCCGCTCCCTCAGGTCCATAGCATGGTGATGGAATGTCCGTCGTGCGTGGAGATAGTAAATCCTTTTCTGGAGCATAGCGGTTGTCGTATATCTTCGTCGGGTTCTGTGTCCCAGGGCTGAAGGCGGCGCCTACAACTCTACAGGGCGAGGAGCACGCACCTGTACAACCTTTCGGGCTCTACGGCGCCTAGAAGGGTCTAAAGCACCTGTCTTGTCATCCCTTGGCAGTACTTTTCCTGCTAGGGCATAGGGTATGGTCCTTGGAGCCACTGTTCACCCAAATGTCTTGTCCTGCCCTGTACATATCATTTTGAGGGAATAGGGAGAAGTTGTCAGGTAAGATGAATCCGGTCTTCAGATATGGAGTAGGGTGAGGCTCGTTCCTTGCCGTCGGGCGAAACGGAGACCAATCCCTATCTCTAGGGTGAGATCATCCCTGCGCCTCCGGGGTCGGGCGAGGTGGAATCTATCCCTCAGCCCTCGAGCGAGACCGAGCCCACCCTAAAGGTGTTGGGCGAGACGGAGATTAGCCCTGAGCCCTCTGGCGAGGCAGAGCCACCTCAAAGGCATCGGGCGAGATGGAGATTAGCCCTGAGCCCTCGGGCGAGGCAGAGCCACCTCAAAGGTGTTGGGCGAGACGGAGTCTAGCCCTGAGCCCTCAGGCGATGCCGAGCCACCTCAAAGGCGTCGGGCGAGACGGAGACTAGCCCTGAGCCCTCGGCCGAGGCAGAGCTATCTCAAAAAGGCATCGGGCGAGGCGGAACCAAACCTCTATCATTTGAACAAGGGACAAAACGACGCTCTTGTGCGTCCAAAAGTTTTTAACGTTCGGTGGTTTTTCGTTCCACCTTCTGGGGTACCCTGGTATTAGGTCCCCGATACTAGCGATGATGCAAAGTTAGATCACTTGAGTGGCACTAGATGACCGATATGCAAACAAGTTTGCCCCTCTTGATAGTATGGCTATCTATCCTAAACCTGGTCATAAACTTCTCTACACACCTATGACCGGTGAAATAAAATGCCCTAGGTTATACCTTTGCCTTACGCATTCCATTCCATCTCCTCCAATGTCGATGCAACACATGCACCAACACGAGCAACAATGATACTATCCACTTCATATCATCACATGATCATATTGGTTCATCGATCTTGACTTCACTTGCTTTTCACCATTGCCTTCGTCTATCAGCGCCAAGTCCTGCTTAAGTTTCACCACCATGTGGTCCATCGCTCCAAAGCCTCCAACTTGCCCTTCATGCTTGCAACCGGTCCATCAACCCAAGTCATGTCTTGATTTTCTCCACCTTGATCACATGACTCAATGTCATGTCTCATTTGCAATGAGCTCCTTCATCATCACATGTGTGAGCTTTGCAACATCTCCAAGCCATTTTCACCTTCATGGCATATGTTGCTCACACACATCTACCTGTGCACTAATCACCTGTGTATCTCACATAAACACAATTAGTCCACCTAGGTTGTCACTCAATTACTAAAACCACACAAGGACCTTTCACTAGGAGCAGGGGGCGGGCTCAAAATGGCCCTGCCCTAATGAGGCAGAGCAAAGGTCGGGGGGGTTTGCCCCCAAATGTATCTGCCGCCCTGAAGGGGACCATGACCCTAAGAGAGGGGGTGAATTAGGCAACTTAAAATTCTACTTCTAAACTATGACCCCTTTTTCTAACCTTAGCAAAACCTATGAAAAAGATAAACTATCTAAACGTGCAACTACGGTTTTGCTAGTGTGTTGCTATCTCTACTACAAAAAGGAGTAATACAAACAATGTAAAAGCAGAAGCTAAAGAGCAAGGTAGAGATATGTAAACTCCCATCGACAACTCTAGTATTTTTATCGAGGTATCAAGAAGCGCGCAAGCTTCCCCCCTAGTCCTCATTGGAGCCCCTCGTAAGGAATCCCTCGCAAGGGCCAAGCTCCCGATCGGGCAACTCCATGGATAGCCTCGGGCTCTCCCCACGTGCAAGTGGGTCTCTGACATACCTTTCGGCAAGCCTCTCCTAGATGCTCCCCGCCGTCTTCACTATCAAGCTTCCAGCCAAAACGTTGTGGACCTTGTTCCCTCCGGTACACGGTGGCAGCCACACCACAAACGCGGTTGGTGTGATCTCGCAAGACTACAAGCCCCTCATATATACAACAATGTTGCGCGCAAGCACCGAGTGGTAAGAGATATGCAAA
This sequence comes from Miscanthus floridulus, assembly GCF_019320115.1. NCBI lineage: Eukaryota > Viridiplantae > Streptophyta > Magnoliopsida > Poales > Poaceae > Miscanthus > Miscanthus floridulus. The sequence goes on from NC_089582.1 coordinate 113,283,902, forward strand.
CCTCACTAAACACTAGGCCTAAATCTTGAGCAAGTGCATAAGCGGTGGTCTAATCAACCTAAGCACTTCGCAAAGCACCTATGCTAATCACCTAATGAAACACTAAGTACTATGCAAGTGGAGATCACTAAAATGGTGTATGAACACCCTAGATATGTTTCCTCAGCTCCACACACCTTATTTGGCCGGTTGGGGGTCTATTTATAAGGCCCACTAAGAAAGTAGTCGTTGAGGATGAAATCCTGCTTTTCCGATACTGACCGGATGCTCAGGGTGTCCTGATCGGACGCGTCCTGTTGTCTCGACCGTTAGAGTCGCGATCAACTGATCGAACATTGCCAGCGTCCGATCACATGCCATCGGACGCGTCCGGTCGCAATTTCATCACCCTAGAACCTCTCTGTACTCGATCGGATGCTGTAGTCCTACGTCTGATCGATTTGCCACCAGCATCCGGTCAGTACTAGATGTGTTGCCGATGATGATGAATAGTACAATTAGTGCATCTAGTCACTTTACTGTTCAGTGTCCGGTTGCTGCTGCTGACGCCTTCTGTTGCCGAGTCTCTTGATCAGAGCATCCAGTCGCTATACGCCAGCGTCCGGTCACCTCTATGAGCTCATTTCTTCGCGATCTTGCATCTGGCTTGGTTCCTATCTTCATGCTTGGACTTTGCTTAATTTCTTGGGTCTTTACTTATGCTTCTAGGGTCTTGCTTATGGTGTTGATCATCAGATCATCATGTCGCCTTCGTCCAAGTCACGTCTTGCACCCTATTGGGCTACAAAACAATCACTTGCAAATTCATTAATCCAATTTGGTTGTGTTGGTCATCAAACACCAAAATCCAAAGTAAATGGGCCTAGGGTCTATTTTCCTTACAATCTCCCCCTTTTTGATGATTGATGACAACACGACCAAAGCAAACAAATAATAAAATTTTAGAATTTAAAAACTATCTACTTGCTAGGATGCAATGCAAAAAGGCAAGGTTATATGATGCTAAAAGATGCCACTTGTAAGACAAATATACCACTTGAAAACTTATCTTGCCCTTGCAAATGTCCCCATGTGGTATTATGGATTTAAGCCTTGCTTTTTGATCCTACAAATTCTCCCTATTACATAGACTAATCCATAATACAATATCCTCCCTTTCTCGGACCATTACCACTTGTAAATTATTATGATCTTGCTTTTGGTCCTACAAATTAATGCTTGCTTTTGGTCCTCTAAATTCTCCCCCTTTAGAATCAAACACCAAAAAGGAAGACATTAGTAGCACAAGGGATGGTCAAACTTTGTGATCCTTTGTATGTGGAGTTGAATGGGTCACAAAATTTGACTCTCACATTACATAGACTAAGCTCTCCCTAAATATATGCATACATATGATGAAGAATGTAATTTATGCATAATTGGCAAATTAAAGCTCAAGGGAGTTTAATCTATATAATGCATGGAGAAAGCATATAAATACTAAAATGAAATCAACATGATGATATTGGTTTAGAAATACCATATGTAGAAACCAATTTGATTTCTACCACTTGCAATAGGTGGTGGATATTTGAAGTATGATGCTTAACTCCGGGGACTCCATTTTCCTTGCAATTGGACTACTACACACATGATAAGCTTGAAAAGGTGTTAGTCTCAAAGCATCCAACTTGTAGAGTAACCTCCCCCTAAATTTGTGCACACAAGTGTGGAATACTTGTAGAAGACATGCACATTGATTTTAGAATCAATAATACCACTTGAAAGATGACATCACATGAATGTGAGAATCATTTTCGAAGGTGATATTCAGGAGAAATTATCTATAATTTGGACTTTGGCACATATTAGATGAACAATTGTAAGACAAGCTATGTGCCGTGCTCCTAAACAATTAAAACCATGTAGGTTTGCTCCAAGGGTTAGAAGTGAAACCGAGCAAGCCTACCATAAGATATACCTAGTGTATTCATGACAAAAGATATAAGCATGTAAATGCAAACCTAGGTATGAAAAACAACTAGATGCTAAAAGATACCAATTGTAAGTAATACCACTTGTAGGAAATACAAATTGAAAGAAATTACATCTGGTTACCTAACATGGGAAGGGGAATTTGGGTCCATAGTATTCACTAACCCACTTGACAATGACTTTGTCCATATTGATGCACCCCATGAAATGCACCCATACTTTGCCAAGTCTCCAAATTCCCCAAAGTCCATTGGACTTCTCACTTCCCTTTCAGGATCCAAACCTTCTTGGTCCTCTTCATGTTGGAAATGATCTCCTTTGGCACCCAAATGTGTTTGACCCCATTGTTGTCTTGCTTGTTCACCTTGATGGCCACCACCTTGTCATTTTTCTTCTTCTTCAAGAGATAAGGTGTGGAGGCCTTTTTGTCCACCTTGTTGGTGTAGGTGTTGGAGAGCTTGCTTGTTTGCCTTTTCTCTTTCTTCTTTGCTCCACCCCCTTTCTTCACCTTGCACTCATAGGCCTTGTGACCTTCCTTGTGGCACATGTAGCAAACCATGGTTTGTCCTTCATCAAGCTTCTTCACTCCCTTGACGGTGTTATCTTGATGAAGTTGGGCTTGCTTTGCCTTGCCTTTCACTTGAGTCAAGTCCTTGGTGAGGCGAGCTACTTCTTGCTTGAGTTGCTTATTCTCCTTTGCAACCTCTTGTGTGCATGTATCTACAACAACTTTCTTAACATAAACTTGGTTTTAACAAGGGTGAGTCTAAACATAAATCATTACAAGAAGTAAAGACATCCTTTTTAGACATGTTAAATACAGAACTTTTCTTTTTAGATGCCTTGGTGGGGGTTGTACCAACGGCTTCAAGATTAGCAACTTTATTAGTTAGCTCATCACAATGTTTGCACATGGTTTCCATTTTAGCAAGCAAACTTTTATAAGCATCTTGTGAGCTAGCTAACTTTTCTTTTAATTTTTCATTTTTCTTTACAAGTTGCTCATCATTGATTGTGCATGCATTTGTTGTTGCACTAGCCTCAAGTTGCTTAATTTTAGTAGATAGTTCAATATTGAGATTAGCAAATGTCTCATATTGTTCAAGCAAGTTTTATATGCTTCTTGTGAACTACCTAGCTTTTCTTTTAATTTTTTGAGCTTCTTTTGTTGACTAGTGCAAACCTTAGCATAATTAAGATTTTGTTGCACAATTTCATCATAAGAAGGTATTTCATCAACACTATCACTTTCACTAGAGGATGAGCTTTCGTTACCTCATGCCATAAGGCACACACGAGAAGAGCTTGATGATGAGTGCTTGAGGCCTCGCCTCTTGTGATGGTGTTCTTCTTCACTTGAAGAATCATTCCATGACCTTATTGATGTGTGGGCTTGGTTCTTGCACGCCTTATTCTTTGTCTTGGGTGTGGACTTGTTTGGACAAACTTCCACAAAGTGCCCCAACTCACCATATCCATAGCATCCTCTCTTTCTTTGCTCATTTCTTTGATTGGTGAAGATGATATCTTGAATTTGGATGGGCACGCCCTTGACATTAAGCCTTTGGATCATCTTCTCCACCCTGTTGATAAGTTTGATTGATTCTTTATCAAAGTCGGAGGTGGAGGAGGAAGATTGATCATCATCACATGAATCTTCATCATCATCATCATCGTCATCATCTGCATCTTCTTCTCCATCTTCACTTGAAGAGCTTGAGCTTGAGCTTGAGCTTGTCTCAACTTGCTTGCCCTTCATCTTCTTTTTCTCGCTACATGCGAGAGCTTTGCCTTTGCTTGATGAAAAGGCTTCTTCTTGACCCATCTTGTGTGACATTTCAAATGCCACAATCTTGCCAATTATTATGGCCAGGGTCATGGTGCTCAAGTCCTCCATGTTGTGAAGGATGGAGATAATGCTTGCATATTTCTTTTGTGGTAGCATGGAGATGATCTTCCTCACGATGTCTGCATCATCTAGTTTTGTTAATCCTATTGAATGGAGCTCATTGATAATTAGATTCAAATGAGAATACATATCATGAACAAGCTTATCATCATTCATTGTAAAGTAATCATAATTTTGTTTAGCTAGACAATGTTTTTGCTCATGGACATTAGATGTGCCGTCAGGGAGCTCTTGGAGTTTTAACCAAATTTCATATGCCGTATTCAAAGTGAACACTTGGTTAAACACATCCATGCTAAAAGATTCAAATAAGCAATTTTTAGCTCTAGCAATGAAATGCATTTCTTTTTCTTCACTCTTTGTGGGTTTATCAGGATTCTTAATGGGTTTCATCCTATCATGAGTGACTCTCTAAACACTCAAATCAACCGCCTCAAGGTGGCAAGCCATTCTAGCTTTATAATAAGGGAAGTTAGTGCCATCAAAGTGCGGAGGCCTAGAGGTATCCATCCCAACAACTCTTAATAGCGTCGGCTCAACGGCGGTTAAGCCAAAGGTCCAAATTAAGCTAACTGGCTCCGATACCACTTGAAGGGAACCATGACGCCGAAGAGTGGGGGGTGAATTAGGAAACTTAAAATTATACTTCTAAACTATGGCCTCTTTTTCTAACCTTAGCAAAACCTATACAAAAGATAAACTATCTAAATGTGCAACTATGGTTTTCCTAGTGTGTTGCTATCTCTACCGCAAAAAGGAGTAATACAAACAATTTAAATGCGGAAGCTAAAGAGCAAGGCAGAGATATGCAAACTCCCATCGATGACTAGGGTATTTTTACCGAGGTATCGAGAAGCGCACAAGTTTCCCTCTAGTCCTCGTTGGAGCCCCTTGCAAGGGCCAAGCTCCTGATCGGGTAACTCCATGGATAGCCTCGGGCTTTCCCCACGCGCAAGTGGGTCTCCAACATGCCTTCCAACAAGCCTCTCTCAGATGCTCCCCGCCATCTTCACTATCAAGCTTCCGGCCGAAATGCCGCGGGCCTTGTTCCCTCCGGTACATGGTGGCGGCCACACCACAAACGCGGTTGGTGTGATCTCGCAAGACTACAAGCCCCTTCGATGTACAAAAATGGTGCGTGCGAGCATCGAGTGGTAAAAGGTATGCAAACCTCACTAAACACTAGGCCTAAACCTAGAGCAAGCGCATAAGCGGTGGTCTAATCAACCTAAGCACTTCGCAAAGCACCTATGCTAATCACCTAATGAAACACTAAGCACTATGCAAGTGGAGATCACTAAAATGGTGTATCAATACCCTAGATATGTTTTCTCAGCTCCACACACCTCATTTGGCTGGTTGGGGGTCTATTTATAAGCCCCACTGAGAAAGTAGCCGTTGGGGACAAAATCCTGCTTTTCTGCTACTGAATGGACGCTCAGGTCATCCTGACCGGACACGTCTGGTCGTCCCGACCGTTAGAGCCACGATCAACTGATCGGATGCTGCCAACATCTGGTCACATGCCATCGGACATGTCCAGTCATAATTTTGCCACTCTGGAACCTCTCTGTACTCGATCGGACGCTGTAGTCCAATGTCTGGTCGATTTGCCGCCAGCATCCGGTCAGTACTAGATGTGTTGCTAGTGATGACAAACAGTACCATCGGTGCATCCGGTCACTTTATTGTTCAATGTCCGGTAGCTGTGGCTGACGCCTTCTATTGCCAAGTCTCTTGATCGGAGCATCCGGTCGCTATACGCTAGCATCCGGTCCAGCGTCCGGTCACCTCTGTGAGCTTGTTTCTTCACGATCTTGAGTCCAACTTGGTTCCTATCTTCATGCTTGGACTTTGCTTGAATTCTTAGGTCTTCTCTTGTGCTTCAAGGGTCTTGCTTATGGTGTTGATCATCGGATCATCACGTCGCCTTCGTCCAAGTCACGTCTTGCACCCTATTGGACTACAAAACAATCACTTGCAAATTCATTAGTCTAATTTGGTTGTGTTGGTCATCAAACACTAAAATCCAAAGTAAATGGGCCTAGGGTTCATTTTCCTTACACGGCCGATGGCGCGGAGGTGAGTCATCAGTCCCCCGTTTTCCCCTATTTTGGTCGGATTTCATCATGACTTATGTTTTTCGTCTCTTGCAGCGTCGGGAGGCAGCGTAATCCTTTGGCGCTGGCGCCAAAGAAGAGTGTCGCCCTTCATGCGAGGCGGTTGCTGTCGGCTGGCGTCGCACCCATTTTGGGTGGGAGCGGTGCTAGTGTGACTACGTCCCCGGCCAGTCAGGTGCTGCCCATGGTGGCACCTATGCCCTTGGCGGGACAGGCGGACACGGGGGCTCAAGGGACGCCTTTAGAGGCCATAGAGCAGCCAATGATGCAGGTGATTCCGCTACCGACGACAGGGCGGATGGGGCTACTGACCACACTCGTGGTGCCAACCATGACGGGCGCTACATAACCGTTCAGGACCTTACCGACGTAGGCGGGGGTGGCGGTGGCTGTGACAGGTGGGTCACAGCCAGACGCTATCGTGGCGGCACCTGAGGAACTAGCACAGCCTAGGTGATGGCGTCTGGCATTGGCCAAATGGAGGGGGACACAGCCAAGGGGTCCCTGGAGCTCATGGTGTTGGGAGAGGAGTCAGCGTCCATATCGCTGACCCCTTCCGGTGTTGGAGGGAGTGTTCCAGCGGGGACATCACGGCGAGGAGGGTTAGTGGCAATCGGAGCCAGTGAGGAGCCGTCCCTGGCCCTGACATTGGTGAGCAGTGACTTGCCTACGCGAGGCGAGCCCCTGCTATGGTGGGCAAGTCCAGAGGACCCAATATCGACGCTCTTCACTCTCGACGACACCACAGAGAGCATGGAGCGGGAGAGCCTCGACATGCGGATCACGTCCATGCTCAAAGCCCTAGATCATGCCCGTGGTGCCTTGCATGACATTGTCATTCCCTCCAGCCAGGTATTCGCTTGCCCTGCTTCTCACCTTTTTCTTTCTCTATATATATTTTTTGTATTCTGACCATCATCTCCTTTTAGTCCCTTATCGCTCACAGCCAAGGGAAATCTCAGTTCCTTCGTGAGCAGAAGGAAAACTGGGACCGCCTCATCGAGGAGGCATGACTGCATGGGGAGGTGATGGCTTAGCTTGTTGCCGCCCAACAGAGGGTGGCCGAGCTAACTCCCCTCATTGATGAGGTGGACAGTCTCTGATCGTGGGTGGCCGAGGCCCATCGACATGCAGACGATGCCGAGAGGGCGTTCGAGGCCCTACCGATGAGATTGTGGAAGGACGACGAGGAGGCCACCAAGGTCAAGAAGGAGCAGGATGAGCTGCTCTAGAAGGATGCCAAGACCAGCCAGTGGATCCTTAACCTTCTGGCCAAGGTTGAGATGGAATAGGAGCTGAAGCTGGGGGCCGAGGAGAAGCTCGTGGCCCTAGAGAAGAAGGCAAACTTGGATGCCACGATGGTTGCTCGGCTACGCAAAGAGCGGGATGAGCTGCTCCAAACCGTAGAGAGTCTCCACTCGGAGCATGGTGTGGCACACAAGGAGCGTGACCTAGCCATCCGAGAGCATGACTAGGTCTACCAAGAGTGCGACGATGCATAGCAGAAGGTCGGCTCTCTCCAAGCTGAGAGCATTTTTGTCGAGCTGGCCGTGGACCTCATTGAGGCAAGGAGGAATCTTCAGGCGGAGAGTGATGAGCTTGGTATCCTGAGTGCCGCCCTTAGAGTGGTCTACGACAACCCTGAGGTGGTGCGGTCGGAGGGGACCAGCTCACTCATAGCCCATGCCATCGAGATCACAGCGTGGGTGCGCCAACTCGAGAGGAATGCCCTTCACGCTGGGGTCAATCAATCCTCTGCAATTGCTCATTCTCACTATGGGGACAACATCGATCTAGAGGCGATGAGCCATGGCTTCACGCCTAGCTATGAAGTCCACGAGCTAGAGGAAATGGAAGTGGTAGTGGCTCCCCTTTCATAGGACCTGGCGGATAGGATAGAAGACATAGTTCTCCCTCGGTGGGGCTAGTTAGTAAGATAGGTCAGATGATCATTATTGTAATCAGCAGACAAGTGCTGACCCTTGTGTATCGTTTAAACAAACTCATCATTTTGTTTCATTTGACCAAGTTTGTTCTTTTGTTTTGGTGCATTCTGACCCTTCCGTCTATTAAGACCATAGAGGTCGAGGTGTAGGAGGGAAACTCTGATCACGCTGGTAAGCGAGAATGCCATAGCCACTAGGGCGTAGGTTTCTAGCCATCTAATTATCCTTGCTTAGTCATTTGTTTCCATAGACCTTGCCACTAGGTTTAACGTGAGGAAGGGTGTCGCGCGTGTCGACTGTTTCAGAAAGGTTGTATGTATACCCTTAATATCCCCCGAATAAGGCCCAACCCCTTGTCATTGCTAGGGTCAGGTGTCACTAAGGTCAAGGAGAAGATAGCAAAACTAGTAGGAAAAAGCGTCTCTTGCTTTCATGTGCACCCCCTCCCTAGGATCTGAGCCATCGTTCTATGACCGCACGCTCGGTCTCCTTGCGAGTCCAACTTTACTCGAGCCCCCACGTATAGCAGGGGTCCGATCGAGGGTCGGCTCGTCTTTGTGATCATTGCCCCATCCACAGTTTCTGCAACTAGAGGGATTAAGCAAACGTTACTTGCCTCGATGGCTCAAGTGACGCACTCAGTGAGCTTGCTAACGAGCATGTTCGAGTGGAATCTGTATACGTCGTTTGTGATAGGGTCGGCAAAAGCCCTTATGTGGCATTCCACTGCTCCTTAACTCACCTTCCAACAGTTGCCCGAGCCGTTCCGGAGGGTGACTCAAGTGGCTTGATGGCCTCCTTTCAATGGGGATTATGTGGGCTCGACTTGAGGTTAGATCAAATGAGAAGGTTGAGATGACCCTGTCCGCTTTTAAGTGGGTCAAGCGAAGGCCACTGGGGCTCATCTACGTTCTCTCCCTTGGCTCTGTTCGATGCAAGGTAGCCTCGGGCCCTTCGTGGGCGAGCCTTCAAACCCTGGTCTCCTGATTTTGGGTTAGGCAGTCCGAGCCCCCAAGCCCCATGGAGTTTGGTAGGGGTCGGCCATGTTTCATGCATCACCCCATCCTCGGTTTCCACAACCAGAGGGGCTGAGCTAACAACACTTGCCTCGATGGCTCGAGTGTCATGCTCGGTGAGCTTAGTAACAGGCATGTTCGGGCAGAATCCGATCCGTTGTTTGTGATGGGGTCGACAAAAGCCCTTATGTGGTATTCCATTGCTCCTTAACCCACCTTCTAGCAGATGTTCGAGCTATTCCGAAGGACGACTTAGGTGGCCTGATGGCCTCATCTCAATGGGGATTCTGTGGGCTTGGCTTGAGGTTAGAATCGAATGAGAAGGTTGAGATGACCCTGTCCTCTTTTAAGCAGGGTTGGGTGAAGGCCGCTGGGGCTCATCTGCGTTCTCTCCCCTAGCTCTGTTCGATGCGAGGTGGCCTCAGGCCCTTCATGGGCCAGCCTTCGAACCTCAGTCTCTCGATTTAGGGTCAGGCAGTCCGAGCCCCCGATCCCCATGGGGTTCGGTAGGGGTCGGCCATGTTTCATGTGTCACCCCGTCCTCGGTTTCTGCAACTAGAGGGGCTGAGCTAACGACACTTGCCTTGATGGATCGAGTGTCTTGCTCGGTGAGCTCACTAATAGACATGTTCGGGTGGAATCTGAGTCCGTTGTTTGTGATGGGGTCAGCAAAAGCCCTTATGTGGCATTCCACTGCTCTTAACGTACCTTCCAACAGATGTCCAAGCTGTTTTGGAGGACGACTCAGGTGGCCTGATGGCCTCCTCTCAATGGGGATTCTGTGGGCTCGGCTTGAGGTTAGGATCAAACGAGAAGGTTGAGATGACCCTATCCACTTTTAAGTAGGGTCAGACAAAGGCCACTGGGGCTCATCTGCGTTCTCTCCCCTAGCTCTGTTCGACGTGAGGCGGCCTCGGGCCCTTCGCGGGCTGGCCTTTGAACCCCGGTCTCCCGATTTAGGGTCAGGCGACCCAAGCCCTCGAGCCCCGCGGGGTTTGGTATAGGTCGGCCGTGTTTCATGTGTCACCCCATACTCGGTTTTCGCAACCAGAGGGGCTGAGCTAACGACACTTGCCTTGATGGCTCGAGTGTCGCGCTCGGTGAGCTCGCTAACGGGCATGTTCGTGTGGAATTTGGGTCCATCATCTGCTGACGGGGTTGGCATTGTCACAGAACCGACCAATTTATAAGAGCACAAGTACAATGGTAGCCCGCAAGCGATCGCACTGTCATACTTGAGCCCATATAAATCTAGTAGTCTGTCGAGTACCACGATGGGTCTCGACAAATGATCCACATACAACCAAAATCGTACATGATTCAACATACATGTCACATATTACATAAAGTTCACAGATACATTCATTCATTAGAGTACGGAATAGAGTTATTACAAACCAAGTTTGATAGATAGTAGCAGAAGCAAATTAAAGTTCAAAAGTAGTATTTGCTAACAGAGTTCAAATACAGTGCCATCATATGATCACAATCCACAAAAGCATGATAGAAGCATTATTAAAGATGCCTTCCTAAGGCTCACTCCTCATCCACGTTGGGATAGAAGCAATTCTTGCAATATCCATGATAGACAGTACCATCTGCAATAATGGGAATAAAACCCTGAGTACCAGAAATAAATTAACTCCAAGGATTATGCAAGGCTTTATAAGTGGAGGTAGCTGACAACATTTTGCATAAAAAGCAATTAACTCAATTATATAATTATACTCTGGTTATCAAGTTAATTATAGCTATCCATGTCTAGATTAGCAACTATCCTGTGCCAAGCATGTGGTATATCATTTTAAGAGCATACAATAGTAACCATAGCCGGTGTAGTAGTTCCATCTTTATTCAAACCATCACATTCCATAATACAATTACTACAATGTTGGAGCTAGCCAAGTTTCTCACTATCCGAGAGAGACGGCGATTCGAATCGATTTCAACTAGCTAGGAATTTATTCCTAACACAAACCCATACTTCCCCTGTTAGGGTTGCGTTGGGTCACCTTTGGTACAACTCAGGTTCACATTTTGTGGGTTTGCCCAGCGTCGCACAATCAAGGACTGATGGTAGCCAGGTAGCTCAAGCCATGCCTACCCACGGTCCTAGACTAGGTCGCTCAGGTCATGCTTGCACATGGTCTTTTGATCCGCTCCCCGCACATCCTTACTATCATCTAGAGTGCGCACTTTGACAGAGCAGGGCCCGGCCTAAGTTGAGCTACTCGGCTTCGCTGTCGGAATGAGATATCCGGCCAGCTAAGTGATAGGCATGCGTTCAATCTTGCCAAAAGGTCCAACAACGGTATGGTCCTTAATTGACACAGACGGGGATAGATCCACACCCAAGATCTCCATATCTTGTTGCTTCTCTATCGACATCCCGCTTAGTCTCCATTTATATTATCCCATGGTTCTTTTCCACGATAGCAAATATAGCCAACCGTGCTTCGGTATCCACCTATATCTCGTAGGTGGCAGGAAATCACCCGACTTCTATTGGTCTAAGCATGGCTAAGTAGATATTCAATCCTGGACCAACACAAGGTTAAAGGTATATGTATCTGGACAAGGTAGTTCCATGCATCAAGTGTTTCCAATCAACTCTTATAACCTAATGCATCAAACATAAAGGACTCAAGTAGTATTTTGTAAAACACTGGGAGACATAAAATGCTCTAGGGCTTGCCTTTCAGAAAAGAAGTGGGGCGGTGATCAGGGCACTCCAAGAGCTCTTCTGGATTCTACTCCTCTTCTTTGGGAGCTATGGCTTGAGGAATCTCCTACTAGTCCCCTTCCTCTTCTTCGTTGAATTCCAGCAACGTTATCTCCTCGGTCGATCCTATATGCTTGATCAGGGAATAAGATATCGCGAATGCATGTATAACAACACGTATAATATGATAAGAAGTGATGAATGCATCCTTGTAAGTAATTTCAACAGCATGGTGTCAAAGTAATAACAAGTGCATCCTATTTTACTGAGTAGGTACATATCTCTTCTCGATTACTTAATCAAACACTTTCTTTTAATACTCTCAAGGTGATACTTGTTTTAACCATAACTAGAGTTATATACATCTAAATCCTATGGTTGTGGACATTCTGAAAAGTTTATGAAATTGTATACAACTTTCTTTTAATACTCTTAAGGTGATTCAATAGTTATATAGGTCAAACAAATCAGTCAATCAAATCTATTTAGAAAGTAAACATCACGGACAGCAAACTTGTAACAGCTAAAACTCTTAAACCCTAAAACCTATGACTATGAAAATTTAACACAAGGTGTATTAATAAGTGATCTACCACTTTGTTATTAACAAGTTTTACAGATAAGACCATTATCAACATGAAATCATCCATACCAACAAAACTATACATGCAGCCATCTATTTGAATTACAAAGCAACAATTAATTAATTGCATACAATCACTTGCTTCTAAGCCTCACCATTAACACCAACAGTTCATATGCATCACCAGTACCATAGAAAACATCATGGTCAATCACAATTTAATTACTTAAATGCCTTTATTAATTTAATTAGATAATTAGGGTAAATAACAAACATATACCAAATGTGTACAATAAATTCTCATAAAATTACAGTGACTTCCTAGTGCTTACAATACTATGAAATTTTTATAACATTTGGTCATGTATAACATCCTATGAAAAAATGACAAGCTAGCGAGGATTATTTTAGTGAAAATAGTAAACCCTATAGAAAGTGTCAAACAACAGATCATATATTTTTCCTAGCTTCATATTAGTGCCATATTTTTACATAGCAATATGTTACATATTTTTATCCCTATAATTTTCCTCAGAAAATGCCATTTATTAATAGATAAATAGAAAGACCATATTTAAATCAAGTTCACTAGAAGCTTAATATTTTTCCTAGCTAGAGCATGTCAACACAAGACTAACAAAATTAGAATCACAATTTTATCATTTTTTTAGCTCAAGATATCTAATTTACAAGTTTACTAACATTCAAAAAGCACTTATTTAAATACATTTTAATTACCATGAAAAAAATCAAAAACTGTATATTTCATATTTTTACAAAACACTACACTTCATGAGGAATACAACAAAATTTGGTTCACCAAAAATGGACATCTAAAACTCCACTTATCATTTTTCAAAGTTGCTTGTAAATCTGGAAATAAATAAACTATCTTCTATAACTGAGTCGCTGACAGCCGGGGTCCACAAGTCAGACGGGCCCGCATGTCTACGATACGAAAATAGAGCAACGATGATCGTCCGGCAATATCTCACCGATGGCAAGGTCTCCAGCCAAACCAACTGCACCGACATGATCTACAGACCAAACCGCATCTAGTGACCTAGGTGGGGGCAGCGCAGGTGCGACGGAGCACGCTCGTCGCCGGCCATGGCGGCATGGCGGTGCTGCTCGGTGGTACGCCAGCCGATGCTGGCCACGATGATGCTCGGTAAGAGGCGCATGAGATCCGAGGTGACCAAGCGACTCTATTGCGACTACCTAAGCTAGACGAGATGCTCCGACGAGCTCCGGCCATGTGCGTGGTGGCGTGGAGGTGAGAGCGTGGGTCATCGTGTTCAACGCCGGTGAAGCAACCACATGTAGTGACGTCATACGACCAACTACACTACACCCTGTCCAAGCTTTAACACAAAGAATCGAAAGTAATGCACTCATGAGCCAAGCAGTGGCGAGCTCGCCGTGGAGGCGGCCATGGAGCCAAGATCTATGGCAAGGACAGAAACGGCGTATACGCCCTCACCGTAGCTTGTCAGGCGCTGCAACCAAGTCAAGGGGCTAGAGGGGAATATGGTGTAGCTATGGGCGAGATGGAGGCGGCAATGGTGCGGTAGAGCGAGTGCGAGGCGATGGCGGAGCTGCACAGTGCTCGGCGGTGCTGCGCTTTTCCACGACGAGAGCGAGAGCAGGCTCTAGAGAGTGAGTGAGGGAGTGCACGCGAGTGGGAATGAGGCGCGGAGCTCTCAGATATCAAGCGCCAGTGCGCGGCATCAAGGGCCCATCGCCGGCTAGCGGCGGCCACACGGCGGCCATGCTCTGTGCCCGATCGGCCATGACCCGACACGGCGCGGCGCTCGTCAGTTCCTGTTCCAGTGCCTGACAGCGTGATTTCAAGCCGTTCTAACTCTTAAACGAAAGCGAATCAGCGAGCAATCCCTTAATCAAAGTTGGAGATCTACATACCAGCCACAAAGTTTTTTAAAACATCAAAGTCTAAATCTCAGTGGTTAGGAAGTTAGATCATCACAAAGTTGAGCCTGTCAAACGGTTAACTCAAAATGACTTAGCGAAAATTCTAAGTGCTGAAATCAGTGAACTATTGATCATTATGATTTAAATTCAAGCATGTTAGGAGCTAAACTAGACTATGACCCAATAAAAGTTGTTCCTCTCATCAAATACTACAACTTTGCTTTAGTGAACACATCCATGCAAAGTCTCTATGACATAATTCAAACTAGGTCAAACATACTACATTTAAATGATGACTAACACTTGAACTATGACTTAGTGACCAAACTAGCCCTAGTCATGAATACCAAAGTTTTTCATAATGATATTTTAAACATGTTTAAGCTATTCCTAAGGTCACACAAGCATTTCATACATTGGTTACACATAAAACTTCCTAGGTCAACATGCATATCATCACTTAGAAGCTTAATTAGACAAAGCAACCAACATGAACAATGTTCCACTAGTCATCCTAAGTGTAGCTAAGATGTTTTAGTAACTAACATCAACCACTTACACTCATTCACACATGATCATAAGCATACATACAAGGAAACATAAAATAACAAGCATGTTTCATATGTTTCAATCATGTGTTTCATATGTAAAAGCTCATATATGAATGCTTAATGCTTTTGCTCATGCAATGTGAGTCAAATTATGCAAGCCTAACACCTAGGGTGTAACAGCCCCTCCCCCTTATAAAAATCTCATCCTGAGATTTGCAAGACCTACCATTGTTTGACAAAGGCGGGATAAACCTCTTGTAAGTAATCCTCTCGTTCCCACGTGGCATCTTATTCACTGTGATTATTCCACACCACCTTATAGAACTTAATGATCTTACTCCATGTTACTCTTTCCATCTCTTCCAACACTCAGATTGGTTTCTCTTCATAGGATAAATCTGATTGGAGCTTAATGTTGGTGGGTGCAATGGCTTCCTCAGGCACATGAAGACATCTCTTCAACTGAGAAACATGTAAGACATCGAATATGGCACTCATTTCTATTGGAAGTTGTAACTTGTAAGCGTCATTCCCTTTCCATTCAGTAATCTTGTATAGCCCTACATATCTAGGCGCAAGCTTTCTTTTTACTCCAAATCTCTACACTCCTTTCATGGGTGATACTTTTAAGTATACATAGTCTCCTACTTCAAAAGTTAGTGGTCTTCTTCTTTTATCAACATAACTCTTTTGTCTTGACTGGGCTGCTTTCATATGCTGCTGGATAATACGCACTTGCTCTTCAGCTTCAGTGACAAAGTCGATGCCAAAGTATCTTCTTTCACCGGGCTCCACCCAATTCAACAGAGTTCTACATTTTCCACCGTATAAGGCTTCAAACAGAGCCATCTTGATGCTTGCTTGATAACTGTTGTTGTAGGAGAACTTGGCTAAAGGTAGCCATTTCTCCCATGAACCCTTGGAAGATATAACACAAGCTCTCAGCAAATCTTCTAAGATCTGGTTCACTCGCTCAGTCTGTCTGGAAGTTTGTGGATGGTACGCTAAACTTCTGATTAGTTTAGTCCCCAAAGCCTAGTGCAAGTGTTCCTACAAATGAGCTATAAACTATGGTTCTCGATCTAAGATTATAGTCCTGGGTATTCCATGTAGTCTCACGATGTGAGAAACATATAGTTTGGCATATTTCACTACGCGATCTATTGTTTTAACCGGAATGAAATGTGCTGACTTGGTGAGACGATCTATAATGACCCATATGGAATCATGACCTTATTGTGTCAATGGAAGGCCTGTAATAAAGTCTATACTTATTTCTTCCCATTTCCACCCTGGAATAGGCAATGGCTGAAGTAATCCGATAGATTTCAAATGAACAGCCTTTACTCTACTGCAATTATCGCACCTAGCGACATAGGATGCGATCTCCTTCTTCATCTTGGTCCACTAAAAATGGGTTTTCAAATCTTGATACATTTTACTACTACTTGGATGGATAGACAACTTGGAAGAGTGAGCTTCATATAAAATTTGATTTCTAAGCTCACGGTCCTTCGGTACCACAAGTCGGTCCTCAAACCATAGCACACCTCTTTCATCTAATCTGAAATGCTTGGTTTCTTGCTCTTGCATTTTCCTCTTGATGTGAAATATACCTACATCTGTCTTCTGCAGTTCTATGATTTTGCTCTCAAGTGAACAACTGATAGTGATATTGTGCAATATAACAGGATGTCACAAATTAAATCAATCTTCCAACAATGCTTCCATAGTGTTGCAATGAGATTTCTGACTAAGTGCATCTGCTACAACATTGGCTTTTCCTGGATGGTAGTGCACCTCCAAATTGTAGTCCTTAATTAGCTCTAACCATCTTCGCTGTCTCATGTTTAGCTTAGGTTGGGTAAAGATATATTTGAGACTTTTATGGTTAGTATATATATGACATACATTGCCCAACCAATAATGTCTCCATATCTTTATCGCATGAACAACTGCTACAAGTTCCAAATCATGTGTAGGGTAGTTGACTTCATGTTTTCTCAATTGTCGAGAAGCATAGGCAATAACTCTTTCTTCTTGCACGAGCACACACCCCAAATCTATACCCGATGCATCACAAAACACATCAAAAGGCTTTTTAATGTTAGGTTGTGCTAAAACAGGAGCTGTAGTTAACAGAGTCCTTAGGGTGTGAAAAGCTGCTTCACACTCTGGTGTCCATCTGAACTTTTCATCTTTCTAAAGTAGTCTAGTCATGGGCTTAGCTATCTTCGAGAAATCCAGAATGAAATGACGATAATAACCTGCTAACCCAAGAAAACTCTGAACTTCATGAACTGAAGTCAGGGCCTTCCAATCCATGACCTCTTGTACTTTAGATGGGTCTATAGAAATTCCATCCCTCGATAAGATATGACCCAAGAAAGGTACTTTACTCAACCAAAATTCACATTTGCTAAACTTGGCATATAACTTATATTCCCTCAATCTGGACAGAACAATTCTCAGATACTCTGCATGATCTGTCTCATTCTCTGAATAAATCAAGATATCATCGATAAACACAACCATGAACTTGTCGAGCTCGGGCATGAATATCGAATTCATCAAGTACATGAAGTAGACAGGAGCATTCGTCAGTCCGAAAGACATGACCAAATACTTGTACAAGCCGTATCTAGTGGAGAAAGCAGTTATAGGTATGTCCTCTGACTGAATCTTTATCTGATAATAGCCTGACCTCAAGTCAATGTTGGAGAATACCTTTGCTTTTGCCAACTGATCGAACAAGATATCGATACGAGGTAAAGGATACTTGTTTTTGATGGCCACAACATTAAGTGGCCTATAATCCACACACATTCTGAAGGACTTGTCCTTCTTCTTCACAAACAAAGCTGGACATCCCCATGGAGATGAACTAGGTTGAATGAGACATTTGTCCAATAGTTCTTGTAACTGAATTTTAAATTCAGCTAGCTCATTTAGTGGCATCCTATATGGTCTTCTTGAGATGGGTGCCATACCTGGCACTAACTCAATCTTGAATTCCACGTCCCTCTTAGGTGGTAAGCCTGGTAACTCATCTAGGAATACATCAAGAAACTCACAAACCACTGGGATATCACACAAGGTAGTGGCTTGAATAGCACAAGACAAGTTCTGGAGTTCAAAGTTGCAGGAAAGTGGTACTAGAAAAGCATTACCTCCCTTTGGTTCTCTCAACATAATAGTATGAGTGCTAGTGTCAATGAAAACACCATGATCGCTCATCCACTTTATGCCTAAGATCACACTTATGGATAATCCAGGCAACACTATTAGATCCATTGTATACTCCCTCCCTTGTATAGAGATGTGCAAACCATATTGTTTGTAGAGATAGTGGCCCCAGCAGAATTTATACTATAACCACCCTTGCTTACCTCAACTATTTTCTAATCATGTCTAGATGCAAATGCTTGGCTCATAAATGAATGAGAAGCTCCTGAATCGAATAAAACAATTGTAGGATGCTTGTTAATAGGAAACATACCAGTGGTGACCACCTCTCCTGTGGGCACCTCTTCAATAGCAGTATAGTGCACGTATCTAGGACATGCCTTAGAGTTCGACTACCTTTGATTTCCTTGGTTCTAATTGTTGTTCTTCTTCTGATGGGGGCATTCCTTGGCCTAATGACCTACTTGATTGCAATTGAAGCAGGGTTGATTATTCTTGGGTCCTGTGGAGCTTCCTTGCCCCCCATTCCCCTTGGGAAAGGCAATGGTGAACACCTTACAGAACACCTTCTGAGGTCGGCTGTTCTAAGCTTTTGGTGGAGTAGCTCGGAACTTGGGCGCTGGTGGTCGAAATGGTGGCCTAGCTGCCACTGGAGCTCTAGACTATGAAGATCTTGAGGCATCTACCTCAGCTACCCTCTTGCGGCTCTTTGCTGCCGCATGCAACTTGTTTTGGTTTTCCTAAGTCAATGCATCACTGATGAACTCGTTGTGGTGGTGCACTTGGAGTTGTCCATAGTCTTCATCAACTTAGTGCCAAGCCCTCGCTTGAAGCTTTCTATCTTCTTTTCTTCAGTATCAACAAAACCCAGGGCATATTGAGATAGATTGTTGAAAGCATGCATATACTTAGTAAGGGTCTTAGTCCCTTGTGTGAGTCTTATGAACTCTGCTGCCTTCATACACATCAGCCCTGGGGGAATGTGATGTCCCCTAAAGGCTAATTTGAATTGCTCCCACATGACTTGTGCATTGGTAGGTAAGGAGGATAGGAAATGGGTCCACCAAATCCTGACCGGTCCCTGCAACTGGTGGGATGCATACTCTGCCTTCCAGTGCTCGGTGACCCTCAGCAGATGGAACTTTTGCTTGATAGTGTTGAGCCACTCATCCGCTTGGAGCAGTTCCTCTGCCACCTTGAAGATAGGAGGCTAGGTATCCATAAATCCTTGAAGGTGTTGTACTGGTTTGGCTCAGGCCCCTGTTGCTGTGGGTGGGCACGAACCGTGTTCTACATAATGAGGCACAGGGCTTCCTCCATAGTCCTCTGACTTCCCAAGAATTGGGCAAAGAACTCACTAGCAGACGGTGGTGGCGGTGGCGGTAAGTCACCATCATTGCCCTCTTGGCTGCTGCTTGCTCCGGCATGAGTGTGAGTCATCTACAAAGTTGTAACAATAAGTGATTATTGGATGATGTCAAGAGATTGCATATGAATTGTATAATCATGCCCAACTGAAATTACTAGAGAGAATCTTAAATTCATACAATAAAAATAGTGGCATAATAATTCATTCTCGCAACATGACATCACCAATTTGATCACTTATCAGGCTCGCAGCACGTTAACATACTAGTCACTAGGCGACTCTAATCTTCGTTATGGTCGCTATCGAGGTCGGAGATTAGGATCCTTCTCATTCTCTGGCTCCACTTCTATTAACATATCTGGATCTTTGTCATCAAGGATCGGTGCAGTTGATTGTTCAGATAATGCACTTCATGCTAAAGATCCATCACTACATGCTAGGCCTATGCAAGCTGCTGACGCATGTCCCTCTAGGTATATTTCATTCCAGTGATAGAGGGGCGGTTCATAATACCCTGCAAAATGCAAGACTCTCTAAAGCAAAGTAGGCGTTCTGAACATCACTAGGAATTTCTCATTTCTAGCCGGTGCTACCATCAGTACCAACAACATGTGCAACTCTTGTGAGACAAGGTCATAATGGATAAGAGTTACATAACCGAGTAAGAAATCTATAAGGGGGAACAATGCAAGTATTTAATAATGATTTATCATGATGCATGCACATTCCGTACGTCCTTACAAACTTAGGAAAAATTTATCAAACGACATACACGGTGGCATACATACATTCTCTCATATATAGCGTAACTAGTCGGGCTACACGTTTCGTTGTTAGTATACCTACACAAGAGTTTCATTTCAGCCCAACCCCACAATTATATATGCAGAATATAAATTTGGGCTCTATGTTGTAATCTAAATACTTCCATATATGTACACCCATACATATACTTCTGTATCAAAGCTACCCAATGATAGTTTATTACCCACAATTAAATATGCACCATATACACATGCAAACATGCATACATAGTCGTACCAAAGCTAGCTCTCCCTGACCGCACGCTCATATCTTGCGGTCATGCCACTCATCAACTTACCTTCTTACTTTGGCGTAGAGGCATTTGATCCATACATTATCATTCAAGTGAGTGGTATCCATACAATAGCATGCCGTATAGACGACAAAAATGAAAAACCCCCCAAGTTAGTACTTAAATAGCCACCTAAGAGTCCTTAATTGGGCATATGGAAAGTGATCACTGGCACACTTTAGATTTCAACTCTAGGTTTCAAAGACCTATTTATATAGCTATTAGTTGCTAGAAAATGGTTTTGGAAAACAAAAATCTTTGTTTTAGATACACATGTGGCAATTAATGTTGAATCTTGCTATGATGCCAGCTATCGTAGAACCAACCAATTTATAAGAGCACAAGTACAATGACAGCCCATAAGCAGTCGCACTGTCATACTTGAGCCCATATAAACTCGGTAGTCTATCAAGTACCACGGTGGGTCTTGATAAACGATCCACATACAACCAAGATCATACATGATTCAACATACATGTCACATATTACATAAAGTTCACATATACATTTCATTCATCAGAGTACGGAATAGAGTTAACAAATCAAGTTTCATAGATAGTAGCGGAAGGTTTAAAAGTAGTATTTGCCAACAGAGTTCAAATACAGTGCCATCATATGATCACAATCCACAAAAGCATGATAGAAGGATTATTAAAGATGCTTGTCCAAGGCTCACTCCTCATCCATGGCGGGATAGAAGCAATTCTTGCAATATCTATGATAGACGGTACCATCTGCAATAATGGGAATAAAACCCCGAGTATGAGAAGATACTCAGCTAGACTTACCCATCATAAACCAAAAATAAATTGACTCCAAGGATTATGCAAGGCTTTATAAGTGGACGTAGCTGACAACATTTTACATAAAAAGCGATTAACTCAATTATACAATTATACTTTGGTTATCAAGTTAATTATAGTTATCCATCTCTAGATTAGCAACTATCATGTGCCAAGCATGTGGTATATCATTTTAAGAGCATATAATAGTAACCATAGCCGGTGTAGTAATTCCATCTTTATCCGAACCATCATATTCCATAATACAATTACTACGATGTTGGAGCTAGCCAAGTTTCTCACTATCCGGGAGAGACGGTGATTCGAATCGATTTCAACTAGCTGGGAATTTATTCCTAACACAAACCCACACTTCCCCTGTCAAATAATACAACTTTGCTTTAGTGAACACATCCATGCAAAGTCTCTATGACATAATTCAATCTAGGTCAAACATACTACATTTAAATGATGGCTAACACTTGAACTATGACTTAGTGACCAAACTAGCCCTAGTCATGAATACCAAAGTTGTTCATAATGATATTCTAAACATGTTTAAGCTATTCCTAAGGTCACACAAGCATTTCATACATTGGTTACACATAAAACTTCCTAGGTCAACATGCATATCATCACTTAGAAGCTTAATTAGACAAAGCGACCTACATGAACAATGTTCCACTAGTCATCCTAAGTGTAGCTAAGATGTTTTAGTAACTAACATCAACCACTTACACTCATTCACACATGATCATAAGCATACATACAAGGAAACATAAAATAACAAGCATGTTTCATATGTTTCAATCATGTGTTTCATATGTAAAAGCTCATATATGAATGCTTGATGCTTATGCTCATGCAATGCGAGTCAGATTATGCAAGCCTAACACCTAGGGTGTTATAGACATAGCCCTCATATGGCATTCCACTACTCCTTAACCCACCTCCTGGTAGATGCCCGAGCCATTCGATGGGCTTGGGTGGCCTGTTGGCCTCTCCTCGATGGAGATTCTGTGGGCTTGGCTCGATGTTAGGATCGAACGAGAAAGGTTGAGATGTCCCTGTCTGCTTCTAAGCGGGGTCGGGCAAGGCTACTGGGGCTCATCTTGGTTTTTCTCCCTTGGCTCTGTTTGACACGAGGCAGCCTCGAGCCCTTCACGAGTAGGCCTTTGAACCTTGGTCGATCACCACTCATATCGAACGAGATGACTACCGCTTCATGACGCGACGTGAGGTGTTGTGATGCTGTAATTGCGTATGCAATGCTTGGATGTAAGGGATGAATGTATGGATAAATGGATGAATGAGTGAATGTATGAATGCCTGCATGAGAATGGATGAATGAATGATCATGCAATTAAAAGAAAAAGTGGGAATCGGTAAAGTTGCCTCGATGGCTCGAGTGGTGGGTTCGGGGAGCTCTTACTGGATATGTCATTGTGGGGTCTGGGTCCAACATTCATGATAGAGCTGGCGTAACCTGCATGGGGCATCCCACTTTTTTGTACCTGTCTCTCGGTAGTGGCCCGAGCCGTCCGACCGACCCGAGCGATCTACCGGTCTCTCCTCGATGGAGATCCCATAGGTGGGCCCCTCCAAACCCTTCCTAAGAAGGTGGAGGCTAAAGTTCGGGGTACGAGGACAAGCACTCTGAACACGTTGGTGAGCAAAGACGCCATAGCTGTCGGGGCGTAGGTGTCTCATAGTCTGACTAGCTTTACTCAGTTCTTGTCTCTACACACCTTGCCTCTAGTTTTTTAACGTGAGGAGTGGTCAGGCATAGAGAATGTCTACTGAATAGACACTCTTGCCAGCCCCTAAACAATGCCTGACCCCCTACCATTGCTAGGGTCGGAGGCTCGATAGCAAAATTAATGCACGTAAAGTAAGGGTGGCCCGTCTCTCGGTAGCGGCTTTGAGCCGTTTGATCGACCTGGGCATAGGATTTACCTTGATGGTAAGAGTGAGGGGTTCAGGGAGCTCTTACCAGATACGATCGAGTGGGATCTAAGTCCATCATTCGTGATGGGGTCGGCATAACCCACATGGGGCATCCAACTGCTCCCAACCCATTTCTTGGTAGCAGCCAAGCCGTCTGATCAACTTGTGTTACCTACTGGGATGGGACTTACCTGTAGGGATAGGAGATGAAAACATCTTGCCTGAAAACTTAGTTAGGCAGATAAGCCAGGCGATGAACTCATAATAAATGGACAAGCTCTTAGGTTTTGTTGTGGCCGAATAGTTTTTAACCACTCTCCCCCTTTCATATAAAAAGGTTAGTGCATTTCGACCCTTTCCGTCATTAAGGTCATAAAGCTTGGGAGGTGGGTGAGCAAGTTCTGATCACGCTGGTGAGCAAAGGCGCTGTAGCCACCGAGGCATAGTTCTCTCGTAGTCCGACCAGTTATACTCAGAGCTTGTTCTCACAACCCTAGCTCCTAAGTCTTAACATGAGAGAGGGTCGGGCATGGAGGATGTTCGCCAGGCAGATAGACTCTTAAATGTGTACCGACTCTTTCTGTGGCTAAGGCCAAAAAGCCTGAGGTGCGAAAAAACTTTGATCACGCTGGTGAGCAAAGGCGCCGTAGCCGCCGAGGCGTGGGTTTCTCGTAGTCCGACCAGTTTTACTCAATGTTTGTTTCCGCAAACTTTACTTTAGGGTCTTAATCATGAGAAAGGGTCGTACATAGAGACTGTCTACCAGATAAGTACACTCTTATTAGCCCCCGAGTGAGGCCCGACCCTTTGCTATTGCTGGGGTCGGGCATCACCTAAAGATCGGGGAGTTGAAAATGAAACTGATAAGAGAGAGTGTGCGTATATTAAGGATAAAAGTGACATAGCTGCTTGTTGTTCTAGACATTGACAAAGACCTCGCCGTTGATGGTCATGAGCTTGTAGGCGCCTGGCCAGAGCACCTCCGTGATGACGTACGATCCCTCCCTTGGCGGGGAGAGCTTGTGGCGGATCTTGTTGCTCCAGATGAAGCAGAGCAGCAGGTCTGTGATGTTGAAGGCCTGACCCCACACTCGACGGCCATGGTACCGGCACAACGCCTACTGGTACTTGGCCGAGCAAAGGGGGGCAATGCCGTGCGCATCATCTAGCTGGTCTCCTTCATATGCTCTCCCTCGTTGAAGCCCCTAGACAATAACCGCTTTAAGAGGCCACAGTCCTTGTATAGGTGCTCGGTGGGGGAAAGCATGGTTTGGGCACGGCCCTTCGAGCAGCCTCTTAAAGTTGTTCGAGGTACCATCGGCGGGCTTCCACCCTCCCTTACGGTCGATAGTGGCCACGAGCAAGCCCTTGCGCGCTGTTTGTTGTTCTTCTTGTTGGGATGGTTGGAGGCACCTTCATCGGCGTCCTCGTCCCGCTTCGCCTTGCCCTTGAGGATGCGTCAGCCAAAGGCCTGAGATCCCAGCAAGTCGAGGCTCGGGCTTCAGTCCTCGCCGATGTCATAGCGTACGCCACAACATGGGTAGTAGCCACGGCTAGCCCCCTCCCTCGTGTCACCGCAGGTATGCCTACAAAAGGCCTAAGATCCCGACAAGTCAGGGCTCGGGCTTCTGTCCTTGCTGCTATCGTAGCATCCGCCACAACGTGGGTGGTAGCCACTGCTAGCCCCCTCCCTTGCGTCACCGTAGGTACGCCTACGGGCATCGAGGGTGTCGCGTGCATCGTGGTAGAGGCCGAGACGCTCATGCACCGGAACCTCGGCGCGCGGCCTACCGCCTTGCTACATCTAGTGGACTGACACATCCTCGCTGGGTTGTTCTGAGGGCGCGTCATGCCTGTGGGCATTGAGGCTGTTACGTGCGTCACAGTGGGGGCCAAGACGCTCATGCACCAGAACCGCGGTGCGTGGCCTGCACGGGAGCACTGTCGGGATGCTCCGGACGAGGTATTCTAGAGAGAACGGCTCTCCTCCGGTGAGCCACGTCAAGACATTATCGAACAAAAAGGTGAGGTGGCACAGGTCCTCCCGGTATGGTCGGGGTCCTAGGAAGGCGTTGAGCTGGCACTCTAGCCTCTCGTAGTCGAAGTCGGATTGCTGGTAGCTCCTGGGGCGCGGGGCTCCGGTGCATGCAGCTGTAGCTCCTCCAGTGCCTCAGCGATCATGCCGAGGCCAGCGGAGTGGAGAGGTTGGACGATGGTGGGAGCCTGTGACAACTCTTCTTCCATCGTGACGATGAAGTCTAAGTCCCCAAAGCGCACACGCATGCCCAGGACCCAGCTGACGTTGTGATTAGCCATCTGAGGCGTAGGTGGATGTCAAGACGCGCAAAAGGCCCTACCTGGTGCATCAACTGCCATTGTTACCAACAAGTAAATTTCTAATATTGCGCATCTGGCCCTGGTGTGCTAAGAGGACACAAGGTTTATACTGGTTCGGGCAGAATATCCCTACGTCTAGTTCGTTGTTGCTTCTCGTGTTACTAGCACTGAAAGTTTATAGTAGGGGTTACAAACGGTCGAGAGAGGGATGGGTCCCAAGTCTCTGGTGGTGTGTTGCAATGAGTTTCGATCGGTTTAGATTTGAGTCAAGCTCAGATGTGTTTGGATCGTCGAGTTTGATGCTCTGTTCGATGCCCCTAATGTGATGCCCTGCTTTACCTTTTATAGGCCAAGGGAAAGCAGGGGTTACAGTGGAGGGAGAAAAGGAGAATCAGAAGGAGAAGTCCTCCAGGATCGTTGGGTTCTTCTTCTCTTCTATGCGGGTCCCGCCGACCCTGTAAATGTCAATAGGGACAGCTTCACATCGTAGCCCTTTGTCACTGGCGTCATGTGCAGACGTCGTCTGCCGGTTATGGTGCTCCACTCTATCCTGGCGGACGTCCATGGCGCCCGCAGCCTCGGTGTCGGGCGAGGCGGAGCCAACCCTTAGGGGTCAGATGAGGTGGAGCCACCCTCGGGGGTCGGACGAGGCGGAGCTTATGGCCTCGGTGTCGGGCGAGGTGGAGCCACTCTTAGGGGGCGGGCGAGGCGGAGCCCGTGGCCTTGGGGTCAGGTGCGATGGAGCCACCCTCAAAGGTTGGGGAGGTGGATCCCGCGGCCTCAGTGTCGGGCGAGGCGGAGCCCACCCTCGAGGGTCGGGCGAGGCGGAGCCACCCTCGGGGGTCGGGCGAGACGGAGCCCACGTCCTCGGTGTCGGGCGAGGCGGAGCCACCCGCAGGGGTCGGGTGAGGCGGAGTCCACGGCCTCGGTGTCGGGCGAGGCGGAGCCACCCTCAGGGGTCGGGAGAGTTAAAGCCCGCAGCCTCGGTGTCGGGCGATGCGTAGCCAACCCTCAGGGGTCGGGCGATGCGGAGTTTGCGCACCTGGGGGTCGATTGGAGTTGTAGTCGCGCTCTTGACTGCTCAAACGAACAGTATTTTTCTCTCACAACAAAATTAGCCCTGGTATTGGTCCCCGACACCAACCGTGTTAGTGATCTACGCCCTATTCGCTTGGCTTATAAGCCGTACTTTTTCAGCCAACGAACAGTATTTTTCTCTCACAATAAATTAGTCATCAGCCAAGCGAACAGGACACTGGCAACTGGCACTGCATCCCAATGTATCACTACCATGTCTCAAGGTAATTCTACCACCGTATCACATCGCATCTCAACACATCAATAGCATATCAAAAATGAGAGGAAGTAATAGATAGCAAGTATCTCAATGCTATCCTGATTGATTTTTATTATTATGTTCTACTTAAATGATGCACCAAGTAGGAGCCAACTTATATGATTACATTGTTAGTTGCCCCATCTCATCTCAATATACATCTCAATGTGGAAATCTAAGGTCACAA
Organism: Miscanthus floridulus; assembly: GCF_019320115.1. Classification (NCBI taxonomy): domain Eukaryota; kingdom Viridiplantae; phylum Streptophyta; class Magnoliopsida; order Poales; family Poaceae; genus Miscanthus; species Miscanthus floridulus. The sequence continues at coordinate 113,310,895 of NC_089582.1, forward strand.
TCTCACATTCAGCCTGTTCGGTTGACTGGTTCATATCATTGCTGGTTTTTAAAGAAGTACTGCTGGCTGGTTTGTGTGAGAGAAAAATATTATTCTAGCTAAAAAATTATGATCGTTTACGACCACAGTTAAACGAACATGCTGATTGTGACTAGGAGCCGGTAACTTGTATTGTATGGAACCTGAATGTGTCAGTCACGGAATCATGCTAAAAGTACTCGCTCCTAATACAATATAGATGAAACTATGGGCATGTTTGGCGCCCACCGCATATCCTTGTGCCGTAGCTTCAGCCACACCAAATTTGTGGCGCATGAAGCAAGCGCCAGACTTTTGGCAATCAAATGCACTAGACGACAAGAAGAGCGAGTGCGGCAAGCTGCATGTCTAGAAGTGAAGCAAACGAGGGCGTGAAGCCCAGTGCAATGTGCCTAAAGTCTGGCGCAACGGTTGGAAACCAATCAAGCAAGATCTACATCTCAACATATCTCTAGTGAATTATTTCGTGCCAGACTATAGACGCTGCATGAAACAAGAAATAATATGTGGTGTTCGATTTTAGTATGGGTATATATATACAGTGATGGGGTGTTGACTTTTGTTAGTGTAATCGGGTATTGATTTTAGTGGTGGATGGACCATGAGTTTGAACCATTGATATTCTATTAGCCAATCAAATAGACAGATGAAGCATACTTACAATTGTTGGCTTTTAGGTAAGAATCGTATTCGTAAAAATCATAGAAATATAGACTCTGGTGACAGGCTTGTAGAACCAGATCCCCAACATCATAATGATTTAATATCGGGTACCGTTTAGTTCCCTCCCAAAATGTCAAAATTTTCAAGATTCTTCGTCACATCGAATCTTTAGACGCATGCATGAAGTATTAAATATAAATAAAAAATAAAACTAATTACACAGTTTAGACGAAATCCACGAGACGAATCTTTTAAGCCTAATTAGACTATGATTGGACACTAATTGCCAAATAACAACAAAACTACTACAGTATCATTTTGCCAAAAATTTTAGCATCTAAACATGCCCTTGTATGAAAAAATTGCAAATTTTAACAACTATGATTGTGAGCATGCATCTTCTTTGTAGAGAAAAAAGGACAGGACCATAAGCTTAATGGCATTTCCAAAACCGAATTGTTGTAAGGAGTTCAGGCCCGAATTTACACTCGGATCCCAGACAACCGAGCCGTGTTTTTGGCAACGCAGAGGATCCGAGCCTCCCGTTGGCCCATACGGGTGAGCCTCCCTCGCGTGGCCAGTGGACCGCGTCCACCCGCGGTTTCCACCCCCGTGTTCCTGTGGGCTCGGGAAGGCGAGCAGACCGACGAAGGATTAGGAAGCAGCAGGGCCATCCCTATCCGTTACTGTTAGAGGCTTAGAGCCGGCCAGCGACTGACCCCCGGGCCCCTCCACTGCCCCGCCCCGGGTTTGGAGTTTGGATAGACAAGGGCAGGCGAGCTGACGAGGTGGTGAGGTGTTTTGACACGTTCCTCTCCCCTGCGCGCGCCGCGCGTTGTGGTGGTGGTGGCGACGAGCAGGGGCCAGCCGGAGAGCCGGTGCCCGGGAGAGCGACGTGGACGAGGTTGCCGGGACCGGGAGCAGCGACCCAGCCCACGCCTCTCGCTCTCTGCTCGCGTGACGTCGCGGCGTATCACATCTTGGGTTTGGGTGGTGTCCGCCGCGGCGTCCGGAGTCCAAACGAGCCGGCTGGCTGCCAGCGATGTGGATTAGCAGAAGCTTTCGCGCGAATATGCGGGCATGGGACGGGGCTGATGTGGACAAGACATTGGTTGCTTCGCTGCCGCCGCCGCCGCCGCCGCTGCCGAGACCGGGAGACTTGTTCCCGTTTCGTCGTGAGCGTGGCGAGACAAATCATGTGACCGCTGCATCGTCTGTTAGCTTTTCCTGCAATCTTCTCCTGGCTGCTGCTACGATGCGAATGTAACATTCCTGCAGAGTTGCGAACCGAGCCTAGCTCGGGTGGCAATTGCCCAGGTGTTTGGGGCTTGCCGGCCGGAGTTCCATCCCGGGGGAGCAGAGTTCCGGTCTCGCACCCACGACGTTTGGACCGTTTCCAAGCCTGTCTTTCACGCGTGATGCCACAACGGGATTGAGACGTGTCTGTCACCTACGAAATCAGTGGATTTCGATGATCTCAAGAAGGACGCGTCTTCAGATCTAAATGTAGCTATAGGTTTGTTTATACACGGGTGGTGATGGTGTGAGTAGTGTGCGTGTGTTGAGTGGACGTGCGTGTGTACGAATAGATGTTACAGCTGTACCCAGATGAGAGGTAGTAAAAAAAATTCCTGCAGAGTCTTGTAGTAATGTGCTGGCCGCTCAAGCTTGGGCGTTGTCCATCAGTCCATGAATGAACGATTAACGCCCCGTTCGCTTCAACTGTTTATCAACTATGATACAGTTGGTTTATCGGTCGTAGAAACCGTGAACCGAACTGGGCGTAAATTCACAGTACCGTGTGGATTTCGGAGCCGATCAATGAGCCAACCAGCAAATGGGTGGAGAATGGCGGAGATAATCCTTGGACTTTTTTGTTTGCGCGATAAGGTTAGGGATAATCCTTGTACACACGCCGATACGATTTATGCTTGCTCTCGCTCACTGTCGACAGCACCAATACTACTGTCGGTTCCCGCAAAATAGGAGTACATGATCCGAAATAGTACATAGTCGCATACTTCCTGCGTCACGAAGCATTTCTTGGAATACACAGGCACGCATATAGTCTAGGGCTCTACTAGGTGGTTGCGCTTCAATTCGGACACACAAGACACATCCTATATAATATAGCTAGAACAAGTGTTTATTTATGGTATAGCTAGAATAAGTGCTTCCCTAGCGTTGATCGCACCACTGAAATGAAATGGAGCCTACAGGTTGGACTAGAACTAGCACAAGGAACCACACGCATGCACTTGTGCTGTTGGCCATCATAAATGCACACGAATGAACTCAGATTCGTTGCAGGAGCGAGCGAGCCCTGCACTGCAGAGTTGCCGTGCTGCCGATGAGTGCAGTGCAGTGTGCAGCACGTTGCTCAGCCAGGTCAGGGACGTTCCGTTCCTAACCCGATGATCCAATCCAAATCAGAACACAAAGCAGTGAGCCCGTGTTTAGTTCCACCCAAAATCCAAAAAGTTGCTACAGTACCTGTCACATCGAATGTTTGCGGCTCGTGTATGGAGCATTAAATGTAGACGAAAAGAAAAACTAATTGCACAGTTTGGTGGGAAATTGCGAGACGAACGTTTTAAGTCTAATTAGTCAATGTTTGGACACTATTTGCCAAATAAAAACGAAGATGCTACAGTAACCCAAAATCCAAATTTTGCGAACTAAACAAGGGCTGAGTGTTAGTTGTTGGTGACTTGGGTGCGTGGACGATCGACCACGCGCTGGCGTGCAGGGTCGTCGGTTCGTCGCCTTTTAATTTGACTTGGCCACCGCGGCGATTGGTCTGGGCAAGTCGCCTCCAGCCTGCCTGACGGCAACACTCCCCAAACCAGCTCTGCATTGGTCGTCTTCGTAGCAGTTTCAGGCTTTCTTCACAAGATTTTGCGTACGTAGTAGTACTACCTTTTTCCTCTTATACACGTGTGACGTGTCAGTCTCATCACTGTCATGAGCCCTCTTTTTTTTTGGAAGGAGGGAAACCTTAAGCATTCAGCGGCCCTCTTCTCTGTTCGTGGATGCAGCTGCGAGTGCCAGGTACCAGCTGCAGAGACAGCCCGTTCTTCTATGTGGTGCAAAACCAAGACAGGGCAAACGTGGGTCCCATGAAGGCGTACGACAAAATCTATAGCGGTAACCCCGGTAATATGCGGACGCTTCGTGAGTTATTTCCGCCAAACGGTGACGTAGGTGCGCGCAAGTGGTGCCGCTGCCGTTCGGCTACCAGGCATAGGCCTCCTAACGAGCGCTGCAATTTGGGTTAATCAGTATCCAATGTAACACTGCAGTACACTAGGGTGGGTCTGAGTGTCTATGTACAGTTCTTCTGACCCCCTAGGGCGCCGCTAAGGCGTGTTGTATTAATTTTTTTCTCTACCTTAATACAAAAGACTTGCAAATCTTTTGCGTCATCGAGAAAAAAATCAAAACAGGGCCGTAATGGGCTAATGGCTCCTCATCTCACCAGCACTGTTTGGATATTTGGGCCGGGCTTGAGAAGCCTCCTTCGGGCCCAATCAGGTAGGCTCGGTGGCCTTTTCTTTCAAAGTGGCTGGGTGACTGGGCCTGCGGAGCGAAAGCCCAGAGTAGTCCAATCCTTCCTGCAAGCAAGGACGGTTTTGTTCTCGCGAGCCCGCAAAGACCTCTCGCTTTCGGCTGAAAAGCCTGAAACTGAAACGAAAGCGAGAGGCTGCAGCTGCACAAGCCCTTCGTCATGTCAGATGATTAATTGGAACAGCAACTCACAAGCTTCCAAACTCTAATTCTTCCGGGAGAAACTTCAAACTTAGTCCGTACACACATGTACTACAGTCTACAGCCTTGTTACTGCTGCACAGTGCACAGCCTTATTACACACGCATGTACTACTACAGCCTTATTACTGCACTCAAGACCAAACGAACTGAATAATTTACTGCTCCCACTCACACAGCCAAACAAAAGTTTCTGTCTGGCTCTGAGCAGAGAAAGGAGCTCCTAGCTCTCTAATAGGCAGCTTTGCATTGCCCGCAGGTGCAGCTACCTGCTGCGTCTCACTGCATCATCACATCTTCACATCCTCAATTCCCAATGCATGCTGCATGCATGATCGCGCGGGGATCGGACCGGAGGCCATTGATCGAGGCTCCACAGCCTCAACTCTAGCTGCATGCTTTCTCGCAGCAGCACATGGCAGCCAGGCAGGCACAGGCAGCGGCCTGACAAACCCTCGCTTTCCCGCGCTGCAAATCCTGCTAATCGCCCGACCGATCTCGTCCCCCGCTGCGCCCAAACTGTGCAGTGCCTCGTCTGCGTGCATGCATGCAGTACAGTGCAAGCTAGCTAGGCCGGGGAAAAGGAGAAACAGGTCGCTGCAAAACTCGCCTTTCCTCAGGTGGTCCTCTCGATTGTCTCTGCGCGCAGTCTGCAGCACTCTGATGGCCTGGCCACACACCCGATTGTCTTCTTCCCTCCGGTGGTCCGGCCGGGCCGGCCGGCGAGATCGATGGGTGGACGGCGGCCGGTCCCCGCGGCCGGCAGGCCTGCCGGCTGCAGATTTTTTTAAATTTTAATATTATTTAGAAACTAATTTGAAATCTAATATGGTCGGTTTTTTTAACTAACACTTTTGGCCGCGCCTATTGCCCTGGCGCGACCAAATGCCTGTGCCGCGCCATGCATAGTGGCGTGGCAGAGAGTTGACGTGGCGGCGACCGGAGTCGCTGACCGCTGATGGGGCAGAGCCTGCCGCGCCACCGATCTTGGCGCGGCACTGCCGCGCCCTGATCCGTGGCGCGGCAGAGCTGAATAAAATCGACCGTCGCTGCCCACGTCCGCCAGTGGCCGAGCAGCCGCCGTTGCCCGAGCAACGCAGCAAGGCCGCCGCGTCCGCCCGCGCCAGCCCGCCGCCGAGCACGACACGGCCACTGGCCGCCCAGTGCGGCCGACGAGCCCCCACGCTAACGCGCCACCCCCTCCGGCCACGCACGGTGGCTGCCCGCCGAGGACTGCGCCCGCGCCTCCCGGCCCGGTCTAGCGCGCTGCAGCGAGGTACTCCCCTAATAAGTAGTAAAATTATTACAGTATAGTTAGTAGAGTTATTTAGTTTAGTTAGTATAGGTAATATAGTAAGTTAGTATAGGTAGTAAAGTTAGGTAGTTTAGTTAATACAGTTATTGAGTCTAGTTATACATTGGATTTAGTCTAATTAGTTGTCGTAGTTAGCCTTGTATAGATGTTAATATTAGATTAGTTAATACAGTCATAGTTAGAATATGTATTAATATTACTATGGACATTACGTACGACGATTTCGACGACATGATGAAGTTTCTTTTAATGCTTTTACAGATGGATTGTTGTGTTAGAGTTTTGTATGGAGGAAGTGTTAGGAGAGAAGATGGTATGTCCGAGGATATGAAAGAAGAATTGGAATGGTTTGATGAACCTCCTAGCTTTAACGACCTTTGTGTCCGTTTAAATGCAAAGTTTGACGATAATTTCACACTGAAGGAGAGGTTTGATACTGAAAAGACTAGAGCACACTATGTCCTCATGCCCTTGCGCGACCCTGCTGACTAGTCCCGCTACACTAGGGTTCTCCAAGGTTCCAATGTGCCCATAGCTGAGGTGGTGGTGAAGAATAGGTACACGATGTAGGGTGTTCAGGACGGCCCGTCCATTGACGGTGTTGGAGGCAATGAGCAAGAATTGGGGGTCGAAGGGAAAGCAACTCAGGGTAACATGGATTTGGATGGTCAGTTGATGCAGGAGCAATTTCATTCAACTGCAGTAGGTTGTATAAGTAATGACTTCGATGTGAATGATTTCGAACGGGAAGAAAAGGAGCAGGAGGACAGAATCAGTGATGTAGTTAGCAGTGATTCAGACGATTCTGATGATGACCAAGGAGGTACAGATGCTACGTCAACACCGGCTGATGCCATGCCAGTACCGGTTCATACTATGCCATTATCAGTACCAATTGAGGTTTTGCATGGTGTCTAGGCTCAGGGTAGACTAGTCACAGATTTGGCTGCAGATGATACCCCCTATGATTCATGGGCCAGAATTAGCGAAGCGTAGCAGTATGTTCCACCACCACCATATACAGCGACTGAGCTTGAGCAACTAAGGTCCAATAACATACCTTTCATGGGCATTCCGAACTATAGGGATGTCAGCATGACGGATATGGCAGTTTGGGACACCGGTCTCCAGTTGTGTAGGAATTCATTATATAACCATGAGAAAGAAACCCTTAGGAAGGGGATGATATTCAACATAATGTCAGAGATAAAACTCTTCCTTCAGGACTATGCTATATACCACCATAGCCCGTACACCGTCACTCATTCAGACCAGGAGTTGAGGTACCACGTGATATGCAAAAACGGTTGTATGTGGAGGTTAAATGCACGAAAGAGACAGAGTGATGGCAAGTGAAGGATAACTAAAGTTATCGAACCCCACACTTGCCTAGACAATAGGGGGAAGTAAAATCATCAGCAGCTCACTGCACGTTACCTTGCCCGTCGTATATTAGGGCTCGTTGATGATAATAACGACATCTCGGTGTCTTCTTTACAACAGTCCATATCTAGATTCGTTAGGTACGATGTGACGTACGAAAAGGCTTGGCATGCTAAGCAAATTGCTCTAGCGATTCGATGGGGTACTTGGAAGGAAGCGTACAACAGGGTACCCTGCATCTTATGTGTAATGCATTACTACAACCCTGGCTTGAAATGGTTTGTGGACACCGAAGGGATGTTTTTTTGGGACCCATTGAGGCATGTCCTCTATCGTGTATTCTGGTTGTTCGCACAAACGAAACATGCATTCTAGTTTTGTCGGTCAGGCGTACTTGTTGATGGCACTTTCCTGATAGGAAAGTACAGGGGCACCTTGATGATGGCTACTGCTATTGATCCTGAGGACCAGATAGTACCCATGGCTTTTGCTTTGGCAGAGGGAGAGAATAATGAATCGTGGGCATGGTTCATGTGGCTTCTACATGTGCAAGTGCTTGGCCCAACTCACACTATATGTTTGATCTCGGACCATCACATAGGGCTTCTTAATGCTGTAGCTGAGCATATAGATGGGTTCCCACCTCTAGTACATAGATGGTGCATGAGACACTTTGCCGCTAACTTCTGTCGGCGTCAGCGGAAGCAGGAGGTATGTGACAAGGTAAAGGCTCTATGTTGTGTACGTACAGAGCACCAGTTCAAGGAGACAAAGAGAGAACTAGACAAGATGGTAAATGCAGCAGGAAAGGCCTGATTAGAGGCGCAGATGGAACAGAAGGCTCAGTGGGCGTTAGCATATGACGAGGGGGGTTTCAGGTATGGTATCATGACCACTAACTCCTCGGAGTCCTTCAACCGTGTATTCACCGGAGTTCGATCGTTGCCTGTGTCTGGAATTATTGAGTTCTCGTTTCATAAGTGCAACGAATATTTTGTGAAGAGGTGGGAACTTGCGCAGAGGAATATAGCTGAGCAGGGGCGTTTTGGAAAGGCCAGAGCTATACATTTGAAGGAGGCCGAGGAATTGGCCAAGCAGCACATCACCAAGCCGTATGGACCCCGTCGCCATATCTTTAGTGTATGGGGCAAGGGTGGCACAAGCTTGGGCGGTGAACGTTATGGTGGACGAAACTACCGAGTTGATCTTGAAAAGGTAGAGTACAGTTGCAACATCCCTCAGATCATGCATGCTCCTTGCTCTCATATGATCATGGCCTGTAGGGTTCACGGGTACAACTATGAGGATCTACCATATATTTCACCCTTGTATCTCCGTTCGAACACCGTTAGTATTTGGGAGATGAGCTTCGAGCCATACCTTGACCCGACACAGTGGCCACCTTATAATGGTTATGACTTATGACTACGTGCCGCATCCAGATCTAATGAAGGTAGGGAAGGATAGGAGGAAGAAGAAGCGACTCAAGGGGGACATGGACGCTATGAGAGGGTATGGCGAAGACATGTACGGCAGGGGAGACTTCAACAAGACCCGTGGCAGGAATCTTTGCTCCGTTTGCAAACAATCTGGTCACAAGGCTAGCCGGCATAGAAGACGAGGGCAGCAGGTGAATTCATATTGTGTTCGTACTGTATAACAAGTAGTTCAAATTTTGCAATGCTACATAATGTTAATATGAATATTGTTAATTTGAATACTCTAACCTTTTATCAATTTGTAACAGGATGGCCCCTCCCAGCCGCACCAGCTGTACCCTCTTCTTGAGGTGGAGTATGATGACCCCCTTCTTCCATCGGATGATGAGGTTTCCAAGAGGCGTTCGAGGGATCCTTACATTCTAGGGACTTAGTTCATTACATCAAACTTATGTCGAACGAATATTGTCGTCGAAAACTTACAGACTCATAAACCAATGAAAATGTTATATGGCAACTTGTCGTCTATTTATTTGCTTCATGTTCATTTCAACTTGCGCACGGTCGCGGCACCACTTGTAGTTTTGTATAGCACCGACAACAACTCAATTGAAGCTGGATGTTGTCTATCCGCGTCACTGCCGCGTCGTCGTCTATGGCGCGGCACTGACGCGTCGTGTAGTATGGCGCGGCATTGACGCACCGTGTAGTATGACGCGACAGAACCTGGGCTATGACGTGGACGAACCAGTGGGCTATGGCACTGTATTCGATATAATTTCACCTGATTATGTTCATTTTAGAAATTTTGAATGCATGATACAAACAGATGTGATCACTTAAGATCAATCATGGGTAATCCGAGTACATGACACATGGGTATAATACATTAGTTGTTCAAATGAAATATAAGACAACACAATAAAATTTCTACTACATAGCTACATTGATCATTAATAAAGCATAGAACTAACAGTCGGCGCAATTAAAAACCCTCAGTCAGAAACATACTGAGTAAGCAACTCGTCGTCCGAGTACCAATCCTCAACCACAACCCTGTTGCTATGGCTAGGCTTACCTACATTGCCCTGATCTGTCTTTCGCTTGTAGTAAGCAGCCTCCGCTTCATCTGCGGTCTCTACGGCCTAAGTGAAGAACGCGTCGTCATCCTCCTCCGTCTGTAAGCCCGTCTCTGCTAGAGCGATGAGCTCGCTCAGTCTATCAGTGTCATCCTCAGCCTCCTCCGCCTGCAAGCCCGCCTCTGCTAGAGCGATGAGCTTGCTCGGTCTATCAGTGTCGTCCTCAGCCTCCACCTGCAAGCCCGCCTTTGCTAGAGCGATGAGCTCACCGAGTCTGGCAGTGTCGTCCTCATCCTCGTCCCTCTCATTAGACAACACAATTGGTGATTCAACAGTGCGACCAACTCGCTTTCTGTGCTCATCTAACTTCTTTTTCTCGTACTTTACACGAGCCACCTCTACAACATGGTCCTCGCTGCATCCAATCCTTTCATGTATAAAATGTAATCAGTTAACAACGCGACTATATTACATTTAAAATCAGGCAACGAAAAAAAAGGATTCGAAGTACTCACTGGCACATAATGAAACAACATGCTCATTCAAGACCTGCATCTGTACTCTTGTCTCCTCCCTTGCCTCCTTCCTTGCCCTCTCCTCCTCTAATCTCACCCGTCTCTCCAATCCCCATTTGACAAGCCCAACGTCGACCGGGTTACAAATACCGCGCTGTCTAGCAAATTCACGCATTTTGTCTTTGTGATGTTTAATGAAAAGGTTGACGTAGTCAGGTCCATATCCCCTCTTTCGTGCAATTACTTGTTTCCCCTTCAGTTCATCTAAGAACTTAGCTTGACCATCATAACATTCCCACCTGCATTTTCTAGTGCTCTGTTCAAATGATAAATTATATCATATATGTCTTAGCAAAAAAAAACAAAATACGATTCCATGATTACCACAAAAATAATCAATCTCATCATAGTCAATCATATGGCCGCAATAATGGTCTATTCTAAGCTCCGAAGGGACTAGACCGCAGTTGGATTTAACACTATATTCGCACTTGACTGGCGGTGCTCTATAAATTAACCTTTCTTTCTTCTTTTGCTTTGCTTTTGGAGGTTCTTCAGGCCATTTGTTCTTAGGACCATACAACCACTCCTTGAAACGACACTTCGCCATTGAATAAACCTAAATAACGTGACATTAGTACATGACACATAGCTCAATATTTCAACACATACACTTTGCACTTACTTCATGCTTGTTTGGACACACAAACTCCAACGTATTGTCAGGGTTTATCACGGCTCAATCTCTGCAATGACACAGAGGAGGTTCCTCGAGTCGTCTAACTGCGGCTAAGTGCTTCTCCTTAGCCGTCATTGTAGGGGGGTTAGGGGGAGGTGGAACCCACCACTCGAGTGCTCTCGTGGATGTCACCCTCTCCACCAATCGTCGAAAAGAAGGTACCTAGGGTCAAACTTATCTACACCGTCGATCCACCGAAAGAAAAAGCACCTCTCATGGGCCTACACAATAAAATTCTAACAAAATATTAGTAACCTAGTAATACAAATGAAGAAGAAAAAACATACGAAAACAATTACTTACATTAAAACGACTGCACGTGTAGAAGCAACGTGCCGTTGTGTCTAGATGTCTCGATTGAAACACGTCGGCCGGACGACCACAGTCACAGTTAGGGACAGGGAGTTCAGGAGGGACGGTGGCATCTTTGCTAAACTCGTCGAGGTATAATTCTCTAGGACGACCCCGTTTTCGCTATAACTGCTCTCGAAACATGTCTTCCATCTAATAAAACGATTTAAATTAAACATCAATCAAAACAACACAAATTAATGTAAAATATAATCATTTGCAATGCAACTAAAATAATATAACCGACAATTAGAGCAACAAAAATATACATGGTAAACATACTTCTAACTAAATAATTAACCTTAACATTGACAAAATCAAACTTATATCTTCCGTAGACTTAGCTCACATTCATAATATACCTATCCACTATTCAAACGAAAATAAAATGTGTCATTACCTTGCACGAGGACGAGGAGAGAGGGAGGCGGCTGGGGAATAGAAGGGAAGGGAGACGGCAATGGAGGGCCGGGCGGGGGCCGGGACTGGCTACGTCGGTTTTATTCGGCTCTGCCGCGCCACGGATCAGGACGCGGCAGTGCCGCGCCAAGATCGGTGGCGCGACAAGCCCTGCCCGTCAGCGGTCAACGACTTCGGTCGCCGCCACGTCAGCCCTCTGCCGCGCCATCATGTATGGCACGGCACAGGCATTTGGCCGCGCCAGGGCAATAGGCGCGGTCAAAAGTGTTAGTAAAAAAATGACCGTGTTAGATTTCAAATTAGTTTCAAAGAGTGTTAAAATTAAAAAAAATTCCTGGCTGCATGCGTACTTCAATAATTGTGCGGCCGTGGTACGCGCACACGTCGGATGAACTGAAGGTGTTACATTGCATTATCATCATCATTCACCAATGGCATAGCGATGGGACGAGAATCACGCGCCGTGCGATGCTGGGCTAGCTGCCCGAGCAGCAGTGCAGTGCAGGCACTGTTCATTCATGCATGTGTGCATCACAGGCCACAGAGAGACCTTTTTTAGGTTTCTCCTATCGACGACAGCAACAGTGAACGGAAAGAAAGATGCCCTGCAGATTTGCAGTGCAGGACACGCCGGTCCTGCTAGATATATATCATGCCCTTTTGCATTCGTGGCTCGTCAGGCAAAAAAAAAATCAGTTCATGCGAGAGTTGAGCTTTTTTATTTTTTATGGAACGAGAGTTGAGGTGTTAACTTGGAATTTATTATTTGGGCAAAGGCAAAGGGACACAACGACCTTGAAAATCAACTATACTCCTCAGAGTATATACTGTCCTAGCCCATAAAAGAATGCAATTATGGTATAGTGCTGATCAAAATAGCTTAAGTTTAACTAAGTTTAGAGTAAATAGTATTAGCACTTATATCTTCAAATAAATTTATTGTTTGGGCAAAGGCAAAACACAACGACATTGAAAATCATGAAAAAAATTGCATGCAAACTGGATGCAGCGCACGCCCGTGCATACATATGATTTGGATTCTTTCCACGTGTCCACCTAGAACGATCCAACGGTGCGTGTCCGCTTGTCCGGGAAAACCTCTAGCACGTTCAGGGCGTCCCTATGGGGAGGGCAGGACGTGCGACCACCGGGGGCCAAGCCGCTAGGGGGCCCATGAGTATACATGTATGTAGTAGATACATAGCCCTTATAATAAAGCTTTGAAGATCCATATATTCAGCACAACAGCCCATGAGAGTTTTGAGGGCAACGTCTTCTCCTATTTTCGATTGATATTGTTCTTATAGATTTTGCATCAAAAAAATTAAGGATTTTATATCAAGAAATGCTCTAAGACAGTTTTTATAAAGTACTAAAGCACAATTATTTTGTTTGAGGCAATCATAATAGTTATTTTATTATTCTTATAGTTCTTTGGTCGTACTATCATTTTTTATGAACTAAACACATTAGGTAAGTTAAGTTTAGTTTGATGGGCCCTTGCGATCATGCTTGCCCAAGGGCCTTTAAAACTGTAGAAACGGCCCTGCACACGTTCTGCTCGGCTCCGACGCACATCGCGGCGCCGCTCTGTGTTGGATTCACTGAGGGGAAAAAATTGGGTGGGCGATGGGTCCATCGAAGCGCGCGTGCACCCCCTTACCAGATGGACGCCACGTGGATGGGAATTCTATCTAACGGTAGCTGTAGGGAGGAAGGAGACCACGGTAGTTGTAGGGAGGAAGGAGACATGCGTGGAGAGGAGCCAAAAATGTGTGGGGCCGAGACATCACTACCGGAAACCTCAAATTTGCCGAGTGTTTTTATATTTACCGAGTGCATTCCCTCGGGCACTCGGCAAACAAATTCTTTGTTGAGTGCTATCCTAAAAACACTCGGTAAAAAAAACACTCGGCAAAGAGGGGGGTTTGCCGAGTGTCAAACAAAAAACACTCGACAAATAGGGGGTTACCGAGTGTCGCAAAAAACACTCAGCAAAAAGAGAGGTTTGCCGAGTGTCCAAAAACAACACTCGGCAAAGTAAAAAAAAATGAAGAAAAAAAACCCCACCCGCCCCTCCCCTCCCTGACGCACAACCCCTCCCCTCCCTCCCAACTGGTTCCCTCCCATCCTCTCCCGCGTGCAACAGGCGCCTCTCCTCCACCCGCCGGCGCCCGGCCCACTCCCCTCCTCCCGTCGGCACCCGGCCCTCCCCTCCCTCTCTTCCCCGGCCCGCCCCTCCCCTCCCGCACCGGCGGCGCCCCTCCCCCGGATCCGCCGCCCCGCCCCTCCCTCCCTCCCTCACCGGCGGCGCCCCTCCCCCGGATCCGCCGTCCCGCCCCACCCCTCCCCTCCCTCACCGGCGGCGCCCCTCCCCCGGATCCACCGCCCAGCCACTCCCCTCCCTCACCGGCGGCGCCCCTCCCCCGGATCCACCGCCCCCTCCCTCACCGGCGGCCTGGGCGAGCGCGTGTGGCAGGTGGCCTGGGAGGCGGACGTAGAAGGCAAGCAGCGCGTTCGCGAGGTAGCGGTCCACAAGGAGGCCCGAGCGCGCGGCGCAGGCGTGGTGGCGGCGGGCTGGGTGGTGGCGGCGGCCGGTGGTGGCGTGGTGGTGGTGCTAGCGGCGGCGGGCTTCGTGGCGTGGCGGCGGGAGGAAAGGGTGGCGGCCTGGTGGCGACGGCCGGTGGTGGCGGCGGCCGGCTTGTTTTTTTTATTTTCTTTCAAAAAAAATATTTGGTGAGTGTTTTTTTACACTCGGTAAAGTCTTTGCCGAGTGCCCGACAAAAAACACTCAGCAAAGACTGTTTGCCGTTAAGAAATTTACCGAGTGCCGTTTATCGAGTGTAACACTCGATAAATGCTTTGCTGAATATTTTTAGGCAAAGCAACTGTATCGCGTAGTGCATGCAGGGGAGGAGCCACGCTCCAGTGACTCACGTTGATTTTTTCCAAGGCCACGGGTCGACCATCCAGCATAGGGGTGCACGTGCGCTTTGATGGACCCATCGTCCATCCATTTTTTTCTCCATTAAGCATACACGTGGCAAATAACGACTGGATGTATACATGGGCGCGCAGTGGATACCGGCTCCAGCCATTTTTTTCCGGAGGAATCAACTACACTCCTAGCTCATAGAGGAATATATGATTATATATATATGATTTGTATATAGAACAAGTTGCATGGCTATTCATGTCCTGTTTTGCCCAATGCCAACGAACATATCAGCTGTCAGCAGCAGCCGTGTTCTTTTTTTTAACTCTGAATTCATATGCCGTCGTCGCACGCAGCAGTATGCCACGTACGAAGGAGCATCGGAACTTCAAAATAAAGCTTTTCAAGACATCCAGACTGCATATATAGCTTCACTCAAAACAAAAACCAGTCAGAGATCATGCATATATGTATGCCTACTGTTAGATTTAATGTGGGCCAAGCCTAATATTTTATCTAATTAGATCGAATAATTTTAAGGCCTGTATTAAATATTGTGCGCTATATGATTTAGTCATATACTAGATTTTTGATTGAATGTTGACTCAACTTATATGTGCGGACCATATGTCTACGTTGAGAAGTTGAGAAAAGAATGAGCCATAGGAGCATACGGTGCATGAATTGGTTTTGTCATTCAAGCCAATTATGGGCAGAAGTTTCTATTCCTAAATGAGGGAGTTACAAGAGTTTCTGCTCCAAATGGCATGCCAGGAGTTACGGAAGTTTCTACTCCTAATGACAAGAGTTACGGGAGTTTTCACTCATGATGACGGGAGTTTCTTCGGCTACGAGGTAAAAGCAAGACAACATTTAGTCTCTTGTCTCTCTTACGTGCGCTAGACATCCACGCTTCCGCTGCGGCCAAGTCTTCCCGTCCCGGTTCCTGCGAGCACGGGAATAGGGAGAGCAAGCCTCCAAAACTGAGTTTATCTGCTCAGGTGAAGACCGGCAATCAGGTTTTTGGAAAGCAACTATGCGACTGCTCGATCGTAAAACAACCTCATCTTCTTCCCGACGTTCATGGCGGCATTGGGAGATCGGCACTATAACCTATCTGCACTGCATCGAGCAGGACGACTACTCCAACGGGTGCTATGTCGACTAGCACAACCGGCTCTGGTGCCGCGGGGTATGTTGTAGTTCATCCCCTATTTTCAGCGATTAAAATCATGATAATTAGTATCGTCTACATGTTCTTGACACTTAGATCACACGTGCACATTCTAACACCCCGGTGTTATGCCAGCATTTAGGCACTGCAAATCATGCATATTATGCATCATCAAGCATCCTAATCATACATGCCTAATCATATAAATAATAACTGAAACACTGCTTCGAAACGTATGAAACATGCTCGTGAAACATGAATGTTGCATACACTTGTTTAGAGTTGTTTTTGCCCTAATTATGCTTGCTAGGTTAGTAAAACATGTTTGGCTATGATTGTAAATCATCTAGAATTATTTAGCACAATTTTTGGAGCAAAGTTTGTATTCAAGCTTTTGACAAAATATGCATTTGAAATCTTTAATTGAAAATGGTCAAAAATTCTCCCAATTTAGCTTTTGCTTCCCAATTCAAAATCTATGCAAAATTTTCAAAGTTGTAGAGGATTAAATTCTAAGCAATTTTTATTTTTGGGACATTTTCAAAAGATGTCATTTTCTTGCTCAAAATGATATTTGAAAATTGGTATTTGAAAATTTCTTAAAAATAGAAATTGAGAAAAATGTTTTCTCCTTTCGTGGGCCGTCGCCTCCTTTCTGGCCCGCCAGCCGAAGCCGGCCCACGCGCCACGTCGTCCTGCGCTGCGCTCGCCTCGGCCCAGCCCAGCTCGCGCGGCTGGCCTGCTCCGCGCCGCGCCGCGCCTGCTCCCACGCGCCGCGCCCGACCGCGTCAGGGCATGCTCGCCGCGTGGCCGCCATGCGCCGGCGACGCACGCCGCGCGGCAGCCACGGCCTGCCTCGCCCTCCAGCGCTCGCCTTCTTCTGCTCAACAGCGCTGCGCTCTCCACTCCACTCCACTCCACTCCCTCACTCACTCACTCAGCAGCAGCGGCCACAGCAGCAGCGCGCGCCCGCCATCGCCACCGCACGCCACGCCTCGTCGGAGCTAGCTCGCCCGGCCGTCCTAGCTCACCATTGAACCCTCCATCTCGCCCGCAGCACCGCCACCTCGCGCACCACGCTGCTGACCAACTCGCCACGCGAATCGACCAGAGGTGAGGCCCAATCGTGCGTTTTTCCTCCGGCTGCCGCTCGCCGGAGCTCGGCCGTAGAGCACGCCGCCGTGGCTAGCCCTGCTCCGCCTCCCTCTCTTCCTCTTTTCGTGCGCACCATGCCCGCCTCGCAATGGCGGAGCTCGGTTGCGAGTCAATGTCGTTGCTCCGGCCACCCTTGCGCCGGAACGAGCCCGCACCGCCACCATGTAGCGCCGCCGCGCGCCATGGCCGCCGGCCACCTTGCTCCAGTGGTCCTCTGGCCTTGCAAGTAGTACCAGTGGGTGCGCATCGCTCTGTGGAGTCCGACGGTGCCGACCACGCCGCCGGCGACCTCACCGCTGGTGAGATCCGGCCGGTCAAAGCCGTCCCCTGCCTCCGGTTGACTGGCCAGTGGGGCCAGTTGACCCGCTAGGTCCCGCCTGGCAGCCCCTCCGGGTGCACAGCACCAGGTGCACCCAGCAATTGTGTCGGCTGGTTTTGAAATGGATTTAAGAAATGCTTTTCAGAATTTTGTTAAATGCTTTGGAAATTTATAACTTGCTCAAATTTGCTCCAAATTTGTTGAAACAAATTTTGCTAGGTTCCTTGTCACCAGATCTACATGATAAAAATATTGAATGTCATTTTTGAGATACTTTTCTGTAGAGCTTTAATTAATTCTTGATATTGCTGATATCTTGTAAAATGGTTAATAAATCCTATATGTATCAGAAAAATATGATTCCAAGTTTGTTACTCTTCTTGTGTAATGTACTTCCTAGGAAAAATATGTGCCATGCATGTCCTATAGAAAAATTATGAGATGTAGTTCAAGTGCCTTTAATGGTTGATTTTTGTTATTTTTGCTAGAGAGCAAAATTTGTATAAAACATGCATGTGATAATTTTTGTACAATGATTATTTGTTGTATAGAACATAGGAAAAATATTTCATCTGTTGTTTGACACTTTTCACAGTACAAAGTATTTTCATGTTCATAATCATGCCATAGCTTGTTATTTTTGTGTAAGCTAATCCACTCATTCAAATACCATAAAAATCTGATGGTAGACTACTTAGGGTAGTACTATGCTATGGTAATTTTCTAAGCTATAAAAATAGATGTTGCTATTCAAACCTATTATTAATTAGGGTTTAATCAAGTGTTGTTTTGTGTATGCTTAAGAAAGTAGTGAAGCTTTGGTGTATCTTTGAAGCATTTAATAAGATGTGTTGACTTAGCATATTAGTAGTAGAAGAGAATGCAGTAGATGACATGTGCTTGTAGTATATGTTCTTGGATGATGTTGACTACTTGCATTCAAGCATACCCATTGTGTTCATCTCATTCGATGCACCTTTTGCATAAGCACTTACGCACATGCATCATACAGGATCGCAAACCGAGAACCCAGTCATCATACCCAAGGAGCCCGAGGAGCAGCTCGAGGTGCAGCTGCAGGAAGTGACCGAAGCCGATGAGAGGGCGTTGAGGAACTTCCGGAGTGCCCTGATCACCGCCCGAGCTCCTTCGAGAGAGGCAAGCCCCGGAGCATTTTCTCCCTAGTTCGCAATTGTTAATTAAATGCTTTACTTTAATTAATGCATTACGTTTAGGAGTTGTTTGCAACCGTTGCTGCATTATACCTTGTCTACCTTTGTTATACAATATCCTTGTTACCCTGGTATCCGCAGTCAAGTCAATGCTTAGCTGGCTTAGACCGGTAGAAGTCGGGTGATTTCCTGTCACCTGCGAGGTATAGGTGGTTACCTGGATCTGCTTGGATAACTATGTAGTCATGGTATAACTAAGTGTTAAATGAAGTTGAGACCGGACGAAGACTTACAGAGTGTTGAACTGTAGTGCTTTCCATCTATGTCGATTAAGGACCGACCGTTGTTGGGCCTCGAGTCATGTTGAACGTATGCCTTACATTTAGCTGGCCGAATAAAGTACCTTTCGACCACGAAGCTGGGAGACTATTTGGGCTGAGTAGATTGTCCGTAGCGCACTGTGCCGGAGCAGGTGTGGTAGGACACGGGGGCGAGATGATAAGACCAAAGTGCAGTCGGTCGGCCCCCAGGTACATGTGGTTCCTGGCAAACTCGAGATTCCTGGATAGTTGACTTGGTGACCGATACCTCACTTTAGCGGGTGAGTGAGGTTTGTTTAAGGAATAAATCACCAGCTGGTTAGGAATCGATTCGAATCGCCATCGCTCCTGGATAGTGAGCACTTGACTTGAGTTACTTCATCGTAGTAATGTTTATGGAACACTTGGACAGTTATAATGAATATGACAATATAGAAGTTGTTAATGATCATTGGTTATCATTATCTGCTTAATCACATGTTTTGCTCTAGTATAGGTGCAAATCTAGTCGACAGGTTATAAATAATTAACTTGATAATAATGCTTTTGGAAAGGTTCTTGAAATGCTAAAAATGCTTCTTTTTGCAAATGAGTCAGCTACCTTACTATAAAGCCTTCATAATCCTTGGTGTCACTTATTTTTGGTTATGTCGGGTAAGTCTAGCTGAGTACCTTCTCGTACTCAGGGTTTTATTCCCACTTATTGCAGATGGGCAGATGTATTACGGCTACTGTATCAACTGCCTTTATCCTGTGATGGGTGATGCTTAGGACCATGGGCATGGTCATTCCTTATGTCTCGTCTGATGCTTTTGTTGGAGATGATCATTAGCTGGCACTGTATTTGAACTCCGTGTGAGTGTGTGTGGTTTTAAACAAATGGCTTCCGCTACTTCTATTTGAACTCGTTTTGTAATAACTATGTTTAAACTCTAATGTATCTGAGATGCAAACTTTTATGTAATATGTGATGGTGACTGCTAAACTTATTACGATCTTGGCTGGGATGTGAGTTGGTTTGAAATCCTTCGTGATTTCACGGATTACCGGGTTATATGGGCTTAAGTTTGCTAAATCGTCTGCTCTGGCGGATGATTTTCTTACTTAATTTCGTATAATTGGTCGGTTCTGTTACAGCTGGCATCAGAGCATGGTTTAGCATGTTACTGTTCATAAGTGTATTTAAAACAAAAAGGCATTTCAAAAACGTGATTTTCAAACTAAAAAGTGTGCCAGTGGTCATATCCTTTATGCCCAGTTAAGGACTCTAGGTGGCTTAATTAAGTACTGACTTGGGGTTCTTGCATCATATTTCTCTTTCGTCGCTCATACAGTGTGCTATTGTATGAGTGCCACTTGTTTGAGTGGTAGTGTATGGGTCATTTGTCTCTACGCCTCGGTAAGTGTGAGTTGTGAGAGCATGATCGGATACATCACCGATCTAGGGTGAATGCTTATATGATGCTGGAGTAATTACATGTTCTACGCATGTTTTACAAAGGTATCTCATGTGTGGGTCTTCCGTCTGTTGAGGTGATGCCGTCAATAGGACGATGGTTTGGGTAGTTACTACCGTTGTACACGTATCTAGGGATTCGTGTAGAGCGTGTAGATAAAAATTTACTGCTTTTATGCATTCAATGGGAATTGGGCTGAAATGAATCTTCTGCAGGTACATAACAACACTATTGTGTAGAATGTATTAGCTACGTAATTGAGAGATCGTTTGTATGCCACCGAATTCATCGCTAGAAATTATTTATTTCATAAGTTTGTGAGAACGTACGGCACGTACATACATCATATTACTTGTGCATTTCATTCATGTCATGCATTCCTTCCCTTATAAATTGATTATCTCATTTTGATAAAAGTTGTATCACCTAAAATATGTTTCCACGGGGTAATAAAAGAACTTTTGCTACAGATGGCCCGCACGAAGCAGACCGCCCGTAAGTCCACTGGAGGAAGAGCACCTCGACGTCCATTGGCCCTGAGGGAGCACCGCACCACGGACACCTTCTTGAGCGAGTTTGGCATGCCGACCTTGCTTTGGAGAGTGCTCCATGATGTGGGGTACCTAGAGGGTCAAGAGTCGGTGTACTCTTGGAATGAGAGCCAGTTAGCAAAGGATGGACTTGTAGTGGTAGAGATCACGATTTCTGCTCTTGGTGATGCTCCAGATTGGGATGGTTGGCACTTGGAGTTTGAGGGTTGCACTCCTACTGAGGGTGCAGAGGGAGCAGCTTTCCATGTCATCAGGGATATCATGAGCAGAATTCCCAGTGAGCTTGCAGCAGCTCTAGCTGGCACATTTCCTAGGGATGATCCTCGTGATGCTATTTGGGTTCAGCCTCAGGGAAGTGCCTTGGTCAGAGGTCCAGCTGAGGGACAGGCTAGCAACAACCATGCTATGAGTGCTATGTTTGCCGCCATCAGAGCGTATGAGGGTCTAGAGAGTACCTACTAGACTTTGACTAGCTTACGTAGTCATGATAAGCTCAAGGGGAGAAAGCAGAAGAAGAGACAGGCACGTGCTATAGCTAGTTTGTAGGAGCAATTAGGTGATATGAACTTACAGTGAGACCAGGCGGTTGAGAGAGGTGATAGAGCTATGCAGTGGGTGCATACGTTGACTCAAGCCAACAACAATGTAGACCGCATGATTGGACAGTTGGTTCATGAGAGGAATGAAGCCTGGGATGAGAGAGACCTTCTGCTACAGAGGGTCGATGAGCTAGAGGAGTACAACGTCAACCTGCACGAGGAGTTTTATGCGCTCTACAATGGGGTTGGCCTATATGCTCCTCCAGACGCCGCTGGCATGGACATCGATGACGACAACGAGGACAAGCCTGTAGTTTCACCTAGGGGCAATGGTGACGTCTTCGATCCTGATGATGGCCTCGAGGAGTAGGATAGTTGCCTTGCGCTAGTATCTAGGTCCTGTCGTGATGACCTTTCTTTTGTTGGCATGTAACCTAATGTATCTTGTTTCGAACTTCTGAGACTTGGCATGTGATTGGAACTTGGCTAGAAATGTGATATCTGAACGCATAAAAGTCCAGTGTATGTATGCTGGCAATTTGGTTGTATGGACACGATGTTTGCTGTTGAAGTAATTTGATTAGTGATGTTGTTTTAATTGGGATGCGATTGTTGTGCCTTTGTTTTATTGTATGAATTTATTCTCTCTAGTAAATTCAGTATGGCATAATTTTTCCTTCACTCACAATTATTATAGCTTCACTCAATCATTACTTGTTGCTGAAATATGCAGATGACAAACACTCGCCGTACCACGTATGAGGCCGCTGAGACCGGTGCTAACGGTACGGGGACCGGTGGTGGTGGTGGAAACCACGACAACAACAATGAGCCTCCCCATGAACCGCATTTGCCACCTCCTCCCCCGTTTACCCCAGAGATGTTCCTCGCACAGTTGCTCGGCAGTTAGCGCAACACGGAACAATCCCAAAAGAACATGGAGGATTTTCTACGTACCATCGCCAACAACGTTCAGCGCGGTAACAATTAGGGTGGTGGCATTGGGGCGAATCAATACAGCAGCTTCAAAGATTTTATGGACACCAGGCCGCCAATATTCAAGGAAGCAATGGAACCCCTTGATGCTGAAGAATGGATCAACACTATGGAAGATAAATTCCATGTGTTGATGATGACTGAGGTATTGAAAACTAAGTATGCTGCACATCAGTTGCAAGGACCAGTGGGAATGTGGTGGAAGCACCATCGCACCACCTTCCCTCCAAATCCTCAGATTTCATGGAGAGAGTTTGCTAAGGCCTTCCATGGAGTTTATATTCCACCTGGGTTGACCGAGATGAAGTTGGGAGAGTTCTTGGCGTTGAATCAGGGCACCAAGACTGTGACGTAATATTTGCATGCCTTCAACAACTTGTGTCGTTATGCTCCTGACATGGTTGACACTGATGCTAAGAGAATCGCTAGTTTCAAAAGGGGACTCAATCCAAAGATGATGAAGCATGTGGGTACCAAGAACCGCGCCAGATTCAATGACTTCATCAGCGATTATCTGAAGCAGGAAAAGAACAACAACGCCAGCACCGCAGCCAAGACTCGCAAGAGAGCTCTAGAAGGTGGTCCATCCCAAGCAAGAGCACCTGTGGGAGGTCATCCTCCCTATCGTCCATCGGCACCTGGCGCTAGGTTCAGGCCACCTTAGCAAAGAAGTCAAAATTTCTGTGGACCCCAGAAGCCTTACAAGATGGTAGTACAGCCCAACAAGGTAGCCGCAACTACGGTACAAGGTAGTTCTAAGGGAGCTGTGGGATCTGCTGGGACAGTGAGGGGACCCTGCTATAATTGTGATCAACCTGGCCACTTCTCGAGGTTTTGTCCTTATCCACCCAAGAAGAAGCAGCAAACTTATAATGCTAGGGTGCATAGTATGACTGTGGATGAAATTCCTGAGGAAGAGCCCGTAACCGCTGGTAAGTTTCCTGTCAACAAAAACCCTAAAGTTGTTCTATTTGATTCTGGATCATCGCATTCTTTTATGAGTCAAGCATTTGCACAGAAACATGAACAACTATGCACAGAATTGGGTTATGGTTATCGTATAAGTTCAGCAGGGGCTGATGTTTTGACCAATCGGACGGTTCGAGGGGCAACCCTTGAATTAGGTAGCAGAAAGTTTCGAGTAAACTTGATAGTTATGCCTGGACTAGTTTTGGATGTCATTATAGGGATGAATTGGATGAAGGATTGGGGAGCAGTCATAGATACCGGAAGTCGGGTACTTACCCTTAAGGATCCCCTGGGTGAGGGTACTTTCCAAGTACCATTGCCTCGGAGAATAGACCTTATAAGTGTTACATGTGCTACTAAAGTCATTCCTATTTATCAGATTCCGATAGTGTGTGAGTTTCTGGATGTATTCCTAGATGAGCTACCTGGCCTTTCGCCAGATAGGGATATTGAGTTTGGAATTGAGTTAATCCCTAGAACAGCTCCGATTTCAAGGAGACCCTATCGGATGCCTCCCGATGAATTAGTTGAGCTGAAGAAGCAACTAGAAGAGTTATCAAAAAGGGGTTTATCCAGCCAAGCAAGTCTGAATGGGGATGTCCTGCCTTGTTTGTGAAGAAGAAGAAAGAGGGCACGTTGAGAATGTGCGTGGATTACAGGCCACTTAATGCTATAACCATCAAGAATAAGTATCCCTTGCCTCATATTGATGTTCTGTTTAACCAGTTAGCCAAGGCTAAGATGTTCTCAAAAATAGATTTGAGATCCGGTTATCATCAGATTAAGATTAGGCCACAAGATATACCGAAAACTACATTTTCCACCAGATACGGGTTGTATGAGTATCTTGTCATGTCCTTTGGCTTGACAAATGCTCCTGCATACTTTATGTTTTTGATGAATACAGTTTTCATGCCAGAATTGGATAAGTTCATGGTCGTGTTCATCGATGACATTCTGGTGTACTCCGAGAACGAGAAGGATCATGAAGAGCATCTGAGAATTGTCTTGACCAGACTTAGAGATCATAAGCTGTATGCTAAGTTTAGCAAATGTGAATTCTGGTTGAAGAAAGTTCCTTTCCTTGGTCACATTCTGTCAGAAAATGGAGTTTTAGTTGATCCAAGTAAGGTGCAAGAGGTTATCGATTGGAAAGCACCGACCATAGTTCCTGAGATTAGAAGTTTCTTAGGACTAGCCAGTTACTATCGTCGCTTTATACCAGACTTCTCAAAGATTGCCAAACCTATGACAAGTCTACTACAAAAGGATCACAAGTTTGTGTGGACAGAGGAGTGTGAAGTAGCTTTCCACACTTTACAGAAACTGTTGACCACTGCTCCTGTTCTAGCACAACCGGATATCGAGAAACCATTTGATGTGTTTTGCGACGCATCGAAAACTAGATTAGGCTGTGTTCTTATGCAAGAAAGGAGAGTCATTGCTTATGCCTCACATCAATTGAGAAAGCACGAGGTCAACTATCCAACACATGATCTTGAACTTGTTGCAGTTGTGCATGCCCTAAAAATTTGGAGACATTATCTACTTGGTAATGTGTGTAATATTTTCATGGATCACAAGAGTCTCAAGTACATCTTTACCCAACCAGAGCTAAACATGAGACAGCGTAGATGGTTGGAATTGATCAAAGATTACAACTTGAATGTGCAATATCATCCTGGAAAAGCCAATGTAGTTGCAGATGTTTTGAGCAGAAAGTCACATTACTTGAATGTGTAGCCATTACTTGAAGATGGGTTCGATCTGATGCATCCTACTATGTTACATAGTATTTAGATTAGTTGCTCGTTGGAGAGTAAGATAATAGAAGGCTAGAAAACCGACAAGGGAATATTCCACATCAAAGAGAAAATAAAAGAAAAGCCGTCTAAGCACTTTAGAGTGGATGCACAGGGCGTGTTGTGGTTTGATGACCGTCTTGTGGTTCCCAAGGATCGAGAGCTTAGGAATAAACTCATGGATGAAGCTCACCTTTCTAAGCTATCTATCCATCCGGGAAGTAGTAAGATGTATCAAGAACTAAGACCTCGTTATTGGTGGACCAAAATGAAGAAAGAAGTTACAACATATGTTGCCAGATGTGACACGTGTTGTAGAGTGAAAGCTATTCATATGAAACCTGCCGGTTTGTTGCAACCTTTGTCCGTACCTAGTTGGAAGTGGGATGATATAAGTATGGATTTTATCTCGGGTTTGCCTACTACTCAAAAGGGACATGATTCGATTTGGGTGATTGTGGACCGTCTTACCAAGACCGCTCATTTTTTGCCTGTCAAGACAGAATATCGACCACCTCAATATGCCGAGAAGTATATTGCAGAAATTGTGAGGTTGCATGGTATACCAAAGACTATAGTATCTGATAGAGGGCCCTAGTTCACAGCTCACTTTTGGGAACATTTACACAAAGGCTTAGGAACTAGTTTGATTCGTAGTACCGCTTATCATCCTCAGACAGATGGTCAAACTAAACGAGTGAATGCTATTTTGGAGGATATGTTAAGAGCTTGTGTGTTGTCTTCTAAGGGATCATGGGAGTCATGGTTACCATTAGCTGAGTTTGCTTACAATAATAGTTATCAAGAAAGCATCAAGATGGCTCCATTCGAAGCTTTGTATGGCAGAAAATATAGAACACCATTGAATTGGGTCGAGCCAGGAGATAGAAGGTATTATGGCATTGACTTTGTAGAAGAAGCCGAGAAGAAAATTCATATTATCAACAAAATATGAAGGTGGCTCAATTGTGTTAGAAAAGTTATGTAGACAGAAGAAGGAGACCTCTTGTGTTTGAAGTTGGTGACTATGTTTATCTGAAGGTCATGCCAATGAAGAAGAAACGGTTTGGAGTTCAGAGAAAACTTGCCGCTAGATTCATAGGACCATAAAAGATCTTGGAAAGAAGAGGTCCAGTAGCTTACAAGTTAGAGTTACCTAAGACAATGAGTACCGTCTTCCTAGTTTTCCATGTATCACATCTCAAGAAGTGTTTGCGTGTTCCAGAGGAAAGAATAGAACCTCGAGGCATCCAACTCAAATCAGATTTGGTGTATCATGAGCAACCGGTCCGTGTGTTAGACACTAAAGAACATGCTACTCGGAATAGTGTGGTGAAAACATACAAGATACAGTGAAATCATCATGATGAGGGAGATGCAACTTGGGAAACGGGAGAATATCTACAAAAAGCTTATGAAGATTTTTATGACAAATGGTTCATAACCCAAATCTCGAGACGAGATTTTTATAAGGGGGGACGGCTGTAACACCCCGGTGTTATGCCAGCATTTAGGCACTGCAAATCATGCATATTATGCATCATCAAGCATCCTAATCATACATGCCTAATCATGTAAATAATAACTGAAACCCTGCTTTGAAACGTATGAAACATGCTCGTGAAATATGAATGTTGCATACACTTGTTTAGAGTTGTTTTTGCCCTAATTATGCTTGCTAGGTTAGTAAAACATGTTTGGCTATGATTGTAAATCATCTAGAATTATTTAGCACAGTTTTTGGAGCAAAGTTTGTATTCAAGCTTTTGACAAAATATGCATTTGAAATCTTTAATTGAAAATGGTCAAAAATTCTCCCAATTTAGCTTTTGCTTCCCAATTCAAAATCTATGCAAAATTTTCAGTTGGTCCCTAAAGCAAAGTTGTAGAGGATTAAATTCTAAGTAATTTTTATTTTTGGGACATTTTCAAAAGATGTCATTTTCTTGCTCAAAATGATATTTGAAAACTGGTATTTGAAAATTTCTTAAAAATAGAAATTGAGAAAAATGTTTTCTCATTTCGCGGGCCGTCGCCTCCTTTCTGGCCCACCAGCCGAAGCTGGCCCACGCGCCACGCCGTCCCACGCTGCGCTCGCCTCGGCCCAGCCTAGCTCGCGCGTCTGACCTGCTCCGTGCCACGCCACGACTGCTCCCGCGCGCCGTGCCCGACCACATCAGGGCACGCTCGACGCGTGGCCACCATGCGCCGGTGACGCACGTCGCGCGGCAGCCATGGCCTACCTCGCCCTCCAGCGCTCGCCTTCTTTTGCCCAACAGTGCTACGCTCTCCACTCCACTCCACTCCCTCACTCACTCACTCAGCAGCAGTGGTCGCAACAGCAGCGCGCGCCCGCCATCGCCACCGCGCGCCACGCCTCGCCGGAGCCAGCTCGCCCGGCCATCCTAGCTCGCCATTGAACCCTCCATCTCGCCTGTAGCACCACCACCTCGCGCACCATGATGCCGACCAGCTCGCCACGAGAATCGACCGGAGGTGAGGCCCAATCACGCGTTTTTCCTCCACGCTGCCGCTCGCCGGAGCTCGGTCGCAGCGCACGCCACCGTGGCTAGCCCTACTCCGCCTCCCTCTCTTCCTCTTTTTGCACGCACCGTGCTCGCCTTGCAATGGCGGAGCTCGGTTGCGAGTCAATGTCGCCGCTCCGGCCACCCTTGCACCGGAACGAGCCCGCACCGCCGCCATGCAGCGCCGCCGTGGGCCATGGCCACCGGCCACCTTGCTCCGGTGGTCCTCTGGCCTTGCAAGTAGTACCAGCGGGTGCGCATCGCTTTGTGGAGTCCGACGGTGCCGACCACGCCGCCGGCGACCTCACCGCCGGTGAGATCCGGCCGGTCAAAGCCGTCCCCTGCCTTCGGGTGACTGGCCAGTGGGACCGGTTGACCCACTGGGTCCTGCCTGGCAGCCCCTCTGGGTGCACAGCACCGGGTGCACCCAGCAATTGTGTCGGCTGGTTTTGAAATGGATTTAAGAAATGCTTTTCAGAATTTTGTTAAATGCTTTGGAAATTTATAACTTGCTCAAATTTGCTCCAAATTTGTTGAAACAAATTTTGCTAGGTTCCTTGTCACCAGATCTACATGATAAAAATATTGAATGTCATTTTTGAGATACTTTTCTGTAGAGCTTTAATTAATTCTTGATATTGCTGATATCTTGTAAAATGGTTAATAAATCCTATATGTATCAGAAAAATATGATTCCAAGTTTGTTACTCTTCTTGTGTAATGTACTTCCTAGGAAAAATATGTGCCATGCATGTCCTATAGAAAAATTATGAGATGTAGTTCAAGTGCCTTTAATGGTTGATTTTTGTTATTTTTGCTAGAGAGCAAAATTTGTATAAAACATGCATGTGATAATTTTTGTACAATGATTATTTGTTGTATAGAACATAGGAAAAATATTTCATATGTTGTTTGACACTTTTCACAGTACAAAGTATTTTCATGTTCATAATCATGCCATAGCTTGTTATTTTTGTGTAAGCTAATCCACTCATTCAAATACCATAAAAATCTGATGGTAGACTACTTAGGGTAGTACTATGCTATGGTAATTTTCTAAGCTATAAAAATAGATGTTGCTATTCAAACCTATTATTAATTAGGGTTTAATCAAGTGTTGCTTTGTGTATGCTTAAGAAAGTAGTGAAGCTTTGGTGTATCTTTGAAGCATTTAATAAGATGTGTTGACTTAGCATATTAGTAGTAGAAGAGAATGCAGTAGATGACATGTGCTTGTAGTATATGTTCTTGGATGATGTTGACTACTTGCATTCAAGCATACCTATTGTGTTCATCTCATCCGATGCACCTTTTGCATAAGCACTTACGCACATGCATCATATAGGATCGCAAACCGAGAACCCAGTCATCATACCCAAGGAGCCCAAGGAGCAGCTCGAGGTGCAGCTGTAGGAAGTGACCGAAGCCGATGAGAGGGCATTGAGGAACTTCCGGAGTGCCCTGATCACCGCCTGAGCTCCTTCAAGAGAGGCAAGCCTCGGAGCATTTTCTCCCTAGTTCGCAATTGTTAATTAAATGCTTTACTTTAATTGATGCATTACGTTCAGGAGTTGTTTGCAACCGTTGCTGCATTATACCTTGTCTACCTTTGTTATACAATATCCTTGTTACCCTGGTATCCGCAGTCGAGTCAATGCTTAGCTGGCTTAGACCGGTAGAAGTCAGGTGATTTCCTGTCACCTGCGAGCTATAGGTGGTTACCTGGATCTGCTTGGATAACTATGTAGTCATGGTATAACTAAGTGTTAAATGAAGTTGAGACCGGACGGAGACTTATAGAGTGTTGAACTGTAGTGCTTTCCATCTATGTCGATTAAGGACCGACCGTTGTTGGGCCTCGAGTCATGTTGAACGCATGCCTTACATTTAGCTGGTCGAATAAAGTATCTTTTGACCATGAAGCTGGGAGACTATTTGAGCTGAGTAGATTGCCTGCAGCACACTATGTCGGAGCAGGTGTGGTAGGACACGGGGGCGAGATGATAAGACCAAAGTGTAGTCGGTCGGCCCCCGGGTACATGTGGTTCCTGGCAAACTCGAGATTCCTGGATAGTTGACTCGGTGACCGATACCTCACTTTAGCGGGTGAGTGAGGTTTGTTTAAGGAATAAATCACCAGCTGGTTAGGAATCGATTCGAATCGCCATCGCTCCTGGATAGTGAGCACTTGACTTGAGTTACTTCATCGTAGTAATGTTTATGGAACACTTGGACAGTTATAATGAATATGACAATATGGAAGTTGTTAATGATCATTGGTTATCATTATCTGCTTAATCACATGTTTTGCTCTAGTATAGGTGCAAATCTAGTCGACAGGTTATAAATAATTAACTTGACAATAATGCTTTTGGAAAGGTTCTTGAAATACTAAAAATGCTTCTTTTTGCAAATGAGTCAGCTACCCTACTATAAAGCCTTCATAATCCTTGGTGTCACTTATTTTCGGTTATGTCGGGTAAGTCTAGCTGAGTACCTTCTCGTACTCAGGATTTTATTCCCACTTATTGCAGATGGGCAGATGTATTACGGCTACTGTATCAACTACCTTTATCCTGCGATGGGTGATGCTTAGGACCATGGGCATGGTCATTCCTTATGTCTTGTCTGATGCTTTTGTTGGAGATGATCATTAGCTGGCACTGTATTTGAACTCTGTGTGAGTGTGTGTGGTTTTAAACAAATGGCTTTCGCTACTTCTATTTGAACTCATTTTGTAATAACTATGTTTAAACTCTGATGTATCTGAGATGCAAACTTTTATGTAATATGTGATGGTGATCGCTAAACTTATTACGATCTTGGCTGGGATGTGAGTTGGTTTGAAATCCTTCATGATTTCACGGACTACCGGGTTATACAGGCTTAAGTTTGCTAAATCGTCTGCTCTGGTGGATGATTTTCTTACTTAATTTCGTATAATTGGTCGGTTCTATTACACACATGTTTGATGTCACCAACATTTTGATAATATTTTTATGGGTTAAACTTGTACTAAGATTGCCTAAATTTCTAACAATCCAAAAACTTGATAGGCATTTTTCGGTAGTCGGCTTTGCGGGTATGCTAAAACCAAATGTTTTTTAGGACACACATTACAAGATGTGGCGTCAGAGATGCATTTTATGGTTGACTGCTATGCACTGCTACTTTGTTGTCGAACCTAGATCAGTTGGACCGCATACTGTTGAGGAGGTGCATGCATTCCAAGACGCTGATACTACATTCAAGGGGGCCATAATAAGCGTGATAGGAGACTCCATAGTAGATGCATATGTGACTCTGCAAACTGGTATAGAGATGTGAGATGCACTTGAGGCCAAATATGGAGTGTCTGATGCTGGTAGTGAGTTGTATGTCATGGAGCAGTTTCATGACTATAGGATGGTTGATGACCGTTCTATGATTGAACAAACTCATGAGATATAAACACTGACAAAAGAACTCGAGAATTTTGGTACTGTGCTATCGGACAAGTTTGTGGTGGGCTGCATTATTGCTAAGCTGCCACAGGCTTGGACAGACTTTGCTACTTCTCTGAAACATAAGAGACAAGAGTTTGGCATTGCCGACTACATTGGCTCCTTAGATGTTGAAGAGAAGGCGAGAGTTAAGAATGTCCATGGTAAGAAAATTGTTGAGGGAAGTTCTAGTGCCCATGTGGTGCAGAAAAATCCTCAAAATTCCCACAAGAAGAAATTCAAGCAAGAGCTCAAACAAAAGAACACTACACCTTTTAAAAAGAAGAAGAAGAACAAGGAAAAGGAAAATTGCTTCACTTGTGGCAAGCCTGGGCATTATGCTAGGGACTACGAGGAGAGCAAGTGAAAGCCCAAAAAGAAATATGCAAATATAGTTGAGGCTGATGGAGGAACATCGGGATATGATAATTTATTACTTACGGTTCTTTCAGTTTATCATTCACCTGATTGGTGGGTTGACACATGAGCCAATATTCATGTGTGTGCTGATATCTCTTTGTTTTCTTCTTATCAGGTCAAGAGAAGTTCCTCCTTGTTGATGGGGAATGGAGTGTGCACGGTTGTTCATGGTGTTGGTACGGTCAATTTGAAGCTTACTTCGTGGAAGACCGTGCAACTGAAAAACGTGCAGCATGTCCCCTCAATAAGGAAGAATTTAATTAGTAGTTCTATGTTATATCGAGATGGCTATAAACTTGTGTTCGAATCTAATAAGTGCATACTTTCTAAGTATGGAATCTTTGTGGGTAAAGGCTATGAGAGCGGAGGCTTGTTCCGCTTGTCCTTAACTGGTGCATGTGTTAAGTTCGTGAACAATGTGAGCTGTGATGTTGAATCTAATGTTTGGCATTCACGTCTTTGTCATATAAATTTTGGTTGCATGACTCACTTAGCTGGTTTGAATTTAATCCCAAAATTTGATTTGGTCAAAGGATCTAAATGCCATGTATGCGTACAATCGAAGCAACATCGCAAGCCTCACAAGGCTATTGAGGCGAGGGACTGGCACCATTAGAACTAATCTAGTATGATTTGTGTGAAATGAATGGCGAGTTGACCAAAGGTGGCAAAAGATATTTCATAACATTTATAGATGATTGCACTAGATTTTGCTACGTGTATTTGTTAAAATCAAAAGATGAAGCGTTGAATTATTTTAAGATCTATAAAGCTGAGATAGAAAACCAAATTGAGAAGAAAATTAAACGGTTATGGTCTGATCGTGGGGGAGAATATTTCTCAAATGAGTTTTCTGAGTTTTGCGCGGGGCATGGTATTATTCATGAGAGGAACCGCCATACTCACCACTAACCAATGGGATTGCTGAGAGAAAGAACCGCACTCTAACTGAGTTGGTTAACGCCATATTAGAGACTGTGAGACTATCTAAGGAATGGTGTGGTGGGGCAATTTTTACAGCGTGTCATATCCTAAATAGGGTGCCCATAAAAAACAAAGAAATTACACCATTCGAGGAATGAGAGAAGAAGAGATTAAATCTTTCTTACCTATGAACATAGGGTTGTTTGGCTAAGGTGAATGTGCAAATTAATAAAAAGCGAAAGCTTGGAACAAAAACCGTTGATTCTTTCTTTCTAGGTTTTGCTATTCACAGCGTGAGTTATAGATTTTTAATAATAAATTCTAGAGTGTCTGATGTGGCAGAACCATCCGAAATAATACACTTTCAAAGGCGCTCGTCTTTCACTAGACACTAAGCACCCCGAAAGTTAGCTACATTGGACAGTTTCGTCGAGCACACCCCTCGGGACAACTCAAATCAATCCACATTTTACCTCCAGAATCCAATAATAAGTACAAGCTTACAATACTTAGTCCATTTCATATAATAAGAGTTCTTGGAAATTATTTATTACAATACCAGGGTTTATAGTGCGATAATTAAACAGTGGAATAAAAATCAACATCTAGCGAAAACGATATAAGGATCCGTTTGTGCCCACCAGAAGAACCCTCCACACAAGAGCTACTCATCAAGCTGCACCTGCAATAGGGTAAAATAAACCCTGAGTACACAATATACTTGCAAAACTTACGCGACTAGTGGGAATAGTTTCCCGACTACAAAGGGTATGATAGGCAATATGGTTTGTTGTTTTCTTTTTGTTTGTGAAAAGCATTACTAGAAGTACGTCCTTATGATCAAATTTAATTAGCAGTCATGATTCGGCCTGACAGCCGAGCCTGGCCCAACGTGGAATGTGGGCGCGCGCAGCAAGCCAGGCCAGCACGGAGCGTGGCCCACGACGGAGAGCCCACGCTGGCACTTTAGCAAATGAGCCCTCAGACTTTTCCTGAACCACAACTAGGTCCTAATACTATTTCTTTCTTTCTCTGGTGAATTTACTTAACCCCCTAGATTTTACCAAATTTACCCACGTGTACCCTCGGTCATCCTGTGCACGCCGGTCGCCCTCTACGGCTGTATGCGCTACGATGGGTGGCGGTTAGGGACTCAAAGACGCACTGGCACGAGCTGCAGCGTCTATCCGTGGTGGTGGCGCGACTGTTCTGATGAGCCTACGCCCTCACGGCAAGGTAAAGATGGCGGAGAAGCATCAGTAGCTCACCGTGATGCACTCCCTACTAACGGTTGAAGCAGGGGAGCACTGCAATGGTCTGGCCAAGGGCGACCGAGCGGTGCGGTGGCACTCTGCGATAGACACCGACGCATCACTCCACCGATGACGAGTACCCTAGCCAAAACAATGCGAGCACCAGATAGAGGGAGTCAAGGCGAGCTCAGGGGTATGAGCAATTGAACTGCTACCACGCCTACATGCCTTACCCCCAACCTTCTAGTCACAGTGGCGCACATGATCGGCGGCGAGCAAAAATGCCAATTTGCCGGTGGGTAGTGACCGGCCAGGCTTGAGGGGAAATGGGCATCTAGCTGACTACCTATGCTACTCACTGGTGTGAGGAATTAGACTGAGAAGCCTTGAGCTAGGCGAATTGGAGGAGCGGAGAGCGTGGTGCCTGGAATGTGACAGCGACTCCGACCATGTGCTAGCGTGGCACTACCGATATACACAACCCGTCCTCTCCTCCCTATATCGTAGGTGGGGTGGTACATGCTGTTGTGGTAGTAGAGGTAGACGGGACACAGCAGCGGCGCGACGGTAGGTGAGGTACGTGGCCGAGAGTGTGTGTGCACGAGAGGGCGGCTGCGACCAAGACACACGGCTTAGCGCGATAGAGGAAGTAGAGGGCGGAGCATCTGCCACACTGACCTAGCAATGATGGCCGCAGCCATGGCTCGACTCTGCGCATGGCTCGACAGCCAAATGGTGGCACGTGCACGCATGACAGTGGAAACTTGGCCACAGCCGACTAGAGCCGGCCATCGCGAGGCCAAGGCGCTACGCGGCATGACCTGGGGGCACGAGCTGGCCAGTGGCAGCAGGCCGGCCATGGCATGAGCCTAGTGCCAGCAGCACCCACACATGCGGTGTCCTTGAACTCAGGCCAAGAGGTATCAACTGGTGCCACGCACGCATTTTAAAGCGAAGCAAAAGCCGCTAACGATAACGATCGAGGCACAACTAATTTCCCTAACCTAAAGTGGACATTAACACCCAGCTAACGAAGCAAACCTCAAGTCCAGAGAGCGACCAGAGGGGGATATACAAGAATGCCAACTTGTGTTTGTCGCTAGAGTGCCTGTTCGCGAACGGAGCACCAACAACGCGGTTATAACGTGTTCTAACGAAGTTTGGGCAATTTTAGAGCGGACAACATGACATCCAACACAATGTTGACCTATGCCATGCTCAAGCACTCACTTTGATGCAATCAACAATACCAAAATGTGTAACTAGTGTTTAAACATTTTTGTTAGAAATTAAATGTCAAAATAGCATTGTCTTACTACTGTTCCATACTAGGAAAGCTAAAGATTTCGATTGAGGTTAAGTAACCATTAACTCTTTTGTCGCTATTTTAAATAGATCTAAACCTTGTTAACTTCAACCAACAAATACTTTATGCAATAGTCCATACCTTATACTAACCCGTAGAAGCAAAATATTTAAGCACCATTTAACTAATTCGCTCAATATAATTCGCCAAAAATGGTATTTTAACAATTGTTCAAGTGCTTGCCGACTTAACGAAAAGAGATTATATTAACATCAAGTTTGATTTTTGGGCTCCCAAAATACCAGTTAACAACATCTATTTTCCAAAAGTTAAAGTTGCATTGTCATCTACCAAGTTTGTACTTCCAACTTTATTTAAGTGCCACATACATATTCTATAGTATTTTTGCTTAATAAAAATTGGTTTTAAACCCTAAGCGATATAACATGACTATTGAATCAACTTTTGTTTAGCACTTTTGTTGATAATTTTGAGTTATGGAAATTGATCTACATACTTTATCACATGCATTGACACATAAACATGATGCTCATGACATAGTTTAGCAAGTTGTTTAAGCGGTAACACCGAGGGTGTTACATTTACCATCTTTCATATTCTAGTTCTTACTACGGTGCTAGACCATAGCCAAGTTGTACCGTCTCACTAAAACGGTGATTCGCGAACTAATGTATCCTAGTTGGGTATCCTGAAACACATGCCCCATTTGTACCCTAGGCACAAACAAGACCAACCCATTCCACTCTTGTCAAGAGGTCTATGTCCCTATCCAAACTTGGACTCCAAGCCCCCACACTTGAGACCCGGTCTCAATATGGTGCTTAGACCTCCACCTTTCCCCACCTTCAATCAGTCGGTCTGAAAAGAGTCGGAACCCATGATAAGAGCATAACGAGTCTATGACCTAAGTACCATCCACATCAACGGATGGTCCTCAATAGATACGGACAAGGAAAACAATGTACCAAGCTAAGCCCCGTGGTCGTGGGACACAACTTGTCACACCCACCATAACCCATACCATATCCCTTCTCGGTCTCTATTTTTTCTTTCGTCATTTTATCATGAGAGTAATTATAATAATCACCTATTGTGAGTAACGGCAAGTTACTCACGCTACCGAAAACCTAAGCATAGTAGCAACTCAAACCTACACTAGTAAGACTTATAGGACAGATATATCTATGCATGTGGTTTCCAAAAAATTCCTGTAATGTAAATGCACATAACATATATACAGTGATTATAAAAAATAAGAGGTTATGCACCGGTGATTGCCTTGGGCAGGCGCGGTGTCAACTGAGTCAGACAGTGGTGGCTCTAGGACCTCCTCCTACATGAGAATCTCCTCCTCATACTCCTCGATAATCTCCTTGAACTCATGATCGCCGGTGGTCATGATCTCCACCGACTCATTCTCTATATGCATGCGATGATGATGCAACAACTTAACATTTAAACAACAGCAACTCTTAAAATAAGAATACACATGTTAAGCTACTAAGCTAGCTCTAATGACTAAGATACTAAGCTAACTATCAGCTCTACCAAATCAAGTGTCAAGCTCACCCTAACAAGTGCTTAATTTCCTAAATCAATGTTATGCACTTATTCATATTAAATGTTTAATGGATATGTAGCTACCCTAAAAACAAGCTATATTAGGGCTACAAAAATAACAATAAGCAAATAATAATACAGTGAAGCTACTGTAAAAATTTTAGGATCAAAGCTATCATCAATTTACCATAAAAATTCCTATAATAATTACCCTAATAATATTAAGCACTTTCAAACGATTTAATAGCCCTTAGTATCAACACAGATATGCATGATCTATCTATACTACCATATAGATCACAATTTTAGGAACCTAACAAATTTTGTTTCGTAATTTTTGAAAACCTACATGATTTTATATGATTTACCAAAGCTCAGCCAAAAAATCAAATTAGAAAACCATTTCTAATTCCTTAGGAAAAGAAAAACAAAATCTCTCGCTCGGCCCACATGCGTGGCCCATGCGACGTAATGCGTGCGTGCACATAGAGGCCCGCTGGCACGGCCCACGCGTGAGGCGCCCGCACGCTGACGCTCTTGCAACGAAGCCCTCGGTTTCTTCCCCAATAGTATCAGAGACCTAACACTATTTCTCCCTCTCACAGTCTCTCTCACTTAACCCCCTGGCTTTCCTAGAATTTCCCTCGTGCACACCCCGGTGACCCAGCGCACGATGGCGCGATGGGCGGTGGCACAGCATGGCTGCACCGGCCACCTAGGGCTCACGTTGGCCCATCAGTTAGGCCGACCTTCAACTTCGGTCCAACCACCTACGCCGAGCAGCAACGTGGGGTAGCGAGATGCGCTGGAGCGAGCTGCTATGATGCGTGACCATCCACGGCAGCGGCGCACCTACTCTGGTGAGCTGGGGCTGCTATGGACCTAATTGGCTAGCGTGTGAGCATTAGGAGGCTATCATGGGCTAGGACGAGGTGATGGTTGGAGTGGAGGATGGCAGAGGAGGGGTGGCCACATGTGGCCAAGTCATGCGATGGTGTGGTCGCATCAGCGAAGATGGGGAGGTGATAGCGGTTTCGCTAATGTGCGTAAGGTGAAAAGAGTGGTGAGACAAAGCTAGTGGTGCAGGTGAATTGGATAGGGACAGACGGTAGGGGGACTGCCCTTGTCCATGACCAGACGTGGCCTTATCGGCATGGCGGTAGGAAAAGTGCCAAATTGTAGCTTGGCAGTGCGTGTTTCATGGCTGGGTGGGGTTGGGTAGCTGGAGAACTCATTGATGGGGCCATAGATGGGCAGAATTGATTGGAGATGACCTCTCGCTGTCTAACATGCTGGCTCGGCTCCGATGGCGACAGCAGAGAGAGAGACGGGGCGCGACAGGTGGGCTTAGCTCGAGCTCGCCTTGGTGGGATGTGGTCGGCATGATCAGGGAGGCACACGCGTAGACTGGCATGGCTCGCGCGTCCACAGTGCCATAAATGGCATGGCGACAGAGAGCTCGACCATGTGCATGCGGCATTTAACCGGGCTAGCTACGTAAGGGTACAGCGGATAGGCACGGATGCGACGGTGATGCGATGGTAGCGGCGGCAACTACGTCGTGGCACGAGGTAGGTTGGTAGTGCGGCGGGGCAGGCGGCCCCACCGCTCGACCGTGCGAGCAGCAGCGGCGGCTCCACGTGGCAAGGCCAATGGCGGCTAGGATAGGGCAATTGTAGCCGGCCACCCACGGCAGCACGCGTGCGCATGTAGAGCGAGCTGGCATGGCAACGTCGCACCCCCAAGGCGTGGTGACCGCGCTTACCCGGTGAACTAACCCGAGAACATGTTGTGCATGAAATTTAAAGCGTCTATAATAACTAAATGGTTGCTTCTGGACCTAAACCATCTTCACCATGCTTAAGATGGCATATGAGGCTACCAACCCAAGCTAAAACATGACACCTTTCCTTAACCTGATTTCACAAAATAAATTCCTAAACATTGCATTGTCTTGCTGCCTATGAACTTGAAAATATTCTAAGTCTTTGAGCTGAACTTGATTCTAAGCTGCATTTCTAGGCTATTAGAACCATTAGCTAGCAAGGATATTTTTCAATAGCAAGGGTTTCATTGTCATCTACAAATTTCATATTCCAAACTTTCTTTAAGTGCCATATAGATGTTCTATAGTATTTTTGTTCAATAAAAATTGGTTTAAAACCCGACTTGATAATTACATGAGTTATGGAATAGCTTCTCGTTTAGTATTTTTATTGATCATTTTAGGTTGCAATACTTCATCTATTCATTCCATCACATGTATTATCACATAAACATGATGCTCATGACTTGTTTAGTAATTTGTTTAGGGTGTAACACCGAGGGTGTTACACCTGATGTCAATGTTGGTATTATCATGGAATCTAGAGATGCTATATTTTTTAGAATGAATTTCCTATGAAAAATACACCTAGCACTTCTAGTCATGATTTTATAATACATCCACAGTTGCATGAACTGATAGAACATGTTGATGTTGAAATCCATGTGGAAAATCATGAGGATAATAATGTAGTCACTTGAAAGAGTAAGAGACGAAGGACTACAAAGTCCTTTGATGAAGACTATATTATATACCTCGTGTATGACACTCCTAAGACCATAGAAGAGGCATATTCATCTCTTGATGCTGACTTATGGAAGGAAGGTGTTCACAGTAAGATGGACTCTATTATGTCTAATGGAACTTGGGAGGTTGTTGATCGTCCTTACGGGTGCAAACCTGTGGGATATAAATAGGTGTTCAAGAAAAAGCTTAGGCCTAATGGTACTACTGAGAAGTACAAGGCGAGGCTTGTGGCTAAGGGTTATACCCAAAAGGAAGGCGAAGATTATTTCGACAATTATTCACCAGTTGCCCGTCTAACGACTATACGAGTGTTACTTTCTTTGGCTGCCTCACATGGTCTTCTCGTTCATCAGATGGATGTTAAGATTGCTTTCTTGAATGGAGAGCTTAAGGAAGAGATCTATATGGATCAACCAGATGGATTCATAGCAAATGATCAAGAGGAAAAATTGTGTAAATTATTAAAATCTTTGTATGGCCTAAAGCAAGCACCTAAGAAG
This sequence comes from Miscanthus floridulus, assembly GCF_019320115.1. Classification (NCBI taxonomy): domain Eukaryota; kingdom Viridiplantae; phylum Streptophyta; class Magnoliopsida; order Poales; family Poaceae; genus Miscanthus; species Miscanthus floridulus. The sequence continues at coordinate 113,350,557 of NC_089582.1, forward strand.
TGGCACGAGAAGTTCGACAGAACTTTGACATCAGCCGGCTTTGCTGTGACTGAAGCTGATAAATGTGTTTATTATCGATATGATTGGGGAGATGGTGTGATCTTGTGCTTATATGTGGATGATATACTAATTTTTAGAAATAATATTAATGTGATTGAGGAAGTGAAAGGATTTTTGTCGAGTAACTTTGAAATAAAAGATTTGGGAGAAGCTGATGTTATTCTTAACATAAAGCTACTCAGAGAAGGAAATGATGGGATAACTCTTGTGCAATCCCACTATGTGGAAAAGGTGCTGAGTCGCTTTGAGTATAGGGACTGCACACCTATTTCAACTCCTTATGACCCAAGTGTGCTATTGAGGAAAAATCCTAGAATAGCACGGGGTCAATTGAGATATTCTCAAATTATTGGCTCGTTTATGTATTTAGCTAGTGCAACGAGGTCTGCATCTCATTTGTTGTGAGCAAACTTAGTCAGTTTGTTTCAAATCCGGGAGATGATCATTGGCATGCTCTTGAGAGGGTATTACTCTATCTAAAAGGGACTATGAGCTATGAAATTCACTATACCATGTATCTGAGGGTACTAGAGGGTTATTGTGATACAAATTGGATATTTGATGCTGATGATATTTATGGCACAAGTGGATATGTGTTCTCACTTGGAGGTGGTGCTGTTTTATAGAAGTCTTGCAAACAGATCGTCCTAATGAGGTCAACAATGAAAGCAGAATTCACATCATTAGATACCGCCACTGTTGAGGCCAAGTGGCTTCGTGAAATCCTTATGGATTTACCGGTGGTTGAAAAACCAATACCGGCTATCTCCATGAACTGTGATAATCAGACAGTGATAATCAATGTGAACAGTTCTAGGGATAACATGAAGTCTACAAGGCATGTGAAGAGGCGGTTGAAGTCTATTAGAAAACTGAGAAACTCCAAAGTAATAGCGTTGGACTATATCCATACATCTAAGAATCTGGTAGATCAGTTTATAAAGGGACTGTCACGCAATGTGATAGATGATGCGTCGAGGGAGATGGGCCAGAGACCCACATAAAGTCATTCTATAGTGGTAACTTGTCCTATGTGATCGGAGATCCCGTGAAGTATGATAGCGAAACAAGCTAGTGGTTGACTGTGATGGAGAGACCCTATAATAAGGTTCACATCGTTTGAGATGCACGTTTCTCCTATGATGTAAGGCAGATTGGTTTATACCTTAATGTGATCCGAGTGGCTTATTTAAGCATGGATGTTGTCCTACAGAACATCTTAGAAGGAACACACATATATGAGTTCGACTGCTAATCACAGTCTATAAGACGTGGGTAGTCTCTAGATACTCATGAAAGGCCTCAAAGTGTGACATATATGCTTCAACTAGAGGGATGCTTGTAGCAGCCTAGTACCAGAAAAGGACTTGGGTGAAATTCACTTCACACAAAACTATCAATTCAAGGCATAGTCCATTGTTCAGTTGTGACTGAGTGTAACCTCTGTTCTAGATAGATGTTTAACTTAACAGTCTCCGTTGAAACTCTGGTGTATCAAAGAACTATGGATTGGAGATTATTTAACACATGTCCTAGAATTTGGTGGGGATTGTTAGATTTAATGTGGGCCAAGCCCAATAATTTATCTAATTAAATCGAATAATTCTAAGGCCTGTATTAAATATTGTGCGCTATATGATTTAGTCATATACGAGATTTTTGATTGAATGTTGACTCAACTTATATGTGCGGACCATGTCTGTCTACATTGAGAAGTTGAGAAAAGAATGAGCCATAGGAGCATGCGGTGCATGAATTGGTTTTGTCATTCAAGCCAATTATGGGCAGGAGCTTCTATTCCTAAATGAGGGAGTTACAGGAGTTTCTGTTCCTAATGGCATGGTAGAAATTACGGGAGTTTCTACTCCAAATGGCAAGAGTTACGGGAGTTTCCACTCATGATGACGGGAGTTTTTTCTGTGAGCGTCTCTTCCGTTTTTGACTCTTGGTCTCCTGCGTATGGTTATGCCCACGCTGCTCATTGGCTACAAGATAAAAAGCAAGACAACATTTAGTCTCTTGTCTCTCTTACGTGCGCTAGACGTCCATGCTTCCGCTGCAGCCAGGTCTTCCCGTCCCGGTTCCTGCGAGCACGGGAATAGGGAGAGCATGCCTCCGAAACCGGTGCTTTTCGTGAGTTCATCTGCTTAGGTGAAGACCGGCAATCGGGTTTTTGGAGAGCGACTATGCGACTGCTCGATCGTATAACAACCTCATCTTCTTCCCGGCGTTCGTGGCGGCAGCGGGAGATCGGCACTGCAAAATCTCTGCACTGCATCGAGCGGGACAACTACTCCAATAGGAGCTATGTCGACTAGCGCAACCGGCTCTGGTGCCGCGAGATATGTTATAGTTCATCCCCTATTTTCAGCGATTAAAATCATGATAATTAGTATCGTATACATGTTCTTGACACTTAGATCACACGTGCACATGTCTGATGTCACTAACATTTTGATAATATTTTTCTGGGTTAAACTGGTACTAAAATTGCCTAATTTTCTAACACCTACATGCTGTGTGGACCTGTGGTAGATTAGCTGCCGTGCCATGTACTCCCTCCGTTCCAAATTATAATTCGTTCAATATTTTTTACCCAAGTTTGACCACTCATCTTATTCAAAAAATTTATGCAAACATAATCAAATTTAAGTCATTCTTGAAAAACTTTTGTTAATAAAGTAAGCCACATCAAAAGAAATGATATTTTGCACAAAATTTTGAATAAGACAGTGATCAAATTTAGGGTAAAAAAAGTCAAATAAATTATAATTTAGAACGGAGTTAGTATACGTACTATATACACAAGGATCGATACACGTGGCGTGCATCGACGGCGCGCGCCGCTCATGATTGCAGGAAGCATATATACGTACGTATTCTATTGGCTCAGAGGATCTCGACCAAGCTTAATAATTTATTAAGTTATTACATATACATCCACGTACATTGAGGTCATGTTTAGTTGGGCGAATTTTGAAATTGGGGCTACGGTAGCACTTTCGTTTTTATTTGGCAATTAGTGTTCAATTATGGACTAATTAAACTCAAAACGTTCGTCTCGCGATTTCCAACCAAACTGTGCAATTAGTATTTTTTTCGTCTACATTTAATGCTCCATACACGTATCGCAAGATTCGATGTGATGGCTACTGTAGCACTTTTTGAGAATTTGGGTTTAAACTAAACGTGGCCTGACATGCTAGAAATGCATCGGACCCTGCTTGCATTGCATCGGAAGCTAGTAGCAGGCGATGGGCGCCCGATCACATGCACGGCGATCACGTACGCACATGGCCCACATGATTTATGCATGAGATGTCGCTCGAGATAGACGAAGATGATGCGTGCGTGCGTGCATAGTTGCATACATGCTTCCAAGACCCACCACATCCTTCTTCCAATCTCACCTCACCTCACCTCACCTCATAGCTCATATATTAATTAATCATACGCCTTTTCGTCTGAGACATATATAAATAATAAATAAACTATAGGAGCAGAGCAACTTGATGGATCCGTCTGTGTATGTGTATCTTTTCGAAAATTTGTATTTTATTTGTACATACAATACAGATCCCTATATATATGGCGGCGTAAATTGTATTACTACCCTACAACTTGTAATCACTGCTTGTTCCAAATCGACTTTCACCGCCATATTTCAAACCGCACAAAGAGGAAAGACGCACAAAAAAAAAAAAGAAAAAAAAACACCAGCATCCCTGTGCCGAGGTTACCGGATCTGCTGCCCGCGCCCCGCCGGTGCCGTTGCCTAGAGGGAGAAGCTGCTGTCAAGCCTGCACTGGTTCCGTTGGACCCCATCCACACCGAAGCCGAGGGAGAGCAAAGGGGAGGCTCGAAAAGAGGTGAGCTTGACTAAGGCTATGTTGAGTTCTCAAAAAGTTTTCTAAAAAGTGCTACAGTAGTTATCATATCGAATCTTGCGATATGTGTATGGAGCATTAAATATAGACGAAAAAAAACTAATTGCACAGTTTGGTTAGAAATCGCGAGACGAATGTTTTGAGCCTAATTAGTCCATGATTGAACACTAATTACCAAATAAAAACAAAAGTGATACAGTGCCAAATTTCTAAATTTTACGAACTAAACACAGCCTAAGATATAGGAACGAAGAGAGAGAGAGGAGATACCAAGAGAGAGAGAGAGAGAGAGAGAGAGAGTATGAGAGAGGGGAGAGACAGAGAAGGATATAAGGATGTGGATGTGAAGGGGAGACAGAGTTAACACATTGAAAAGAAAATTTAGATCAGGGATGAGGGATCACTGTCGGTTTCAAATTGTCTGACGGTGATGGCCCGATAGAGATTGTTGTTTCTGTAGTTGTGTAATACTATCTTGGTTTCAAAATACAAGGCTAATACTATTTTCAAACTTTTCATTCATGCGGCTTCAATGATCTTTTGTCACTCCCCTCCTAACTTCGTTAGCCAAACAAGGACAGCTCCACAAACTCTGCTCAGGAAAAATGTGGAGTACATAGTTGAGGGCCAACTCTAGTTGTTTTGTGGAGCTCCTAAAAAGGTACTCTAGAAACTCCATACTTTTTGTAGAGTGCTACTCCATAATAGTGTTAGTGGAACATAAATGATTTTAATAGAGTAGAGCAGTCCAAAACAGATCTTAACTCTGCATCTCATTCTCGTCGTGTCCTCTGCACTAGCTAAGAGCAAGTATAATAACAGGCTGTAAGCCGGCTAAATGCTGAGGTGGAGGAGAGAGGGGAGGAGAGAGAGGAGAAGCGGGCTATAAGCTTACAGCCGGCTTGGGCACAAGAACCAAGAAAGTCTGTGAGAGAGACAAGTGGGTCATGTATTAACTGTAAAGAGCTAACTATTATATGAGTGGGCTGAGAAAAGGCTACAAGAAACCTTACAGCCAGCAAGCCGGCTGTATTATTAGCCTTGCTCTAATTCTCACTCTGGCATGAATGTGCGTGTGAGATAGAGATGGTCTGAAGGTTCACTGAATAAATGGTGAGGAAAGACAGGAAAGATGAACAAATCCACATTCATGCATGATATATATGTTTATTTATTTAGAAAACAAATTACAAATTGAATATCCATATATTAAATTTCGAAATGGAGAGAGTACATTGATTGTTTATGTAACCATGTATGGAGCCATATACAGATCTATACAAATTGTTAAAGTGCTTTATTTGTGGCTTGTGGGCAGTTATCTATCAACTTGCATTAATTGCATGCTAATTTATAGTATGGGCCCGTTGCTTCGCTGAAAAAACAAGCCGAAACACTGTTCCAGCTGATTTATTGTGAGAGAAAAATACTGTTTCGGCTGAAAAAGCAAGTTGAAAAAGACGGATTATAAGAGAAGCGAACATGACCTGTATACTGTATTACCTACGAAAATGCATATATATATATACATCAGCAATACATACCGTTATGCATACTTTCATCTACAGTAGAACGCAAAGTCTTCGTTTTCAGCTCTTTCTCGCCACCCACTTTGTAATAGAAGAATCCAAGGCACTGAAAGTAGAAATTGACAACGTGACATGCATGCTTTTCGCTTGGCTACTACAGTAATTTTATCCGCGAGGAGAGTTAAAAAAAACTTCTGCTGGATGACAAGAGATAGATTTTGCCTTGGGCAGTGTGCACCGGCCATTGTCATGGCTGCAATGCAAAGAATGTGCAAGCTAGTTAATCACGGCCGGATGGGAATAAAGTGGTAGAAAAACAAGGGGGATTAGGAGGACTAAACCCTTCCAACCCAACAGGATCCATGTGGGCTGGCGCACAGCACCAGCTTTTTCTGGGTGCCAACCACCTTTTGTGATCTGGTGGGGCGGGAGGCGAGATCTGGTCTTCTCTTGCCAGTGACTCGGAACCCCTTGGTTCTTCCCCTGCAAGCCAGTGGCAGGCCACGTGATTCTTCCATAATTGAGGGCTATTCTTCCCTTCACCGTCACACCCATGATAACTTATAGAAAACTCAAACTAGAAAGGGGCCAAATTGCACATTCTCAATGTTAGCTTACGGCACCGGGCACATTTTCTTTTGCTACGGGGCCTGTTTAGCTGTTAATCTGAGAAGTTTGTTTGGCCAAACAATCAGCCTGTTCGTTTGGCTGTGGCTTGTCGTAAATGATCGTAAATTTCCAGTTGAAATAGTATTTTTCTCTCACACAAACCAGTCAGCAGTACTTCTTCACGAACCAATAATGATACGAACTAGCCAACCGAACAGGCTGAATAATTTCAGACATCGGCCCTGTCTAGCTGTTGACCTGAGAAATTTGTTTGGCTAAACAACAATTTTGGGTTTTAGAAGACTGGTCCGATGTATAGTTGCCTGACCCAAACAAATTTGCTAATCCACCAACCAAACATCCCCTTTCACGTGCCCAGCCATCCATTATTGCAATTCGGGTTTAGGCTAACAAAAAAAAACACCAAATAGTTCAAAAAAAACATGGTATAGGGTGTTTGGTTTGTGGAATGAGATCCGCCACCATTTTATTCATCAGTTCTTTGTTTGTTTTGCGAAATAGAATAAGTTGATCCATCATCACCCCATTCATAAAAAAGTTAATAATTAGTATTGGCATGAGAAATGAAGTTATTCCATTGAAGTTAATAATTAGTATCACAATTTTTTTTTCAAATTTGACCTTTATTTCAATTTGACACCCTAAATCAATGGGGAGTTTCAGTTTCCACAAGGTTTTGTCTGCATGAAGTAGGAACTACATTGTGGAAGGCATCATTCGTTATTGTACGCAATGTTAATTTTTCATTCATCTATTGATTTATGAGTTGTCTTTGTCGGTCCTGGTATTATTTCTGCTGTAAAACAGCAGTCGGAATTCAGTTTCTTCTATGTATAGTTTTGCTGCTATTATATCAGAACATAAAGATCAGTACTCAAACTAGACGCTCTGCTCCCGCGCATTTTTCTTACAAGATGCATCAGTTCAAAATGTGTGCTGCGCGCCTTTTGTCAGTGACACGTATGGAAAGGTGTTTGCTCAGGTTAATTCCTGGCATATATACTGTTGAATCCAACGATGCACTGGAGAGCTAGCCCTGTTTGGTTCATCAGCATCAATAAATATATGCATCTATGGTACAGCATATATATCGGACACAATTAATCTGCACACACAAGTGATTGGATCCCATGCATGGGCCACGTTCGCTTCACTGAAAAGCCAAAGCTGAAAAGAACTGTTTGTTGATTTGTTGTGAGAGAAAAAACACTGTATCGTGACTGAGAAGTTCAAGCAAATAGAGCCTTGAACATGTCTGAAGAGAAACGAATAATCCTGGCAAATTTGCCCCCTGGCAAGCCGATGGGCGATGGCTGAAAAGGTAGCTCAGCGTGCCGCCCCAAATTTTTTTTGTTCACGAGGAAATCCTGCAGAAACCTGGGCACGCAGTGCAGATGCAGAAGCAGCAGGCAGCGTTGGTCCACAGGGACCGTGTGCCTGCGCACGGCCGCGCGCGCCATGGAGATAGAATGGCCAGGACACCGCGCTGTCACTGTTGTGAGATCAGCGACCAGGCCAGAGCCCCCAGGCAGACCGGGGAAAGTGGCGGTGGGTGCCCGGTGCCGCGACGACGACTGTTCGTGGGGGCGGCGCAGTGGATGATGAAAGCTTCACATTTTCAGAAGTAGAAGAGCAGCAAAAGGCCACCCCTGTTGTTTGTTTCCTCCTTGTTCTCTAGCTCACCAGCCGTGCCAGCAGCCCCTTCCAATTGCTGACCATGCATGCCGATGCCGGTGCTGGCTGCACCGCTGCTGTGCTGTAACAAAACTGCTCAACGCTGTGCTGTGCCCCCTGCAAGTTGCGATCTGAGCACAAGCTTGCCCGCCTACCATTTCCATCCATCGTACAGATGCATGGCCCTCAGCTTTTTGTACCGTACCTGCTCAAAGTGATGATTACATGCTGTGAGGCTAACTTAGCTCCTCCACTCTCATCTCCGTGCATCATCATGTTGCCCTCCTCCTCCTCCTCCTCCTCTTCCGTACTCCTATCTAAATTTACAAAATGAATTGCCATTACTATTAGGCTCACACAATTGCGTATGAAAAATGTAGGGCGTGTTTGGTTGACCACCCAAACTTCCGCACCCAAGTTCCGACATGCAATTGGTTCCTTTCCAAATTTGCGGCATGCTGCACAGCCTTTTTTTTTTTTGCGATCGGCATGCCGCACAGCCTAGCCATCACATTCTAGTTCAATTTGTGCGCCAAAAGCTGTTGCAGTTGAGGCGGACAATTTGGTCGCCACAGTTTTGGCGCGGCCACAACTACGGTGTGGCATGCAGTGGGCGCCAACTAAACGCGCCCGTTGCAGTAGGGGTCTCGACCCCTCATGTTCGCTCAAAAAAAACCAAAAGCGCCCGTTGAGTTGAGATTTTAGGCTTTCTTTGAAACATGCATAAGAGTTCGCCACGACGTACTCTTGGTCTTGGTAGCCTAGTAGGTGTTGTAAGGGAATATTTTTCAATATTCACTTCTAAGATACCTGCATAGTGCGCTAGCATAATCTCTATATAAAAATACAACTCCTGCTAACCATCCATCCCTTCGTGCCTGAGTTAAGTTACATGTGGTTGGATCGACGTGCATAACAAAAGGAAATGGAGCACGGAGTGTCTCAAGAAGCTCCGATGGATGCCCGGTTCGCTTGGCTGAAAGTACTGTTGGCTGATTTGTTGTGAGGAAAAAAAACTATTCGTTAACTGAAAAAATACGGCTTATAAGCTAAGCGAACAAGACATAAATGGTAAAATCTCTAGACACAACTTGTTGGGACCATGATTACCCAAACTTCTGTGCACAGAAAGATAGGTGTATACAATATAAAATCAAATATTAAAAAAAAGGAAAGAAAGGTAGGTGTATACTACGTATACAAGTTGGGGATGCAAATGTAAAATACACAACGACTCACTCACCTCAACCTGCCGTTTTTTTTGGCAAGGTTTATTACCCACGTAAACAGCATTACTGCCTGCCAGTAATAAATAATTCATGTTAAAGCCCAGCACTTACCATTATAAGCCCTCGTAATCCTCTTTTCGTTGCGCCCCTCCTCTCTCTCTCTCTCCTCCGTTGAAGAAGATAGAAGAGCACCGCTATTTAACAACCTTCGCGTTACCGCCCCAACCTTATTCTCTCTCTGTCTCTCTCCCTCCGTCCCTCCCTCTCCCTCTCTACCCACCTCGTGCAATTGCACCCCCTCCAGGCCTCCACCAACAACGAGGAGAATTCGATCCCAATTTACAGCGCCGTCGAGCAAGTCCGTCGGTAATTCGAGCGGGGAGCGGCAATGGCGTCGCCCGACGACGAGGGTCTCCCGGCGCTGCCTCCCATCAAGACGACAACGACACCTCTGCCGCCCCCGGCTCCGTCGTCCGCCACGGCCTCAGCCTCGACCTCTCCGTCGCCGGCGTCGTCGTCGGCGGTGGACAGCGCGAAGGCCGCGGAGGAGGAGGAGGAGGAGGAGGAAGAGGATCACGAGCCGTCGACGCCGACGTCGGAGGGAAGCAGGCTGCGGTCGCCCGCCGAGTGCCCGCCGGCCCCGCGCAAGCCGCCGGCGCCGCCGCTGCCCGTGAAGCGGAAGCCGCCGCTGCCCTCGCCCGCGCCCGCGCGGGTGTTCGTCGCCGTCCCGCGCGACCTCTCCACCGTCTTCCGGGCGCTGCCTCCCAAGAAGCGGATCCGGGTGTCGTGATGCTGCGATCTGCTGGCCGTGATTTGCCACCGGCTTCGTTCCCAGGCTTGGTCGATTTCTTCTTGGAGAATTCTTCCGAGTTCTTGGCTTCGTCTTCTTCTTCCCCCCTCTACTCTTTTCTTTTCTCCTTTGGGTTACTGCAACCCACGGGCCACGGCCATAGTATAAATTAAATTATAATTTTCGGTATAAATAACGTCTTTTTTTGCGTGTTAATTTTTCTTTTCTTTTCTTTTCTTTTCTTTTTTTGTGGTGCTAGTGTGAGCAAGAATTTGTAGCTCTAGAGATGAATTGCTGTTACTGAATGGAAGCAGTTCAAAGAAACAAAAAAACCTGTAGCAAGAATTCACACTGATCTTGTAAATTATGATACCTGCCGGAACTATTTATCATAACCTGAGTTTCGCTTCCTGCCGAATCTGTAAAATTGTTTGGGAATTCAGCCATTAATTAATTGTAGACCATAATTCAGTGGATATATGAAGCAGCGCACATGAAGCCATCAGCACGGTGACAAAACTGCTAATTTGGGTTGGGTAGATCCACCATTTCTTACAACAAGACATCCGAGTCCGAGAATTGTTAATTGCGAGATAATCATCCTGTTACCAGTTTGAATTTTTTCGAACTTACTTTACTGAATGCTCTCGGCAGTGGACGGATTAGATACCCTGCCCATCAAATCAATTCGGCAAAAGAAAATGGCTCTGATGGTGAGTGTACTTTTGGTTGTGTTTGTCCGAACGCAGGAGAGAGAACAGACAGAGCGAATCTTCCATTGATCATCAGGGACACGACATGATTTTTTTTCTTCCCATTTCTCTCTAATCAGTTTCCATCATTCTTTGCAGGGTAAAAACCTCTCTGGAGATGCTCTAATTTCCCAATCCGTCTCTCTGCTCTTGTCCATAAGCGCCAAAACTAACTGTTCATTGAGCTCTTGCTCTTTCCATGCACACAAGGCACTCAGCTCAAGTTTTGTTTTTTTTACTACTACTACGCTATACTACAGTAGTATGAACTATCGTATCACACATTCACAGCCGAGATATGACAGGAAAATCTGAGCAGAATCCAAGCTCACAAGTTTCAAGAACAGGCAGCCGATGGATCATGACAGAGGAAAAGGCCAGGCAACAAATTTTCCTCTCAGGGCCTTTGTCTTTGTGCTACATTGGTCACAGTCCACATCTACTAGCTCACAAGTAGTAGTACAGTTCACAGTTCAGCCATATATACACCTTGCATGGCAGCAGAACACACACAGTTCAGGTAGCAACACTCCAAAGTGTCCTATATATCCTGATGAAAACTGTGAATTCCCATATGGATTTTAGTCAGTAAAATCCAAGCCAAGCCACAGAGAGATGCTTCTAACCACATTGGTGATCCCAACCATTTGCATATGGTACCTGCAGTGCACACTACTACTATTTCTCAGGAACAAATCTCTTGCTGTTACTACAGGAAAGTTCAGTTCACACCCAGCATGGCTTTGTGTCGGTAGAAGATGATGAGAAAAGGCTGCGATGATGCCCTGAGCCCCTCACCGTGTCTCTAACGACCGCGACCCAAAATACAAAACTTATTCGTTCTTTGGGTAGCGCTACAGGCAAATTGTTCAATCAGCCTGTTCGCTGGTTGGTTTCTAGGCTGGTAAGCCCGGCTGGTGCTGGTTTATTGTGAGAGAAAAATATTGTACCATGGTTGATAAGCCCTGGCTGAAACCAACAAACGAACATGCTAAATACCTATTTTTGGTCTTCTCCAACAATAAGACCCAAAAAACAACCATTTCTGCAAATGGGTCTCCAGAAGAGATGATACTCAGATTTAGGTTATGCCTCTCCTGGCACTCAAAATAGGTCTTCTATATAAATACTCTGTTAAAGACTATAGATATTGTATTTTGGGTTTAGGTTCCCCTTGATCTCCTGTTGGAGACAGCCTCACCCTGAGGCCAGAGAGAGAGGAAGCTGAGAGCAGAAAAGGCTCCCTCACATCACATGGGTTGTTACTTGCAGTTACGGTCAGTGCTCTTGCCTCAGGAGTCAGGAACAGAACAGGTCGCCCGGGCACTTATCCCAGGATGACGCGAGGGATCAGGGCTTGGAAAACCGTTCTATCTGTTATTCCTCCTGCATTCCTGCATCTTCAGTTTTTATTTTCTTTAGTTGTTTTTAAAATTCATGTCACATCGAAAATTTAGATACTAATAAAGGACATTAAATATAGATTAATTACAAAACTAATTACATAGATAGAGGTTAATTTACGAGACGATTTTTAAAGCCTATTTAATTTGTCATTAGCACATGTTTACTGTAGCACCACGGTGTCAAATCATGGACTAATTAGGCTTAAAAGATTCGTCTCATAAATTAGTCGCAAGTTGTATAATTAGTTTCATAATTAGTCTATATTTAATACTCTATACACGTGTCTAAATATTCGATGTGACAGGAATTTTAGGATTTTTTTTCATGAGTGTAAAAATCTGTCCCGGCTAGTACTCCGTACGCGGCTAGCTGGTACTAACCCCGAGAAAGATACCATTTTTTTTCTGATTTGATTCATGTTTATCTTGGACACTTGACTCTGTCACTAGAATGTGGGCCCAGACAATAGCAAATGGCTAAAATGATAAGGAGGAGTAGTACTACTAGCTAGTGTGACTGAGTGTACATCCCTAGCTAGTGGTAAAAGAAAAACATTTTTTTTTCTTTAATCCCTTCCACCCTCGAATGAAAGCTGTGGATGATAGCAACACGCTGAGTACAGAAATTCAGGGTGCATACTTGGATTTTCCAATGAATTAAACAGAGGTAAATCGTAAATGTGAGGTTGTGAAGTCAAGCGGGCAAGCACGTACTACCTGGCCTACGCATGCAAGTAAGGTCCTGTTTGTTTTTTATGGCAAAACATTTTTTTTGGCAAATGGATCCAAACAAGTAGACTAAAAATAAACAAAAAGGGAAGACTAAAGTTGAGTCTATTCGCACCTTAATAGGTGCAAAACTGAGCTAAAAGCATGGTGGTGTGAAGGACACATTATTTTACACTTTTAGTTTTTTTTTTTGTCATGGATCCACACAAGTAAAGACTAAAGTTTAGCGACAAAAATTTAGGGTCTAAACTTTTGCGGACCATGGTAAATGATTTTTTTCCTGCATGGCTGGCTTCTCAACGGACAAAGGGTATGCATGAAGTAAATTCACTTGCCAACGAACCGTTGGCTCTCCAACAGTAGAATCAACAACGGGTATATGCGTACTGGCAGCGAGGTAAATATGCCAAGGACTAAGTCTTCCTTTTTTCCACGCCCCATTGATTTACCCAAGTAATGCTTGCTCCCGTTTTCACGCCAATTACAGTCCCTGCGATTTTTTAAATTCCGTTTCGTGCTATGGCATGATGTCAGTGTGTAGCAGCTGCAGGGCCATGAAGATTTTGCGTAGTGCTGGGTGGAAGAATTCATTGACCCTCTCTCACAGCTAGCATTGTTAGCGAGAGGACCTTAGTCTCAGGGGGTGTTTGGTTGCCCCTCTTAAATTTTAGTCGCTGTCTCATTGGATGTTTGGACACATGTATGGAGTATTAAATATAGACTAATTACGAAACTAATTATATAGTTTGCGACTATTTTACGAGATGAATCTTTTGAATCTAATTAGTCCATGATTTGATAATGTTTTGCTACAGTAAACACATGCTAATGCCAGATTAATTAGGCTTAAAAATTCGTCTCGTTGAGTACTGACGGATTATGTAATTTATTTTTTTATTAGTATCCGAACACCCCATACAACATCCTCTCGACACACGTCCTAAATTTTAGTAGCTAGATCCAAACACCCCTTTAGTTCATCATCGCACAGCGTTTGAAACTAACCTTTTGGTAGGCGTTTAGAAACGGATTTCGAGCACCCGTGATACATGTAAAAAATGACTGTCAACATATGTAGCATCAATTATGTTCAAATCATTCTAATTTTGGTCCCGGCAGAAATGTGCGCTCTGTCAGTCCTGCCACCTGCAACATGTCCACTCACCTCGTCCAATAATAATAGTTCGCCCCATTATTAGACAACTCCCTCCAAAATTGTTTTTCGAAATTACAAAAGCTCCAGCCAAAAAAATGGCATGACAAATCGAAAGATCTTTTTTTTTCCCGAAAGATCAGCATGACAAATCAAAACTGCTGTAACAGTGCGTGGCAATGATTACTGGAATATAAACAATCTCACCTTTTGTCGGAATCCGGATCACTCTCCGTCTCTCACTGAGAGTTGCAGTTGCTGGCTGCCGTTTTGGGGTCGACATGATGCATTTGCTTCGATTCGCGTCAATAATCTCTTCTCATTTCAGAAAAGAAAGAAAGAAAAAGGAGAGCCGATCGAACGAACACCAGTTAATTTGGATGCTCGTGTGTGTACGGTTTGCCTGCCCTTCTCTTCCGGTTAGCTTTGAGCAGCAGCAATTGCAGCAGCAAAGCATGAAGACAGCAGGCAGCTGCACGTACATAGCTCCACATGACTGTCCACCCAAAAAAAGATTTGGGCTGCTAATTCGCGGATCCAAATGGCCGCTTTAACCCAGCCACACCACACCAACCAGTCCTCTTCATCTGCACTGCAACGGTACGGTTTGGCCGCTAGGAAATATTGTAAACCCCCAGCTGCTCTATTGCCGGTCCAAAAAAACACAAGCTTTGTTAATGTTCACTAACCACCTTCCTGGCTCTTGCTAGTTGCCAGGACACAAACCAGTAGGCAGTAGCTAGCCAAGGTACACCGTGGAAAACTGGAAATTTTGCCCAAGGTACCGTGTACCTTGCTGGCCAGCAGCTTCAAAGTACGGTGAACTTTATTAATTTAGTTTTTTTTTACACCCAAGTACCCAACATACCTTGTCCATTCTGTTATCTAACATAATGAGCGCAGCAAAAAAAAAAAGAAGAAGAAGAGGAAGGAGGAGGAGGATTTGGAAGCGGTAGTATCAGAGGATTTGATTTGGAGGTAAAAAGTTCAAACTTATTCTGACGACACTGTACATCTTCCGAGCTGAGAAGATGTTTTGTATATGCTTGATGTGTACTGACGCATAATTTTATTGTCTCTTCAACTGCACAGTGCACGCCAAAAGAGCTCCTCCAAATGGCGCGCAGCACTAGCGGCTAATGAGGTGCGAGCCCGTGTGTGTGCTTACCTACGGGTCCGGATCCGGACGGGTGCAGCGGACACCAGCAAGATCAAGCAGGCAGCAGCCGTCGCTCTCGATCTGGGGCCCCGCTCGTCAGGCTTCCATTCCTTTCTTCAGACAACGAACCTGATGCTGTGTATGTTCGGTCGTCAGTGCGATCCGCTACGACAGATTGAAATAAACGACTGATTTGCCGTCAATGTGATCTTGTGACGATATTTAGAGAAGAAGGACGTTTTTTTTAACATCCTTATTATTGTCACGACATGAGTGTTTGGTTATGAATTAATTCTCCTACTTGAATAGTAACGGCCCGTTCGGTGTCATCAGGAAACGTAAAGCTAGCACACAGAGATGATGATGATCAAGTACATCATCGCAGGCCAGGGACCGGTCGACCGGATTGGATCGATTTTTCAGAGGTAACGAGAACGCATGATGATGACGATAAGTAGTGCGAGCCTTGGCATGCAAGCAACGTGATGGATGCTGCTAGCTTTTTACCGCTAACGAATCGAAGCCTAGCTTTTGTCCACAGCAAGGAATGGCTTAGGATGCCGACGTGACGTAAGGTAGCCATGCATCGGCGGCCCAGCTGGATGGATAGATAAATCAGGGAATGCATTCCCGAAGACGATTGTTCTGCATGCATGCTTTGCTTGCTTTCCGCATGCATAGCATAGGCGTCCCCAATCCTACGACGCCACGTACTGGTGGGACCCATCGTTGTCGACTGTCGACCGAGCGATGCAACGCCGCCGGCCGCCCGGCACCGGGATGATGATCCATGCATCTTTCCTTCACCACTTCACCAAATCACCAGCAGACCAGCTAGCTGATCTGATGAGGTTGAAAGGCCGAGACGGCGAGACCAGGCCGCGCGCCGCCTTGTGCCCAACACGCTTGCGGCTTGCTTCGGGATTATTACAATTTTATACGCCTATATTAAATTAGTTTATTAGTCGTCGCGCGAGCAAAAGGCTATGTGCGCTCGGGGTTCAAAATTTTAGCGAAATTTTAGCCGAATTTCGCGAAATTCGGTAATTTCGGTGGTGGCCAAAAGAAAACTCCGAATTTTTTTAATACACTAATACATGTGCTATATAACTCTAGACTTATATTTTTCTATTGTTTATATTGCATATTCTTCTATTCAAGTCATAAATCATACTAATATTTGTTTAGACCCAAAAATTTTTAGAAAAAAACAGACTTCATGTACTAATCTCTAAAAAAAATTTCGGCGAAATTTCGGCCGAATTTCACGAAATTCGATAATTTCGGTGGTGGCCGAAATTTTGGCGATACCGAAATTAAAAACCTTGCGTGCGCTGGCTAGCTCGCTCGTGTACGGCCGGGATGATCTCGCCCGGCGCCGGCAGTGCTGGCCGGCCGGGCCGACAGCCGCGCGCGTGAGGGGGACGAAGAGCTAGCGGATCGATCGATGGAGTGACCGTGCAACGCCCGCGCGCGTCTAGTCGTCGTCGATCGGCGACTGCGAGAGAAAAAAAGCGGGGCCGGCGGCCGGCCGGCCGGGGCCGTTGATTTTCTGCTCGCGCACGTACGGGCCCGGCCGGCCGCCGCCTTGAATATACACACACCTACAGCTAGCCTACAGGGGCTACAGCATGCAGCGCGATCGTCGCGCCCGGTTCCGGTCCTCGTCTGTGAGTGCACGGTGAACCCGGCCGGCCGCGTATCTGATCTGCGGCGCACGTGTAGTGCCATGCTTTAATTTGTCTGTCTGTCTCGCGGACCGACAACATGACACGGCCCGTGGGTGACCCCGCACCCACCAGAAGCTAGAAAACGGCCGCCGGGGATCGTCGATCGGGAGTGAATTGAAGACGATCGTCGACAGCTCCTGCCTCCGCAAGGACGAGCACGCGCTCCGATCCAGCGATGGAGATCGAGACAGCTAGCTGCTACGTACGGCGAGCCAATTGCATTGGCCGTGTCGTCTGCCGCGCGCAGCAGACGCGCGCGCACGGTTATTAGCTAGGTGCCCGGCCGGCCGGCCGGCCGGCACACCACCGGGCGTACAGCAGGCCGCCGGCCGGCCAGGCGTGTAATGAGCAATGAAACGTTCCGTGGAACGACGATATGGAACGGCACAGGAACGTAACAGATGATCGTGTAGCGCGTGCTGTCATCGACCGAGATCGATCAGTGTCGTCATTGCACATGGAGCGTACCGGATGAGCACCACATAAGCCTCGTGATCCCTGCACGCGGTACACTGTTATGGAAAACGGTGCATATATGTAAAGAAGGCAGCGCCTGTCTTTCGGGCCGGAGAAGAAAGCCTCTTGCTGCTGCTGCCGCCATTTGGAAACACAAGGATATATTCTGGCGTGTCGACGACGGGTGTGTACGGCGGGGCAGCCGTGACGAGTACGCATTCCATCTGATCTCGATGATAAGGCTTTAGAAAAGAGGTCGTATTCCGCATCATTACGACGGACAAATCGCGTATATGCTACTACCTCACGCCGGTGTGATATGATTGTCACGCGCAGCAGCCACTCATCAGCCGGCTCAATCATTTCTTCCAGGTCTTAGATCTAGATTTCTACTAGTAGAAAGACTCGAAGATAAACTACAGGTCGACCAGAGACCCAGTTGTATAATTGAGCAACTGACGGAATTCTATTTTTCAGCTCTGTGCACCAGCACTGTTCTAAAAGTGCAGCTAGTCACACAGGCCATTGCAGTGCTTCTTCAGTCCTACTGCAGTGGCCACTGGGACAGGAAAGGCATAGTAGCATCTGCCCATCAATTCAGATTTCAGAGTGTTAGCAGGCAGCCCACATATGCAGTAACTGCTGTGCTTTTTCCCCCTGATGTGGCAAATACTGGCTTCCAGGTCTGCTAGATCTACCATCAGTCCACTCTGATAGCATTGGCATCAAAAGGGCAACTGAAACATCGCAGATGCGTCGCGCATGCTACAGACTGCAAAACAAGAGAATAGTTTCATTTCAGCGCCAGAATTTGATCCCAAATGACCTGCTACGGCCCAACCATCACCAGCATCAGAACCTGACATATGTGTCCAAGTGGTAGCTTCAGGTTCAGTTCACCATATAACATAGGCACAACAAGCCCTAATCAGTCAAGTTTCGCAATCTTGGGCGACATACAGGTAGGGGTCCTGATCTGGTTGTGGGCAGTACAAATCATCTGCTGCTGGCCACGACAGTGCCGCCATTGGGGCTTCCTCGCCGTCGTCAACGGCGACGAACTCTTCGCCGTCGTCCAAAGTTGGTTCGGCAAATGGTGCGTCTAGGCTCTCCCAGTTCAGGTCGTCTCTGCAGAGAAGGCTAGGTTCTTCACTGACCCATTCATCCAAGACATCAATGTTGTCCAGGCTGATAGGATCTATGGCATCCTTAAGCTTACGCAGGTTCCTGCATGACAGCACTGAAGTGTAAGCAGCAAGTCAGGATGGTATACGTATATGATGTGGTTCCAGTCTTTGTACCTTTCTTGGAGCTTCAGATTGTACCTAACAAAGACAACATCACTTAACCTTGAACGCTCAAGCCTACTTAGCTTCCTGGAATGGAGATCTTTGAATGTATCCCAGCTCCTTTCGCACCCTGTTGCGCTGCAACATTGGCTGAGGACTCGGATTGCAAGCCTTTGAAGTTCTATAGTTCCATTACCAAAGTTGTCCCACCATGCAACTAAAAATAAACAATTATGTGACAACGTGAGATTAATGTATCCAGGCAAATATAATTCCATGGAAATTGGATTTTTTTTCCAGTTTTATTTAGGAAAGAGTAAATTTAAAGCACACCAATATTTGGCCTAATAATAGTCACAAACCAATGGAATACTTTCTGTTGCTATTTTACAAACCCAACAATACCTGGGGCCATTTGCGGATCTAGGGAGTGACGATGGTCCAGGGTCCACCCCAAAAATCCTCGGCCCAAGGCCCAGGTATGGGAAAAAAGAACTCAAGTGAGGTGGGAATACTGGTATTGTAATCTTCTTCCAACTAATGTAGCCATGTAAGCTTCTTTTAAGTCAAATTTCATACTTAACTGTTGATTTTAAGATGTTTGTAAGACACCTTTTTAATCTATCTTAACGTGCTTTAGTAAATTCTGTACTCATTGTATATTGGCACGTTACAATTTGCAGTACTTAAACCATTTATATCAAGTCATACCCAAAATCCTACATACGCCACTGGCTTCTTCCCATAAAACTGCAAATTTTGCCACTCGCTTTTTCCTACCCACCTGGATCAGTCGGAGGAAAAAGAAAACAGAACATATTTCCGCTTGCCACCTCGACTGGGTCCAGGAGAATTCTTCATTGTTATCCTCATCATCATATACTAGATTAATTTCACTCACAAAATTTAAAAATCAATTATGTTAATGCAGCATATACCCTGCCTGGCAGCCAAAATGGGTTGCCTTTTGGTGTGTCCCTGTGACATGTGGTACCAGGTAGACATGAAATGGAGTGAAGCAAAATGTTGTAGTTCTATGAGCAAGCCTCAATTATTGATGGGTTTGTGACTATTGGTATCTTTATGTAATTTACTCTGTAGGAAAGTTCAAAACGAAACAGTAGCAACGAGTCTCATAACATGGAAGTCATTCTTACCGGGATTAAGTTTCTCTCTTTGACGAATTGCAATTGGAAGGCCAAAGTCACCAGTTGATTTCTTATATTCCTCAAGCTGAAGAAATATCTTATCTTGGACATCGTCATCAGGGACCAAACTAGTGATTGTCTTAATAAGGCCCCTAAATGCATAGCTTTGCATCTTAAAAGAAGGGCTAAAGTAAATACAAGGATTGAAAAAGCATCCTGCTGCATGCAACGGGCTATGGAGCTGCTTCTCCATCCTCGCATCAATTACTCGCACATATGGCCCATACAGACAGGCCTTGTGCATCATCCTTGCCCTTATTGACTCCTTTGCCTTTTCCATTGCATCATAAAGATAGCCCATGGAAGTTTTTTCATTACTATCCACCAAGCGCAGAACACGCAACAGGGGCTCAGTGACCTTAACAACATGTTTGCTCTTGGTCCAGAAGTCAACATCTTTCATAATAATAGCTGTGACATCTTTTCCAACACCACCTTTAGCATACGTTGATTTCACCCATTTGTTGCTGGTAACCATTTGGCGGAGCTCTTTCTCAAATTTAACAATGCTTTGGAGACTAAGAAAATGAGTAGCAAATCTCGAGATGCCAGGACGACACAGATCTCTACCATTTGTGAACTCTTTCCTCATTAAAGACAAAACCCAAGCATGATTATATACAAACTTTGTTATCTTTCTGGCTTTACCTAAAGTTTCATTGACCATAGGAAAATATCTAGGATCAGCGAAATTCTCCAACATCAAGTCAATGCAGCGCGCTGCACATGGAGACCAAACAAAAGTGCCATATCTTTCCTCCAGAACCTTAACAGCAGCCTTATATCTTGCATCTATGTCAGTGATAAATTGAACAATGTTTTGTGACCCAACTTCTCTAATAACTTGATCAAATATCTCAAGTAAATCAGATTTCTCCGTCGAAGTATCTACTGACTTTAAAAACATAGTACCTCGTGGGCAGTATACAAGAAAATTGATTATAGAACCCTCTCCATAGTCCTTTTGTCTGTCAGCAATAATTGAGCAACCATGTAAGCTCCATTCTTTCTTTAGATCATCCAGATATTGACGAATGTCTTGAGCAATTTGTTTCAATAATGGATTACGTAGGTCATGATAAGATGGTCCCTTGAAGCCCAGTCCAGCAGATATTATTGCTTCTAGCATAGGCTGATAGAAAGGAGAATTCGCTGCACTAAAGGGTACATCGGCATCATACCACCATCTAGCCATAGCAATTATAGCTTCATGTAACAGATCATTTGGAGCTTCTGTACCATCTACACCATGTTGAAGTTGAACCATGTCTTCTGAAGTCATAAATGTGCCACTGCTTGGCTCTGAACCCGTGGTAGTTTGCGGAGGAAAGTATCCTGTTCTTCGCTTCCTTGATGGTCTGAATAGGCTTTCAGAGCCTCCCTCAGTTGAGAAAATAGCATCTGAAGAATCTTTGACGCGTGAACTGCAGGCATCTCTAGTTTCGTACCTTCTTTCTTCATTTCTCCACTTCTCATGAATTTGTTGTATTATCTGACGTTTCACGTCATCAGGCACCTTCTTGCAAGATTCAACTTGGCCTGGAACTCCAGCAAGATGATATTTAAAGCGAGTAATCCCGCCGCCTCCAATCTTTTTGCCACAATGAAGACATATGATGGCATTTCTTGAACTGGCATCCACTTTTGCGTGAACCCAAGCAGAATCCAGTGGCCTCGAAGAAGCTGAAGGTGATGCCATCAAGGTGACTCCAGTTGATGCGGTACCAGCTACCTCAGTTCTAATAAAGACAGAATAAAAAAAAATATTTTAGAACTATTACCAAACATGAAACATCAATTGTGTACCATTACACATTTGTTCCATGATTAATCAAAGATTACAAGAGCACTACACTTTTCATAGGATAATAACTCCAGCAGAGCACATATCCAGCAAATAAGCTGAACACTCTTACATTTTATACACAGTCTACTACGCATTTGTTCAAATTAAAAAAAAACAAATGAAGCTAGTAAAAATATTTATATATGTGTTCATTGCACAGCCTAGGATACAGCACGCAAAATCAAAGTCTGGAACACCACAAAAGTGTGCAGTCCTTCACTTGTGGACCCGTGGGGTTAACTATGGTGGCTTCATTTACAAGGTTAGGCTAGGAAAAGAAAAACAACAACCTGATGATTCAAGGCATTTCGCTGTAATTAGAACCAGTTACAGCTTAGATGAAATGCAGCCAAGATTATATAGTCCATGACTACTCCGAACTTGCGAACAATCCAGGCGGTATCCGGCGATACCTGACCGCGCGTGATGAAAACCGGCCGGTTTCGAAAAAATCCGATCAAAACTTGAGCACTTTTTTCTGGTATGAAATACACAAGCTACTGGAAAAGTACAGAATTGAGGTATAGAATAGTGTACACAGCCTCACCTCTCTTCAGTCATCAAGCGGTCGAAGTCGCCAAGGTCGAAGGCTTCGTCCTTGGGGGCGAGCTCCCCCAGGCGGCAGATCTGGTCCGCTAGGTCGGAGTCGGAGAGAAGGAAACCGGCGGGAAGTTGTGAGGAGTCGGGCGAGAAACCGGAAGTCATCCACAGCGGTGCTGTTGGGTTTTGGGAGGACTGGGGAATGGCCGAATAGCCGGGGTCAGGGTGGGGCTGGACCTGGACGGCGGCTACCGGAGAAGATCGGCGAGGTTTTCGTGGAATCGGGCGGCTGCCGCGGCGGTTTCCATCGGGGGTGGGCCGGTGGGCTACCCAATATAGTCGACGTGTATTTGCGGCCTTGCGGGCGGAAGCAGGTTTTTAGTATTTCTGCTTCTCACTCATAAATTTGAAGAATACTATATTATTTTTCTAATATTAGGGCTTAGCCAAATTATTATAATTTAAACTATACATAGAATTATTATAATTAGGATTATGAATTATAATCGGAGTGTTTGTATCTTTGGAGTATTTTGATAGATCAAATAGGGTCTTAGTTCAATAGTATCATTTTTAGGGCCTGTACAACTTAAGGAAGCTAATAGGCCTCTAATGATCGTACGCAATCTAACTCACCCATTTTTAGCTCAAACACATACTCCAAACAAATTCAGCACATATTTTTTGAGGCCCGATTCTTATATTTTGTAGACCAACATTCAGGAACCCATAATGGCAACAAATATACCAGTAAAATATAAAAGACATATACAACAAATAAAAGTAAAACATCAATTTTATATCAGTCGATGGGGTAATATAGACTTTTACTTCATTTAGGGCAATATTTTGCATCGGTCATACCGAAATATGTTGAACAATGTCCCTGACAGAGCCCTGATTCAAAACATTGGTCGAGTTTATTATAGTTGCTATCCCAAGTCCATAAAAAGATTACAGAGGACAATTTGGCAAAAATCCAGGGATAACATGGGGCCCTGATCACCTAAAACTCCATCAGATGGAGTAACCAGCTGAAAAAAAGGAACTCATGCTATTGATTCTTTCAGAGCAAATGTTAAAATGTTACACAAATAGGTGAAAGGAAAATGCTCTGGTTCACCACCCTTCATCTTCTAGAGGTCAGGTTGGCATTCATGTTGGTGGCTGCCAAGTCCCTGGCTTGAAAGTGGCACCAGTTCCTGTTGGTTCAGATGACCTGAAGACAAATAAACACGAGCTTGAAATTAGAATTAATGTAATCAGACGAAGACTCGTGCAAAAGAAAAAACAAAGATAAAGACAATAGCAGATTGTTGTTTCTCATGCAGTTCCTATATCAGCTGGAGCCATGAATAAATCGATGCACTTTCAATACTTCTGCAATACCCAAATTGAAGTTTGACCGAGGTGTCCAGAACGTATTGTCAGATCCAGTAAAAATTACCATAAAAAAAAGGGCGTACCCAGTGCAGAGAGCTCCCGCTCTGTGCGGGGTCTGGGAAAGGGTGTTAGTGGCAAGCCTTACCCTCGCCTGTGCAATGCGAGGAGACCGCGACTCGAACCCGGGACCTTCCGGTCACAGGCGGTAAGACTCTACCGCTTGCACCAGGCCTTACCATGATATTATAATATCCAACTTTAAAAGTTGAACTTCATTTCTATATTTAAGTTTGGTAAATTAACTTTATCCTCGTGTACACGGGCATGCACCCACACGATGCTTTAAACATAAATTAACAGCATAAATGTTTTACTCCCGTTGTTCCAAATTATAAGACGTTTTGGCTTTTCTAGATACATTACTTTTACTATGTATACAGACATTTTTTTGTGACTCTATGTATACAGACATAGTGTATATCTAAGTGAATAGCAAAAGCTATGTACCTAAAAAGGCCAAAACGTCTTATAATTTGAGATGGAGGGAGTACCACAGAAGATTGCAAAACCATGCTGAATGTTTGAAGGCAGATAAAAAGCAAAAGGCAGGCACAAGAGCATACAGTTGGCCATTGATGGTACTATTTACTTAAATAAAATGGCTACAGAGTAAATAACATGTCATCACAATAACAAAAAACATTCGCAGAAAGAACTTTGAGATGGAAATCATGGAATGCACCTCTCATTGTCTGTCGTAGCATCTTCTGTATGAGTTGAGTCCTTAGGCCTAGATACCTCCTCAAGTCCTAAAGTGTTAACTAAAATGTCATCATGCATTTCAAAAGTAGTCGCACTTATATTCCCAGAGAGAAACATAGTTAAATAAGGTAATGTTACCTTTCTGCTGATCTGGAGGAGTACCAGAGAACTGCTGCTTCACGAAACTTTGGAGATTTGGAGATTCGGCTTTCCCTGAATTTGGAGGAACATCAGCAGTCAAACAATCAGGGGGAGAGAAAAGAAAGCATTATGAGATTTCTTTCCCCTTCACCAACACAACAGGGAGAAACTAAAATGGAAAATTAACTGATAATATGAGGAATTGTATAACTGTCAAGTATCACGACAGGGTATCAAATGATGTCAAAATATCATATCCCTTTTGTGGTAAATATATTAGATATATAAGAGAAACAAAAAGAAAAGAGTGAGTAAGAGATGAAAGTGGAATTGTGATACAGGAAGCATACTAAACAATCCACGGAAAGCTGTAAGTGCATATAAGCAAGTATTGAAGTACAAGGCACCAGAAAGAACGTACCAATTTTCTTGACTAGTCGGGTACCGGTTTTTCTTTCCTCTTCTTCTTTCTTTTTGAGAACTTGATTGAACACATAGTGGAGAAAAACACAGATTATTGGCCATCAAACTAAAAAAAGATGACAGCTTTATGAATAACCAAGGCTAATGCAAAA
This sequence comes from Miscanthus floridulus, assembly GCF_019320115.1. Taxonomy (NCBI): domain Eukaryota; kingdom Viridiplantae; phylum Streptophyta; class Magnoliopsida; order Poales; family Poaceae; genus Miscanthus; species Miscanthus floridulus. The sequence continues at coordinate 113,375,485 of NC_089582.1, forward strand.
TTACATGCATGAGGATCTTGATTCTTGAAAGAAACAAAACTTAAAAGAAGCTGTGACACCATAATAGCAAACATATGCTGGTACGAATAGGATCTTTTACTGCACTACAAGTCTGCAACTAGAATGAAAGCTTCATAGCTGCAAACGTATCCAGTACATTATATTGTAACAACTGTTCTCTAAAAAAAATTAAGGCCATAAACAATAGGACAGCACTTCCAACATGTTTTCCATGGATTAATTTAAATAGATATAGCAGGCATCACCGCATCATCGAAATTTGGCTCATGAGTAGGCATGCAAGTTTTGCTTTCTTTGGGACATCAGATCAACCCAATACTCAATTGAACTAGTCCAGATTTCAAAGGAAATGAATTGAGATAAAAATTAACTAGCAGACTGACCCACAACTACTTGGTGTCAGCGCTTGAATCCCTAATCATGAGGTTAACAAACCAAATTTTAAGTGCACGACAACGAAAGCTATCCTGTTACTTTTCCAACCACCAATCACACCCCACAACTGAATATCAACGTTAACCTTCTAATTCATGGATGGAATGCTTGCAAAGTTGTAATAGAGATCAAAGTTTGCAAGTGATCATGTTTCATCCAACCATGTTGAGGATTCCTGGCACAAAATATGATACAATTTCTATTTACACAATAAGAATTTAGCATCAAATACAAGAAACACATATATCTGACCAGCATTTTATTCCATTTCTCTTAGTTTTATCCAGTGAATGGTATGGAAATTAGCATAGAGTGCATACGATGATACATATTGGCTACCATAAAGTAGTTGAGGCAATTAGCATGGATTACTCAACTGCCAATGCCTATGACAAAGTGTTTGGACTCTTGCTCAGCGCAGCAGCATGCACAATGCACAGTGAGGCTTATTAGTAAAATCATACATGAGTACGCAAGTAGGAAACGTCATATACATACGTTCAATATTTTGCTTGACACGTTCACGCCTTGCCTCCAGCTCAGCCAGTTCCTGAAAGGAGCAACGATACATCAGCATCAGATGCAATGATCATGTTGCTCTCCTTGCTAAGTTTGAATTGATAATATAATAAAGAAAAACTTAGAAGGACAATGTGCTGTCTCACATTCTTGCTCTTACCTCTGGTGTTGGAGCTTTCTTCCTTTGGCCATTCAGCCAGCAAATCCACTCGACTACAAGCACGACATAACTATGAGATGCTGTATATGCACACAACAAATCCAAGCATATAATCTAGAATCAAGGCCACAATCCATACATGCCTGCAAATACGGTGTCGTATTAGTTAAATTGGGTTTCTCCATTTCTTCAATCACAGTATCACATTCACACCACAAAATCCTCATCGGAAAAATGAGCAGGAAGGGAGGAAGGTAACCTGGAACGGTGGTCGAGTCCTGGTCGGCGCCCTTGAACTCCACCCACCGCCTCTCCTTCACTGTTCACATGTTCCGCAATCAAGAACAACATGAAGAAGAAGCAAAAGCAAAAGCATCGAGATTTGCTTAGCCGGCATTCACGTGCCTTCCTCCTCCTTCCCAGAGGAGACCAGGAGCGGGGAAACTAGAGGCAAGCCCGTGCAAGAAGGGGGAAGCAGGTTCCAAAAAAAAAAAAGAGAGAGAAGTGGGAAGCAGAGGGACAGGATGAGCGGGGTGGACGGGGACACGTACTGGCGCGGTCGACCTCCTCGACGCGGGTGAAGTAGCGGTTGCCGGCCTTGTCGACCCCCACCTGCGTCCGCGATTGGAACATGCCGAGCAGCCGCGACAGCAGCCGCTTGGACATCGCTGCTTCCGAATCTTCCCCGCTCCCGCCTCGCTAGAACAGGTCGGCGCGTCCCCTCTTCGTCGCCTGCGGCTCGCCGGAACCGGTCGCCACCTCCGTCTCCGATGGCCGTCGGCCTGCCGCCAGCGAATCAGTCTGGGTGTCTGGTCCACAGACGGCCCACTACACCATAGCTCAAGTGGTTATTAGGTTGGGCTATGTTTGGGCCGTTTCCAGGATAGGACTTGCAGCCCATCGCGCAGGACGAGAGCCCGAAGCTGGGAGCTTTTGCTAAAAAAGAAATATATATTTTTCTCTAACAATATATATATATATATATATATATATATATGGCGGTGGAATCAGAAGAGAGCCCCAAGCCCCAAATCGTCGGCGGCGCCGACGCGATCTGCGCACCTGCGCTGCGCTCCTCTCCTCGTATCGTATGCTCAAAGGCCATGCGGCGGCACCAGCGGCTTCGCCGTCCCGGAATCCAAGCGCGCGGTATGCTTCCCTAGGTTTCTCGGTTTTTGTTTTTTTTTCTCTCATTTGAATACGGCTGTAGTATCGGCTCATATACAGACTCATATCAACCCTACATACGTACACCACACTCACACTATACATATACAAATAAATCCATAACTATACTCAGATCACTAGATCACGTCTTTCGTAAGATCACCAGGTCCATCCGTAGGCGATGGGACACGTCACATTCCTTTATGGCTCGATGTGAGAGGCAACCTAATTTATTTGGGGTGAACCCCGATGAGAAACGCAGTTGCGATTCCTAGGATTTGACCCGCGCCGGCTGCAAGCCCACCGGCTGTGCTAGCCATCCGAGCGCTGCTCGTTCTCCGGTTTTTGATCTTTGGTCTACCTCCGTGGGGCGCCGTGGCGTCTACAACCTGTGTTCAGATTATTACTCCATGATAGCCATGCATGGGGAGAAGATAAACATACATACATGTTTGGTTTGGTTGATAACAAAATTGTTTTCTGTTTCTTACGCAAAAGTTCGATAGAATAAACAAATCAATGTATTTAGTTAAAAGAAAAGTAAACCAGTCACTGGTAGAGAACCGAGCTTTACTCCCGGTGGGGAACCCCCTCTAGTCCCGGTTCCCCACCCGGGAGCAAGCATCCGGGACTAAAGGAGGGTCCTTTAGTCCTGGGTCAGGAACCGGGACTAAAGGAGGACCTTTAGTCCCGGTGGGTAACACCAACCGGGACTAAAGGTGCCTCCTGACATGCCACGATGGCCGGCACCTTTAGTCCCGGTTGGTAATACGAACCGGGACTAAAGGTTTTTTTCTTTTTTCTTTTCTTTTCATTTTTTTTGTTTTCTTTTCAAAATAGGTTTTCGAAGTCATATTGTACGCTGCTAATTATACATTTATACGCGCATATAGTATGTTTCGGTTCAAGCACAATGAATGTATTAAATCACACAATTCAAGCATAGAAATATATATATATATATATATATATATATATATATATATATATATATATATATATATATATGCATGCATGCATCATATATATATTTACATGCATGCATGCATATGTGTATTTTACATTATATTATTTCATGTGCATATATTACAAAAGATTGCATTATAGTTGTTGTGACATAACAAGTTTCTTCTTATCCTCTAGCTTGGCTTCAATGGCAGTGTTGGGTCGAAGTAGAACTCGCCCTTGGAATCGATGACCTGCTCATTAAAAAATCCGGCTATAGACTCTTGAATTGCTTTGATTTGGTCTTGCCGTATGACCTTTTCCTCCAACCATCGAGTCTACATGTTTGAATTAAAGGAAAATAAATTAATATATGTACATATATATATATATAAAGACATAGTAACACAATCAATAATAATAATTAAATGAATATATAGTGTATTTTTAACGTACTTTGAGTCTCTCTGTAGGAGTTCTTTGGGAGAGCACCTTGATAAACTTGCAAACATAGTAACTACAGTAGTTGTTCCCCTGTTCCTGCCTCAGACACCACTTTACGAGAAAAAGATTTGTCATCCAATCTGGTGATCCGGTGAAAGCTATATGTTTAATTAATAAAGATGATGCGATTCAGGAGACTTACTTTCAATGGGATTACATTCAGTGGCGCTTTGCATTTTTCCATGTGTTGCTTCTCAATAAAGGTTTTTCAAACACTACCCAATAAAAAATTTGTCACGTCATCAAATATAGTTAATCATCATGTTTGTGTGTATATATAGTTGCTAGAGATCCCAAAATTACCTCTGGATAATATCTATCATATCTTGGTAGTCTTGTTGTGGTTTTCTCATCGAGTCATAGATTATCAAGTGACTTTTCACCAGATCGATGTCCATCAATATCCAGTGATTGCTGCATGTGTTTATAGGATATAACGCATAACACTCATTAATTAACTAGAATCAACATATGAGCCATTAAGGCTATGATCGACATGATTAACACTCACTTGAAGTTATAGGGAAAGAGTATATCCTTCTTGTGGCGTTGGTTCACTAAGAAGTTCATGAGGTTACTCTCTGACTCAGACTTCCAATTAGTCATTGGAGTAATTGGGTCTTTGAATACTATATGGGGATCAACAAAACTAATTTCATTGCAGCCTTCCTTTCTGAGCTCTGTCATTGTAAATCTGCATATATATAGTACTTGTTAGGATAATTTATATGCATATACACACATATGATGAGTTTAATAATAGATCGAAAGAATTATTACTTACAGGCAATATCAGCTAATGATAACTTTGTCCAGAGAGGTCAGGTGGCATAATTGATGAAATTCTGCAAAGTCAACATACATAACATCATCGCCACGGAACCAATGTTCGTCTCTAATTCTGACACCAACGCAGAAGTCTCCACTGGTAGACGCCTGCATGTACCACTTATTTAGCAGGTACATTTGCGTCCCCAGATCAGATAAGGCTTGAGGGTTGTATAGACTCTGGCCTAGTACAAATTTTTTCTTCCAAATATCAACCTCCGCCGCACTCTCAATATTTCCATCACCAAACATCTGGTAAAGGTCGAGACCAGTCTCATCAAGAAATTCACCAAGGTGATCCAAATCGACATCCGGAGGTATGTTTGCCTGATGCATTAATCCTAAATTCGAACCATATTCATTACCAACAACTAGCGGGGGGATTGATTAGTGCGCTTGTTGTCCGAGTTGGGCAACTCCTTTCCCTGCCCGCTTCTTTTTCTGTGCCGCCTCAATTGACTTGGTGAGAGTGCAGTCATAGTCTGATAACGTTGATTTGGACGGCTTACGAGATTCCCGCTGTTGATGCTGGTAAGAAGTCACCTTTTTTCTTAAAATATCCGGAGCTACGAAGAAGTACGGTTTCTCTGGGTTTCTCCTTGCTTCTTGATTCATTTTAAGTTTGTCATAGAATCTAGATATGTCTTTTTTATATGCATCAGTTCCTTCTTCCTTCTCTTTAGATATTATTTTGGGAATAGCCCTTGGTTTCACGGTGGCTTTCTTTGCAGGCGGGGACTGGTTCTTCGTTTGAGGGGCTGGCCTCTTGCTAGGCTTCTTGGTAGGCAGGGGCGGGGGAGGCGTTGGAGACTTCCTTGGAGGTGTTGGCAGCGGCGTTGGAGACCTCCTTGGAGGTGTCGGCTGCGGCGTTGGAGACCTCCTTGGAGAGGGTGTGGATGCAGCCTCGTCTTCCAACACAATGTCATCGTACAGAGCACTATGATGATCTGGCGATTGAACAATTGGATTTAGGTTGGGGGAGGATCTGCTACAAAAAAAGGAATGACATATTATTATGAGCAGATTGTTAATTATTTAAGCCAATACAAATTAATGATGTAGTGTTTTCATCCGCACGTACCTATGGTGAGGTAGTTCAGGAGGAGGTGGAGCCGACATCCCTGGAATGATGATGTAGCGCTTGCGCCATAGAATGAATGTCTTCTCCGCTTCTCCTAGAGTCTTCTCGCCATCACCTCCAGGAATGTCAAGAGGCAAATCACTAAAACCTTTTTCAGCTTTATCTACCGAGATAGTGGCATATCCTTCTTGGATTATATTCCCATGAATCCTTGGTGTCTTGGTTCGGTCGATAGGATTAACAAGACCGATAGCCACCTTGATTGTGGAATTCTCCTTCGGAATGTGTAGCTCACACGTTGTACAAGGTTCAGTGATGTCATCCACAGGGAAGCGCAGTCCTGTGTCCCCTTAATTTGGTATCTCCGTGGAAGCGTAGCTGCTTTTCAACTGAACAGATTGGCTAATGTTGATTCCTGGCTCTGATGCCTGCTTGCTTGCACTCACTGCTATTTGCACTTGCCTTTTGATTTCCTCCTGCATTCTCGCTTCAAGGTTTTTTTCCCGCTCCTGTGCTTCACGCACCGCTTCCTCCAACCTCTGGAGCCGGTGTGCCTCTTCTTCCTTCTTTCTCTGGCGACTTCTGTAGGAAGGTCTGTCCTGAGGGAATCCATGCTCCCATGAGACACTTCCTTTGCCTCTAGTTCGGCCACCATGTTCAATAGTCCCGATGGCGTATGTCAGCTCATCCTTCTCTCTGTTGGGCCTGAACGCACCACTAGCAGTAGCTCTCTGAGCATAAAACAATCTTTCTGCTGCTTCTTGCAGTCTTGCGCCATAAACGCACTTCCCTGTCTCCTGGTCTAGTGTTCCCTCATGAGCGAAAAACTAATTCTTTGCACGTTCTCCCCACTCGAGTGATTCTGGTCTGATACCCTTGGCAAGAAGGTCTGCTTCCATTTTGTTTCACTTCTTAATGGCAGTCGGGTAGCCACCTGATCCCAAGGTATGGTGGTATGTCTTCTGTTGGGCATTACATTGGTTCTTTATCACCCGACTCACACCCTCTTCCGAAGTTTTGTACTATACAAACTTATCCCAATAGGGCCTCTGCTTTGAGATCGGGCCTGAGACAGTAAAATCTGGTGCTATGTTCTTCTTGACATACGTCGTGTATAGGTGTTTCTTCCAAGTCTGAAACTGGGTGGCCATCTTCTTCATTGCCCAATCCCTAACTCGCTCCTTCAATTCATCACCATCTATTATATCATCATAATCATCTGTTTGGAGCGTGAAATGTACCAAGACATCATTCCAAATTAATGCCTTGTCATGATCGGAGACAAAACTGATATGAGGAGCATTGGTCTTCTTCTTCCATTCACGGGTACTAATCGGGAGCCGGTCCCGTACAAGGTAACCACAGTGGTGCACAAATTTCATTTTATTCGGCCCCCCCGGTTCTCCTGTATCCACATTGAACTCTGAGATGATGAAGCGACCCTCCAATGGCTTTTTGGGACCTCGAACATTTTTACTCTTCGTTGTAGTTGTTGATGTCGATCCAGAGGGCTACAAAACATAAACATTATTTTTAATGTCATGAGCACACATAAGACATATGATAATATATATATATAGCTAATAATAAAAAATATATACTTGGCCAATATGTTGTTGCTCATTTTGTTCAAGAGCTAAGTACTGACTCCCGTCATCTACATCCTCTTGCACGTTATTTTTAGCACCATCATCGCCGGCAACTTGAGTGCCAGTGTTGATCAAATTCATCATCAACTCCTCCTCATCCATATTTCTCGGGTCGGCCATCTAGCTTCAAAAAACAAAACCAATATATAGTACGTCAAATCTTTGCTTATTACATGCGTAAAATCTACAAACAATATGCATTATTAAATCTTGCCCCTCGATCACGGACGCAATTCGCCACACTAGGACAAACTACGTCGGTACTAGGGCGAATTAGGGCACGAGAAAGGGCGGTGTGACAAGAGTGGCGGTGCTCCACTCCGCCGTATATATGTCTGTACACATGGGTGAACGAGGGCGGCGGTGCTCCGCCGTATACATAGAAACACATGGACGAAATGCATATGAATACAAATGACGTATATATATGTGTCGGCGCGGTGGCCGGTGTGCTGACGACGATGACGTGAGGCGGGCCGGCGTGCTGACGACGACGACGACGTGAGGCGGGCCGGGGCGGTGTCGGTGCGTGATGTTGTGATCCTATGTACCATGTGATCAACCATGTAGTCATTCATCATATGAGAAAATTCTATGTTAATAATATAAGTATAAGTCATTATGAAATGTAAGTATATGTGTCTTATTGCTCATATAACCATTACTATTTCCGAAATGATAAGAATTTATTTTCTTCTTCTACAGGCGATCTCTGATGCTATGATATAAAGTTTGAAGATAGTCTTCCCGGAAAAAAATATGTAATGCTCATATTACTTTAGCAACATTAATATATTATATCTGTATATTCAAAGTTCACAAATGAAGAAACATGTGATATTTTTGATAAACTAAAAAACGCTTAGTTTACAAACTGGGTATCAAAATTGAGTTCCTATTTGACCATTATACCATTATATATCCTACAACAAATCCTTCAAAAAAAAGACCCTACATGAATATATTTGGATAAAATTTCGTTAATAAACATTGATCTATGAAGATAGAAAAAAATCTTCTATTGAAACTGCATCTTGAAATAATGGCATATCATATAGTGATGAATGTATGGCGGTTGATGGGCTGGATCATTAGCGGATGGTTCGTAGCGTTGTTTCCAAATAATATATAGCGTGTTTATTATACAAGCCATGGATTTACATCGATCTAATTAATTTCTAAAGTAATTTCATTGGTGATCCTTAATTATACTTGTCATTTAGAGTTCCAAATATTCAAAACTTGCCTTAAGATATGTTTTTATTTAAAATTATTTAGAGTTCCAAATATTCATTTTTAGTTTCTAGATTTTATGATTCAAAATTTGGAATTTTCAATCGACCTCGACCGTTGACATGGCTTACACCAAAGTTGTAGTTTTCGACGTGATCTATAACTCGGCAGTGGAGGGCTCGGACGAATGTACAAAGAGATCAACGAATATATCACCTCGAAGCTCGGCAGTGTACGTACTGGAGGGCCTCGGGCCGGCGCGGTGGGGCAACGCGCGGTGGAGGGCCTCGGGCGCGGAGGAGGGTGCGGTGGAGGGCCACGGGCAAGCGCGGAGGAGGGGCACGGGCGCGCGCGGTGGAGGCCGCACGAGGAAGAAGACGGCGGCGCCGGTGTCACGGAAGGCGAACGGATACGGCGCGAGGAAGAAGAGGGCGGCGGTGTTTGACGAGGAAGAAGACGAGCGGATCGATCTGCCAGGCGCTGGAGGTTATATAGTAGAGGAGAATTACTCCCGGTGCCAGCCACCAACCGGGAGTAAAAACCCTTTACTCCCGGTGCGTATTACCAACCGGGAGTAAAGGTGCCTTTACTCCCGGTGCGTGTTACCAACCAGGAGTAAAGGTATACCTTTACTCCCGGTTGGTAACACGCACCGGGAGTAAAGGCTTTTTTTTGGCGGGCCACGAAACTGCAGCCCACCTTTACTCCCGGGTGGGCTTCCCACCCGGGAGTAAAGGTGGCCTGCAGTTTCGTTTCCTGCCTGTTTTAAGCAATAGTCTTGTTAAATACAATAGAAACGCAATAGTTTTTATTAAATACATAGTAAATTAAATAAAAGGCATAAAATTATTTTGTTAAAAATATGAATTTTATTTTTATTTATTGCACATAGGAAAAATCGATAACCTAACTTTTTTTATTTTTTGTTAGAATTATAAAACATAATGTAACTAATATTTATTATTTCGTTAATGCAAAAATGTAGTGTTTAATTAAAATTATTAAAATTATTGGTTTTGGACAGGAAATTTGTTTTCACATCATTTTGCATGTTCTTTGTTTCTGAACAGACGTTTCAAGCGTGGTATTATAGGAGCATACCACATAACCTTGGCAGGGATTTTCTTACGTGGACGTTCGCCCTCAACATCACCAGGGTCATCTCGCCTGATCTTATACCGCGACGCATGGCATACCGGGCATGCATCCAATTTCTCGTACTCTTTGCCATGGTATAGGATGCAGTCATTAGGACATGCATGTATCTTCTCTATTTCTAGCCCCATAGGATAGACAACTTGTTTTGCTTCGTAGGTAGTGGCGGGCAATTCATTGTACTTCGGAAGCATCTTCTTTTGGATTTTTAGTAACTCTCCAAATCCCTTGTCAGATACACCATTCTTTGCCTTCCATTGCAGCAATTCTAGTGTGGTTCCCAACTTTTTCTGCCCTGCATCACAAGTTGGGTACAACAATTTCTTGTGATCTTCTAGCATCCGCTCGAACTTGATCTTCTTCTTTTCACTTTCACATTCTCTTTGTGCATCACGAATGACCTGACAAAGATCATCAGCCGGCTCATCTTCTGCGGCTACCTCTTCTTCAGCTTCTCCCATTGCAGTATCATTGAAGCACGTACCATCAGGAATAATATCATTGTCGTCCCATTGTTCTTCTTCATCTTCTTCCATTACAACACCGGTTTCTCCGTGCTTTGTCCAACAAATATAGTTTGGCATGAAACCCGACTTGAACAAGTGTGAATGAAGAGTCCTTGAGCAAGGATATTCCACCGTATTCTTACATATGGCACATGGGCAGCACATGAAACCGTCGCGTTTGTTTGTCTCGGCCGCACGTAATAAAGAATGCACGCCGTCAATGAACTCTTGTGAGCGGCGATCAGCATTATACATCCAATGACGGCTCATCTGCATTACATGACATAAATATCATATTAAAACCTAGATCATAATTAATTATTTATACAACATGCGTGCCACCACAAAAGATACAAATTTATGAAAGCATCGCTACAATGTAGACAATCCCAACTACCACTAAAAGAACTAAAGCTAAAATACATTTCAGGAGCACAAGGATTTCGCGACCAATCTCAACTAAAACAGACAGATCCTCCGATTGTGCAACATCTTTGGGCTTCTTCGGCTGGATCACTGCCTCATTAGCCGCCGTATTTGCCTGTTGTGCAAGATATTTTTGCACGAGTTCAACATACTCTTCCTCCCAGTAGAAGCCTGAACATCGTCCACTGCCATCCCACTGAAATTAAAACAAAAAATTAGAACTTTAATCACAACCATCATGAAAATAGGTATAAACTAACCATAATCATTAAATACGATAAAATAACTCACATTGCGATCCGGACACTTGTAGAAGATACGATCCTTGTTGGGACCCTCCTTCTTCACTCGGTACTCCATTACAATCTTCGTCTCATCACGACACTTGCCGCATAGAATGAGAGGAAGGCCTGGCCTAAGTCGCTTTGGAAACCCATGAGAGGCCGAGGACCCGGAAGCAGTTGCCATCTACTCTCTATACTCATTTTTTAATACACTATAAATTTCTTCTTTTATAAACAAATAAAATTAACAAACTATAAAATTATCTAGATCTCTAAACAATGATATTTTTAATGGTCATTGTGTTCTCGTCTTTTACTGCGGCAGGTAAGTAATTCATATGATATTTCCACAAATTAACAGAAGAATGGGAATGTACACACATAACAGACTACTACGACGATATCGGGACGTGTGAATAAATAACCATCCGTACTAGTTGACCTTGCTTACGTGATCATCTCGGCGAGCATTTCTCCACCGGACAGCACCGTACTTGGTCAAGGAAGAGCTCCGATTCTATGAGGAAGGGAACACAGTCTCCCACGACCGTTGTCACTCTCCCTCGTAGAATCAAAGCTCCTCCTTGATGTCCGTTACCGCTCGACAGAGAACATGCTTGCCGAGCTGAACACGGTCCGCAAGTTCAACTAGTACGGATTTTCTATAATTTTCTAACTATTTTCTAAGTTTTTATTTATATATACTACGTTTAGGTACGGTGATTGACAGACTACTACGACGATATCGGGACATGTGAATAAATAACCATCCGTACTAGTTGACCTTGCTTACATGATCAGCTCGGCGAGGATTTCTCCACCGGACGGCACCGTACTTGGTCAAGGAAGAGCTCCGATTCTACGAGGAAGGGAACACGGTCTTCCACGACCGTTATCGCTCTCCCTCGTAGAATCAAAGCTCCTCCTTGACGTCCGTTACCGCTCGGCAGAGAACATCCTCGCTGACCTGAACACGGTCCGCAAGTTCAACTAGTAAGGATTTGCTATAATTTTCTAACTATTTTCTAACTTTATATTTATATATACTTTAACCTTCTTTCATGTAAATATGCAAGCTTAAAGTGATTTTGAGCTCAAATTGCTTACAAATGAAAAAAAACCACAATAAAGAACCATAAATATATATAGTGAATAAAATGGCATAAGAAAATGGTAAAAAATGAGAGTATGAGATTGGTAACCTTTACAACTGAAGAATCGACGGAGGAATCGAAGAATGGATGGAGGAACAATGGAGGGAGGGAGGAAGCAAGAACACTACTGTAGTGAGCTTCAAAATGTGCTGAGCTCGGGCTTGGGGAGGAAGGAGGAGACGGCCGATTTATAAAGGGAGAACATTTAGTCCCGGTTGATAGATCCAACTGGGACTAAAGGTAACTTTCCAACCCCGGGCGCAGCCACGGCCCGGGAGTAGACCTTTACTCCCGGTTGGAGCCACCAACCGGGAGTAAAAGTATACCTTTAGTCCCGGTTGGTGGCTCCAACCGGGACTAAAGGTCCCTGCCACCTCTGTCTGGCGCAGTAGCCGTTGGGCAGGGACCTTTAGTCCCGGTTGGAGCCACCAACCGGGACTAAAGGTATTTCTAGTCCCGGGGGCAAAAAATTCTAGGACTAGAGCCCATTTTGGCCGAGGATCAAAGGTCTGTTCTCTACTAGTGAGTGTGCTAGCCGCCGAAAATTGGTGTGTTTGATTCTCTTGTTCTTTAGTTTTTGGCTAAACTCTTTGGTAACCATGATGTATTGCACCTCAGATGGATCGATTGTTTCCGTGGCTGCGGGAAAGGGCTTGCCTTGTGATCAAGATTGTAACTCTCGAGAAGGCAAGATAAGTAGATATTCAGGGCCCACCCTTCCTGAGGTACGGCATAACGGCTGCATGTAATATCATCATAATTACTGTTACTGCAAAAACTTGGGTTGTGGGAAACTAATCTTTCGGACGGCATTTGACATATGTGTCCCAAGCATCCACACAGAGCTTACAATAGCATATAGATAACATAACCTTTGTATGGAGAAAGGGTGATACCTATAGTTATTTCTTTACAGAATGTATATGAAATTAAAACATCTCTGCATCAAATAATTTTTATCTTTTCCATGTTAGGTAATTTTGTGAGGTTTCAGGTTTCCTTCAGGTTATGCCAACCTTTAAACTTATTTTCTCATGGTGCCAGAAGGAGATGTTGAAAAGAAACTCTTTAAACTTGTGTCCAGGTTATGCCACCCTTTAAAATTGTCTGTAATGCTGAATGAAACACGTGTCACAGCGGCACATTCACGAAAAAATATTGTATGGAATGCAGAAAAAAAGGTTTTATACTTAAAAGCTCTAGTTTGATTTTGGTGAATTGATGAAAGCCTATATGCTAATCCTTTGCTCTAAAGTGATAATGAGATAGGATAACACATTCAAAGTGGTGGAGCAAGTGGTGAAGATCATGATGATGGTGTGATGGCCATGGTGATGATCAAGAGCTCGGGCTTGGAAAAGAAGAAAGAGAAAAACAAAAAGCTCAAGGCAAATGTGATATCCATAGGAGCTTTTGTGTTTTGGTGATCGAGACGCTTAGTGAGTGTGAACACATTTAGGATAGATAGCCGTAATATTAAGAGATGTGAAACTCATCGTGAAATACAGTTATCAAAGTGCTACTAGATGTTCTAACTAATTGTATATGTATTTAGATTCTAGCAAGTGCTAACACCCTTGAAAATATTTATGAAAATATGCTAACACACGTGCATAAGGTGGCACACTTGGTGGTTAGCACATTTGATCAAGGGTGGAGAAGTTGGAGAAGTAAAGGCGATGTTTTCACTGATCAGACTCTGGAGGAGTGCATCCGGTCAGTGGTGGTGAAGTAGCGCGACCTCGGTCTTCAACCGAACTCTGGCGCGAGGAGAGGACCGGACGCGCAGGCCCTGCGTCTAGTCATGAATGACGTACGCTGACGTAGGCGGTGTTGGTGTTGGCGCGCAGAGCCAGAGAGGACCCGCGTCGATGCCGCGTCCAGTCAGGCACGATCGGACGCTCACGCGGAGACCCCCGAGCTCACACTTGAGCACGGGGAGGAACTGTGACAACGGTGGTTGCATCAACCACTAACTGCGCCGACACGCCCAGCGCACCACACTGTGCCCCGCGCGCATAGACCGGCGAGCGGTGCCTGGGGGCGCACCCGTCAGGTCCAGCACAACACCATGGACAGGGGGAGCGATCCCCCGCACTTCGCTCGGGCGAACCAGAACATCGCCACCGCGGCAATGCTTTTGCGCAGCCTGTCTGAGCCGAACGACCCTCATGAACAGGCGATCCACCGGAACCTCCGGGCTCTAGTGGAGACTGCCGCCGTTCAACAAGCGGAGTGCTCCATATCGCGACGCCGATACGCATCCTCGCTCTCCGCCAGGGGAACGAGAACGCAACAGATGGATCGCTCCACCCGATCGCCGCTACAATCGCCAAGTGCGGCACAGGAGGCCACACTGGCACCTCATCTTGACCCAGCAATTGCTCCACACCGACCGCCTGTATTCGCGCGGCTCAAACCGAATCGAGACACGCAGTAGCGACCGGAATCCTAGCCCTGATGGCCCGGGACCACGGACCTTTGTCCAAAACCCCCCAACAAACGCCGCTCTCGCTGCGCTCCGATGGAGGTCGGGGCAAGGGCAAGGCCAAGCGCTGGGATCAGGACGAAGGCCCCTCCACGCAGAGGGGGAAAAAGAACAGAAAGAATCACCGTCGACCGACCAACTCTACGTTGGTCACCACGGCTGATCATGCGGGCACGCAGCCCTAGCAGGGCCCTACCGGCCACTTCCACGAGCTCATGGAGAGCCCATGCACCAACCATGACTACCCCGTAAAACACCTCTACAAGGACTGCCAGCTCCTCAAGCACCTTCTACGGTAGGTCGGTAGGCCGAAGGAAGAAAAAGGCAAGGAAGCAGCAACCAAGAAAGGGGCGTAGCGGGCTAGGATCTGGACGACTGAAGGATGAACTGATTCGACTGGACACGTACCGACCGAAGGACAACAATGACGCCCTTCTCTCTAAGCACCTGGAATAGCTATGTCACTTTTTCCCTAAGCTTCAGTCTTACCATTTGTTTACTTAGTATATGCTCCTGTAAGAGCACCCTGACCCGAACACTTTTCGACCCGGGGCGCTCAAGGGCTCCACTAGGATACACTGCTATCATTATGCTTAATGACTACCTCCCTATTTTGTTTACATATGGTGGAATTCCTTCCTACCCAACCAACGGGATAGTTTGTTCCTTAGTTTTGCTTTACGTAGCTTTGCTTTAAAAACATTCCAACCGATCGCACCTCACCTTTCCTTACGGTTACGGGCAGCCGAGCCTCGCAGGCCAGGCCTCGGGCTCCCAAGGTCGTGGCCTACAGGACAAATGGGTAGGTACAAGAAAGAAAGAATAAAAAACAAAATTATGCTAAGGGAAAACTAAGGAACGAAAGGGAACAGGCTCCCCCGAACGGAGCAATTCCATCACAAAAAACAAAACCGACGGTAGTCATTAAGCACACAGTAATATTTACACGGAGCTCCCCCACAAACTTAAAACTTCTACCTTCACTAAACTACTTATATTTTGCAAGCTATTGGACTGGCCCGGCGGCATTTGCTGTCAGAGCAACCGACGGAGGCGCAGGCTGCTCACTCCCCGACGGCACGACATTCGGCTCGGTCGGGGCCAGGGCAATGTTTGCCTCCGACCTAGGCTCCGCGTCATCTATAGACTGGGAAGCGTCTTCTGTGCGCATGCTTTTGGCCATGTCTTCACGGCGGACGTCCATCACCCATCGGGCAGAGACTTGCTCTGCCACCGACCTTGCATGCGGCAACAAGCCCTCCCCAATCGACTAGATGTCCTCCATGCTCAAGCCTTTAGCATACCTGCTGCAGATGGTGGCGAAGTCTAGGTTCAAATGGTGCATCGCCACCGATGTCAGCACCCCCGATGCCCCATAGAATAGCCTGCTCCTGATAAGGTCCTGAACCGCATCCGAGACCTCCACCAGCTGGACCGCGGGTGCGCTTGTGCTGGGCGCTGACCCAAAGACGTCCGAGACGACAAGCTGGGCAACGATGCGGATCTGGTCAAGATCCCCCTCGAGAGCACGTCGCTCTTCATGGGACTTGCCCAGTTCCTCTGCATTCCAGCTGAGGGTTGCCTTGATCATTTCCAGGTCCCGCTCCAGCGTCTTCACCTTTCCACCCAGCTCTGAGAGAAGAGCGACAAGCTCAGAAACAGACTGAAGGAAAAAAACTAACAACAAAGAATAGAAAAAGCACGTACCAATGCGGAAGTTCTCAAGGATGGAGAGATCCTCCGCCTGCCGAGCCGCCTGCTCACGCAGCTGGGCACTCGCGTCCTCCGTCCCCATCACCCGGCCCCGGAGCGCGAGCACCTCCTGGTCCACCTCCAACCGGGCCCTTCGCGCTACCTCCAGGGCCTTCCTTGCTGACTCCAAGGCGGCCCACTCTGACGCCAAAGCACTCCGCTCCGGCTCAAGGGCCACCAAGGCCTCCTAAAGTGCCGCCTCGGTGTTCGCCAGGGATGCCTGCAACCCCGCCTCAGTCTTCGCCTGGCGCGGTGTGCCTCTTCTTCCTTCTTTCTCTGGCGACTTCTGTAGGAAGGTCTGTCCTGAGGGAATCCATGCTCCCATGAGACACTTCCTTTGCCTCTAGTTCGGCCACCATGTTCAATAGTCCCGATGGCGTATGTCAGCTCATCCTTCTCTCTGTTGGGCCTGAACGCACCACTAGCAGTAGCTCTCTGAGCATAAAACAATCTTTCTGCTGCTTCTTGCAGTCTTGCGCCATAAACGCACTTCCCTGTCTCCTGGTCTAGTGTTCCCTCATGAGCGAAAAACTAATTCTTTGCACGTTCTCCCCACTCGAGTGATTCTGGTCTGATACCCTTGGCAAGAAGGTCTGCTTCCATTTTGTTTCACTTCTTAATGGCAGTCGGGTAGCCACCTGATCCCAAGGTATGGTGGTATGTCTTCTGTTGGGCATTACATTGGTTCTTTATCACCCGACTCACACCCTCTTCCGAAGTTTTGTACTATACAAACTTATCCCAATAGGGCCTCTGCTTTGAGATCGGGCCTGAGACAGTAAAATCTGGTGCTATGTTCTTCTTGACATACGTCGTGTATAGGTGTTTCTTCCAAGTCTGAAACTGGGTGGCCATCTTCTTCATTGCCCAATCCCTAACTCGCTCCTTCAATTCATCACCATCTATTATATCATCATAATCATCTGTTTGGAGCGTGAAATGTACCAAGACATCATTCCAAATTAATGCCTTGTCATGATCGGAGACAAAACTGATATGAGGAGCATTGGTCTTCTTCTTCCATTCACGGGTACTAATCGGGAGCCGGTCCCGTACAAGGTAACCACAGTGGTGCACAAATTTCATTTTATTCGGCCCCCCCCGGTTCTCCTGTATCCACATTGAACTCTGAGATGATGAAGCGACCCTCCAATGGCTTTTTGGGACCTCGAACATTTTTACTCTTCGTTGTAGTTGTTGATGTCGATCCAGAGGGCTACAAAACATAAACATTATTTTTAATGTCATGAGCACACATAAGACATATGATAATATATATATATAGCTAATAATAAAAAATATATACTTGGCCAATATGTTGTTGCTCATTTTGTTCAAGAGCTAAGTACTGACTCCCGTCATCTACATCCTCTTGCACGTTATTTTTAGCACCATCATCGCCGGCAACTTGAGTGCCAGTGTTGATCAAATTCATCATCAACTCCTCCTCATCCATATTTCTCGGGTCGGCCATCTAGCTTCAAAAAACAAAACCAATATATAGTACGTCAAATCTTTGCTTATTACATGCGTAAAATCTACAAACAATATGCATTATTAAATCTTGCCCCTCGATCACGGACGCAATTCGCCACACTAGGACAAACTACGTCGGTACTAGGGCGAATTAGGGCACGAGAAAGGGCGGTGTGACAAGAGTGGCGGTGCTCCACTCCGCCGTATATATGTCTGTACACATGGGTGAACGAGGGCGGCGGTGCTCCGCCGTATACATAGAAACACATGGACGAAATGCATATGAATACAAATGACGTATATATATGTGTCGGCGCGGTGGCCGGTGTGCTGACGACGATGACGTGAGGCGGGCCGGCGTGCTGACGACGACGACGACGTGAGGCGGGCCGGGGCGGTGTCGGTGCGTGATGTTGTGATCCTATGTACCATGTGATCAACCATGTAGTCATTCATCATATGAGAAAATTCTATGTTAATAATATAAGTATAAGTCATTATGAAATGTAAGTATATGTGTCTTATTGCTCATATAACCATTACTATTTCCGAAATGATAAGAATTTATTTTCTTCTTCTACAGGCGATCTCTGATGCTATGATATAAAGTTTGAAGATAGTCTTCCCGGAAAAAAATATGTAATGCTCATATTACTTTAGCAACATTAATATATTATATCTGTATATTCAAAGTTCACAAATGAAGAAACATGTGATATTTTTGATAAACTAAAAAACGCTTAGTTTACAAACTGGGTATCAAAATTGAGTTCCTATTTGACCATTATACCATTATATATCCTACAACAAATCCTTCAAAAAAAAGACCCTACATGAATATATTTGGATAAAATTTCGTTAATAAACATTGATCTATGAAGATAGAAAAAAATCTTCTATTGAAACTGCATCTTGAAATAATGGCATATCATATAGTGATGAATGTATGGCGGTTGATGGGCTGGATCATTAGCGGATGGTTCGTAGCGTTGTTTCCAAATAATATATAGCGTGTTTATTATACAAGCCATGGATTTACATCGATCTAATTAATTTCTAAAGTAATTTCATTGGTGATCCTTAATTATACTTGTCATTTAGAGTTCCAAATATTCAAAACTTGCCTTAAGATATGTTTTTATTTAAAATTATTTAGAGTTCCAAATATTCATTTTTAGTTTCTAGATTTTATGATTCAAAATTTGGAATTTTCAATCGACCTCGACCGTTGACATGGCTTACACCAAAGTTGTAGTTTTCGACGTGATCTATAACTCGGCAGTGGAGGGCTCGGACGAATGTACAAAGAGATCAACGAATATATCACCTCGAAGCTCGGCAGTGTACGTACTGGAGGGCCTCGGGCCGGCGCGGTGGGGCAACGCGCGGTGGAGGGCCTCGGGCGCGGAGGAGGGTGCGGTGGAGGGCCACGGGCAAGCGCGGAGGAGGGGCACGGGCGCGCGCGGTGGAGGCCGCACGAGGAAGAAGACGGCGGCGCCGGTGTCACGGAAGGCGAACGGATACGGCGCGAGGAAGAAGAGGGCGGCGGTGTTTGACGAGGAAGAAGACGAGCGGATCGATCTGCCAGGCGCTGGAGGTTATATAGTAGAGGAGAATTACTCCCGGTGCCAGCCACCAACCGGGAGTAAAAACCCTTTACTCCCGGTGCGTATTACCAACCGGGAGTAAAGGTGCCTTTACTCCCGGTGCGTGTTACCAACCAGGAGTAAAGGTATACCTTTACTCCCGGTTGGTAACACGCACCGGGAGTAAAGGCTTTTTTTTTGGCGGGCCACGAAACTGCAGCCCACCTTTACTCCCGGGTGGGCTTCCCACCCGGGAGTAAAGGTGGCCTGCAGTTTCGTTTCCTGCCTGTTTTAAGCAATAGTCTTGTTAAATACAATAGAAACGCAATAGTTTTTATTAAATACATAGTAAATTAAATAAAAGGCATAAAATTATTTTGTTAAAAATATGAATTTTATTTTTATTTATTGCACATAGGAAAAATCGATAACCTAACTTTTTTTATTTTTTGTTAGAATTATAAAACATAATGTAACTAATATTTATTATTTCGTTAATGCAAAAATGTAGTGTTTAATTAAAATTATTAAAATTATTGGTTTTGGACAGGAAATTTGTTTTCACATCATTTTGCATGTTCTTTGTTTCTGAACAGACGTTTCAAGCGTGGTATTATAGGAGCATACCACATAACCTTGGCAGGGATTTTCTTACGTGGACGTTCGCCCTCAACATCACCAGGGTCATCTCGCCTGATCTTATACCGCGACGCATGGCATACCGGGCATGCATCCAATTTCTCGTACTCTTTGCCATGGTATAGGATGCAGTCATTAGGACATGCATGTATCTTCTCTATTTCTAGCCCCATAGGATAGACAACTTGTTTTGCTTCGTAGGTAGTGGCGGGCAATTCATTGTACTTCGGAAGCATCTTCTTTTGGATTTTTAGTAACTCTCCAAATCCCTTGTCAGATACACCATTCTTTGCCTTCCATTGCAGCAATTCTAGTGTGGTTCCCAACTTTTTCTGCCCTGCATCACAAGTTGGGTACAACAATTTCTTGTGATCTTCTAGCATCCGCTCGAACTTGATCTTCTTCTTTTCACTTTCACATTCTCTTTGTGCATCACGAATGACCTGACAAAGATCATCAGCCGGCTCATCTTCTGCGGCTACCTCTTCTTCAGCTTCTCCCATTGCAGTATCATTGAAGCACGTACCATCAGGAATAATATCATTGTCGTCCCATTGTTCTTCTTCATCTTCTTCCATTACAACACCGGTTTCTCCGTGCTTTGTCCAACAAATATAGTTTGGCATGAAACCCGACTTGAACAAGTGTGAATGAAGAGTCCTTGAGCAAGGATATTCCACCGTATTCTTACATATGGCACATGGGCAGCACATGAAACCGTCGCGTTTGTTTGTCTCGGCCGCACGTAATAAAGAATGCACGCCGTCAATGAACTCTTGTGAGCGGCGATCAGCATTATACATCCAATGACGGCTCATCTGCATTACATGACATAAATATCATATTAAAACCTAGATCATAATTAATTATTTATACAACATGCGTGCCACCACAAAAGATACAAATTTATGAAAGCATCGCTACAATGTAGACAATCCCAACTACCACTAAAAGAACTAAAGCTAAAATACATTTCAGGAGCACAAGGATTTCGCGACCAATCTCAACTAAAACAGACAGATCCTCCGATTGTGCAACATCTTTGGGCTTCTTCGGCTGGATCACTGCCTCATTAGCCGCCGTATTTGCCTGTTGTGCAAGATATTTTTGCACGAGTTCAACATACTCTTCCTCCCAGTAGAAGCCTGAACATCGTCCACTGCCATCCCACTGAAATTAAAACAAAAAATTAGAACTTTAATCACAACCATCATGAAAATAGGTATAAACTAACCATAATCATTAAATACGATAAAATAACTCACATTGCGATCCGGACACTTGTAGAAGATACGATCCTTGTTGGGACCCTCCTTCTTCACTCGGTACTCCATTACAATCTTCGTCTCATCACGACACTTGCCGCATAGAATGAGAGGAAGGCCTGGCCTAAGTCGCTTTGGAAACCCATGAGAGGCCGAGGACCCGGAAGCAGTTGCCATCTACTCTCTATACTCATTTTTTAATACACTATAAATTTCTTCTTTTATAAACAAATAAAATTAACAAACTATAAAATTATCTAGATCTCTAAACAATGATATTTTTAATGGTCATTGTGTTCTCGTCTTTTACTGCGGCAGGTAAGTAATTCATATGATATTTCCACAAATTAACAGAAGAATGGGAATGTACACACATAACAGACTACTACGACGATATCGGGACGTGTGAATAAATAACCATCCGTACTAGTTGACCTTGCTTACGTGATCATCTCGGCGAGCATTTCTCCACCGGACAGCACCGTACTTGGTCAAGGAAGAGCTCCGATTCTATGAGGAAGGGAACACAGTCTCCCACGACCGTTGTCACTCTCCCTCGTAGAATCAAAGCTCCTCCTTGATGTCCGTTACCGCTCGACAGAGAACATGCTTGCCGAGCTGAACACGGTCCGCAAGTTCAACTAGTACGGATTTTCTATAATTTTCTAACTATTTTCTAAGTTTTTATTTATATATACTACGTTTAGGTACGGTGATTGACAGACTACTACGACGATATCGGGACATGTGAATAAATAACCATCCGTACTAGTTGACCTTGCTTACATGATCAGCTCGGCGAGGATTTCTCCACCGGACGGCACCGTACTTGGTCAAGGAAGAGCTCCGATTCTACGAGGAAGGGAACACGGTCTTCCACGACCGTTATCGCTCTCCCTCGTAGAATCAAAGCTCCTCCTTGACGTCCGTTACCGCTCGGCAGAGAACATCCTCGCTGACCTGAACACGGTCCGCAAGTTCAACTAGTAAGGATTTGCTATAATTTTCTAACTATTTTCTAACTTTATATTTATATATACTTTAACCTTCTTTCATGTAAATATGCAAGCTTAAAGTGATTTTGAGCTCAAATTGCTTACAAATGAAAAAAAACCACAATAAAGAACCATAAATATATATAGTGAATAAAATGGCATAAGAAAATGGTAAAAAATGAGAGTATGAGATTGGTAACCTTTACAACTGAAGAATCGACGGAGGAATCGAAGAATGGATGGAGGAACAATGGAGGGAGGGAGGAAGCAAGAACACTACTGTAGTGAGCTTCAAAATGTGCTGAGCTCGGGCTTGGGGAGGAAGGAGGAGACGGCCGATTTATAAAGGGAGAACATTTAGTCCCGGTTGATAGATCCAACTGGGACTAAAGGTAACTTTCCAACCCCGGGCGCAGCCACGGCCCGGGAGTAGACCTTTACTCCCGGTTGGAGCCACCAACCGGGAGTAAAAGTATACCTTTAGTCCCGGTTGGTGGCTCCAACCGGGACTAAAGGTCCCTGCCACCTCTGTCTGGCGCAGTAGCCGTTGGGCAGGGACCTTTAGTCCCGGTTGGAGCCACCAACCGGGACTAAAGGTATTTCTAGTCCCGGGGGCAAAAAATTCTAGGACTAGAGCCCATTTTGGCCGAGGATCAAAGGTCTGTTCTCTACTAGTGAGTGTGCTAGCCGCCGAAAATTGGTGTGTTTGATTCTCTTGTTCTTTAGTTTTTGGCTAAACTCTTTGGTAACCATGATGTATTGCACCTCAGATGGATCGATTGTTTCCGTGGCTGCGGGAAAGGGCTTGCCTTGTGATCAAGATTGTAACTCTCGAGAAGGCAAGATAAGTAGATATTCAGGGCCCACCCTTCCTGAGGTACGGCATAACGGCTGCATGTAATATCATCATAATTACTGTTACTGCAAAAACTTGGGTTGTGGGAAACTAATCTTTCGGACGGCATTTGACATATGTGTCCCAAGCATCCACACAGAGCTTACAATAGCATATAGATAACATAACCTTTGTATGGAGAAAGGGTGATACCTATAGTTATTTCTTTACAGAATGTATATGAAATTAAAACATCTCTGCATCAAATAATTTTTATCTTTTCCATGTTAGGTAATTTTGTGAGGTTTCAGGTTTCCTTCAGGTTATGCCAACCTTTAAACTTATTTTCTCATGGTGCCAGAAGGAGATGTTGAAAAGAAACTCTTTAAACTTGTGTCCAGGTTATGCCACCCTTTAAAATTGTCTGTAATGCTGAATGAAACACGTGTCACAGCGGCACATTCACGAAAAAATATTGTATGGAATGCAGAAAAAAAGGTTTTATACTTAAAAGCTCTAGTTTGATTTTGGTGAATTGATGAAAGCCTATATGCTAATCCTTTGCTCTAAAGTGATAATGAGATAGGATAACACATTCAAAGTGGTGGAGCAAGTGGTGAAGATCATGATGATGGTGTGATGGCCATGGTGATGATCAAGAGCTCGGGCTTGGAAAAGAAGAAAGAGAAAAACAAAAAGCTCAAGGCAAATGTGATATCCATAGGAGCTTTTGTGTTTTGGTGATCGAGACGCTTAGTGAGTGTGAACACATTTAGGATAGATAGCCGTAATATTAAGAGATGTGAAACTCATCGTGAAATACAGTTATCAAAGTGCTACTAGATGTTCTAACTAATTGTATATGTATTTAGATTCTAGCAAGTGCTAACACCCTTGAAAATATTTATGAAAATATGCTAACACACGTGCATAAGGTGGCACACTTGGTGGTTAGCACATTTGATCAAGGGTGGAGAAGTTGGAGAAGTAAAGGCGATGTTTTCACTGATCAGACTCTGGAGGAGTGCATCCGGTCAGTGGTGGTGAAGTAGCGCGACCTCGGTCTTCAACCGAACTCTGGCGCGAGGAGAGGACCGGACGCGCAGGCCCTGCGTCTAGTCATGAATGACGTACGCTGACGTAGGCGGTGTTGGTGTTGGCGCGCAGAGCCAGAGAGGACCCGCGTCGATGCCGCGTCCAGTCAGGCACGATCGGACGCTCACGCGGAGACCCCCGAGCTCACACTTGAGCACGGGGAGGAACTGTGACAACGGTGGTTGCATCAACCACTAACTGCGCCGACACGCCCAGCGCACCACACTGTGCCCCGCGCGCATAGACCGGCGAGCGGTGCCTGGGGGCGCACCCGTCAGGTCCAGCACAACACCATGGACAGGGGGAGCGATCCCCCGCACTTCGCTCGGGCGAACCAGAACATCGCCACCGCGGCAATGCTTTTGCGCAGCCTGTCTGAGCCGAACGACCCTCATGAACAGGCGATCCACCGGAACCTCCGGGCTCTAGTGGAGACTGCCGCCGTTCAACAAGCGGAGTGCTCCATATCGCGACGCCGATACGCATCCTCGCTCTCCGCCAGGGGAACGAGAACGCAACAGATGGATCGCTCCACCCGATCGCCGCTACAATCGCCAAGTGCGGCACAGGAGGCCACACTGGCACCTCATCTTGACCCAGCAATTGCTCCACACCGACCGCCTGTATTCGCGCGGCTCAAACCGAATCGAGACACGCAGTAGCGACCGGAATCCTAGCCCTGATGGCCCGGGACCACGGACCTTTGTCCAAAACCCCCCAACAAACGCCGCTCTCGCTGCGCTCCGATGGAGGTCGGGGCAAGGGCAAGGCCAAGCGCTGGGATCAGGACGAAGGCCCCTCCACGCAGAGGGGGAAAAAGAACAGAAAGAATCACCGTCGACCGACCAACTCTACGTTGGTCACCACGGCTGATCATGCGGGCACGCAGCCCTAGCAGGGCCCTACCGGCCACTTCCACGAGCTCATGGAGAGCCCATGCACCAACCATGACTACCCCGTAAAACACCTCTACAAGGACTGCCAGCTCCTCAAGCACCTTCTACGGTAGGTCGGTAGGCCGAAGGAAGAAAAAGGCAAGGAAGCAGCAACCAAGAAAGGGGCGTAGCGGGCTAGGATCTGGACGACTGAAGGATGAACTGATTCGACTGGACACGTACCGACCGAAGGACAACAATGACGCCCTTCTCTCTAAGCACCTGGAATAGCTATGTCACTTTTTCCCTAAGCTTCAGTCTTACCATTTGTTTACTTAGTATATGCTCCTGTAAGAGCACCCTGACCCGAACACTTTTCGACCCGGGGCGCTCAAGGGCTCCACTAGGATACACTGCTATCATTATGCTTAATGACTACCTCCCTATTTTGTTTACATATGGTGGAATTCCTTCCTACCCAACCAACGGGATAGTTTGTTCCTTAGTTTTGCTTTACGTAGCTTTGCTTTAAAAACATTCCAACCGATCGCACCTCACCTTTCCTTACGGTTACGGGCAGCCGAGCCTCGCAGGCCAGGCCTCGGGCTCCCAAGGTCGTGGCCTACAGGACAAATGGGTAGGTACAAGAAAGAAAGAATAAAAAACAAAATTATGCTAAGGGAAAACTAAGGAACGAAAGGGAACAGGCTCCCCCGAACGGAGCAATTCCATCACAAAAAACAAAACCGACGGTAGTCATTAAGCACACAGTAATATTTACACGGAGCTCCCCCACAAACTTAAAACTTCTACCTTCACTAAACTACTTATATTTTGCAAGCTATTGGACTGGCCCGGCGGCATTTGCTGTCAGAGCAACCGACGGAGGCGCAGGCTGCTCACTCCCCGACGGCACGACATTCGGCTCGGTCGGGGCCAGGGCAATGTTTGCCTCCGACCTAGGCTCCGCGTCATCTATAGACTGGGAAGCGTCTTCTGTGCGCATGCTTTTGGCCATGTCTTCACGGCGGACGTCCATCACCCATCGGGCAGAGACTTGCTCTGCCACCGACCTTGCATGCGGCAACAAGCCCTCCCCAATCGACTAGATGTCCTCCATGCTCAAGCCTTTAGCATACCTGCTGCAGATGGTGGCGAAGTCTAGGTTCAAATGGTGCATCGCCACCGATGTCAGCACCCCCGATGCCCCATAGAATAGCCTGCTCCTGATAAGGTCCTGAACCGCATCCGAGACCTCCACCAGCTGGACCGCGGGTGCGCTTGTGCTGGGCGCTGACCCAAAGACGTCCGAGACGACAAGCTGGGCAACGATGCGGATCTGGTCAAGATCCCCCTCGAGAGCACGTCGCTCTTCATGGGACTTGCCCAGTTCCTCTGCATTCCAGCTGAGGGTTGCCTTGATCATTTCCAGGTCCCGCTCCAGCGTCTTCACCTTTCCACCCAGCTCTGAGAGAAGAGCGACAAGCTCAGAAACAGACTGAAGGAAAAAAACTAACAACAAAGAATAGAAAAAGCACGTACCAATGCGGAAGTTCTCAAGGATGGAGAGATCCTCCGCCTGCCGAGCCGCCTGCTCACGCAGCTGGGCACTCGCGTCCTCCGTCCCCATCACCCGGCCCCGGAGCGCGAGCACCTCCTGGTCCACCTCCAACCGGGCCCTTCGCGCTACCTCCAGGGCCTTCCTTGCTGACTCCAAGGCGGCCCACTCTGACGCCAAAGCACTCCGCTCCGGCTCAAGGGCCACCAAGGCCTCCTAAAGTGCCGCCTCGGTGTTCGCCAGGGATGCCTGCAACCCCGCCTCAGTCTTCGCCTGGCGGGCCTTCGCCGCCTCAAGCCCTTACTCAGCGGTAGTCACCCGCTCTGCTGCACGCTGCCCCTCTGCCCACGTCATGGCCGCCTCGGCTGCTCGGTCCTGGGACTCACGGTAGGCAGACTCTACCCGACACTCGAGCTCGGCCATCCGGGCGTGTTTTGTCCAGAGGAAGCGAGACTTACGAGACGACATCTCCTTTAGACTCTACAAAAAATAGGCGCGCTAAGGCAACCAACAAAAGGTTCAAAGGTCATGGACAAAGTATGGAAAACTCACTGTCGCGGCAAGCTGCAGGTCGACCTCCACCAACTGTTGAGCAAACCTAACCTGCCTCTGGGCGTTTCCAAGCTTCTCGGATAGGTTGGTGAGCTCGAACACCATGTCATGCCCTTGCTCCCCAAGGATGTCCCAGAGCTGATGCTCCCAGGAACCCCAAAGGACAAACCGCACCTCTGTTTTGTCCTCAGGGCAGGCCCACTCTAGGTCACCCTCCTGCAGCCCACCGAAGGGCCCAGCCTCTAATTGGACCACCACCAACTCCCGCGGTGACACCGATGGCCCCGCCGCGATATCCGCCTCATCATTAGACAAAATGTCCACCACTTTATTTGTGTGGACCACCACCGAGCATCCCGACTCCGTCTCGGCCGTACTTTCCTCTAGCGCCTTTGGCCCTGGCGACAAGGATGAGCCAGTGGCCCTCCGCCCGGTGAGGCCGAGAGCCCGGTCTCCCTCTCCTCTTTCGCCGTGACCAGTGGAGGAGGGGCTGCAAGGGTTACTTTCAACGTAGCTCCCACCGTTGGCACCGGAATCGCCGCCAAAGTCGACATCACCGCCGTCACTATGGTAGCAACCGCCCCCAATAGGGAAGGGCTTGCCGCCACCACCCTGCTCCCCCCGTCACTCACCACAGCATGCTGCAGGGTGGGCCTCTAGGTCTCCTACATGGGAGTCAAGGCAATGCTTAGCCCCGTCATCCCTCGGCCGCTGACAGAAATTACAGGTAAGTCACACTCCAAAAAGACTCAACCAGCAAAAGACCAAAGAGCAACAAAGGTAACACATTGAGAGGTGAGTGGCACGACTCTGAAGGCAGGCCCTGACAACGATGGACCCGTAGGACGAGGACCGCTCCCAGGCTACGACCTGT
The DNA here is from genome assembly GCF_019320115.1 of Miscanthus floridulus. Lineage (NCBI taxonomy): Eukaryota > Viridiplantae > Streptophyta > Magnoliopsida > Poales > Poaceae > Miscanthus > Miscanthus floridulus. Next base: position 113,403,542 of record NC_089582.1, read on the forward strand.
GCCCCCTCGCTTCAGACGGGGGTGGAGTCATCCCGACCGGCTCCTGCCCGGCCTCCCGGTCGCTACGACCTCTGGCTTGGGACTCCCCAAACAAAGCAATGGGCGGAGCATCCACTGGCTGCAAGTCACGCGATGTACAGGCACCAGTCTACTCCTCGGACCGCCCAGCTTGCTCAACTGCGTCCGCCACAGGCGATGACGGGACCGGCGACACCACCAAGGGGTGCGGTGACCGCGTCCATTTCGCCGTCCGTCCGCCAATGACGTCCATGCTCGCCGCACGCTTCCTCGGTGCGGGAACCACTGCACGCCGTGCAACCTCATGCTCCTCACCAGCAGACGTCGCCGTAGGGTCGCGACGCTCCACCGAGGTCACAACGACCTCCCGACTCTCCTCCTCATCGGGAAAGACCATGTTGTCCAAATCTGTAGGATCATCCGATGCAAGTTCCAACTCAACGTCGCTCCTATGTTCCCTAGCCTTCACGCGTCGGGTGACCTCCCACTCCTTCTCCTACTTCCGCCGAACCTCCCTAGTTCTCTTCTTCTTCCGAGCGTCTACCGCCTCCTTCTAGGCAGCCTGCTGGGCCACGCCCTCTAGTCCCTTAGGAAGGTGTGGCCGGGACTTGTACTTTTCAAGCCCCTACGAAATGGATGACCCAAAATCAAGATATAGGAAAAGTAGAGGAAGAGACATGAATGAAAAAGAAGGGATCATACCAGTCTAGATACGACCGAGGCATTGAATGGTATGGGTTTCCCCATGACCATCTCCTTGGGCCTTAGCTGCAACACCTAGCCCAGGCGACACCAGACCTCGTCGTCTGGCAGGTCCTTCGGCAATGCATGATCCGGGTTCGACTGACCGCTGTACCTCCACATCGACCACATCCTCTCCACCAACGGTGCAACCCAGCGGCGGTAGAGGGTGTGGAACACCCACACCCCATCAAGGCCCCGCTTTACGAGCCCCTAGAGCTCCTCCTCGATGACTCCCACCTTGTGCTTCTCTGTGCAGGTGCAACCCCATGACCAGCTATCCTGCTTCTCTGGCCTCCCACCGATGAACACCGAGAACGGTGTCACCACCAGATTCCTGATGTAAAACCACTCCCCGTGCCACCCCCAGTTGGAGTCACAGGGGGTGTACATGAGGTACGAACCTCCCGCGCTTGGCTTCCTCTACAAGGCGAAACCTCCCACCGGCGTGGTTTTGGCCGAATTCCCCACCGTCAGGGTCCTCCCGGAGAACAGCCACTAGAAGAAATCCGCATGTGGCTCCATCCCGAGGAAAGCCTCGCAGACGATGACAAAGCCGACGATATGCAGCACCCCCATCGGATTAAGGTGCTATAGCTCCAGACCCCATTCATTAAGGAGTCCACGCAAAAACCAGTGCGCGGGGTATCCCAACCCGTGCTCATGGAAGGTGAGGAAGGACACCACCTCGTTAGGCCGAGGCTGCGAAAACTCCTCCTCCCAAGAACCCTCTAATGCGCCACCTCCTGCGGCGGCAGAAACCCCTTCTTGACGAAGGCCTCCAGCACTGACTTCCTCACGGTGGACGACCTCCATTCTAACATTTCGCTCAGGGATCGAAAGAGGATTGGTGAGTTCTTCTCTTCCCCCTTGCTCTCTCCCCTTTCTTTCCAAGAAACCTCCACGGCTCTTAGGAACGCTCACGGCAAGAAGGAAGAGGGAAGGCAGCGGCAGATGAGGAACATGCAAAAGAACAGGGCAAAAAAACCCTCTCCCTTCTCCTACTTAAGGAAAAGGAAACAACAGTCAAGGAAGGATGCGTCGATCGGGGAAGACAGAACGGTGGAGCAAGGAATTCTCTCTCTTTCCCATTTAATGTAGATAAGACACACCCTGACCGATGAGATGCGCCCTGCGTGACGGAATGGCTCCTGATTAGAAGGGATGTGGCTTGGCCATGGCCCACCACTACTGCATGACCAACCACTACCACACGATGGGCATGGGAACCAAAGCGCCACCACACGTAGGTGGCTCCCCGCTTCCCTTGGCCAGACCTAGAGGAACCCAAAGCAAAATCTTTTGCTGAAAGAAACCATCTGACCCCTGAGTTGATCGAATCACTCAGGATAGACACCAAATGACAGGTAAGGAAGTGAAGGGGCACCCCATTTAGGCCATGCCGACTCTGTCATGAATGACGAGCATGGGTCCCGGTCGGACATTTTTTACTAAAGCTCTCTGAACCCCATCACTCAGGTCATCAAGGTGAGCACGTGTTCGTTAATACAAAAACTGTTCACACAAGGACTCACCCACGATTGACGAGCGTAGGTCCTGGTCGGACATTTTTGACTGAAGCTCTCTGAACCCCTAAAAACTCTAGTTTGGTTTTGGTTAATTGATGAAACCCTAAGTGCTAACCTAGTTTATCAAAGTGATTATGAGATAGGTAGCACTACTCTAAGTGATGAAGCAATGGCGAAGATCATGACAATGGTGATGGCATGGTGATGATCAAATGCTTGAACTTGAAAAGAAGAAAGAGAAAAACAAAAGGCTAAAGGCAAAGGTATAAATGGTAGGAGCTATTTTGTTTTGGTGATCAAGACACTTAGAGAGTGTGATCACATTTAGGTTTGATAGCCATACTATTAAGAGAGGTGAAACTCGTATCAAAATACGATTATCAAAGTGCCACTAGATGCTCTAACTCATTGCATATGCATTTAGGATCTAGTGGAGTGCTAACACCCTTGAAAGTATTTGTGAAAGTATGCTAACACATGTGCACATGGTGATACACTTGGTGGTTGGCACATTTGAGCAAGGGTTAGAAACTTCATTGGCGAAGTGTCCGCCCATAGAGTGCAGACAGTTCGATGGTGCCATCGGTGCCCTATACAGAAAAGATAGGGGTTCACAGAGTGACCAAACGCTGGTGGCACTATGACCGGACGCTGGGGTCCTGTGTTCGGTCAGTAGCAGCAGTGAGCACATGTCTTGGTCTTATGACCAGACGCTGGCGTGAAGAGTGACCGGACGTTGGCTGTATGTGTCCGGTCAGTGCTGACGTTTACTAACGTGAGGCGCACAGAGGAAATGTTGAGTGACCGAACACCAGGTGAGTCTAGTCATGCATGACTGGACACATCCGGTCATGGATTTCCACGAATGGATGCTTACTAGAAATGACCGGATGTTGGGGGTCCACCGTTCGGTCACTTTGTAGCAGCGCGTCCGGTCATCATTTTACCGTTGGGATCAGGAGCTCAGTATTTGAAGAGAGAGGATACGTGGTGTGCATCGCATGATCAGACGCTGAGGTCCAGCATTCGGTCAATCTAACCGGAGCGTCCGGTCAGCCCATGTTCAGTGCAGTGAGTAGCCCAACGACTTTATTTCATAGGGGCTTCTATTTAAGCCCCATGGCCGGCTCAAGCTCACTCTCTTGGCCATTTGCATTGACATAGCAACCTTGTGAGCTTAGCCAAAGCTCTCCCACTCATCTCCATCATTGTTTCATCATCATTGTGAGATTGGGAGAGAATCCAAGTGCTTTGCTTGAGTGATTGCATCTAGTGGCACTTGGCATTTGTGTTTTGCTGCGGGATTCACTTGTTACTCTTGGTGGTTGCCGCCACCTAGATGACTTGGAGCAGTGAGGATCGTTGAGCGGAGGTTGGTGATTATCTCCAGCTCTGATCGTGGTGATTGTGAGGGATCTTGAGCCTTCCCCGGTGGAGAGCCAAAAAGTAATTATAGTGGATTGCTCGTGTCATTGAGTTACCTCACTAGTGGGTAAGTTCTTGCGGTGTCCAATTGTGTGGACGAGGTTCATGCAACACCTCTTAGCCATTGAACCACCAAGTGTTGGTCGACACAATGGGGACTAGCGTGTCGGCAAGCACGTGAACCTCTAGAGAAAAATTGGTTGTCTCTTGCCCTTTGGTATTCTCCCAGTGATTGATTTAGTATTCATCTTATAATTGGTTCACTCCTCTACACGGCGGTATAATCACCCTACTCACTCATTTATATTCTTGCAAACTAGTTGTGGCAAGCTCTTTAGTGTAATTAGAATTGAGAGCTTGCTTTGTTATTTTAAGTTCATCTAGTGGAGCTCTTTAAAGTAGCAAAATTGAAAGCTCTTAGTGAGTAGTAACTTTACAAGTTATGTGCCTAGTAATCATTGTAACTAGAATTGTTGGATAGGTGGCTTGCAACCCTTGTAGAGCTAGAGCAAGTTTGTATTTCGCTATTTGTTATACTAATCAAATTACTCTAGTTGAGTTGTAGATTTTTAAATAGGCTATTCACCCCCCTCTTGCTATATTAGGACCTTTCAAGTGGTATCAGAGCCATGGTCACCGTTTGATTGAAGGCTTAACAACCTTGGAGTCAAATTATGGCTCAAGTTGTGTTCAACCATGTGGGGGCAGACCACCGTTCTTTGATGGCACATGCTATGATTATTGGAAGAGAAAGATGAGGATGTATCTTGGTTCAATCAATGATCAAGTATGGGAGGTGACCGAGAATGACTATGCTATCATTGCTCCCGATGACCCCACCAATCAAAACAAGACCAACAAGCAATGTAATACAATGGCTCTCAACACCATATACAATGCCATTGATTCCAAGGTGTTTGAGCAAATCAAGGATTGTGAAAGATCAAATGAGGTGTGGAGGAGATTGGAGGAAACATATAAGGGCACACCAGTGGTGAAAAATGCTAAGTTATAAATTCTCAAGGATAAGTTGACAAGCTTCAAGATGAAGGAAGATGAGAGCATTCCGGAAATGTTCCATCGGTTGTAAGTGATTGTAAATGACTTGAAGGCCTTAGGAGAGAAGATCAAGGATGATGATGTCTCTCATCGGTTCTTGATGTGCTTACCTCCAAGATTTGAGATGTTGAGATTGCTCATCATAAGAGGAGGATTGAAGGAGATTACCCCTAACCAAGTACTAGGTGATGTCATGACCCAAGAGACATACCATGTGGAAAGGGAGGGGAATGACAAGACGGAAGAAGAAGACAAGAAGAAGAAGAGTATATCATTCAAGGCTAGCTCATCATCATCCAAGAACAAGGGCAAGTCCAAGAAAGAATCAAGTGATGATGATGATCTTAGTGATATTGATGATGAAGCTATGGCCCTCTTTGTACACAAGATGAGAAAATTCATGAAGAAGAAGGGCTATGGTGCAAGAAAGAGAAGAGATCACACCAAAAGCAAAGAATATATGAGAAGATACTACAATTACAAGAGCCCCAATCACGTGGTAGCAAATTGTCCCTACAATAGTGACAATGATGAGGATGAGAAGAAGAAGCATAAGAAGGATAAGAAAGAAAAGAAGAAGAAGAAGGAGAAGAGAATAACCTTCCAAAAGAAGAAGGGTGAAGGCTATGTGGTCACTTGGGATAGTGATGGCTCTTCGGATAGTGATGACTCTAGTGATGATGGCAAGAAATCTATCAAGAAAGCACTAGCAAGCATCGCCATCAACAACAAGCCCTTCATCTTCGACACTCCATCGACATGCCTCATGGCAAAGCCTACCAAGGTAAAATATGATGTGAGTGATGATGATGAATGTGAAAGTGATGCTTGTAGGAGTGATGATGATGACGAAGAGTACTCCAAGGAGGAGCTCATGGACATGTGTGAGCAAGTGCACACTTGTTTTGAGATGAAGAGAAAGGAGTGCAAAGAATTGAACAAGAAAGTCAAATTTCTTGAGCAATCTCTTGATGAGCTCAATGCCACTCATGAGAGGCTAATGGAAGTCCATGAGAAGCTTGGCAAAGCTCACTCTAAGCTTGAAAAAGCTCACTCCTCTCTTATCGAGCAAGTCAAGAAGGAGGAGGCCAAGAAGGAGCAAGTGATCGTGTCTTGTGATGTGGGACTAACATGTGATCTTATTGATGAAACTTTTTATAAGCCCATTGTAGTTGCTCCCACTAACACTTCTTGTAGCACTACTACTTCTACTTCACCTTTGAGTGATGGTCTCACTTGCGATGCCTCACTAATGGTAGAAAATGAGACTCTCAAGAAGGAGGTGAATGAGCTCACCGTGCCTTAGGCAATGCCTATGGTGGAGATGCCCGCTTGCTAAAGTGCTTGGGTAGCCAAAGGTTTTCTCTCAACAAAGAGGGATTAGGCTATACCCCCAAGAAAAGCAAGGCGACCTTTGCCACTCTCAAAGTTAACTTTGTGAAGGGCAATGGTTGGTTTTGCAATAGATGCAAGCAAGTTGGGCATGTAGAGCAATATTGCAAGATTAACAAGAATAAGCTACCTAATGTATCCTTAATTAAATTTGATTATTGTTACATGCTTGTTAAGGGTGCCAATGGTGTGAAGGCTAAATTCATTGGTACACCAATTGTGGACCCAAAGAAGAAGGCCATTTGGGTACCAAAGACCTTGGTAACTAACCTTCAAGGACCCAAGCAAGTTTGGGTGCACACAACACATGACCGGTGATCCAAGAATGTTTAATTCAATCAATGAAAACAAGAACAATGAGATTGATAGTATCACATTTGGTGACAATGGCAAAGGCAAGGTCAAAGGGCTTGGTAAGATTGCAATATCCAACGACTTGAGCATTTCCAATGTGCTACTAGTAGAGAGTTTGAACTTCAACCTTTTGTCGGTAGCTCAATTGTGTGATCTTGGTTTCAAGTGCATATTTGGTGTGGATGATGTAGAGATCATAAGTGTAGATGGCTCTAACTTGATATTCAAAGGATTTAGATATGAAAATCTATACTTGGTTGATTTCAATGCTAGAGAAGCTCAATTGACAACATGATTAATCACTAAGTCTAGCATGGGTTGGTTATGACATAGAAGGCTTGGTCATGTTGGAATAAAACAATTGAATAAGTTGATTAAGCATGACTTAGTTAGAGGCTTGAAAGATGTCACATTTGAGAAGGATAAGCTATGTAGTGCATGTCAAGCCAGAAAACAAGTTGGTAACACACATCCTAAGAAGAGCATAATGAGCACATCTAAGGCATTTGAGTTGATGCACATGGACTTGTTTGGACCAACCACATACACAAGCATTGGTGGAAACAAATATGGATTTGTAATTGTGGATGATTTCACTAGATACACATGGGTGTTCTTTCTTGTTGACAAGAGTGATGTATTTGCAACATTCAAATCATTTGTCAAGAGCATTCACAATGAGTTTGAAACAACTATCAAGAAAGTTAGAAGTGACAATGGTAGTGAATTCAAGAACACTAGAATTGATGAGTTGTGTGATGAATTTGAAATTAGACATCAATTCTCGGCCAAATACACTCCACAATCAAATGGTCTAGTTGAAAGAAAGAATAGAACTTTGATTGACATGGCAAGATCAATGTTGAGTGAGTACAATGTGAGTCATTCATTTTGGGCCGAAGCAATAAACATGGCTTGCTATTATAGCAACCGACTCTATTGTCACCCCATGATGGAGAAGACACCTTATGAGCTTTTGAATGGAAGAAAGCCCAACATAGCATACTTTCGGATTTTTGGTTGTAAATGCTACATATTAAAGAAAGGCACTAGATTGAGCAAGTTTGAAAAGAAATGTGATGAAGGTTTCTTGCTTAGTTACTCCACTACTAGCAAGGCTTATAGAGTTTGAAATTTGGCTAGTGGTACTCTTGAGGAGGTTCATGATGTGTAGTTTGATGAAACAAATGGTTCCCAAGAGGAAGATGAGAATCTAGATGATGTAAGAGGCACTTAATTGGTCAATGCAATGAAGAACATAGACATTGGTGATATAAGACCTAGAGAGGTGATTGATGTTGAAGATGACAAGAATCAAGTGCTCTCTAACTCAAATATGCAAGCTAGTGGTTCTCATGATCAAATTCAAGCAAGAACTAGTGATGACAAAGTGCAAGATCAACAACAAGTGGCTAGTTCATCATCTCAACCAAGTGATCTATCAAATGCAAGCAATCAAGTGCAAGTGCTTCAACCAACCAATGTTGCAAAAGATCATCCCTTGGACACTATCATTGGTGATATTTCAAGAGGTGTGCAAACTAGATCAAGATTGGCTTTATTTTGTGAGCATTTCTCATTTGTGTCATCCATTGAACCTAGGAAGATAGATGAAGCTTTGAAAGATGTTGATTAGGTCAATGCTATGCATGAAGAGCTAAACAACTTCACAAGAAACCAAGTATGGGAGTTAGTTGAGAGGTCTAAGGATCATAATGTGATTGGAACCAAGTGGGTCTTTCAGAACAAGCAAGATCAAGATGGGATAGTAATAAGGAATAAAGCAAGATTAGTGGCTCAAGGTTACACTCAAGTTGAAGGTCTTGACTTTAGAGAAACATATGCCCCGGTTGCAAGATTGGAAGCAATTAGGATATTGTTAGCCTATGCTTGTGCCCACAACATCAAGTTATACCAAATGGATGTGAAGAGTGCATTTCTCAATGGGTACATCAATGAGCTTGTGTATGTTGAGCAACCTCCCAGTTTTGAAGATGAGAAGAAACCCAACCATGTTTACAAGTTGAGAAAGGCTTTATATGGATTAAAACAAGCACCTAGAGCATGGTATGAGAGATTGAGAGATTTCCTACTCTCTAAGGGATTTAAGATGGGAAAGGTTGACACCACTTTCTTCACCAAGAAGCTTGGAAATGACTTGTTTGTAATGCAAATCTATGTTGATGATATCATTTTTGGGTCAACAAATCAAGATTTTTGTGAGGAGTTTGGCAAGATGATGGTAAGTGAGTTTGAGATGTCCATGATTGGAGAGCTTAGCTACTTCCTTGGTCTTCAAATCAAGCAAATGAAGAATGGCACATTTGTGAGTCAAGGCAAGTACATTAAGGACATGCTCAAGAAGTTTAGAATGGATGATGCTAAAGCTATTAGTACACCAATGGGAACAAGTGGAAGCTTGGATAGTGATGCTAGTGGCAACATGGTGGATGAAAAGATATATCGGTCTATGATTGGAAGCCTACTCTATGTGACCGCAATAAGGCCGGATGTGATGTTTAGTGTATGTATATGTGCTAGATTTCAAGCCTCACCAAGAGAAAGTCATTTAAAGACAACAAAGAGAGTATTGAGGTACTTGAAGCATACACAAAATATTAGATTGTGGTATCCCAAAGGAGTAAGATTTGAGTTGATTGGATATTCGGACTCCAATTATGCGGGATGCAAAGTTGAGAGAAAGAGCACATCGGGCACATGTCAACTATTGGGAAGATCACTTGTGTCTTGGTCATCAAAGAAACAAAATAGTGTGGCACTTTCAACCGCCGAAGCAGAGTACATTTCGGCCGATAGTTGTTGTGCTCAATTACTTTGGATGAAGGCTACTTTGAATGATTTTGGAATCAAATTCAAGCAAGTGCCATTGCTATGTGACAATGAAAGTGCTTTAAAGCTCACCAACAACCCGGTTCAACATTCAAGAACAAAGCATATTGATGTCTGCCATCATTTCATAAGAGATCACCAACAAAAAGGGGACATTTATATTGAGAGTGTGGGCACCGAAGATCAACTTGCCGATATCTTCACCAAGCTACTTGATGAGAAGAGGTTTTGCAAGCTAAGGAATGAATTCAACATACTTGACTTCTCCAATATGTGTTGCTGCACCCCAATTTATATGACATGCCTATCCTTTGAGCAATTCAAGGTAAAAGTTGATTAGCATGGCATACATCCTTGCTAAGGACATGTTTAGTGCATCTAGACATATTTCACATTTGAATAGGCTCATTCATGAAAATCAAATGAATTTAATGCTTGTATGGTACCACTATTGCTTGTATGCTTGAAATGATCTAGTGGTAGCATATGACATGTTTGTGGGCTTGTAAACCTAGTGTTTGATCTAGAAAATAAGCTATAAGTGTTTAACTCAACATGGTACAAGATAACCCTTATTTGAAGGTGTGAAGAAGCTTGTCTTTGGATCAAACCGAGTTAAATATCTTTTGCAAGTGATCTAGATTGAACCAAATTGAGAAAATGATCCTCATTTCACATGGTTTCACCCCAACCTATCTATAATTTGAGCTCACCTTTTGTGCTAATTGTTGACAAAGGGAGAGAGAAATTCACAAAGATAGTAAGATAGGAGAAGCAAACAAATGAAATGACATTGTAAGGGGAAAAAATGCACACAAGTAGGAGGAGCAAGCTCATAAACTTGTATGTTGCATTTTGATGTGCATGTCATATATTTGCTTGCATAGCACAAGTTCTAAGTTTCAATATCCATGCTTGTGTGGTGTATGCTAGTTATATGCTTGAATGGTGAAATGAAAAACTAGCATGCATAGGCTAAAGTAACTAGACTTATGTTCATTTTATGGAAACTAGACCCTTGCTTGCAATGTTGATCTTATGGGGTATTCTAGTTTTTGTGTATATATAGATATTAATGGTTCTAAGGATGGTATATTGGTACACTCCGATTGGTATCATGCTTCAAAGGTCCATCTCTTATACCTTAGCATCATACGGTAGAAATTGTCTCCTATATTTCCTATCTAAGCATATGTGCAAGCTACAATCCAAACTCTTAGCACATATGTAGGGGGAGAAATTGCTACCATTTGGAGTTCATGAAACTTGTCCATATTCTTTTACACATGGTAAATATGCTTGGGCAAGCAATGTGGATTCAATTAAATCTCAATTCATATCTTTGTGTAAGGGTTGTCATCAATTACCAAAAAGGGAGAGATTGAAAACTCTAGTTTGATTTTGGTTAATTGATGAAACCCTAAGTGTTAACCTAGTTTATCAAAGTGATTATGAGATAGGTAGCACTACTCTAAGTGATGAAGCAATGGCGAAGATCATGACAATGGTGATGGCATGGTGATGATCAAATGCTTGAACTTGAAAAGAAGAAAGAGAAAAAAAGGCTTAAGGCAAAGGTATAAATGGTAGGAGCTATTTTGTTTTGGTGATCAAGACACTTAGAGAGTGTGATCACATTTAGGTTTGATAGCCGTACTATTAAGAGGGGTGAAACTCGCATTGAAATGCGGTTATCAAAGTGCCACTAGATGCTCTAACTCATTGCATATGCATTTAGAATCTAGTGGAGTTCTAACACCCTTGAAAGTATTTGTGAAAGTATGCTAACACATGTGCACAAGGTGATACACTTGGTGGTTGGCACATTTGAGCAAGGGTTAGAAACTTCACCAGTGGAGTGTCCGCCTGTAGAGTGCGGACAGTTCGACGGTGCCATCGGCGCCCTATATAGAAAAGATAGGGGTTCACAAAGTGACTGGACTCTGGTGGCACTGTGACCGGACATTGGGGTCCTGCGTTCGGTCAGTAGCAGTAGTGAGCACATGTCTTGGTCTTGTGACCGGACGCTGGCATGAAGAGTGACCGGACATTGGCTGTGTGCGTCCGGTCAGTGCTGACATTTGCTGACGTGAGGCGCATAGAGGAAACATTGAGTGACCGGACACTGGGTGAGTCCGGTCATGCATGGATTTCTGTGAATGGATGCTTACTAGAAATGACCAGATGTTGGGGTCCACCGTTCGGTCACTTCGCAGCAGCGCATCCGGTCATCACTTTACCGTTGGGATCGGGCGCTCAGTATTTGAAGAGAGGGGACATGTGGTGTGCATCGCACGACCGGACACTGAGGTCCAACATCCGGTCAATCTGACCGGAGCGTCCGGTCAGCCCGTGTTCAGTGCAGTGAGTAGCCCAACGGCTCTATTTCGTGGGAGCTTCTATTTAAGCCCCATGGCCAGCTCAAGCTCACTCTCTTGGCCATTTGTATTGACATAGCAACCTTGTGAGCTTACCAAAGCCCTCCCACTCATCTCCATCATTGTTTCATCATCATTGTGAGATTGGGAGAGAATCCAAGTGCTTTGCTTGAGTGATTGCATCTAGTGGCACTTGGCATTCGTGTTTCGCTACAGGATTCACTTGTTACTCTTGGTGGTTGCTGCCACCTAGACAGCTTGGAGTAGTGATGATCATTGAGCGGAGGTTGGTGATTGTCTCTAGCTCCGATCGTGGTGATTGTGAGGGGTCTTGAGCCTTCCCCGGCGGAGAGCCAAAAGGTAACTCTAGTGGATTGCTCATGTCATTGAGTTACCTCACTAGTGGGTAGGTTCTTGCGGTGTCCAATTGTGTGGATGAGGTTCATGCAACACCTCTTAGCCACCGAACCACCAAGTGTTGGTCGACACAACGAGGACTAGCGTACCGGCAAGCACATGAACCTTGGGAGAAAAATTGATTGTCTCTTGCCCTTTGGTATTCTCCTAGTGATTGATTTAGTATTTGTCTTGTAATTGGTTCACTCCTCTACATGGCGGTATAATCACCCTACTCACTCATTTATATTCTTGCAAACTAGTTGTGGCAAGCTTTTTAGTGTAATTAGAATTGAGAGCTTGCTTTGTTATTTTAAGTTCATCTAGTGGAGCTCTTTAGAGTAGCAAGATTGAAAGCTCTTAGTGAGTAGTAACTTTGCAAGTTGTGTGCCTAGTAATCATTGCAACTAGAATTGTTGGATAGGTGGCTTGCAACCCTTGTAGAGCTAGAGCAAGTTTGCATTTCGCTATTTGTCATACTAATCAAATTGCTCTAGTTGAGTTGTAGATTTTTAAATAGGCTATTCACCCCCCCCCTCTGGCCATATTAGGACCTTTCAACCCCGTCACTCAAGCCATCAAGGTGAGCACTACCAACCCCCTCTATTTCCTTACAATCATTTCATACATCCATACGCGCATTCATTCCATACGCCCGAACCCCTCAGACGATTCTGGCCCTGAACCGCCCGAGGGCTCAGGAACTAAGCATCGCACGTGCAGCGAAATGCATCACAATGTTCTGTGTTGCATCACGAACCGACGGTTGCCTCATTTGACATGAGCAACCAACAGAGCCAGGGGAGAAAAACATAGATGAGCCCCGTGCAGCCTTCGTCCAGTCAGACAGACCGGGTCATCTCAATCTTCTCGTTCGATCCTGAACCTCTCGCCAAGCCCACAGAATCTCCATCAAGGGGAGGCCATTAGGCCACCCAGGTCGATCTCCGAAATGACCTAGGCATCTACTGGGTTGCAGGTAAAGGAGTAGTGGAATGTCACAAGAGGGCTATGCCAACCCCGTCACGAATGATGGACCTGGATTCCACTCGATCATACCCGTTAGTGAACTCATCGAGTGACGTCGTTCGAGCCTGAGCACCGCCTCATCTGATCTATAAACTAACCAACTAACTACGCCTCCGACTACGCTCCAAAAAACCAGGGACCACGACTTTGAGCTCACGTCGACTATCTAGGGACCACGACTCTGAACTCGCATCGACTATCTAGGGACCGCAACTCCAAACTTGCATCGACTAACCAAGGACTGCGACTCTGATCTCACCCCATGACTCCGACTCACTCGATCCCACAGCGTGCATCGACGCCAGCATTAGTGAGCTCTGTCTCATCCAAGACTGACTCCCTCGCTCGATCCCATGGTGTGCATCGACGCTAGGATCAGTGAGCTCTGTCTCGTCCAAAACATGACTCTAACTCACTCGATCCCACGGTGCGCATCGATGCCAGGATCAGTGAGCTCTGTCTCATCCAAAATACGACTCTAACTCGCTCGATCCCATGGCCCGCATCGATGCTAGCATCAGTGAGCTCTGTCTCGTCCAAGACTGACCCCCTCGCTCGATCCCACGACGTGCATCGACGCTAGGATTAGTGAGCTCTGTCTCGTCCAAGACTGACTCTGACTCGCTCGATCCCACGGCGCGCATCGACGCCAGCATTAGTGAGCTCTGTCTCATCCAAGACTAACTCCCTCGCTCGATCCCTCGGCATGCATCGATGCCAGGATCAGTGAGCTCTATCTCATCCAAAACACGACTCCGGCTCACTCGATCCCACGGCACGTATCGACACCAGCATCAGTGAGCTTTGTCTCATCCAAGACTGACTCCCTTGCTTGATCCCACGGCATGCATCAATGCCAAGATTAGTGAGCTCTGTCTTGTCCAAAACATGACTCTGACTCGCTCGATCCCATGATGCGCATCGATGCCAGGATCAGTGAGCTATCTCATCCAAAACACGACTCCAACTCACTAGATCCCATGGCGCGCATCGATGCCAGCATCAGTGAGCTCTGTCTCGTCCAAGACTAACTCCCTCGCTCGATCCCACGGCGCGCATCGACGCCAGGATCAGTGAGCTCTATCTCGTCCAAGACTGACTCTGACTTGCTCGATCCCATGGCGCGCATCGACACCAGCATTAGTGAGCTCTGTCTCATCCAAGACTGACTCCCTCGCTCGATCCCACAGCGCGCATCGACGTTAGGATTAGTGAGCTCTGTCTCATCCAAAACTAACTACCTCACCCGATCCCATGACGCGCATCGACGTCAGGATTAGTGAAGCTCTATCTCGTCCAAAACTAACTGCCTCACCCGATCCACGGTGCGCATCGACGCTAGGATTAGTGAAGCTCTATCTCATCCAACACCCTTGACTGACTCCCTCGCTCGATCCACGGTGCACACCGACGCTGGAATTGTTGGATAGGTGGCTTGCAACCCTTGTAGAGCTAGAGCAAGTTTGCATTTCGCTATTTGTCATACTAATCAAATTGCTCTAGTTGAGTTGTAGATTTTTAAATAGGCTATTCACCCCCCCCCTCTGGCCATATTAGGACCTTTCAACCCCGTCACTCAAGCCATCAAGGTGAGCACTACCAACCCCCTCTATTTCCTTACAATCATTTCATACATCCATACGCGCATTCATTCCATACGCCCGAACCCCTCAGACGATTCTGGCCCTGAACCGCCCGAGGGCTCAGGAACTAAGCATCGCACGTGCAGCGAAATGCATCACAATGTTCTGTGTTGCATCACGAACCGACGGTTGCCTCATTTGACATGAGCAACCAACAGAGCCAGGGGAGAAAAACATAGATGAGCCCCGTGCAGCCTTCGTCCAGTCAGACAGACCGGGTCATCTCAATCTTCTCGTTCGATCCTGAACCTCTCGCCAAGCCCACAGAATCTCCATCAAGGGGAGGCCATTAGGCCACCCAGGTCGATCTCCGAAATGACCTAGGCATCTACTGGGTTGCAGGTAAAGGAGTAGTGGAATGTCACAAGAGGGCTATGCCAACCCCGTCACGAATGATGGACCTGGATTCCACTCGATCATACCCGTTAGTGAACTCATCGAGTGACGTCGTTCGAGCCTGAGCACCGCCTCATCTGATCTATAAACTAACCAACTAACTACGCCTCCGACTACGCTCCAAAAAACCAGGGACCACGACTTTGAGCTCACGTCGACTATCTAGGGACCACGACTCTGAACTCGCATCGACTATCTAGGGACCGCAACTCCAAACTTGCATCGACTAACCAAGGACTGCGACTCTGATCTCACCCCATGACTCCGACTCACTCGATCCCACAGCGTGCATCGACGCCAGCATTAGTGAGCTCTGTCTCATCCAAGACTGACTCCCTCGCTCGATCCCATGGTGTGCATCGACGCTAGGATCAGTGAGCTCTGTCTCGTCCAAAACATGACTCTAACTCACTCGATCCCACGGTGCGCATCGATGCCAGGATCAGTGAGCTCTGTCTCATCCAAAATACGACTCTAACTCGCTCGATCCCATGGCCCGCATCGATGCTAGCATCAGTGAGCTCTGTCTCGTCCAAGACTGACCCCCTCGCTCGATCCCACGACGTGCATCGACGCTAGGATTAGTGAGCTCTGTCTCGTCCAAGACTGACTCTGACTCGCTCGATCCCACGGCGCGCATCGACGCCAGCATTAGTGAGCTCTGTCTCATCCAAGACTAACTCCCTCGCTCGATCCCTCGGCATGCATCGATGCCAGGATCAGTGAGCTCTATCTCATCCAAAACACGACTCCGGCTCACTCGATCCCACGGCACGTATCGACACCAGCATCAGTGAGCTTTGTCTCATCCAAGACTGACTCCCTTGCTTGATCCCACGGCATGCATCAATGCCAAGATTAGTGAGCTCTGTCTTGTCCAAAACATGACTCTGACTCGCTCGATCCCATGATGCGCATCGATGCCAGGATCAGTGAGCTATCTCATCCAAAACACGACTCCAACTCACTAGATCCCATGGCGCGCATCGATGCCAGCATCAGTGAGCTCTGTCTCGTCCAAGACTAACTCCCTCGCTCGATCCCACGGCGCGCATCGACGCCAGGATCAGTGAGCTCTATCTCGTCCAAGACTGACTCTGACTTGCTCGATCCCATGGCGCGCATCGACACCAGCATTAGTGAGCTCTGTCTCATCCAAGACTGACTCCCTCGCTCGATCCCACAGCGCGCATCGACGTTAGGATTAGTGAGCTCTGTCTCATCCAAAACTAACTACCTCACCCGATCCCATGACGCGCATCGACGTCAGGATTAGTGAAGCTCTATCTCGTCCAAAACTAACTGCCTCACCCGATCCACGGTGCGCATCGACGCTAGGATTAGTGAAGCTCTATCTCATCCAACACCCTTGACTGACTCCCTCGCTCGATCCACGGTGCACACCGACGCTGGGATCCACAAGCTCCCTCTCGCCCAATCTCTCAAAATAACTAAGAACCGCCTCGGCTGCACAACGACGCCTTGGGTGACAAAACTCCATCTCAAAATAAAAACTCCCCCATTGATAATGCAGGAAACCCCTAGACGATTCTGCTCAAACCGCCCGGGGCTTGGGGGCTACACCCGCGGGTGCGCTCGCGCGCACCCGCCAGCAAGACAAAAATCCTCCAGATGATTCTGCCCGAATCACCTGGGGGCTCGGGGGCTCCTATTGGGTTCATAAACCCGGGGTCCCTCAGGAACCAGCTTCCACACCAAGGCTTGACTCTAGCAGACAGCGCGTAACTCATGGGCTGGCCCAAGAGTCTAAAACCACAGACCAGAAGGGTGGCCCAGTCACCGACCAGAAGGTCTGACTAAAGAGGAATAGTGCCCTCTCGTCGGCTGCTTTGGCCAACCTCTCCTACCAGAGCGTTCGCTTTGACTCTAGCCGCCACCGGATGGCCTCTCTGATCGGAAGGCCTAGCCCAAAACACTACTTTTAGCTCTGACCCCGCACCTCCGACCGAGGATCGCAGGAACCTTGCTCACCGCTCTTCTCCGACCGGCGCACTCAGAGCTGACTAGAGCCATCCGACTAGGGACGCTCGCTTGGTAGGAACCAGAAGACATGCAGAGAAAGGCAAGGCAAGGCTCACAAGTCAAAACCATTGTACCAGGGACCATACCCTGCATAGAATAGTACTCTGTAGCCACCCTGACACAAATAGTATTATAGGCGCCGACATCCCCCTCTACAGTATTGTAGGGGCCGCTAAAACTCCCATACGGTAAGGCCCCCCACGTACCTCTAGGCATCGATAGCGGTATGGGCACCAGGATTTACCGTACCGGGTGAACATAGCAAGATTCCTCACATGCCTCTAGGCATCAAACAGTATTTGCAGGTACCAACATCCACCATCCCTGAAAAAGGCAGCACGACCTCTCTGCCATACTACAGTAACATCAACGGTGTTGTAGGCGTCTATCATTATCTTGTACCCGCCAGTGTGGGCAACAAGGCTCAGTAGGCGTGGGCAACAAGGCTCGGTAACATACACACCCTTTTTCTCTCACTTGTAAAGCCATCCCCTTCATCTATAAAAGGGGGTGCACTTCCTCCAACAAAGGAGACGAATTCTAGTTGATCAGAGTTCCTTAGATCGATAGCTCACAACCACAGAACCGCCAGGTTTGGACCTTAAGCACCCGCTTGAACACTTAGCTCATAGTGAAGTTCCTGTCACTCTTGGCCCTTCCGACTAGACCTCTTGTACACCCTATCTTTCTCCTTCTCGTTTATAACCCCACTGCAAACTTTGAGCACCTAGGCTCAGGAATAAAGTCATCGACTGACCCCGACTGGACATAGGGCACATTGCCCGAACCAGTATAAATCATGTGTCATTGAGTGCTAGGCCACCGCTGATCACAACATACAGCAAAACTACAAATATTCACTAGTTGATCACTTTCTGCACCGACAGGTGGTCACTATCTCTACCAACTTGTTCTCTACATACATGTGAGGATGATACAACACTTAGTATTTATGCAACAACAACTCTTAAAATAAGAATACGCATACTAAGCCACTAATCTAGCTCTAACAACTAAGGTACTAAGCTAACTATCATCTTTACCAAGCAAAGTGTTCGGTTCAACTAACAAACACCTAGCTTTACAAATGAAGGATATATCTTTATTTCTACTAATGATTTAATGGATATTTGAAACAAAGAGCATTTAACTACCCTAATGCTTAGTCTATTCTAAAGCTACAAAAATTACAGTAAGCACATAATAATATAATGAAGCTACCATAAAATTTTTAGGACTAAAGCTATCACCAATTTTACCACAAAAATTTTCTAAAATATTTAACCTAATAATATTAAGTACTCTAAAATGATTTAATATCTCCTAGTATTAACATGCATATATATGAACTAAATACACTAACAGATAGAGCATAATTTTAGGAACCTAACAAAATTTGTTTCACAATTTTTGGACACCTAAATGATTTTATATGATTTACCAAAGATCAGCTTAAAAATTAAATTAGAAAACTATTTCTAATTCCTTAGGAAAAGAAAAACAAAATCTCCCACGCGGCCCACACACGTGGCCCATGCGACACAACGCGTGCATAGCGGCCCTCAGGCACGGCCCACGTGAGGCCGGCCTGTAGCGCGAGATGGCCCGTGACGGGGGAAATCCCACGTGCGCTGGCGATTTTGCAAAAGAGACCTCGTACTTCTCCCGAATTACAACTAAGTCCTAACACTATTTCCCCCCTCTCAAACCTTCTCACTTAACCCCATGGCTTTCCTGAAATTCCCCTATGCACACTATGGTGACTCAGTGCATGGCGGTGCGGCGGCCGATGGCACAGCACGGCTACGCCGTCCACCTGGGACCTGCGACAGACCACCTAACGGGCCGGTCACCATCTCCAACCTGAGCGGCTATGCTAAGTGGTGGTGCAGGGTGACATGACTTGTTGGGGAAGGCTGCAGCGGCGCGTGGCCATCCACGATGGTGGTGCCACTATTCTAGTGAGTTGAGGTAGCTACAGACCTAATTGGTTAGCGCGTGAGCATCAGGAGGCTACCATGGATTAGGCCAAGGTGACGGTTAGGGCAAAGGATGGCGGAGGAGGGCTGGCCACATGTGGTCGGGCGGTGCAGCGGCGCACCTCGGTGGCACGGTCATATCAGTGATGGCGGGGAGGTGATAGCGGTTTCGCTGACATGCGCAAGGTGGAGAGGGGGGCGAGGTGAAGCTGGTGGTGCAAGTGAATTGGCTCGGGAGGGACGGTAAGAGGGCTGCCCACATCCATGGCTGGGCACAGCCTTATCGGCATGGTGGTGGGAGAAATTCCAAATTGGAGCTTGGCCTTGCACGGTTCAAGACTGGGTAGGGTCGGACAGTGAGAGGATGTGATGCTAAAACCGTAGATGCACTGAATTGAATAGAGGTGATCGTTCACTAGGCAATTTGATGACGCGGCTCATGGAGGCAGTAGAGGGAGAGAGAGACGGGGCATGGTAGGTGGGCTCAGCTCGTCCTCGCCTTGGCAGGATGCGATCAGCATGAACGTGGAGGCCCATGCATAGGCGCTAGTAGACGGCACGCACGTTTAAGACCGGTGTGGCCCACGCGCCGTAGTGCCATCAATGACAAGGCGACGGCTAGCCTGGACACGTGCGCGCGGTAGAGGCAACATTGCACTAGGCCAGTAGTAGTGTAGATATGCAAAGGGAGGCATGGACATGATGGCAAGGCGATGGCACCGGCAGCGACTGCGTCACGACGTGGGGCGATCGATAGTGCGGCAGGGCTAGTGGCAGCACCGCCCGGCTACGCAAGCAGCAGCAGCGGCTCTGCACGCTAGGAGCCAGCGATAGCCAGCCACAGTCAGGCCAGAGCAGCTATGGTCGGCCACGTGCGGTCGTGGTAGCGCGTGTGCATGGGGGACAGCCAGCATGGCCACACTGAATGGCCGAGTGTGGTGATCGCGCCCACGTGGCCAACTAGCCCAAGATCGAGTCGTACACAAATTTTAAAACGCCCAAAACAACTAAACAGTTGCTACAGGAGCCAAACCATCTTCATCATGCTCAAGATGGCATATGAGACTACCAAATCGAGCTGTAATACTACACCATCCCTTAACCTAATCTCTCAAAATAATTTGCTAAACATAGCAATGTCTAACTGTTGACGAACTTGAAAATTTTCTAAGTTTTTGAGTTGAACTTAATTTCAATTTGCAATTTCTAGGCTAGTAGAAATATTAGCTAGTACTATCATTTTTCGACAGCAAATATTTCACTGTCATCTACAAAGTTTGTACTTCAAACTTTATTTAAGTATCATACACATGTTCTATAGTATTTTTGCTTAATAAAAATTGATTTTCAACACTACTTGATATACATGAGCTATTGAATCAACTTTTATTTAGCATTTTTATTGATTATTTTAAGTTACAAAAAAATTATCTACATATTCTATCATATACATTAACACATAAACATGATGCTCATAATATGTTTTAGTAAATGATTTAGGGTGTAACACCGAGGGTGTTATAAAAATAATCCTTACCCCATTGATTGACATTGATAATCTTAACCTATCTAAAATTAAACCTTTGTGGTCATTGATGACAAAGGGAGAGAAGTAATGCACAAAGATAGTGAAAAGATGACATAGGGGGAGAAATATGAAAGTAATGGGATGAATTAAAATTTGAGCACACAAGTAGGGTGGAGCAAGCTCATGAACTTGTATGATGCATTTGAATGTGCATTCACGTATGTTTGCTTGCATGGCACAAGTTTTAAATTAAAATTCCTTGCTTGTGTGGTGTTTGGTAGTTGTAGTTTTGATTGATGAAATGAAAAACTAACTTGCATAGGTGGTAGTTAGATATGCCTTGCTTACTTGTTTTGCTTTCACAAGTGGTACTAGAGTCTTGCATATAATATTGATCTCACGAGGTATCTAGTGTTTGTGCTTTGCAAGTAATTCCAAGTGGTATCTAACTAACCATGGTGCTAAGGATGGTACATTTGGTGCACTCCGATTGGTATCATGCTTCAAAGGTCCATCTCTTATACCTTAGCATCATTTGGTAGACATTACTCTCCCACAACTCTAATTCATGCATATGTGCAAGCTTCAATCCAAAACTCTTAGCACATATGTAGGAAGAGCTAATGCTACCAATTTGGGTCCATGAAACTTGTCCATATCCTTTTACACATGGTAAATATGCTTGGGCAAGCAACATAAATTCAATTGAATTTTAATTCATATCATTGTGAAAGGGTTGCCATCAATTACCAAAAAGGGGAGATTGAAAGCTCTAGTTTGGTTTTAGTGAATTGATGAAAGCCTAGGTGCTAATCCTTTGCTCTAAAGTGATCATGAGATAGGATAGCACATTCCAAGTGGTGGAGCAAGTGGTGAAGATCATGATGATGGTGTGATGGCCATGATGATGATCAAGAGCTCGGGCTTGTAAAAGAAGAAAGAGAAAAACAAAAAGCTCAAGACAAAGGTGATATCCATAGGAGCTTTTATGTTTTAGTGATCGAGACACTTAGCAAGTGTTATCACATTTAGGATAGATAGCCGTACTATTAAGAGGGGTGAAACTCATCATGAAATGAGGTTATCAAAGTGCCACTAGATGTTCTAACTCATTGCATATGCATTTAGATTCTAGTGAGTGCTAACACCCTTGAAAATATTTGTGAAAATATGCTAACACACGTGCACAAGGTGACACACTTGGTGGTTAGCACATTTGATCAAGGGTGGCAAAGTTGGAGAAGTGAAGGCGCTATTTTCACTGACCGAACTTTGGTCCCAGTGTGACTAGAGTCTAGAGGAGTGCGTCCGGTCACTGGTGGTGAAGTAGCGCAGCCTCGGTCTTCAACCGGACTCTGGTGCGAGGAGAGGACCGGACACACAAGCCCTGTGTTCGGTCATGGATGATGTATGCTGACACAGGTGGTGCTGGTGTTGGCGCACAGAGCCAGTGAGGACTAGACTCGGTGCCACGTCTGGTCAGGCATGATCGGACGTGTCTGGTCATCATTTTTCCTCTCTAGATGCTTAGTGGAAACGATCTGATGCTTGGTGACCGCGGGGAGTGACGCGCCCAGTCATGGCGTTGTGGCGCGTGGGCACGCAAGGACCTAACGTTGCTGCGGCGCGTCCGGTCATCTCTTGGTGTGTCTAGTCATGACTTAAGGGTCGAGCGCGATCAAGTTAGTCGTTGGAGATCAATGGCTCTCGTTTAAAGGAGGCGACACGTGGCTGTGGATGCGTGACCGAACGCTGGGGTCCGTGCGTCCAGTCAGCCCGTAGCAGCTGAGTTTTGAGCCCAACGACTATGTGGTCGGTTGGGGCTCTATATAAACATGTTGGCTAGCTCTAGCTCACTCTCTTGACTATTTTCATTGACATAGCAACCTAGTGAACTAAGCCAAAGCCCTCCCACTCATCTCCATCATTGATTCACCATCTTTATGAGATTGGGAGTGGATCCAAGTGCTTTGCTTGAGTGATTGCATCTAGAGACACTTGGTGATTGTGTTTCGCTGCGGATTTTGCTTGTTTCTCTTGGTGGTTTGTAACACCCTAAAAATTGCCTCTTTTGAAATACAGTTAAAATGATTTAAGTTGGAATTTTTGTGCACATGAAATATAGGAAATAAAATTTTTCATTAAATTAAAATACATCATAAGGTAGCAACATGTTTGAGCATACATGCTGTTGCATCTTATTTATTGTGATGGATGGTGTTGATCCAAAACTCCAAAGTAAATTGGAATGTTTGTGAAAAGAGTTTGAAAATGGCTTTGAAATAAAAAAAAGAAAGAAAAGAAAATTAGAGAATAGAAGTATTTCAAAAGTTGTAAAATTTATTTTTTTGAAACTTACCAAAACTTCTCATTTATATTTGAGATGAAAAGTATATTGAAAACATACTTGAATTTTTTTTGAAATTGGCTTGGAATTGGAAACTCAAAGTAGAAAAAGGATTTATATTTGAAAAATGTTCCTTTCTCATTTTCAGCCCAACCCAGGAATCGGTCCGGCCCTTTTCTCCCTTTCCCTCCTCCACTTGGCCTACTGGCCTGCTGATCGGCCCAGCCGCACTCCCTCTTCCCTCCCTCATGCTCCCAGCCTGCTCTTCCTGGCCTCGACCCACTGCTCGCGGCCCGCATGCGCCGTCACCCCACGCGTCTCCCCTCCCTTTCCCTCCTTCCGGCCTCCCGCGCACCAGCCCAGCTAGGCGGCCCACTTCACGCGTGCGCCCGCGTGGCCCAACTCAGTGCTGTAGCTGCGTTGGCCTTCAGCACCCACCGCTCTCTCCCTTTCCTCTCGCTACGATGAGGGACCCACTCGTCAACCATCTTCTTCCCTTTCCTTCTTCCCCGTGCCCCTTTCCTTTCTTGCTCCCGCCGATGGCGCTGCCCCTACGGCAAGCTACCGGCCCACCGCACACACATGGCAAGTGATCGGAATCACCGCATGCCCTGCTCCTCCTTCCTTCTACATGATGCCTGCCGCCTATAAAGCTCTAGTCAGACCCCCTTCCTCTCCCTTTCCCATCTGCTCAAAGCTCGCACTCACCGCCGCCGGAGAATCTCCCACTCCCGAGCGCAAACCACGACGCTGACGCGCCCGTGAGCTCCACCGTGTTCCTCCGTGCCTTTAGGTACCTCTGATTTCACATTTTGGTCTTGTTTTCCTCGGATTCATCCTCACCCGCACCCTTCCTCTCTCTCTAGATCGCCACCGACATCGACCCCGCCTTCAGAGGCCTTCCCGGATGCTGTGATCCCCTCCTGACGATTCGTGGTGAGCTCCTCGTCCTTCCTCTGCCCTCCGTTCATCAACTAGTGCGCTAGAACACCGCATCTGCAAGCCCCAACGCCGCCAGCAATGGTGCCACCATAGGAAGCCGCTTTGGCATGTTCTCGGCCCTCGTTTTTGGCGCTCCATTGAGTTCGCGAGGTCCTGCGCATCACACCCGTGGGTTCTAGATGGTTCGGCATGGCCGGAATCACCGTACCGGTGACCACCGACGAGCTCGGACCATTGGCAACAATGGTGCCACCGTCATATGCTTCTTCCCCGATGACCCGCTGCCCCTGTACACGCCTGCGCCGTTAGATCTAGCACGGACGGTCATGATTAGTGTATACCGGTTCGCTGTGTAATCGGTCCACCGGGACCCGTGGACTCGGTCCACCCCGCCAAGTCAGCAGCGCCCACACCCACGGGGTGCATCGCACCAATCCCCGGCTGCAACGTGTCTATCCAGTCAGTGAGCGGTCAAACCCGCAGTCAAGCCGTGCGGTTTTGCAGAATAGCCCCCCTGTTTTCGGTGAATTAACCCGCAGTCCGATTCAGTTCAAAATGATTTCTTTTAGGCCATGTTTTTATTTGTTTAGGACCCTATAGTTTCTAGAATTAGTGCGCCCAGTCCAATGACCGTTTAAATTCAGATTTTAAGCGTTTTAATTCAAAAATGAGTTCGATTTATTTATAGAAATGCCACTGAATCTTATTTCATGCGTAACTTTTGCGTTTTAAGTCCGATTTGACCCGTTCAAATTGCGTTAGGATCATATTTATGTTTTCTACATGTTTATACAACTGTTAGGCATGTTTTCAACACTTGGAATTCATAGGTAGATTTAATCTATTATTTAACTAAAGCAAAACTTGTTTAAATAATAACTTATTCATTTTAACTCCGAAATAGTCCGTTCAAGTTGCGTTTGTTTCATAACGACGAAATCTATGCATTGGTAATGATGTTTACTATATTACTATTTCATGAAAATCATAGTTTAAATCATATCTTGATTAATGATTTTGCAACTGGGTTTTATATATAAAATATAATTTGTTTTACTTTTGTTTTATAATTTAAATATAAAATTGACTTAAATCAATCTATATTGTTTATAAAATATCTTTTGTATATGAATTCATATAGTTAACATAAATAAAGCCTATAGTTTTCTTTTCCACGTATCGAGTAAATCTTTCGGTAGATGTATCTTTTTCATCGTAGCTTCTATTAGCGTGCCTCTCGCGACTGTGTGATCGTAGCGATGCGTAGAATCATATTTCAATTTCTTTTACTTAATTTTCTATGATTGGTGTACTGTTCTGATATAGATGCAATTGTATGCTATGCATGTATGTGTATGGATGTTTATGTGGTGTTCTATGATTGTCCAGTCGGTGAGACACATGTGGTGATCTAAGAAGAAGAAGAAGGACATCGAAGAATAAAGCTTACCAAAGGATCGGTGTGTAAGGCAAGTATAGCATGGGACATCCTTGTTACCTATTCACAATTAACCACTTAATTCATATTGCATGTGTCTCCCTTGTTACCATTAAGGATATCCTAGGTATTTGATATCTTGTACCTTGAAACCTTTAGGACATTGCATTGGGTAGTTTTTGCTAGTGCTTAATCAAAACTATGATCTTATAACTTGACTAATGGTATATATAATAAACATTAAAACATGACATTTTAGCAACATGGAAATAGGGGGCTAGAGTGTTTAGCTACTTTCTAAATGCTTCAGATTCCTCTCCCTAAGGACTTATCTGTAAGCGATCATCCGGGACTTACAGTACAGCTGCGAGGGCCATATGGCTCTGGTTTTAGCTTAGTATGAGGACCTTTTCTAGCTTGTTAGTGGTTACCTTTAAGGCGCATGAGGGTATGTTTCCTTTTCTGCTAGGTTGTATGTACCATGCTGCGATGCCCACGCGTGCCACTTCTAGAGATGGGCCACATACGCCTAGCGGCCCTAACTTGTTAGACGAACCTTTGAAAGGCTTCATAGTGAACCCTACCGACCTTTCTTGGTAGTGGGTCAAGAGGCTGATCACCTTGGGCGAAAGGGTAAATCACGACTCACAGTGAAAGTGTACAAACTCTATAGAGTATAAAACTGTTATAACAGCTGTGCTCTCGGTCATGAGCGGCCTTAGACCCTTATGGAATAGAGATGATCACTAATGGATAATGGTACGAATGATCAACTGTTTATGCTATACATTATTCATGTTTACCTGATCATGTGTTTGTGGGAATGATAAATTCTTTGCCACTCAATTGCATAAAAAGATGATATATTAAAGCTAATCGCAGTAAACCAGTGTCAGCCCTTTTGAGCCTCATGAACCCCATGATATAATTGTTAAGTATGACATGTACTTACACTTGCTTTATTTTTTTTCTATACATTGGATAAAAATCTCAGATGGGTACCAGATTGCCAGTCTGGAAGAGTTAGGCTTGTGGTCAACCAGTCAGTCATCTCTGTGGATTTGGAGTCTTCACCAGAAGATCAGAGTCAACTTTCCGCTGTCTTTACTCTGAGGTTATTTTCTTTTTACTAATACGTTATGTAATAAGTATTGTCTCTTGATATTACCCTTATTTATGGCTATATGTAAGATTTGACTTCCTAGGCTCACATATAGTGTGTATCTGGTTTTGTCTTTAATACTAGGTGCTACAAAGTGGTATCAGAGCAATACTGACTGTAGGACGCAAGCCTAGATAGAACTGGACGTTTTAGCATGCTTTTATCTTTGCTTAGTTCTTGTTTTCTCTCCAACCTTGCTATTTGCTAAAATTTATGCTCACTTCAGCCTCTGTCTGTTATGAAAACTTTGTCTCTATTCTGAATCCTCTATCTTTGTCTATATAGATGGATCGTAATGAGGAGACCACTGGTATCAAAGGTCAGGAGGACCAGGCTACGTTGTCCTTGACTGCATTCGATAAGGAGAAGTTTGTAGCTGTGCAACAACAAGCACCAGAAGGAATGACTCAACCTAGGAGTTTTCAATAGTGCTTGCCACAAGGTCAAACCAACATACCAAAGGGACTAGTGAAGAGACAAGTAGCAGAAGCTTGGAAGAATATGAAGTCCAACAAAGATGTTGGAAGGACGACACATGAATGCCAGGATCACCCACAGCCGAAGCAAGAGCAGAAGGTCCAGAAGAAATAGGAGCAAGGAAGTAAAGCAAAGAGAAACTACATCCAAGGAAGATTGAATAATGTGGATATGATGACCACTCATGGAGCTAAGGAGGTTGTGTATGGTTTCATTCCAGTAAACTCAGCTTCTGCCATAGTGTTGTTTGACCCTAGAGCTTCACATTCATTTATCTCTAGTACATACGTAAAGGAACATAAGATAACTATGCTTCCAATGAGGAAACTAATGATAGTTAAGTCCCCAAGAGGAGAAATAAAGGCAAACCACAAATGCCCAGGAGTTAGTCTTAACATCAAAGGAGTAAAATTTGAAGCAAATCTTATTGTATTAGAGTTTGTGGACATTGATGTCATTCTTGGAATGGGATGGATATCAGCATGCAAAGGAGTGATCAAGTATGCCTAGCGTTCGGTGCTTCTAACCACACCGTCAGGAGAAAGAATTGAGTATGAAGGTATTCAGCCTGTACCTAAGGACAATGTGGATAAGAAGAGAAAGGCGGTCTCACCAAAGTCAGAATTGGAAAGCAATCAACATTCAAGTTCTATTACATTATCACATCCAGCTCCAATCCCTAGTTAGTTAAACTCAGACTCTAAAGAATTAGAAGTTTCTCAAACTAAGGTTACTCCACTCTTTCCACATGAGGTATGCATAGATGGGTGGACAATCACCTACATGGAGTTTCAATCCCAAAAGATCAAGCGAGCAAAAAAGCGGTCTAGTCAAACAAAGATGAACTTATAGAGTCAGCAAGCTAACAATACTCTAAGCAACAGTTCTGTGGAGTATAATATCACTAAAGATCCAGCTAAGAGAAAGTATTATCATTGCCAGCAGAAAGGACATTATGTTAAATCTTGCCCATAGAAGAATCAATAATTATGCCATGGAGGTAGCTAGAGTTAGGTCAATACAGGACTACCACCAGCAAGTGATGGTGACACACAATACAAAGGAAGCCCATGATGAAATTGATGTAGTGGATGACGTGTCACTCCCATGCGAGAGATGTCCCTGTAATCATGCCATTTTTAAGAATTAGGAATTTGTGCCCTTTATGTAATAAAAACGATAGTATCGCAAGTTGAGTCGATAATTAAGTTGTGCATCTTTAAGTGCTTTATTGATTTGTCATTATGTTTATGCTTATTTTGCATCTTTGTAATGATTGCAATGATCTTGTTGGGTGTTCCCACAATTTCATTTAGTTTATAGGCCTAAGGTATAAGGATTAATGAAATAAATAGTTGGGTTATCGTTCTTCTATTTTTACTATCATGTCTTCGGAGCAGCCTGTCTTTATCGGTTCATATCTCTGATTTTGGACGATTAAAAAAACCCTAAGAAAATTTTGGACAACAGTAGACTTCAATCACAAGACGATGCAAGCTATACTTTGGTGTCCCCTACTTTACCTTATCTTAAGGGGGGTAGTCAAGTGGAAGAATTGGTAAGATAAAGTATCATACGTTTGAGTTTGTGCAGCAGAAGTGTGGTGGTACTCAAGGATGTAAGAGAGAACTCAGAGTATTAAATACTGAGGTTTGGTTAAAGGGAAGTTTATCCAAGACCAGCAAGATGTTGATAAAGCTACCGGAGAAGCTTTTGAGTTAGTTTGGATCAAGCGACTTTAGCCAAGTGTTTGAAGGAGTCCAAAAGGTCAAAGTAAAACCTAAGTATTAGCTTTGTCAGATCGGGACGAGAGCTTTGTATCTACAATGATGCACCTTATCAAGGTGTGGGATGTGTCCTTATATGCGTAAGTTAAACTAACATGTTATCTGGAGCTATCCATTGTGGAGAATGGAAGTACCATCTTCTTGAAAGTAAAAGTGACATCTAGGAGGATCACAAGAGTATATAGGACATCTTCACCAAGTTGGTCTTGAGCTTGTGATAACCTCGTTGGAATGAGATTAATTGTGACTCGGAAAAGTGCTATCACTTCGAGAAGCGAAGTCATGGCTGATGCCCTTAGCAACAGAGAATTGTGCTAAGAAGGTTCAAGTAACACCAAGGGTTAAGAGTTGTATTCCCGGTTCGAACAACTTAACTAGGATCATTAATGTTTTTAAGATTGGTGGTAGATTCTCCTTAGGACCAAGAAGATAAGGAAGCTTTGTTGAAAGGTGAACATATGAGAAAAGAGAATTATGGCCTAATGATTAGGGTTACCTGAGAGTGGTTCAAGGTACCTGTCAAAATTTTGCAAATAGTTAGGCAAATTACTTGGAGTAAGGGCAATAGGTATGCAAAGTAATGTGGATCTTTATCAACGCAAGACGATGGAACTACATGAGAAAGCAAAGAAGAATCCAAGGACGGAGTATTCCCATCTCTTAGTCGACGTCTTCTGAATCTCGAGGACGAGATTCATCTTAAGGGGTAGAATTGTAACACCCTAAAAATTGCCTCTTTTGAAATACAGTTAAAATGATTTAAGTTGGAATTTTTGTGCACATGAAATATAGGAAATAAAATTTTTTATTAAATTAAAATACATCATAAGGTAGCAACATGTTTGAGCATACATGCTGTTGCATCTTATTTATTGTGATGGATGGTGTTGATCCAAAACTCCAAAGTAAATTGGAATGTTTGTGAAAAGAGTTTGAAAATGGCTTTGAAATAAAAGAAAAGAAAGAAAACAAAATTAGAGAATAGAAGTATTTCAAAAGTTGTAAAATTTATTTTTTTGAAAACTTACCAAAATTTCTCATTTATATTTGAGATGAAAAGTATATTGAAAACATACTTGAATTGTTTTGAAATTGGCTTGGAATTGGAAACTCAAAGTAGAAAAAGGATTTGTATTTGAAAAATGTTCCTTTCTCATTTTCAGCCCAACCCAGGAACCGACCTGGCCCTTTTCTCCCTTTCCCTCCTCCACTTGGCCTGCTGGCCTGCTGATCGGCCTAGCCGCACTCCCTCTTCCCTCCCTCACGCGCCCGGCCTGCTCTTCCTGGCCCGGCCCACTGCTCGCAGCCCGCATGCGCCGTCACCCCACACGTCTCCCCTCCCTTTCCCTCCTTCCGGCCTCCCGCACACTAGCCCAGCTAGGTAGCCCGCTTTGCGTGCATGCCCGCACGGCCCAGCTCGGCGCTGTAGCCGCTTCGGCCTTCAGCGCCCGCCGCTCTCTCCCTTTCCTCTCACTGTGACGAGGGACCCACTCGTCAGCCGTCTTCTTCCCTTTCCTTCTTCCCTATGCCCCTTTCCTTTCTCGCTCCCACCGATGGCGCTGCCCCTACGGCAAGCTGCCGGCCCGCCGCGCCCACATGGCAAGTGATTGAAATCATCGCGCGCCCCGCTCCTCCTTCCTTTTACGCGATGCCTGCCACCTATAAAGCTCCAGTCGGACCCCCCTTCCTCTCCCTTTCCCATCCGCTCGAAGCTCGCACTCACCGCCGTCGGAGAATCTCCCACTCCCAAGCGCAAACCACGACGCCAACGCACCCGTGAGCTCCGCTGTGTTCCTCCGTGCCTTTAGGTACCTCCGATTTCACATTTTGGTCTTGTTTTCCTCGGATTCATCCTCACCCGCGCCCTCCCTCTCTCTCCAGATCACCGCTGATGTCGACCCCGCCTTCAGAGCCCTTCCCGGACGCTGCGATCCCCTCCTGACGATTCGTGGTGAGCTCCTCGTCCTTCCTCTGCCCTCCGTTCGTCAACTAGTGCGCTAGAACGCCACATCCGCAAGCCCCAACGCCGCCGGCCATGGCGCCACCATGGGAAGCCACTTCGGCATGTTCTTAGCCCTCGTTTTTGGTGCTCAATTGAGTTCGCGAGGTCCTGTGCATCATGCCCGTGGGTTCTAGATGGTTCGGCATGGCCAGAATCACCGGGTGACCACCGACGAGCTCGGACCATCGGCAACAATGGCGCCACCATCATATGCTTCTTCCCTGGCGACCCGCTGCCCCCATACACGCCTGCACCGTTAGATCTAGCACGGACGGTCACGATTAGAGTATACATGTTCGCTGTGTAACCGGTCCACCGGGACCCGTGGACTCGGTCCACCCCACCAAGTCAGCAGCGCCCACACCCATGTGGTGCACCGCACCAATCCACGGCCGCCACGTGTCTGTCCAGTCAGTGAACGGTCAAACCCGCAGTCAAGCCACGCGGTTTTGCAGAATAGCCCCCCTATTTTTGGTGAATTAACCCGCAGTCCGATTCAGTTCAAAATAATTTCTTTTAGGCCCTGTTTTTATTCGTTTAGGACCCTGTAGTTTCCAAAATTAGTGCGCCCAGTCCAATAACCGTTTAAATTCAGATTTTAAGTGTTTTAATTCAAAAATGAGTTCGAGTTATTTACAGAAATACCACTGAATCTTATTTCATGCGTAACTTTTGTGTTTTAAGTCCGATTTGATCCGTTCAAATTGCGTTAGGATCATATTTATGTTTTCTACGCGTTTATACAACTGTTAGGCATGTTTTCAACACTTGGAATTCATGGGTAGATTTAATCTATTATTTAACTAAAGCAAAACTTGTTAAAATCATAACTTATTCATTTTAACTCCAAAATAGTCCGTTCAAGTTGCGTTTGTTTCATAACGATGAAATCTACGCATTGGTAATGATGTTTACTATATTACTATTTCATGAAAATCATAGTTTAAATCATATCTTGATTAATGATTATGCAACTGGGTTTTATACATAAAATATAATTTGTTTTACTTTTGTTTTATAATTTAAATATAAAATTGACTTAAATCAATCCATATTGTTTATAAAATATCTTTTGTATATGAATTCATATAGTTAACATAAATAAAGTCTATAGTTTTCTTTTCCACGTATCGAGTAAATCTTTTGGTAGTTGTATCTTTTTCATCGTAGCTTCTATTAGCGTGCCTCTCGCGACTGTGTGATCGTAGCGATGCGTAGAATCGTATTTCAATCTCTTTTACTTATTTTTCTATGATTGGTGTACTGTTCTGATATAGATGCAATTGTATGCTATGCATGTATGTGTATGGATGTTTGTGTGGTGTTCTACGATTGTCAAGTCGGTGAGACACACGTGGTGATCCAAGAAGAAGAAGAAGAAGGACATCGAAGAATAAAGCTTACCGAAGGATCGTTGTGTAAGGCAAGTATAGCATGGGACATCCTTGTTACGTATTCACAATTAACCACTTAATTCATATTGCATGTGTCTCCCTTATTGCCATTAAGGATATCCTAGGTATTTGATATCTTGTACCTTGAAACCTTTGGGACATTGCATTAGGTAGTTTTTTCTAGTGCTTAATCAAAACCATGATCTTATAACTTGACTAATGGTATATGCAATAAACATTAAAACATGACTTTTTAGTAATATGGAAATAGGGAGATGGAGTGTTTAGCTACTTTCTAAATGCTTCAGATTCCTCTTCCTAAGGACTTATCTGTAAGTGATCATCCGGGACTTACAGTACAGCTGTGAGGGCCATATGGCTCTGGCTTTAGCTCAGTATGAGAACCTTTTCTAGCTTGTTAGTGGTTACCTTTAAGGCGCATGAGGGTATGTTTCCTTTTCTGCTAGGTTGTGTGAACCGTGCTGCGATGCCCACGCGTGCCACTTTTAGAGATGGGCCATATACGCCTAGCGGCCCTAACTTGTTAGACGAATCTTTGAAAGGCTTCATAGTTAACCCTACCGACCTTCCTTGGTAGTGGGTGAAGAGGCTGATCACCTCGGATGAAAGGGTAAATCACGACTCACAGTGAAAGTGTACAAACTCTGCAGAGTATAAAACTGTTATAACAGCCGTGCTCTCGGTCACGAGCAGCCTTGGACCCTTATAGAATAGAGATGATCACTAATGGATAATGGTACAAATGATCAACTGTTTATGCTATACATTATTCATGTTTACCTGATCATGTGTTTGTGGGAATGATAAATTCTTTGCCACTCAATTGCATAAAAAGATGATCTATTAAAGCTAATCGCAATAAACTAGTGTCTGCCCTTTTGAGCCTCATGAACCCCATGATATAATTGTTAAGTACGACATGTACTTACACTTGCTTTATTTTTTTCTATACATTGAATAAAAATCCCGGATGGGTACCAGATTGCCAGTCTGAAAGAGTTAGGCTTGTGGTCAACCAGTCAGTCGTCCCTGTGGATTTGGAGTCTTCGACAGAAGATCAGAGTTAACTTTCTGCTGTCTTTACTCTGAGGTTATTTTCTTTTTACTAATACGTTATGTAATAAGTATTGTCTCTTGATATTACCCTTATTTGTGGCTATATGTGAGATTTGACTTTCTGGGCTTACATATAGTGTGTATCTGGTTTTGTCTTTAAAACTGGGTGCTACATGGTTGCTACCACCTAGACGGCTTGGTACAGCGAGGATCGTCGAGCAGAGGAAGGTGATTGTCTCCAGCTCCGATCATGATGATTGTGAAGGGTTCTTGACCTTTCTCCGACGGAGAGCCAAAAGGTACTCTAGTGGATTGCTCGTAGCTTGTGGATCCCCATCTTGTGTTGGTTGTGCGGCACTCGATTGCGGGTTAGACGTGTGATGCCTATTAGCACGTGAACCTCCAAGTGGGTGAATCGCTACAACGAGGACGTAGCTTGCTGGCAAGCAAGTGAACCTCGAGGATAAATCATTGTGTCATCTTGTCCTGAGGATTCCTTGGTATTCATTGTGATTGATTAATTGATCATCTCTTGCCACGGCGGTATAAACATCATATCCCCTCTCTTGTATTTACTTTTCTAGTGTAGCTAAGCTCTTTAGTGTAATTAGTTTTGAGAGCTAGCTTGTATCTCGTCTAGTGGTTAGTGAGGCTCTTTAGTTAGTC
The DNA here is from genome assembly GCF_019320115.1 of Miscanthus floridulus. NCBI lineage: Eukaryota > Viridiplantae > Streptophyta > Magnoliopsida > Poales > Poaceae > Miscanthus > Miscanthus floridulus. Next base: position 113,437,594 of record NC_089582.1, read on the forward strand.
TTTGAGAGCTCACTAACTTAGTGATAGTGACCTATTATTGTGTGCATAGAGACTATAGTAACTAGAATTGTGGTAGGTGGCTTTCATTTTTAGTAGGCTAACGTAAGAATTGCTTCGTCTCATATTTATCTTACCACTTTACTTAGTATTGTTGCAGAAATTTTTATAGGCTATTCAAACCCCCTGTAGCCATTAGGACCCTTTCAATTCTTTCGTACATGACGAAACAAATTATTGCATACCTCCTGCTGGAAATGCATACCTGTGAGCTTTCCACGTTTGTATGTTCCAGCAGAATGCATGGCCTTGATCATCTAGAGTCTGGGCAGTTAGGCATATCTATTTCTTTTTTCATAAATCGGGGGCAGGACTTCTGCCAGGCAAATATATTAATAGAGAGCATATATAAACTTTTGTTTGTCTTTTACTTAAATAACAAAAAGACATTTTTACTTCGAGATATAGAAACTTTTCAGGAATTGGAGTATTGAAAAGCAAGCCCCAGTATTACTTTGTTATACACTTAATGTGCAATTTGTCCTTAGCTTTCCTTTGTATATAGCACTTGTCATTATTTGCCAGCATTGTACCAACACTTGGAAAGCAAGTCTGACACATTCATATATCAAGTATGTTTCCTAGATACTTTTCATATCAATAAACATCTCTTTATGTGGCTCATAGCCTAAATGTCACCATCGACCAACAATATTACTCTGAACACACCATCTCATCGTTCGACCTAGCTTCATGGACACACACCTTTGTAAACGTAACTAGTTACGGTAGAATTGCCATCAGCGTTATGTTATCCTCCACAGAGCACCTGTGAATCTGTGATAGAATGCTAGCCCATACATTCCTGATGGTTCGGCCTTCCTATTGAAGTAATCATGAGCTTGTTTAGTTTCATTATTGAACATTTCTCCTATGGTTGTGCCTGCAGGATATCTTGCTTCATATACATTCTCTATTGCCACTTCGAGATGCTGCCCGTGCTGCTGTCTCGTGCATTTCGAAATTCCTGGAAGTGTCATCCCAACCTCTACTTCAGTAAGGAAACTATGGGCTTGAAAGCTACTCTACATGGACATAAACTAATGGAATTGGATTTCATCAGCACTGTTTATCACATTCTGAAAAGGCACTCAGGCACGGGTTTGAAGACATTTGGGCTTGAAATGTCTGGTTATATGTTTAGTCCTTACAACTCATGTCATATTGATAGCTGGCTTCACCTTGCTCTTTCATATAGGCTTGAAGAACTCACCATTGAGTTGTGCATGACAGAGTACAACTTCCCATGCTCCCTTTTATCTGGCAAGAGTAGAGACTCGATTCAGAATCTTCGCCTTTGCTGTGCCTTTCGTCCTACAGTTAGACTTTGCTTGAGAAGCCTGAAGAAGTTATATCTTTGTTCTGTGAGTACCACGGCTGATGAGTTACAGTACATTCTATCAGATTCCTTTGCTTTGGAGAGGTTGTAACTCCTGAGTTGCAGCAAGATAATTAACCTTAAGATACCTTGCCTGCTGCGGCGCCTCAGCTACCTGGAGGTGAAAGCATGCTTGAGTCTAGAAGTGATACAGATCGAAGCTCCAAATCTATCCACTTTTCGCTTTTCACGCGACAACCCTGTTCATCTCTCACTTGGAGAAGCATGTCAAAGTGAAAGACCTATACATATCCCACTATGGCGCCGTCTATTTTGCTCGTGTGGACCTTCCACTGATTGCACCATGTCTCGAGATTCTTACTATTGAGTCGTTTAAGGAGGTATACTCTAAAATTTATGGTAAATTGGTAATTATAGATTAGTGAATGCATATAGTGGTAAGAAATAATTCTTAACTTGAGAAGCTTTATGCAGATGGTCAATAATATAACGATCCTACCCAGCAAATTCTACCAGCTCAAGTACTTGGATATTTGTGTTCCTGGACAGTACTTTGGTTCAGACTATGATTATTTTTCTCTGGCTTCTTTTCTTGATGCTTCTCCTTCCTTGGAGACTTTCATCTTGGATTTTAATGTAAGTATAATTTTTCATATTGCAATTAGCAAGTATACCTAGTGAGTAGTGACTAATGGATCGACTTGAATACCATGCATTCTGTCTTTAGGTCCGTAGGGTATTCGAGGATCCTGAGTCAGTTCTTGGGGAACTCTTACAATCACATATGCGCCAGACGGCAGAGCGCCACTACGGCAACCTCAAGAGGGTGAAGATCACCTGTTTCCACCCCACGAAAAGCCTGGTTGAACTAACATGTCATATTCTTGAGAGTGCGCCATCGCTTCAATGCCTTACATTGGACACGAAATGCTGTTGTTCTGGGGTTTCTCATAGCAAATCTGGCAAATGCTTCATCTTCGCTGTCAGAGCGTACATCGAGGAGAATTTTCCCTCTACCACTAGGCTAGACTTTCCGAAGCCTTGTACTTTAGATGACAAGTTATCATTGCCATCCAATGTTTAATGAGGTGTCTGCTTATTAAATTACTATGACCACTTATGTTTAGAAGGCTTATTTATTTGTTGATCTGATCTGCACCTCATCGGTGGTTGCGCCTTTGTTTGCCTCTTAGAATTTTGGTTTGGCTTAGGCTGTTCGGCAGCGTACGCGCTATGGGCGTTTTTGGTTTCATACCTGGCAGGTAGGTCAGCTGTCTGGCAACAATCCTGTTCACCAGGTGATCAAATCCGACGGCCTAGAAAAATTGCCTAGAATGGCAGGAAAAAAATTATAAACAAAGAATTTAAGAAAAGAACATGGTAGGATGTAGCGTATTATGATCCCTGCATGACACTAGCAGATTGGCGAAGCCCCCAAATATGAGATAACATACCCACGAAGCTTGATCCTTTTGCAATGGCAACATTTCAAATTTGTGGATAACCTTAGTACGAGGAGATCTACGTGCAAACAGTATGGATATTTTTTTTACCAAACCACCCGACCGAAGAGGCCTAGACAATTATGTAAATAATTTTTTAAATATTCGTAACTTTCCTTGAATATCAAATACAAATACATATATTTATTGCCGATACCAAATACAGTTATAACTTAACCATTATCCAATATCCTGACAATTTAGTTGGATATATATATCCCACCAATATCCAAAAATATATTCGATTAACATTTAGATTTAAATATTGTTCATTATACAAAGACTAACATACAAATAGTTATAATCATATATGGGAGCAGCCACACAACCTGAATTCTCATACGTTGGGCATTGCTTGTTGCGCCCTACGCTGTTGTTGTGCCCCCCACATTATATATGGATTAGAATCACTTAATCTTTTATTAGACCCCTATTAGATTAGAATAAAAAATCAAGTATTAGAAACACTATACATTGAGACAAACAAGAAAGATGTTATGATGGATCAATGGTTTTTGGGCGAAATGCAAAAGCTTAAGTGATCTAATTAGTGAAACACGTAACATACAGCTTGTTCGGCTGGTGCTGATACGATCGTGGATTATTACTGTGGTTTGGTGTGAGAGAAAAATATTGTTCTGGCTGAAAATTTACGATCGTTTACGACCCAGCGAACAGACTGATAGTATATGGGTGTAGCTATTACCTTTCGAAGAAATATTTGTAACCGACACTATTCATATCTGACTCGTCCCGTATCTGATACACATTCATTTGTATGCGTAACCGAGACAATCCACATTCATATTTGTATCCGTTAAGCTATCCACGTCCAACTTAAATCTGAAGGAAAATGTGGAAACCAATATGAGAGTGACAATATCCGATACGATCCCATTGCACATCACAAGTCCCACGAGAAAGCGTCTTGATGTATTTACGCTAACACCATAGCGCAAGTGTAGTGTGTTGACATCCCGTCTTTGCATTTGTTTTGCGTGCAGATCGCAGGTGACGCCGCCTACCGCCTAGTGCCTCGACTGGCCACACGCACGCCGGGCAGGGCCGCACCGCACGCGAGTTGGTCGTCTGGTTCCGTTCCGTCCGCCTCACTCGCCCGGGTTTCCACCTCTCCAGATCCAAATCCAGCGAGCGACAGAGATCAAGGATGGAGCTGGAGGTGGGGGCGCCTTCGCCGGCGAGGTACCTGGTGGGGGCAGCGATCATGATGGCCGGCGTGGTGCTCCCGCTGGCGTACATGATCTTCCGCAGCAAGCGCTCGCCGTCCTCCGCCTCCGCCTCCGCCGCGGGGCCCTCCTCCTTCTCCAAGCAGACGTAGGTGTGCTCTGCCTCTCTTCCTTCCTTCCTCCATGAGGTGGAGGTACTGGCGACGCATCAGATCTGCGCGCTCGCTTTTAACTGATCCGTGATGCGCCTTTGCTGCAGGAACAAGGGGCTTATCTGAGCGAGTGGGCGGATCGATCGCCTCCCCTGATGCTTGTCATTCTGTCTGTTTCGGCGTGGCGAGATCATGCAACTGCTCCTCGAGACTGGGCACCATCCCATCAAATTACTAGCTGATTAGGAGTTAGTTCCTCTTGTACCTTGTGTAGATCAGATCGATTGCTTGTTTGACTGATTTGATACAGTTATAAATGATGGGTTTACTTTTGAGTGCACTACTTACAAGCAGCATTCATACAAGTTTCAGTTTAGTTAAACAAGCCACTTGCCCTCTTCTGCTGGTTGGCTGGCTTATTGCGACAATTGTGTAGAATTCTTCTCTATGCTAGATTGCTAGTACTCCCTCAATTCCAAAATGTAAGTTGTTTTAGTTTTGTCTAAGTTAAACTTCTCTAACTAGACCAAGTTTATAGAACATCAAATTGGTTTCGCCAAGACCACCAGGAAATATGTCTTGCCAGTTGCCAGTGCATTTATTTGGTATTGTAGACGTTATTATATTTTCTATAGACTTGGTCAGAATTAGAGAATTTTGACTTAGGACATGAAAATGGCCTATGTTTTGGAAACGGAGGGAATACTACATTTGCGGTTTAATAAGGAGCACAATTGTTGTGCCATTCATCCATTTGCATCGTTAGCCGTATATGGATGCAAACCAAATGGTATCCATGATTGGTACTTTGAAGGTGTAGTTGTTGCATTGGCAGGTCTAACAGCATTTGGATTGCATTCGGGCACTGCTCCTGCCCTTTGTAGTTCTGATTCCTATGCGATCTTTTCTTTATTATATTATTGCTTCCCTCTTCAAAGTTCGGGTTGCTTTCTCCAGTAACCTTCTCTGTTCTATTCTAACGAACGCCTTTCATGTCATTCGCTTCCAGGAGCTGACACATACATTGTTGCTAAGTGCTTTAGTTTGTTATCCGATAATCCACATGACCTGATGTGCCCTGTATGTTTGTGTTCTTACAAGTTGGCTCTTAACAATAGAATTGTTTGTATTCCTGCACATAAGGTAGGCAGAGTAAACAAATCAGTGTGCTGCCCGAGAAAAGTCAGCTTGGTTGATATTATTGTTCTTCGGTTATTGGCTAACCTATATGATAACCATGATGCATTGCATTTGCACTTCAGATGGATCAGTTGTTTCCGTGGCCACATGAAGGGCTTGCCTTGTGGCTTGTGATCAAGATGGTAATTCTCGTGGAGGCAACTGGATATTCAGGGCCCACCATTCCTCAGGTAGGTATAAATGCAAAACAGTGGTTGCAAGTAATATCATCATAATGACTAGTAAAATACTGTTATGGCACTAGTTTTGGTTGTGGGATACAAATATTTTGGATGGCAAACATATTTGTCCCTTTATATTGCACAAGAAGCTTATATGGGCATATGTGTGCCATAAACTTGTGAGAAAAGCGGCACCTATTTGTTTTAAAGAGTTTTGACTAAGGAATAGTGATACCACTAGTTGTCTCTTTACACAATGTGTGAAATTAAGGTGTCTGCATCAAAGAAACTTTCTTCATGACAGGCAACCTTGGTCGCTTCCTTCAACTTGTGGCACCCTTTGAATCTTGTTTTCTCATGGTGTGTCCTCTGTCATTTAAATCCTCTGACATTTGAATGACAGAGAGAACATGAAAGTTAGATTTGTAGGGTGTGTTCACTGCTGCAGCTCTCGCTATAGTACCCCGTAGTTCACGAGCTGCAGCAGCCACAGCTGCCAACAATAGTTACAGGGTTTCAGAACCCCAGAACCTTTTAGAAATGTCGGAAGGACAGTTACGAGACATTGTTTGGCGTGGTGAAAAGGAGGTTTCATGCAATGAGAAACAAATTAATGTCAGGCCTGTTGAGATATGCATATCTGTGAGCTTTATGTATTCGTGTATTCCTAGGATCCGCCAGATTGCGAGGTCAAATAATCAGCCAGAGTCGGGCAGTTGGGCATGTTTATCAGTTTAGATTTGTTTGTCTTTTGCTTCACTAAAAATTCATTTTTTTTACTTCTGTTTTACTTTTAATATTTGCTTTGAGATTAAACTTTTTTTTTCTGAAAAATGGAATATTGAATCAAACCCCGATATATTTAAGACTGTCCCTTCTGAAGTTGACATACCCTCGTTGACTGATCTGGTTCAGATTCCAGAACAATGCCATGACATCCTCGAGCGCCGGAGCGCGTCAAGATCACTGGTTTCTACCCTGAGTAAGTCCTGAGTAAGTGAGAAGTGCCTGCTGGGCCTAGCTTGACGTGTCCTTGAATCTTGAGACCGCAACATCACTCGAAAAGGCGCGAACTGAGCCTAGCTCAGTTGGTTAGGTTCCTTGTGGTGGAACCTGCCCACCCAGTTTAAGTTCTCGACTTGATATGGGTGCTCGCATTTTCCTGGATTTATTTTAGGATTTAACGGCGTTATTGCTTTCAGTGGTAGGCGACGTTCCCGTCGACAGCGAGACGCCTTTGGTGACTTCATCAATCTTGAGATGTGCCGGCATAGTCTTTCGGAGGTGCGCATAGGGGTAGGGTTTGCATACATGTATTCATATGGATGAGTGTGCGTGCGTGTTGAGCGTTTGCGTCTGTACTTATGTAATTCGCAAAAAAAAAAAAAACATCACTCGAAGAGGCAGGGCACCTCCTAGTCACATAATAATACAGATGGAGAGACAACATACTCTAGTATGATGATCCTCAGTATACCAATTGCAATTGCATTCCAATGCATTTCCTACCCCTGTAATGCAGCTAGGGCACATTGTGTTTGGTCACGCAGATGAGCACCTGAGATAAAATGCTGCTTTTATATGTTCCTATTTTTCTGTGTTCTGGTTAAAGTCACGCTAGCTTCTACCGGAGTGTTTGGCTGGGATGAAATAAAGCACTGTTTATGCTGTAACACTGTTTATGCTAAAATTTTGTAAGAGAAAAACACTGCTTCGGCTGGAAAAAAAACAAGCTGAACTTGCTCAGCCGAACAAGCTCTACAGTTTTCATCATCAAACGTTTATCCCATTGTTGCGCCTGCACGAAGTCTTGTGCCATAGACATTCTCTATTGCCACTTAGAGATGCTGGCCGTGCTACCTGTGTATCTCATGCATTTCTGAATTACTGGAGATATCGTCCCAGCCTCTACTCAAGTGTTGACACTCTGGGCTCGAAAGAAAATCCGTATGGAGATAATAAAGTATATAGAGATTGTACTCGAGTAGTTGATGTGACTAAATGAAACAGAGTTATACGTACAATCATACTACAACAGTAAGGCCTTATATATATAATGTAACTGATCTGGAACCTTCATGCAGATAACCAGAACCAGCACACCATCCGCGTTTATGGCACGTTTGGATTGACGGACATACCGATCCAGAATCATCGGAACCTAAAATCCGAATCTGGATTATCTGTTTGGTTTGCATCGTGAGTTGAACGGATCTGTTACCGACTCATCCTTAGTAATCTTCCCTGCTAGCGTAATTTGAAGGACTGGATGATTCTTCAAAAACTGCTGGACTGACGAGAGAACTGATTGATTCTGGATCAAGCGGTGCCGCAATCCAAACAGACTGAGCTTAAGTAGCTGAGCATTCGAGATCCAGTAGAGACTCGGGGACCAGCCTGTGATTACTTTCTCCTTGGTTCATCTCCTCGTGCTTCTCCTTGCTTGGAAACTTTTCATCCTGCGTATAGGAGTTGGAGTACATCTGTCCATGTGTCTTTTTCATCTCGCAAAGATGTCCTGTCCAGCGCCTGACGGATGGATTCAAGTGTTTTCCATTTGCCATGTTCAGGTACCGGAGCTTCGTGTGCTGTGTGCATGATGGCTTGTTTTCTTGAGATCCCTCCCACCTGCGTCAGATGCCAGAACACCGCCACCATGAGAAGCTTAACTGCTCGAGCGTGTGCAGATCGCCGGCTTCTACCTCTACCCTGCGAAGAGTCTTCTGGAGCTAGCATCCTATGCCCTGGGCACATCGAGGAATCGACGCAACTAGCGCCCGGACGCCCGGCTTCAGGGGCACGTCCGGACGCACCTAATCCATGTAACGTTTCGATCTCGACCATATACAATAGGGACATAGCGCGGCCCATCCTCCCGCTCGCGCGCAGCTCGTCCTCCCGCTACGCCGCCATCCCTGCGAATAGAACGAGGGCGCCCCCGCGTCTGAAAACAAGCGCGCCCCCGCGTATGGCCCATCCACCGCTGCGCCGCCATCCCCCGCGCGTGCCGCCATCCCTTGCACGCCTGTTGCCCTCCACGCCCTATCCCCACCGTGCTCCGTCACCTTGCAACACGGAGCAATACGAGATGCAAACATCACAAGTATTACTTGTTTGCAACATCTGAACAAGTCTACTGCAACATTAGAACAAGGCGACTGTAACACCAGAACAAAGTTACTGCAATGCGAGATGCAAGATCAGAAAAAAAGAGACTAATACAACAAAGAAATATTACTTGTTGCAACATTAGAACAAGGCTACTGTAACAACAGAACAAAGCACAATGCGAGAAAGCAACATCAGGAAAAAAAGAATAATGCAACAAAGAAATATTACTTGTTGCAACATTAGAACAAGGCTACTGCAATGCGAGATGCAACATCAGAAACAAAAAAGAGACTAATGCAACAAATAAATATTACTTGTTGCAACAACAAAACAACGGCTACTGCAACAGAGCTCGCCGGAACCCTAGCCACCGCCGCGTCCCTCGGATCCAGAGGAGGAGGAGGAGGAGCGCTCAGATCTAGAGGAGGAGGTGGAGGAGGGCTCAGATCCAGACCTACCTCGCCGTAGTCGCCGCCGTCGCCCTCGTCTCTAGTGGGGGTCGCATGGAGGTCGCAGAGGGAGGGAGGGAGCGGCGGCGACCTGCGCGGGCGCGGCGTCTGTCCCGGGGCGGCCCGAAGAACGACACGTGGCATGGAGGTCGCAGAGGGAGGGAGGGAGCGGTGGCAGCGACCTACGCGGGCGCGGCAACGAGTGGGTGCGGAGAGGGGGGGGGGGGAGCGGGCGAGCAAACTGAGCAAGTGGAAGCGGGGGGGGGGGGGGGGTTCACGGGATGGATAGGAGCGGTCAAGTCAGTTTCGGTGCGGGTCTGTCCGGACGGGATGGACGCCCGCACAATATCATTATCGTCGAGGAAAAGGTTTCCTCCACGGTTAGATTAGATGTTCAGGGTCCACCGCATCGAGAGCCTTGGCAATGAAACTTTAGATGCCTGTGCTCTGTTTCTTCAACTTTTTCTTGTTTCCACCTAACTATGGCCTTAAGACGTGTTTGGTTGGGTCATCCTGCTATTAGTTGGTGCACACGCTATTCTATGTGAAGTTCAAGAATCACCGTGATAAAAGTAAAACCGAAGTTGTCTGTAAACAAAGCCCTGCTAGTTGGTGCACACGCTATTGAAATGATATTCATTTTCCTACTATTTTTGCACCATGCGATTTCTTGTTCTTCTTTTTTTTGAAACTGCACCATGCGATTTCCATTAGGCTTGTTTGGTTCAGCTTGTCGCACCTGTACAGCTACAGCCTATAACATTTGCAGTCAAACTTGTACTTTCTCCGTACCAAAAGAACGACGCTACGGATGTGTGTCAAACTTTTTATAAAATAAATATTAATAATATTTATATTAGTATATAAATTTATTATAAAAATATATTTACTATTTATACTAATTATACACTATAAATATTAATATTATTCTATTATATATAATTGCTCAAAGTTAAAAATATTTGAAGTTAAAAATATTTGTTTATAGGATGGAGGGAGTATTATATATCCGGCGTCACCCTGCTCGTGTCAGGGGAGAGGGAGAGAGAGGAAGCAGAGAGTAGAGAGGGAGAAGGAGAGGGAGAGAAGATACACAGTAGGAGATATTTTTAACCGGCGCTGAGTAGAAACTTGGTGTGGTGAATCACAATAGGCAATTCAGAGGTGAATGGTGTGTTTTTATAGCTTTTTATCTGTATGGCTCTGGAAAAATGGCTCTTCCTTTTATGGTTCTTTTTTTAAAACTTATCTCTATGGTCCTGAAACGAACTTTTAATCATTCTTTGGCTTTTCGTCCGTTTTTTTCATTTGACGGTGTTAAATCAAGGGTAAAAAGACCGTTTTGACCCTGGCGTAAAAAAATAAATTGTAGAGTTTTGTATGTTTGTTTTATATTTGGAGTAATATTAAGCAAATAAAAATTCACACATAACAGTAGGGCATATTTGGAGTATGTAATACACATAACAATACATATTTGGAGTAATATTAAGTAAATAGAACACATAACAGTATATGATGTGCTCTAAAAATTTTCACAGATGCATTGTAATTAACCATGTCTCACATAAACAAGGTCTCACATAAATCCATCATAGTTTTAGTCACACATAAATAAGGTCTCATATAAATAAGGTCACACAAGAGTGCTAATTCAAACATACACTGGTCTTACATACAACTAGGGAAATGTCCTAATAACTAGAGGAGGGGTGAATAGACTATTAAAAATTTCTATAACAACACTTAATAAACCAGTTAGACAAATATGAGAAGAAACAAGTATTGCGCTAGCCTACTAAAAATGCAAGCCACCTACCACAATTCTAGTTTCTATAGTTTCTATCCCCACAATGGCTATGTCACTACATTAAGTTAGTGTGCTCTCAAAAGCTAACTAAAGAGCCACACTAACCAAACTAACAAGCTCTCACGACTAGCTACACTAAAGATCCTGACAACTAGTTTGCGATAATATAAAGAGAGAGAGAGCGAGATAGTTATACCGTCAAGTCGAGGAATGAACCAATCAATCACAAGAATGAATACCAATCACCTCGAAATTAAATAATGAACACAATGATTTTTTATCGAGGTTCACTTGCTTACCGGTACGCTACTCCTCGTTATGGTGATTCACTCACTTGGAGATTCACGCGCTAATTGGCATCACACGCCAAACCCTTAATAAGGTGCCGCACAACCAACATAAGATAAGGATCACACAAGCCACGAGCACTTTACTAGAGTACCTTTTGGCTTTCCGCTGGGAAAAGGTTAAGAACCCCTCACAATCATCACGATCGGAGCCGGAGACAATCACCAATCTCCGCTCGACGATCCTCGCTGCTCCAAGCTGTCTAGGTGGCGGCAACTACCAAGAGTAACAAGCGAATCCCACAGTGAAACACGAACACCAAGTGCCTCTAAATGCAAACACTCAAGCAATGCACTTGGATTCTCTCCCAATCTCACAAAGATGATGAATCAATGATGGAGATAAGTGGCAGGGCTTTGGCTAAGCTCATAAGGTTGCTATGTCAGTGCAAATGGCCAAGAGAGTGAGCTTGAGCCAGTCAAATGGTATTTATAGACACCCCAAACAATAGAACCGTTGGCTCCATTATTAGGCTGACTGCACGTCGACCGGACGCGCAGGTCGTGTGCACTAGACGCACCGGTTGTGTATATCGGACGCGTCTGGTCACTACCTGACCGCTATGTGTCCAATTCAAAATGAAGTAGTCGTTGCTGCCACGAGTACCATGTGACTGGACACGTCCGGTGTGGACGACCGGACGCAGGACGGGCAGCGTCCGGTCGAGTCCAGAGAGCTCCTAGAACCGCTATGGGCCGACCGGACATGTCCGGTCACTCCGGACTGGACGTAGGAGACTCAGCATTCGATCAAGTCTAGAGAGCTCCCAGAGTCGTTCTGAGCCGACCGAACATGTCCGGTCACACGAGACCCGACGCTCCTAGAGTCCGATCAAATATAGCGCTGAAACCTGAGACTCGCTGATTCACACCGGACGCGTCCGGTGTAGCGACCGGACACGTCCGGTCGCTCTCTACAATTTAGTACTGAGCCACAACACTTTGACCGGACGCTGAACAGTAACTCCTCAGCATCCGGTCGCTCCACTGAGCCAGAGTTCGGTCGTTAATACCAGACGCGTCCGACCGCCATACCGGACACGTCCGGTCACTCTGTGACCAGCACGACTAACTCATTTTCAACTCTATCTTCTTCACCCTTGCTCAAATGTGCCAACCACCAAGTGTATCACCTTGTGCACATGTGTTAGCATATTTTCACAAATATTTTCAAGGGTGTTAGCACTCCACTGGATCCTAAATGCATATGCAATGAGTTAAAGCATCTAGTGGCACTTTGATAAGCGCATTTCGATACGAGTTTCACCCCTCTTAATAGTACGACTATCGAACCTAAATGTGATCACACTCACTAAGTGTCTTGATCATCGAAACAAAATGGCTCCTACCACTTATACCTTTGCCTTGAGCCTTTTGTTTTTTATCCTTTTCCAAGTCCAAGCAATTTATCATCACCATGCCATCACCATCATCATATCATGATCTTTATTTGCTTTATTACTTGGAGTGGTGCTACCTATCTCATAATCACTTTGATAAACTAGGTTAGCACTTAGGGTTTCATCAATTCACTAAAATCAAACTAGAGCTTTCAATCTCCCCCTTTTTGGTAATTGATGACAACCCTTTCACAAAGATATGAATTGAAATTCAATTGAATCCATGTTGCTTGCCCAAGCATATTTACCATGTGTAAAAGGATATGGACAATTTCATGAACCCTAAATGGTAGCAATTGCTCCCCCTACATATGTGCTAAGAGCTTAGATTGTAGCTTGCACATATGCTTAGATAGGAAATATAGGAGACAATGTCTACAGAATGATGCTAAGGTATAAAAGATGGACCTTTGAAGTGTGATACCAATCGAAGTGCACCAATATACCATCCTTAGCACCATTAGTAACTAGACATACACAAAAACTAGAATACCTCATGAGATCAACATTAGAAGTAAGGGTCTAGTTTTCATAATGTGAGCATGAGTCTAGTTACTTAACCTATGCATGCTAGTTTTCTATTTCATCATTTAAACCTACAACTAGCATACACCACACAAGCATGGATATTGAAATTTAAAACTTGTGCCATACAAGCAAACATATGAAATGCACAAACAAATGTGCCATTCAAGTTCATGAGCTTGCTCCCCCTACTTGTGTGCTCAAAATTTTAATTGATCCCTTTCCTTTGTCATATCTCTCTCCCTATGTCAAATTCTCCCCCTTGTTGTCTTTTCACTATCTTAGTACAATATTTCTTTCCTTAACACTTATATCTTTGTTTTTCTCCCCATTTGTCATCAATGACCACAAAGGTTCAAAATGTAGATAGGTTAAGATTATCAATGTCAATCATGGGGTGAGAATCATTTTCTAAATTTGGTCCAATCTAGAATACTTGCCAAAGATATTTAACTCAGTTTGATCCAAGGATAAGCTTCTTCACACCTCCAAATAAGGTTTATCTTATACCATGTTGAGTTAAACATTTAGAGCTCATTTTCTAGATCAAACACTAGGTTTACAAGCTCACAAACAAGTCATATGCTACCACTAGACTAAAATAAGCATAGAAGCAATAGTGGTACTATACAATCATTAAAATCATTTTATTTTCATGAATGAGCCTATTCAATGTGAGAGATGACTAGATGCACTAAACATGTCCTTAGCAAGGATTTATACCATGCCAATCAACTTTTACCTTGGATTGCTCGAATGAGAGGCATGTCATATAAGTGGGGGATGCATCAACACATATTTGAGAAATCCAATATGTTCAACTCATTTCTTAGCTTGCAAAATCTTTTCTCATCCAATGGCTTGGTGAATATATCGGCAAGTTGATCTTCTATGCCTACACTCTCAATGCAAATGTCCCCTTTTTGTTGGTGATCTCTTATGAAATGGTGGCGGACATCAATGTGCTTTGTTCTTGCATGTTGAACTGAATTGTTGGTCAACTTGATTGCACTCTCATTGTCACATAGCAATGGCACTTTTTTGAACTTGATTCCAAAGTCACTCAAAGTGGCCTTCATCCAAAGTATTTGTGCACAACAACTATCGGCGGATATGTATTCAGCTTCGGTGGTTGATAAAGCAACACTATTTTGCTTCTTTGATGACCATGAAACAAGTTATCTTCCCAACAATTGACATGTGCCTGAGGTGCTCTTTCCTTTCAACCTTGCATCCCGCATAATCCGAGTCGAAGTAACCAACTAGCTTAAACTTTGCTCTTTTGGGATACCACAAACCAATATTTTATATATGCTTCAAGTACCTCAATATTCTCTTTGTAGCCTTCAAATGACTTTCTCTTGGTGAGGCTTGAAATCTTGCACACATGCATACACTAAACATGACATCCATCCTTGATGCGGTCACATAGAGTAGGCTTCCAATCATAGACCAATATAATTTTGATGCACCATGTTGCCACTTGCATCACTATCCAAGTTACCATTTGTTCCTATTGGTGTGCTAATGGCTTTACTATCACTCATGCCAAACTTCTTGATCATGTCCTTGATATACTTGCCTTGACTCACAAAAGTATCATTCTTCAATTGCTTGATTTGAATACCAAGGAAGTAACTTAACTCTCCAATCATGGACATCTCAAACCCATTAGCCATCATCTTGCCAAATTCTTCATAAAAGTCTTGATTGGTTGATCCAAATATGATGTCATCAACATATATTTGCAACACAAATAAGTCTTTGCCAATCTTCTTGATGAAAATAGTGGTGTCAATCTTGCCCATCATGAACTCTTTTGAGAGTAGGAAGTCCCTCAATCTATCATACCATGCTCTAGGTGCTTGCTTCAAGCCATACAATGCCTTCTTCAACTTGTACACATGGTTGGGCTTCTTGTCATCTTCAAAACTAGGAGGTTGCTCAACATATACTTTTTCATTGATGTAATCATTGAGAAATGCACTCTTAACATCCATTTGATAGAGTTTGATGTTGTGGGCACAAGCATAGGCTAGCAAGATTCTAATTGCTTCCAATCTAGCAATCGAGGTGTCGGGTACCATAAAACGGGGTACCCCGAGCGTACACCAAAAGAGGCATTAAAATCTTGTCAACGGCAAAGTTAGAGGGAAAGCCACAGGCTCATAACCGGCCCCGTCCGAGCCCACCCAGCTCTTTGCATCGCCTCAGGCCTCTCACGGGAGGTCTCGGCAAGGAGACGCAATCTCCGCCTCGTGTGAGACCTCTTGCGGAAGGCCTCGACAAGGAGACGCAATCTCTACCTCGCGCGAGACCTCTTGCGGAAGGCCTCGGCAAGGAGACACAATCTCCGCCTCGCGTGAGACCTCTTGCAGAAGGCCTCGGCAAGGAGACCAATCTCCGTCTCACACGAGGCCTTATTCTCCGTCTCACGCGAGGCCTTATTCTCCATCTCACACGAGGCCGGCTTATCCATAGCCCGTCGCCCCCGCCTCGGTCGGTCTTCCCGACAGCACGTCATGTCCCATTAATACGTCTTTCACTCCTGCAATCTCAGCCAGACGACGGCTCAACACCGCAGAATGGTCGACGGGACATGAGGTCGCATCGGCGCCATACCGGCTAAGACAGGGCACGGTGGGGATTACCGGTCACTGTATTCTGATGCTATGCTCACGATCAGCGCCCGCACTACACTGTGCCCTGCGATCCCCACCTCGAAAACAACATGACATGGACGGCCTAGCCTGGGTTATCACCGCCTCCGAGCTAGAGCACCAGATCAACCGCTCTCTCAGGGCCTTGGCACTATGCACCAAGGTCTCGGCTATCTTGGGATTCGTGTTTGCCGAGACCCCCCCTGTGGTGCAGCCTCAGCACTGACCCAGCCTCGGCCACGTGCACAGTCAATCCACAGCGACTTGCATGCTGACCGCCGCACCCACTCTGAGGCAGCCCTAGAGCTCCCATGACGCACAGGATCGGATGTGACCAGCACGCTGCCTCAGTGCCCCAAGGACGGACCACTCCGACGACTACACCGCCATAGGGCTTGGACGCGCCACCTTTGTTTGCACGACGCCGTATAGTTAGCACATGTACTATCCTTGTCCTCCCTTCAACTATAAAAGGAGAGGACTTGGGCCATTTAGGGGGGACGGACAAAGAAGAACACCCTGTAACACACACATTTCCCTGCCGCCTGAGAGCAATGACTCAGGCAGCCCACATCACACCACGCTGAGACCTAGGACTGGCTCCCTCTCTCACCTAGCTTGTATCCCCCTACTACAAGCATTTTGGTACAAGGAATACAAGATTGATCCCCCAGACTGGACGTAGGGTTCGAATTGCCCGAACCAGTATAATCCTTGTGTCTCTTTGCATCACCATCTGGAATCAGGAACACATAGGATAAATTCACTAGTTGGTTGAGGACCTCCCGGTCCGAAACACTGACAGTTGGCGCGCCAGGTAGGGGCCTCTATGTGTCAATGTCATCATCCCAATAGGTTCCAGATGGTAGACCCCGTATGACCACTGCGTCTCGGCACGGTGGTGTGGTTCGAGAGCCTAGAGTTCATGTCTCTAGGGCACGAATACGACATGGTACTTCTCACACCTCGAGCCCCGCCTGCCAATGACGACGTCACGCATCGGCAGCCTAGGCGTAGGCGACACCCAGGCGGCCGTTCTCGCTGCGCTCGCCAAGCACGACGTGAGCAAGATCATCCCGATGCCACACAAACCTAGGGCAACTCACTGCTCTTCGCTGGCACCCCACAACCAGCTGTTGGCGTAGGGTCCCTGGTTAGGGATCTGTCTAGCCTGAGCATGGACAAGGGAAAAACACCGGTGGCACCTGACGACGCCCCGACATCAAGCTCCACTCCACCAATCCTTGAGGAGCTAACTCTGGCAGAACAGAGCCCGGTGACGGCACTATCTCCATACCCCTTCGGGTTGAGGAATGCCGCCGCATCTTATGCTTACGCCTATGCTTCCGCTCACGCGGATCTCTTGGAGCACCGCCAGCGCTTCGCTCTCAACTTCAATACCACCACGTCGACCCACACCCACGCTGACTCCTTGGAGGAGGACGAGGCATGGGCTAGAGCAAATTTCTCCGACCTCCACGACCGTGAGACCATGCGCCGCTTCCTGACCGCTAGCGACTATTGCTTTGGCTACTCTGATTCTGACAGTGAAAGTACTTACGATCCCACTCGTGAGTGCTTTGACGTTGGGCTTGGGATGCCAAGCATAGGCGACGAGGACGAGGGGGTAGATAACCACACTCTGCTTCATCGAGGAACGGGCGATGCTATGCCTTCACATATTGTCCCACCGGCGGCACGGAACGAGAACCTTGCCCTCGGACAATTCTGGCGCCCGGACCTGGAACAACTCCGCGAGCTTCAAGCCAAGGTCGAGCAAGATCGACTCCTTCTGCAACAGCTCCGAAGCACTCTCGAGCAAGAGCAGCAAGGCCACAATGATGGCGGAGGAGCCTGACGATGGGCTCATGACATGCACCATCGCATCAATGACGACGAGGGGGACGACCGTCCCCCAATCTTTAATCGCACTAGCCAGAATGTCGTGGCTGTGGCAATGCTAGTGCGCGCGATGCTCGAGCCCTCCACCATGGAGGGACGGTGGGTTCACGGTGAGCTCTAGGATCTCCTCGAGACCACCATGGTGCAGCAGGCTAAGAGTTCCACCTCTTGATGGCGCGATGCCGTCTCGGACCTCCCCTCAGCACCGCATCAGCAGGATAGGGAGGCCTCGGTTCGTCCCAAACCCGTTCGGGTGCTGGCGGCTGGAAGGGTCCCCCCGGTCCACGACCACCTCGATAATCGACGTGAGGTGCAGGGTGACCATGAGGTGGTCAGCCAACGATGATGCCACGACGATGAGGGGCCCATCCGAGGCTACCACCCACATCGGGGCAGCCGCTACGATAGTGGAGAGGACCGCAGTCCTTCTCCTGAACCACCTGGCCCTCGAGTCTTCAGTAGAGCCATCCGCAATGCTCAGTTTCTAGCCCGGTTTCGCCAGCCAGCCAACCTCACCAAGTATAGCGGTGAGACCAACCCCAAGCTCTGGCTCGCCGATTACCGCCTGGCTTGTCAGCTAGGCGGCGCCGATGATGACCGACTCATCATCCGCAACCTTCCATTGCTCTTATCAGACTCAGCGTGAGCCTGGCTTGAGCACCTTCCTCCCTCTTAGATCCACGATTGGCGCGACTTAGTTTGGGTCTTTGTCGGGAATTTCTAGGGCACATACGTGCGCCCTGGAAACTCCTGGGACCTTAAGAGTTGTCGCCAGAAACCAGATGAGTCTCTTCGAGACTTCATTCGGCGCTTCTCGAAACAATGCACCGAATTGCCCAGCATTGGTGACTCAGAGATTGTCCAGGCCTTTCTCTCTGGCACCACCTACCAAGACTTGGTCCGAGAATTAGGCCGAAACATACCACGTTTGGCTGCCGCGCTCCTCGACATCACCACCAACTTCACCTCAGGCGAGGAGGCTATAGGGGCCATCTTCCCCATGAACGACACCAAGGGGAAGCGGAGGGACGAGGCCCCTGAGGCCTCGGTTCCTCGCCTCCCCAAAAGGAAGAAGAAGGATCGCCAGGGGAAGCGGGCCATCCTTGAGACCGATATGGTCGTGACCGTAGAATGCAAGAATCTCTAAGGACCCAGGGGCCCCAGACCCTTCGACGACATGCTTAAGAAACCCTGCCCTTACCACCAAGGCCCGGTCAAGCACGCCCTCGAGGATTGCTCCATGCTGCGGCGTTACTACGCTAGGCTCGGGCTCCCCGACGACGACGCCAAGCAGAAGGGCGCCGGTGACTAGGACGATGACAAGGATGACGGGTTCCCCGAGGTACACAATGCCTTCATGATCTTTGGTGGACCCTCGGCGTGCCTTACGGCACGGCAGCGAAAGAGGGAATTCCGAGAGGTCTTCTCGGTCAAGGTGGCCACTCCTCGGTACTTTGACTAGTCTTGGGAGGCGATCACCTTTGATCGAGATGACCACCCTGACCATGTTCCGAATCCCGGGTAGTACCCACTTGTTGTCGACCCGATCATCGGCAACACTCGACTCTCCAAGGTGTTGATGGACGGAGGCAGCGGCCTCAATATCCTATACGCCAACACCCTAGAGCTCTTAGAGATCGATCGATCGAGGCTCCGAGGCGACGCCGCACCCTTCCACGGCATCGTGCCAGGGAAACGCACGTGACCCCTCGGGTGCATCGACCTTCCCGTCTACTTCGGCACCCCCTCCAACTACCGCAAGGAAGTCCTTACCTTCGAGGTGGTCGGGTTTGGAGGAACCTACCACGCCATCCTGGGGTGGCCGTGCTATGCCAAGTTCATGGCAGTTCTCAACTATACCTACCTCAAGCTCAAGATGCTAGGTCCCAGCGGTATCATCACGATTGAGTCCACGTATGAACATGCATACGACTGTGACGTTGAGTGCATCGAGTACGCTGAGGCTCTTGCCGAGGCCGAGACCCTCATCGCCAACCTTGACCAATTCAGTGGCGAGGCGCCTGACTCCAAGCGTCGTGCAGGGACGTTCGAGCCCACAGAGGCCATCAAGCTTGTCCCGGTCGACCCCGCCTGCCCTAACGACCGAGCGCTGAGGATCAGCACCACCCTCAACATCAAATAGGAAGCCATGCTCGTTGACTTCCTCCGTGCGAATGCCGACATATTCACATGGAGTCCCTCGGACATGCCGGGCATACCGAGGGAGGTCGCCGAGCACACCTTGGATATCCAGGCCGGCTCTAGACCGGTGAAGCAACGCCTATGCTGCTTCAACGAGGAAAAGCATAGGGCCATCGGTGAGGAGGTGCAGAAGCTATTGGCGGCCGAATTCATCAAGGAAGTGTCCCACCCAGAGTGGTTGGCTAACCCCATGTTAGTTAGGAAGAAAAATGGGAAATGGAGGATGTGTGTAGACTACACCGGTTTGAACAAAGCCTGTCCAAAAGTCCCCTTCCCATTACCCCGAATTGATCAGATAATTGACTCCACTGCTGGGTGCAAGACCCTGTCTTTCCTTGATGTGTATTCTAGTTACCATCAAATCAAGATGAAAGAGTCCGACTAGCTCGCGACTTCTTTCATCACCCCATTCGGCATGTACTGCTACGTGACTATGCCTTTTGGCCTCAGAAACGTAGGGGCCACATACTAGCGGTGCATGACCTAGGTCTTTGGCGACCACATTGGGCAGACCGTTGAGGCCTATGTGGACGACATCGTGGTCAAGACCAGAAAGGCCGAGGATCTCATCGATGACTTAAGGATAGCCTTCAAATGCCTTAGAGAGAAGGGGATCAAGCTCAATCCCGAGAAGTGTGTGTTCGGGGTCCCCCGAGGCATCCTCTTGGGATTCATAGTCTCAGAGCGCGGCATCAAAGCCAACCCAGAGAAGGTCTTGGCCATAACCAGCATGAGACCAATCAGAGACCTCAAGGGAGTACAGAGGGTCATGGGATGCCTTGCGGCCCTGAGCCGCTTCATCTCGTGCCTCGGCGAAAAAGGCTTGCCTCTATACCGACTCTTGAGAAAATCTGAGTGTTTTTCTTGGACCCCCGAGGCCGAGGAGGCCCTCGACAGACTCAAAGCACTGCTCACAAATCCTCCCATCCTGGTACCCCCCGCCAGGGACAAGGCCCTCTTACTCTACGTCGCCGCAATGACCCATGTGGTCAGCGCTACCGTAGTAGTAGAGAGGCCGGAAGAGGGGCATGCTCTACCCACCCAACGACCTATTTACTTCATCAGCGAAGTGCTCTCTAAGACTAAAACGCGTTACCCCCACATCCAGAAGCTGGTCTACACCATAGTCCTGGCTCGCCGCAAGCTGCGTCACTACTTCGAGTCTCACCTAGTGACTGTGGTATCGTCTTTCCCCTTGGGAGAGATAGTCCATAACCGAGAGGCCTTAGGCAGGATAGCCAAGTGGGCCATCGAGCTCATGGGGGAAACCTTGACTTTTGCACCTCGGAAAGCGATTAAGTCTCAGGTCTTGGCCGATTTTGTGGCTGAATGGACTGACACCCAATTACCACCTATCCAAGTCTAGATAGAATGCTGGACCATGTACTTCGAAGGGTCTCTGATGAAGACCGGGGTAGGCGCGGGACTCCTCTTCATCTCGCCCCTCAGAATACACATGCGCTACATGGTGCGGCTCCACTTCGCCGCCTCCAACAATGTGGCCGAGTACGAGGCCCTCGTCAATGGCTTGCAAGTCACCATTGAACTTGGGGTACGGTGTCTCAACGTCCAGGGCGACTCGCAGCTCGTCGTCGATCAAGTCATGAAGGAGTCAAATTGCCTCGACCCCAAAATGGAGGCTTACTGCAAGTTGGTTCGTTGCCTAGAAGACAAGTTCGATGGTCTTGAACTAAACCACATCGCACGGAAGTACAACAAGGCCACCGACGAACTAGCAAAGATGGCCTCGGCACGGGCTCTGGTCCCCCTGAACGTATTTGCCAAGGACCTTCACAAACCTTCTAATGACTACACCTTGGTAATGGAGGGCCCACCTGTGGAAACCACGGTGGGGCTCGATGCCCCCTCTACTACCAAGACCCCCTCGACCGAGCCTGAGGTCATGGAAGTCAACACCAAGCCTCCGCAGAGCAACCAGGACGTGGATTGGCGAATCCTGTTCCTCGATTGGCTTGATCAGGGGGAGCTTCCTAGCGACAGGACCGAAGCCCGATGGCTTGCGTGCCGAGCCAACACTTACATCCTCTGCAATGATGAATTGTACAGGCGAAGTCCCTCCGGTGTCCTCCAATGATGTATCACTGCCGAGGTAGGCCGAGCCCTACTTTGGGACTTGCACGTAGGTGCCTGCGGGCACCATGCGGTGCCTTGGACGCTCATAGGAAATGCTTTCCGCCAAGGGTTTTACTGGCCGACGGTGGTCGCCAACGCCACCAAGCTAGTACGCTCCTACGAAGGATGTCGGTACTATGCTCGACAAACACATCTCCCGGCCCTAGCCCTCCAAACCATCCCCATCACATGGCCATTTGCCGTATGGGGACTCGACATGGTTGGGCCTCTGCAAAAGGCCCCTGGAGGCTACACCCATCTACTGGTATCAATCGACAAGTTCTCCAAATAGATCGAGGCTCGTCCGATCAATCGAATCAAATCCGAGCAGGCAGTGCTGTTCTTTACTGATATTATCCATAGGTTTGGGGTTCCTAACACCATCATCACCGACAACGGGACACAGTTCACTAGCAAAAAGTTCCTGACGTTTTGCGATGACCACCACATCCATGTGGCCTGGTCGGCCGTAGGACACCCAAGGACCAACGGCCAAGTAGAACATGCCAATAGCATGATCCTACAAGGCCTCAAGCCAAGAATTTACAACCGGTTGAAAAAGTTTGGCAAGAAATGGCTCGCCGAACTCCCATCGGTCATATGGAGCCTAAGGAACACTCCAAGCCGAGCCATGGGGTTCACACCTTTCTTCCTGGTCTATGGGGCCGAGGCCATCCTCCCCACTGACTTGGAATATGGTTCCCCAAGGCTACAAGCCTATAACGAACAAAGTAATCGCACCACCCGAGAGGATGCCCTCGATCAACTGGAGGAAGCCCGAGACGTTGCGCTACTACACTTGGTGAAATACCAGCAGACCCTACGGTGCTATTAGGCCTGGCGCGTCCGAGGCCGAGACTTGAAGGTAGGCGACCTAGTATTGAGACTAACACAGAGCAACAAGGGCCACCACAAGCTGACCTCGCCATGGAAAGGACCGTACATCATCACCCAAGTACTGAAGCCCGGGACCTACAAGCTAGCCAACGAGAAGGGCAAAATCTTCACCAACGCTTGGAACATAGAATAGCTACGTCGCTTTTATCCTTAAATTTCCAAGCATTGTATATGTTGTTTCTTGGAATACAATTAAAAAGCGTTCTTTAGTTGGTATAATTTTTTGAGAAATCCCCCGAGCCCATCGTGGGTCTCGGCAATACAATAACACGGTAAGGGAGACTCAGCTCTACCTCAGCAGAACCAAGCCTCCCTCGGGGGCTAGATGGGGGACCCTCCCTAAGTCCCACACACCATTTTTTAGTCGTTTTTCAAAAAAATTCCTACGCCAAGTCTCTAGCACACTCTGACGAATCGGTTGTAAAAACCCCTCGGACCAAAGTCTGTTTCCTAAGCAAGAGGCCGGTAGAGTCGTGAGACGGCCTACGCCTCTGGGCTATGGCACTCCCTCACTACCTCTTGCCTAAGGGACAGCTTAGGCGCCAAGGAGGCGTTTTGCAAAAGAAATCTGATCAGAAGCAACAGAGGGCGGAGGCTCGGAAACACGAGAAAAACGACTAAGAAACACAAATACTTCAAAAAGAAAGGCCTCGACAGCCACAAACGTTATGATACAAAGATAATTCCTACTCTATTTTTACATAGCCCCTTGGGCCTAGGTCAAGGCTCAGAGCCTCCAGCATCGGTAGATGGTAGGGGAGGGACCACCTCCTCTTCGAAGAGCATCGCCAGCGCCGTGCTAGGGCCTTCCGCCACCTCCATCAGCTTCGTGACCGCCACGTCGGCCTCCTCGTCATCATCAGGCAGGACATAGCCATCATTGATGGCTGGGAGGTCAACGTCAATGTAGTGAGAGGAGATGATGGCCAACGCGCGCTTAACACCCATGTGCAGCGCTCCTCAGAGCCGCTCACGCATCTGGCTGCTCAGCGCAATCAAACAGCTCCCAAGGGAGCTACCTAACTGAACCCCTTCGACCTCCAAGGCCTCACAGGCGGAAAGGGCGGCATGCTTCAACGCCTCGTGCTCCCCGATCTCGGTCTCGAGCACTGTCTGCACTGCGCTGGAAGCTTCGGCTGCCCGAATAACCTCCGCCTCTGACTCTGCACCACAGAAAATGGAATAAGGTTGACCGAGGGAAAAAACAACCTAAATTAGGAGCGGAAGCCCACGGAACTCACCCTTGGCCTTCAGCTCCCAGCGTCGGGTCTTGACCTGATAGGCCTCGGCTTTCTCCTTCTAGCATAGGGCCTCGGCCCGGGAAGCCTCGGCCTTCTCCTTCAAGCGCTGGGCCTCGACCCGAGAAGCCTCGGCCACCCTGGAAGCTTCACTCCCTAGCTCTGCGTCACACAAGGAAGTTAGGGAGCGAACATAAGGAAAAGAAAACAAAACTAGGGGACTAAAAACTCACCCTCGACCGTCCCCCTCCAAACCACAGCCTCGGTTCACGAGGCCTTAGCTGCAGCAAGGGCCTCATCCAAGGCACCTTTTGTCAGCTGGTGCGCATTCTATTCTGCCCCTAGCTGCCCCACAAGAGCGGTGGCCGAGGCCGTGGCTTCAACGGCTCGAGCCCTAAAGGCATCCCGATCACTGGCCGCGTGGGCGAGCTCCTCCTCCAACTCCTTGACCCACGCTGCCAGAGGGGTAATCTGCTCCTAGGCCATGGCTGCCTTGACCTTCATGTCAGCACAACGAAGGCGGAGGTCCTCCACCTCCGCGCTCCGCGCCGCCAGGAGCTCGTTGGCACCCGCAAGCTGGCCCTTTTCCGCTGGAGCTGGTCCTAGATGTCCCTCTCCCACCGGAGAAAGACCGACTTCCCAAGGGACTGGGTCTCGAGCTCTTGGGGAAGCAGAATAGGGGTCATTGATTACAACAAAACTCAGAAAAAGGCAACATCGCACGAGAAAAGAAAACGTGAACCTAGGCAACTCCGGGTAGTCCGCTAGCTGGCGGTATTGCTCGAAGGTGCCCCAGCGCCCCCCTCGGCTGTGTCCTCAAGGGCGAATAGAGGCTCCCCCTTAGGGTCGTCCCGGCTCCGCCATAATACCCGCGGGTGATCCCACCTGCGAGGCTCGGGTCACGCTCGCACGAGGGTCGAGTTTCCCTCGCCCAAGGTTGGAGCCGGCTGTTCCACGGTGCTGGTCTCCTCGGCGTCGACCACCTCCCATGCCTAGGAAGTATCGTCAGAGGAGATCGGATAGACCTCCACCTCCCAGGCACTCTCTCGTAACAACGGCGGGCCCTGAACCAAGGGTGCCACCGAGGCCTCCGCCGCCTTCATCTCTGCCTCCTGGACAGACGACCTCACCGCCATCACGTCGACCTTGGCGATCTCGGGGGCTCTGGCCTCCGCGATTATGGCCTCAATGGTCTTGGAGGCTCCGGCCTCCGCCATCGTGGCCTTGGTGGTCATAGAAGCACCGACCTCCACCGCTGCGGTCTCAGAGGTCTTGGGTGCCTTGGCCTCCGTCGCCTCAGCCTTGAAGACCCTAGGGGCCTTGGCAACCAAGGCACCCTAGCCCCATCCGACTCGTGAGCCTCGCCCTCGCGGGGCAGAAGCGCTCCCTCCCCTGTCTATGTTGAGGTCGCCTCCCCAGCCCCTCCTTGGGTGGTCGGCTCCTTTGGGTCGGCCCTCACCAATGCTACACCGCATTGTATAGCGGCTTGTGCCTCCACCACCCAGTGGGCGGAGGAGCCAGGGCTTGCCTTGAGTGCCTTAAGGGGCGCCAAGGGAAGCTCATCCGCAGGCCGCTTCTAACTAAGGAAAAATCACCTACAAGGTCAGCACGAGACCAAAAGGCAAACAGAAGGCACTGCGACCCCACCAAAAATACACCTACCTCGAATGGGGCGGCAACCGCTTCGCCATGGCGACCCTCATCCACAAAGGCGGTGGCGACAGTAGAGGCATCACCTTCGTGTCCATCGGCATCGGCCGGTCCTCAAAGGACCCTGGCGCCCCGTCGATCCTCTACGGGGGTGGTTGCGTCGCCCCCGCCGCCACGTGTTCCACCATCGCCGTCGAGCCCACCAGGCTAACGGCGCGTTTGCCCAATGCCCATGCCCCGGGCGTGTTGGCCTCGGCCCCGGAGCGGGCAATCACTGACCCCGGGTCCGCTTCTCCTCCTCCCAGGAGTGCTGGGCCGCTTGCCAACGCCCCGAGCACCACCTCCACTACGTTAGGGAGATGGTCCAGGGGACCTTGCCCCACCTTGCCCTCGTCATCCCTGTCCGAGGCCTCCGTCGATAGCGACAATAATGGGGATTCCTCCAACGGGAGGCCATCCTTCCTCTGTTGATGGCGGCGCTTGTCTAGCTCCTCATGCACGAGGATCTTCTTTGTGCACTTCGCCACCTCGGTGTCTTTCCATTTTTTCTATGCATCGGTGTGCGCTCAGTTGATCGCTTGCCGCCTCGCGTCCTCGGGAACGGGTGACGGAGAGGAGCACACGTCCCTCATCCCCTATAGGAACGACGAACGCGCATAAGGGAACAAGAGGTAAGGGGAAACGGAGGAGGCTCGAGGGCTACAGTGGCACATGACTTACCAGTGAGAGGAACCCCTGCGATGGTCGCATCATGATGGGGGTCAAGTTGCCGCCCCTCAGCTTTGCCTCTACCGTCTCCCCGACCCGACGAACAATTTCCTCACCGGAGAGGGAGGAGGAGGACATCCGGATGCCCTCAATAGGCTCACCTGGCTTCATCTCGAATAGCCGTCACCGCCGAGCCATCAGCGACAGCACCCTCCGGAGGTGGAAGGCAGCCACGACCATAGCCATGGTAAGACCATGGCCCCGTAGCCTCTCCAGCCCCTCCAGAAGCGGCTGCAGCTTGGGCTAGTCATCCTTCGGGACGTCGTACTTCCATCTCTTCAGGCAGCTCCCCACAATCCGCCCAGTGTAGGGGGGAAGTCCTCCATCGTCGTTATGAAGGTAGAACCAGCTTGTGTACCACCGGCGGTTGGAGGACGCGAGCTGGGCCGGGATGTAGAGGTGCTGGCGGTCCTGGCGCACTTGGAGAGTGCAGCCATTGGCCCTCGTCGCCTTCCTTGTACCCAACATGCCCATCGGCTTGGTGGTGTGCCCCGCCTGGAATAGATGGAGCCACAACTCCCAATGGGGAGCAATCCCCAAGTACCCCTCATAGATGGCAACAAAGATAGCCGCCTGTGCGATGGAGTTGGGGTTGAAGTTATGGAGCTCCACTCCATAGTAGTGTAGGAGCGCTCGCATGAACCGATCCGCTGGGACGCCGAGGCCGTGCTCATGAAAGGAGATGAAGCTCACGACATAGCCGTCGCGAGGCCTCGGCTCTGGCTTGCCGTACGGAGAAATCCACTCCGGCCTAGTGGGGTCCATCACTAGGCAAAGGAGTCCGCCATCGACGAGCGACTAGAGTGTCTCCATGGTAACATCGGAAGGATCCCAGGGGTCCACCTCGACAACGATGATGTCACCAGCCATGAGTGTGATGGAAGGATCAGATGCGGCTGTGAGTTTTTCTCTCTCTCCCACGCTCTCGCTTTTTCTCGCTTTCTCCCTGGCTCGCTCTTCTCCCTTCTTCTTCCTGGCACCCGCTGCTCTAGCGACGGCTCAATGGAGGCAGAGCTAACACAGGCAAGGTAAGGTGAGGAGGGCGAGACTCTTCGAGTATTTATGTAGGGGGAAGGCGAAACGAACGGGCGATGAAATCGGGGAAGTTTCCCCCCTGATCCGGCGCAGTTAACCACGAGCCGATTTTGCCGCCCACACGCCCACTTCTTTCTCATTAATTATGGGAACAGTTACGTCCCATCCACCATGTCACACTCGGCCACTATGGCAGCAGGCGTTGTTTTGCCTCCCTAGGAAACCACCTCAAAAGGTGCGCCACCCGTTGCCGAGCCAATGGGGAAGACATTCCCCCTGGCCTATCCCTTTCAGATGAAGGAACCGGGCTTTGAGCCTATTATGGTCCAGGGGTTCGAAGGCTGGGCCCCAAGGGGTTTTGATAGCTACCCCAGGGCAACAGAGTCAGGGATGACCGTGGGCGAGCCTATATAGGGCCGAGGCCCAAACAAGCGAAACGCTTGGGACGCCCTAAGTCGTGTCCGAGACCGGCAGGGAAGTCTTCGAATGGGATCCCACCGAAGGGAGGCACTGAGCCACCGAGGCCTAGCGAATGGCCTCGGCACCCACTAGAGAAACCCTCTGGTACTCTTGGAGTGTGTCTCTAGGCCGCTAGCCGTCCCCTAGCGAACGGGGCACAGGCCTCCACTCGGACTTACCCGATAACAGCTCACCGGAGGTGCCAATGCTCGTGCCCACCGAGGGTAGCCTAGCACATTCCACCCCTCCTTCTGAGCGAAAAGGAAGTGTGAGGGTCGTACAAAAAGCCAGGGGAGCTCCTGACGGCCCTCTGCTCCGTGCGGAGGCTAGGGAGCCCTTCCTGCAACCTCGCCGAGACCCCGCGACCAAGGCTCATGCCCAAAGGGGCCTTGGCAAACAAACCCTCAAGCGCAAGGGGCATATAAAAAGCCAGGGGAGCTCCCGACAACCCTCTCGCCCCATGCGGAGGCTTTTCCTGCAACCCTATCGAGACCCAGCAGCTCTGGCTCGCACCTAAATGGGCTCGGTAGACAAACCCTCTGTCCGAACAAAAAGGACATGTGAGGGTCGAATAAAAAAGCCAGGGGTCCCCCGACCGCCCTCTTGCTCCAAGCGGAGGCTTAGGGGCTCCTCCTGCACCTTAGACAAAGACAAACGGTCTAAGTCCGCGCTAGAAGTTTCATTACAAATACGATAAAGGGCACCGAGTCCGTTATGGTCCAAGGGTTCGAAGGCTGGCCCCCTAGAGGTTTTGACAGTCGCCCTAGGGCAACAGAGTCAGGGACGACTTTAGGTGAGCCTACGAATGGCCAAGGCCTGAGCGAACAATCACTCGGGGTGTCCTAAGTCATGTCTAAGACCGGTAGGGAAGTCTCCGAATGGGATCCCACCGTAGGGAGGCACCGAGCCACCGAGGCCCAGCGAATAGCCTCGGCACCCACTAGAGAAACCCTCTGGTACTCTTAGAGTGTCTCTAGACCGCTAGCCATCCCCTAGCGAACGGGGCACGGGCCTCCACTCAGACTCACTCGATAAAAGCTCACCAGAAGTGCCAACGCTCGTGCCCATCAAGGGTAGCCTGGCACATTCCACCCCTCCTTCCGAGCGAAAAGGAAGCGTGAGGGTCACACCAAAAGCCAGGGGAACCCCTAATGGACCTCTCGCTCCGTGCAGAGGCTAGAGGGCTCTTCCTGCAACCTCGCCGAGACCCCTATGACCCGAACTCACACTTATGGGCTCAGCAAATATGATAAAAACTCCTCACTCAAACACAAAAACGAAAAAAGCCCCTGGAGGAATAACTCCACTCCTCCAGGGCCTCGCGCTCACCCATCGAGACCTCAAGAAACAAAACACAATCCCTACGGGAGCGACTACAAATCAAGTCTCGATAAACACTTAGGGAGAATGCACTCACCCTCCCTGAGGCTCAGGGGCTACTGTCGGGTACCATAAAATGGGGTACCCCGAGCGTACACCAAAAGAGGCATTAAAATCCCGTCAACGGCAAAGTTAGAGGGAAAGCCATGGGCTCATAACCGGCCCCGTCCGAGCCCACCCGGCTCTTTGCATCGCCTTAGGCCTCTCACGGGAGGTCTCGGCAAGGAGACGCAATCTCCGCCTCATGCGAGACCTCTTGCGGAAGGCCTCGGCAAGGAGACGCAATCTCCGCCTCACGCGAGACCTCTTGCGGAAGGCCTCGGCAAGGAGACACAATCTCCACCTCGTGCGAGACCTCTTGTGGAAGGCCTCGGCAAGGAGACCAATCTCTGTCTCATGCGAGGCCTTATTCTCCATCTCGCGCGAGGCCTTATTCTCCATCTCACGCGAGGCCGGCTTATCCATAGCCCGTCGCCCCCGCCTCGGCCGGTCTTCCCGACAGCATGTCATGTCCCATTAATATGTCAACCACTCCCACAATCTCAGCCGGACGACGGCTTGACACCGCGGAATGGCCGACGGGACATGAGGTCGCATCGGTGCCATACCGGCTGAGACAGGGCATGGCGGGGATTACCGGTCACTGTATTCTGACACTGTGCCCACGATCAGTGCCCGCACTACACTATGCCCCACGATCTCTGCCTCGAAAACAACATGACATGGACGGCCTAGCCCGGGTCATCACCACCTCCAAGCCAGAGCACTAGATCAACCGCTCTCTCAGGGCCTCAGCACTATGCACCAAGGTCTTGGCTATCTCGAGATTTGTGTCTGCCGAGACCCCCCCTACGGTGTAGCCTCGGCACTGACCCAGCCTCGACCTCACGCATAGTCAATCCACAGCGACTCATACGCTGACCGCTGCACCCACTTCGAGGCAGCCCTGGAGCTCCCATGACACACAGGATCGGATGTGACTAGCACGCCGCCCCAGTGCTCCAAGGACGGACCACTCCGACGACTACGCCGCCACAGGGCTCGGACGCGCCACCTCTGTTTGCACAACGCCATATAGTTAGCACATGTAATGTCCTTGTCCTCCCTTTAACTATAAAAGGAGAGGACTTGGGCCATTTAGGGGGGACGGACGAAGAAGAACACTCTGTAACACACACATTTCTCTGCCACCTGAGAGCAATGACTCAGGCAGCCCACATCACACCACGCTGAGACCTGGGACTAGCTCCCTCTCTCACCTAGCTTGTATCCCCCTACTACAAGCATTTCGGTGTAAGGAATACAAGATCGATCCCCCAGACTAGACGTAGGGTTCGAATTGCCCAAACCAGTATAATCCTTGTGTCTCTTTGCATCACCATCTAGAATTGGGAACACGCAGGATAAATTCACTAGTTGGTTGAGGACCTCTCGGTCCGAAACACCGACATGGGGCATATGTTTCTCCAAAGTCAAGACCTTCAACTTGTGTATATCCTTGTACTACCAATCTTGCTTTGTTTCTTACTACTATCCCATCTTGATCTTGCTTGTTTCTAAAGACCCATTTGGTTCCAATCACATTATGTCCCTTTGGTCTCTCTATTATTCTCATACTTGATTTCTTGTGAAGTTATTCAATTCTTCATGCATAGCATTCACCCAATTAACATCTTTCAATGCTTCATCTATCTTCTTTGGTTCAATGGATGACACAAATGAAAACTACTCACAAAATAAAGCCAATCTTGATCTAGTTTGCACACCTCTTGAAATATCACCAATGATAGTGTTCAAAGGATGACCCCTTACAATATTGGTTGGTTGGAGGATTGGAACTTGATTGCTTGCACTTGCTTGATCATTGGGTTGAGATGATGTACTAGCCACTTGATTCTGTTCATTATCATGAGAGCCATTTGTACTAGCTTGATTTGTATCATCTTGCACATATGAGTTTGAGAGCACTTGCACTTGATCATCTTCATCATCATTCATTTGCTTAGGCCTCAATTTACCAACATCCATGTTCTTCATAGCATTTGAAAGTTAAATGCCTCTAACATCTTTCAAGTTCTCATTCTCTTCTTGTGAACCCTTGGTTTCATCAAATTCAACATCATGAACTTCCTCAAGAGTACCACTATCCAAATTCCAAACTCTATATGCTTTGCTAGTGGTTGAGTATCCAAGTAGGAATCCTTGATCATATTTCTTGTCAAACTTGCCCAATCTAGTGCCTTTCTTCAAGATATAACATTTGCAACCAAAGACCTGAAAATATGCAATGTTAGGCTTTCTACCATTCAAGAGCTCATATGGTGTCTTCTCTTTCAATAGGTGACAATAGAGGCGGTTGCTACAATAGCAAGTCATGTTGATAGCTTCGGCCCAAAAAGATTGACTCACATTATACTCACTAAGCATAGACCTTGCCATATCAATGAGTGTTCTATTCTTACTCTCAACAAGGGCATTTGATTGTGGAGTATACTTGACCAAGAATTGATGTATAATTCTAAAGTCATCACACAACTCATCAATTCTAGTGTTCTTGAACTCACTACCATTGTCACTTCTAACTCTCTTGATGGTTGTTTCAAACTCATTGTGAATGCCCTTGACAGATGATTTGAATATTGTAAACACATCACTTTTGTCCACTATAAAGAATACCTAAGTGTATCTAGTATAATCATCCACTATCACAAAGCCATATTTGTTACCACCAATGCTAGTGTATTGAGTTGGCCCAAACAAATCCATATGCAATAACTCAAATGCTTTACTAGTGCTCATCATGCTTTTCTTAGGATGGGTGTTTCCAACTTGTTTGCTGGCTTGACAAGAGCTATAAAGTTTATCCTTCTCAAACACAACATCTTTTAAGCCTCTAACCAAGTCATGCTTAACCAATCTATTCAATTATTTTATTTCAACATGACTAAGCCTTCTATGCCATAACCAACCCATGCTAAACTTTGTGAACAAACATGTAGATAGTTGAGCTTCACTAGCATTAAAATCAACCAAGTATAGATTCTCATATCTAAAGCCTTTGAAGATCAAGTTAGAGTCATCCACACTTATGATCTCTACATCATCTACCCCAAATATGCATTTGAATCTAAGATCACATAATTGAGCCACGGATAGCAAATTGAAGTTCAAGCTCTCTACTAGCAACATATTGGAAATGCTCATATCATTGGATGTTACAATCTTACCAAGCCCTTTGACCTTGCCTTTGCCATTGTCACCAAATGTGATACTATCATAACCATCATTGCCATTAATGTTGATTGAGTTAAACATTCTTGCATCATCGATCATATGTTGAGTGCACCCACTATCAAGAACTCAATGCCTTCCTCTGGCTTTATAATTGACCTATAAAAGTGGATCGATTCTTTTTAGGTACCCAAACTTGCTTGGGTCCTTGAAAGTTAGTCACTAAGCTCTTTGGTACCCAAATGACTTTCTTCTTTGAGCCCATCCATGGTTTACCAATGAACTTAGTCTTTACACTATTTGCACCCTTGGTAAACATATAGAAAGAATCAAGCTTAATTGAGGATACATTAGCATTTTTGTTCTTGTTCTCGCATTCATGCTCTTTATGACCACTTTCTTGCAACTAGTGCAAAACCGACTATTGTTCTTCACAAACTAGTCTTGTGAGGAGCAAAGGCCACCTTACCTTTCTTAGGAGTATAGCCCAATCCCTCTTTATAGAGAGAAGCTCTTTGGCTATCCAAGCACATAAGCAAGCGGTCCTCACCACTATAGGCCTTAGCCAAGGTGTGAGTGAGCTTATTGACCTCCTTCTTGAGGTTCTCGTTTTCAACCATTAGTGAGGCATCACAAGTGAAACCATCACTACTAGATGAGGTGGAAGTAGAAATGCTATAGAAGGGTTAGCGGGAGCAACAATAATAGGCATAGATAATGATTCATCAATTATATCACAAGTCAAGCCTACATCACAAGTCTCAACATGCTTCTTCTTATTTTGTTCATTTAGCAAAGAAGAATAAGCTTTTTCAAGCTTCTTATGAGCCTTGCCAAGCTTCTTATGGGCTTCCTCTAGCCTCTCATGAGTTGCTTTGAGCTCATCAAGGGTTTGCTTAAGGGCTTTTACCTCCTTATTCAAGCTCTTGCATTCTCTTCTCTTAATATCAAAGTGTTCTTTAGCATCTTCTAGCATGTCAAATAATTCATCTTTGGTGGGTTCATCGTCATCACTATCACTATCATTTTCATTATCATGTTCCTCATCACTCCCATCGTCATAAGTTTGTACCTTAGTGGCCTTAGCCATGAAGCATGATGGAGTGTCGAAGAGAGAAGGCTTCTCATTGATAGCAATGTTTGCAAGTGCCTTCTTCTTGGTGGTCTTGTCATCATCACTATCATCATCATCACTTGAGGAAGCATCACTATCCCAAGTGACTACATATGAACCACCCTTCTTCTTCTTGAAGGTCATCTTGTCCTTCTTCTCTTTCTTTTCCTTCTTGTCCTTCTTCTTGTTCTTCTTGTCATCATCTTTGTCACTATTATATGGACATTGAGCAATAAGATGATCCTTACTTTCACAATTGAAGCACCTCCTTGACTCTTCCTTGTTCTTGGATGAAGATTTCTTTTTTCTAATACAATAGCCTTTCTTCACCATGAACTTGCTAAATCTCTTGACAAAGAGAGCCATCTTCTCATCATCATAATCATCCCATGAACTATCATCTTCACTTGATGTGTCTTGCTTTGCCTTGCCCTTGGATGATGTGGCCTTGAATGCCATACTCTTCTTCTTGTCATCCTTCTTCTTATCTTTTTTCTCTTTCTTTTCTTCCTTCTCAGCATCATCTCTATATGTGTCATCGGTCATTATATCTCCTAACACTTGGTTTGGTGTCATGGTGTCCAAACCACTCCTCACTAGAATAGTGACCAATGTGCCAAATCTTGAAGGCAAGCATGTCAAGAACTTGTGGGAGAAGTCCTTGTCCTTCACTTCTTCTCCAAGTGTTTTGAGATAATTGACAAACACTTGAAGCCTATGAAACATCTCTGGCACACTCTCATCCTCCTTTATCTTAAAGTTTGCAAACTTCTCTTTGAGAATGTATGCCTTTGCACCCTTCATGGCTTGAGTACCATCAAATGATTCCTCCAACTTCTTCCATGCCTCATGAGCTCTCTCAATGTTCTTAATTTGCTCAAATGTTCTCTCATCCAAAGTATCATGGATGGCACTAAGAGCAATATCATTATTTTAGAGAAGCATTTCTTCAGCGGTGGTGGGAGCCTCTTCATGATCAATCTCAATCTTGGTCTCTATCACCTTCCAAACCTTCCTATTGATTAACTTGATATAAGTTGTTATCTTAGTCTTCCAGTAGGGATAGTTTGAGCCATCAAATTGGGGTGGCTTCTTGGTGTTGTTGATTTGAGCCATTTTTACACCGAAGGTTATTCAGCCTCAAATCACGGTGACCTCAGCTCTAATACCACCTAAAAGGTCCTAATGGCTAGAGGGGGTGTGAATAGCCTATTAAAAATTTCTACAACAACACTTAACAAACCGGTTAGACAAATATGAGGCAAAACAAGTGTTGCGCTAGCCTACTAAAAATGCAAGCCACCTACCACAATTCTAGTTTCTATAGTCTCTATCCACACAATGGCTATGTCACTGCACTAAGTTAGTGTGCTCTTAAAAGCTAACTAAAGAGCCACACTAACCAAACTAACAA
This sequence comes from Miscanthus floridulus, assembly GCF_019320115.1. Taxonomy (NCBI): domain Eukaryota; kingdom Viridiplantae; phylum Streptophyta; class Magnoliopsida; order Poales; family Poaceae; genus Miscanthus; species Miscanthus floridulus. Next base: position 113,472,917 of record NC_089582.1, read on the forward strand.
GTTCTCACGACTAGCTACACTAAAGAGCTTGACAACTAGTTTGCGGTAATGTAAAGAGAGAGAGCAAGATGGTCATACTGTTGAGTCAAGGAATGAACCAATCAATCACAAGAATAAATACCAATCACCTCGGAATCAAATGATGAACACAATGATTTTTTACCGAGGTTCACTTGCTTGCCGGCAAGCTACTTCTTGTTGTGGCGATTCACTCACTTGGAGGTTCACGCGCTAATTGGCATCACACGTCAAACCCTCAATAGGGTGCCGCACAACCAACACAAGATGAGGATCACACAAGCCACAAGCACTTTACTAGAGTACCTTTTGGCTCTCCATCGGGGAAAGGTCAAGAACCCCTCACAACCACCATGATCGGAGCCAGAGACAATCACCAACCTTCGCTCGATGATCCTCGCTACTCCAAGCTGTCTAGGTGGCGACAACCACCAAGAGTAACAAGCGAATCCCATAGTGAAACATGAACACCAAGTGCCTCTAGATGCAAACACTCAAGCAATGCACTTGGATTCTCTCCAAATCTCACAAAGATGATGAATCAATGATGGAGATGAGTGGGAGCGCTTTGGCTAAGCTCACAAGGTTGCTATGTCAATGCAAATGGCCAAGAGAGTGAGCTTGAGCTGGCCAAACAGTATTTATAGACATCCCCAAACAATAGAGCCGTTGGCTCATTTATTGGGCTGATTGCACGTCGACCGGACGCTCAGGTCGTGTGCACTGGACGCACCGGTCGCTACCTGACCGCCTCATGAATGATTCAAAATGAAGTAGCCATTGCTGGCATGAGTACCACATGACTGGACGCGTCTGGTGTGGATGACCGGACGTAGGACGGGTAGTGTCCGGTCGAGTCCAGAGAGCTCCTAGAACCGCTCTAGGCCGACCAAATGCGTTCGATCACTCCAGACCAGACGTAGGAGACTCAGCGTTTGGTCGAGTCCAGAGAGCTCCTAGAGCCGTTCTGAGATGTCCAGTCACACAAGACTGGATGCTCCCAGAGTCCGATCAAATATAGCGCTGAAACCCGAGACTCGCTGATTCACATCGGACGCGTCCGGTGTGGCGACCGGACGTGTTCGGTCGCTCTCTGCAATTTAGTACCGAGCCACAACACTTTGATCGAACGCTGAACAGTAACTCCTCAGCGTCCGGTCGCTGCACTGAGCCAGAGTCCGGTCATTAATACCGGACATGTCCGGTCGCTTTGTGACCAGCGCGACTAACTCTTTTTCAACTCTATCTTCTTCACCCTTGCTCAAATGTGCGAACCACCAAGTGTATCACCTTATGCTCATGTGTTAGCATATTTTCACAAACAATTTCAAGGGTGTTAGCACTCCACTAGATCCTAAATGCATATGCAATGAGTTAGAGCATCTAGTGGCACTTTGATAAGTGCATTTCGATATGAGTTTCACCCCTCTTAATAGTACGACTATCGAACCTAAATGTGATCACACTCGCTAAGTGTCTTGATCATCAAAACAAAATGGCTCCTACCACTTATATCTTTGCCTTGAGCCTTTTGTTTTTCTTTATCCTTTTCCAAGTCCAAGCAATTTATCATCACCATGCCATCACCATCATCATATCATGATCTTTATTTGCTTCATTACTTAGAGTAGTGCTACCTATCTTATAATCACTTTGATAAACTAGGTTAGCACTTAGGGTTTCATCAATTCACCAAAACCAAACTAGAGCTTTCAACTAGCAAATTCAATAGGCATATCACAAATCAAAGACTGAGCCTTCTTTTGTATCGCGTGCTCATGGCAGGGTTGCTAGGAATTACTGAATTGCTTCTTGTACCCATCGATGGGCTATCAAGTAGCACCTTTGGAATGTCTATGGCTTTTTTCTTTGGAAGGCCTAGCTTCTTCTTGATGGGTGTCCGCTTCCTTTTAACTTGAGCAGGTCGATCTTCATGTGAAGCAATAGAAAGTGCTTCGGGCTGATTTGACCCGGTTCTTGACCTACAAATGTTATACATTGACAATGGTTTAGATAAGAGGGGAAAATTGGATTCATGCAACTGAAATTCAGAATTAGAAAACGTATAATTTTGAACGTCCAGAGTTGGAGTTAGTGCGGTTTCCTTTTTTCTTACTTGAAACCTCCATGCTGTGGCTGTCATGGTAGTCAAATATTGAAGTTTTCAAAGCAAGATGTGATGATAGAGAGATTTCAGCAATATATAAATTCCCTTTTACAGGTTTCATGTGTGCAATCATCACTTTTCCTCTTTTTAGAAGATGTTGTTTTCAAGTTTTGACTACGGTGACAAATTAGAGGTACTTAGAATCCATATGAAGTGTGAAATAACGATGTGACAAAGGAAAAAATACCAAACCTTGGGGGAAAAGACATGGATGCCACCGGTGCATCTTCCTCTAAAGGCACAATGGAACTTTGGGCTGATTTGGTGTTTCTTGCCCTCTTCTTTGGTTCTCGTCTGAAATAAGAATAGAATCAATAGCACGTACTTTACAAAGGAAAAACATAAATGGTAGAGAAGACTAAACAAGTTATTATCTGATTGCTTTCATAGCTTCAATGTCTGCCGGTCTCCCTCTCTTGCAATTATGTCAATGATGTCCATAGTCCATACAAATAGGGCATTGGTGCTGTCCTTTTCTCTTTTTCTTATCACCGGTACCTTTATGCCTTTCAGTTTTAGGCCTACTAGCAACCGGTGTCAATAAAGGTGGGTGCATGAAAAAAATCATGGTTAGATTTAGGCCATTGAGACTTATCTGGCATAGCAGGAATCAGCTGACTATATGCAACTCTAAATTTCTCAACGAGTAGTAGAAGTCAACATAATTCTCTATTGGTGCATCGCTAAGGGATGTGATGAATGCTAGTGCATGCTTGCAAGGAATCCCAGAAACCTACCATTGTCTGCAAGAACAAGTCCTCTCTTGTAGGTTAACAATAAACCTAAATCCACTTCCTCCCATTGCAAGAACAAGTCCTTAGGTTGGGTATCCACACCAAAATCCCACTCTGTGACAGGATCATATGGATCAGAATGACCTCGATATACAACAAACATGATTACAACCTTTCTCTTCAAATGTTTATCAAACATAGACATCAACTCTTAGTCGGTTTTTACTTCTAGGAAATATTTTAGACCTTCATCATAATACTGAATATGAGCTACCACTGATGCACCAAGGTCCTCATAATTTATTTTGTCTGAATCAACAACCATGTCAAAGCAAAGACATTTCATATCTTGTCTACACTTTTTACGGTTGCCCAACAATTTAACTTTCAGCTTGAAGCTGGAGTTTGGATCCATGCTGTTATTCAAAATCAAAATAGGGTTTAGGGTTTTGGTACATCTGTAGCTACTTCTAGGAGCAGAAAAATTGGGGACTCACCCTTGTAGCCAGTATTCTTGGTCGGAGTCGACGCCATCCTCCGTTTCCGCCCGCTTGCTGCAGGATGGGCCGGCCACGACATGCTGCTTGTGGGAGGGGTCGGCCGCGCGGGGCTGCTGCTCGCTGGAGGAGACGCGGCTCGCTGGAGGGGCCGCGCCGGGCTGTTCGCTGGAGGGACCACGCCGGGCTGCTCGCTGGACGACAGGCCGCCGGGATGCCCGCTGGAGGAGGGGCTGCCGGGCTGCTCTCTAGACGAGGAGCCGCCGGGTTGGCCGCTGGTCTGGCCGCGCGCGCTGGACGAGGCGGGCGGCGGCGCCTCCCCGACGACGAGGAACGACAGGAGTGGGGACGAGCGGAGCCGGATCCGGCGGATCCGGGGCCAGAGATCCCGACCGAGGCACCTGACCGGCGGCGGCGGAGCCCTGGCCGCTGCGGCGCACTCCCCCATCCGTCTCGAGTCGCATGACTGGGCGGACGCTCGATCTTCTTTTTTTTTCCGATACGCGGCGTCGGTCTAAGTCGCTCGACTCGGTGCGGCCCCTTCAGAAGCATAGAAGGGCAATTTCGTCTTTTCACGTATCCACCAGTGGACAAACTAACAAAGTTCACTAACAGACTTGACAGAAGGCCATAGAAGAAATGAAAGTTTGTTTCAGAGCCATAAAGGTAAGTTAAAAAAAAGAGCCATACAAGGAAGAGCCATTTTTTAGGGCCATACAGGTAAAAAGCTTTTTTTTTAACGTGGATGACTTGTCTGCACGCGAAACAAAACTCCCTTGTAGAGGTTAATATAGGAGGCATTGGCCCCGTTCGCGTGCCCTTAAATCCGGCTTGATCCGTTTTTTTCATTCGGAACAGTATTTTCCTCTCATAAATTCCTGCAGAATTCCTCCAAACCATCCAAATTCCTCCACAACCGTACCAGCCGAACACCCCCATTGTCGTTGTTGTGAGTGAATGCCGCTGCTAGAACAATCACAAGGCGAACTGATCCATTATGTCTCACGCCTGACGCCTAATGGAAATCACCCCTCACCTGTTATCCGCTCCAGCGCTCTTCCACTGCTGCACTTGGCTAATGTGGCATCTACATGTTAAAAAAAATTATAACATAAATAATCTCTCTCTTTTCTCATAAATCTTTTTTTGTTCAAATGGTATATTTTTATTGTGATAGAACAATTTTATCATGTCACAATATTTTTATCTTTTAAGTAAACAATTTTTTAGTTGTGGAACAATTTTTCTATTATAGGTATAGCATTTTTTCCACGCAGGGTGGAACAATTTTATCCACCGGGAATAACTATTTGTTCTAATAGGAAAAAATATTTATAACGAAGTAAAGGATGTTTTAGCAGCAGCGATTAGAAACCATGGCTCGGGGTCTGGAGATGGTGATGGTGAAACAAATTTGTGGAAGGGTCTGTGGAATCTTGATTGCCTGCCGAAGGTGAAGCACTTTCTTTGGTGGCTAAGTCACAATACTTTAGCTGTGAGGAAAGTCTTACAGAGGAGGGGCATGAAGCTTGAAACAAGGTGTTATATGTGCGGTAGACTAAATGAGTATGCTGGCCGTGTACTTCTCAACTGTAAGGAGTCAATAAAGTTTGGCGGGAGCTAATATTAGAACAGGCGAGAAAGCAGGCTAGCTGAAGCTCAGACGGCTAGAGAAATGATGGAGATAGTGCTGAAGATGAAGGGGAAAGAACAACTCACGGTTGTTATGGCTATGGTGGGGAGAGCGGAACAAGTGAAGAGAAGAAGGAAGGAGAAGAACTGCAGCCGAGCTGGCATATATCGTTGCGCTCCAGGCTGACTTAGCGCTGAAATCTGAAAGGCCGCTATTGTCGGATGTCCATCAGAAGGAGCGTTGGAAGAAATCGAGGACAGGGGAGCTCACGCTGGACACTGATGGTCCTTCAACAGCGCGATGAAAGATGGGGGGGTGGGGTTTCATACTCCGCGATGATTAGGGGCACGCAGTGAGCTCAGGGACTGGGCGAGAAGAGTACCTACTTGACGCTTTTCAAGCCGAACTGCTGGGCTGCCTTGCTAAGGCCTATTCGCTTGAACTTATCAGCCGGTTTATCAGTTAATCTATAGTATTTTTCTCTCACAATAAAACAGCTTCAGCCGGCTTTAATACCAACCGAACACGTATTACTCTTGAAGTAGATGCTGCTCTGCTGATGGACGCAATTCAGACGGATGACGGATGACTACAGATTGGCTCCTACTGGTGGAGTGATCACGGAGATCAAGCAACTCATCCGTGCCGAGTTCAGGTCTTGTACTGTTTCCGTTTGTAAACGTGATAGCAATAGAGTTGTGCATGCTCTTGCTGCTTTTGGTTGTAATCTCCTAAGTGGCTGCTATAACACTCGGGAGGGGTTCCTCGAGGTGACTAGCGATTTGGCTGGGTCGAGTAATAGAAGTTCCGAAAGTTATAAAAAGAGATGATGTTTTAGCATAAAAAAATGAATTTTGGAGATTGGCGACACACTTTCTACCCTTGATGATAGTATTATGCTACTAACATACGGAGCGACATTGCCGACGCGCGACCATCCTCATCGGCATTGACGGCATCCGCTCTCTCTGACACGCGACACACACACAGAAACCTCGGCTCGCGTTTCTCTCCCCGTGCCCCGCCCTCCTCGGACCTCGGCTCCTCCTCCCTCCCTCCGACCCCGACCTCTCACTCCCGCGACGAACTCGCCGCGCTCTTCTCCCTCCCCATCTTGACCGGTTCTGGCCGTCTTATCCCGCTCTTCCGTTTCCACGCCCAGGCCAACGCCAAAACAACCTGCAGCGCGCGCGACGCGACGCGAGCCGCGCGAGGAAGCACTCGCACGCAACGCAGAACGCACCCGTGCGCACCGGCTTGCCGATCGGCGGGGCGCGACCGATCGCCATGGAGCCGGACGACGAGGTGCTGAAGGCGGCGCGCGCCCCGCCGCAGCAGCGCCGCGGGATCTCCTACAGCCAGCCGCTGTCGCGGGACGCCGCGTCCGCGCGCCGCGCCGCGCTGCGCAACCACAGCCTCGACGACGAGCACATTCTGCCGGCCTCCCACTCCCTCAACTACCCGCTCCACCACGATCCCTCGGGTATAGCGCCCATGGGCTACCACCCCCCGCTCCCGCCCCACCAGCACCACCCCAGCGCGTCCTACTCCTCCAACACCCGACGCTCCGCCGGCGGCGTCAGCGAGGGCTCCATGACGCTCGAGCGCGCCATGTCAGAGTACGGCGGCGGCCAAGGCACCCTCCCGGAGTTTGTCGGCGCGGGGGGCGGCAAGGGCATCTTCCGTGTGCCGCTCCGCGCCGCCATGCACCCGGGCCGTCCGCCCCCGCTCGAGGTGCGGCCCCACCCGCTCCGCGAGACGCAGGCGGGCTCCTTCCTCCGATCGCTCGCCGCCGACCCACAGCGCCGCCAGCTCTGGGCCGGGGCCGAGTCCGGGATCAGGGTGTGGTCGCTCGACGAGGTGTTCGCCGAGTGGGGCGCGGGCGCGCGCCGCGGCGACGAGGAGAGCGCGCCCTTCCGCGAGGGCATGCCCGCGCCGCCCGCGCTCTGCGTCGTCGTAGACAGGGCCAACCGCCTGCTGTGGACGGGGCATAAGGACGGGAGGATCCGATCGTGGCGCATGGACCTCGACGCGGCCGCTACGGCGCCTGCGCCCCCGGCCGCTGGTGCAGGCGGCGACGGCGGGAGCGTTGGGGGAAGTAGTCACGGCGGGGGAAGCAATAATGCGCCAGTGTTCAGGGAAGCCCTCACATGGCAGGCCTATGGCCGGACGCCCGTGCTCTCCATGGTCGTCACTTCGTATGGTGGGCATGCCATTTACGACCGTCATTGCAATGCCAATGCATTTGTGTTGCCACAAACTCACAATTGCGTTATATATCTGCACATTGACATCACTGCATGTGAACTACTACAAATTTAAAATTTCTGACCATACATACTATGGGTCGTTGAATCTAATAACAGGTGAGATATGGTCGGGTTCCGAGGGTGGAATCATTAAGGCATGGCCTTACGATGCCATTGCCAAGTCCCTGTCATTGTCACCAGAAGAGAGACATATGGCTGCTTTGTTGGTTGAGAGAGCCTACATCGACCTGAGGAACCATTGCACAGTTGGTAACGTTTGCTCGTTGCCCGCTTCTGATGTTAAGTACATGCTTGCGGATCATTCACGGGCGAAAGTTTGGACCGTGACTAGCATGACATTTGCTCTCTGGTATGCCTTCACATACACAGATGAAATTTCTTCTTTCTTCTTCTTCTTCTTCTTTTTTGAAAGATCCGGAACAGATGAAATGTGTTAGTTAGATTACTGTTCTCCCCAACATAGTACGTACTTTAACATGCCAATTCTTCTGAACTACTTGCTACAGGGATGCTCGTACAAGGGAGTTGCTGAAAGTATTTGGGATGGATGGCCAAGTTGAGTCAGCAAAGCTAGAGACACCTGTCATGCCAGAGCAACCTATGGAGGAAGAGATCAATCCTAATCCTAAAGCAAAACCTTCGAAGAAGGACAAGTCACAAGGTTCTTTGAACTTCTTCCAAAAATCTAGGAATGCTTTAATAGGAGCAGCCGATGCGGTGCGCAGGGTTGCAACAAAGGGGACATTTGTCGAAGATAACCGCAGAACAGGAGCGGTGGCTCAAGTAATGGATGGATCAATCTGGTCAGGATGCACGAATGGCGCCATTATTCAGTGGGATGGAAATGGGAACAGAGTGCAAGAATTCCAGCATCATACTTCTTCTGTGCAGTGCATAAAGGCACTTGGAGAAAGGGTGTGGGTGGGATATGCCAGTGGCCTGATTCAAGTCATGGATGCTGAAGGTAACATTATTGCAGGATGGACTGGGCATAGCTGTCCAGTTATAAGGATGGCAATTGGTTGTTCTTACATTTACACACTGGCACATCATGGTGGTATTCGGGGATGGCCACTAACTTCTCCTGGACCCCTTGACGATATTATCCGAACTGAATTGTCTAACAAAGAGTTGTCATACACTAGAATGGAGAAGATAAACATAATGGTAGGGAGTTGGAATGTAGCACAAGGGAAAGCATCTGCTGAGTCACTAAGATCATGGTTGGGTAGTGTAGCATCTGATGTTGGGTTGGTTGTTGTTGGATTACAAGAGGTTGAGATGGGCGCAGGGTTTCTCGCCATTTCTGCTGCAAAAGAAACAGTATGATACTTGCCTTACCGTCTGGTGTTCTTTTTTTTTTGGGTTCAATTCAGTTAGTTGTGCGTTTCTAGCTTGCTACTTAACGTAGATATAACTATTCGCTATGTTGTTCCATCTTAATTTTCCTAGTAACCATAATTTGTTACAGATCAATACTGAAACATATTTTTCACCTTGGTGTTTCCTGTAATTTAACTGCACTTTAGATACTTTCTGTTGCGTTTTCAAATTTAATAATTGTTGAGGTAGATGTGACTAGCATTTATTTCTGTTTTTGATGAAATAGCTGCCGGGCTATTGAATAGACGCATAAGAATTGTTTTTACAGGAATTAACAGATTTGATCCTCTTTGACCTTTGTGTTGTAATTCACCAATTAGTAGTGTTACATTGGCTTGTCATTGCAGTGCTACCTGTTAAGTTCTCTGAATCACCATTTGACTGAACGTTTCTTTTCATGGTTTCAGGTAGGGCTTGAGGGCAGTGCGAATGGTCAATGGTGGATAGACAATATTGGCAAAGCGCTTGACGAGGGAACATCATTCCACCGAGTTGGTTCTAGGCAGTTGGCTGCATTGCTTATTGCTGCATGGTATTAGCTTGTTGTGAATTAGTTTCTTAGAATTAAACTACAAATCTGCTATCACATAGTGATAAGTTGTTCAATTAACTGTTTGTTTAATTACCTTTCTCATGTGATATACATGACATGGAAAAATTAACTTTTCAAGGGCAAGAAAAAGCCTTAAACCATATGTTGGAGATGTTGAAGCTGCTGCAGTGCCGTGTGGTCTTGGACGTGCTATTGGCAATAAGGTACATGATAAAATAGTTGTGCATGCTTTCATCACCCCACCCCCACCCCCCAATTGAAATTTCATTTTGTAATGGTATGATCTTATCTCCTTTTGGGAATATCTGTATGTCTTATGTTGGAAGAAATTTTAAAGATGACTACATAAGCAAGGTTTACGGAAAGATAATTCTCATGTACTGTTTAATTCTATGTTTTATGTTCTGTTTCATGTTCAAGTCATGCTCCTCCGTTCTTTTGTTTGTGCGGTGACAATTAATTCTCCTGCAGGGTGGCGTAGGATTGAGAATAAGGGTATATGATCGTAAAATGTGTTTTGTGAGTAATCACTTTGCTGCACATCTGGAAGCTGTGAGCAGACGCAATGCTGACTTTGACCACATTTATCGGACAATGGCTTTCAACAAACCTCATGGATCCACAGGTTCATGTTTCACATTTTTTGAAGTGCCTGTTTTTCTTGGCAGCAAACTATAGGTGTTACAAATACTGTTTTCATACTGAAAAATGTTTACATAACCCTTATTTTTCTGTGATGCAGCTTCTGCTACATCTGTCCAATTGCACAGAACAGTGAATGTATGTGTGGATCTAACCTTGAAATTATCAGTAGAAACTATCAAATTATTACTGATGTCCAAATGTTGTGGTGATGCCAGGTCAATGGAAATCAGGTTGAAGAAGTAAGGCCTGACCTAGCAGAAGCTGATATGATTGTATTTCTTGGTGATTTCAACTACCGCCTTTATGGTATCACATATGATGAAGCGAGGGACATGGTTTCACAAAGAAGCTTCGATTGGCTAAGAGAGAAGGATCAGCTTCGTGCAGAAATGAAAGGTGGAAAGGTATTCCAAGGAATGCGTGAAGGAATAATCAAATTTCCTCCAACATACAAATTTCAAAAGCACCAACCTGGTCTTGGAGGTATGTATATGTTGCTGCTTAAAACATTTTGATCTCTTCTCTCTGTTCAACAAGTTATGTAGTTTTTCCCTGACTAACCTAGTAAGTTTTGTTTCTTGCTTTGCATCACAGTGCTGAAAACTGTTTGTCAACTGCCATGTAGGTTATGATTCAGGCGAGAAGAAGCGGATACCTGCTTGGTGCGATAGGGTACTATATCGTGATAGCCGTTCTGTATCAGTTGCTGAATGCTCATTAGAGTGCCCTGTAGTTGCTTCAATCACATCGTGAGATACTATTACACTTCCTTTTCCCCCTTTCAGATGATCGGTAATCCCTTTTATCCATACTGATTGATTTTCTTTTGATAGGTACGTGGCATGCATGGATGTCACAGAGAGTGATCATAAACCTGTGAGGTGTACATTCAGCGTTGATATTGCTAGAGTTGATGAGTTAATAAGAAGGCAAGAGTATGGAGAAATAATTGAATCGAATGAAAAAGTACGCTCTTTGTTCCAAGTTGCTTGTTTTGTTCCAGACACTACAGTTAGCATAAACGAAATCATACTGGAGAATCAAGAGAATGTTATATTCCAAATTACGAATAAATGTGAAACAAGCAAAGCAGCTTTCGAAATCCTATGTGACGGCCAGTCAACCAAGAAGGAGGACGGAACTAAATCAGAGCTTCTTCCAAGGGCATCCTTTGGCTTCCCACTTTGGCTCGAGGTAAGAACTATTGCAAACTCTTGTTTTAACTTCTAGTATAGATCATGCAATGTAACACCTACAGCCTATGATACATTCATGATTAATCAATTGCCGCCAAGTGAAGATATTGATACAAATCAATTTCCCTCCATATGTACGGATATGGTCAAAATATTACTACAATGCCCAAGTGACTGAATATGACACCGAACTACTGAAGTACCTTTCTGATGGCAGGAAACAGTTAATCTGCTGCCTGTCATTTCTGCATTCAAAATTTGTGTTCTGATTTATATTTTTTCTGTCTCACACAGGTCCAACCAGCCGTCGGTCTGATAAAACCAGGTGAAACAGTGGAAATTACACTACATCATGAAGATTTTTACACACAGGAAGAGTTTGTAGACGGAATACCGCAGAACTGGTGGTGCGAAGACACCAGGGACAAGGAAGCCGTTATCAGAATAAATATAACAGGCAGCAGCTCAACGGAAACCAAGACGCACACCATCAACGTCCAACATCGCTGCCCGCCATCATCGGCGCCGCCACCGATGATGAACCAACCGGTGGCCGCCGCGCCTCCGAGCAATGTCCTTGCCAGTGAGGGGCACTCAAAGCGCTCCTCCAAGAAGAGCCAGTCCAAGCACCGGGAACAGCAACAACAGCAGCAGGATTATCCGCAGTTTGGGAGCTCGGAGGTACATGACCTGTGCCGCATGCGGTGCCCTTGAGACCTGTACAAACTACTCCTACATTACTACAAAGGAATATGGATACTGAAGTTCTGTCTAGGAGGTGGGAATTACGAGTCTTAGGTTTCTCACATCGAAGTCCCGGAGTACCCCGCAAAAGAGAGAGAAAAATCTGGGAGGAGTTACTCCGGTTCTGTACATAGGCTTCACTGGATCAGCTGTCACTCTCATGTAGCCCAAGCAAAGAGTCTAGAGTCCTGAGATAACAGTGCTAATAACTTGTTGTTTTATTCTTGTTCCTTATTAAAGAGTCTTCTCTAGATAGTAGAAGCCAGGGATATTTGAACAATGCTTGATGTAATATGTTCCATAGAATTACCTTAGGTTTGTTCTCTCTTCACGCAGCAGTTCTAATAATCTTGTACTTCAGACTATTGGCATTGTTAATAAGAAACCAATCCTTCACCCCCTTGAATCATTTGATAATGCTTATGTTATTACCTGTCTATCAGTCTCTTTGGCTTTGGAATGGCTCCGATTGCTTAATGCTAGTGAGTGGTACATGTCATCTGTCTCGATGTGTGTGTGTGGTGGGGGGGGGGGGGGGGGGGGGGGGGTGGGGGGGGTGGGGGGGGGGGGGCGGAAGGTGCATTGACACAACCAACTGAAGTAGAGGCAGTTAACATGCAACCGCATCATTCCTTTTTTGACATACAAATTGATGTCCCTTGACCGGTGCCACTAGCTTCAGTATCCACTTCTTAAGAACAAATTGATGTTCTCTTGCCAAACGGAGAGCACTCGAGTGTTGGAACACTCGATTCTCCTCTTCCTCTCCATCTACGGCTTCTTCCTCTCTTCTCCATCTCCGACGGGGTTAGAAGAGATTTTTTAGGGGGCAGGCAGGCCAGGCGATGAGAACGGGAGAGGCGGCGGAGGAGGTGGCCGGGCCAGGTTAGGGCAGGGCGGCCATGACAATGACGGCGCGGGGAGAGGGGAAAGAGTAGGTCGCCACGGCCGCAGACCCCACTGCGCTGTGGCAGGGCGGTGGGCGGCGGTGGCGCATCGGGAGGAGGAAGAATGTGCGAAGAAAAAAAATTGAGTACTCGGCCCCGAAAACAAAAACACGAGTGTTAATATAGACAGATGCAAATAAAAGGCAACCAAATTTCAAGCGACCTTTATGAAACTCACCCCTAATTCTGTCAAGTAACAGCGGAGCCGGAAGCCCTGATTGATGAATGGATCTCCAAAAAAGCGCACGCAGCGCCGAACGGGCACGGCCCTTGCAACCCCTCTTCTCTTTGGGTTTCCTCCCATTCGTTCCCCCGCCAGTCCGCCGGTCCCCATGGCGCCCAAGGTTCTCATGGTAAGCCACCATTTTCCCTGTCCCAGGCGCCGACTAGGCCACCGCGGTGCTGCGCGGCCGTTAATGGCGACTGCGCTGACCCCACTCTCAACACCTTCTTACTCCTGGTTCCTACCGCTGCAGGTCGCAGAGAAGCCCAGCATCGCGCTCTCCATCGCCTCCGCCCTCTCCGGCGGCCGCGTAAGTTCTCCCGCTGCGCCCTCCGCCACCGAATCCGTGCTGATTTTTTTGTTTTTGGTGTCAAATTTGGGCGAGACGTTAACTCCGATTCATTGGGTCGTGTCGAAGGAGGTAGCCCTAACGGCTGGCGCACCGATTAGTGCTGACTCTTCTGACGTGTTGTTAGTTTGATGGGTCGCTGCCTAGTTTTTTCCCTGGGAGCAGTGGCGGAGCTAGAATCAAAATGTAAGAGGACCCATCCAATTCAACGAAGGTTTTTGTTCCAATTCAAGTATTCAATTAAGGGGCTAAGAAATGGATCATCTCTTTTTGTTTTGAAAGATTCATAAGTAGGTTTCTCTATACTAAAAAGGTACAGGCTAGTCATTATCTGTAATACTAGAAAATCATATGAACTTTTTTTTGGGGGGGGGGGGGGGGGGGGGGGGGTGGTGCGGGGGTTGCAAGAGGGAAATTGTCCCAATAGGCAGTAAGTCAGTAACGGTTTTAGATGCAAGCATGCAGCGCTTGAGGGTCGGAAGCAAGGAATAGAAAAGGCAAATAAACATCCTGCTGGTGCCTACTTGCACTTGCTGGCTTTCCATTGCTGATGAGCCATGACTAGGAAACCCTTGCAGCTTGAGCAGCGCGGGGGCGCGACACTACAGAAGTACGGATTGGGGATTGTAGAGTGCAGCAGCTGGCGAGAGTGGAGCCGGAGTGAAGCAAGTGTGGAGCGGGAGGCTGGTGCCGGTGACATGCACATGCCGGCCAGCCGGTAGGTGAGGTGGCTGCTGGCCGTGGTAGTGCAGTAGGTGCCTGGGTGGTTCTCTTCCCCCAATTGAAAGGCAAAAAACTAGAACAATTGTCGATGTTAAATGTGCTATTGGGCTGACATGCAGCAGACTCACTGAAAATTGTTTCGGCCCATGGCCTAGTTTGCCGACATATAGCTCCGCCAGTGCATGTGAGCTTGAGCTGTGTACTTGGCGACAGCAAACCTGTGATGTCTCATTGATCTCATTGTCTCTGTTGATGTACCTATTAGTTTAATGGAAGGGTCAGGGGTTGTGGTAGGTGGTTGAGTACTGATTGATTTCGTTGTAATGGTAATTGGATTTTCCCAGTGCCATCTGGCAGGGTAAATTAATTTTCTCTGTTTCACCTGATGACCAATGCTTAAGCTCAGTAGCCCTTGTAGTTCTAGAAGAGCCATGCTTAACCTCTGTCCCCTTTAAAAGTGTCTGCACATTTTCAGTTGCTGTTCCAACACTGCTGTCTACTGATATGGGCCAGACATTTTTTCCCCTTTTGAAAAGAACAGTAGGGGAGGCCCCAACTGAAATAATATTAATATTGGAACGGTCCAGACTCCAGAATGCAAGTGTTTGACTTGAGAGTTCACTCACATTGTATCCTTTTTTTTTCCAACATTCATGCAGATGTTTACAAGGAAGGGAAGCACAGATGTCCATGAGTTTGACGGAACATTTCAGGGTTCTTATGCAAACTTCAAAGTGACATCAGTCATTGGACATGTCTTAAGGTTCTGCTTTATTCTTCAGTTGTTTTAAGAGTTTTTGTTACAGCTAGATCATTTGAAGTCTGCATATAGGAATTATTTTACATACACATTTCTGTATATCAGTGTTGAATGTTGATATGTACAACAGACATGGTGGGCCAATGCATAGTTGAAGTGTTTATACTGAAACCTACTAGTTATTACTTATTAAACTTTAGCAGGATTTGCATACAGATGTTCAGATGCTTGCAGTTTCTGAACATAAAGATATTTTTGTGTTTTGTTAATCTCTGTCTGATCTTTTCCAGTGTAGATTTCCCCCCTGCATATCAGAACTGGGAAGGAACTGATCCAATGGACCTATTTGAGGCTCCAGTTCTGAGATCTGAATGCAACCCAAAGGTAATGTGTTTATTTACAACTCTAATTGAAACAGAATGCAACTTAGTTAACTGTTAGAAGGTCAACCCAGATTGTAAGAGAATATAACTCAGTTGATTGTTGGTGTAACTGAATAAAGTGAAGCAGTAATAAGTTCTATTAGGGGCTGTTTGGATTCCTTCATTTTGAAGGAATTGAAATCTACTTAATGGATTAGGCTATTTGGCTTGGAATTTGACATTCCATAACTTTCCCAAGCTCACAATTAAGCCTATCTCAAATTCATAGGGTGGGAGATGGAAATGGATTCTATAGATCACTATGCTATAATTTTTTTTCTCGAACACACAGGAGAGCTGCGTATCATTATATATTAAGAAGAAGAAAAGGGGTGTAAAACCCCATAACCCAAAAACACCACCACCACACACACCGCACCTCACTCAAAAAACCACTGCTCGCACTATGCTATAATTTTACTCTCCAACTTATAGCACACTCTTCAACTCACTTCCCTACAATAAAAATGCAACATATAAGTATGTCCCTTGTATGCCTAACAATAAATATACAAATATATTCTATATACAACTATATTAGCTCAATTGATCTATGTCTAAATTGTAATTATTAGAATGAATTCAATTCCAAGGATCCAAATGGGCCCTTATTTAAATCTACTCCACCCATGGATGGTTGATCAACTATGCAGTTTCTCTGATACTTGAACTTATGTCCTTTGCCCCCTTCATTTAATTGACTCTAGGTGGAATCTGAATCAACAAATGTCCTGGTTATTGTTTCCTCCAACTTTTGGCAGGCTCTTAGTTACACCTGCAGAACCTGCAAAATTACTGAATCCCAATGGTAGTGTTTGTCTGATGTTATGCTTATCTGTATGTTTGTTATGTGTTCCACTGTTCCAGCTTTTTTAACATATGTGTTTTCCCTTTTTCCGATAAGCATAACGTCCCATGGTTAAATACAACACTGATGTGTAGTTCTGTTAAAGGCTCATATACGCAGGCATCTAGCTCAAGAAGCTCAAGGCTGCACTTATTTGATACTTTGGCTGGACTGTGACCGAGAAGGAGAAAATATATGCTATGAAGGTACATTAAACCTGTTCTGTAACAATTATGCATACTAAATCTAGTTGGTACTAAAATATAGAGAGCTATATGTAGACGTTTCCATTTCCCAACCTGGACCCTGAAAAGCAAAAACAGAGGTCTATAATCAAAATAAGTTAGACATCATATGGGAAGTTCTCTTCTATATTGTGTAAACAATTAGATCAATTGAATTTCTTTACATTCTGGAAGCTATACAGATTTTATTTCTTCGTCCACGCAGTACATGGATACTTCTGCAAAAGATCATTTGTAGTTATTTTTATACTTGAGAATTGCTTAGGTCCTGATTGATGCAATTTATACATGAGCTTTCTTTGCTTGGTTCTACATATATGTATGGCTTGCTCTGTTCTACCTCCAGATATTTATGGCTTGATCAATCTAATTCTAATAACAATGCCAAACATATGTTCCAGTTATTGAGTGCACTGGGATTCCTGAAAATGAGGCTGGCAGAAGAATTTTCCGTGCTAGATTTTCATCTGTTACTGAGAAAGACATATTGACCGCCATGGATAATCTTGTTCTGCCAAACAAAGATGAAGCGCTATCAGTGGATGCCCGGCAAGAAATTGACTTGAAGGTTGGAGTAGCATTTACTCGATTTCAGACTCGATATTTCCAAGGAAAATTTGGAAACCTTGATTCAAGAGTGATTTCGTAAGTTCCCCATCTCTTTTCACGATTCAAATTTCTTTAACCAATCGCATGTTAAAGACGTGCTATCATGTATCTACAATCTTCAAATACTTTTTGTCTGTGAACCTTTTTATTCTTTATTCAAATCATCATAACAATATCTTTTACATTTGCTCTGGCTCTGTCTTTTGATAATATTTTTCAGAACTGATTTAAGTTTGGTTTTGCTTTGTAAATCAGGTATGGTCCATGCCAAACACCTACACTTGGATTCTGTGTACAACGCTATCAGCAAATCACCACATTCAAACCAGAGAAATTCTGGTCCTTGAAAACATATATTATCAAAGATAATGATGAAATACAGCTAGAATGGGACCGGAAGAAACTTTTTGATTTTGATGTAAGGTCATGTACCCAAGTGATTTAGCTTTATTCTTCCAAATGTTCTTACCATTTTCCTTAATAAAAAATACAGGTTACTGTAATGTTCCAGAAGATGGTCATCAGTGATGGGACTCTAAAAGTAGCAGATGTATCAGTGAAGGAGGAGTGCAAAACCCGTCCATCTGGCCTTAATACAGTTAATATGCTTAAGGTAGCACAGCTCTTACCTCTTAGAGTGACCATATGTTTTCCTTAGCTCTCCTTATTAATTTTGCCTTGTTATCTACAAATCTCACTTTGTTCTTGCCTGGGAGTGTAGTCTTTGTTTAGTTTTTCATTTGAAACATGGTGTTTTCTTACACTGTTCTACTGGTGTGTACTGTTATCATATGTTGTGTCATGATGATCTTGATTGAAATCTGATACCCAAGATGCTCCTGTTGGGTTATGACTTGATGGTATTAATAGGACAAAGGGCATCCATTTCCTTATGTAAGAGTAGAGTAAATTTTGTTTACTTAATATTCTTCTCATCTCAGGTTGCATCAAGTGCGCTTGGTATTGGACCTCAGACAGCCATGCACTTGGCGGAGCGGCTTTACACTCAAGGATTCATCAGGTTTCAGAAATGAACCTTGAAACAGTGCTATATTTTGCTTTGAATCTTGTCTTATGTTATGTGGGAAATGTTAGTCTACCAGAAATCTTATTGAAGTCAGTGTGGGCTTATCTGCAGTATGCAATGATGCATGACATTTCCTTATTTTCTAGTATCTTTTTTATCATATGAATAGTACTAATTGACAAAAATCTGTAATAGAGGTTGTTAGTTTTGTTTGTTCAACTAGACGCACTATGTGTTCCTAAGAGCTTTAGCAGATCCCCTGTATGATTTTTTAGAGGTTAGAACTGATGTAGACTTTGACCCAACTGAGGCCTTGGTCACTAGTTATGAGTTAATTTGTCATTTCACAAATTCTCGCTATAGTAAATTTGTGTTTTTCTTAAGTACTACTTTACCTGTTCTTGCCATACCCCCCATGATGCCAAGTTATTCATGTAGACCTTATCGTTTTTAAGGTATCATTTATGGTTGAGCCTTGCATTACACCCAGTAATGTCATCACTTTAGTTTAAGCTCAAAATTTTGTAACCAAACTATAATGTTATCACTGTTATATTTAATTTTGGTAAACAGAAATTTTTTACCCTGCAGTTGAAAACTCCTTAGATTTTTTTGAGCAGACAAAGATTTTTGAACAGGAAAACTCCTTACATAGGTGATGCTGCTGTCTGTTAATACTAATGGTTATCTTTGCACAGTTATCCTCGTACAGAGAGCACTGCATATCCATCATCATTTGATTTTCGAGGTGCACTTGCTGCACTATTAAATAATCCTCTATGGTCCAATGATGTCCGGACATTACTGGATGCTGGTTTTGTTAAGCCTCGTCAAGGTCATGATGCTGGGGACCATCCTCCAATCACTCCAATGAGGTCAGCAACAGAAGCAGCTTTAGGAACTGATGCTTGGAGGCTGTACCAATACATATGCCAGCACTTCATTGGAACTGTTAGTCCTGATTGTAGATATACAAGGTAGTTTGTCCCTTTATTATTTCATAGCTACATAAATCATTTTTGTCTTTGTTCTGTCACAGTTCACAAGCTTCTTATAAAATATAAACTATAAGTATGTGAGTTATTGATATTTCCTTGTACTATGCCCTTATCTAGATATCTAATGTTTTTCTATTATTTGAAATGCAACCATGTCATGGAATTCAATGTTTTTTGCATTGTTGTTTTTTCATTAAATTTAATAGTTGCTCATAAAGGAATCCATCAGTAAATACCCCTTTCTAAAATAACACGATTCTCAGGACTGCCATTGAGTTCACTTCAGGTGGAGAAACTTTCCACTGTGTTGGGTATCGAGTCACTTCTAAAGGATTTACCTCTATCATGCCATGGCTAGCTGTCAGTGAGAATAGTCTTCCTGCATTTAAAAAGGGAGACTCTGTTAGTATTCATAAGGTTGACATATATGAGGTAAGGCGATCAGTTTGCTCAAACAACATGCACTTACCTTTTATCAGGATATGATGTTGATCAATCATAATTGTTTGTTGAAGGGAAGCACTACACCACCTGATTACCTCACTGAAAGTGAATTGATCTCTCTCATGGAGAAGAATGGCATAGGTACAGATGCATCAATTCCTGTACATATAAACAACATTTGTGAACGTAATTATGTTCAGGTTAGTTGAGTTGTTTTCTATGAAACCTTCAGAGCATCATATGCTGTGAATCTTTTACATGCAAGTATACACTTAAGTATGTAAATGTACCAAAAACCTGAATGCATCTACTTATCTTTCTCGAAGGTGAATTCTGGAAGAAGGTTAGTACCGACACCCCTGGGAACTACGTTGATAAGAGGGTATCAGTGTATTGATGCTGATCTCTGCTTGCCAGATATCAGAAGCTTTATTGAGCAACAGATTACTCTAATTGCAAAAGGCAAAGCTGATCATCTTCGAGTTATTCAACATGTTATTCAGCAATTTATGAAAAAGTACTCTTACTTTGTGAAAAAGGTAACATATTTTGTTGATAATCTATGAGACTGTGTTGCTGTCTTCCATGGTATTTGGGGAAGTTTATATTGATGATCTTTTGCGATGCTTTAGCTTCATTTGAA
The DNA here is from genome assembly GCF_019320115.1 of Miscanthus floridulus. Lineage (NCBI taxonomy): Eukaryota > Viridiplantae > Streptophyta > Magnoliopsida > Poales > Poaceae > Miscanthus > Miscanthus floridulus. The sequence continues at coordinate 113,492,994 of NC_089582.1, forward strand.
GCTGTAGCAAGAATGAATCCTCCAAAATTGTCAAGCACTTTACATTTGCAGATATCTTTATTCTTCCAGTTTTAAAGCATGTTTAAGATTTCCTGTTCTTAACAACCGAATTCATTGATACAAGACATCAGTTGTGTATTGCTATAATGCTATTTCAGCTTGTTTAGAATGAATGTGCTTCTTGCAGATTGAAAATATGGATGCGCTGTTCGAGGCACAGTTTTCACCTTTGGCAGATTCTGGGCGCCTACTAAGCAAGTGTGGAAAATGTGGTCGGTATATGAAGTACATTTCCACTCAGCCAATGAAGTTGTACTGTATAACTTGTGAGGATGTCTATTATCTTCCTCAGAATGGTTCAATTAAGGTAATTACTTTAATATCATATATTGGAAATTTACCTTTATTTTATTTTTTCTTGAATCAGTTGCTTTACTTCCATGTATGGTTCGTGAGAATTGAACCAGTAGGCCACATATTGAAATTAAGCAATATTTTTTTGCCACAATTTCCTTTTACGGGGCGGGGGTTGGGGGGGGGGGGGGGGGGTATTGATCCCATATTTGTGATTTTAGTTTTTTCATAATTGTGATAACTTGCTCCGTATTCCATTTCTTTGCCCTAATTTTGTGTTCATCATTTTGTTTCATGCTAGGTTGTATTCTAAAACCATGTATGCTGTTATTCTTTTTGCTTTATTGTGGCAAGCTCAGTTTATGCCTACTCTGTGATTAATAATTCTATTTTTTTCGCAGCTTTACAAGGAAATCATATGCCCTCTTGATGGTTTTGAGTTGCTTCTGTTCTCGATGGTGGGACCTGATGCAAAATCTTTCCCATTGTGCCCTTTTTGCTATAATTGTCCTCCATTTGAAGGCATCGACAAACTCTTTGGTGCTCTCAAGCTCGATGACACCGGCAAGGTTGGGAAAGGGGCCGGCATGCCATGCTTCCTTTGTCCTCACCCGACATGCAAGCAATCTATGATCACTCAGGGAGTTTGTGCTTGTCCTGAGTGTAGTGGTACCCTGATTCTTGATCCAGTTAGTGCACCCAAATGGCGGCTTTACTGCAACATGTGTAATTGCATTGTATTACTCCCACATGCTGCTCACAGGATCACCACTACAGATAAAAAATGCCTAACATGTGAATCTACTATCATTGAAGTTGATTTCAACAAGAAAACCACCCCTCTTCAAGATGGAGCTACATTGCATGAGGGCTGTATCTTGTGTGATGATCTGTTGCATTCACTGATTGAAATGAAGCATGGTAAGTCATTCTTTATGCGGAGAGGTAGAGGCAGAGGTAGAGGGAGAGGCCGGGGCAGAGGAAGCAGCCGTGGCAGAGGAAGACGAGGGAACTCAAGGTATGACGATCCTAAAATGAGTTTCCGGGATTTTTGAAGATTTTGGACTTCCAACATTGGTCACTACTCACTATGTAAGTATGTCCAAAAATGCTAATTTGGTACTTATTCTGCAATATTACTTCTTTTTTTCTCTTTTTTGCAACCACATCTTTTATCTGCCATAGATTTGTAGTGTAGATTTTTAGATCATTCTATAATTGGTGCCAAGTTATTTCTTTAAACCAAATGGAAAGAAACGATGTTGGACTGAAATTGTCCAGAAATGAGATGCACCTGAAGCATCTGTTGTTTGACTTAGACAATGAGATGTACAGAAAGATGTTTACCACATTTAAAACCAACTCACATATCCATACAGAAATTTATCGTGCAAAGTGTTTTTTATATATAAAAATGTATACGCTACTACTATTTTCATTGATGTTAAAGTATATCTGAGTTTGGATTATGTAAGAACAAGGCAAGCGATGATGAAGCACTATGGAGCATGTGTTTCTTATTATATACACAATATTTGATATATCCTTTGGATCTTTTATTGTCACTTGAGCCTATTACCTCTGGTTCTGAACTATTGATTTCCTTTTATGTCTAGGTAGAACTTTTATATTTTGAGATGAGCATTTCTCCATAGCAGCCTTCAATGGTTATTTGCAGATCTGCTTTCTTCTTCTTCTTTTTAACTGCCGGCAGGACTCTGCCCAGCTTTTTTTATCCTTACATTCTAAGCCATGCTTACGCAGGAAAGCTACCATCATGCGTTCAGTAAACCCCAGAATGGAGTAAATATATTATTAGAAACGTGACTTAAGAGTCAGCTGCTGCCCCATGTCTTTGTGTATTGACACATTCCATGCGTCAGGACTCAGGACACTGAATCTGTAATTTAAAATGTTGGATAGCACAAGGATCAACTCAATTGTATACTCAGGAGTAGTGTTTCTGTAATACTTGAAAGCTGGAACCTTGTGCCAATGATTTGGCAGAAGATCCCAGGTTGGTGAGAATTGAGAACTTCTAGCTTCGCTTGTCTGAAACTTGGCTGAAAAACACTATTTCGGCTGAATTGTTGTGAGAGAAAAATACTGTTCCGGCTGAAAAAAGAAGCCGAACAAGCTGAATATGAAGTAAACCGAACAGGGCCATAATAGGCTGCTCAACAAACTCTTCTCTTTGCAACATTGGTGGTACCTGATAGCTCCTTCTGAGCTGTTATGATTCTTCTAGATGGGTTCTCGATGATATAGAAGAAAACGATGGTTCTGTGGCTTCTGCCTATGTTATTGCTTTGCTCTTGCTGCAAACGTATGGTTCTGAGATGGCATTGTTGCCTTCGACACTGTTTGATGCGCTGCTTCTACAGAGCACTAGTAACTCATAAGTTGTTAAGCTCGACTCTGACTTGAATTGCTTCAAGTTGTCTCAAGCCCCTGCGGCCACCAACTTAAGATGGCCGCTTAAAAGTTCCCTTCAAGTCCAAGGAAACTGGGCAGATCAGCGGAGTGCAACCAAAACTGACCGTGTGAACGCTGACGAGTGAGTGTCGTGTTCAAAGAACCAATCCCTCTGGTAGCTCGTTGCTTTGTGGAGGGAACAAAGCATTTGATTGGAACCTGAAAAACAGACAGGAAACAGGGAAAGGGTGTCCCGTGACTCGTGCGTGTGAAATGTTTGAGTGTAAGCACAATGACGCAAGTCTTTGGTCATACTACCTCTGTCTTATTCTGAATTTGGTTAAATTTGACTACGAAAAATGGTATTAACGTTTAAGACTAAGTATATTATGAAATTATTTAACAATTATAAAATTAGGTCCATTTTTAGACTGAAGAGTATTAATGCTGTGTGGATCAGACCGGTAAAATGGGTTTGATTAAGGTCCTGTTTGGATCAATAGGACTAACAACTAGCTGACTAATTTTTAGTCCATAAGGATCCAAACAAGTAGACTAATTGTTAGTTCACTAATCATGGACTAGTTGTTAATCCATAGATATGAGCTAATAGAACAGTCGTTAGTCCTAGTTCATCAACATGCCTTAAAATTGTTTAGGGATTATTCCCACTGAGCTTTCTATGGTAGCGATGCGTTATTAGAAGAAATTGTTTGAGAGACTGATTTATTACCAAGATAAATTGCTAGGAACCGAGCGATCAATCGTTTGATTTGGTTGTTGCAGCAACATTTCAATTGCCGCCATCAGACTTTATAAAATAAAAATGGTAACAATCAGAAAAGGGTGTACTGCGCCCCTCTTGAGTGACTAAAGCTAGACGCTAAAACTAGGAGGAATTCAAGTAGTATTAGAATGTAGGCCTGTGTTGCAAAAGAGCTTCTTGCGGCAAAATAAAGGAGCAAATATTCTTTGCTTTTGCAATTGGTGGTGGCAAATATGCTCGCAACCTTTATGCTTTATTATTGTTCTTCTTAAAGTGATCCCTGTAAAAGGATACGCGATGATGGATTAGACAACACACACATGAGTTATCGGTTATGCCATTCTCTTCTGCCCTTCGGTGGCAACTGGCAAGGACGTGGTAACAGGACTCCAAGACATTGCAGCCTCGGAGGGTTCGGTCCGGAGCACTTGTTCGGATGGCTAGGATCAAGGCCTCATGCTCAGGGCATTCTAGACACCCTCCGATAGTGATGCGTTTTGCTATCACAAACCTCCCTTTCAGCTTCACCAGCCATCATGGTCCACAGGGAGCAGATTGCGCAACTAAAAGTGGCCTCCGGGCTCCGGCATGGGACCGGCCTGGGCGCCCAAGTAGTGCGTGATCGGCGCGGATCCTCCCGGACGCTGACCCGACTGTCCAGAAGCGATACGCTGTGCCCATTTTCTAGACGCTCCTCCATCTCCAAACGAGCAAGATGAGCTCAGCACTAAAAGGAAATACATTACATACACAAAATGCACAATATATAGTACTACTACATGATCGCTACAGCTCAAACTCCTGCAAACTCTAAACCTACAATCGTCTGCCCGTAGTCACACACGCCACTAGCGATAATGAGCCGATAACTACATGCAAGCCACAGGGCCGGGGCACCAGAAAGCAAAACTTTCTCTCATGCATTGCACACTCAGTCACACGGAATGCGGGAGGTGGCCGTTGGATGCGCTGTTGAAGGTCTTGCTCTCGGCCTTGCGCCGCCTGAGGACGGCGCCCCACGTGACGGCCTCCAGCGTGGCGGCGGCGATGAGCAGCACGCAGACGGCGGCGATGTAGGCGGTCCGCCACCGCTGCTCCACGCCCAGGATGTTCATGCCCTTGAAGATGTTGACGACGCCCAGCACGATGACGGTGTACCCCACCGAGTGGTGGTACATGTTCCAGTACACGCGGTACTTGTGCTCCTTCTTCGGCCGCAGGAACAGCGCCAGAACCTGTATTATGCATGTCCACCAAGCCCTCGTCACTCATCAGAATCAGAGAGATCGCCAGCTTTTTTCTGTCTAAAATGGAGAAATTTATTTACTTGAAGGGTGCCGAGAGCGAAGACTGCGATGCCGATGTTGCGGTGATCGGTGTAGGTGACGCCCCTGGACTCCTTGCCGAGTTGGATGCCGGTGGCCCAGCCGGAGACGCCGACGGCGTAGCCGATCAGCTGGCAGGTGACGTGGAGGTAGAACCACGCGGGGTCTGCCGCCTGGAACGTCTTGAGGTACCTGGCGAAGATGGCGCCCATGGGCAGCAGCACGCCCCAGCTCACGGCGTTCAGGACTCCATGGATCTTTATAGTATTCCGCCCCGGCGCCGGCGCCGCGCCAGAAAACAAGAGCGAATGTTATTACAGTTACAGCAGAGGAAAAGCAAACGAGTGGTTTGGTTGGCCGCCGCCCACCGGTGAGACTGAGAGCGAGACCGAGCAGAGCACTCACATTGCGCTTCCTGGTGGCGCTGTCGGCTCCGGCGGCGGCGGTGGTCGCCCTGAGCAGGTCCAGCTTGGCCTTGGCGGCGAGGTTGTCTGCCCCCATGGCGTGCGGCGCGGGGACGCCGCCGCTGGAGACGGCGGCGCCGACCTGCCACACCTGGTTGAGCACCACGCCCCCGCCGTAGCCGGCGGCGCCGAGTCCGAGCCTCCCGAAGACCCTGACGCGGCCGTCGGCGCCGAGCTCGGCGGCGAGGTCCGACGCCGGGAACGCGATGGGGCCAGGCTCACCGAGCGCGTAGCCGGACACGTTGTACGTCCGGACGGCCCACGTGCCGGAGAAAGGCCCCGCGACGAGCGCCTGCGCGCCCGTCATGCCGTCGCCCGACGGGTTGAGCGCCCACGCCACCCACCCGCCCGGCGCGGCGGGGGCTGCGACGAACGCGACGGAGAGGTCACCCGTCGCGCGGTCGTACGTCCAGTGCACGGACGCGCCGAGGCGGGGCAGGTCGTTGCATGCCGCGTAGGCGCGGTTCGCCGAGAACGACTCCCCCGCGCACCGCCCGCCGCCCCCCGCCGCGTGCGCCGGCGGCGGGGTCAGTAGCGTGAGGACACATGCTGCGAGGATGGCGACGGCGACGGCCATGGCCTGGGCTGGTTGGAACGGCTGCGAACTTGCGTTGGTGGGTGCAGTGAGAGTGAGTGAGTGCTCGAAAGTTGGTGGGCGTGGGGCGCGGTCGCGCGGACGTGGGCGTTTTGAGGTGGAGTGGGCGCGCGGCAACCATCAGTTTAATAAGGAAGGGACGGAACAGTGTTGGGATCGGCGGGGCGCGGTTGGCCGCGACGGGGACGGGCAAGCGGCCGGTGGGGCAGGTTGATCGGCGCTGGAAGGCAGCCAGGCACGGGCGTGGCCCCATGGGCCTGGGTTCCGGGAGTGGGTGAGGTTGTCGATTGGAACAGAGCTCAAGCTAGTACTGGAGTTGGTCCCCATGGTTGATTGGTTGGCGCGCTGCAACTGCATTGCATTTCATGCGAACTCATCAATCGTCGTAAGCTTGCAAGTGTGTAGTGTTCAGTAATCAGTCATCCAGAGTTGGGGCGAATCGGGCTGACGAGCTCGTCTCATCATCATCCGCAACGCGCTTCGGTGTGCGGTGTGCCATACCCAAAACCAAAAGCATGCTCTGCTCGCCTGCTCGGGTAGCTTGTCCGATCTCAACAGAATGAAGATCGATGATAGAGTTGATGATGACAAGGAAAAGGGTGCTGTTAGCCATGCCCAAGCAGGGTCGGGTGTAGGACAGCCTGCCCGAAAGGACCGGACGTGGAAGGGCTCGGCCAAACGTGAGACCCAACCATTCGACTGACGACACGCACATCGCAAGTCGCAACTGCTAACTACAAAACGTCGCTGGTGCCCATAGGCCATACTCGCAACTCACGACTCACAAGCCTCACGTGCGAGGGACTATGACGATGGCCATCGGCAAGAACGCACCTGGTTGTCCCAGCACAACTTTGAATCAATGGGGAAACTGCAGAGCCGAGTCTTCGACAAAGATGCTTTTTCTGAAGAGATTGGATATTGCATCGCATAATCTTACTAGTTATAACTAAGGCACAGTCGCACAAGTTTGAGGACATCAAAGATCAATTTATGACTTTAGGGACAAAATGACACAGCCGAATAAGTTCGAGGACCGCTAATGAACCTTACATTTATTTTTATATGTCTATATTGGTTCCATCTTACTGTTGTTTATTATATTGATGTTGTTCGGTTCAGCTTGTACGTTAAAGTTTTACATGTTAATATATGTGTTCATCATGATTTATATTCTAAAATTAATCATAAACTTGCCTAATTATTCAACAGTTTTATCCCCTCAAAGTTCATATACACACTAAACCTCAGGCACCCTTCGGACGCGCTACAATGAATTAAAGAAAACAAACCACTATCCTCACTTCATCGTATGGATCGTGGTATCTAAAATCTGACATATATTTATATATAGAGATATGCATATTACAGAAATAGTGCAACCACATATCCTGCATGTCCTATTTTTTCAAAGGAAATGAAAAATCCCCAATTTTTTTTTTTACTGTGGGTCAATATTTAACCACGGATGCCATGAAGCAGGTGTCATTTAAATAGCTCACCGAAGTATCTGGTTGACTAATACAGTAATAAGTTTTTTCAATGCCAAACAGAGATGGTGAGCAATAGGCGATCTGACATATTACAAAAGGAATGTTTCTTTGCATCTAAGAATGCTTGTATATGCTGCAGATGAAAAATATATGAAACATGGATAACTAAGCATCATGTAACTTAAACACACTAACTGGAAAATCTCAACAAAGGACCAAAGCGACATCCTAGAAGAGATTTCAAGGTCTTGACCATCGAATGGCGGGGAGAATTTGTATTGATGCCAGCATCTATAGCAGTGGGCTCCAATGAAGCATGGTAAAAATATTACTATTATGCTTCAAACACTCAAAGAAAGAAGCAAATTATAAAATCCCAGCATAACAATAACACTTAAACGAGAAGCAAGAGTTCCATTTTTTGAAAACAACTTAGGAATCAGGGTAAATATTTTGTGCAATGCTTAAACCTGATCAGTCAGGTAGGAAAAGATACAATATTAGTGCACCGAGAGCTTCAGAGTCGGTGTATAAAACACAAGCCCCCGCACAATCAGTAATCTAGAGTGGTAGTAAATTCGGTCAATGATGATCCTGACAATGTGTTTTGCAACACATGTTATACTCTTGGCAACCTCGCTGGTGCCCATAGGCCATACTCGCAACTCACGACTCACAAGCCTCACGTGCGAGGGACTATGACGATGGCCATCGGCAAGAACGCACCTGGTTGTCCCAGCACAACTTTGAATCAATGGGGAAACTGCAGAGCCGAGTCTTCGACAAAGATGCTTTTTCTAAAGAGATTGGATATTGCATCGCATCTTGTAACTAATCTTACTAGTTATATCTAAGTCACAGTCGCACAAGTGTGAGGACCTCAAACATCAATTTATGACTTTAGGGACCAAAATGACATAGCCAAATAAGTTCGAGGATCGTTAATGAACCTTACATTTATTTTTATATGTCTATATTGGTTCCATCTTACTGTTGTTTATTATATTGATGTTGTTCGGTTCAGCTTGTACGTTAAAGTTTTACATGTTAATATATGTGTTCATCATGATTTATATTCTAAAATTAATCATAAACTTGTCTAATTATTCAACAGTTTTATCCCCTCAAAGTTCATATACACACTAGAACCTTAGGCGCCCTTCGGGCGCCCTACAAGGTCCTGTTCGCTTATCTTATAATCGTCTTTTTCAGGTTTTTTTTCAGCCAGAACAGTGTTTTTCTATCACAACAAATCAGCCGAAACAGTGTTTCGGCTTGTTTTTTCAGCGAAGCGAACGGAGCCAATGAATTAAAGAAAACAAACCACTATCCTCACTCCATCGTATGGATTGTGGTATCTAAAATCTGACATATATTTATATATAGAGACATGCATATTACAGAAATAGTGCAACCACATATCCTGCATGTCCTAATTTTCAAAGGAAATGAAAAATCCCAAAAAATTTTTTACATTGGGTCAATATTTAACCACGGATGCCATGAAGCAGGTGTCATTTAAATAACTCACCGAAGTATCTGGTTGACTAATACAGTAATAAGGTTTTTCAATGCCAAACAGAGATGGTGAGCAATAGGCGATCTGACATATTACAAAAGGAATATTTCTTTGCATCTAAGAATGCTTGTATATGCTGCAGATGAAAAATATATGAAACATGGATAACTAAGCATCACATAACTTAAACACACTAACTGGAAAATCTCAACAACCGACCAAAGTGACATCCTAGAAGAGATTTCAAGGTCTTAACCATCGAATGGCGGGGAGAATTTGTATTGATGCCAGCATCTATAGCAGTGGGCTGCAATGAAGCATGGTAACAATATTACTATTATGCTTCAAACACTCAAAGAAAGAAGCAAATTATAAAATTCCAGCATAACAATAACACTTAAATGAGAAGCAAGAGTTCCATTTTATGAAAACATCTTAGGAATCAGGGTAAATATTTTGTGCAATGCTTAAACCTGATCAGTCAGGTAGGAAAAGATACAATATTAGTGCACCGAGAGCTTCAGAGCCGGTGTATAAAACACAAGCCCCCACACAATCAGTAATCTAGAGTGGTAGTAAATTCGGTGAATGATGATCCAGGCAATGTGTTTTGCAACACATGTTATACTCTTGGTGTCGGTGTGAAAAGTGATAACAAGTAAATATTTATAGTTTTGTCGTGCATTGTGATCGGATATGGCCTAGCACTCAATGACACAGAGTTTATACTAGTTCAGGCAACGTGCCCTACGTCCAGTTTCAGTCGGCCGGTGACTTTATTCCTGAGCCCAGGTGCTCGAAGTTTGCTGTGGGGTTACAAACGAGTGGGAATGAGAAGGGGGTGTTAAAGGTCCGGTCGGGCTCTGGACCAAAGGGCCAAGAGTGACAGGAGCTCCTTACGTGCGCTAAGTATTGAAACGTATGCTCTGTGTAGCTCTAGAGTTCTAGAGCCGTGGAGCTGTTCGATTGTTCAGAATGTCTAAAGCTTAGCAGAGAGAGAGTTAGAATGATCCTGCTGGAGCTGCTTGCCCGCCGATCGGCCGTGGCAACCAAGGCAGAGTCGGTCGGTCGGCGCCGATCCTTCTTGTTCTTTTTGCCCCTTTGGCCCTGTTTGCTTCGTTGAAAAAACAAGCCAAAACACTGTTTCGCCTCATTTGTTGTGAGAGAAAAATACTGTTCCGGCTGAAAAAACAAGCTAAAAAGACGGATTATAAGAGAAGCGAATAGGGCCTTTGCGTGGAGGGGCCCTCGCCTTGGTCATCGCGCTTGGCCTTGCCCTTGTCTCGGCCTCCGCTAAAGATCGCTCCGACCGCCTCCTCGCCAGAGGCGTGGTTCGTGGTGATGTCGATCAGGTCGTGGGTGGCACGGTGTGGGGGTATGGCCCCCGGTATCCACAAGACTAGACATGGACCGCACCATCAGAGGTGACCCGACCCATAAGATCGAGGCGTGCATGGCGTTGCTCGACGTGCACCGTAAGATATTGTATAGTACCAAATAGGATACTTACCTTGTAACTCTGCCCCTCCAGAGTATATAAGGAGAGGCAGGTGTCCCCTAGAGGACAAGATCTATCTACTACATCTCAATACAATATACCAAAGATACAGGACGTATGATATTACGTCGATCAGACGGCCTGAACCTGTCTAAATCGATGTCTCTACGCCTTGTGTCACCATCCAATTCCTAATTATGCGCACCCCCACCGACAAATCTACCATCGTGGGATACCCCTCGGTGGACTGCCGACGATATTCTGTCGACAGTTAGTGCGCTAGGTAGGGGCATGCGCTTGATCCATGGCGAGTCAGATGGACCTCAAATCAACAGCGCGTTCTCGTCATCAATCTCGTGGAGATCTATGCCGGTCCACGACGATGATTCATCGCTGGCTACACCAGCCCCCGCGACAGCAGATCCGATCTCGAAACCACCTCTGAGGTCATCTTCACCAACAACTCACCGCCCGCCAGGTGCTCACCGTCAACGCTGACTAGATAATGCCATACGTCGCCGAACAGACTTTCTGTCTAAAGCTAAGTCACGCTTTAATATTTTTCTAAATATTCTCCAGTCTCCATATATCGCTGCAATGTTTCTCCAAACTGTTTTCTCCATGTTTGCTCTCCAAACGATTTTCTGAACCTTCGAACAGTCACATTGATGCTCGGATACCTCCAGAGACGGCCCTGTCTCCGGCTCCTCCCTACACGTGCTACGGGCTCCACGCTTTGCGTTATGGGTGCTCGGCAGCGTCTCCTTGGTCATGCCTATTCCTCCTACACGTGCAAAAGCTCCGCACTCTGCGTTATGGTTAACGGGCTAGCTAGGGCTGGAGACTCAGCTACACACTAACTGTTCGGGCGGTTTATGTTAAACATAAATATATTTTCCGCCGAACTGCATACACCGTTTCATCACCATTGCTGATTTTTCTTCAGAGTTTATTTATTTGTGCGTCATGTACTACCCGTTCTATATATTTGTATTGCAGGATCATCGTCCAGGTGATCGGATCACCTGGTGCTCGGACTTCTCCATCGATCAACTGGTCAGACTGCTTGGTTCATGGACCCCATCGCCGACTAGTTGATCGGACTATATGTCGATCGCTTCTACTCAATGCTCACTTCATCGCCGACCAGTTGACCAGACTGTTCGCCGCTCGTGCTTCATCGCCAGCTACGCCGGTTACTCCTCAGCGCTCAGATTCTTCGTGCTCGAGGACTAAGTGGGCACACTTCACCACATGAACGTCGCCAGCTATGCCAGGGACTTCTTGGTGCTCGAACATCGCCGCCTACGCCGGGGACTCCTCAGTGCTCGATCATCGCCAGCGACGCTAGGGACTCCTCACTCATCGGTGCTCATACATCGCCAGCAACGTCGAGGACTCCTCGCTCCTCGGTGCTCGGTCATTGCCAGCGACGCCGGGGACTCCTCGCTCCTCGGTGCTCGAACATCGCCGCCTACGCCGGGGACTCCTCGCTCCTCGATGCTCGGTCATCGCCAGCGACGCTGGGGACTCTTCACTCCTCGGTGCTCGATCATCACCAGCGATGCTGGGGACTCCTCGCTCCTTGGTGCTTGGACATCGCCAGCGACACTGGGGACTCCTCGCTCCATGGTGCTCGGTCATCGCCAGCGACGTCAGGGACTCCTCGCTCCTTGGTGCTCAGTCATCACCAGCGACACCGGGGACTCCTGGCTCCTCGGTGCTCGGTCTTCGCCAGCGACGCCGGGGACTCCTCGCTCCTCGGTGCTCGGTCATTGCCAGTGTCGTCGAGGACTCCTCGCTCCTCGGTGCTCGAACATCACCAACGACGCCGAGGACTCCTCGCTCCTTAGTGCTCGGACATCGCCAGCGACGCTAGGGACTTCTCGCTCCTCGGTGCTCCCTTGGTGGTCGGATCTTGCTATGTCTTGTCGGTGTGCTATCAAGCTGCTCCATGCTGTTCGGATGAGGGTGCTGATCTTGGGCAGCACGTCTGGGGTCTTGATACGCGTATATCAAACGACGTTAGTAAGCTTTCAGACTTCTTTTTCTTTGACCCTACTACAAGATTCATTCTTCATCTTCCAGCAGGCTTGGGGACTAAGTGGGCACACTTCACCTTATGGTGAATGTGCTTGTTCTCATCTCGAGGCTATGCCCGGGGACTGGCTGTCAGCTCGGCTGGTCTTCTACTTTCTGACCCTGGCACCACGCGACTACGTCACCTACTGTTAGGCTCAGGGACTAGCTATGGGGGTATGGCCCCTGGTATCCACAAGACAAGACATGGACCGCACCATCAGAGGTGGCCCAGCCCACAAGATCGAGGCATGCACAGCGCTGCTTGACGTGCATCACAAGACATTGTATAGTACTAAATAGGATACTTACCTTATAACCCTACCCCTCCAGAGTATATAAGGAGAGGCAGGGGTCCCCTAGCGGACAAGATCTATCTACTACATGTCAATACAATACACCAAAGACATAGGGCGTAGGGTATTACGTCGATCAGATGACCCAAACCTGTCTAAATCGCTGTCTCTGCGCCTTGTGTCACCATCTGGTTCTTGATTACGCGCACCCCCACCAACAAATCTACCATCGTGGGATACCCCTCAGTGGATTGCCGATGATATTCTGTCGACACACGGGGCTTCAGATAGCCGAGCTTGTGGATCAAGGACTCACAGGTTGTCCTAGAGAGAAACACGCGGGTGTGTCAAAGACATCAGGAAGGGAGTTGCATCATTTTGAGAACCTACAGATGTAATCTCATAGGGACTTGTTGGGCTCCTGCTGACAACTCTTGAGGTCCCAGGAATTCCCAGGATGGACATACGTCCCCTGGAAATTCCCGATGAAGATCCTTTTGAGATCCACGAAATCACAGATATTGTTAGGCGAGAGGAATTCGAGCCATGCTCGAACATGCTCCCCCACATAGATGGGGAGGTATTGAATGATAAAGTGGTCATCATCCACTCCTCCGGCTCGGTAGACGAGCTGAAAGTGATGTAGACTAGGCCCGATCTTTAGAAAGGTATGATAGCGTCGATTGGTGGAGACTCGATGTTCATGATCTAGGCTTCGAACCAAGACTGATTCAGACCTCCGCAACCATTACACCACCGCTCCATTGGTTATCAACCACGCGAACGCGATTGACCTCGCCGAGAAGGCTTTCCTGCAAGTGAATCGAGAACACAAGCAAGAACAGGATGAACGCAATCTGAAATTGCAAATAAATATGAGGCTTATAAAAACAAGAAGGAGTTCAAGTCTTTATTCAAAAGGACTAATCACCATAGGCGAACAAGAATAAGAACTGGGGCCCTAGTTCACAGCAAGCAGCCTTGGCAGCACAGTTGCAGCAAAACGATGTCTGTTTCACGAGGAAATCAAGAACTAAACAAAACCTAAACCCTAAGGAAAGTGACAGCTGGTAATTATAGAGTCTTGGGCGTCACCCCCTAGACACGCCCCCTAATGGGCCCAAACATGATACACGGTCCAACAGACCAAAAGACGGTGTCGCAGCACCCTGACAGATTCTGGACGCTGACTTATTTTGATGATTTCCGTTGATTCCGAAGGGCTTTTGATGTGAGACCAATTGGGTTGGCTTCCTTATCCAATTAGCTTTCCATCCATATGTGGATCATCGAAAACGGAGTCCGGATGCATCCTGGGTGACCAGTTTAAGGCAGACTGGTCCTGGAACCCGAGATGGGCTCCAACTTCAGTTGGATTGGGCTTTCACCATGAAAAAGATGAATTGGATGCCCATGCTGGATCTCCTCCTCTCATTGGCTTATATGCGATGAAGTAGTGATGTCCTCATCATCCTCCCTTTCTTGAATTGAAGTCATCCTCGACTGAAGTAGATCGTCTCCTTCATTGGATGACAGCGACGATGGTTTCGGAAGAAGATGTTCATCTTGGCGCCCCATCCTTCCCAAAGGCGGCTGCCATGGTGGCTTTCCTATTGGTAATTCATCATCCTTCTCCTACAAAAGGTTAGTACCAACAAAAGGCATAGCAATAGGAGTAGGACCAAGTGGACATATAGACGATGTACAAGTTAGAGCATAACATGGTTCATCATGAACAGCAAGAACAAATTTTAGAGCAAATAAAACTTCTTTCATGTTACTTGAAGGTTTATTTAATGGTTTGCTAGATTCGTTATCAAGGCCTTTCTTTTTCTTTTCAGCAAGTTCCTTTTCATATTGCACAATTTCAGCAGGTGTTAAAGGAAGTAAAGCAATGGTCTTTCCTTTAAACATAAAAGTATATCTATTTTGCCTACCATGATGTACAACATTATTATCATATTGCCAAGGGCGGCCTAATAAAAGTGAACAAGCTTGCATAGGCATGACATCAAAATCAGCATAATCATGGTATGACCCGATAGAAAAATGCACATGAGTAGATTGTGTTACCTTTGCCTTACCACTATTGTTGAACCACTGAACATGGTATGAATGTGGAAGAGCACGTGTAGATAAACCAAGAGTCTTGATAAGCTCAGAACTTACCAAGTTATTGCTACTCCCTCCATCAATTATAGCACGAACACAGAAATTATTGACAATGAGGAACATTTGAAACAAATTATGGCATTGTAGCTTGTCTACTGGCTCAACTTGTGTACTCAAAACACGCTGAACAAGGATTGATTTGTAGTCTGCAGTGCATGCCATACTATCAATTACCTCATCAAGATCTTCAGCACTATCCACAAATTTATCTGCATAAAGATCAGTTGCAAGTGCAAATTCATTCTCTTCATCACTAGCACTAGCATACCCACCATCATCAGTAGCAATATATGCATGTTTGCTGGGGCATTCTTTAGCAATATGTCCCATGCCCTTGCAGCGGTGGCACACAACTTTAGAAGAGCTGCTAGAGGAAGGTGTAGCAGATCCACTAGAAGAAGGCGAGAAAGTCTTCAAACTATATACCGGGATTTGTTTTCCTGGTGTATTTGGCGATGTTGGTAGGTGGTCGGAAGTGCTATGGGAACGATGCTTTTCTGGATGCGACGGCCAAAGGCCCGTGGTTCAGGGCCGTCTGGGCTAGGACTCCGGTTGTCTGGTTGGTGACCATGCCTGGGGTGCATTTCCTTGCTCCCCTCGATGGTCCAAATGAGGCCCGTGCCGCTTGCTCTCACCACCCCTTGATAGACATCATCATCATGCCGGGCTTGACGCCGATTGTTGATGACGCTGTGAGCGTCATGGTTCGGCCTGAGCCATTCATGCACAAGTGGTCGGTGTGGAGCGGGTGCCAGGTCAGGCCATGGTGCAGCTGTGACCTCCTGTTCCACGCCCAGTGACTATAGTGGTGAGCGGATGGAACGATTCGACTGGTGCGCCCCCATTTCCCTGGTAGGGAAAGAGGCTATGAGCTGGTGTCGCGACACGGAGCTCTCTGCCTATTGAATGGCGGTGGTTTTCATCAGCGCCTAGAGGTTCCAGTGGATCGCCTGCTCCTAGGGGTCAATAGGCTCAGGAAGGCCACGCAGAAGCATCGCCATAGCGGTGATGTTCTGGCCAGCCTGAGCGAACTATGGGGGATCATTTCCTCCATCCATGATGTTGCACTAGACCTGACTGGCATGACCCTGGGCACCACTCACCGAGTTACGTGCATGTGGCGCAGCATGCTACGTCGAGCACGCCAGTGCAGGTGGCAGTTGGCTCTGCCGCCTTTGTCGCAACTCTTCGCCGTGCTTCTACGCAGGAGCGAGGGCCTCCGCATGAGGGTCCGGAGGGGTGTGAGTCTATAGAGACTGAATAACCACCAGTGTCTGCCCCAGAGCATCCTCCATAGTGCACTCCTAAGATAGAGGGTGGCTAGGTGCCATGACATCGCTGATACTAGAGCCGTTGCTTTCAACCTCGTCATCCACGAGGTTGTGGAAAGAGGCAGGACCGTAGCCCACCATCCCCATGAATTCAGATGTGAGAGGGGCAGCGTCAACATCTTTTGGAGCCCCCACGTGTATGCATCCATGGGGGATGTGAGGCCATAGGGGAACCGGTCCAATGGCGGTCATGGTGGGGACAACGGGGTCCCTTCATAGAGTCGGCGGAAGATATTAAATAGCGAGTAAAGAATAATATGTACATTACTCATAGTGGGATTTGAGCCCAGTGTAGGCTCAGAGCGAAGCACAGGTGTCTCATCGTTGAGGTCACTAGGTGGCCCAGAGTCTATGGAGTGCACTCCTCCTCCAACGGGCACCGGGACAAGTTCCTCCTTGTGGAGGCAAAGCACGCCGAGCTGGTCGACGATGAAGTCCAGGCTTTCGAAGAGAAAGGTCTAGAATGGCTCGAAGATGGGAGGAACCCACATCCCAATAGGCGGGAGCGTGGGAAACTTCAGTGAGCCAAAGCAAATCGTATCGCTTAAGCCTGTCATGCCGAAGATGGCAGAAAGGTGAGCCATCCGATGACCAAAAGCGTGAACGTACGGCGTCCTCCCCACGGACGGCGCCAACTGTCGGTGCAAAAAGTGACCAACAAGTAAATATTTGTAGTTTTGTCATGCGTTGTGATCGGATGTGTTCTAGCACTCAATGACACAGGGTTTATACTAGTTCAGGCAACATGCCCTATGTCCTGTTTTAATCGGTCGGTGACTTTCTTCTTGAGCCCAGGTGCTCAAAGTTTGCTGTGGGGTTACAAACGAGTGGGAATGAGAAGGGGGATGTTAAAGGTCTAGTCGGGTTCTTGACTGAAGGGCCAAGAGTGATGGGAGCTCCTTACATGTGCTAAGTATTAGAACGTATGTGTCGGTGTTTTGAGTAAACACCAACGAGTAAATTTTTGTTATTGCGTGTCTGGCCCAGATGGTGTGCTAAAAAGACACAAGATTTATACTGGTTTAGGCAGAATGTCCCTATGTCTAGTTTGTGGCTGCTGCTTGTGTTTTTAGCACTAAAAAGTTCATAGTAGGGGTTACAAACGGGCAAGAGAGGGATAGGTCCTAAGTCTCTGATGGAAAGATCGCATAGATGTCGAGAGCTAGGTCGCTGCTCCGCTATGTGTTCAAGGTTCAATGCTAGTGGTTCTACTGTGATGTGTTTAATCAATCTCCTTAGTGGAGTGCTTTGCTTTCCCTTTTATAGGCCAAGGGAGAGTAGGGATTACAGATAGGAGAAAATAGGAAAACCAGAGGCAAAGGAAGTCCTTCAAGGACATCAGGTCTTCCTTTTCCTCTGTGCAGGCCCCACTGACATAGCAGGCGGTGACAGGGATAGCTCCAGGCTGGGTGCTTGTCCGTTGACCCTGATAGGGCCATGCTGGGCATCTATCCACTGATGATGCCATGTCCTAGCATTGTTAGTGAGTTGTCATGTCCCATCCCACCCCGACGGGAGGCGCGGTGGACCAGGATGCTGATCAACGGCCATACAAGGAATAGGTAGCACAGTGACCGCACATCCGTTATTGTGGATGATGTGAGTTTCCTTCTAGACCATAGTGTTTGTCATGAGCTTCCGTAAGGATCTGTGTCTGAGGGCAAATGACAGCGCCCACAATACTATAAGGCAAATGCCAGCGTCTACAATACTATTTGGGCTCTAACATGCCTAAAAGGTCACAAAGCACCCTTCTGGCATGGCCTTACGATACTTTCCTATAGGCGTGCAGGGTATGGTCCTTGATATTGTAGTTGACTTGAGTGCCCTGCCTTATCTGTGAGTGTTGTTATAAAGGAGTCACGCTCAGATGTCGGGTGAGGCAGAGCCAGCCCTCAGACATCGGGTGAGGCAGAGCCAACCCTCATACATTGGGCAAGGCAGAGCTAGCCCTCGAGGGTCGAGTGAGGTGGACCTAGCCTTTAGACGTTGGGCGAGGTAGAGCCAGCCCTCAGACATCAGGCGAGGCAGAGCTAGCCCTCAGTCGTCGGGCGAGGCGAAGCTATCCCTCGAGGGTCGAGTGAGGCGGGCCTAGCCCTCAGACATCAGGTGAGGCAAAGCTAGCCCTCAATCGTCGAGTGAGGCAGAGCCCACCCTCAGACGTTGGGTGAGGCGAAGCTAACCCTTAGACATTGGGCGAGGTGGAGCTAGCCCTTGGTGGTCAGGTGAGACGAAGCCATCCCACGAGAGTCAGCCAAGGCAGAGCCAAGCCTTGGGGGTCGGGTGAGACAGGGCCCGTGGCCATAGCGCCCACCAAGGTGGAGCCAACCCTCAGGGGTCAGATGAGGTAGGGCCCATCGCCTTGGTGGCCGGATGATGTGGGACCCTACAAGCAGTGTAGTCACGCTCTTGATCATGTGGACGAATCAACGTTGATGGTCATTAGCTCCTTCTTTTCGGGTACCCTAGTATTGGTTGCCAATAGTAGCCCCAGACAATTTGAGTAGAATCACCTGAGAGATTTTTTGACTTGCCAGTGGGTGCGCGTGAGCGCACCCGGTGGGTGTAGGGCCTACGATGGAGTAGAATACTCCTTTGAAGGCTTTTTTTGAAAGAGGAGACTCTGAGGGCCCTGGCCCTCTATTGTAGCCCACGGCGTGTACTGAAGACGATGATTCTTTTTTGCTAAGGTTGGACCCTTTATGGGTATGGTCATTAGATTTGGTGGTTGTTTAGCGAGATAGTTTGATTGGGGTCTCGGTATCCTGTTCGCAGGGATCCAATCAGGGTAAGCCTGGCTAAGACTCAATCGTGGGTCGAGATGCTCGTGGCGCTCATGTGCCTAGGCACTGGCTGCTTAAGGGGCCCATCTCTTTCCATCCCTTATTGTTGGGGTGCTTGGAGTGACTGTTGGACCCATTGATGGGCCAACCATCGAACTCCTAGGCCTAGATGGGCCGTAGATGCATTTTTTATCTGTATTCCTCTTACTTGTAACGAGTCCTGGTCCGCCCGTGGAGGCAAAAATCCAGCGAGTTTTCCAAAGGAAAGGATAGGGATTGTGTGTGCATATCCCATGGTGTGATGTTGTGGTAGATCATGGTAGGCGCAGAGATCTTGGCAGACGGTTGGTTTCCTCGCATCTGTCACCCCTATAAAACCAAAGGGTTTGCCCCTAGGGTTTCATACTTTACCTCCTTACCTTCACATCTGCAACCTCCAACGCCAATTGCCTAAGCTCCCTGCATCCATGTCTCAGCCTCCATCGAGTTCGCATCCACCCACCCCCATCTTCCAATGGAGCTGTGGTGCCACTCTGATATCACCCTCCAGTGCATGGAGGGCCTTGTCTGCCATGGTCTTCTCTACGCGTGGACCACCACCGAGGAGTGGCAGCTGCCCAGTGAGGAGGACGTGCCATCGCCGCCCGATGGCTATGTCATCTCGTTCATGCATTTCCATGAGCGGGGGTTCGCTACCCCTACTCACAAATTTATCCGGGGGTTGCTACACTACTACCAAATCGAGTTGCAGCATGTTAATCCTGATGGAATCCAGCACATGGCAGCGTTCATCGCCCTGTGTGAGGGATTCCTAGGGATTAGTCCCCACTTTGATCTATGGCGGTACTTCTTCACCATCACCCTTCAGAAAAAGCGGGAGAAGAAGCAGGAGCTGAACACCACCAATGCATCCAACTCTAGAACAACCGGGTCAGCGAATACCCACCAATGCATTTATCAACCTCGAATAAGGGATGGCATTCACATTGGGTCTATCTCAAGAATGACGTAGCCGCCCTCCAGCTAGAGTTCACTGGGCGCCTAGTCGAAGAGGTCTCAGACTCATGGAGGAAGTGGGGTGTCCTAGAGAAGGACAAGAAGAAGATCCAGGACCACCTCATTGCCATCCGAATCCTGAAGGAAAGTGGCCTAAAGGGGTTAGGCATCATCAGCACCTACCACATGAGGAGGAGGGTGCCACTGATGAGGCGCACACTTCCCTTATATGCGATGGTGCCCGGGGCATCATTCGATGGGATGACGCTCACTGAGGGGGCACTCTCCCCCTCTAAAGTGGTGTAGTGCATCAAGGAGGCCATGGAGTCTTCTCAGGACAGCATGGGCATCCCCCTTGATTTTGTGTACCTAGTGTTGGGGCATCCCCTGATGCGTCCGAAACTAGGATACATTGTCCTTGTAAGTTTTCCATTCCTCATGCCTTCTCTTCAATTGAACTCCTGACCCCTTGATACTGACATTGATATTGGGGGACTAGCCGAGGGACCTCATCCTCAGGGATCACCTAGCTCCATTGCCAAGGGATCCGTCCATGAGGGCAGTGAATCGCGCTGAGGCCAAGCAGTAGAGGAAGGCAAAGGAGGATGAGAGGAAGAAGAGGCAGCGGAAACTGCTAGCGTAGGAGCGAGGAGAGGAGACTAATAGTGATGATGACGACGAGGAGGAAGATGATGATGAGGTAGTCGACGACACTGAGCGTGATGACATGGAGAGCGAGGATATGCTGATAGGTACCCGCTCATCCTTGTAAGGGTCAAGACCCTTCTCATTTCATGGAGAGAAAGGCGCATCCGTGAGACCGGTGGAGACGAGCTGGACCGTCAGCCTACCCTAAGAGCCAGTAGGGGGTGGGTGGATCTATCGCTGCGCCTAAGGTGCCAGCGGAGGAGGGTGGCTCCGCCGCTGCGCCACAAGAGCTAGTTGGGGCGGGCGGATCTATTGCTGTGCCTGAGGTGCCAACGGAGGAGGGTGGCTCCGCCACCATGCCCCCGAATCCATGGGAAGCGAGCCCCACTGCCCAGGAGCAAGAGGTGGGCTCAAAACGGCCCTACTCCAACGAGGCGGAGTAGGGGTCTGGGGGTTCATCCCCCAAACATCTTCGCCACCCAACAACACCAATGTAAGTCTTCAATCCCCCTATTTTTCTCTATTTTTACCGTGACTCACGCCTTTCTTTCTCGCAGTGTCTTGAGGCGAAGCAATCTTTTGACTCTAGCACCAAAAAAGAGCATCGCCCTTCAAGTGAGGTGGCAGCCATCGACTGACGTCGCACCCCTTTCGTGCGCGGGCACATCGGTGCGACTACATCACCGACTGGTGAGGCGCCGCTCATAGCAGCACCCATGCCCTCGACGGGACAAGTGGGCACTGGGGCTGTAGGAACGCCCTTAGAGTTCACCGAGGAGCCAGCGATGGAGGTGATTCTACTGCTAACGATGGGGCGAACGAAGCTGTCGACCGTGCTTGTGGTGCCGATCGCGGCGGGGGCGATGCCGCCGGTCGAGGCCCCACCAATGTAGGTGGAGGTGGCAGCGACTGTGATAGGGTATGCATAGCTAGATGCAACCGTGGTGGTGCCCAAGGAAGCAGCACGATCTACGCCACCGGCGGCCCAAGTGACGGCGCCCGACATGGGCTGGATAGAGGGGGCATGGTCGAGGGGTCCCTAGACATTGCGGCGATGGCGGAGAGGACCGACGGGGAATCATCCTTGGTCCTGACCTCAGGGGGTAGCCATTCACCTATATAGGATGAGCCCCTGCTCTGGTGGACAAATCTGCAAGACCCAACATCGACACTCTTCGCCCTCGATGATGCCACTGAGAACATGGAGCGGGAGAGTCTCGACGAGGGGATTATAGCCATGCTAAAGGCCTTGGACCATGCTAGGGGCGCTCTTCACAAAGCCATCATTCCCACTGGTCGGGTATTCACTTGACCTTGCTTCTCGCCTTCTTCTTTCTTCATGTATTTTTGTGTTCTGACATTTATCTTTTTTTAGTCCCTTATTGCTCATAGCCGGGAGAAATCTTGGTTCCTTCACGAGCAAAAGGAGAACTAGGATCGCCTCACCAAAGAGGTGTGACTACATGGGGATGTGGCCACCTAGCTCATTACCGCCCAACAGAGGGTGCCTGAGCTAACTCCCCTTGCCGAGGAGGCGGATAGTCTCCGACTGCGGGAGGCCAAGGCCCATCGACATAAGGAGGAGACTGAGAGGGCGTTCGAGGCCCTGATGGCAAGGGTGCGGAAAGATGAAGAGGAAGCTGCCAGAGTTAGGAGGGAGCAGGATGAGCTGCTCTAGAGGGACGCTGAGACCTACCAGCGGATCCTCAACCTCCTGGCCAAGGCTGAAGGAGCGGGAGCTGAAGCTAGTAGCCATGGAGAAGCTCACAACCCTAGAGCGGAGGGTGAGTTAGGATGCCGAGGCGGTCGCCCAGCTATGCAAGGAGCAAGATGAGCTACTCCAAACCACGGGGAGGCTCTGCTCGAAGCATGGCATGGCCCATGAGGAGCGCGACCAGGCCATCTAAGAGCATGATGAGGCACAACAGAGGATCGGCTCCCTCTAGGCCGATCTTAGAACTGCTACAACCCAGAGGCTGGAGGCCAAGGGCATCTCTACCAGGCTAGCCACAGAGCTCTCCGAGGTAAGGAGGAACCTTCAGGCGGAGAGTGATGAGATCAGTATCCTAAGCGCCATCCTCGGAGTGGTCTACGACAACCTAGAAGTGGTGCAGTTAGAGGGGACTAGTTTGCTCGTGGCCCATGCCGTCGATATCACGGCATGAGTGCACCAGCTCAAGAGGGATGCTCTTCGTGCTGGGGTCACCCAAGCCTTTGCGATTACTCGTTCACATTACACGGATAGCATCGACTTGGAGTCGATGAGCCTCGGTTTCGCACCTAGCTATGAAGCCTCTGAGCTGGATGAGATATAGACGACAGTGGCTCCTCTTGTGTAGGACCTAGCAAACAAAATTAAAGATATAGTTCTCCCCCAGAGGGGGTAGTTAGATGAGTAGGTCGAATGATCATTTATTATAATCAAAGGACAAGTGCCAACCCTTATGTATCGTAAAAACAATTTCATAACTTCATTTTGTTTTATTGAACTTGTTTTCTTCCCTTTTTGTAAGCGAAAAAAGGGGCTCACGTATTCTGACCCTTCCGTTTGTGAAGACCATAGGGCCCGAGGTGTAAGAGGGAAACTTCAATCATGCTGGTGAGCAAAGACACCATAGACATCGAGGCATATGTTTTTTGTTGTCCAACCAGGCATGCACAATTATTCGTTTCCCCAAACCTTGCCACTAAACTTAACGTGAGGAAGAGGTCTACCATGGCGACTATTTCAAAAAAGGGTGTATTTATACCCTTATCAGCCCCCAAGTGAGATTCGACACCTTGGCATTGCTGGGGTCAAAAGTTGTTGAAGGTCGAGGAGAGGATATCAAAATTAGTAGGAGAAAGCATCTCTTGTATTCACGCGTGCCTCCTCCCTAGGATCTGAGCTATTTGTTTTGCGACCGCGCGTTCGGTCTCCTTGTAAGTCCAACTTTCCTTGAGCCCCCATGCATAGCACGGGTTCGGTCGAGGGTCAGCTCATTTTTGTGATTGTTGCCCCATCCGTGGTTTCTGTAACCAGAGGGGTTGGGTTAACGTCACTTGCCTCGATGGCTCGAGTGACGCACTCGGTGAGCTCACTAACGGGCATGTTCAAATAGAATCCGATGCTGTCGTTCGTGATGGGGTTGGCAAAGCCCTCATGTGACATTCCGTTGCTCCTTAACCCGCCTTCCAATAGATTCCCCCTTAATGGGGATTCTATGGGCTCAGCTAGTGGCTAGGATCGAACGAGAAAGTCGAGATGAGGCCATAGGGGCTCATCTGCGTTTTCTCCCCTAGCTCTTGTTTGATGTAAGGCGGCCTCAGGCCCTTCGCGGGCCAGCCTTCGAACCCTGGTCTCCCTATATAGGGTCAGGTGGCTTGAGCCCCTAGACCCAGTGGGTCTCGATAGGGGTTGGCCATGTTCCATGCATCACCCCGTCCTTGATTTTTGCAATCGGAGGGGCTGAGCTAACGACACTTGCCTCGATGGCTCAAGTGTCACGCTCGGTGAGCTTGCTAATGGGCATGTTTGAGTGGAATTTGGGTCCGTCATCCGATGACAGGGTCAGTCGAGCCCTCATGTGGTATTCCACTACTTCTTAACCCGCCTCCCGGTAGATGCCTGAGCTATTCGATAGGATTAGGTGGCCCATTGGCCTCTCCTCGATGGAGATTCTGTGGGCTTGGCTCAAGGTAAGAATCGAATGAGAAAGGTCAAGATGTCCCTGTCTGCTTCTGAGCGGGGTCGGGCAAGGCTACTGGGGCTCATCTTGGTTTTTCTCCCCTGGCTCTATTGGATGTGAGGTGGCCTCGAGCCCTTCAAACCTCGGTTGGTCGCCGCTCTTATCGAATGAGACGACTACCGCTTTGTGATGTGACGCGAAGCGTTGTGATGCAGCAATTGTATATACAATGCTTGGATGTATGGGATGAATGTATGAATGAATATGGATGAATGAATGATCATATAAATAAAAAGTGGGGGTTGGTGATGTTACCTCGATGGCATGAGTGACGGGTTCTAGGAGCTCTTACCGGATATGTCCACACAAGGTCCAGATCCAACATTCGTGGCAGGGCTGGTGTAACCTTGATGGTAAGAGTGATGGGTTCGAGAAGCCTCCATCAGATATGAGCGGGATCCTGTCTACTCCCTACTCATTCCTCGTCCATGGCTGAGCCATCTGATCGACTTGTGTTACTTGCCTAGGCGAGACTTTCCTGCCTAGGCAAGACTTTCCTACAGAGATAAAGGATGAGAAAATCCTTGATGGTAAGAGTGATGGGTTCGGGAAGCCTCCATCAGATATGAGCAGGATCCTGTCTGCTCCCTACCCGTTCCTTGGCCATGGCCGAGCCATCCAGTCGACTTGTGTTACCTACCTAGGCGAGACTTTCCTGAGGAGATAAAGGATGAGGACATCTTGCGCAAGAATTTAGTAAGGCAGATAAGCCAAGCAGAGAAAACTTGTAACAAATGGACAAGCTCTTGAATTTTGGTGTAGCAAATGGTCTCTTAGCTCTTCTCCCCTTTTTACATAAAGAGTTAGTGCATTCCAACCCTTTCCGTTGTTAAGGTCATAAAAGCTCAAAGTGCGGGTGAGCCAATTTTGATCATGTTGGTGAGCAAAGACACCGTGGCCACTAGGGCGTAGGTATCCCATAGTCCAACCAGTTATACTCAGAGCTTGTTCCTGTAAACCTAGCTCCTAGGTCCTAATGTAAAAAGGGGGGCAGGCACAGAAAATGTTTGTCGGATAGATATGCTCATATCAGCCCCTAAGTGAGATCCGACCCCCTGCCGTTGCTAGGGTCGGATGTCACTGAAAATCGAGGAGTTTGTATAACAAAACTGATAAAAGAAAGTGTGTATTTATTAGGGGAAAAAGCGACGTAGCTGCTCAATGTTCCAGGTGTTGGCGAAGACCTCACCGTCGATGGTCTTTAGCTTGTAGCGCCTGGTCAGAGCACCTCCACAACTATGTATGGTCTCTCCCACGATGGGGAGAGCTTGTAGCGGTCTTTGTTGCTCTAGATGAGGTGGAGGACCAGGTCCCCGATGTTGAAGGCCCGACCCCGCACTCGTCGGTTGTGGTATCGGTGCAACACCTACTGGTACTTGGCTGAGCGGAGAAGGGCAACGTTGCGTGCTTCATCTAGCTAGTCCATGGCGTTCTCATGGGATGCCTTGGCTCCCTATTCACCGTATGCCCTGATCCTTGGCTCTCCATAGTCGAGGTCGGTTGGGAGGACAGCCTCAGAACCACAGACCATGAAGAAGGGTGTGTAGTCGGTGGCTCGATTGGGGGTTGTCCTCAGGCTCTAGAGTACCACGGGAAGCTTGGCGACCCATCATACGCCGAACATGTTCAACCAGTTGAAGATCCTTGGCTTGAGGCCCTATAGGACCATGCTATTTGCGTGCTCGACCTACCCATTCATTTAGGGATGCACGACGATGGCCTAATCGACCTAGATGTGGTGTTTGTCATAGAATTAGAGGAACTTCTTTTCGATGAACTACGTGCCATTGTCCGTGATGATGGAGTTTAAGACTCCAAAGCGATGGACGATGTTGAGGAAGAACAGCACGACTTGCTCGGAGTTGATCATAGAGGACGATCGAGCTTCTATCCACTTTGTAAACTTGTCTATGGTGACAAGCAAGTAGGTGTAGCCCCCGGGCACTTTTTTGAGAGGTCCAACTAGATCGAGCCCCCAGAACATGAACGACCAGGTAATGGGGATCGTCTAGAGCGCTTGGGCCGGTAGGTGAGTCTACCGAGCATAGTACTAGCACCCTTCATAGGTGCATATGATCTGCTTGGCATCGGCTACCATGGTAGGCCAGAAGAAGCCCTGTCGGAACATGTTTCTGACTAGGGTTCTAGGCATGGCATGGTGACAGCAAACCCCACCGTGGATATCACTCAACAAACACTTCCCCTGTTCAATAGGGATACAACACTATAGGATTCTGGTGTGACTTCGCTTGTAGAGTTCACTCTCTATAAGAACAAAGGACTTGGCGCGATGTGCGAGTTGTTGAGCCTCCATCTTGTCCACTGGTAGCATATCATGGAGGAGGTAGTCGAGGTAGGGCATCCTCTAGTCGACCAAAGGGTTGGGCTCTGTCGCTGAGTCCTCTTTAACCTCCATGACTTTGGGGCCAGATGGAGCCGACAGCTGGTCAACCCCTTAGCCTAGAATGGGTGGACCATCACTGGCTTGTTCTAACCCCTCTTAGCAAACCAAGGGCTTGTGTTGGTCACTGGTAAAGATACCCATTGGCACCGGCTCACGGCCAGATGCTGCCTTTGCCAGCGTGTCGGCCACCTCATTGAGGCGCCTCGAGATGTGGTTGAGCTCGAGGCCGTTGAACTTGTCCTCCAGCTGGCGGACTTCTTGGTAGTATGCAGCCATCTTGGCATCATAGTAGCTTGTCTCCTTCATGACTTGGTCGACAACCAGCTAGGAATCTCCCTGAACATCGAGGCATCGAATGCCTAATTTCAATGGCAATGCGTTGGCCATTGATGAACGCTTCATGTTCGGCCACATTGTTGGAGGAGGGGAAATGGAGATGAACCATGTACCTCATGAGTACCCCGAGGGGTGACATAAAGACCAGCCCTGCACCGGTGCCCTTCTTCATTAGTGACCCATCGAAGTAGTGGCGTAGCTTTCTTTTGGTGATGAGGACGGCATACAGGAGCTTCTGAGTTTGGGGATAGCGGGTCTTAGAGTCAGATAGGACCTTGCTAATGAAGTACATAGGCGCTGTACTTTGAGGGTGTGCCCCTCTTCCTCTCACTCTACTACTAGGGCGGCGCTGACCACCTACATGGTGGCCATGACGTAGAGCAGAAGGGGTTCTCCAACCAGGATCGGAGCCTTCGTTAGAAGCTGCTTGAGCGTGTCAAGTGCCTCCTAGGCCTTGGATGTTCATTTGAAGTGGTCAGCCTTCTTTAGAAGTTGATAAAGGGGGAGGCCTCGTTCGTCGAGGTGTGAGATGAAGCAGCTGAGTGTGGTAAGGCACCCTATAACACGTTGTACCCCCTTTATATTCTAAATCAGGCCCATCTTTGTAATGGCTGAGATCTTCTTTGGGTTGGCTTTGATGCCATGCTCGGAGATAATGAAACCAAGTAGCATGCCCCTCGGGACCCCAAAAACGCACTTCTTAGGATTGAGTTTGATGTCGTTTGCTCAGAGTTTTGCAAAGGTCTGCTCAAGATCGGCTACGAGGTGGTCAGCCCATTTGGACTTGACCACGATGTCATCAACGTAGGCCTCAACGGTTCACCCGATGAGGTCCCCAAAACACTCGAGCATACAATGCTAGTATGTAGCCCCATTGTTCTTCAGACCAAACAACATTGTGACATAGCAGAATGATCTGAAGGGGGTGATAAAAGATGTCACGAGCTGGTCGAACTCTTTCATCGGGATTTGATGGTACCTAGAGTATGCATCAAGGAAGCAGAGGGTTTCATACCTAGAGGTAGAGTTGACTATTTAGTCTATGCACGATAAAGAAACTGGATCCTTTGGGCATGCCTTGTTGAGACCTGTGTAGTCAATACACATCCTCCATTTCCCACTTTTCTTTCGCACAAGAATGGGATTGGCCACCAAAAGCTTTGCGATCTCCTCACCGATGGTCCTGCGTTTCCCCTCATTGAAGTGACACAGGCACTGTTTCATTGACTTAGAGCCTAGGTGGATCTTCAAGGCATGCTCGGTGACTTCCATCGGAATGCCTGGCATGTCCGAGGGTTTCCATGCAAAGATGTCTTTGTTGGCACGGAGAACGTCGATGAGCGCGCTTTCCTATTTAGAGGAAAGTGTGGTGCCAATGCGCACCACCTTGCCCTCGGGGTTGCCAGGATCTATGGGGACCTCTTTGGAGCACTCCACTAGATCAAAAGACCTAGTCGACTTCTTGGGGTCGGGTGCTTCTTTGGTGACGTCTTTCCTGATGGCCATGAGTTCTCCGAAGGTGATGATTGTCGTGGTGTGATCACAGCACTTAACCTCGCACTTGTAGGCATGCTAGAAGGAGGTGCTAATGCTGATGACCCCATCGAGACCTGCCATATTTAGCTTCAGGTAGGTGTAGTTGAGAACAACCATGAACTTCATGTAGAATGGTCGTCCCAGGATGGCATGGTAAGTTCTATGGAACCCAACCACTTTGAAGGTGAGGGTCTTTGTCCTGTAGTTGGATGGACCCCAAAGGAGACGGGCAGATCGATCTACCCAAGTGGCATGGCCTGCTTCCTAGGTACGATGCCATGGAAAGGCGCTCTAGTTATCTGAATGCGCGCTCAGTCGATGCCCATAGCATCGAGCGCCTCGACGTACATGATGTTGAGGCCGCTGCCTCCTTTCATTAGTACTTTGGTGAGCTACTTTGTGCTAGCAATTGGGTCGACCATGAGTGGGTATCTTTGTGGTTGTGGGACGTTCTCTAGGTGGTTGGTCCGATCTAATGTTATAGCGGACTCTGACCATCGGAGGAAGGTAGGTGTGGCTAGTTTGGTTGTATAGACCTTGCGGCGTGTGACCTTTCAGGCCATGCTTGGAGTCATAGGTCGTCGATCCTCCGAAGATCATGAGGTAGCCATCTAGCATTGGGAAGTCGTTGTCCTTCCCCTCGGCATCATCCGTGGTAGGGTTGGGGTCCTTCTCGTGCCCCCCCTTTGTTAGAGCATCCGGACAAGAACCACTTCATTAGGCCATAGTCCTTGTATAGGTGCTTGATGGGGAAGGTATGGTTCGGGCATAGCCCCTCGTAGTAGTTTTTTAAAGTGGTTTGGAGTGCCCTCCATAGGCTTCCAACCACCCCTGTGATCAGCGGTGGCCATGAGTGAGCCCTCATGCTGTTGCTTTTTCTTCTTCTTGGCGGGACGATTGGAGGTGTCTTCATCGACATCCTCATCCTACCCCACCTTGCCTTTGAGGCGGTCAAAGATCGCTCCAATCGCTTCTTCACCCGAGGCATGACTAGTAGCAATGACGAGGAGTTCCTTAGTGGTTTGTGGGCCCTTGCATCCTATAATGTTGGCATCGACGACGTTAGGTAGCTCATTGCATTGCCGAGAGAAGCATCGAATGTACCCACGGAGGGTCTCACCAACCTTCTATCAGTAGTTCTTGAGGTCCCACATGTTCCTAGGGCGCTTGTATGTGCCCTGGAAGTTTCCTATGAAGATCTTCTTTAGGTCCGCCCAACTTTGGATTCTGTTGGATGGAAGGTGTTCCAAGCATGCTCGTGCCGAATTGACCAAGAACAATGGAAGGTTGCGGATAATGAAATTGTCATTGTCCGTACCACCGGCTTGGTAGGCAAGCCGATAATCCTCAATCCATAGTCCGGGGTTTGTTTCCCCAAAGTACTTTGGGATGTTGGTTGGCAGTCGGTACCTTCGCGGGAAGGCAGCATTGATGATGTGTTGACCGAAGGCTTGAGGACCCAGGAGGCTAGGGCTCAGGCTTCGATCCTCGCCACTATCGTAGCGTCCACCATGATGAGGGTGATAGCCATGGCTAGCTCCCTCTCTTGAGTCATCGTAAGTACACCTACGAGCATCTAGGGTGTTGCGTGCATCACGGTTGTGGCTGAGACGCTGACGCATCAGGATCATGGTGCGCTGCCTACCTCCTTGTGGCTCTTGGTGGACCAACGCGCCCCTACCAGGGTGCTCCGAGGGCGTGCACTAGCTGGTGCCGAGCTCACATCGTTGAGACAACAAGTTCTCAGCCTACTGCGCCACCACACGCTTGAGCAGCGTGTGAATCTCATGGTGGGCTCAATGATCCTCAGGCGTCGCAACTTCCAAAAGACCACGGAGCAAGGCTACTACAGCAGCGATGTTCTGGCTCACCCAGGCAAAGTGAGGGAGGGCTTCCTCATCGGCGATGATCCTCCGGTTCATGTCACAAGCCATGGCGTGTGCGCGCCCACCGTATCCGTGGCGCTCGATCTCCCAATCGAGCTCTGTGTATTCCTACTCGAGCTAGAGTCATGCTTCCTCGATTTCTCGGTGTTAGGCTTTCAGCTGCTCCACCCGCATGTGAGGTGGGGTTGTTATCTCTTCCCTGGCCTCATCATCGAGGTCATTCACCAGGGTAGCCTCCTCCTTATGGATGCTTTCAACGTGTCCCTTGGAGGTACCTATCATGAAGCATTCACGAGAGGTGTGATGGCTTCCCCTGTGGGAGTCAGATCTAAAGGGAGACTCCGGCTCCTCTATGAGGAGGTCATGGAAAGACTCCATGATGTGCTTGATCACTCCCATGAACTCATTGTTCATAGGGGTCGAGACCATGCGTTGCGCCACAAGGTGGCTAATGGTCTCTACGGCGTTGCAGAGACCGAACTGGAGCACTATCGAGGCGCTCCGGATGAGGTATTCTAGGGAGAATGACTCTCCCCCGGTAAGTTGTGACATGATATTGGCGTACGAGAAGGTGAGGTGGCGTAGGTCCTCCTAGAACGGTTGGGGTCCTAGGAAGATGTTGAGCCAATGCTCCAACATTCCGTAGTCGAAGTCAAGGAGCTGGCCGCTTCTGAGAGCACGAGCCTCTGGCGCATGCAGCCATAGCTCCTTGAGCATCTTGATGATCATGTCAAGGCTAGAGGAGTGGAAGGGTTGAATGACAACGGGCGCCCGCGCTAGCACTCCCTCCACCGTGATGATGAAGTCTAGGTCCCTGAAGTGCACGTGTGCGCCTAGGGCCCAGCTAATGTCATGGCTAGCCATCCGTGGCCTGATGTTAATGTCGGGACGTGCAAAGTCCCCTACCTGGCACGCCAACTATCGGTGTTTCAGGTAAACACCAATGAGTAAATTTGTGTTATTACGTGTCTGGCCTAGATGGTGTGCTAAAAGGACACAAGGTTTATACTAGTTTAGGTATAATGTCCCTACGTCCAGTTCATGGCTGTTGCTCATGTTATTAGCACTAGAAAGTTTATAGTAGGGGTTACAAATGGGCGAGAGAGGGATAGGTCCCAAGTCTCTGATGGAAAGATCGAATAGATGTCGAGAGCTAGGTCGCTGCTCATCTATGTATTCGAGGTTCGATGCTAGTGGTTCTGCTATGATGTGTTGAACGATCCCCTTAGTGGGGTGCCCTGCTTTCCCTTTTATAGACCAAGAGAGAGCAGGGATTATAGATGGGAGAAAAGAGGAAAACCAGAGGCAAAGGAATTCCTTCAACGATGCTGGGTCTTCCTTTTCCTCTATGTGGGCCCCGCTGACATGGCAAGTGGTGATAGGGATAGCTCCACGCTGGGCGCATGTTCGCTGACCTTGACAGGTCCACGCTAGGCATCTATCCACCGACAATGCCATGTCCTAGCATTGTTAGCGAGTGGTCACGTCCCATCCCGCCCCGGCGGGCAGCGTGGCAGACCAGGATGCTGATCAACGGCCATATAGGGAGTAGGTAGCACAGTGACCGCACATCCATTACTGTGGATGATGCGACTTTCCTTCTAGACCATAGTGTTTGTCATGAGCTTCTATAAGGATCTATGTCTGAGAGCAAATGACGACGCCCACAACACTGTAAGGCAAATGTCAGCGCCTACAATATTTTTGGGCTCTGACATGCCTAGAAGGTCACAAAAGCACCTTTCTAGCATGGTCTAACGGTACTTTCCTGTAGGCGTGTTGGGTATGGTCCTCGGTATTACGATTGACTTGAGTGCCCTGCCTTATCTGTGTGCGTCATTATAAAGGAGTCGCGCTCAGACGTTGGGCAAGGCGGAGCCAGCCCTCAGACATCGGGTGAGGCGGAGCCAGTCTTCAGACGTCGGGTGAGGCGGAGCCAGCCCTCGATGGTCGGGCGAGGTGGACCCAGCCTTCAAACATCGGGCAAGGTGGAGCTAGCCTTCAGATGTCGGGCGAGGCAGAGCCAGCCCTCGAGGGTCAGGCAAGGTGGAGCCATCCCATAGACGTCGAGTGAGGCAGAGCCAACCCGTAGACGTTGGGCGAGGTGGAGCCAGCCCTTGGGGGTTGGGCGAGATGGAGCCATCCCTTAGGAGTCAGCCGAGGCAGAGCCAACCCTCAGGGGTCGGGTGAGACAAGGCCCACGGCTACAACGCCCACCAAGGCAAAGCCAAGCCTCGAGGGTCAGACAAGGCAAGGCCCACTGCCTTGGTGGTTGGACAACGCGGGACCCGGTAAGCGGTGTAGTCATGCTCTTGATCATGCGGACGAATCATCATTGATGGTTATTAGCTCCTTCTCTTTGGGTACCCTAGTATTGGTCCCCGACAGTATGCTCTGTGTAGCTCTATAGTTCTAGAGCCGTGGAGCTGTTCGATTGCTCATAATGTCTAAAGCTTGGCAGAGAGAGAGTCGGAATGATCCTCTTTTATTGGGAGAGAGCGCATCCGCTTTTATAGGTGAAGGGGATGGCCTTACAAGTAAGAGAGAGAGTGTGCTCATGTTTTACTAAGTCTTGTTGCCCATGTTGTCTGGTACAAGATGGTTGTTGGTGCCCACAATACTATTTATGTCAGACGCGTGTGGCAGGCTTTACTGTGTTTGCCTGGTATGGCAAATGACGGCGCCAACAACACTATAAGACAAACATCAATGCCCACAACACTATTCGGGTTCTAACATGCTTAGAAGGTTGCAAAGCACCCTTCTAGCATGGCCTGGCGATACTGTCTTGCAGGTGTGTAGGGTACGGTCCTCGATATTACGGTTGACTTGAGCGCCTTGCCTTATCTACTCCGCCTGATTCTTGGGACCTCACTGAGCGGGCATCCTCGGTCAGTTGTTCCTAGTCAGCTCCAACCATGCTAGTAAGAGAAGAGCTGTAAGCAGAGGTTCGGTGTATTCTTGGTCAGAAAAGCGGGTCAGAGTCGGAAGCGATTGTTGTCCCCTCCTTGGCCAGGCCTTTCGGTCGGAGATTGGATCGCTCTTCTAGCCTATCGTTAGGCATCTGGGCCAACCCAAGAGTCATGCGGTTGTTGTAATGCTATCTACTGGGCCAAGCTTTTGCTGGGAAACAGGCCCATTGGGGACCCTAGGTTTATGAACCCGACAGGAGCCCTTGAGCCTTTTTGGGACTTCTATGAAGTCATGAAGGGGTTATTTATACTCATTGTGTGAGAGCAATGGATGGGTGTAAGATCATGAGTCGCCATCAGGCGTGACGGAGCGTGGACCCATGTGTTAGGCATGGCCGAGGGGTCGGGCACAATGGAGCGCAGACCTAGGCGTGGGACCAATGAACCAGCATGCTAATCAGCGGTCGTACAGGGTGTAGGCAGCATAGTGACCATGTGTCTGTCACTATGGGTCGATGTGAGTCCCCTAAAATGTCATGTCGTGGAGACGGGTCATGCTGAGACACGACCTCTCCCTGCACGATGCTAGAAGTTTGACCTAGGTTGTACTTTCTGGCCTGGAGAGGTTGGCGGCGGCACGAGCTTCCGTTAGGAACCATGTCTGAGGGATCGGGCGAAGCGGGGCTAGCCCTTAGACGTCAGTCATGGCAGAGCCAACCTTCAAGAGTCGAACGAGGTGGAGCCTAGCAAGGGGTGTGGCCTTGGTGGTCCTAGAAATCGCTTAGGTGATTTTTTGACTTGCTAGTGGAAAAATCCCCCAGACGATTTCTAGGACCACCAAGGCCACACCCCTTGCTGGGCTCCACCTCGTCTGAGTCCTAAAGGTTGGCTCCGCCTCGACCGATGTCTGAAGGCTGGCCCCACTTTGTTCGATCCCTCGGACATGGTCCCTAACGGAAGCTCACGCCACCACCAACCACTATGGGCCAGAAAGTACAACCCTAGGTCAAACTTCTAGCATTGTGCAGGGAGCGGTTGTGTCTCAGCATGACCCATCTCCACGACATGACATTCCAGGGGACTCACATCGACCCACAGTGACAGACACATGGTCACTATACGACCTACACCCTGTACGACCGCTGATTAGCATGCTGGTTCATCGGTCCAACGCCTGGGTCCATGCTCCATCATGCCCGACCCCTTGGCCATGCTCCATCACGCCCGACGGTGACTCATGATCTTACACCCATCCATTTCTCTCGCGCAAAGAGTATAAACAACCCCTTCATTACTTCACAGAAGTTCCAAAAGGGCTCGGGGGCTTCTGTCGGGTTCATAAACCCAGGGTCCCCAATGGGCCCGCTTCCTAGCAAAAGCTCGGCCCAACAGATGACATTACAACAAACGTGTGACTCTTGGGCCACCCTAGATGCCTGACGATAGGCCGGAAGAGCGATCTAGTCTCCGACCGGAAAGCCTGGCCGAAAAGGGGACAACACTCGCTTCCGACTCCAACCTGTTTTCCGATCGAGAATACACCGAACCTCTACTTACAGCTCTTCTTTGACCGGCACGGTCGGAGCCGACTGTGAACAATCGACCGAGGACACCCGCTCGGTGAGGACCCAAGAATCAGGCAGAGCATATAAGGTAAGGCGCTCAAGTCAACCGCAATACCGAGGATCGTACCCTACACACCTGTAGGATAGTACCGTCAGACCATGCCAGCAGGGTGCTTTGTAATCTTTCAGGCATGTCAGAACCCGAACAGTGTTCTGGGCGTCGTCGTTTGTCTTACAGTGTTGTGGGCGCCGTCATTTACAATACCAGGCCAACACAGTAAACTTGCCACATGCGTCTGACATAAATAGTATTGTGGATGCCGACGACCGTCTTGTACCTAACAGCGTGGGCAACAAGACTTAACAAAACACGAGCACTCTCTCTCTCTCTCTTTCACTTGTAAGGTCATTCCCTTCACCTATAAAAGAGGATGCGCTCTCTCCCAACAAAGAGGATCATTCCGACTATCTCTCTGCTAAGCTTTAGACATTCTGAGCAATCGAACAACTCCATGGCTCTAGAACTCTAGAGCTATACAGAGCATACATTCTAATACTTAGCGCATGTAAGGAGCTCCCGTCACTCTTGGCCCTTCGGTGTAACACCCTAGGTGTTTGGCTTCCACTAATTGCATTTCATTTCATAAGCATGTGTATCATCTATGTCATTATTTCCATTGTCACTGAAACATACATATGCAACATTCGCACATTCTGTTTGTTTCGTATTGGGGTGCTTATGAATGATAGTAGTGCAACATATGAATGCAACATAAATTTCTCATACCTTGAAACATGGCAACATGGTAGAAATATGACAAGTGTAGAATAACAACCAAGCCATGAAACATATGAAACATTTCATTGCAACATATGATTGAATTGTTTGTTTTAATTGTTTTATTCCATGTGATCATTAGAAGTGGTATAACAAGTTTGTAAAGTGGTTGATTATGGTCTAATACACCTTAACTACACTTAGGTTACTTGTTGGGACATTGTTCATGTAGATCAAAATGACCCAGATGCCCTCAAGTGTAAGTTTGACTTGAATTGACCCTTGGAGTCTCATTGTTTGACTGTTTAAAAAGTGCAACTTAGAGACCTTGCATGGCTGTGCACTCTTAACAAAAGTTGTAGCAAATTTATCAAGGAACAAAAGTTGTTTTATAGCCAAGTCATGAAAATGTGTGGAACATGGTCAAACATGGCCCACAAGTCAGAGATACATGCTGTTTTCAACACTTAGAAAAATATTCTAAGTCATAGTGTTTTCCAGTTGCATCAAGCCAACTTTAGCTTCATGTAACTTCGGATCCATGACGTTTTAGGTGTTTATCATTGAAAAGGAATTGTAGAGGGAAGATAGGTCTACAGCTTTGATGTTCATGTCTTCCACTAACTCGTCACGGATTAGGAGATAATTATCGTCGAACATGCTCTGTCAGTCGGGACAATGGAGGACTGAATCGCGGTTTTCAGAAAAACTTCAGTAACGTTGTGGCCGACCGACGCAGAGGCTTGACGCCGCGTGTCCGCCACTCGTCACCGGCTTGCTGTCACGCTGGCCACGCGCCGAGGCTGGCCTGACGCCGCTGCCGTTGCCCTCCATTTCAAGCCAGCGCCTGCCGACGCCTTCATCACTCCATTTTTCATTTCTCCACCCCCCACAGCGCAGCACCGAGCCGCCCGCCATTGCCGCCGGAGCTTCGCTCTCGCCTAGCTCCCGTGTCTTGGCAAAAACGCGTTGCCCCGTCCGCCTGTAGCCCCGCCGTGATCCCCTTCACCTACTCCACCTCTCAGCCGGTTCAATTGTGCATCGGTAAGGGCCAATCGCCGGTTTTTCTCCCACCACAGCCATGGCGGAAGTTCACCGGAGTTGGCGCTCCACGCGGCCAGCTGTCCGCGCGACCTTCCCATCCCTCCGCTGCCTGCAGCTAGGTCCAGTGAACACCGCCGAAGCTCGTAGCGCCATTCGTTAGGGCTGCGACGTCGTATCCTCGTCGGAGCCGGCCGTGCCGTGGCCATGCGCCGCCGCGCTCATCGCTAACCCCAGTAGCCGCGACGATAGCTTCGATTGAGGGTTCCACTAGGTGCGCGCGTGTGTGACGAACACGGTAGAGCCGATGGTCTCGCCGGAGGAACCACCGGCGGCGAGCTACGCCACCGACCGTCGCGCCTCCCCTGTTTCTCTCGCTGTCATGCGGGCCCTCCTTGTCAGTCGCTGACGCGCGTCGCGGGAGTCCAGCTCGGGCCGCGCCGCGTCTTGGGCCGCGACTGTGCGCTCGCGGGCCGCCGTTACGTGGGCTGGCCCAGCTGTGGCTGAGTTGTTTTTCCGATTTTGTTTTATTTATTTATTTCATAGATTTATGTACATCTTGAAAAAAATGTAGCTCCTAGTATATAGATCCAAATGCTTTGGTTCTAATTTTGTTAAGTTTCTGGTCATGTCTAGTATTTAATAAAAATATAATAGGAGCACATGTTTTAGAAAACTTGGATGAATTAAATAGGAGTTTGAAATGTGTTTTTAGAAGCATGCAAACTTGTTTGAATTTTATCTTGAGTTTCTGTGGTCCAAAAATTATGAAATTTTGTGGGTCCTCTATTTTGGTTTAGTAGAGTCTCTGGTTAAAATTTCAGAGCTAGTGCATGTGTAGTTTTTAAGTTATAGAATTTCCTTTTATTGATAAGTGGATCTTGTGTGAATTTTCATAATTTTTCTATAGATCCAGTGAAGGTGAATTTTGATGGGTGCTATTATTAGGATAGAAGGATGCTAGGAAAAATAGGAAATCTGTTGCTTGACACTTTTCATTAGGATTTCTTAATTATGCCATTTTAAGCCATTATGCCTTATCATTTTTATGTAGACTGTTGTACTTACTCAATGGCTTTGAAATTTTTATGGTAGTCTATGTGAAGCATGAGATAGCTACTGTAATTTTTGTAGATTTTTCTGAATAGTTTTACTATATATTGCTTTAATCACCTAATTAACTAGATAAATTAGAAAAGGGTATTAAATAATTTATTTAGAAGTTTAGCACTAGACTTTCTGATGTTTCTTAAGTATGAAAAACAAGTTGGTAAACTTGGTTTGGTCAAATTAGACTTTTGCACCATCATTAAATAATTAAGTTAGCAACCCTGTCATTGCGGGACAGATTCTAGGTCTACTGGAATTGGATTCGGTCAACTTCAGAATCATGCTTTGATATTTACAAATGAATTGTAGAGAATTTTATAAGCTTTCTAGAATGTCCTCTTGCGAGTCAATTGGAGTTATAGAACTCTGGTTATGATAAAATTAAGTTACTACTTGTTGCATATGAAGCTTTAACTGTTATTTTAAGTATGTCTTTACTATTCTAAGTTCATGGTACTGTTCCTAGGTGTTAGGCCTTTAACTGAAGATGAGCATCTTTATCTTAGGTTATGCAAATTAGGTAAGTTGCTCTTGTTATTTAAGTTGGATACAAGCTTAAAGTGATTTGAATAGAGCTAATTACTCGGTAAACGAGTGTCCAGTGATGCTTTCGTAAACACTCACTGTGATTCATTCATCATGCATCATGTCATTCTTATGCATTCATGATATTTATATTGTGCATCGGCATGCAATAGGTGTACCGGAAGGAGTAACCCTGCTGGAATTCAAGGAGCCGAGCGAGCAGCAGCAGCCGACACCGGAGATTCAGGAGGAGCAGCCTTTAGGAGAAGTGCCAGACGAGGTCGCTGTTGAGTGCCCTGACCACCGTCCTTGCAACTTTGTGAAAGGCAAGCCCCGGAGCATATTAAGCCTCCTATTTTCCGAACTGCAGTTACAGTATTATTATTATATATATTGTTGCATTAAGTTTAGGTGTTGGATGCAAACACTTGCTGCATTGGTTACCCATTCCTTGTCCAGATATTGTTACCCTGAATCCTATATAGCTCAGGCTCGAGTAGAGCTTAGCCCTGCTTAAACTCGGTAGAAGTCGGGTGATTTCCTGTCACCTGCGAGATATAGGATGATACATGTGGCACGGTTGGCTATATTTGCTATCGTGGAAAAGAACCAGTCTTAATTTGAAATGAAGACCGGACGGAGGCTTGCCGGTTTGCAGTGACTCCGTCTGTGTCGATTAAGGACTGAATCTTGGAGCCTTTCCTGTTCATGTTGAACGCATGCCTCTCTCTTAGTTGGTCGGCCTGAAGACCGACCGCGAAGCCGAGTAGCTCAACTCAGGCCGGGAGTCGATAAGTATAAAGTACGCCTCGGAAGGGAGCCGTAGGCGTGAGTCCAAGGGCAGGTGATTTAAAAGTCCTGGTCGTCCTGGCAGAAGGGTAATCCCTGAGAGTGCTGGCGCTGATCGAACCCGCGAATTTGGTTCCTGAGTTGTACCAAAGGTGACCTACGGCTACTCTTGCAAAGTATGCCAGGGTGAGGGTTAGGAATACCCCCTCAGCTGAGTTGTAATTCGATTCGAATCGCCGTCTCTCCCGGTTAGTGAGAACTTGACGGGCTTATCTCCAATGTAGACACACTAAATAACTTAATGGTTCGGAAATGATGATATGATGATGACAGCCTTATTATACCTGCTATGGTTAATATTGTTTGCTCCTAATAAGTGAGTGCTCTAGTACAGGTGCTAATCTAGTAGACAGGTAAATAATGATAAGCTTGATGCTAAGTTTAAATTGGTTACTGTAATCATAA
Source organism: Miscanthus floridulus (assembly GCF_019320115.1). Classification (NCBI taxonomy): domain Eukaryota; kingdom Viridiplantae; phylum Streptophyta; class Magnoliopsida; order Poales; family Poaceae; genus Miscanthus; species Miscanthus floridulus. The sequence goes on from NC_089582.1 coordinate 113,532,803, forward strand.
GCTCTTTTATGCAACTGTGTCAAGCTAGCCCACCTGAAAAGCCTGGCATGATCCTTGGTGTCTTTATTTCTGTTTTTGTCGGGTAAGTCTAGCTGAGTACCTTCTCGTACTCAGGGTTTATTTCCCACCCGTTGCAGATGATCAGTTCTACTTTGGTTGTTGCAAGTACTGCCTTCTCCCTGCTGGGGATGAAGACTAGACCGTTGGGCGCGGTTTCTACTAGTTCTCGTACCTGATAATGCTTTTGTGGGACATGACTTTGATCTTGGCAATGTATTTGAAAACTATGGTATTTTGTACTAAACTATGTTGCTTCCGCACACTCAAACTTGGTTTGTAATATTTATTTGAACTCTGATGGATGTAATTCGAATGCTACTTATGAAATGTTGTAACGGGTGATGTGTTGTGTTGAATCATTACGATCTTGGTTTGTATGTCGAGAGTTGGTTGAAATCCTTCGTGATTTCCGGACTACCGGGATTATGGGAGCCTAAGTACAGGAATTTGATCGCTTCGGTGATTGTTTTTGTACTTACGTTCTTATGATTTGGTCGGTTCTGTTACATTCAGTACAGAGCCCAACCGGACCTTTAACACTCCCTTCTTATTCCCACTCATTTGTAACTCCACAGCAAACTTTGAGCACCTAGGCTCAGGAATAAAGTCACCGACCGACTAAAACTGGACGTAGATCACGTTGCCGGAACCAGTATAAACCCTGTGTCATTGAGTGCTAGGCCACATCTGATCACAATGCATGGTAAAACTATAAATATTTACTTGTTGGTCACTTTTCGCACCGGCACTTGGCAACATGGGTAACGCCCTAACCTGGGATGACGGCTAAGGTCCACTTTACACGTTGAATAAACCACACCTGCTAATTAACTCTCTTACACTTTCGTCCTCACTTCGTACAAAATGATCGATCCGGAGTTAACAACCTCCCAGATCCAGGCTTTTAAGCTGTCTCAGCTCTCCTCCAACTTTTAGGTACTAAACTACGCCGCTACAGTGTTTTCCGCACCTACACCTACAGTACTCGGTGCTCCAGTAACCCGAATTCATCCCAGCCCAGTTCTGCGCTACAGCTACAGTAGCCTCGCCCAACCGTGATTCGGCCCACGAGCTGGGTCTCACATCCACCCACCCTCAATGGGTTTGACGTCCTCGTCGAGCTATCGAACCAGCTTACCCAGCAAGACAAATGTCCATGATCGACTCTCTTAGCCATGTCCGTATTTTCAGCTCCCCGGCCCAAGTGCTATGCTCTTGCAGAGCCATGCGCAACCTGTCCGAGCTCCCGAGCCATACGTCCGTGAAACCACGAGAGTTGGCTCTGATTACCATATGTAACACCTCAACCCAGGATGACGGCTAAGGCCCACTCTACATGTTGAATAAACCACATCTGTTAATTAACTCTCTTGCGCTTTCGTCTTCGCATCGCACAAAAGGATCGATATGGAGTTAACAGCCTCCCAGGTCCAGACTTTTAAGCTGGCTCAGCTCTCCTCCAACTTCCAGTATGGTACTAAACTTCGTCGATACAATGTTCGTAACGCCCCGACCCAGAATGATGGCTACGGCCTACTTTACACGTTGAATGAACCACACCTGCTAATTAACTCTCTTACGCTTTCGTCCTCACTTCAAGCAAAACGGTTAACCATAATTAGCTACTGCAGTCGTCACATGCGAGCTACTGCAGTCAACTTGTTTGAAATGGTCAGCATAGCAAAATCTCCGGATTAAGCATCTACATATATTGCATGCGTTTGCACCCTCACATGATCATGCCATCATGGCCATGGCCACCATAATTAGCTCGAGCGGAAAGTTCCCTCCCTCCCCTCGCTATATAAAACCCTCACGCACGCTCCTTCCCCAGCACGTACTCCCGTTCCCGTCCGCGCGCCCCTCACATCACAGCTCAGGCTTCCATACACACAGTCGTCCGCTCCGCTCCGAGATGGCCTCCGCGACGCAGCAGCATCGGCACGCCATCCTTGTCCTGGCCGTCGCCCTCCTCCTGGCCTCGCCCATGGCGATAAGGCGCGCCGTAGCGGCCGCGGCGGCCACTATCGGGTGCGAGGGCGACAAGCTCCCCGCGGGCAAGAGCTACGCGCACTGCGCCGCGCTCCCGTACCTTGGTGCCAAGCTGCACTGGACCTACGACGCCAAGACGGGGTCGCTGTCCGTGGCGTTCGTGGCCAAGCCGGCGGGCGGCGCCGGCGGCTGGCTGTCGTGGGCGATCAACCCGACGGGCGACGGCATGAAGGGAGCGCAGGCGCTGATGGCCTTCAAGGGCCCCTCCTCCTACGTCGTCAACACCTACAACATCACGGGGTACGACCCGCTCGGCGCCGCGCCCACGCCCATCGCGTGCAAGGCCACGGACCTCGCCGCGGACGAGAGCGGCGGGGAGGTGCGGATCTACGGCAAGCTGCAGCTGGGCCCCGGCCTGGAGAAGGTGAACCACATCTGGCAGGTGGGTTCCAAGGTGACCACCAACGGCGCGCCGGCTGAGCACGCGTTCGACAAGCCCAACCTCCAGGCCAAGGGCAAGCTCGTGCTCTCCGGTGCCGCGCAGCCCTTGGAGGCGGTGGAGCCGCTCCGTCTGGCGGGAAGTCGGCGGCTGCGGCGGGCACCGCGTACGTGTCTGCTCCGGCGCTCACGCTGCTGGCATTGGCGGGTTTCTTATTGGCAATGTAACCATATCATCTTTCATCTCTCGTGGACACGTAGTTATTGGTGACACGTACGCTGACAAGAAGCAAAGATGATACACGCACACACGAGATTGTTGGCATCCTCTTGCTAGGTGATGCTGATGCATCATATGCCTGCAATCCGGTTCTCGTTATTAGCTGTTGCCTGTTGGCGTACGTTCGGTTTCGGTATCTGATTTACCACTGTGTTTTGTGTTGTTGTCTCATTCTTGGATATGGCAGAGCTCCTGTCCCGGTTAGTAGGATTTCTTCTTCTTCTCTTCTTCAGTTTTGGCCCAAAAGAGAGAGAGAGAAAAGATTATTGCTACATCCAATTCATGATGAGTAGATCACTACAGTGTTCCAATGCTTTGAGAGGTAACTAGCTGCACTCGTACTAAATTTTGATTCAAAAATCACCTCCTCCCAAGTCGTAGTGGGCTGGAACTTTGAAGATCTGCGCCTGCGCGCGATTCGATGAAACTCACCTTCTGATGATCCGATTGGCTCATGGCGCTGCCAATGGCGATGCACCTGCAGCAACGGCAAACCGCCGCCGCCGCTTCCGTCTGCAGCCGACAATCGAGCGGAGAGACAGCCAGACAGGCGGTAGAGGTGTGCCGAGCCCAAATGACGAATGCGCAGTCCCGCGCGGCCCACTACAATACCAGGATCGCGTCCGACCCGTTTGGCCCATGTAGAAATTAAAAACATAATATCTAATTTACCTCTCTTAACTATCACGGTCGTTTGATTTTGCTTTCTAAACTACAAAACCAGTTTTTGCCTCAACTTTTAAACTGTTTGGGTCCGTTTGGCTAGCGTTATGCCAGTGGCTGCTACTTCAACTTTTTACTGCTTACCCTTGTGTCGTGCGCTCAAAGAAGCGGTAGCGGCTACCGCTGCCAATACGTTATTTTTGCACTTTGGATGGTTTTGATGGTGGTTTTATTGATATGACATGACATCAGAGGAAATAAATCGGACTAAGTTGAAAATTAAGTGAGGTAAATTGAACTAGAATTTTTTTTAAAAAAAATATTTTAAAGTTTATAAATTATTTTTAAAAAAATATCCAAATATTTTTACATGAAAAAATAATGCCGTTAAAATCCTAAAATATTTTTTAATCTTAGAAAATTTGTTTTACCTCAAAAAATTATGAAACAAGTTTTATATTTTTTTTTCTAAAATCATACTTTATCTTATGATGACTAGCTAGAAATCATTTTAATATTTATGGACTTATTTTGGTGCTTATTTTGTAGTAGAGGCTCTCATTATCTATTGTAATTAGTCGATGTTGATCATTAAGACTACATAGAAGCATTGTTGGAGCGTTGTCAGGATCGTTTTTGGCGCTGGTCCTCTACCCTCGATAATTTTTCAAAGCAAAGTACTAGTTGTGTGAGCCTGCGTTGTTGCATGTACCCTGCTGTACTGGGTTCGCGTCCGACCTGTTTGGCCCATGTAGAAATTAAAAAAAAACTATTGGACCAGACAGATACACTGCGGCCCACCCAAGAGTCACTCGCGTGGCGCGCATCACCTCGAAGGGCTAGCGGCCCACAAGGCCCGAGCCCACCAACCCTAGGGTTCTCTCGGTGCCATAAGAGCCTCTCCTCTCCTCGCACCCCGCCGCCCGCCGCCGCTGCTTAGCGCCTCTCTCGCTCGCACCGCCGCATAGGCGCAAGTTTCGCAAAGGTACCGCCACCAGCCACGCCGCGGCGCGACGCTCTCGAATTCCTCGCTCTCGCACTACCTGATTTGTGGCTTGGTGCGTCCATCTGGTGTTTAATTGCTTGCGTGACCTTTGCTGTTTCAGATGGCGGTGCCGCTGCTGACGCAGAAGATCGTGAAGAAGCGGGTCAAGCAGTTCAAGAGGCCCCACCTCGACCGCTACAAGTGCCTGAAGGTAGGAAAAGCATCTCCCGTCGCCTTGAACCTTGTTGCCCGAAGCCCTTGTTCTGCGTGCTTGCTATTCGTTGATCATTGGTCTACTGCTACATTACTTTTGCTTTAGGTTCACCGGAAGAATGTCACATGTGCACTAATTTGAATGCCTTGGCCCGATTTTAGTTTGTAATGGCTGGCAGCACGTTGGCTTGTGTTCGATTTAGATAGAATCTTGCCCCCAGTGGCCTGAAATGTAAGCTTAGTTTGTCAAGTACTGGATTAGCATAAAAACTTTCCTCATTTTAGGATGCCTGCTTAGCAATTAAAAGAGACCAAGTCCCTTCTGTTTGTGGAAGTTGATGAGTTTACACTGATGTAGTGCCACTGATTCTGTAGCTGGGGAGATAACTTAAAAAACAATACTGTACGAGTGTAGCAAATACCCATTACTTCTGACCATGTTTGCTACTGGGTGAATTCGAAATGTGCCATACACAATACTGTACCAGTTTAGCAAATGGCCATTACTTCTGGCCATGGTGGTGAAATTGAGATGTACCATACCGTACCTAAACCTGCCAGAGTTTTCTTTTCCTTTTTATTTTCTAGGGAGGGCTATGAATTGAGTCTCAGATATGACTTCTAGCACCAGGCATCGGTAGATATCCTATAAAAATGGGCACAGCTTTCTAATTCATTGGGACTGTATATTTGAGTCATCTGCATAAACATTTCTGTTGGTTGAAGCCAATTTTGCTGATAATGTTTTCTGTAGCCAAGCTGGCGCAGGCCCAAGGGTATCGACTCCCGTGTCAGGCGGAAGTTCAAGGGATGCACCTTGATGCCCAACATTGGATATGGCTCTGACAAGAAAACCAGGCACTACCTTCCCAACAAGTTTAAGAAGTTCGTTGTTCACAATGTCTCTGAGCTGGAGCTGCTGCTGATGCACAACAGGTGATTTTTCTGTTTCACCTTTTGATGTTGCCACACATGCAGTGACTTTGTTACATGATCATACCAGAAAGCTTGGCTACAACGTAGCTTACACCTGAACTGAATGATACTAACTCTCCTAGTAGGACGAGTAGTTTAGCAGAAATTGAGAGTTGCCTGTTGTCATAGCAATGAGCCAATGAGATTTCCATTTCAGTTATATGCCTCTGACTTGGTGACCGACTGACCGTTACTCCTTAGATGTGCTGTGAACATGCTTACGTGTTTTGATCTTCCTGAAGCCCTCTTTTCTTGCATCCTATTTATCCTATTTTCTGCAAAGCAGGACTTACTGTGCTGAGATCGCCCACAACGTGTCCACCCGCAAGCGCAAGGAGATTGTTGAGCGTGCTGCGCAACTGGACATCGTGGTAACCAACAAGCTTGCCAGGCTCCGCAGCCAGGAGGACGAGTGAAATGTTCAGTAGTTTCGGTTGTGATTTGCTGCTGTTCAAGATGTTACTGAGATTGGAGATACTACTTCTCTACCATTTTTATGCTTATGTTTCCTATGGACAAAATTATGTTATGAGTAAAGAGTGATGGAGAGTACCATCTAGTTTTGACCGTACATCATGAATCTGCTACATGCATTTTCTGAGGTTCAGAGGTGTTGCCCTTTTCGAATGAAGACAGGGTTCACAGCGTCCCCCCTAACGACGCAGCCCATCTAAGGCCCAGACCCAGAGCAGCTCGTTTCCATGTACAAATAACACGGGCCGTGCGACGGGCGGGCCGCGGTGTCGCATTTGCATTACGCCAGTGTGTTTCGGCCGCTGTATCATAGGCGGTGAGCTCGCCGGCCGCCGGCGCCTGCGGCCTGCACAGTGCGCACCGCTCGTCGGTCGGCGACGAGCAATCGAGCATTGAAGTAGGCTGGCGACATTAAGGGGTTGTTTGGATCCAGGGGTTGTTTGGATCCAACTACTAAATTTAGGAGGTGTGTCGGGAGGATGTTACGTAATCCGTCGGTACTCCATGAGATGAATTTTTTAAGCATAATTAATCTGTCATTAGCACATGTCTACTATAGCAAACCATTATCAAATCATGGGTTAATTAAGCTCAAAAAAATCGTCTCGCAAATTAGTCGTAAACTATATAATTAGTTTCGTAATTAATCTATATTTAATATCCCATACATGTGTTTAAACATCTGATGAGACAACAACAAAATTTAAAATGGACAACCAAACACCCCTAAGTGGCCAGTGGCTACGGAGGGTGCCCCATCCGAGCCTGTCTGTTCGGCTGACCTGGATTAAAGCTGGGCGGTCGTTTTCGACTGATTTATTACGAGAGGTAAATACTATTCTCATATATGAACAGTGTTTCGTGAGAAGGAGCACCCGGCTCCCGTCAGCCGAACGGACACGCAGGGATCATTCCTTCTGACTGGATAAGCCACAGTAGGCGGCGCCGGCGCCGGACCCGGACCGATCGCCGCGATCAATCCCGTCTCCAGCAATCATTCGATTCGTCATCATTGCACGTTATCCTCTCGCAGTCTCGCTCTCGGTCTCGGCGGTGGAGCGCGAGCGCTAGCTCCTGTCTTCTCCGCGCGCAGTGCGCGCGCGCACACACAACCGGTCAGATCAGAGCAGAGCGTATGCCTACGTCTCCTTTGCTGCTGCCTGCTGGGTGCTGGGCTGCCCGGCTGCCCTCTGGTTCATTCAATTCATCCTCTTCGATCCGCCCGCCGGCTGAGCAGGACCATACGATGGAACAAAACTACACTGTGATCTCCATCACGCATTCATTCGTGTGTGTCCCGGGCCGGGGGCCATCATGACCGGAGCGGAGCCGGTGATCGATCGGATCGGGACGAGGGCCACCCCGCTGGTCTGGTTCGTGCATGGCCGCAGATCGCGCACTGCACAAGCGTGCAGTGATCCTGATCCATTGCTGATCATCTCAGGCAGCCCGCCCTGCGTGGCTGCGTGCTACAGTCAGATCCCCTCCCTACGGCGTAGGGATACGTACGACGGCATCGATCATGCGCCGTTGCTGTCCGGACCCGATCGTCCTCGTCGTCCTCGTCGCTGTCTCTCCAACTCATCCGCAGCCGGGCAAAGACAGGGATAAACAAACGACACCGACGCCGACGCCGACGCGCTGCATCACCCGCCGGTGCGACGACTCGGATCGCACCCGCACCGTTTGCCCGCCCGTCCGCCGCCGTGACCTGTGGAAGCACCTTGCCCTCGCGGTCGTACGTCTCGGAGCAGAGCAAAGCAGAGCAAGGCGCCAAAGCCTTGGCATCATGACCGGATCGGCAGATTTGTCAGCCGACGGCGACGCCCATGGCGGCCTGCCTTTCAGCCTCCACCGCCGATCGAGGCCGCGATCGTGGGCGAGGAGGGCTGAGCACCATTTCCGGCGGATGGACGGGGGACCAAACGAACAGTTTTGCTCGCTGTCGCAGCAAGCCCTATTACAGCTGGACACGTCGACGTCACCGAATTGGGGCTGATGGAGACAGATGTTTAAATTAAATGGGAAATGGGCTGGCTCTGGTTTATTGTGCGAGTAGGTTTGCTACTGAGCGTGGGGAACACATGGCAAACACATCAATCAGCTTGGCAAACGACAGCAACTCCAACAGTGAATAGCTTGGGCTAATTATGTCATCCCACGATGTCTTCGTTATGTTTCAAATGTAGTTTATTTTAGTTTGTCTTAAATCATACTTTCTAATTTGGGTCAAATTTATAGGAAAAATACATCAACATCTGCTATTTAAATCAGTTTGGTTAACTTTTTCATATGACGTGTCTTGATAGTGCATTTTATTGAAAATTGTACTACCTCCATTCCGCAAAGAGTGTTACCAAACAAATATCATTAGATTTATCATGAAACATAATTTCATAGTCAAATTTATTTGGTGTCATAAATGTTTGGTGAAACATAAGGTATTTTGACTTAGGGCAAAACAAGTGTCGATGCGAAAAGTGATCAACAAGTAAATATTTGTCATTTTGCCGTACGTTGTGATTAGGCTGCTGTGATCGAGGTCGGAGGGCAACATGGCTTCAGCTCCGTAGGCCAGAAAGAAGGGTGTGAACCCTGTGGATCGGTTCAGGGTCGTTCGCAGGCTCTAGAGGATCGCTGGGACCTCTGCAACCCATCGCCCGACGTACTTATTGAGTCGATCGAAGATGCGTGGCTTGAGTCCTTGGAGGGACATACCATTGGCCCGCTCGACCTGACCGTTAGTACGTAGATGTCCGACCGAGACCCAATCGGTCCTGATGTCGTATCCATCACAGAAGTCCAGGAACTTCCTCTTGGTGAAGTTAGTTCCGTGGTCAGTGATGATACAGTTACGAACACTGAAATGGTAGATGATGTCAAGGAAGAACTTGACCGCCTCTTCCGAGCGAATGTTGGTGATGGGCTTCGCCTCTATCCACTTGGTGAATTTGTCCACCGTTACGAGTAGGTGAGTGAAGCCGTCCGAGCCCTTTTTGAGGGGTCCTACCATGTCGAGCCCTTAGACCGCGAATAGCCAGGTGATGGGGATGGTTTGGAGCTCCTGTGCCGTCAAATGAGTTTACCGAGCGTAGAACTGGCATCCCTCATACCTGCGGACGACCTCCTCTGCCTCTCGTAGCGCGGTGGGCTAGTAAAAACCTTGTCGAAAGACTTTTCTGAACAGCGACCTTGGGGCAGCGTGATGTCCGTAGATTCCGGCATGGACCTCGAGGAGGAGCTATTTCCCATGGTCGGTAGGGATGCACTTCATGAGTATTTCTAACGGACTTCGCTTGTAAAGTCAATTACCGAATGTGATGAATGTCTTGGCGCGTCGAGCGATCCGTCATGCTTCAGTCCTTTCGGGTGGGAGAATCTCCTCGAGTAGGTAGGCGAGTAGCGGTGCTCACCAATCGGCTTGATCGAGTGCTACCACGGCGACGTCGTCGGGCGACGTCGTCACGGAGGCACCGAGGTCGGAGCCCCCGAGCGCCAGGTTGGCATCGGGGTGTGTCTGGATCGGACTTTCTAGGATGCGGGCAGACGACTCGTGAAGGTCATTGATGAAGAACCCATCTGGAGACAGAACCCGCCTGGCAGCCAATTTTGTGAGAAAATCAGCGGCATCGTTGTCCTTTCGGGGGACATGATGTAGTTTGATCCCTTGGAATTTGTCCTCTAGCTTGCGCACCTCCTGGCAGTATGCTGCCATGAGGGGGCTTTTGCAAAGAGGACTCTTTCATGACTTGGTCGACGACCAACTCTGAGTCGCCGCAGACGTACAGACACATAGCGCTGAGCTCGATGGCGATACATAGTCTATTTATGAGGGCCTCGTATTCCATGGCGTTGTTTGAGGCCAAAAAATAGAGATCGATTGCGTAGCGGAGCCTACTCCCATCTAGGGAGATCAAAACCACTCCAGCCCCCGAGCCAGACGCCATCATTGACCCATCGAAGTACATCATCCAGTACTCGTGGGTGACGTCTAGGGTCAGGAGCTGGACCTCCATCCATTCGGCGACAAAGTTCACGAGAGCCTGAGACTTAATAGCGGTCGAGGGATATACCTGATGTCGTGATCCATTAGTTCGAGTGCCCACTTGGAGATCCATCCCGTGGCATCGCGGTTGTGGACGATGTCTCCCAGCGGGAATGAAGTGACGATCATGACTTCATGCTCGGTGAAGTAGTATACGAGCTTTCGGGTCGCCATCAGCACAGCGTATAGAAGTTTCTGCACCTAGGGGTACCGTAACTTGGAGTTGGTGAGTACCTCACTGATGAAGTATACGGGTCGTTGGATCTTAAGGTGGTGTCCCGGCTCCTACCTTTCGACGACTAGGGCGGTGCTCACCACTTGGTTGCTTGCCACGACATAGAGGAAGATGGGTTCTCCCTGTTCGGGAGCGACGAGGATTGGGGCCGACGTCAGTGACGCTTTGAGGCTCTCCAAAGCCTATTGTGCTTCCTTAGTCCAGACGAACGCGTCTGTCTTTTTGAGAAGCTTGTAGAGAGGCATTCTCTGCTCGCCCAGTTGGGAGATGAACCGGCTCAGGGTGGCCAAACAACCGGTGAGCCTTTTTATGCCCTTGACATTGCGTATAGGGCCCATGTTGGAGATGGCCGTGATTTTTTGGGGGTTGGCCTCGATACCGTGTTTGGACATGATGTATCCAAGCAGCTTTTCCTTCGAAACCCTGAAAACACATTTTTTGAGATTCAATTTAATGTTGAACCTTCAGAGGTTTGTGAACGTTGCGGCCAAGTTCGCTATTAGGTCGCAAGCTTGAGCCATTTTGACCACTATGTCATCAACATAGACGGTGATTGTTTGTTTTGGCCGCTCGACTTGGTCAGGCAGGTCGAGCAGGTCGATTTGATCGGTGAAGCATTACTGCATGCACCATTGATAGGTGGTGCTAGCATTCTTTAAACCAAAAGGCATGGTTATGTAACAGTACGAACCATATGGGGTGATGAATGAGGTTGCGAGCTAGTCGGACTCTTTCATCATGATCTGGTGATAGCCTGAGTAGGCATCCAGAAAGGAGAGGATTTCGCATCCTGAGGTGGAGTCGATTATCTAGTCTATGCGTGGCTAAGGAAAATGGTCCTTTGGGCACGCCTTGTTGAGGCCAGTATAATCAACGCACATTCTCTATTTCCCAGTCTTCTTTTTAACAAGAACAGGATTGGTAAGCCAATCAGAGTGGTATACCTCCTTGATGACCCTGGCTGCCAGGAGTTTGGTGACCTCCTCATCTATGGCCCTATGCCTCTCGTCGTCAAAGCGATGTAGGCGTTGCTTGGCGGGCTTTGAGCCTAGGACGAGGCGTAATGCGTGCTCGGTGACCTCCTGTGGTATGCCTGGCATGTCAGAAGGTTTCCATGCAAAGACATCGCGATTGGCGCATAGAAAGTCGGTGAGCTCGCATTCCTATTTGGCCGGGAGCTAGGTCCTGATCCACACCATCTTGGTTGGGTCGGTGGGGTCAATCCCTGCAGCTTTAGTTTCCTCGAGTGGGTGGAAGGCAGTCGAGGAGGTTGGCTTGTTGTAGTCTAGGACTGCTGGGGTCGATGATTCTCTGAGCCAAGGGACCTCAGCTAAGTTGATGACGGTTGTGGCGAGCTCGTAATGCTCACGGTCGCACGTGTAGGCGTGCAAAAAGGTGCTACCCACAGTGATGATGTCGTTCGGTCCCGGCATCTTCAACTTGAGGTAGGTGTAGTTGGGGATTGCCATGAACTTGGCGTAGCATGGCCGCCCCAAGATGGCATGGTAGGACCCTGGGAAGTCCACCACCTTGATGGTGAGGACCTCCGAGTGGAAGTTGGCTCGGTCGCTAAACATGATGGGCAGGTCGATATGCCTAAGCGGGTATGCCTACGTTCCTGAGATCACGCCGTGGAAGGGAGAGCTCACTGGGCAGAGTTCCACCTAGGGGATGCGCATGGCGTCGAGGGTGTCGACGTAGAGGATGTTGAGGCCGCTGCCTCTGTCCACCAGAACCTTGGTGAGTGAAAGGTCCTAATATGGCTAGAGGGGAGGTGAATAGCCTATTTAAAAATCTACAAATCAACTAGAGCAATTTGATTAGTATGACAAATAGCGAAATGCAAACTTGCTCTAGCTCTACAAGGGTTGCAAGCCACCTATCCAACAATTCTAGTTGCAATGATTACTAGGCACACAACTTGCAATGTTACTACTCACTAAGAGCTCTTAAACTTGCTACTCTAAAGAGCTCCACTATATGAACTTAAAAATAACAAATCAAGCTCTCAATTCTAATTACACTAAAGAGCTTGCCACAACTAGTTTATAAGAATATAAATGAGTGAGTAGGGTGATTATACCGCCGTGTAGAGGAGTGAGCCAATCATAAGATGAATACTAAATCAATCACCGGGAGAATACCAAAGGACAAGAGACAACCAATTTTTCTCCCGAGGTTCACGTGCTTGCCGACACGCTAGTCCCTGTTGTGTCGACCAACACTTGGTGGTTCGGCGGCTAAGAGGTGTTGCACGAACCTCATCCACACAATTGGACACCGCAAGAACCTACCCACAAGTGAGGTAACTCAATGACACGAGCAATCCACTAGAGTTACCTTTTGGCTCTTTGCCGGAGAAGGCACAAGACCCCTCATAATCACCACGATCGGAGCCAGAGACAATCACCAACCTCTGCTCAATGATCCTCGCTGCTCCAAGCCATCTAGGTGGCGGCAACCACCAAGAGTAACAAGTGAAGTGAATCCCACAGCAAAACACGAATGCCAAGTGCCACTAGATGCAATCACTCAAGCAATGCACTTGAATTCTCTCCTAATCTCACAATGATGATGAAACAATAATGTAGATGAGTGGGAGGGCTTTGGCTAAGCTCACAAGGTTGCTATGTTAATGCAAATGGCCAAGAGAGTGAGCTTAAGCCGGCCATGGTGCTTAAATAGAAGCCACCACAAAATAGAGCCATTGGGCTACCTACTGCACTGAACACGGGCCGACCGGACACTCCAGTCAAATTGACCAGATGCTAGACCCCAGCGTCTGGTCGCGCGATACATGCCACGTGTCCCCTCTCTTCAAATACTAAGCACCCGATCCCAATGGTTAAGTGATGACCGGACGCTGGACCTCAGTGTCCGGTCGTTTCCAGTAAGGTTCCATTCATGCAAAATCACGACCGGACGCGTCCGGTCATGCTTGACCGGACTCACCCGGGTCCAATCACTCAACGTTTCCTCTGTGCGCCTCACGTCAGCATACGTCAGCACTGACCGGACGCACCCTGCTAGCGTCTAGTCACTCAACACGCCAACGTCCAGTCATAAGACCGAGATGCGTGCTCACTGCTGCTACTGACCGGATTCTGAACCCAGCGTCCGGTCACTACACCACCAGCGTCTGGTCACTCTGTGAACCCCTGTCTTTGCTGTCTAGGGCGCCGGTGGCACCGTCGGACTGTCTGTACTCTACGAGCGGACACTCCGCCGGTGAAGTTTCTAACCCTTACTCAAATGTGCCAACCGCCAAGTGTATCACCTTGTGCACATGCGTTGGCATATTTTCACAAACATTTTCAAGGGTGTTAGCACTCCACTAGATCCTAAATGTATATGCAATAAGTTAGAGCATCTAGTGGCACTTTGATAACCATATTTCAATACTAGTTTCACCCCTCTTAACAGTACGGCTATCTAACCTAAATGTGATCACACTCGCTAAGTGTCTTGATCACCGAGACAAAATGGCTCCTACTATTTGTACCTTTGCCTTGAGCCTTTTATTTTTCTCTTTCTTCTTTTCCAAGTTCAATCATTTGATCATCACCATGCCATCACCATCATCATGATCTTTGCCATTGCTTCATCACTTGGAGTAGTGCTACCTATCTCATAATCACTTTAATAAACTAGGTTAGCACTTAGAGTTTCATCAATTAACCAAAACTAAACTAGAGCTTTTAGTGAGGCACTTCTTGCGGACAATGGGGTCGACAATGAGCGGGTAGCGACCCAGTCTAGTGACGTGGGAAGGATGGTCCTTCTGATAAAAAATGATCGAAGATTCTGACTAGCTAAGGAAGGAGGGGATGGCCATTTCGGCAACGCACGCCTCTCTGTAGCGTACTTTGTGCTGGCGCTTGGAGTAGATGGCATCGAATCTCCCGAAGATCATGAGGCATTCCTCGGGGTCAGGAAAGTCATCGCCATCCTTGCCTGCCACACCTCCTTTATTGGCCGCTACCTCCTTGCCCTTTCCTTCTTTTGGTCCACCGACCTATCACCGAAAGTGCTTGAGGAGTTTGCAGTCCTTGTAGAGGTGCTTAACGGGGTAGGCATGGTTGGTGCATGGACTCTTCATGAGCTTGTCGAAGTGGTTGGGCTGGCCCTACTAGGGCTGCTTGCCCACGCGATCGGCCACAGCGACCAAAGCGGAGTTGGCCGGTCAGCGCTGATCCTTCTTGTTCTTTTTGCTCCTTTATGTGGAGGGGCCCTCGTCTTGGTCCTCGTGCTTGGCCTTGCCTTTGTCTTGGCCTCCACTAAAGACCGCTCTGACCGCCTTCTCACAGGAGGCGTGGTTCATGGCGACGTCGAGCAGGTCATGGGTGGTACGGGGCTTCATACAGCAGAGCTTGTGGATTAGGGACTCACAGGTTGTCTCAGGGAGGAACGCGCTGATGACATCCGTGTCAACGACATCAGGAAGGGAGTTGCATCATTTTGAGAACCTATGGATATAATCCTATAGGGACTCGTTGTACTCCTACTGATAGCTCTTGAGGTCCTAGGAATTCCTAGGGCAGACATACATCCCCTAGAAATTCCCAATAAAGATCCACTTGAGATTTAGCCAGTCGCGGATGCTGTTAGGTGGGAGGAATTCGAGCCATGCTCGAACATGCTCCTCCATGTAGATGGGGAGGTATTGAATGATGAAGTGGTCATCATCCACTCCTCTGGCTCGGCAGGCAAGCCAGAAGTCTTCGAGCCATATACCGGGATTTGTTTCCCTAGTGTACTTGGCGATGTTGGTAGGTGGTCGGAAGCGTTGTGGGAATGGTGCTCTCTGGATACGACGGCCAAAGGCCCATGGTCCTGGGTCAAGATGGCAATGGGTACCCGAAACCCAAGTACCCGATGGGTTTTACTCGATAAGGAGGCGGGTATGGAAGACATTTTGCACCCGCAGGTACGTTATTAGACGAATTCTTGTACCCATCGGATATGCGGGTACGGGTGTGGGTGTATACTACCCATACCCGCATACCCGCGGGTAAAAAAACCCACATAAATAATATCCAACCTCTACAATTTAGCCCATATAAGCATATAGCCCATATTTGGCCCATATAAGCATATGAGTATATATATTCTAGAACTCCCTCAAACCCTAATCCTCATCCTCACTCCACTCCACTAGCCCATATTTCTATTTTGCTGCTCTATTGTTGATTTGTTTTGCTGGAAGCTATTATATTTTGGTGTGTGAACTCGGGTATATTGTCGGGTAAGAATTACCCGTCGGGTAAGAATTACCCATCAGGTACGGGTATGGAATGAATTTTCTACCTGCCTACGAGTACGGGTAACCCGACGGGTAAGATTTTGATCTGACGGGTGCAGGTACAAGTGGCCAGTACCCATCGGGTACGTACCCATTGCCATCTTGAGTCTTGGGCCATCTGGGCTGGGACTCCAGTTGTCTGGTCGGCGACCATGCCTAGGGTGTGTTTCCCTACTCCCCTCGATGGTCCGACCGGGGCCTGTGCCACCTGCTCTCACCACCCCTTGATGGACGTCATCATCATGTCAGGCTTGACGCCGATTGTTGATGACGCTGCAAGCATCTCGGTTTGGCCTGAGCCATTCGCGCATAAGCGATCGGTGTGGAGTGGGCGTCGGGTCAGGCCGTGGTGCAGTTGTGTCCTCCTGTTCCATGCCCGACGACTTAAGTGGTGAGCGGATGGAGAGGTTTGACTGGTGCACCCCCATTCCTCCGATGAGGAGAGAGGTCGTGAGTTGGTGTCATGACGTGGAGCTCTTCGCCTATTGAACGGCGTTGGTTTCCACCAGCGCCTGGAGGTTCTGATGGATCACCTGCTCCTAGGGGTCGACAAGCTCTAGAAGGCCACGTAGAAATATTGCCACAGCGGTGATGTTCTGTCTAGCCCAAGCGAACTATGGGGGATCGTTCCCCCTGTCCATGATGTTGCGCTGGACCTGGTGGGTGCCGCTCGCTTGGTTACATGCACAGGGCACAACGTGCTGTGCCGAGCATGCCAACGCTGGCTGTGGCTGGCTGTACCGCCTTTCTCGTAGCTCCTCATCGTGCTCTTGTGCATGCGCGAGGGCCTCCGCACGAGGGCTCGAAGGGGTGTGAGTCTATAGAGACTCAGCTACCACCGCGTGGCTATCCCGGAGCGCCCGCCATAGCGCACTCCCAGAACAAAGGGTGGCTATGTGCCATGACGTCGCTGATGCTAGAGCCATCGCTTTCAACCTCATCATCCATGAGGTCGTGGAAAGAGGTGGGAGTATAGCCCGTCATCCCCACAAATTTAGATGTGAGAGGGGGCGGCATTCGCATCTTTCGGAGCCCCTGTGTGTACACGTCCATGGAGGACGTGAGGCCGTATGGGAACCAGTCCAACGGCGGTCATGGTGGGGACAACGAGGTCCCTCCATAGAGTCAATGGAAGATATTAAATAGCGAGTAAAGAACAATATATACATTACTCACAGTGGGGTTTGAGCCCAGCGTGGGCTCGGAGCGAAGCACAGGCATCTCGTCGTTGAGGTCACTGGGTGACCCAGAGCCGACGAAGGGCGCTCCTCCTCCGACAGGCACCAGGGCAAGTGCCTCCCTCACGAAGGCGAAGCACACAGAGCTGGTCGACGATGAAGTCCAGGCTTCCAAAGAGGAAGGTCTGGAATGGCTCGAAGATGGGAGGAACCCACATCCCAATAGGCGGGAGCATGGGAAACTTCAGTGAGCCAAAGCGAATTGTATCGCTTGAGCCCGTCATGCCGAAGATGGTGGAAACTCTGGTCGTCTGGTTGGCAACCACGCCTAGGGTGTGTTTCCCCGCTCCCCTGAATGGTCTAGACAGGGCCCATGCTGCCAGCTCTCACCGCCCCTTGATGGACGTCATCATCACGCTGGCCTTGACGCCGATTGTTGATGACACTATGAGTGTCATGGTTTAGCCCAAGCCGTTCGTGCAAAAGTGGTCGATGTGGAGCAGGCGTCGGGTCAGGCCATGGTGCAGCTACGACCTCCTGTTCCATGCCCGGCGACTGTAGTGGTGAGCGGATGGAGCAATTCGACTGGTGCGCCCTTTTTTCCCCGGTAGGGAAAGAGGGCGTGAGCCGGTGTCGTGACGTGGAGCTCTCCGCCTGTTGAATGGTGGTGGTTTCCACTAGCGCTCGGAGGTTCCGATGGATCGCTTACTCCTAGGGGTCGACAGGCTCAGGAAGGCCACGTAGAAGCATCACCACAGCGGTGATGTTCTGGCTAGCCCGAGCGAACTGTGGGGGATTGTTTCCTCCATCCATGATGTTGCGCTGGACCTAACTGGCATGACCTCGAGCGTCGCTCATCGGGTTACACACGTGTGGCACAGCGTGCTGCATCGAGCATGCCAGCGTAGGTGGCAGTTGGCTCTGTTGCCTTTGTCGCAACTCTTCACCGTGCTGCTGCGCACGAGCGAGGGCCTCTGCACGAGGGTCCGGAGGGGTGTGAGTCTATAGAGACTCCGCAACCACCGGTGGCTGTCCTAGAGCATCCGCCATAGCGCGCTCCCAGGACAGAGGGTGGCTAGGTGCCACGACATCACCGATGCTAGAGCCGTCGCTTTCAACCTCGTCATCCATGAGGTCATGGAAAGAGGAGGGAGCGTAGCCCACCATCCCCATGAATTCGGATGTGAGAGGGGACGGCGTCAGCATCTTTCAAAGTCCCCACGCATACACGTCTACGGGGGATGCGAGGCCATAGGGGAACCGGTCCAATGGCGGTCGTGGTGGGGACAATGGGGTCCCTCCATAGAGTCGGTGGAAGATATTAAATAGCGAGTAAAGAATAATATGTATGTTACTCACAGTGGGGTTTGAGCCCAGCGTGGGCTTGGAGCGAAGCATAGGTGTCTCATTGTTGAGGTCGCTGGGTGGCCTAGAGCCGACGGAGGGTGCTCCTCATTCGACGGGCGCCGGGACAAGTGCCTCCTTATGGAGGCGAAGCACGCCAAGCTGGTCGATGATGAAGTCCAGGCTTTTGAAGAGGAAGGTCTAGGACAGCTCGAAGATAGGAGGAACCCACATCCTAACAGGTGGGAGTACAGGAAACTCCAGCGAGCCGAAGCGAGTCGTATCGCTTGAGCTTGTCATGATGAAGATGGCGGAAAGCTGGGCCATCCTATGACCAAAAGCGTGAACATACAGCGTCTCCCCACGGACAGTGCCAACTGTCGGTGCGAAAAGTGGCCAACAAGAAATATTTGTCGTTTTGCCATACGTTGTGATTGGATGTGGCCTAGCACTCAATGACACAGAGTTTATACTAGTTCGGACAACGTGTCATACGTCTAGTTTGAGTCGGTCAGTGACTTTATTCATGAGCCTAGGTGCTCGAAGTTTGCTGTGGGGTTACAAATGAGTGAGAATAAGATGGGGGTGTTAGAGGTCCGGTTGGACTCTGGGCTAAAGGGCCAAGAGTGACGAGAGCTCCTACATGCGTTAAGTATTAGAACGTATGCTCTGTGTAGCTTTAGAGTTCTAGAGCTGTGAAGCTATTCGAGTGCTCAGAATGTCTAAAGCTAGCAGAGAGAGAGTCAGAACGATCCATTCTTTGTTGGGAGAGAGTGCATCCCTTTTATAGATGAAGGGGACGGCCTTACAAGTTCAAGAGAGAGAGAGAGAGAGTGTGTGTGTGCCCTAGTCTTGTTGCCCATGCCGTCAGGTACAAGATAGTTTTTCAGCGCCCACAATACTGTTGATGCCTAGATGCATGTGGAAGGCTCCATTATTTTCTTCTGGTATGGCAAATGTTGGCGTCTACCATACTGTAGGACAAATATTGATGCATACAATACTGTTTGTGTTCTGACATGTTTGGAAGGCTGCAAAGTACCCTTCTAGCATGGCCTGACAGTACTATCCTGCAGGTGTGCAGGGTATGGTCCTCATTATTGCGGTTGACTTGAGTGCCTTACCTTATCTGCTCCGCCTAATTTCTTGGGTCCTCACCGAGCGGGCGTCCTCGGTCGGTCGTTTCCAGTTGGCTCCGACCGCGTCGGTCGGAGAAGAGCCATAAGCAGAGGTTCGGTGTGAAAGCATCTAGGCCCCTAGTTGGGTTTCAGTGATTAATGACAATACAAGATTACTATGACTAACGTGTGTTGTGCAGATGCAATTAAGTTAGGTCATGGTAATGGAGATCAATTGGGCAATCAAAGTTGTCATGCCCCTACGATGGAAATCGTTTTGGTTTTCAAAGGATGGATGACAAGGTTAAGGATGACTAGTTTTAAGTGTCGATTGGAGTTGGAGAGACACTTAGAGTAGTTTAGGACTTTGTTTTTCCTTTGGCCATACTATTAAGGAGGGTATGGATGGGTAGTTTGACCTAGTTGAGTCTAGTGAGTTAGGTGTGGTGCACACTTGTTAAAACTAGCTCTAGGTAGCTCCTAATCGCCATCCTTGCCTGCCACACCTCCTTTATTGGCCGCTACCTCCTTGCCCTTTCCTTCTTTTGGTCCACCGACCTATCACCGAAAGTGCTTGAGGAGTTTGCAGTCCTTGTAGAGGTGCTTAACGGGGTAGGCATGGTTGGTGCATGGACTCTTCATGAGCTTGTCGAAGTGGTTGGGCTGGCCCTACTAGGGCTGCTTGCCCACGCGATCGGCCACAGCGACCAAAGCGGAGTTGGCCGGTCAGCGCTGATCCTTCTTGTTCTTTTTGCTCCTTTATGTGGAGGGGCCCTCGTCTTGGTCCTCGTGCTTGGCCTTGCCTTTGTCTTGGCCTCCACTAAAGACCGCTCTGACCGCCTTCTCACAGGAGGCGTGGTTCATGGCGACGTCGAGCAGGTCATGGGTGGTACGGGGCTTCATACAGCAGAGCTTGTGGATTAGGGACTCACAGGTTGTCTCAGGGAGGAACGCGCTGATGACATCCGTGTCAACGACATCAGGAAGGGAGTTGCATCATTTTGAGAACCTATGGATATAATCCTATAGGGACTCGTTGTACTCCTACTGATAGCTCTTGAGGTCCTAGGAATTCCTAGGGCAGACATACATCCCCTAGAAATTCCCAATAAAGATCCACTTGAGATTTAGCCAGTCGCGGATGCTGTTAGGTGGGAGGAATTCGAGCCATGCTCGAACATGCTCCTCCATGTAGATGGGGAGGTATTGAATGATGAAGTGGTCATCATCCACTCCTCTGGCTCGGCAGGCAAGCCAGAAGTCTTCGAGCCATATACCGGGATTTGTTTCCCTAGTGTACTTGGCGATGTTGGTAGGTGGTCGGAAGCGTTGTGGGAATGGTGCTCTCTGGATACGACGGCCAAAGGCCCATGGTCCTGGGTCAAGATGGCAATGGGTACCCGAAACCCAAGTACCCGATGGGTTTTACTCGATAAGGAGGCGGGTATGGAAGACATTTTGCACCCGCAGGTACGTTATTAGACGAATTCTTGTACCCATCGGATATGCGGGTACGGGTGTGGGTGTATACTACCCATACCCGCATACCCGCGGGTAAAAAAACCCACATAAATAATATCCAACCTCTACAATTTAGCCCATATAAGCATATAGCCCATATTTGGCCCATATAAGCATATGAGTATATATATTCTAGAACTCCCTCAAACCCTAATCCTCATCCTCACTCCACTCCACTAGCCCATATTTCTATTTTGCTGCTCTATTGTTGATTTGTTTTGCTGGAAGCTATTATATTTTGGTGTGTGAACTCGGGTATATTGTCGGGTAAGAATTACCCGTCGGGTAAGAATTACCCATCAGGTACGGGTATGGAATGAATTTTCTACCTGCCTACGAGTACGGGTAACCCGACGGGTAAGATTTTGATCTGACGGGTGCAGGTACAAGTGGCCAGTACCCATCGGGTACGTACCCATTGCCATCTTGAGTCTTGGGCCATCTGGGCTGGGACTCCAGTTGTCTGGTCGGCGACCATGCCTAGGGTGTGTTTCCCTACTCCCCTCGATGGTCCGACCGGGGCCTGTGCCACCTGCTCTCACCACCCCTTGATGGACGTCATCATCATGTCAGGCTTGACGCCGATTGTTGATGACGCTGCAAGCATCTCGGTTTGGCCTGAGCCATTCGCGCATAAGCGATCGGTGTGGAGTGGGCGTCGGGTCAGGCCGTGGTGCAGTTGTGTCCTCCTGTTCCATGCCCGACGACTTAAGTGGTGAGCGGATGGAGAGGTTTGACTGGTGCACCCCCATTCCTCCGATGAGGAGAGAGGTCGTGAGTTGGTGTCATGACGTGGAGCTCTTCGCCTATTGAACGGCGTTGGTTTCCACCAGCGCCTGGAGGTTCTGATGGATCACCTGCTCCTAGGGGTCGACAAGCTCTAGAAGGCCACGTAGAAATATTGCCACAGCGGTGATGTTCTGTCTAGCCCAAGCGAACTATGGGGGATCGTTCCCCCTGTCCATGATGTTGCGCTGGACCTGGTGGGTGCCGCTCGCTTGGTTACATGCACAGGGCACAACGTGCTGTGCCGAGCATGCCAACGCTGGCTGTGGCTGGCTGTACCGCCTTTCTCGTAGCTCCTCATCGTGCTCTTGTGCATGCGCGAGGGCCTCCGCACGAGGGCTCGAAGGGGTGTGAGTCTATAGAGACTCAGCTACCACCGCGTGGCTATCCCGGAGCGCCCGCCATAGCGCACTCCCAGAACAAAGGGTGGCTATGTGCCATGACGTCGCTGATGCTAGAGCCATCGCTTTCAACCTCATCATCCATGAGGTCGTGGAAAGAGGTGGGAGTATAGCCCGTCATCCCCACAAATTTAGATGTGAGAGGGGGCGGCATTCGCATCTTTCGGAGCCCCTGTGTGTACACGTCCATGGAGGACGTGAGGCCGTATGGGAACCAGTCCAACGGCGGTCATGGTGGGGACAACGAGGTCCCTCCATAGAGTCAATGGAAGATATTAAATAGCGAGTAAAGAACAATATATACATTACTCACAGTGGGGTTTGAGCCCAGCGTGGGCTCGGAGCGAAGCACAGGCATCTCGTCGTTGAGGTCACTGGGTGACCCAGAGCCGACGAAGGGCGCTCCTCCTCCGACAGGCACCAGGGCAAGTGCCTCCCTCACGAAGGCGAAGCACACAGAGCTGGTCGACGATGAAGTCCAGGCTTCCAAAGAGGAAGGTCTGGAATGGCTCGAAGATGGGAGGAACCCACATCCCAATAGGCGGGAGCATGGGAAACTTCAGTGAGCCAAAGCGAATTGTATCGCTTGAGCCCGTCATGCCGAAGATGGTGGAAACTCTGGTCGTCTGGTTGGCAACCACGCCTAGGGTGTGTTTCCCCGCTCCCCTGAATGGTCTAGACAGGGCCCATGCTGCCAGCTCTCACCGCCCCTTGATGGACGTCATCATCACGCTGGCCTTGACGCCGATTGTTGATGACACTATGAGTGTCATGGTTTAGCCCAAGCCGTTCGTGCAAAAGTGGTCGATGTGGAGCAGGCGTCGGGTCAGGCCATGGTGCAGCTACGACCTCCTGTTCCATGCCCGGCGACTGTAGTGGTGAGCGGATGGAGCAATTCGACTGGTGCGCCCTTTTTTCCCCGGTAGGGAAAGAGGGCGTGAGCCGGTGTCGTGACGTGGAGCTCTCCGCCTGTTGAATGGTGGTGGTTTCCACTAGCGCTCGGAGGTTCCGATGGATCGCTTACTCCTAGGGGTCGACAGGCTCAGGAAGGCCACGTAGAAGCATCACCACAGCGGTGATGTTCTGGCTAGCCCGAGCGAACTGTGGGGGATTGTTTCCTCCATCCATGATGTTGCGCTGGACCTAACTGGCATGACCTCGAGCGTCGCTCATCGGGTTACACACGTGTGGCACAGCGTGCTGCATCGAGCATGCCAGCGTAGGTGGCAGTTGGCTCTGTTGCCTTTGTCGCAACTCTTCACCGTGCTGCTGCGCACGAGCGAGGGCCTCTGCACGAGGGTCCGGAGGGGTGTGAGTCTATAGAGACTCCGCAACCACCGGTGGCTGTCCTAGAGCATCCGCCATAGCGCGCTCCCAGGACAGAGGGTGGCTAGGTGCCACGACATCACCGATGCTAGAGCCGTCGCTTTCAACCTCGTCATCCATGAGGTCATGGAAAGAGGAGGGAGCGTAGCCCACCATCCCCATGAATTCGGATGTGAGAGGGGACGGCGTCAGCATCTTTCAAAGTCCCCACGCATACACGTCTACGGGGGATGCGAGGCCATAGGGGAACCGGTCCAATGGCGGTCGTGGTGGGGACAATGGGGTCCCTCCATAGAGTCGGTGGAAGATATTAAATAGCGAGTAAAGAATAATATGTATGTTACTCACAGTGGGGTTTGAGCCCAGCGTGGGCTTGGAGCGAAGCATAGGTGTCTCATTGTTGAGGTCGCTGGGTGGCCTAGAGCCGACGGAGGGTGCTCCTCATTCGACGGGCGCCGGGACAAGTGCCTCCTTATGGAGGCGAAGCACGCCAAGCTGGTCGATGATGAAGTCCAGGCTTTTGAAGAGGAAGGTCTAGGACAGCTCGAAGATAGGAGGAACCCACATCCTAACAGGTGGGAGTACAGGAAACTCCAGCGAGCCGAAGCGAGTCGTATCGCTTGAGCTTGTCATGATGAAGATGGCGGAAAGCTGGGCCATCCTATGACCAAAAGCGTGAACATACAGCGTCTCCCCACGGACAGTGCCAACTGTCGGTGCGAAAAGTGGCCAACAAGAAATATTTGTCGTTTTGCCATACGTTGTGATTGGATGTGGCCTAGCACTCAATGACACAGAGTTTATACTAGTTCGGACAACGTGTCATACGTCTAGTTTGAGTCGGTCAGTGACTTTATTCATGAGCCTAGGTGCTCGAAGTTTGCTGTGGGGTTACAAATGAGTGAGAATAAGATGGGGGTGTTAGAGGTCCGGTTGGACTCTGGGCTAAAGGGCCAAGAGTGACGAGAGCTCCTACATGCGTTAAGTATTAGAACGTATGCTCTGTGTAGCTTTAGAGTTCTAGAGCTGTGAAGCTATTCGAGTGCTCAGAATGTCTAAAGCTAGCAGAGAGAGAGTCAGAACGATCCATTCTTTGTTGGGAGAGAGTGCATCCCTTTTATAGATGAAGGGGACGGCCTTACAAGTTCAAGAGAGAGAGAGAGAGAGTGTGTGTGTGCCCTAGTCTTGTTGCCCATGCCGTCAGGTACAAGATAGTTTTTCAGCGCCCACAATACTGTTGATGCCTAGATGCATGTGGAAGGCTCCATTATTTTCTTCTGGTATGGCAAATGTTGGCGTCTACCATACTGTAGGACAAATATTGATGCATACAATACTGTTTGTGTTCTGACATGTTTGGAAGGCTGCAAAGTACCCTTCTAGCATGGCCTGACAGTACTATCCTGCAGGTGTGCAGGGTATGGTCCTCATTATTGCGGTTGACTTGAGTGCCTTACCTTATCTGCTCCGCCTAATTTCTTGGGTCCTCACCGAGCGGGCGTCCTCGGTCGGTCGTTTCCAGTTGGCTCCGACCGCGTCGGTCGGAGAAGAGCCATAAGCAGAGGTTCGGTGTGAAAGCATCTAGGCCCCTAGTTGGGTTTCAGTGATTAATGACAATACAAGATTACTATGACTAACGTGTGTTGTGCAGATGCAATTAAGTTAGGTCATGGTAATGGAGATCAATTGGGCAATCAAAGTTGTCATGCCCCTACGATGGAAATCGTTTTGGTTTTCAAAGGATGGATGACAAGGTTAAGGATGACTAGTTTTAAGTGTCGATTGGAGTTGGAGAGACACTTAGAGTAGTTTAGGACTTTGTTTTTCCTTTGGCCATACTATTAAGGAGGGTATGGATGGGTAGTTTGACCTAGTTGAGTCTAGTGAGTTAGGTGTGGTGCACACTTGTTAAAACTAGCTCTAGGTAGCTCCTACAAAGCCCTTTGATCCCATGGAGCAAACTTCATTCACAATTGATCGAGAGTTGGAAGTGAATGAAGGGTCAAATACTGACCGGACGCTGGCTCCAGTGCAACCAGACGCTGGCCGTAGGGTTCGGTCAGTTCATTTGACCGAGGAGAACAAGTCTGGTGTGACCAGATGCTGGAAGGTTAATGTGATCGAACACTGAGGGCCAGCGTCCGGTCGACTCCAGTAAGGGTCCAGACTTGAGAAAGTGTGACCGGACGCGTCCGGTCAATACTGACCGGACCCTAAGTATCCAACGTCCGGTCAAGTACAGTAAGCATCCAAGAGCGACCGAACGCATCCGGTCATAACTGATCGGACCCTGACAGCATCCAGTCATCACTTAAAAACTATTGCGTGGGTTGAACTGACCGGAGCGTCCGATCACCCCGTAGAAGCTTATAACGGTTCGTTTTTCAGGCTGTCTTATAAATAGAAGCTCCACTCGTGTGTGGAGTCACTTTTGCTCATTTCAACAGCTGAGAAACACGTTTGTGAGTGCCAAGAAGACCAAGGTCCTAGTGAGGTGTTTGTGATTTGAGAATCCAAGAATGAAACCTCATTAGTGAATCAAGAGTAGACAAGTGTGTATCCATCTTCTCATTAGGCTTCGCGTGGTCAAGTGAGAGTTCATGCTTGTTACTCTTGGTGATCGCCATCACCTAGATGGCTTGGTGGTGATTGGGAGCTTGGTGTTCACCCGACGGAGCTTGTGGGTGACCCAACTCAAGTTGTGAGCGGCTTTGGGTGATTCGCTGCGACGAAGTGTCGAAGAATCAACCCGTAGAGAGCACTTGATCCTTGCACGGATCAAGGGGGAGCTACACCCTTGCGCGGGTGCTCCAACGAGGACTAGTGGGGAGTGGCGACTCTCCGATACCTCGGCAAAACATCGCCGCGTTCCTCTCTCCATTTACTTTGAGCATTTACTTTAAGTATTTACTTTGAGCAATTCAATACTTATCATTACATTCACAGAATTGCCATGCTAGAGTAAGTTTGGAACATAGGTTGCAAGTCTTTTGTGCGTTAATTTGATAGAAACACTTTTCTAGGCACAAGGGGTTAATTGGGCTATCCATAGGATTTGATTATTGCAAGAAAATTGAGAATTAGCCCAATTCACCCCCCTCTTGGGCATCTTGATCCTTTCAATTGGTATCAGAGCCTCGTGCTCACGTTTATAAGCTTAACCGCTTAGAGTAAGATGTCTCACGGGGATGGACCTCTTCCTATCTTCGAGGGGGATGATTTTCCATATTGGAAAATTCACATGGAGGCATACCTAGAAGCTCTAGATGTTGGAATTCTTAGAGCCGCCTCTCAAGGGTTCCCAACACCTAAGAATGCCACACAACTTCAAGGTGATGAAGTGAACTATGAAAAATGGAATGCAAAGGCTCACAACACCATCTTTAGAGGCCTTTGCAAAGATGTGTTCAATCGTGTAAGGAACCACAAAGACGCTCATGCACTATGGTCGGACGTTTGTGCGCTCCATGAGGGAACCAAGAGTGAGCATGAGGAACGCTATCATCTTGTAATTAAAAAGCTAAATTCTTTTGAGATGCTTCCCAAAGAAAGTGCTAATGAAATGTATTCTCATTTAAATATTCTTGTAGAGGAAGTCAATGGGCTTGGACTTACTCAAATGTCACCATCCGACGTTGTGAGAAAGATCTTGAGTGTCCTCCCCATTGACAAATATGGGCATATTGTGACCGTGCTACATCAAGGTGATCTTTCCGCTGCTACACCGACACAAATCTTGGGAAAGATCAATGCTCATGAGATGTATATGCACATCACGCCACAAGATGGCTCATCCTCTACAAAGAAGAAAGAGAAAGACTTAGCATTCAAAGCTAGCCAAGATAAGGGCAAGGCAAGACTTGAGTATGAGAGCTCAAGTGATGAAGATGATGAAGAAAGTCTTGCTCTCATGGTGAAGAAGACCGCCAAGATGCTAAAGAAGCTAAACAAGAGTGGCATCAAGTTTGACAGCAAGAAGAAGAAGTTCTTCACTAGCTCAAGAAGAAAGCCAATCTCTGAGATGGATTGCTACAATTGTGGCGAACTTAGCCATCTAGCTCATCAATGTACAAAGCCCAAGAAAGACAAGTTCAAGAACAAGGGCAAGAAAGATGATTCAAGCAATGAAGATGAAGATGCAAAGAAAAAGAACAAGCCATATAAGAAGAGAGATGGCAAAAAGAGGAACTTCTACAAGAAGAAGAAGAGTGGCAAGGCCTACATTGTCGGTGATTGGCTCACGGACATTGATTCATCAAGCGGATCATCCGATGATGATAGTGACAATGAGAAGGTGGCCGCCATTGCTATTGATCTTGCATCCTCACCGCCACCATCGCCATCATCCTCTACACACCTATGCCTTATGGCCAAGGGTGAACGCAAGGTAACTAAGAGTGATGATAGTAGTGATGATGAGCAAGCTAGTGATGATGATAGCGATAGCGATGATGATTCACCTACATATGATGATCTTGTCAAAATACTAAGAAAATACACTAAGATCATTAGAAAGAGTAGAGCTACAAATGAAAAACTTGATGCTAAAAATGATTCACTCTTAGCTAAGTGTGATACATTAGAAAAGGCTAATGATGAGCTCAAAGAAACAAATGATTCTATATCATCCAAACTCAAGGAGCTCAAATCTTCTAAGAAAGAGCTTAAAGATAAACATGATAAACTTGAGTGGGTGCACAATGAGCTTATCACTAGTCACAACAAGCTAAAAGATGAATATACAACTCTAAAGATCAATTATGATACCCTTGTTATTGCACAAGAATTCTTACCAAATGAGCCACATGATGCTACTAACCATGTTGTTAAGATTGATATAGCTACCTCATGTGATGATTTAATTGGTGAGAGCATTGAGCATGGATCTAGTAGCAAAGGCAAGCAAGTGGTTGAGTGCAATGACTATGATGAGTATGTCAAGCTCAAGAGTGACAATGAGAAGCTCATGAAAGGTCTTGAAGAGATGAAAAGTCACAACACCATTGTGCTAGAAACTCTTGATCATGACAAAGAGTTGATCCTTGAGAATGAGAAGCTCAAAGAAGAAAACAAGAAACTCAAGGAAGAAAAGAATAATGATATTCTCAAGGAAGAGAACAAGAAGCTCAAGATGGAGAAAGAGCATCTCAAGGAGGGATTGAGCAAGTTTGCTAGAGGCAAGCATCTCCAAAGTGAGCTACTCATGAATACCGTCATGAAGATGGATAGAAGTGGCATTTGATATATGGCAAGTGTAGAGAAGAAGAAGGCTCAAGCTCAACACCAACAATCAAAGCCAAAGCCAAAGCCAAAGAGATGCTTTGAGTGTGGACAAGAAGGTCACTTTGCTCATGAGTGTCAAACTCCACCACCACAACCCTTGCCCAAGCATGCTAGACCCTTTGCTTTCAATGCTCACTACATGCTTAGAAAAGATTCTAGTGGAAAGATAAAAGTCATATTCTTAGGACCCCCCAACAAGAGTAGGCCTAAGAGGATTTGGGTGGCTAAGTCACTTGTTGAGAAGGTGAAGGGCCCTCAACAAGTTTGGATTCCTAAAGTTTGAATCTCATGTGTGTAGGTGAACTATAAGACCGGTGGAAGTCATTGGGTTATTGATAGTGATTGCACTCAACATATGACCGGTGATCCTCGTATGTTCACCTCACTAGATGAAGAGGTAGATGGACAAGAGAAAATAACATTTGGAGATAATTCAAAGGGCAAGATTAAAGGATTGGGCAAAGTGGTAATATCAAATGATCATTCCATCTCCAATGTGCTCTATGTTGCTTCATTGAGCTTCAACTTGCTATCCATTAGGCAATTGTGTGATCTTGGCTTTCAATGCTTATTCACCGAGAAGGAGGTTGTTGTATCCAAGGTAGATGATAATCAAGTGATATTCAATGGATTTAGATACAACAACTTATATCTAGTTGACTTCACCTCCGAAGATGCAAACTTGAAGACTTGCCTATTCACCAAAACAACACTTGGGTGGCTATGGCATAGAAGACTTGCTCATGTTGGGATGAGCTCACTCAAGAAGCCTATGAAGAATGATTTGGTGAGAGGGTTGAAGGATGTGAAGTTTGAGAAGGACAAGCTTTGTAGTGCATGTCAAGCCGGCAAGCAAGTTGCAAACACTCATCCAACCAAAGCTTTCATGTCAACCACAAGAGTGCTAGAACTCCTACACATGGATTTATTTGGACCAACAACATATAAGAGTTTAGGAGGAAATCTCTATTGTCTTGTGATTGTGGATGACTATTCAAGGTATACATGGGTGTTCTTCCTTCATGACAAATCTGAAGTTGCATCTTGTTTCAAGAAGTTTGCCAAGAGAGCTCAAAATGAATTTGAAGTGAAGCTCAAGAAGATAAGAAGTGATAATGGCAAAGAGTTTGACAACACAAACATAGAAGCTTATTGTGATGAAGTTGGAATCAAACATGAAGTCTCCGCAACCTATACTCCTCAACAAAATAGTGTAGTTGAGAGGAAGAACCAAACTTTGATCACTCTTGCAAGGACAATGCTAGATGAGTACAACACCCCCGAAGCTCTATAGGCAGAAGCAATCAACACCGCATGTTATGCATCCAACCGCCTATTTCTTCAAAAGTTCCTTGTCAAGACACCGTATGAGTTGCTCAATGGGAAGAAGCCGGACGTCTCCTTCTTTAGGGTGTTTGGTTGCAAGTGCTACATCTACAAGAAGCGGCAACACCTAGGGAAGTTTCAAAGACGTTGTGATATAGGTTTTCTTGTTGGTTACTCATTGAAGTCCAAAGCATATAGAGTATTTAATCATGCCACCGGCTTGGTTGAAGAAACATATGATGTAGAATTTGATGAATCTAACGGCTCCCAAGGAGCACATGAGAATCTTGATGATGTAGGTGATGAACCATTGAGGGAGGCTATGAAGAATATTCCGGTAGAAGACATCAAGCCAAAAGATGATGTACAAGTCATTAACCAACCTTCTTCATCAAGTGTGCCACAAGATGGTGAAAAAGATGGGAGAGTAGAAAATGAAGATACTTATATCTCCCATGAGCAAATGGTGGTACAAGCACAAGATGTTGATGCTCCACAACCTCCTCCTCAAGTGGTCAATAGAAGAAATACACCTCTCCTACAAGATCATCCACAAGATCTCATCATAGGGAGTCCATCAAAGGGTGTAATGACTTGATCTCAAAAACTTACTTCATTTATTGCTCATCACTCTTTTGTCTCTTGCTATGAGCCTACCAAAGTAGAAGAAGCTCTTAAAGATCTAGATTGGATCAATGCCATGCATGAAGAGTTGAATAACTTCACTCGCAATGAAGTTTGGACTCTTGAAGAGTGACCAAAAGGTGCAAGAGTTATTGGAACAAAGTGGGTGTTCCGCAACAAGCAAGATGATCAAAGTGTTGTTGTGAGGAACAAGGCAAGACTAGTTGCAAAGGGGTTCTCTCAAGTTGAAGGCTTGGATTTTGGAGAGACCTTTGCACCGGTTGCAAGATTAGAAGCCATTCGTATCCTACTTGCATATGCATCACATCATGAAATAAAACTATATCAAATGGATGTGAAAAGTACATTTTTAAATAGCTTTATTAATGAACTAGTCTATGTTGATCAACCTCCCGGGTTTGAAGACCCTAGATATCCTAATCATGTTTATAGGTTGTCCAAGGCACTATATGGGCTTAAGCAAGCCCCAAGAGCTTAGTATGAGCGCCTTCGGGACTTATTGAGAAGGGCTTCACCATTGGGAAGGTTGACACTACACTATTCACCAAGAAGCTTGATGGGCATATCTTCATTTGTCAAGTATATGTTGATGATATCATCTTTGGATCATCAAATAAGACTCATGTAAAGAATTTGGTGAATTGATGTCAAAGGAGTTCGAGATGTTCATGATTGGGGAGCTTACATTCTTTCTTGGTTTTCAAGTCAAGCAAATGAAAGAAGGCATCTTCATCTCTCAAGAGAAATACACTAAAGATCTTCTCAAGAGATTCAAGATGGATGAATGTAAGCCAATCAAGACACCAATGCCTACAAATGGACATCTCGACCTAGATGAGGGAGGTAACTCAGTTGATCAAACTCTCTACCGTTCTATGATTGGTAGCTTGTTATATTTAACCGCATCTAGGCCCGACATCATGTTTAGTGTGTGTATGTGTGCTAGATTTCAAGCTAGTCCTAAGGAAACACATTTAATTGCCGTAAAAAGAATCCTTAGGTATCTTAAGCACACACCAAGCATTGGCCTTTGGTATCCCAAAGGAGCTTTATTTGAATTAATTGGCTATTCCGATTCAGATTACGCTAGATGCAAAGTTGATAGAAAGAGCACATCCGGAGGGTGCTATTTGCTTGGTAGATCACTTGTGTCTTGGTCCTCTAAGAAACAAAATAGTGTGGCTTTGTCCACCGCCGAAGCGGAATACATTACCGCGGGTGCATGTTGTGCACAAATTTTATACATGAAACAAACTTTGCTAGACTATGGTGTAGTTCTAGAAAAGGTACATCTTTTGTGCGATAATGAAAGTGCGGTAAAACTTGTAAATAATCTAGTTCAACACTCTCGCATCAAGCATATAGATATCCACCATCACTTTCTAAGAGATCATGTGGCTAAAAATGATATATCACTAGAAGGTGTAAGATCCGAAGATCAATTAGCGGATATCTTCACTAAACCGCTAGATGAGGCTACTTTTTGTAGATTGCGGAATGAGCTCAATGTACTTAATTTTAGTAACTTCACTAAAAATTGAGCTTGTGTTGTCCCTTGCATTCATTGTAATATACAGCATGCTTAATTTGTGGCAATGCATATAGGGCTTGTCTAACATGGTTAAGATAATCGTTGAAAAGCGTGTGAAGAAGCTTAACCTTGGATCAAACTTGACAAGCAACTAGATTTACTTACAAGTATTGCATATGCATGAATGTTGTTTTGTCGTTTTGTTCCATTTGCCCTCTTGTTGCCTATTTTCTTAAAAAGAATTATAGCCTAAGGCCAAATATTTTGAAAAATATGAGGGTTTGAGAGAGGTCACTTACATCAGTCCCAATTGGTGTTTATTTAGATCTTATTCAAGTTGGGACTTGATTGGAAACAGGCAGCGCAAAGGAAGTTTGAAGATTTGCTGGAAAAAGTGCACCGAACGCTGCACCGGACGCTGCTGTCCAGCGTCCGGTCAGTTCATAGGAGGTGAACTGCTGGTGAAGGAGTGACCGAACGCTGCGTCTGTGCGTCCGGTCAAGAGGAGATCCAGCATTCGGGCGATCGAAGGAAGAACAAGTTGTACTGACCGAACCCTGCTTGTGTCCGGTCATGGACCACCGGACACATCCGGTCCCGATTCCAGAGGAATTGGACCTCTCTGGAATCGACCGGACGCTGGGTGGTAGCATCCGGTCGCTACCACCGGAGCGTCCGGTCAGTGGATCTCGTGCGATTTCAGGTCTCTTTTCTCCGTTTCCTTCTCTGTCGCATTTGGGACCCTCATATAACCGCTGCCTTCATGTTCTTTCTCCTTGACCTAACCCGCGCCGCTAAATCCCGCAGTGACCTAGCTAGCGCCGTCGCCTTCGCTGCCGCTGCTAGCCCGCGCCGCCGTAGCCTGTCGTAATCTCCCCTGCCTACGCCGCCAGCAGCCATGCCCCGTGCCACGCTCCTAGCGCCAGCCACGCACGCCATCGTGCCTCCCTTGCCTACGCTCGCCCGGCCCTCTCACCACCGTGCTCGTCCGGCCATCTCGCCACCGCGTCGCCTAAGCCGAGCCCGCTGCCAAGCCTCACCGCGCGCCTCCAGTCATCCTGCTGGTCATCAAGCACCGTGTGCCCTAGCCCTACCTCCTCCATCATTGGTAAGGCCTGACCTGTGCTCCAATTTTGATTTACCGGTGACCTAGATCAATAACAGTGCACTAATTTCCAATCATCTAGGGCCGCCGAATTCTTCGAAGCGGTTCGCAATCCCTAACCCTCGTCGGTTCCGAGGTTCCCCATGCAACGTCTTTCCTTTTTCTCCGTTCGCCGAATCGTTAGGTAGCTTGCCCGTCGTCTCAATTTCGTACCTACATTGCTTGCTTCCTAGGTCTTCGCATCTAGTAGATATATTGTATTTATTCATATATCTATGTATTCTATCGTGCAGCGAGCCGATGCCGTTGTGGTTCTTGTGGTAGTTGGCAGTCAACTCGGAGCCAAGCTCGCGAGTAAGGATCGAGGCCAAGCCTCGAGAGTGTTAGTTTGTCTATTGATCTTCATCAGCGGCAGCTCATCTTCTTGTCAGTTCAGATGGCTCGCACCAAGAACGTTGGTGGTGGCCCAGGTGATGATGATCGAAGGCCCCCGCCTCGCCAGCCTGCAGGATCGAAGGGCAAGTCAACCAAGCAGGTGACATCCAAGAAGCGCAAGTACCCTGACACAGAGACAGCGAGAGCAGCAGCTGTTGCAGAGGCCGCAGAGCGTGCCAAGAGAGGTGGTGCCCGCAGCGGAGTTGTCATTGCAGATCAGCCGGTTTCACTAGCAGTGAGAGCTGCGCTTGAGGAGGTTGAGCGTCGTCATGGTAGTCCAGCTAGGACTACCACGTTTGCAGGCCGACGGGTTGCCATTGAGGAGGGTCAGTCAGCAAAGCAGGAGCTAGTTCAGCAGACTCAGGAGGGCGAGCAGGCATAGTAGACCTAGGAGGCCGAGGGGACAGAGCCGGCACCCCAGCTTCGCCGCTCTGGACGGACCCATGTACTAGTCTCGCCGAGGCCACCGACATAGTGGAGGGGATCATGTCCACCACCTAGACCACAGGGTCCACCTCCAGTGGTGCATCTCGACTTGAGGGCTGCCACGG
Source organism: Miscanthus floridulus (assembly GCF_019320115.1). NCBI lineage: Eukaryota > Viridiplantae > Streptophyta > Magnoliopsida > Poales > Poaceae > Miscanthus > Miscanthus floridulus. Next base: position 113,567,015 of record NC_089582.1, read on the forward strand.
CCAGACAGGCTCAGCAGCTATGATTTGTAGAGTTTGAGGTTTGGTTTCCTCCAAGGAGGGATGAGAGAGCAGCTGAGGGTTTCTACATGCCACTGCAGGAAGATTTCTACAATGCTTATCTCAACAGTGGGGCAGTGTTCAGATCTCAGAGAGTCTGCCGCATAGAGTCTATTGTGGCAGCAGCCGAAGAGCACATTTAGCCTTACTTATCATATCTGCCAGGGTTGACAGATTTGATTGGATGGACTAGAATATATGTACCATCTTGGGTTCGTCAGTTTTATGCTTCACTCTTCATCGATCCACATCACAGATTTATTCACTTTGCTTTCAGAGGCAGAGACTATAGAGTGATGAGTGGGAGGGCCAGAGAGATACTGAGGCTACAGGATCATCCTATCAAGATGCATGAGGTTTGTTATGGACAGCAGGAGCCTCCCAGGCGTCCTCATGGAGGGTTGGTGCCCCCTATAGATTTAGTGTGACATTGCTTCAAGGAGCCTTTTAGTGAGGGGTCGAGCAGGAACCCCAGTGACTTGACTCCTATAGCGAGAGTGCTAGAGGCCATTATCAGGAGGACACTGCTTCCTAGGTTGGGATACAGGGAGGGTCTGACTCGCTTATAGCTCTGGCTTCTCAATCCCTGATGCAGCAGACAGTATTTGATATCTGGGACCTCCTTCTTTCAGAGATGGAGGATACAATAGTTGAGGGATTCAAGGGTCGTAGGTAGCTTCCCTATGCTCACTGGATCACGTTTCTCATCCGCAGAGTAGTGCTTGATAAGCCTCTAGGTATGATGGATGAGTATACAGGTGCCACCACAGAGTTCCCAACTTACAACTTGTCATAGAGGATCAGACACAGCACTCCTCAGGCACCCAGACAGCCTAGCTGTTGTCCCGACATGCCAGAGTCCGCAGCTTAGTAGGATGAGATTATTAGAGGGATTGCAGCCACTGAGGAGGAGGAGCTAGAGGCACAGCAGGAGGTGAGCGAGTATAGTGACAACTCTGACGACGACTACCAGCCTATTCCTCAGATGCCTCCACACAGACATGATGTAGAGGTCGGTAGCTCCAGTTCTGCTCCACCTGCTCCGCAGACAGACCCCGCTCTCATTGCTATTTTTGAGCGGATGCAGCAGACACAGGATAGACAGGCATAGGAGACAGCTGCTACTTTTGCCCAGTTTTAGGCTCGATAGGATGAGTTCTAGAGGCAGCAGCAGGCCATGCAGCAGCAGCAGCAGATGCATCAACAGCAGATACTCTTGCAGCAGCAGCTTATGGGTTTCATGCAGCATGTAGTGACAGCTCTTGGGGCCCCATAGCCATAGCCTTCGCCCCAGCTTGCTTAGCCGGCTACCACTTTGATGACTCTAGTAGTATAGCCCAGTGGGCTCCAGAGTCTGGGACAGCCTCCAGCTCAGTTTGCTTCACCTCTTGTACAGGTGTCCCAATGGTTAGCCTCACCCGTGGTAGCCTCGCAATTCACTCCACTTTAGATGGGCTTCACATCGGAGTAGTCACCATCGTTATTTGTGCCTGACACGTCAGTCTTTAGGAGTCTTGGAGCATCTTTCAGCGAGCTGACTGGCATGCCCACACCACCTCATATGCATGCCACCGGTCCTTCTACAGTAGCTCCAGTCACAGTGACTACTCAGAGGCTCCCCTCGTCTATCGCCTCGTTAGATCCTACGACAGACATACTAGCAGCTTCACAGGCAGCACCAGCCCCAACTCAGACCCAGATCACTTCAGCGACACTTCCTGCCACAGAGGGTCAGTCAGTTCAGAGCTCAGGGTCAGATGATGATGGTGCCCAGTTCCAGCTTGCCCCATGTTCTTCAGCGCCCGGCTTGTCCGCTGTAGCCCCACCAACCAACCCCTAGGTCTTGGTGTTTGACGGCAAAGGGGGAGAGGGTTCGAGTATCTAGACTCAGGGGGAGCTACATTTAGGGGGAGCTAGTTATATAGTATTAGCTTATTATATACATTTGGAGCTTTATTTGTGTGATACACTATTACTTTTGCATTTGTGTGTTTACTTTCACGCATATTATTCTATCTATGTGATAGTGTTATCTATGTGATTGTGATATATGACATATATATGACATGTGTGCTTTCTACTTTGCATTATTTTAATGTCATATCACTTGTGTTATGCTCATTTGCCTTTGCTTCCGCGTTTATACTCCGATGCAAATGAGCTTTGTTAATCGTACTCATGCTTAATTCATATCCTTTGAGTACATTGTGTTGGCTTGGGTCATATAAGCTTGACTAACACTTTTGTTCTTATCGACAAAAGCTTATATGAATCAAGCCCGTCAAAAACCTCACTCTTTCACATACTCGAGGTGGTATTGTCATCAATCACCAAAAAAGGGGAGATTGAAAGCATCTAGGCCCCTAGTTGGGTTTCAGTGATTAATGACAATACAAGATTACTATGACTAATGTGTGTTGTGCAGATGCAATTAAGTTAGGTCATGGTAATAGAGATCAATCGGGCAATCAAAGTTGTCATGCCCCTACGATGGAAATCGTTTCGGTTTTCAAAGGATAGACGACAAGGTTAAGGATGACTAGTTCTAAGTATCGATTGGAGTTGGAGAGACACTTAGAGTAGTTTATGACTTTGTTTTTCCTTTGGCCATACTATTAAGGGGGGTATGGACGGGTAGCTTGACCTAGTTGAGTCTAGTGAGTTAGGTGTGGTGCACACTTGTTAAAACTAGCTCTAGGTAGCTCCTACGAAGCCCTTTGATCCCATGGAGCAAACTTCATTCACAATTGATCGAGAGTTGGAAGTGAATGAAGGGTCAAATACTGACCGGACGCTGGCTCCGGTGCGACCGGACGCTGGCCGTAGGGTCCGGTCAGTTCATTTGACCGAGGAGAACAAGTCTGGTGTGACCGGACGCTGGAACGTCAATGTGACCGGACGCTGAGGCCAGCGTCCGGTCGACTCCAGTAAGTGTCTAGACTTGAGAAAGTGTGACCGGACGCGTCCAGTCAATACTGATCGGACCCTGAGTATCCAGCGTCCGGTCGAGTACAGTAAGCATCCAAGAGCGATCAGACACATCCGGTCATAACTGACCGGACCCTGACAGCGTCCGGTCATCACTTAAAAATTGTTGCGCGGGTTGAACTGACCGGAGTGTCCGGTCAGCATGACCGGAGCATCCGGTCACCCCGTAGAAGCTCACAACGGTTCATTTTTCAGGCTGTCTTATAAATAAAAGCTCCACTCGTGTGTGGAGTCACTTTTGCTTATTTCAGCAGTTAAGAAACATGTTTGTGAGTGCCAAGAAGACCAGGGTCCTAGTGAGGTGTTTGTGATTTGAGAATCCAAGAGTGAAACCTCATTAGTGAATCAAGAGTAGACAAGTGTGCATCCATCTTCTCATTCGGCTTCACGTGGTCAAGTGAGAGTTCATGCTTGTTACTCTTGGTGATCGCCATCACCTAGACGGCTTGGTGGTGATTGGGAACTTGGTGTTCACCCGACGGAGCTTGTGGGTGACCCAACTCAAGTTGTGAGCGGCTTTGGGTGATTCACCGCGACGGAGTGTCGAAGAATCAACCCGTAGAGAGCACTTGATCCTTGCGCGGATCAAGGGGGAGCTACACTCTTGCGCGGGTGCTCCAACGAGGACTAGTGGGGAGTGGCGACTCTCCGATACCTCGGCAAAACATCGCCGCGTTCCTCTCTCCATTTACTTTGAGCATTTACTTTAAGTATTTACTTTGAGCAATTCAATACTTGTCTTTACATTCATAGAATTACTATGCTAGAGTAAGTTTGGAACATAGGTTGCAAGTCTTTTGTGCGTTAATTTGATAGAAACACTTTTCTAGGCACAAGGGGTTAATTGGGCTATCCGTAGGATTTGATTATTGCAAGAAAATTGAGAATTAGCCCAATTCACCCCCCCTCTTGGGCATCTTGATCCTTTCACGGTGTATTCCCGGTCGGAGAAGCGGGTCGGAGTCGGAAGCGAGCGTCGTCCCCTCCTTGGCCAGGCCTTCTGATCAGAGAAGCGGGTCGGAGTCGAAAGCGAGCGTCGTCCCCTCCTTGGCCAGGCCTTCTGATCGGAGAAGCGGGTCGGAGTCGGAAGCGAGCGTCGTCCCCTCCTTGGCCAGGCCTTCTGATCAGAGAAGCGGGTCGGAGTCGAAAGCGAGCGTCGTCCCCTCCTTGGCCAGGCCTCCCGGTCGGAGAAGCGGGTCGGAGTCGGAAGCGAGCGTCGAGTCAAAGTCGGAAGCGAGCGTCGTCCCCTCCTTGGCCAGGCCTTCCGGTCGGAGAAGCGGGTCAGAGTCGGAAGCGAGCGTCGTCCCCTCCTTGGCCAGGCCTTCCGGTCGGAGAAGCGGATCGAAGTCGGAAGCGAGCGCCGTCCCCTCCTTGGTCAGGCCTTCCGGTCGGAGACTAGATCGCTCTTCCGGCCTGTCGTTAGGTATTTTGGCCGGCCCAGGAGTTACGCGTCATGTGTAATGTCGTCTGTTGGGCCGAGCTTTTTACTGGAAAGCGGGCCCATTAGGGACCCTGGGTTTATGAACCCGACAGCAAGACATCACTCTATGTGAGGCAGAGATAGTAGATGCTATAATACTTTCATGAAAAACCGGGTCAAGATTTGAGAAGTTTGACTTAGGCAAAGCTAAATTGAACCATACTGTACTAATTTTGTGCAGGAGTATAAATGAGTATCTTTGGGACAGAGATAATATCAAGTAAAAGCGACAAGTTCACTCCAATAATACTATATATATTATTGGACCAATTCGGTGAGCTTTATCTCAGGAACAAAATAGGTAGAATTAAGTAATTAACTACAGGATTTCAGTAAACTATGCTTATGCAAGTTTGTCCCCCGAGGAAATGCATAAGCAAATATCAATTTTCTCTATTGACACGTTTTTTTTAAGAATTTAATTTGCAGAGTGGCCAAGTACGTATCACATTCAAGCGTCAAGGGAAGCCACTAAATAGTGTAGAACCATATATTGGATTGATTATGTGACAACGACAACTCAACAGTATATATAATTATATTTTTATAAATTTTAGAATTAGAATATACCCATTACAGAAACGTCAAGGGAGTACTTCGTATAATACAGTATACTATATTGGACTAATCCAGTTAATTTTGAAGAAAAAAACTCGCGGCAAACTCTCTGTAGTGTTGGACCCGCCATTGCAGGGTGTGAACCTTCACTGGAACACCCACTTTAACATTCGATAAATACCTCCCAAATAAAATATTCAAACGATCTAATATAGCTGAAACATTGTACATATGGATTCCTTAGTAGTTAGTGCTGTCATTGAAGGCTATCCAATTATTTAGCCGACATGCGACATTAGATTTATACGGACTGCCATCTAATAAACCTGTTTTTTCTTCCTTTGATTGAAGAAGAGAATTGACCGAATAAACAACGAGCTCTCATCAAGTTATGATAATGCAAGGTTGGTTGTTGTCCAAAGGAGATGCTTATGGAAGTTTCAGTTTACTTTTTTATGCTGCAAGTTGTTGTTGTTTTTTCATTTCATTTGCTGGTAGTAGTTGTGTCCAAGTACGTGGCACGTCGAAGCATCAAGGCAGGTCATTCTTGCAAGAAAGGGCATCGCTATTTTTTCCAAGTCTTCGAGGCACTGTTGGCCAGTACTAGCGCACTCACGTACACGGCCTTCTCATGAGCTGTGCGCCTTGCAGCCGTCAGTTTTCCACAGCCAGTCCACTCGCCGAGAGAGGACAGGACGGAGGCTAGCTGCAAATGTGTGTACCTGTACCATGCCATCAAATGGCTATCGCCAGGGAGCAGAAAAAGGACCGGGGCCGAGCACGACGACACGAAACCTACTTGCAGGAACCCAGCGCTGAATACGCCGTGTTTTTTTTAAGATACACGTAGAAATCATGCACGGGAAATGAGAATATGGGAGACAGCACAGCCTGATCCTGATGCCGACAGTACAAGACTTTGGTGTAGCCTTGCATTACTATACTACTCCGTTGTATACGACAACACTTCTCTGTTCAGTATTTTCGAGGGGTTTTTTTTCTCTCTGTCTAGACAATGCAGTGATAGAGATGAGAAAAATTGCCGTGTATGTGCTTGCGTCTGCATCCGAATATGCAGGCGGCGTTTTTTTCGCAGTCCAGGCCTGAGTGTTCAATTGCCTCTTCTGGATGAAGTGTGCAGAGCTATGGCTGGCGCTACCATTCTCGCCGCACTACGCCTGAACAGAGCAGCGGCGTTTTGTGAAAACCGGGCATGATTCGGTTGCGGCGTGGATGGATCACGGATGGGAGCACGGCGGAGTACCACGAATTGAGATCCAGCAGGAACCGAGGAAAAAAGCGATGGATAACCTACCGAAATTGGGGGAGACAACGACGTTCCCCCGCTTGTTTCTAAACGACGGCCAGGGCAACAGGCAACGCCGATTTACGAGACTTACCCAAGTAAATGAGCTGTGATCGTGAGTTGTGTGAAAGGGAAATGTGTTGCCTACCCGTGGTTAAAAATATCAAATTGGCGTGCCCATTTCTGATTTATCCAACAATTTCAGATCAGTCTTCATATTTTCTTATAACATCTGCAAAAATTACCAGGACATGCTATGTCTCATGGCGTGAACTGTGAACGGAGTTGATCAGTCTGGGCTAAAGAACACTTCACTATGATGAACTCATGGCAAAAAACTCAGTTACAACAACAAAATGATGGCACAGAAACATTTGCATCAAGCTGAGTAGAAATATCTCATACTTGTACTTTCGTCATAAGATAAAAATGCAACAAACAGTAACACTGTATCGTTCCAATACCAGCCAGCGCTCTTACATATTAGTAGAACTTTAGAAGATGGTGCATGTAATATTTGCACCATATCTAGTACACAATCTACTTTAATTTTGCGAGATCGATCACATGATCTCTATGGGTAGAATCGAGTTGCCATACATCCAGCATATCATGGAACGAATCAGTTCCAGGCCTAAACTCTAATGATGGTCAGCTTAGGAGAGCTTTGCTTGCCACAGGTCTTCTTCGTACCACCAATATACAAAAATATCAACCTTGGAGATCACCAGGGACTAGAACTCAATCTTTGCCTGATCAGCTTGTAACTGACCTGCATCAGATACAACATATGATGGGTATATTAGTCAAATGGTAATCTCCAAAGTGTGCAGTTCAATTGATCGCCCATCATTTAGGCATAAGTCGCATACCATCAAAGTTCGGTATTAAAAGCCCATCCTCCTGTCTTTGCTCACTACCGGTAGGCAAAGCATTCTGTAGGCCATCCTCCCAGAAGTCCCTTTGCTGAGAAATAAAATCAGGGACAACAGTATTATTGATAAGATTCATATTAACTGCCATTAATTATATAGATTGCTGATTTCTCAGGCAACATTCACCTGCTTTTGAAAAGCAAACTGTGGGTTGGCCGTGTGGGGTAGAGCCGTGTCTAACAGAGTTAGAGAGCAGTGATCCTCCATAGCACCCGAACCAAAGTTGTGGAAAAGATCCGCTTGGTCACAAAATGGAAAAGCTGCACCGGCACTTTCCAATGGAAAGACCGAATTTGCTGAAGGGCCACATGGTTGGTACATCTGAATTAACCAGAAAAAATAGCGTGTCAAGAGCAGATTGTTCTATAGATATAGAGCATCAGAAATGATGTTGTTCAAGCTTACATCTTTGTGTAGGAGTGTCGACAGGTTGCTGAAATCAAGTTGCGGGTTCACAGTGGCAAGCTTCATGGACAGGAACTGAAAGTGTAATAAACAGCAAAATTGATTAGAATTTCGAGCTATGACCGTGTTATGTAACCAAATGTAGTGGAATCCTCACCTCAACTTGCTGCTGCAGCGACTGCACATAGTTTATGATATCATCGATCATGAGTGCCTTGCCAACCACCTACAATAGGGAATCACCTCAAATTAGCCCAATTACAGACACCAATTGACACTTTAGACACAACAATTCACTGTCCAAGAACTGTATGATCATACCTTGTTGCATCCTGGCACTAGGTCCTGTAGAAACTTCATCCTCTGGCTAATCTTCTCTCTTCTAACCTATCAAGACACCAATAACAAAGTGTGATTGTGAATTCAAACCCAAAGAACAAAATTCCGTTTGCAATTCAGCCCAAACGGTAGGAACCAAGTGGAACTACAGTGTCTTACCCTCTCCGCAAGGCTGTGGCTGTCAGTCGCCTGACCTCGCCGCGCCCGGACATGGACGTAGTCTTTGGGCGGATCGACTGCCGGCTTCGGGCTCTTCCCCTTACCCTTCTTCTGCCCTTTGACTTCAACCGATGCATCGATCGCCGCCGCCTCCTCTACCTCGGGCTTCACCGGACTGTCGCTAGCGCCCACTCTGCACCTCTTCCCGTCAGGAACCTTGGCCTCCGCAGCCTGCAAACCAATATTCAGAACGACACCAGCACCATCAAGAACCAGCAAGCTAAATTCAAAGCACTCGGTAGCGGAAGAATCCAGTGCGCGCTGGTCGTTTCCGCACCTTGCCCAAGCAGGCCTCCTTGCCGCCGGCGGACCCCGTGGGCGGCGCCTTGCGCTTCCTGGCATTGCCGCCGTCACTGGCGCGCACCCACGCCGGGTCGGACACCGAGGACCCCTCCGGGGACCCGCCGCCGCCGCTGCCACAGGCCCCCGCGGCGACCCCGGGCACCCCGAAGAGGCCGGCGCCGCCGCAGAGCGTGTCGAGGAACCCGGTGTCCAGCGCGGCGAAGTCGAGCGCCGGGGCGGATGAGCCCATGAGCAAGCTGGCAACGTAGTCGCTGTCCATTGAATGAAAGAAAGGGCGCTGCCGCAGGAATTGCGCAGGAAGCAAAGTGGGGTGAGGAAGTCTTGGGTCGTCTCGTCTCCTCCGAGCTCGAGTCCGCGGTGGATTTGGGGGAAAGCGAAGCGAGCGAGGCCGCGGAGCCGGTAGGTGGGGGATTGCTTTATAGAGCGGTTGTTGCCGCTGCGGTTGGGTTTGTGCGCCGCGCGCCGCGTCCGTCGCGTAGCTCGGCGCGGTGGGATGCTTGCGGCGGTGGGTTACCAACGGGTTCTATTGCGGCGGCGCTAGTGGAGGAGAGGGGAGAAACGGCGGTCAAAACGGGACGGGGCGGGTGGAGGTGTGGCCGCCGCGCCGGCAGGCCGAGGAAATAACGGTCTCTGGCAGCTCACCATTGGGGCAGTGCTCCAGTATTTCTGGCTCCGAAGGAAAGACGTTTCTGCCCCTGCGCTAACGCATCACGGAAGGTGCCCTCCAGCGTGTTGACAGCCTACACTGGACCGTGAAAGAATTCTAAAAACTAGCAGGGAACCCCGCGCTTTGCGCGGGCAATAGTGGAGAAGAAAGATTTGTATTGAGGCGTAAAAAAAACAGGGTGTTACTGTTCCTTAATGGGCTAAACACTGTTCATAATACCCTGTTACTGTTTATTTAAAAAAACGTTAGTGCTTATCTTCGAACCCGGTACTGTTTATAAAAACCCGTTAGCCGGTAACAGTGGTTGGTGAGAGAGATCGGAGATCTGAGATTGCACGCTCTTTATACTATAGTATAGATATGCCGTCTTTTAGGGTGAGTAGTTTTGTAGTACTTCCCTCCATTTGTGTTTACTTCTCAGTAATTTTTTACGGTAGCAAATTTGACTATCTGTTTTTTTTTAAAAAAAAATCTTAGATACTTCAACGTATATAACACTAATGAAGTATGTTCAATAAAGAATCATATATATGAAAACTTGATGTATCTAAAAATCTTTTACAGAAAAAAAAATGTATAGTCAAAATTACTACAGTAAAAATTCGGTGACAAGTAAACGAAAACGGAGGTAGTACTACTGGACTAGGATCCAAATTTCTAGAACCTCTATTTGACTGGCTAGTACTCGCTCTATTCCAAAACTTTTTTTTTATCATGCATTTACTATGTATCTAGATATGTTATTATATCTACCCACATAGCAAAATTATGTAAAAAAAATCAAAACGACTTATAATTTAGAACGGATGGAGTACTATTTATTAGTTCAAGCTAAATTGCTCCATCCATAAAAAAAGTAATTCTTATGTTTTTAAGAGTCAAATAACTTAAGCTTAACTAAATCTATAAAATAATTAGTAATATTTATGATACTAAATAAATATCAATAAATTATTATAAAAATATTTTTTATATCAAACCTATTTCAAGATATACATATTGATATTATTTTCTCTAAATTTAGCCAAGCTTAAGAAGGTTTGACTTAATTTGAATCTAGAATTGCATTAGTTAATTAAAGTTTAGTTTGGGTCGTGTTTGAATCGTCAACTAAGGATTTGTTTAGTGTGGCTCCCGCACGGCTCCGATTCTGGCTCCGGCAATAGAGCCGCACCAAATGGTGCTGGCAGAAGGAGGGCTTTCGAAATGAAATGGCTAAGGATGAGCCATTTTCTTGTACGACAGACAAAGCCACGATTTTTGGTCTTGGCAAAAGGGCTCCGACACGTGAGGACAAACAACCCCTGAAAGTCTCATGAGGTGGGTTTACCCAACTAATGGACTTGTTAGTTGGAGGGCTAGACAAATAGTGGACCTAATAATCTGAATATTTGGATAGATTACGACTAAATTGTAGCCACTCATTATTAGTTCAAGCCATCTAACCAAACATTTATTACTCATAGTTAGTGCAAATTCAAGTTGGATAATATAAAAGTTCTGCAAGAATGTTAAGCCCTCATGCCATCGTGTGGCTTATTGGTGCATGTTTGTCACCTCAAGCTAATCAAACTCAATACCCCATTTGGTAAAAAAAGGGCTATTGCGTTCTTGCCCCTATTTTGAATCACAATTGTGATTTTACCTCTATTTTCTTTCACTTTGTGTTTTTACCCCTGCTTTTCCAAAACGAAGGTTTAGTTTACCCCTACTCCGTGAACAACAGGTAACGGTGTTAAAAAAGTTGAAAGATGATAAGTTTGCCCTTCCGAATATTACGTTTTTGCCCCTATTTTAAACCCCAATTATGATTTTACCTTAACTTTCTTCCACTTTGTGTTTTTACCCCTACCTTTCCAAAACGAAGGCCCCGTTTACCCTAATTTTTAACTTAGTTATCTACATCCGGATCAAAGCAATTAAAATTAACAAAAGCCCTGTGAAAAGACAAACTTACCCCTTATCTCTCGGTCATCTCTCTCAGGGTCGTCCCTCTCAATGCTAGTAGGCAGCGAGTGGCTGGGTGCGGCGGTAGTGGCAGCGGAAGGGCAGCGTCGGGCGGGCGCGGCGAGCGGGCACGTGCGGCCAGGCGGAGGAAGCGGCGCGGGCGCGCGCGGCTTAGCCTGACGTGGGCGCACAGCCAGGCACGCGGCTCTACTTGGCGCGGGCGCGCACAGCCAGGCATGCGGCTCTACTTGGCGCGGGCGCGCACGGCTCGTGAAAGCAGCCGACCATGGAGTCGAAGACCTGCCTCTCTCTCTCAACTCTAGCGGATGGCTAGGTGTGGCGCTCGTGGAAGGAATCGTGAGTCCGTGCTCCCTTCCACGATCGCCGCACCCAGCCATCCGCTAGAGTTGAGAGAGAGAGACGGGTCTTCGGCTCCATGGTCAGCTGCTTTCACGAGACGCACGCCATCGCGCCAAGCAGAGCCGCGTGCTTGGCTGCGTGCGCCCGCGCCAAGCAGAGCCGCGTGCCTGGCTGCGCGCCCATGTTAGGCTAAGCCACGCGCACCCACGTCGGTTCCTTCGTCTGGCCGCACACGCCCGCTTGCCGTGCCCGCCCGACGGCCCAAGGCTGCCCTTCCGCCGCCATCTCCGCCGCACCCAGCTGCCCGCTGCCTGCTAGCGTTGAGAGGGACGACCCTGAGAGACAACCGAGAGATAAGAGGTAAGTTTGTCTTTTCACAGGACTTTTGTTAATTTTTAATTGCTTTGATTCGGATGTAGATAACTGAGTTAAGAATTGGGGTAAACGGAGCCTTCATTTTAGAAAAGTGGGGGTAAAAACACAAAGTGGAAGAAAGTGGGGGTAAAATCACAATTGGGGTTTGAAATAGAGGCAAAAACGCAATATTCAGAAGGGCGAACTTGTCATCTTTCAACTTTTCTAACACCGTTACCTGCTGTTCACGGAGTAGGGGTGAACTGAACCTTCATTTTGGAAAAGCAGGGGTAAAAACACAAAGTGGAAGAAAATGGGGGTAAAATCACAATTGGGATTCAAAATAGGGGCAAGAACGTAATAGCCCCCAAAAAATATATAAGTCTTCAAACCATCAAGCTCTGAGACCACAGAGTGGCTTACTATTACTGATGCATTTTTGTCACCTTAACCTAATTGACCTCAATACCATATTCCATTAAAAATATAAGTTCTTTTAAAAAAACCAGTGTCTGTAAGCTGTCATCTCAACTGAAGTTTTATATAAAAGACACTATTTTATTTAAGAAGGAATACACATTATAATAATGTTGTTTCAAGATGAGTATTGTCGGTGTTTTGGATCACCGGATAGTAAATTTTTAGTTTGCGTGTCTGGCCCGAATGGTGTACTCGGAGGACACAGGGATTATACTGGTTCGGGCAGAACGTCCCTATGTCCAGTCTGCTGCCGCTCGTGTTAGTGGCACTGTCTGTAGTACGGGTTACAAATGGGCGAGAGAGGGAGCGGATCCCAGGTCTCTAGTGAAAGGATTGAAAAGTGCTGAGAATTTTTTTAGCTGCTCAGCCATGTGCTCGTGCCTATCCCCTCGTTGTGTTCCCCTTTTATAAAAGAAGGGGGAGATGCAGGTTGCATCAGAAAAAGAGAAGAGAGAGAGAAAGAGGGAGAGGGAGAGAATTGAGGAGAAGAAGCCCTCTGGGACCACCACGTCCTTCTCCTTCATGCGGGTCCCGCCAACATTGTAGATGGTGATGGGGACGGCTCCACGTTGGGCTCCTGTTCACCACTAGTGCTATGCATCAACGTCATCAGCTGGTCGTGGCGTTCCATCCTATCCCGACAAACGGCGTGGTGAACCGACGTGCCTGTCAGCGGTCGTACGGGGATTAGGCAGCACAGCGCCCGCACACCCATCACTATTGGTGATGCGAACCCCCGAGCGTGGCCTATCATGGCCACATGTCATGTTAAGGCATGCCCATGCCCCTTTTGATGTCAGAGGCTTGACCCAAGCCCACACGCTTGGACTCGTATTGGTTGGGGTGGTACGGACCCCGCCGGGCAAGGCGGAGCCCGCGTCCAAGGGGTCGAGCAAGACGGAGCCCATGCCCGAGGGGTCGGGTGAGATGGAGCATGTGCCCTTAGGGTCGGGCGAGATGGCTCCCGTACCCTCGGGGTTCGGCGACACGCGACCCGTGCCAAAGGGGTCTGGCGAGGCGAAAATTGTCCCTTCGGTGTTGATCAACACTGAAATACGTCCTTGATTATCTAGGCGAGTTGTCATCCGTGGTTCTCAGATCCCTTCTTTGGGTATCCCTAATACTGATACCTGATAGTAGCCCCCGAGCCTGTGGAGTAGGATACTCCTTCGTAGTTTTTTTGGATGGAGGGATTTTGAGGACTTGGATGGATGGAGGGACTTCCAGTATGCCAGAACTACCCCAAAATAACACGCTTTCGGAGGTGCTCGTCTTCCACTAGACACTAAGCACCCGAAAGTTAGCTACATCGAACAGTTCCGTCGAGCACACCCTATGGGAGAACTCGAATCAATCCACGTTTGACCTCTAGAATCCAATAATGCGTATGAGTTTACAATACTTAGTCCATTTCATACAACACGAGTTTTTAGAAATTATTTATTACAATACTAGAGTTTAGAGTGCGATAATTAAACAGCGAAATTGAAATAAACATCAAACAGAAATGATACAAGGATCCATCTATGCCCACCAAAAGAATCCTCCACACAAGAGCTACTTCTCAAGCTGCATCTACAACAGGGGGTAAAATAAACCCTGAGTACACAATATACTCGCAAGACTTATCCGACTAGAGGGAATAGTTTCCCGACTCTCAAGGATATGAGAGACAATATGGGTTTGTTGTTTTCTTTTTGTTTGCGAAAAGCATTACTAGAAGTACGTTCTTAAAATCAAATTTAATTAGCAGTCATGATTACTTCATTAGCTAACCATTCTAGGTAAGCACCTGTTCTACTTTCAAGCAAGGGTTGAGCAATCAGAACCAATTTATCATCTTCCATATTCTAGTTCTTACTACGGTGCTGGACCATAGCCAAGTCATACCGTCTCACGGAAATAGGGATTCATAAACCAATGTATCCCAGCTGGGTACCCTGAAACACACGCCCTGTTTGTACCCTAGGCACAAACAAGACCAACCCATTCCACTCCTATCACGGGGTTCAAGTCCCCGTCCAAACTTGGACTCCAAGCCCCCACACTTGAGACCTGGTCTTAGTATGGTGCTTAGACTTCCACCGTTCCTCGCCTCCAATTAGTTGGTCCAGAAAGAGCCAGAATCCACGACGAGCGCAACGAGCCTTCTTGCTCCTATAAGCAAATATGTGCTTAGGATAATAAGTCTCTTACCTGACTACCATCCACAATAACGAACGGTCCTCAATCAACACGGACAGCGAACACAGCATAACCAAGCCATGCCTAGTGTCATGGGACATAACTCATCACACCTACCAATACCTATACCATATCCCTGCCCGGTCTCTATTTTCCTTTCATTATTTTTGTCATGAGAGTAGTTATGATAATCACCTATTATGAGTAACGGCAGGTTACTCACGCTACCTAAAACCTAAGCATAGCAGCTACTCGAACCTTCACTAGTAAGACTCATAGGACAGATATATCTATACATGTGTTTTTCATAAAATTCCTATAACATAAATGCACATCACATATATATATATATATATTTAGTTATTATCAAAAATAAGAGTTTTGCATTGGGGCTTGCCTTGGGCAGGCGCGGTGTCAGCTGAATCAGTCGTTGGTGGCTCCAAGACCTCCTCCTATATGAGAATCTCCTCCTCATACTCCTCGATGATCTCGTCGAACTCATGATCATCGGTGGTCACTATCTCCACCAACTCGTTCTCTACATGCATGCAATGATGATGCAACACTTAGCATTTAGGCAACAACAACTCTTAAAATAAGGATATGCATACTAGGCTACTAAGCTAGCTCTAATGACTAAGGTACTAAGCTAACTATCATCTTCATCAAGCAAAGTGTTGGGTTCAACTAACAAACACTTAGCTTTACAAATTAAGAATATATCTTTATTTCTACTAATGATTTAATGTATATTGAAACAAAGAGCATTTAACTACCCTAATGCTTAGTCTATTCTAAGGCTACAAAAATTTTAGTGAGCACATAATAATACAATGAAGCTACCATAAAAATTTCAGGACTAAAGCTGTCACCAATTTACCACAAAAATTCCTACAATAATTAACTTAATATTATGAAGCACTTTCAAATGATTTAATAGCTCCTAGTGTCAACACATATAAACATGAACTAAATACACCAACTGATATATCATAATTTTAGAAACCTAACAAAATTTCTTTCATAATTTTTGGGCATCTACAAGATTTTATATTAATTAAATAAAACTGGCTCTTGAATAAAAATATAAAGCTGTTTCTAATTCTTTAGGAAAAAGAGAAACCGAACTGGCCCAGCGTGGCCCACGCGAGGCCGGCCCACGGCGGGGGGAGTCCCGCACGCATTGGCGCTTTTATAAAAGAGGCCTCGTGCTTCTCCCAAATCACAACTAAGTACTAATACTATTTTCCCCTATCTCAGACCTTCTCACTTAACCCCCCTTCCTTTCTCTAATTCACCCACATGAACCCCTAATGGCTCAGTGCACGACGGCGCAACGGACGGCGACACAGCATGGTCGCACCGACCACCTGGGACATGTGCCGGCCCACCTATCGGGTTGGTCACCATCCCTGACCCAAGCGGCAACACGGGGTAGTGGGACTCGCTGGAGCCATCTACGGCGGCGCACGGCCGTCCACGATGGTGGCACAGCTGCCCCGACTAACCAGAGCATCTAAGAACCTAACTGTCTAGCGAGGGAGCATTAGTAGACTACCGTGGACCTAGCTGAGGTCACGGTTGGGGTGGAGGATGGCAGAGGAGTTGTGGCCAAGTGCGGCCGAGTCGTGCGGCGGTGCACCGTGGTGGCGCAGTCATGTCAGTGGCGACGGGGAGGCGGTAGCGGTTCCACTGGTGTGCGCAAGGTGGAGAGGGAGGCAAGGTGAAGCTAGTGGTGCAGGTGAATTTCTTGGGAGGGATGGAAGGAGGGCTGCCCTCATCCATGGTTAGACACGGCCTTATCAGCACAGCGGTGGAAAACACAAAATTGGAGCTTGGCAGTGCCTTCTTCATGGCTGGGTGGGGTTAGGCAGCGAGAGAACTTGATGGTGAAGCCACAAACATGCTGAATTAAATGGAAGTGATCACTTGGTGGCCAATTTGATGGCACAGCTCGACGACGGCAGCAGAGGGAGAGGGAGAGACGAGACGGCAAGTGGGCTCATTTTGGTCTCGCCTTGGCGGGATGTGGCCGGTGTGATCTAGGTGTTATGCACGTGGACGCAATCGGACAGGCATGTGCGTCCATCGATCGGCATGGCCCATGCGAGCATAGTGCCATTAATGGCAAGGCGACGACGATCTTGGCCACATGCGCATGGCATCTAATTGGGCCAACAGCGGGCTATAGGCACAAGGGACAGGCGCAGATATGACGGTGATGCGATGACATCGACAACGGATGCATCATGACATGAGGCAGGTCGGCAGTGCAGCAGCATGGCGAGGCAGGCTGCAGCACCGCCTGGCCATGCGAGCAGCAGTAGGTGGGGCAGGGTGGTCGCCGGGCACAGTGGCCAGTGGCTGGCTAGGCCAGCGGCCAGCAGCAGGCGCTACCGCCAAGGGTGGCCAAGCTATGGCCAAGCCATGCCCAGACCAAGCGTGGCCTTGGCCGGCCAGTGTGTAGCCACGCGTGGTGACCACGGGCCCAGGCCTGACGGCCTGAGCCTGAGTGCGTGTATGAATTTTAAAGTGTCGATAGCAACCAAACTATTGAGGTTGACACTAAACCACCTTCACTATGCTAAAGAGGGTCTATTAGGCTACCAATCCGAGCTAAAAACGACACCACCTCTTAACTCAATTTCACAAAATAAATCCCCAAACATGGCATTGTCTTGCTGTTAATAAACTTAAAGAATCTTCTAAGTCTTTAAGCTAGTTTTGATTTCAAGTTCCATTTCTAAGCTATTGGAAACACTAACTAGCAATGTTATCTTTCTATAGCAAAGGTTGCATTGCCATCTACAAAGTTTGTACTTCAAGCTTTATTTAGGTGTGGCACACATGTTCTATAATATTTTTGCTCAATAAAAATTAGTTTTTAACTCTACTTGATATACATGAGCTATTGAATCAACTTTCATTTAGCATTTTTATTAGTCATTTTAGGTTATAAGAAATTTATCTACATACTTTATCACATAAACATGATGCTCATGACATGGTTCAGTAGTTTGTTAGGGTGTTACATTCAGTCCATATAGTTCTTAGATCCGTTCGTCCGGTCCCAAGGGCTCGTTGCCTTTCTTCGAGGAAAAACCATGGACAGCGCGCTGGCTAGGACTCGAACATGGGTTGGGATGCCCCTAGCGCTCATGTGCTTGGGTATTGTCTGCTAGGGGGCCCATCCTTTTCCACCCCTCACTCTAAAGGTGCCCTAGAGCGGTTGTGAACCCAGTGGGCCAACCTTAAACTCATGGGCCATAATGGGCCATGGGAGCGTTTTCATCCCCGTATCCCTTCCTTACCTATGTTAGTTCTCGGTCTTCTTCGCTTTCCATGGAGTCATGGTACCACTCTGATGTCACCTACGCACGCATGGAGGGCCTCGTCAAGAGTAGTCTTCTTCGCGGGAGGACCAACATGATGGAGTGGCTGGTTCCCAGCCATGCGAAGGTGTCGATGCCACTTGACGGTTACATCATCTCCTTCATGCCCTTCCACGAGCGTGGGCTCATGATCCCCCTCATCCATTCTTCTAGGGGTGGCTGCACCACTACTAGATCGAGTTGCAGCACCTCAACCCCAATGGGATCTAGCACGTCGTGGCCTTCATCGTGATGTGCAAGGGATACCTAAGGATCGAGCCGCACTTCAAGTTGTGGAGGTACTTCTTTGCCATCTACCTGCACAGGAAGAACAATAGGGGCAGGGAGATCCTGGTGCCAATGGGATGCATGGGCATCCACCTCCGGTGATAGCGGGCGCCTAAGTACATGCCCTGCTAGCTATCTTGATCTAATAAAGGGTGGCACACGCAGTGGATCTACTTGAAGAATGACCTCGCCGCCCCCTTGCCGGACTTCACCGGGCGCTTGATCAAAGATGCAGCGCAGACGTGGCCATGGGGGCCACCTGACAAGGAAAAGAAGAGGATGCGCGATGGAAGGATCAAGATGCCCAAGAGGGGGGTGAATTGGGCTAATTCTAAATTTTCTTGCAATAATCAAATCCTACGGTTAGCCCAATTAACCCCTTGTGCCTAGAAAAGTGTTTCTATTAATCTAACGCACAACGGACTTGCAACATATGTTCCGAACTTACTCTAGCATGACAATTCTATGAATGTAAGAACAAGTATTGAATTGCTCAAAGTAAATGCTCAAAGTAAATAGAGAGAGAGGAACGTGGCGAAGTTTTGCTGAGGTATCGGAGAGTTGCCACTCCCCACTAGTCCTCGTTGGAGCACCCGCGCAAGGGTGTAGCTCCCCCTTGATCCATGCAAGGATCAAGTGCTCTCTACGGGTTGATTCTTTGACACTCCGTTGCGGCGAATCACCCAAAGCCGCTCACAACTTGAGTTGGGTCACCCACAAGCTCTGTCGGGTGATCACCAAGCTCCCAATCACCACCAAGCCATCGAGGTGATGGCGATCACCAAGAGTAACAAGCACGAACTCTCACTTGACCACACAAAGCCTAATGAGAAGATGGATGCACACTTTGCTACTCTTGATTCACTAATGAGGCTACTCTCTTGGATTCTCAAATCTCAATCACCTCACTAGGACCTTGCTCTTCTTGGCACTCACAAATGTGTTTCTCAGTTGTTGGAATGAACAAAAGTGACTCCACACACGAGTGGAGCTTCTATTTATAAGGCAGCCTGAAAAACGAATCGTTATGAGTTTCTACGGGGTGACCAGACGCTCCGGTCATGTTGACCGGACTCTCCGGTCAGTTCAACCTGCAAACCAGTGATAGAGTGTTGACCGGATGCTGGCAGGGTCCGATCACCATTGACTAGACGTGTCTGGTCATATTAAACCCTCACTAGATGCTTACTGTACTCGACCGGACGCTGAACCCCTAGGGTCCGGTTAGCACTGACCAGACGTGTCCGGTCGCAGATTCTCTTCTCTAGAACCTTACTAGAGTCGACTGGACCCTGCCTCTCAGCGTCTGGTCACTTGACCACTCCAGCGTCCGGTCGCACCGAACGCAATCTGCTTGATCAAATGAACTGACCAAACCCTGCGGCCAGTGTCCGGTCACACCGGAGCCAGCGTCCGGTCAGCATTTGACCCTCCATTCACTTCCAACTCTCGATCATATGTGAATAAAGTTTGCTCCAAAGGATCTTAGGCATTCGTAGGAGCTACCTAGAGCTAGTTTTAATAGGTGTGCACTAGACCTAACTCACTAGACTCATCTAGGTCAAGCTACTCGTCCATACCCCCCTTAATAGTATGGCCAAAGGAAAAACAAAGTCCTAAACTACTAAGTGTCTCTCCAACTCCAATCGACACTTAGAACTAGTTATCCTTAACCTTGTCGTCCATCCTTTAAAAACCAAAACGATTTCCATCGTAGGGGCATGACCACCTCGATTGCTGAATCGATCTCCATTACCATGACCTAACTTAATTGCTTCTGCAAAACACACGTTAGTCATAGTAGTCTTATATTGTCATTAATCACCGAAATCCAACTAGGGGCCTAGATGCTTTCAATCTCCCCCTTTTTGGTGATTGATGACAATACCACCTCGAGTATGAGAAAGAGTGAGGTTTTTGACAGGCTTGGTTCATATAAGCTTTTGTCAATAAGAACAAAAGAGTTAGGCAAGCTTATATGACCCAAGCCAACACAATGTACTCAAAGGATATGAATTAAGCAAGAGTACAAGTAGTAAAGCTTATTTGCATCAGAGTATAAACACGGAAGCAAAGGCAAATGAGCATAACACAAGTGATATGACATATAAATAATGTAAAGTAGAGAGCACGCATGTGAAATATCACAATCACGTAGATATCACTATCACATAGATATAATAGTATGCATGAAGGTAAACACACGAATGCATAAACGTAATAGTGTATCACACAAATAAAACTCCAAATGTATATAATAGACTAATAGCTAATTAGGCTCCCCCTAAACGTCGCTCTCCCTGAGTCTACATACATGAATCCTCTCCCCCTTTGGCGTCAAACACCAAAACCTAAGGATCGGTCGGTGGAGCTGCAGCAGATGAGCCGGGCGCTGAGGTATGAGGGGCAAGTTGCAACTGGGCGCCATCATCATCTGACCCTGAGCTTTGTACTGACTGACCCTCTGTGGCAGGAAGTGTCACCGAAGTGGTCTGGGTCTGAGCTAGGGCAAGTGATGCCTGTGAAGCTGCTAGAATATCTGTCGTAGGATCAGAAGATGCGATAGAAGACGGGAGCCTCTGAGTAGTCATGATGACCGGAGCTGCTATAGAAGGATCGGCGGTATGCATATGAGGCGGTGTAGGCATGCCTGTCAACTCGCTGAAGGATGCTCCAAGACTCCTGGAGACTGATGTGTCAGGCACAAATAGCGAGGAAGACTGATCTGGTGAGAATCCCGTATGATATGGTGTGAACTGTGGGGCGGCCACTGGTAAGGACAACCACTGGGACACCTAAACTGTGGGTGAAGCAAACGGAGCTAGAGGCTGTCCCTGACTCTGAAGCCCACTAGACTGTACTGCTGGAGTCATCATGGTAGTGGCAGGCTGAGCAAGCTGGGGCGAAAACTGTGGCTATGGGGGCCCAAGTGTTGTTACTACATGCTGCATAAATCCCATGAGCTACTGCTGCATGAGTAACTGCTGCTGATGTATCTGCTGCTGCTACTGCTGAAGGAGCTGCTGCTGCCGCTGGAACTCATCCCGACGAGCCTAAAACTGGGCAAAGTTGGTAGCTGTCTCCTGAGCCTATCGTGCCTGATCCTGCTACATCCGCTTAAGAATAGCAATCAAGGCAGGGTCCATCTACGGTGTAGGTGGAGCTGAGCTGGAACTGCCGGCCTTTGCATCATGTCTGCGTGGAGGCATATGAGGAATAGGCAGATAGTCGTCATCTGAGCTGTCACTAGACTCTATCACCTCCTGCTGTGCCTCAAGCTGCTCCTCCTCAGTAGCGGCTATGCCTCTGATAATCTCGTTCTGCTGAGCTGCTGACTCTGGAACATTTGGACGATGGCTAGGCTGAGTGGGTGCCTGTGGTGTGCTATGCCTGATCCTCTGTGCCATGTTATAAGCTAGAAACTATGTGGTGGCACCTCTATACTTGGCAACCATATCTGGGGTCCTAATCTGCATAGACTTGAGCATCAGGAATGTGATCCAATGTGCATATGGAAGCTGCCTACGATCTTTGAAGCCCTCAGCTATAGTATCTATAACAGAACCGACCAATTATACGAAATTAAGTAAGAAAATCATCCACCAGAGCAGACGATTGAACAAACTTAAGCCCGTATAACCCGGTAGTCCGTGAAATCATGAAGGATTTCAAACCAACTCGTGTCCCAGCCATGATCGTAATAAGTTTAGCGGTCACCATCACATATTACATAAAAGTTCACAATCTCAAATACATCAGAGTTTCAACATAGTTATTACAAACCAGTTCGAATGAAAGTAGCGGAAGTCATTTGTTCAAACCACACACACACACGCGGAGTTTAAATAGAGTGCCAGCGAATGATCATCTCCAACAAAAGCATCAGACGAGACGTAAGGAATGACCATGCCCATGGTCCTAAGCATCACCCATTGCAGGATAAAGGCAGTTGATATAGTAGCCATAATACATCTGCCCATCTGCAACAAGTGAAAATAAAACCCTAAGTACGAGAAGGTACTCAGCTAGACTTACCCGACATAACCGAAAATAAATGACACCAAGGATTATGAAGGGCTTTATAGTAGGGTAGCTGACTCATTTGCAAAAAGAAGCATTTTTAGCATTTCAAGAACCTTTCTAAAAGCATTATTGCCAAGTTAATTATTATTAACCTGTCAACTAGATTTGCACCTATACTAGAGTAAACATGTGATTAAGCAGATAATGATAACCAATGATCATTAAACAACTTCCTTACTGTCATATTCGTTATAACTATCCAAGTGTTCCATAACATTTACTACGATGAAGTAACTCAAGTCAAGTGCTCACTATCCAGGAGCGATGGCGATTCGAATCGATTCCTAACCAGCTGGTGATTAATTCCTTACATAAACCTCACTCACCCGCTAAAGTGAGATATTGATCACCGAGCCAACTTTCCAGGTATCTCGAGTTTGCCAGGAACCACATGTACCCAGGGGCCGACCGACTGCACTTTGGTCTTATCATCTCGCCCCCATGTCCTACCACACCTGCTCCGGCACAGTGCCCTGCGGGCAATCTACTCGGCCCGAAAAATCTCCCAGCTTCGCGGTCGGAAGGTACTTTATCCGGCCAGCTAAATGTAAGGCATGCGTTCAACATGACTCGAGGCCCAACAACGGTCGGTCCTTAATTGACACAGACGGAAAACACTACAGTCCAAAACTCTGCAAGTCTCCGTCCGGTCTCAACTTCATTTAACACTTAGTTATACCATGACTTCATAGTCATCCAAGCAGATCCAGGTAACCATCTGTAGCTCGCAGGTGATAGGAAATCACCCGACTTCTACCGGTCTAAGCCAGCTAAGCATTGACTCGACTGCGGATACCAGGGTAACAAGGATATAGTATAACAAAGGTAAACAAGGTATAATGCAGCAACGGTTGCAAACAACTCCTGAACGTAATGCATCAATTAAAGTAAAGCATTTAATTAAATAATTGCAAACCGGGAGAAAAATGCTCCGGGGCTTGCCTCTCTCGAAGGAGCTCGGACGGTGATCGGGGCACTCCGGAAGTTCCTCAACGTCCTCCTCGTCGGCTTCTGGCACTTCCTGCTGCTGCACCTCGAGCTGCTCCTCGGGCTCCTCGGGTATGATGACTGGGTTCTCGGTTTGCGATCCTGTATGATGCAATGCGCGTAAGTGATTATGCAAACGGTGCATCTAAGGAGATGAATGCAATGGATATGTTTAAATGCAAGGTAGTCAACATCATCCAAGAAGCTATACTACAAGCACATGTCATCTACTGCATTCTCTGCTACTACTAATATGTTAAGTCAACATATCTTATGAAATGCTTCAAAGATACACCAAAGCTTTACTAATTTCTTAATCACACTTAAAGCAACACTTGCTTAAACCCTAATTAATAATAGGTTTGAATAGCAACATATATTTCTGATGCTCCTAAAAATCTAAGAAAATTACAGTAGCATAATACTACCCTAAACAGACTACCATAAAAATTTCATGGCATTTGGATAAGTAAACTATCCTACACAAAAATGACAAGCTATAGCATAAAATGAGCATGAAATTACTTTGTACAATGAAAAGTGTCAAACAACAGATTGAGTATTTTTCCTATGTTCTTTATAGCATATAATCACTGTACAAAACTTATCATATGCATGTTTTATACAAAGTTTGCTCTCTAGCAAAAATAACAAAAATCAGCCATTAAAGGTACTTGAACCACACCTCAAAATTTTCCCACAGCACATGCATGAAACATATTTTTCCTAGGAAGTACATGACACAAGAAGATTAACAAACTTGGAATCATATTTTTCTGAAGCCTATAGATTTTTCTACACATTTTTCAATTTATCAGCAATATACATGATTAAATAAAAGCCTATAGAAAAGTATTTCAAAAATGACATGCACAATTTTTCCCAGTAGATCTGATGATGAGGAACCTAGAAAAGTTTGTTTCAACAAATTTGGAGCAGTTTTGATCACCCAAACATTTTTCAAACCATTTTAGATTTCAAATAATAAAGAATAAAGGGAAATCAAATCACTTAAACGTTACTGGGCCAGCCCGTGGAAACGAACTGGCCCACGGCCACAACCGGCCTGCGCGGCCTAAGCGCGAGGGAGGGGAGACGGCCCAACAGGGCGTCAGCCCACGGCCTGGCTCGGCCTGGCCGGCTGAGGCAGAGTGCCCCGCCGGCGCGTGCGCTGGCGCGGCGGCGCGGCTCGGCCAGCGGCCGGCGGCCATCTCCGACCACGGCAGTGCAAGCAAGCAAGCGCAAGAGGTTCGTGAGGCATTGGCGAATGTGAGTAGGCAGCTAAGCAGGGTGGAGAAGTGGAGGAAGGGGGAGTCCCACGGCGGCCGAGCACGGCGGCGCCATGGCCGTCGGTGGCGAGGCGCGGGGAAGCTCACCCTGGGCTCGGAAGGCGGCACAAGCGCGAGCGTGAGTCGAGGGAAGGCGAGGCAGAGTTGTGGGTACGAGCAATCGGGGAATGGCGCAGTGGTGCGGGAGCTCGACGCCGGCGGAGCTGCGGGCGCGGCGAGCGGCAGAGCTCGAGCTCTCGGCTCTGGAAGGGAGGAGAGGAAACACGGGCGGGAGTGAGCGAGCGCGCGGGCACCAGCAGGTGAAGGCGGGCGCGTGGGCGCGGTGTCAGGCCACGGCTGCCGCGCGGCGGGCGATGCCGGCGCGTGGTCGCCACGCGGCGGAATTTCTCTGCCGCGGTCGCGGTGTGGCGCAGCGACGGGCGCGCGAGTGCGGGCGAGCGGGAGGCACGGCGTGGGCCTAGGCCGGCGAAGCGGCTGCGGGAGCAAGGCGCGGTGCGAAGGCAGGCCGGGCCGCCGGTGCGGCTGGGCCAAAAACGAGGCGCAAGGCCCACGAAGGTAAAAACAAGATTTTTCAAATTAATTTGAATTCCTTTTTCATTCAAACGAATTTTTGGACTAAATCAAAGCAGTTTCAAACTTTGGGCCAAAAATAAAAGTTGCTCAAAATTTTATCCTCTACAACTTTGATTTTAATACCAACATCCAATTCATTATAGATTTTGAATTATAAAATTAAAGTAAATTTTGACTTAAACCCTAATGTTTGGAGAATTATTTTTAAAGCAAAATTTGACAATAATTCAAATACAAACCTTGCTCCAAAAATTGTGATAAACAATTCTAGATGATTTACAATCATAACCAAACAAGTTCTACTAACCTAGCAAACAAAATCAGGGCAAAACAATTCTAACAAAGGCATGCAACATTCAGGTTTCACAACATGTTTCAGATGTTTCGAAGCAGTGTTTCACTTGTTATTCACATGATTAAGCATGTATGATTTGGATGCTTGATGATGCATGATATGTGTGATTTGTAGTGCCTAAATGTAGGCATAACACCGGGGTGTTACAGTATCCTCCATCTTTGATAGAAGGAGGTCCCAAATGTCGAACACGGTCTGCTGCATCAGGGCATTAAGGAGCCAGAGATGTAGGCGAGTCAGACCCTCTCTGTATCCCAACCTAGGAAGTAGTATCCTCCTAATGATAGCCTCTAGCACATGAGCTATAGGAGTAAGGTCACTGGGGTTCCTCCTTGACCCCTCACCAAAGGGCTCCTTGAAGCAATGACGCACAAGATCTATAGGGGGCACCATACCACCATGTGGGCGTCTGGGAGGCTCCTACTATCCATAACATACCTCATGCAATCTGACAGGCTGCTCTTATAGCCTCAGTATCTCCCTGGCCCTAAAACTCATGACCCTATAGTCTTTGCCTCCGAATGCAAAGTGTATGAAGTTATGATGCGGGTCAACGTAGAGCAAAGCATAAAACTGTCGAACCCAAGATGGTACATACACTCTTGTCTGGCCAATCAGATCTATCAGCCCTAGTAAATATGATAAGTAGGGGCAGATATGCTCTCCGACTGCTGCCACAATAGCCTCAATACTACAGACTCTCTGAGATCTGAACACTGCCCCACTGTTGAGATAAGCATTGTAGAAATCCTCCTGCAGTGGCGTGTAGAAACCCTCTGCTGCTCTCTCATACCTCCTCGGAGGAAACCACACCTCAAACTCTACAAATCTCAGCTACCAAACCCTGCTGTCTAGGTGGTGGGTGTGAACCCCTACGCTGTGTAGCTGGCCTCAGTGGAACTATAACACTGGTACGACCAGAGCAGCATAGCTAGGGTGCCTGCTCGGTCTCCTCGGCCTGTTGGCCCTCCTGAGTCTCCTGAGCTGGCTGAGTCTCTACTGGTGGGGGCAGCTGCTGTGGCTCCTACTAAAACTCCCCCTGAGGCTAAGGCTCCTCAATAGCCAGACGACGTCCTGCCATCATGATAGTCCCAGGTGGACCACCATGACGATGCTCAGCCTCCTCAACTGCTGCCCTCTGTGCTGGTGTAAGCTGCTAATCTACAATGACCACACCACTGCGAGCACCTCCTCTCTCGGCACGCTCTGTGGCCTCAGCAACTGCTGCTGCTCTCGTTGTCTCTGAGCAAGCAATTTTAGATGCGAAATAGAAATGACTGGCTTGCTACCTGATGAACCGACAATACGTGAAAAGAAGAGACATCACACGGGGAACCTTCGGAACCTAGGGTTAGGGTTCACGATGAGCGGTGAATTGACAGCCCTGTATGCAATTGAAGACAATGCTGTGATGAATTGCAAAGTCACGGCAAGATGGAAATTTGGATTGCTAGGGCACAAGCAGGGCCTTACCGACGCTAGACATGGACGCGGTGGTGCTCTACGTGGTGACTCGGTGGCGCTCGGTGCTCGGCAATGAAGCAACGCTAGGGCTTGCGCAACACAGGGAGGCGCTGACGACGCGGTGGCGTGCGTGGGCGACTAGAGATAGCGTGGATGCACGGGCACGACGGTGTGAAGTGCTAGCGCTGGCGCAGCGGGAGACAGCGGCTGTGGGGCTTGGCGGCGATGGCACGGCGAGCTGGCGCGGCGAGCTGGTGCGGAGGAGATGTGGCGACGGCGATGGCTTGGGCATGAACCGGGTGGGGCAAAGGGTATGGCTGATTAGATTAAATAGGTCCCCCAACGCGACATGAAAGGAAACGGAAAAAGAGTCCAAAAGCCGCATGAGATCTACTGACCGGACGCTACCACCCAGCGTCCGGTCGATTCCAGAGAGGTCCAATTCCTCTGGAATTATGACCAGACGCGTCCGGTGGTCCATGACCGGACGCAGGTAGGGTCCGGTCAATTGCCTTGAACGCCATGAAGATCGACCGGACGCTGGATCCCTTCCTGACCGAACGCACAAATGCAGCGTCCAGTCACTCCTTCATCTTCTATTCACCTTCTGTGAACTGACCGGATGCTGGACTGTAGAGTCCGGTCACTCTTTTCCAGCAAATCTTCAATGTTTCTCCACGCTGCCTGTTCTCAATCAAGTCCCAACATGAATAAGATTCAAATAAACACTAATTAGGACTGATGTGAGTGACCTCTCTCAAACCCTCATATTTTTCAAAATATTTTGCCTTAGGCTATAATTCTTTTTAAGAAAATAGGCAATAAGAGGGCAAATGGAACAAAACGACAAAACAACATCCATGCATATGCAGTACTTTGTAAGTAAATCTAGTTGCTTGTGAAGTTTGATCCAAGGTTAAGCTTCTTCATATGTTTTTCGGCGGTTATCTTAACCATGTTAGACAAGCCCTATATGCATTGCCAAAAATTAAATATGTTGTATATTACAATGAATGCAAGGGACAACACAAGCTCAATTTTTAGTGAAGTTATTAAAATCAAGTACATTGAGCTCATTCCGCAATCTACAAAATGTAGCCTCATCTAGTGGTTTAGTGAAGATATCTGCTAATTGATCTTCGGTTCTTACACCTTCTAGTAATATATTATTTTTAGCAACATGATCTCTTAGAAAGTGATGGAGGATATCTATGTGCTTGGTGCAAGAGTGTTGAACCGGATTATTTGCAAGTTTTACCGCACTTTCATTGTCACACAAAAGAGGTACCTTTTCTAGAACTACACCATAGTCTAGCAAAGTTTGTTTCATGTATAATATTTGTGCACAACAAGCACCCACAGCAATGTATTCCTCTTTGGCGGTGGATAAAGCCACACTATTTTGTTTCTTGGAGGACCAAGACACAAGTGATCTACCAAGCCAATGGCACCCTTCGGATGTGCTTTTTCTATCAACTTTGCATCCGGCGTAATCCGAATCGGAATAGCCAATTAATTCAAATATAGCTCCTTTGGGATACCAAAGGCTAATGCTTGGAGTGTGCTTAAAATACCTAAGGATTCTTTTTTACGGCAATTAAATGTGTTTCCTTAGGACTAGCTTGAAACCTAGCACACATACACACACTAAACATGATGTCGGGCCTAGATGCGGTCAAATATAACAAGCTACCAATCATGGAACGGTAGAGAGTTTGATCAATCGGGTTACCTCCCTCATCTAGGTTGAGCTGTCTATTGGTAGACATTGGTGTCTTGATTGGCTTACATTCATCCATCTTGAATCTCTTGAGAAGATCTTTTGTGTATTTCTCTTGAGAGATGAAGATGCCTTCTTTCATTTGCTTGACTTGAAAACCAAGAAAGAATGTAAGCTCACTAATCATGGACATCTCGAACTCCTTCGACATTAATTCACCAAATTCTTTGCATGAGTCTTCATTTGATGATCCAAAGATGATATCATCAACATATACTTGACAAATGAAGATATGCCTATCAAGCTTCTTGGTGAATAGTGTGGTGTCGACCTTCCCAATGGTGAAACCCTTCTCAATGAGGAAGTCCCGAAGGCGCTCATACCAAGCTCTTGGGGCTTGCTTAAGCCTATATAGTGCCTTGGACAACCTATAAATATGATTAGGATATCTAGGGTCTTCAAACCCGGGAGGTTGATCAACATAGACTAGTTAATTAATAAAGCCATTTAAAAATGCACTTTTCACATCCATTTGATATAGTTTCATTTCATGATGTGATGCATATGCAAGAAGGATACGGATGGCTTCTAATCTTGCAACCGGTGCAAAGGTCTCTCCAAAATCCAAACCTTCAACTTGAGAGAACCCCTTTGCAACTAGTCTTGCCTTGTTCCTCACAACAACACCTTGATCATCTTGCTTGTTGCGGAACACCCACTTTGTTCTAATGACTCTTGCGCCTTTTGGTCGCTCCTCAAGAGTCCAAGCTTCATTGCGAGTGAAGTTGTTCAACTCTTCATGCATGGTATTGATCCAATCCGGATCTTTGAGAGCTTCTTCTACCTTGGTAGGCTCATAGCAAGAGACAAAAGAGTGATGAGCGATAAATGAAGTTAGTTTTTGAGATCGAGTCATTACACCCTTTGATGGACTCCCTATGATGAGATCTTGTGGATGATCTTGTAGGAGAGGTGTATTTCTTCTATTGACCACTTGAGGAGGAGGTTGTGGAGCATCAACATCTTATGCTTGTACCACCATGTGCTCATGGGAGATATGAGTATCTTCATTTTCTACTCTCCCATCTTTTTCACCATCTTGTGGCACACTTGATGAAGAAGGTTGATCAATGACTTGTACATTATCTTCATCATCTTTTGGCTTGATGTCTCCCACTGGAATATTCTTCATAGCCTCCCTCAATGGTTCATCACCTACATCATCAAGATTCTCATGTGCTCCTTGGGAGCCGTTAGATTCATCAAATTCTACATCATCTATTTCTTCAACCAAGCCGGTGGCATGATTAAATACTCTATATGCTTTGGACTTTGATGAGTAGCCAACAAGAAAACCAATATCACAATGTCTTTGAAACTTCCCTAGGTGTTGCCGCTTCTTGTAGATGTAGCATTTGCAACCAAACACCCTAAAGAAGGAGACGTCCGGCTTCTTCCCATTGAGCAACTCATAAGGTGTCTTGCTAAGGAACTTTTGAAGGAATAGGCGGTTTGATGCATAGCATGCGGTGTTGATTGCTTCCGCCCATAGAGCTTCAGGGGTGTTGTACTCATCTAGCATTGTCCTTGCAAGAGTGATCAAAGTTTGGTTCTTCCTCTCAACTACACTATTTTGTTGAGGAGTATAAGTTGCGGAGACTTCATGTTTGATTCCTACTTCATCATAATGAGCTTCAATGTTTGTGTTGTCAAATTCTTTTTCATTATCACTTCTTATCTACTTGAGCTTCACTTCAAATTCATTTTGAGCTCTCTTGGCAAACTTCTTGAAGCAAGATGCAACTTTAGATTTGTCATGAAGGAAGAATACCCATGTATACCTTGAATAGTCATCAACGATCACTAGACTATAAATATTTCCTCCCAAACTCTTGTATGTTGTTGGTCCAAATAAATCCATGTGAAGGAGTTCTAGCACTCTTATGGTTGACATGAAAGCTTTGGTTGGATGAGTATTTGCAACTTGCTTGCTGGCTTGACATGCACTACAAAGCTTGTCCTTCTAATGTATCATTTGTTTCTTTAAGCTCATCATTAGTCTTTTCCAATGTATCACATTTAGCTAAGAGTGAATCATTTTTAGTATCAAGCTTTTCATTTTTAGCTCTACTCTTTCTAATGATCTTAGTGTATTTTTCTTAGTATTTTGACAAGATCATCATATGAAGGTGAATCATCATCATCGCTATCGCTATCACCATCACTAGCTTGCTCATCATCACTACTATCATCATTATTAGTTACCTTACGTTCACCCTTGGCCATAAGGCATAGGTGTGTAGAGGATGATGGCGATGGTGGCGGTGAAGATGGAAGATCAATAGCAATGGCGATCACCTTCTCATTGTCACTATCATCATCGGATGATCCACTAGATGAATCAATGTACGTGAGCCAATCACCGATGATGTAGGCCTTTCCACTCTTCTTCTTCTTGTAGAAGTCCCTCTTTTTGCTATCTCTCTTCTTGTATGGCTTATTCTTTTTCTTCTCATCTTCATCTGCATTGCTTGAGTCATCTTTCTTGCCCTTGTTCTTGTTCTTGAACTTGTCTTTCTTGGGCTTTGTGCATTGATGAGCTAGATGGCCAAGTTCTCCACAATTGTAGCAATCCATCTCGGAGATTGGCTTTCTTCTTGAGCTTGTGAAGAACTTCTTCTTCTTGCCATCGAACTTGATGCCACTCTTGTTGAGCTTCTTTAGCATCTTGGCGGTCTTCTTCACCATGAGAGCAAAACTTTCATCATCATCTTCTTCATCACTTGAGCTCTCATACTCAAGTCTTGCTTTGCCCTCATCTTGGCTAGCTTTGAATGCTAAGTCCTTCTCTTTCTTCTTTGTAGAGGATGAGCCATCTTGTGGCGTGATGTGCATGTACATCTCATGAGCATTGATCTTTCCCACGATTTGTGTTGGTGTAGCGGCGGAAAGATCACCTTGATGTAGCACGGTCACAATATGCCCATATTTGTCAATGGGGAGGACACTCAAGATCTTTCTCACAATGTCGGATGGTGACATTTGACTAAGTCCAAGCCCATTGACTTCCTCTACAAGAACATTTAAACATGAATACATCTCATTAGCACTTTCTTTGGGAAGCATCTCAAATGAATTTAGCTTTTTAATTACAAGATGATAGCGTTCCTCACGCTCACTCTTGGTCCCCTCATGGAGCACACAAACGTCCGACCATAGTGCATGGGCGTCTTTGTGGTTCCTTACACAGTTGAACACATCTTTGCAAAGGCCTCTAAAGATGGTGTTTCGAGCCTTTGCATTCCATTTTTCATAATTAACCTCATCGCCTTATAAGTTAGTAGCAACCTGAGGTTTTGGGAAGCCTTGTGAGGCAGCTCTAAGAATACCAACGTCTAGAGCTTCTAAGTACGCCTCTATGCGGATTTTCCAATATAGAAAGTCATCTCCCTCAAAGATAGGAGGAGGTCCATCCCCGTGAGACATCTTGCTCTAAGCGATTAAGCTTAAAAACATGAGCACGAGGCTCTGATACCAATTGAAAGGAACAAGATGCCCAAGAGGGGGGGTGAATTGGGCTAATTCTAAATTTTCTTGCAATAATTAAATCCTACGGTTAGCCCAATTAACCCCTTGTGCCTAGAAAAGTGTTTCTATTAATCTAACGCACAACGTACTTACAACCTATGTTCCAAACTTACTCTAGCATGGCAATTCTATGAATGTAAGAACAAGTATTAAATTGCTCAAAGTAAATACTCAAAGTAAATAGAGAGAGAGAGGAACACGGCGATGTTTTGCCGAAGTATCGAAGAGTCGCCACTCCCCACTAGTCCTCGTTGGAGCACCCGCACAAGGGTGTAGCTCCCCTTTGATCCGTGCAAGGATCAAGTGCTCTCTACGGGTTGATTCTTTGACACTCTGTCGCAGCGAATCACCCAAAGCCGCTCACAACTTGAGTTGGGTCACCCACAAGCTCCGTCGGGTGATCACCAAGCTCCCAATCACCACCAAGCCGTCTAGGTGATGGCGATCACCAAGAATAACAAGCACGAACTCTCACTTTACCACACGAAGCCTAATGAGAAGATGTATGCACACTTTGCTACTCTTGATTCACTAATGAGGCTACTCTCTTGGATTCTCAAATCTCAATCACCTCACTAGGACCTTGCTCTTCTTGGCACTCACAAACATGTTTCTCAGCTGTTGAAATAAGCAAAAGTGACTCCACACACGAGTGGAGCTTCTATTTATAAGGCAGCCTAAAAAATGAACCGTTATGAGTTTCTACGGGGTAACCGGACGCTCCGGTCATGTTGACCGGACGCTCCAGTCAGTTCAACCCACAAACCAGTGATAAAGTGTTGACCAAATGCTGGCAGGGTCCGATCACCACTGACCGGATGCATTCGGTCGCATTAAACCCTCACTGGATGCTTACTATACTCAACCAGACGCTGAACCCCCGGGGTCCGGTCAGCACTGACCGGACACGTCCGGTCACAGATTCTCTTCTCTAGAACCTTACTAGAGTCAACCGAATGCTGCCTCTTAGTGTCCGGTCACTTGACCACTCCAGCGTCCGGTCGCACCGAACGCAATCTGCTTGATCAAATGAACTGACCGGACCCTGCGGCCAGCGTCTGGTCGCACCGGAGCCAACGTCCGGTCAGCATTTGACCCTCCATTCACTTCCAACTCTCGATCATATGTGAATGAAGTTTGCTCCAAAGGATCTTAGGCATTTGTAGGAGCTACCTAGAGCTACTTTTAACAAGTGTGCACCACACCTAACTCACTAGACTCATCTAGGTCAAGCTACCCGTCCATACCCCCCTTAATAGTACGGCCAAAGGAAAAACAAAGTCCTAAACTACTCTAAGTGTCTCTCCAACTCTAATCGACACTTAGAACTAGTTATCCTTAACCTTACCGTCCATCCTTTGAAAACCAAAATGATTTCCATCGTAGGGGCATGACCACCTCGATTGCCGAATCGATCTCCATTACCATGACCTAACTTAATTGCTTCTGCAAAACACACATTAGTCATAGTAATCTTATATTGTCATTAATCACTGAAATCCAACTAGGGGCCTAGATGCTTTCACGCGACATCCTCGAGGCCGTCGCATCCCTGAGGAGTCGTGGCCTTCGTGGGTCCGACGTCATAGGAGCATACCATGCGAGGAGGGTGGCGCCACTGATGGCGTGCGCCCTCCTGTTGTTCAGGATGATGCTAATTGCAGAACTTGGTGGGACGGTGCTCGCCCATGGGCCGCTTCACAACAGCGGGATTGTGCAGCACATCAAGGAGGCAACGGACAAGTCTGACATCATGTTCCTAATCCTGAGACATCCCGTGATGTGGCCAGAGCCAGGCTTTATCGAGTTGCCGATGGATTTGGGCTTTCAGGCCTCTGTCGCGCTGCTACCGGTGCATGTGGTCGTGAGGGCGGCAAACCGTGCCATAGATGAGCGGAGGAAAAAGGATAAGGATGCCGAGTAGAAGAAACAGTGGGCGAAGGAGCGGGCAAAGCTATAGCGAGGGAAGCGGCGCCAAGGCTCGTTAGAGGAGGAAGGGGAGGAGGAAGAAGAAGAGGAGGAGGAGGATGACAAAGGCTCTGGGCCGCCCATCCCATGGGATGATCTGACCGATGGGGATGAGGACCCACCTTTGCCGTAGGTGGGGCCCTTCCTATGGCATCTCTTGGAGCATGAGGGGGAGGAAACACCCCCAGAGACGATGAGAGCGAGCCACCCCACTCTGTCCGGGCCTTCTATGGCGCCCCCGGAGCCAAGGGATGCTAGTGACTCCGCCTCGTTCGAGCCTCCCGAGCAATGGGAGGGCTCGGAGTGGCAGCACGATGAGGAGTCGCAACTGGGGTCGGGCGGACTAGCCTCGAAACATCAGCGCCTGGTGGTGTCATGGTAGGCTGAGAATTTTTCATCCTTTTGTTTCTAATGAATTTTTCACCATGATCTAACCGCAGCGCCTTCCGCAGCGTTGGAGGACACAGGACCCTCTTAAAGCTAGCGCCGAAAAAGACTCTCGCCCTTCGACGGGCGTGCCAGGACCCGTCTGGTGCCACGCCGAAGGCCGATAGGAGTGTCACCGGGGCGACCATGGGGTCCACCAGAGAGGCACAATCGACGACCACGTCTATGGGAGGTCAGGTGGTGTAGGGCGCATCCGGGGCACCCATGGCAGGCGCGGCACGGCCGCGACATCACAGGTGGAGACAGCATAGTTAGAGCCATCGTTCGCATAGGCGGGCTCGTCTGCATCAGGGCAGATGGGGGAGGCCACACCCGAGGCATCCTCGGTGGACATGGCATGGCTAGGCACAGCCACGACATCGTTGGTGGAGACAACACAGCTAGGGCCATCATCCGTGTAGATGGCCACACCCATGGTGGGGCGGACAGAGGAGGCCATGCTCGGTGCATCCTTGGCGGGCGCGATGGCGGGACAGGCTTCCTCGTCTGCACCACTTGTCCCCTCTACTACTAGGGGGCCTGTCCCAGAGGAGTTGCTACCGCGAGAGGGATTAGCGTTGCCTGGGGTTGGCGCTGAGGTGTCCTAGCCTCTGTTCTAGGTCGGCGGCGACCCGCACGCCTCGGGAGGACCCTAGATCCAGTGGGCTGACTGGCAGAACCCGAGGGCAACACTCTTCACCCTCGACAATGCCATAGAGGAGAGGGAGTGGGGGCACATTCACTTGGGGGTCAGGATCACGATCAACGTCCTGACCACCACGCTGAACTCGTTGCAGGACATCATCACATCGATCGGCTAGGTATGTCATGTCCGTGTCTCTGACCTTTGTCTCTCTTCTTTGTGCCTCTTAATTTGTGTCCTCTCCACAGTCTCTCATTGACCGCAACCGAGAGAAGTCCCTGTTCCTTCATTGCGAGAAGGATGTTTGGGACCACCTTGCCGAAGAGAAGCGGCGGTGTGAGGAACTAGAAGCATAGCTCACTATTGCCCATCAGGAGGTGGCTAAGCTCACCCCCATCTGCTAGGAGTTGGCCGATCTCCGAATCAAGGAAGCAGAGGCTCACGTTGATGCACAGGAGGATGGGGAGAAGCTCATGGCCCTGCTTCAGAGGATGCACATGGATGAGGCAGAGGCTGAGCAGCTACAGAAGGAGCAGGATGACCTGCTCCAAACCATACAGGGGTTCCGCATGGAGCGTGACCTAGCTCATCAGGAGCGTGCCGACGCCTAGCAGTGGATCTGCCTCCTGGAGGGTGAGCTCCGGGAAGAAAAGGACCTGAAGGTTGCAACAGAGGTGGTGACCGCTAGACTCGCCATAGAGGTCAGTCAGTGCTGAGAGGAGATCAAGAACTTAGAGGCTGAGGTGACCCGGTGGCATGACAAGGCACACAAGCTCTAGGCAAACGTGGACAATAATCCTTTGGTTTGCCTTGTTGTCCTTTTCCCTAGAACCTGTGGTGTGTCCTTTGATAGGACTTGATGGCAGGCTCGCGGCGGAGGTGACGAAGAGCCACAGCCTGGAGAAGGAGCTCAGCGAGGTGAAGGCCACCCTCCTAAAGGAGAGCGAAGAGCATGATGCCCTACGCGTCGTCGTCCCGCTGGTCTGCAGTGACCTCGAGCTGGCCCTAGTGTAGGAGATGAGCTCACTCACAATTTGTGTTGTCTAGATCATGGATCAGGGTCACAACATTGTGAGGGGTGCGCTCCGCTTTGGTGTCAATTGGTCGTTCGCGATCGCTCGCTCTCACTATGAGAACATCGATCTAGCGACGATGAGCCAAGGCTTCACGCCCCTCTACTCCGACGCCGAGCTAGAGGACATTGAGAAGGAGGTGGCCCCTCTAGCACATGACTTATCTACCAAGATAGAGGATGAGATCATCCCTCTAAAAATTAGTTAGATAAATGAAGTGGTGGTCTTGTAATAGATGAATAAGTTTTAGTTCTTTTGTGTTCTAAAAAGGTTAATGCATTTCACCCCTTTTCCATTGTTAGGGCTACAAGGCTTAAGGCACGGGTGAAAAAACCCTAATCACGCTGGTGAGCAAGAAGGCCATAGCCGCTGGGGCGTAGGTTCCTTGCAGTCTTACCAACTTTACTTAGTGTTCATTTCCACAGCTCTCGCTTTTAGATCTTAATGTGAGAAGGGGTCGGGCACAACGATTGTTTCTAAATAGGTATGCTCTTATTAGCCCTCGAGTGAGGCCCAGTCCTGTGCTGTTGTTGAGAAGGGGTCGAGCACAGCGATTGTTTCTAAATAGGTATGCTCTTATTAGCCCTTGAGTGAGGCCCAATCTCGTGTCATTGCTGGGGTCTAGTGTCACTAAGGATTGAGGATGAGATAGAGAAAAAGAAAGCATTTTTGTATTTCAGAAAACACCGTTCTTAGTTTTCATGGGTATATACATATGCTTAGGGTAAAAATGACGTAGCTACTTGATGTTCCATGCATTGACAAAGACCTTGCCATCGATGGTCTTGAGCTTGTAGGTGCCTGGTCAAAGCACTTCTGCGACAACATATGGTCTCTCCCACGGCGGAGAGAGCTTGTGACGGTTTTTGTTGCTCTAGACGAGGCAAAGAGAGCACTACCGGGAGAAGCGTCGGATGTACTCATGAAGAGTTACCCCGAACTTCTGTCGGTAGTTTTTGAGATCCCATGGGTTCTCAGGACGCGTGTAGATGCCCTAGAAGTTTCCCACAAAAATCTCCTTTGGTCCGCCCAACTTTGAATCTGGTTGGGCGGAAGGTGCTCCAACCATGTTCGCGCCGAATCGGCCAGGAACAATAGGAGGTTGCGGATAATGAAACTATCACTATCCGCTCCACCGGCTTGGCAAGCAAGCCGGTAATCTTTGAGCCATAGTCTGGGGTTCATTTCCCGAGAGTATTTCGATATGTTGGTCGGCGGTGGGTACCACGATGGGAAGGCAGTGTTGAGGATGTGTCGGCCAAAGGCCTGAGGTCCCGACAGGTCGAGGCTCTGGCTCTGGTCCTCGGCGTTGTCATAGCGACCGCCGCGACGAGGGTGATAGCTACGGTCGGCTTCCTCTCTCTTGTCGCTTCCTCCACACCTACGGGCATCTAGGGTGTTACGTGTGTCACGATGGAGGCCAAGACGCTAATGCACCGGGGCCGTGCCGTGCCCCCCATTGTCGTGCGGCGCCTAGTGGACAGACATGCCCCTAACATGTCGTCCTAAGGGCATGCGCTGACTGGCATCGAGCTCGCGTTACCAAGACAGCGAGCTCTCTGCCTGCTGCATCGCCCCACACTCGAGTAGCATGTGGATCTCACGATGGGCCCGACGATCCTTGGGTGTCGCGGGCTTTGGGAGCCCTCAGAGCAAGGCCACCGCGGCAGCGATGTTCTGGCTTGCCCGAGCAAAGTGTGGGAGGGCTCCATCATCTTCGATGATCCTCCAGTTCACGTCGCGGGCCATGGTGCGTACACGCCCACTGTCTCCGCGGCGCTCGAGCTCTGCGCGCTCCTGCTCAAGTTAGAGTCATGCATCCTTGAGCTCCTAGTGTCATGCCCTTAGCTGTTCCACCCACATGCGAGGAAGGGCCCCTGCATCTTCCTCGACCTCATCATCGAGGTCATTTGGTGGCGTGGCCCCTCCCTCATTGATGCTTTCGACGCATCCCTTAGGGTTACCTACCATAAAACATTCTCGCGAGGGGTGATGGCTCTCCCTGCTAGAGTCAGAGTCGGAGAGCGCCTCTGAATCTCCCACGAGAAGGTCGTGGAAAGATTCCATGATGTATTTGGTCATTCCCATGAACTCGTCGTTCGTAGGGGATAGGTGCATGCGTTGCACCA
This sequence comes from Miscanthus floridulus, assembly GCF_019320115.1. Classification (NCBI taxonomy): domain Eukaryota; kingdom Viridiplantae; phylum Streptophyta; class Magnoliopsida; order Poales; family Poaceae; genus Miscanthus; species Miscanthus floridulus. Next base: position 113,605,554 of record NC_089582.1, read on the forward strand.
CGAGGTGGCCAATGGTCCCTGCAGCATTACACAGACCGAATGGGAACACTGCCAGGGCGCCCCGGGTGAGGTTAACTAGGGAGAGCGGTTCCCCTCAGGCGAGTTGCGTCATGGCATTGGCGAAGGAGAAAGTAAGGCAGCGCAGCTCCTCTCGGGATGGTCAGGGTCCCAGGAAGGCGTCGAGTTGGCGCTCCACCCTCCTGTAGTCGAAGTCAAGGAGCTAGTCGCTCCTAGGGACATGAGCCTCTGGGGCATGCAGCTGTAGCTCCTCAAGCGCCTCGACGATCGCATCGAGGCTGGTGGAGTGGAGAGGTTGGATGGAGGCGGGAGCCTGCGCCAACTCTCCCTCCATCGTGACAGTGAAGTCTAGGCTCCCGAAGCGCACATGTGCGCGCGGGACCCAGCTGTCGCCATGACTAGCCATCCAAAGCCTGATGTGGATGTCGAGACGTGCAAAAAACCCCTACCTGGCACGCCAACTATTGGTATTTTGGATCACCGGCTAGTAAATTTCTAGTTTGCGCTTCTGGTACGGATGGTGTGCTCGGAGAACTCAAGGATTATACTGGGTTGGGCAGAACGTCCCAACGTTCAGTCTATTGCTGCTCGTGTTACCGACACTGTCTGTAGTAGGGGTTACAGATGGGCGAGAGAGGGAGCGGATCCTAGGTCTCTGGTGGAAGGATTGAAAAGTGCCAAGAGTTTTTTTAGCTGCTCAGCCGTGTGCTCGTGCCTATGTCCCCCTCGTTGTGTTGCGTTGTGTTCCCCCATTTATAGAAGAAGGGGAAGATACAGGTTACATTAGAAAAAGAGAAGAGAGAGAGAAAGAGGGAGAGAATTGAGGAGAAGAAGCGCTCTGGGACTGTCGCGTCCTCTTCTTCTTCTTCTTCATGCAGGTCCCGCTGACGCTGTAGATGGTGACGGGGATGACTCCACGTTGGGCTCCTGTTCACCACTGGTGCTATGCCTCGACGTCATCAACTGGTCGTGGCGTTCCATCCCATCCCAGCGGATGGCGTGGTGAACCAACGTGCATGTCAGCGGCCGTACAGGGATTAGGCAGCACAACGCCCACGCACCCGTCACTGTTGGCGATGCGAACCCCCGGGCGTGCCTGTATTGGCCACAGGCCACGTCAAGGCTTGCCCGCGCCCCTTCTGGTGTTAGAGGCTTGACCCAAGCCCACACGCTTGGACCCATAGTGGTTGGAGATGGTACGGACCCGGTCGGGCGAGATGGAGCCCGCGCCCTCAGGGTCGGGCGAGATGGAGTCGTGCCCTCAGGGTCAGGCGAGACGGCTCTCGTACCCTCGGAGTTGGGTGACACGGGCCCGTGTCCGAGGGGTCTGGCGAGGCAGAATCCGTCCCTTCGGGGTCGGTCGAGACTGAAATACGTCCTTGATTATCTAGGCGAGTTGTCATTCGCGGTCCTCAGATCCCTTCTTTGGGTATCCCTAATACTGATACCCGACAAGTACCAATCTAGGTTAGGAGCATTTGTAGAAATTACCACTGGGTTTTTATTTTTTTACAAAAGTGTCAATTGGACTACAATTCTAGTTGTGGTTTTGTATTTTTCTTAGCGTCAAACTTGCGACGGTGGTTCAAACTTCAAAAATAGTCGAAAAAATCTCGACTAAGTGATGTTTTATACATTGATTATGTTAAAAACATACTTTTTACAAATGTTGATCATGGAATATACTTTCATACAAATGTTGATACTATTTTCTACGTAACTAGTCAAACTTAAAAGAAAAGTGAGATGTGTTTATATTGGGACAGCGGGAGTAGATGTGTATTTGGCTACTATCTAGACTTGCCCTGACTTTGGAAATTCATGGCTCCGCCGGTGAATAAGAAGTTGCACATGTTTTTTTTTTCTATATTGAGTTGTACGCACATCCAAGAGCTAATAGTATTAGGGGGATGTGGGCATTATTTATTCACTTATACCTGTATTAACACTTTCTATTTAAGGATATGATACTGTTCTTATATAGTGTATTTTGGCCTTGTAGCATCTCAATGGCTATCTATCTATATTTGTTTTTCTTTTTTGAAACACATCACGGACACACTACACGCATGCACGTGAGCACTCTATCCTTTTGAGTATCTTGAATGAGCCCACAATTTTTTACATTAACCATTTAGTTAAGGTCATGTTTTTCAGCACTACTTCAGCAGTATTTTTCAGCGAAGAAATATTATTTTTCTCTCACAACAAATCAGTATCAGCATCATCATCAGCTGTAGCCAAATTTCAGCGAAACGAACAGGGCCACGTATATGTTATAAAAACAATTTTACTACTATATTATAGCAGGTGAAAAAAATCCTGCCTACCTACACTTGAATTTTATGAGTATATGTTATATGAATTTTTTTTGAGTGTTTTAGAATAGTTCTACGCTTACATTAAAGTTGTTGTAAGAATAAGGTGATGAAATATTCTTTCCCACATCAATTTTTTATTTATACCAATTATACCTACAAATTACTCTGAAATACTCACCGTATATAACTCTAGTACAAGGAAAATGTAAATCCAGCATAAATTAATACTCCCTTCATTCCCTTTTATACACACACACATCAAAGAGTCAAACTTTAAAATCTTTGACCAATAATCTAGTTAATAATTTTCAATCATTATAATATAAACTTGACATGGTTAGATATGTAATTAAATGTACTATCCGATTATCATAAATTTATAAGTGTAGATAATATAATATAGAATAAATAAATGGTCAAAGTATAATTTGGAAGACCGTGTCAATTTCAGTTGCGCCTTATAAAAGAGAATGGAGGTAGTAGTAACAAAAATTAGGGCCGGGAAGATATTTGTTTACCCAAAATCAGTTTTATTTCTTTCCATACATGCTATATTCTTCACAGATACGGATGGTATTGGTTATATATCCAATTTTTTTAATCAGATAAAATAAATAATAGAAAACAAATCAGATACATCCATCCATTTAGTATCTATATTAGAAATGAATACGAATGCGGATATCCATATTATATTTAGATTTTTAGACATTGATTTCCATCCATATTGCACAAGTTGAGTATGGCAGAATTGTTAAAGTATATGGTTGAATTCAAACTCTAATGTATTCTAGGTGACCAACCATTTCTTTTGAAAAAGAAAGTTTTATTCCGATCTCAGCATAAGTTATGCACGCAATCAAAATTTAATGCAAATCAAGTCTTTGGCTTATAAAAACTAGCTCTCAAAGAGCTCGCCAGAAGCAACAGAAAAAACAACAATCTATGCAGTAATCCTATATATTCAAAGACGACCATCCATGTTTGGCGAATATCTTTATTGCTATTGTCTTCAAGATACGACTTGCTCACTTCAACATTGGTGGGTTATGTTTTTTTGTAAGATGGACTAGAAACGTGTCCAATAAATATCCTTTAAAATAACATGTAAATAAGAATATTGTATCTTTTTTTGTCAAAACCAATTTATTTTATTGCACTTGCTCCTACACAAACTTGAGAGTGCAAGTTGTGATCTACTTGTTGAGGCCCGAGGCCAATGACCAAAAGAATCAACAGGGTTGTTGGTGGACGTAAACGAAAAGCAATTTCAAATGCCCTCCAAATAAAGTGCATTACATGGCAATTGAAAAAATATTGAATAGTTTCTTCTAGAAATAGGTGTAATCAGACCTGCTTTTGACATATCTATCCTATCCTTATTTGGGTACCATGTGCACCTCTTTGGGCTTCTATTGAATTGAGAAATTGGATTGTACATCTTTTTTATTTTGATATCGATTTTGATACATAAGTTTTTACTGGTTCTCCAGGAAAGTATGTTGGACTTGCAGAAACAATTAGGGGATTTCAACTCATCCTTTCCGAAGATTAGTGGGGAACATCGATGAAATCGATGAAAAAGAAACAACTCTCATCACCTCTCCAATTACGCTTTACAAGGTTATCTTTAGTTAAAATTATGCCCTTCAGAGAGAACCAAATGAAGATATTAGTTTTGAGAGGTAATTTCAACTTCCAAACTACTTTATTTAAAGACATTACAACAAGTTGGTTCTAAGTATACATGGATTGAACCGAGGAACCTTGGTTGTTCATATTCCACTTAATTACATCTTGTGGTCATCAAATTGCACAAACGCTGTTCCTAATACCAAGTCATTCCACTAGGCTAGCTTATCACCAACTAGTGCCTTGTGGAAAGTCAATTTAAGTGATGTAGAACTAAAAACCCGAGCAATCGTAATACTTTTTCTAGTGGTATTGTATAAAGTTAGGTATTATTTTTTCAGAGCCAAGTTTTCAAACAACTTGCCTTCTCAAAACCTAACAGGGAACCATTGTGCAAATTAAAAGAAGATAAATCTAGGAAACGATCTCTGTCCTTTATAAGACCTGACCAAAAGTGTGAATCTCCTGGTTTCCAATGTGTTTCCTCTAAAGTTTTGTTTTTTAAGTACTTCTTTCTAAAAAGTTTTTGGCTTGTCTTCATTTATTAATTTAAAGACTACTTAACAAGTAAGCATTTTGAGTCGCAAGGTCTATAATCCCAAAAGTCACCTCTTGTTCCTTTTTTAGGGCAAGCCACCTCTTGTTCCTTTGGTAGGCATAGAACTGTCCATTTTGTCGGCCTATATTTTTTCGGAAATGCTTAGGGGCTGGCGTCCGATCTTCCGGACACTGATGTTGCCATGGGCCGCGATGCTGGCCTGAACGGTCCAACAAGTGTGTTCCATTATACTCATATTTTTATTAGGAAATCATTCGGTTGTTGTCCACTTTCCAGAATGGAAATCCCACCCTTCACTCGTCGAGGTCCCAGACTCCCAGCACCGCCGCCGCGGTGGCCGCCAGCCTGCCACCATCCTTCCTCTCCATCGGGTGGTGCTTGTGTGCCGCAGCTGGCGCTAATGCTGGTGGTGCTCGCTCCCCTAGTCGCGCTCGCCACCTACTTCCTCCCATCACGCGTGCTGCCCGCCTGGTCGAGCCAAGCCTAGTGGTGGTGGTGGTGGTGCTCGCGCGCTACCGCTCGTCGCCGACTCCGACCCCAACGGCTGGATTCGACCGGCCCTAGCCTCCCCATATTGCAAAGCACATGTTTCAAGTGTTTCATAGGGATGTTGCGAGTGTTTTCATATAGATGTTGCAAAAGTAGATCGTGATGTTTCATCTGTTACAATAGTTGTACGCTTATATATGTTGCAAGCTTTTGTTCATAATGTTTCATCTGTTTTTTCAAACATATGTTGCATGTGTGCTTATCTGGATGTTGCGTATGTTTACAATAGCTTCAAGTATTTTTCGGTGTTTTTACAAGTGTTTCAGATGCATGTTTCAAGTGCTTCGTCAGTTTTAAGATATATGTTGTGAGTGTTGCATCTGGATGTTTCAAAAGTACATCGGGTGTTGCATCTTCCTCCTCGCCTTCTGTTGGCTCGCCTCGATGTCTCCTCCACCTCCAGCGAGGTCCAGCACAGCCGCTTGGGTCCTTCCCCTTCTAGGTGTTCAAGTTGGGCGTAGGGCAACGTTGGAGGAGCATGGGCCAGTGTTGGCCTACTCATGGGGATGTCCTACGAATGCGGCTAGGCCACATCGGCTAGCGAGACACGAGGCTTTTTTAGGGCAAAGAGGCACGAGGCTGCGGATGAGCGCGATGCGGGCTCTGGAGCAGTGGACGGACGTCCGCCGATATATTTATTTTCTCGCAACTCCATACGTAAACCGTTCTCCATCTAATAAAAATAAAAACTGTAGAGGACAATAGTAATAATCGAGGAGTCTGTCTACTATACAACCATATGTTTTATATAGTTTCAACACATGATTTTTTTTGCACCATAGGATTAAGATCCAACAGCCTCCACTCTTCTTCTACCCCTAGCCTCCAGCCTCCACAGATCACAGATCACAATTTTTTTTCTATGGAAGGACAAATCACAGATCCGTCGCCACCGCCGCCGCCATGGCCGGCGCGGGCGCGGGGAGGCGCGCCGGGCGCGGGCGCGGGCGTCAGGGCGAGCTCGCCGGTGGTCACCGGTGAGAAAGAGAGAGGGAGAGAGATAAAAAAAACCATGTATTTTTTATGCTAAAACACATGTGTTGTATAACATTTCTGAATAATATAGTTAGATGAACTGAAGATAGTGACCAATCAGGCAATCAATCATGCAACTTATCCTGTAAGAAACCCGTCCTGAGTTGAATAATAAGAAGGCAAAGCCGGACTTGGCGTTTGCCGTCTTGGGCAGATGCGTACGCACGCGAAATGAATCGAATAAATGAGGGCGTTCCCCGATCGTCAAACCCGGCCGTGTGCCCTTGCAACATTCAGTGCTCCGATCCCCGTCCGCCGCCTGTCGTCCTGGACACCGGATTTTGGAAGATCTCTCCGCGTATACAAAAAAAATCCGGGCTGATGAAACATATGCACATCTTTGTGAATAATCAAGTACGAAAAATGCTAGCTGGATCTGCGACGGCAAACGCAGTACGTACTTGCGCGAGTTTTCTAGGAGACGAAACAAAACGCAGGGACGTCGGCCAAGGTTGTTTATTTTATTCCGCTACTTCCCGTGGTTTTCATGGCCTAGCCGTATAGGAACGCACTTTTTTTATTATATATTTTTAAGAAAAACAGAAAACAAGCTCAGACCATTCACTGTTATTATTATTATATATATATTGTTCTAATAAGCCGACACGGATGCCCATGCTTCTCTGTAGCGAATGCGGCAGCTCTTTGTTAGTTTATTTTTCATTAAAAAAAACACGGGTAGAAACGGTTACGTATTTTGTCTGAAAAAGTTGGACTCAAGTTGGAGTCTTGGAGAATACAAACCCAACAAGAAGAAACGTCAAGACGATTCACAGGCCGACGCCAACTAAACCTCCAAAAAATACCTAAAGCCCAAAACAAACCAACACAAAGAAACACAAAATATCCACGACGACAAATAAAGCCTAGTGAAGAGCTAAAAATGTCTTTACCATAAGGTCCCAAAAGACACGGGTGCCTTGAGGAGGTCTTTTGAGATAGAATTCTGTCAAGCAGTATGCATAATAACCTTCAATTGCATCTTCATCAAGCTTCTCATCATTTCTAAATGATCACCAATTTTTTTAAAGCCAGGTTTTCTAGCATATTGCACTTGGCGATCTATCATAATATTCATGTCCTTGTCGATGCTTTGATCAGTGGTAAGTGATGTACAGGAGGAACATTGTTGTTTACATTGCTTCTTATCGATAATAAATATGGAGAATAATGGACTACTAATGGATTAATGTCGGTGTAATGGATAGCATATAGCAAGCACTTAGTTTAGCATCTCCAACAGACTATCTAAATAAGCCATCTTTCTCTATATTTGAGCAACGAGCACAAACTGCCTTCAACAGGTCAAGTAGGGAATCTCTACTTTTTCGGTTCTATCATTGGAATGGCTGGGGTGATTTAGAAATAGTTTGGAGAATTGTCTGTTGGACATCTAAAGTGAAGGTCATTTGCTGACGGACACCCCGTTCTGAACAGTTTGCCAAAAGACACTCTGGTTCGATGAAATTAGGCCACAGGACACCACGGACCGGTTATAGCCGGTTGAGGAGAGAGAAAATTTTGTTTTGGACATCCGGTGCCCCTGAACCACAGTTGGGTCCGCCCCACTTCCTTTCACTGACGCGCGCGCCCCACCTGTCATCTTCTTCCTCCTCCTCTTCTCCTCTTCTCTTCTTCCATTGCTGAGCAGCAGCCACCGCCGTCAACCAGCCCCGGCCATGAAGGCGCACGAACGAGCTGGCGAGCTGCCGCGGCCATGCGGGCTTCGGGAGAGCGGCGAGCCCCTGCCGCGACCATGAGCGCCACGTGCGAGCAGCCGCCCACGCTGCTACTGCCGGCGATAGGAGCGTCGCGGTGTCCGTGCCCACGCCTAAAAGCTCTAGTTTGGTTTTGGTGAATTGATGAAACCCAAAGTGATAACCTAGTTTATCAAGTGATCATGAGATAGGTAGCACACTTCAAGTAGAGAAGCTAATGAAGATCATAGCATGACAATGGTGATGACATGGCGATGATCAAGGGCTTAAACTTGAAAAGAAGAAAGAGAAAAACAAAAAGCTCAAGATAAAGGTATAACTTGTAGGAGCTATTTTGTTTTGGTGATCAAGACACTTAGAGAGTGTGATCATATTTAGGTTTGATAGCCGTACTATTAAGAGGGGTGAAACTCGTATCGGAATGCGGTTATCAAAGTGCCACTAGATGCCTAACTCATTGCATATGCATTTAGGATCTAGTGGAGTGCTAACACCCTTTAACACATTTGTGAAAATATGCTAACACATGTGCACAAGGTGATACACTTGGTGGTTAGCACATTTGAGCAAGGGTGAAGAGAACGGAGGAGATGCCAGCGTCGGTCAAGTGACCGGACGCTGGATCCAAATGCACCGGATGCTGACTGCCTGCGTCCGGTCGCGCTGACCTGGCGGTATAGTGGCTAGGGTTCTCCACCGAACGCTGGGCTGTGTCCGATCGAGGTGGACCGGACGCGTCTGGTCGAGGAAAAACAGTTTTGGACCCTTACTGTACTCGACCGGACGCTGAGGCTCCAGCGTCCAGTCAGTTTTGTCAGATCGTCCAGTCAGCTTCGTAGCCGTTAAAATATGACGAACAGCATTTGAAGCTAGTGACGCGTGGCGTCCATCAGTGGACTGGACGCTAAGTCCAAGGTCCGGTCAGTAAGACCGGAGCGTCCGGTCAGAGCGCAGTGTACCCAGTGAAGGGGTACAACGGCTCTATTTCGTGGGGGCTTCTATTTAAGCCCCATGGCCGGCTGTGGCTCATATCTTTTGGCCATTTTCATTAACATAGCAACCTTGTGAGCTAAGCCAAAGTCCTCTCACTCATTTCCATCATTGATTCATCATCATAGTGAGATTGGGAGTGATCCAAGTGCATTGCTTGAGTGATTGTATCTAGAGGCACTTGGTGTTCGTGTTTCGCTGCGGATTTCGCTTGTTACTCTTGGTGGTTGCTGCCACCTAGACGGCTTGGAGCAGCGAAGATCGTTGAGCGGAGGGTGGTGATTGTCTTCGGCTCCGATCGTGGTGATTGTGAGGGGTTCTTGACCTTTCCCCGGCGGAGAGCCAAAAGGTACTCTAGTGAATTGCTCGTGGCTTGTGTGATCCTCATCTTATGTTGGTTGTGCGGCACCCTATTGAGGGTTTGGCATGTGAAGCCAATTAGCGCGTGAACCTCCAAGTGAGTGAATCGCCACAACGAGGACTAGCTTGCCGGCAAGCAAGTGAACCTCGATAAAAATCATTGTGTTCATCCTTTGATTCCGAGGTGATTGGTCTTCATTGTTATTCATCCTTGTGATTGATTGGTTCACTCCTCTACACGGCGGTATAACTATCTTGATCACTCTCTTTACATTATCGCAAACTAGTTGACAAGCTCTTTAGTGTAACTAGTTGTGAGAGTTTGCTTGCTTGGTTGGTGTGGCTCTTTAGTTAGCCTTTGAGAGCACACTAACATAGGGTAGTGTCATACCTCTTGTGTGAATCGACACTATCTAAACTAGAATTGTGGTAGGTGGCTTGCATTTTGAGTAGGCTAGCGCAACACTTGCTTCGCCTCATAATTGTCTAACCTTTTTGTCGGTGTTTCGGACCGGGGGGGGGGGGGGGGGGGGGGTCCTCAACCGACTAGTGAATTTGTTCTGCGTGCTCCCGATTCCGGATGGTGATGCAAAGAGACACAAGATTTATACTGGTTCGGGCAATCGGTGCCCTACGTCCAGTCTGGGAGATCGAACTTGTATTCCTTGCACCGAAGTGCTCGTAGTAGGGGGTTACAAGCTAAGGGAGAGAGGGAACTAGTCCCAGGTCTCGACAAGGTGTCGTGTGGGCCGTCTGAGACGTTGCTCTCAAGCGGCTGGAATGTGTGCGTGTGTATGTGTTACCAGATGTTCTCCCCTTGTTTTTCTTTTTCTTCTAAATGGCCCAAGTCCTCGCCTTTTATAGTTGAAGGGAAGACAAGGACAGTACATGTGTTAACTATGCGGCGTCGTGCCAACAGGGGCGGCATGTCCGAGCCCTGTGGCCTATTCCTGTGGCGACGCGGTCGTCGGAGTGGTCCATCCTTGGGGTACTGGGGCGGCGTGGTCGTCCCATCAGATCCTATGCGTTATGGGAGCCCCGGGAATGCCTCGGAGTGGACGCGGCGGTGAACGTGCAAGCCACTGTGGACGGACTGTGCGCGAGGTCGAGACTTGGTCGGTGCCGAGGCTTGTACTGCGGTGAGGGGGTCTCGACAGGCACGAACCCCAAGATCACCGAGGCCCTGGTGTATAGTGCCGAGGCCTTGAGCGGGCGGCCGATCATGGGTACAGTGTTAGGACACAGTGGCCGGTAATCCCCGTCGTACCCTATCCCAGCCGGTATGGCGCTGATCGTGGACACAGTGGTAGGACACAGTGGCCGATAATCCCCGTCGTGCCCTGTCCCGGCCAGTATGGCGCTGATGCGACCTCGGGTCACATCGGCCATTCTGTGGTGTTGAGCCACCGTCCGGCTAAGATTGCGGGAGTGGTTGAAGCATTAATGAGACATGACACGCTGTTGGGAGGGTTGGCCAAGGCGGGGGGCGACGGACCGCGGACGAGCTGGCCTCGAGCGACACGGAGAGTGAGGCCTCGCACGAAACGGAGATCAGGCTCCTTGCCGAGGCCTCGCGTAAGAGGCCTCGCGCGATACAGAGAACGCGCCTCCTGCCGAGGCCTTCCGTGGAGAGCCTCGGGTGAGGCAGAGACGACGTCCCCTACCAAGGCCTTCCCTGGGGAGCCTCGCACGAAGCGGAGTTTGCGTCAGGATGCCGAGACCTCCTGCTCGAGGCTCGAGGCGAGAAGGGGGAGGACCCAGTGGGCTCGATCGTGGCGGGTGAGGGGCCCACGACTTACCTTCTATCTTTTATTTTTTTTAGATGGGATTTTAGCGACCCATTTGATGTTTTGCTTGGGGTACCCCATTCTAAGGTACCCGACAGTAGCCCTCGAGCCTCGGGGGGAGTACGTGCACTCCCCCTGAGGGTTTGCCGAGGCTTGGTTTATACCTGCCCCATAGGAATTGGGGTTTGTTTTTTGAGGTTCCGGTGGGTGCGCGCGAGTGCACCCGCCGGGTGTAGCCCCCGAGCCCCTGGAGGAGTGGAGTTACTCCTCCAGGGGCTTTCTTCATTTTCATGTCTGAACGAGTAGTTCTTATTGCATTTGCCGAGCCCTCAAGCGCAAATTTGGGTTGCGGGGGTCTCGGCGAGGCTGCAGGAAGAAGACCTCTAGCCTCCGCACGGAGCGAGAGGTTTGTCAGGGGTCCCCTGACTTTGGGTATGATCCTCATGCTTCCTTTCGCTCAGAAGGAGGGGTGGAATGTGCCAGGCTACCCTCGATGGGCACGAGTGTGGACACTTCCGGTGAGCTGTTAGCGGGTAGTCCGAGTGGAGGCCCGAGCCCCGTTCGCTGGGGGATGGCTAGTGGTCTAGAGACGCACTCCAAGAGTACCAGGGGGTTTCTCTAGTGGGTGCCGAGGCCGTTCGCGGGCCTCGGTGGCTCGGTGCCTCCCTACGGTGGGATCCCATTCGGATACTTCTCCGCCGGTCTCGAACACGACTTAGGACGCCCCGAGCGACCGTTCACTCGGGCCTGGGCCATTCGTAGGCTCGCCCTAATGTCGTCCCTGACTCTATTGCCCTAGGGCGGCTGTCGAAACCTTTTGGAGGCCCAGCCTTCGAACCCCTGGACCATAACGGGCTCGGTGCCCTTTTATCGTGTTTGTAGCGAAACCTCTAGCGCGGTTTTGGACTGTTTGTCTTTGTCTTGGGTGTTCTGGCCTTTTCATCTGATCTTCACATGTCCTTTTCGTTTGGACAGAGGGTTAGTTTGCCGAGCCCATTCTGGTCTCGGCAAGGTTGTAGGAAGAGCCCCTAGCCTCTGCGTGAGAGGGCCGTCGGGAATTCTCTTGACTTTTTATACGCCCCTCGCGCGTGAGGGTTTGTTTGCTGAGGCCCCTTTGGGCGCGAGCCCGGGTCGTGGGGTCTCGGCATATTTGCAGGAGGAGCCCCCTAGCCTCTGCATAGGGCAAGAAGGCTATCAGGGGTTCCCCTGACTTTTTATGTGACCCTCGTGCTTCCTTTTCATTCGGAAGGAGGGGTGGAATGTGCCTCGCTACCCTCGATGGGCACGAGCGGTGGCACTTCCGGTGAGCTGTTATTGGGTAGTTCGAGTGGAGGCCCGAACCCCGTTCATTAGGGGACGGCTAGCGGTCCAGAGACACACTCCAAGAGTACCAGAGGATTTCTCTAGTGGGTGCCGAGGCCGTTCGTTGGGCCTCGGTGACTCGGTGCCTCCCTACGGTGGGATCCCACTTGGATACTTTCCTGCCGGTCTCGGACACAACTTTGGGCGTCCCAAGCGTTTCGCTCGCTTGGGTCTCGGCCCCATATAGGCACGCCCGCAATCGCCCCTGACTCTGTTATCCTGGGGCAGTTGTCGAAACCCTTTGGGGTCCAGCCTTCAAACCCCTGGATCGTAATAGGCTCAGAGCCCGGTTCCTTCCTATGAAAGGAACAGGCCGCGGGAAATATCTTCCCTATTGGCTCGGCCGCAGGTGGCGCGCCTTTTGAGGCGGTTTCATGGGGAGGCAAAATGACGCCTGCTGCCGTAGTGGCCGAGCGCGACGTGATGGACGGGACGTAACTGTCCTCGCATTTAATGCGGGAGACGTGGGCGCGTGGGCCGCTGAAATCGGCTCGTGGTTAACCACGCCGGACGGGGGAAAACCTCCCTGATTTTGTTGCCCGTTCGTTTCACCTCCTCCTGCATAAATACCCGAGGAATCTCGCCCCTCCTCGTCTTACATTGCCTGCATTAGCACCGCCTCCATCGAGCCGTCGCCAGAGCAGCGGGTGCCGGGAAGAAGAGGAGAGAAGAGCGAGCCTAGGGAGAAAGCGAGGAAAAAAGCAAGAGCGTGGGAGGGAGAGAGAAAAAACTCACCGCCGCGCCCAATTCCTCCGTCGCACCCATGGCCGGCAACATCGTCGTTGTCGAGGTGGACCCTTGGGATCCGTCGGATGTCACCGAGGAGATGCTCCAGTCGCTTGTCGACGGTGGACTCCTCCACCCGGTGACAGACCCTAGTAGGCCAAAGTGGATTGCTCCGTACGGCGAGCTGGAGCCGAGGCCCCGTGACGGCTACATCGTGAGCTTCGTCTCCTTCCACGAGCGCGGCCTCGACGTCCCGGCGGACCGGTTCATGCGGGCACTCCCACACTACTACGGCGTGGAGCTCCATAATTTTAATCCCAACTCCATCGCTCAGGCGGCTATCTTCGTTGCCGTCTGCGAGGGGTATTTGGGGATCGCTCCCCATTGGGAGTTGTGGCTCCACCTGTTCCGGGCAGGGCACACTACCAAGCCGACAGGCACGTCGGGTAAGAGGAAGGCGTCGAGGGGCGGAGGCTGCACTCTCCAAGTGCATCAGGACCGCGTGCACCTCTACATCCCGGCCCAACTCGCGTCCTCCAACCACCGGTGGTACACGAGTTGGTTTTACCTCCACAACGACGACGGAGGACTTCCCCCCTACACCGGGCGGATTGTGGGGAGTTGCCCAGAGAAATGGAAGTGGGGTGTCCCAAAGGTCGACTAGCCCAAGCTGGAGCCGCTCTTGGAGGGGCTGGCGAGGCTGCGGAGCCATGGCCTCACCGTCGCTATGGTCGTGGCCGCCTTCTACCGCCAGAGGGTGCTGCCACTGATGGCTCGGCGGCGGCGGCGGCTGTTCGAGATGAGGCCGGGTGAGCCCGTTGAAGGCACCCGGATGTCTTCCTCCGCCCTCTCCGACGAGGAAATTCTCCGTCAGGTGGGGGAGACGGTAGATGTGAAGTTGAGGGGCGGCAACCTGACCCCCTTCGCGATGCGACCGTCGCGGGGGTTCCTTTCGCTGGTAAGTCGAGTGCCGCTGTAGCCTCTGAGCCTCCTCAATCTCCCTTTATCCCTTGTTTCCTTATGCGCGTTTGTCGTTCCTTCAGGGGATGAGAGACGTGCGCTCCTCCCCACCGCCCATTCCCGAGGACGCGGGGCAGCGGGTGATCAACCGCGCTCACACCGACGCGCAGAAGAAGCGAAAGGACGCTAAGGCAGTGAAGCGCACAAAGCACATTCTTACGCGCGAGGCATTGGATAAGCGCCGCCGTTAGCAACGGAAGGATGGTCTCCCGTTGGAGGAATCCCCGTCGACGTCGTTGTCGACGGAGGCCTCGGACGGGAACGACAAGGGCGAGGGAGGGCGAGGTCCCCTAGACCACCTTCCTAACGTCATGGAGGTGGCGCCCAGGGCGTCGGCAAGCAGCCCGGCACCCCCGGGAAGGGGAGGAGAAGCGGACCCGGGGCCGGCGGTTGCCCGCTCTGGGGCTAAGGCCGACACGCCCGAGGCACGGGCATTAGGCAAACGCGCCGTCAGCCCGGTAAGCTCAGCGGCTGCGGCAGAGCAGGTGGCGGTGGAGGCGACACCACCGCCCCCGCAGAGGACCGAAGGGGCCCGGGGTCCGCTGAGGACCGACCGGCGCCGTAGGATACGAATGCGACGCCACTGCCGCCGCCTCCGCCGTTGTGGATGTGGTTTGCCGTGGCGAAGCGGGGGCCGCCCCATTCTAAGTAAGTGTATTTTTGGCAGGGTTGTAGTGTCTTCCGTTCACTTTTTTGGTCTCGCGTTGACCCTGTAGGTTAATTTTCTTTAGTCGGAAGCGGCCTGCGGATGACCTCCCCTTGGCGCCCCTTAAGGCGCTTAAGGCGAGCCCCGGCTCCTTGCCCACTAGGTGGCGGAGGCACAAGCCGCCATCCAACGTGGTGCGGCATCGGCGAGGGTCGACCCAAAGGAACCGGCCGCCCAAGGAGGGGTTGCCGAGGCGGCCCGTACACGGTCGGATGGGGCCGTCGTGCCCTTTGTTGCCGAGGCTCCCGGGGCTGAGGCGATGGAGGCCCCAGCGCCCACGACCGCCGAGACCGCAGTGTCCGTGGTCGGCGTTTCTACGTCTGCCGAGGCCACAATGGCGGAGGCCGGAGCCTCCGAGACCGCCGAGGCCGTGATTGCAGAGGCCAGAGCCCCCGAGGTCACCACGACCGTCGTGATGGCGGCGAGGCCGTCTGTGCAGGAGGCGGAGATGTAGGCGGCGGAGGCCTCGGCCGTGCCCTTGGCTCAGGGCCTGCCGTTGTTGTGGGAGAGCGCCCGGGAGACGGAGGTCTATCCGATCTCCTTCGACGATACTTCTCGGGCACGGGAGGTGGTCGACGCCGAGGAGACCGATGCCATGGAGCAGCCGGCGCCGTTCTTAGATGAGGGAAGCTCGGCCCTCGTGCGGGTGCGACCTGAGCCCCACGGGTGGGATCACCCACGGGTACTGTGGCGGAGCCAGGACGACCCTGAGGGGGAGCCTCTATTTGCCCTTGAGGACATGGCCAAGGGCGGGCGCTAGAGTACCTTTGAGCAGTACCACGAACTAGCAGAGCGGTCGCTATGGACGGCGCTGTCCGTGGTGGCCGACGAACTACCCGGAGTCGCCCAGGTTCGTGTTTTCCTTTCTCGCGTGACGTTGTTCCTTTCTCAGTTTTGTCGTAATCGACGACCTCTGCTCTGCCTCCTTAGGAGCTCAAGACCCGGTCCCTCAGGAAGTCAGTCTTCCTCCGGCGAGAGAGGGGAATCTAGGACCAGCTTCAGCGGCAGAGGGGCCTTCTTGCCGATGCTAACGAGCTTCTGTCGGCACGAAGCGCGGAGGTGGAGGACCTCCGCCTTTGCTGTGCCGATGCGAAGGTCGAGGCGGCCACAGCCCAGACGTAGCTCGCCCCCTTGGCGGCGCGGATCAAGGAGCTAGAGGAGGAGCTTACCCGCACCGTCAGCGATCAGGATGCCTTCAGATCCCGGGCTGAGGAAGCGACGGCCTCGAGCAAGGCCCTCGCCGGGCAGCTGGGGGCAGAGGAGAGTGCGCACCGGCTGACCAAAGGCGCTCTGAACGAGGCCCTTGCTGCGGTTGAGGCCTCGCAAATCGAGGCTGTGGTTTTGAGGGGGACAGTCGAGGGTGAGTTTGAATCCCCTTGTTTTGTTTTCTTCTCCTTATGTTCGCTTCCTAACTTCCTTGTATGACGCAGAGCTGGGGAGTGAAGCTTCCAGGGCGGCCAAGGCCTCTTGGGTCGAGGCCCAGCGGTTGAAGGAGAAGGCCGAGGCCTATCAGGCCAAGACCCGACGCTGGGAGCTGAAGGCCAAGGGTGAGTTCCGTGGGCTTCCGTCCCTAGCTTAGGTTGTTTTTTCTCTGGCTCGACCTCATTACATTTTCCATGGTGCAGAGTGAGAGGCAGAGTTCACCCGTGCCGCCGAGGCTTCCAGCACGGTGCAGACAGTGCTCGATACCGAGATCAAGGAGCACGAGGCGCTGAAACGTGCCACCCTTTCTGCCTACAAGGCCTTGGAGGTTGAGGGGGTTCAGTCAGGCAGCTCCCTTGGGAGCCGCTTGATTGCGCTGAGCAGCCAGATGCGTGAATGGCTCCGAGGGGCACTGCACATGGGTGTCAAGTGGGCGATGGCCGTCATCTCCTCTCACTACCTTGGCATCGACCTCCCGGCCGTCAGTGATGGCTACGTTCTGCCTGATGATGACGAGGAGGCCGACGCGGCGGTCGCGAAGCTGATGGAGGCGGCGGAAGGCCCTGGCGTGGCGCTGGCGACGCTCTTCAAAGAGGAGGTGGTGCCTCCCCTACCATCTGCCGGTGCTGAAGGCCCTGAACCTTGATCTAGGCCCCGGGGGCTATGTAAAGATAGAATAGGGGTTATTTTTGTATCATAACGTTTGCGGCCATCGAGGCCTTTATTTCTGAAGTATTTGTGTTTCTTAGTTGTTTTCCCATGTTTCCGAGCCTTTGCCCTCTGTTGCTTCTGATCAGATTTCATTTGCAAAACACCCCTTTGGGGCCTAAGCCGTTCCTTGAGCGAGAGGTGGTGAGGGAGTGCCATAGCCTGGGGGCGTAGGCCGTCTCACGACTCTACCGGACTCTTGCTTAGGAAGCAGACCTTAGTCCGAGGAGTCTTCACAAATGATTCGTCAGAGCCTGCTAGAGTCTTGGCGTAGGAATTTTTGTGAAAAGTAGCTTAAAGAATGGTGCGTGGGACCTAGGGGGAGTCCCCCATCTAGCCCCCGAGGGAGGCTTGGTTCTGCTGAGGCAGAGCCGAGTCTCCCTTGTCATGTTTATTGTACTGCCGAGACCTACGGTGGGCTCGGGGGGTTTCTCAAAAAATAAGACCAACTAAAGAACGCTTTTTAATTGTATTTCGAGAAATGACATATACAATGCTTGGAAATTTAGGGATAAAAGTGACGTAGCTGTTCTATGTTCCAAGCGTTGGTGAAGATTTTGCCCTTCTCGTTGGCCAGCTTGTAGGTCCTGGGCTTCAGTACTTGGGCGATGATGTACGGTCCTTTCCATGGCGGGGTTAGCTTGTGGCGACCCTTGTTGCTCTGTGCTAGCCTCAACACCAGGTTGCCTACCTTCAGGTCTCGGCCTCGGACGTGTCGGGCCTAATAGCGCCGCAGGCTCTGCTGATACTTGGCCGAGTGTAGTAGCGCGACGTCTCGGGCTTCCTCCAGCTGATCAAGAGTGTCCTCTCGGGTGGTGTGGTTGCTTTGTTTGTTATAGGCTTGCAGCCTCAGGGAACCATATTCCAGGTCAGTGGGGAGGATGGCCTCGGCCCCATAGACTAGGAAGAAAGGCGTGAATCCTGTGGCTCGGCTTGGAGTGTTCCTCAGGCTCCAGATGACCGACGGGAGTTTGGCGAGCCATTTCTTGCCAAACTTTTTCAACCGGTTGTGAATCCTTGGCTTGAGGCCTTGTAGGATCATGCCGTTGGCACGCTCTACTTGGTCGTTGGTCCTTGGGTGTCCTACGGCCGACCAGGCCACACGGATGTGGTGGTCGTCGCAAAATGTCAGGAACTTTTTGTCGGTGAATTGCGTCCCGTTGTCAGTGATGATGGTGTTGGGGACCCCAAACCTATGGATAATGTCAGTGAAGAACAGCACCGCCTGCTCGGATTTGATTCGATTGATCGGACGGGCCTCGATCCATTTGGAGAACTTGTCGATTGATACCAGTAAATGGGTGTAGCCCCTGGGGGCCTTTTGCAGAGGCCCGACCATGTCGAGCCCCCACACGGCGAATGGCCATGTGATGGGGATGGTTTGCAGGGCTAGGGCCAGGAGATGTGTCTGCCGAGCATAGTACTGGCATCCTTCGCAGGAGCGTACTAGCTTGGTAGCATCGGCGACCGCCGTCGGCCAGTAGAACCCTTGGCGGAAAGCGTTCCCTACGAGCGTCCAAGGCGCCGCATGGTGCCCGTAGGCGCCTGAGTGTAAGTCCCAAAGCAGGGCTTGGCCCGCCTCGGAACTGATGCATCGTTGAAGGACACCTGAGGGGCTTCGCCTGTACAATTCACCATTGCAGAGGGCGTAGGTCTTGGCTCGGTGCGCAAGCCGTCGTGCTTCGGTTCTATCGTCAGGAAGCTCCCCCCGATCAAGCCAATCGAGGAACGGGACTCACCAATCCGCATCCTGATCAGTCTGCGAAGGCTCGGCGTTGACTTCCATGACCTCGGGCTCGATCGAGGGGGTCTCGGCAGCAGAGGGGGCGTCGGGCTTTGCCATGGGTTCCCCAGGTGGGCCCTCCTCTGCTGTCGAGGTGCAGCCGATGGAAGGTTTGTGGAGGTCTCTAGCGAAGACGTTCGGGGGGACCGGGGCCCGTGCCGAGGCCATCTTTGCTAGCTCATCGGTGGCCTCGTTGTACTTTCGCGCGACGTGATTTAGTTCAAGACCATTGAACTTGTCTTCTAGGCGTCATACCATCTTGCAGTAAGCCTCCATTTTAGGGTCGAGGCAGTTTGACTCCTTCATCACTTGATCTATGACGAGCCGCGAGTCGCCTCGGACGTCGAGGCACTGTGCCCCAAGCTCGATGGCGACTTGTAAGCCATTGATGAGGGCCTCGTATTCGGCCACGTTGTTGGAGGCGGCGAAGTGGAGCCGCACCATGTAGCGCATGTGTACTCCGAGGGGCGAAATGAAGAGCAGACCCACGCCTGCCCCGGTCTTCATCAGGGATCCGTCGAAGTACAGGGTCTAGCACTTCGTCTGAATTTGAGCAGGTGGTAGTTGGGTATCTGTCCATTTAGCCACAAAATCGGCCAAGACCTGAGAGTTGATCACTTTTTGAGGCGCAAAGGTCAAGGTTTCCCCCATAAGCTCAACAACCCACTTGGCTATCCTGCCCGAGGCCTCCCGGTTATGAACTATCTCACCTAGGGGGAAGGATGATACCACAGTCACTGGGTGCGACTCGAAGTAGTGGCGGAGTTTGCACCGGGTCAGGACCACGGCGTAGACCAGTTTTTGGATGTGGGGGTAGCGTGCTTTGGTCTCGGAGAGCACCTCGCTAATGAAATAAACAGGTCGTTGGGTGGGTAGAGTATGCCCTTCTTCCTGCCTCTCTACCACTACGGCGGCGCTGACCACTTGGGTTGTTGCGGCGACATAGAGTAGGAGGACCTCGTCCATGGCCAGGGGTATCAGGACGGGAGGATTGGTGAGCAGGCTCTTGAGTCTGTCGAGGGCTTCCTTGGCCTCGGGAGTCCAAGAAAAATGCTCGGACTTTCTCAAGAGTCGGTACAGGGGCAAACCTTTTTTGCCGAGGCACGAGATGAAGCGGCTCAGGGCCGTAAGGCATCCCATGACCCTCTGCACTCCCTTGAGGTCTCTGATTGGTCCCATGCTGGTTATGGCCGAGACCTTCTCTGGGTTGGCTTCAATGCCGCGTTCCGAGACTATGAATCCCAAGAGCATGCCTCGGGGGACCCCGAACACATACTTCTCGGGGTTGAGCTTGATGCCCTTCTCCCTAAGGCATTTGAAGGTTATCCTCAAGTCGTCGATGAGACCCTCGGCCTTTCTGGTCTTGACCACAATGTCATCTACGTAGGCCTCGACGGTCCGCCCGATGTTGTCTCCAAAGACCTGGGTCATGCACCGTTGGTACGTGGCACCTGCGTTTCTAAGGTCGAAGGGCATTGTCACGTAGTAGTACATGCTGAATGGTGTGATGAAAGAAGTCACGAGCTGGTTGGATTCTTTCATCTTGATCTGATGGTAACCAGAGTACGCATCAAGGAAAGACAGGGTCTCACACCCTACGGTGGAATCAACGATTTGATCGATTCGAGGTAATGGGAAGGGGACCTTTGGACAGGCTTTGTTCAAACCGGTGTAGTCTACGTACATCCTCCATTTCCCATTTTTCTTCTTGACCAACACGGGGTTAGCCAACCACTCTGGGTGGGACACTTCCTTGATGAACCCGGCCGACAAGAGTTTCTGTATCTCCTCACCGATGGCCCTACGCTTTTAATCGTCGAAGCGGCGCAGGCGTTGCCTCGCCGGTCTAGATCCAGCCTAGATGTCCAGGGCGTGCTCGGCGACCTCCCTTGGTATGCCCGGCATGTCCGAGGGACTCCATGCGAATATGTCGGCGTTCGCACGGAGAAAGTCGATGAGCACGGCTTCCTATTTGATGTCGAGGGTGACGCTGACCCTTAGCGCTCGGTCGTCAGGGCAGGCGGGGTCGACCAGGATGAGTTTGATGGTTTTCACGGGCTCGAACGCCCCCACGCGACGCTTGGAGTCAGGTACCTCGCCACTGAGTTGGTCGAGGTGGGCGATGAGGGTCTCGGCCTCTACAAGAGCCTTGGCGTACTCGATGCATTCGACGTCGCAGTCGTATGCATGTTCATACGTGGACTCAATCGTGATGACACCGCTAGGGCCTGGCATCTTGAGCTTGAGGTAGGTATAGTTGGGCACTGCCATGAACTTGGCGTAGCACGGCCGCCCCAAAATGGCGTGGTAGGCTCCCCCGAACCCGACTACCTCGAAGGTGAGGACTTCCTTGCGGTAGTTGGAGGGGGTGCCGAAGCAGACAGGAAGGTCGATACGCCCGAGGGGTCGCGTGCGCTTCCCTAGCACGATGCCGTGGAAGGGTGCGACGTCGCCTTGGAGCCTCGACCGGTCAATCTCCAAGAGCTCTAGAGTGTTGGCGTAGAGGATGTTGAGGCCGCTGCCTCCGTCCATCAACACCTTGGAGAGTCGGGTGTTGCCGATGATCGGGTCGACGACCAGTGGGTACTGCCCGGGATTTGGAATATGGTCAGGGTGGTCATCTCAGTCGAAGGTGATTGCCTCTCGAGACCAGTCGAGGTACTAGGGGGTGGCCACCTTGACCGAGAAGACCTCTCGGCGTTCCCTCTTGCGCTGTCGCGCCATGAGGCATGCCGAGGGCCCACCGAAGATCATGAAGGCGTTGCGTACCTCGGGGAACCCGTCGTCCTTGCCTTCGTCCCGGTCGTCGGCGCCCTTCTGCTTGGCATCGCCGTCGGGGAGCCCGAGCCTGGCGAAATAACGCCGCAGCATGGAGCAATCCTCGAGGGCGTGCTTGACCGAGCTTTGGTGGTAAGGGCAGGGTTTCTTGAGCATATCGTCGAAAGGCCTAGGGCCTTTGAAGCCTCGGGGGTTCTGGCATTCCGCGGCTACGACCAGGTCAGCCTCTAGGACCTCCTGCTTCCCCAAGCGCCCCTTTTTCTTTCTCTTAGGGAGGTGGGAGGCTGAGGCCTCGGGGGCCTCGTCCCTCCGCTTACCCTTGGTGTCGGTGTCGGGGAAGATGGCTCCGACAGCCTCTTCACCCAAGGCGAAGCTGGTGGCGATGTCGAGGAGCGTGGCAGCAGAGCGCGGCACGTTGCGACCTAACTCTCGGACCAAGTCCCGACAAGTGGTGCCGGAGAGGAAAGCCTGGACGATCTCCGAGTCGCCGACGCTGGGCAACTCGGTGCACTGTTTGGAGAAGCGCCGGATGAAGTCTCGGAGAGACTCGTCCGGCTTCTGGCGATAGCTCTTAAGATCCCAGGAGTTCCTAGGGCGCACGTATGTGCCCTGGAAGTTCCCAACGAAGATCCTAACCAAGTCGCGCCAGTCGTGGATTTGCGAGGGAGGAAGATGCTCGAGCCAGGCTCGTGCTGAGTCTGACAAGAGCAAAGGGAGATTGCGGATGATGAGCAGGTCATCGTCCACGCCACCTAGCTGGCAGGCCAGACGGTAATCGGTAAGCCAGAGCTCCGGGTTGGTCTCACCGCTGTACTTCACGAGATTGGCCGGCTGCCGGAACCAGGCGGGGAAAGGAGCAGCGCGGACGGCCCTACTGAAGACCCGAGGGCCTGGCAGTTCAGGGGAAGGACTGCGGTCTTCCCCGTTGTCATAGCGACCACCTCGGTGTGGATGGTAGCCCCGAGTGGGCCCCTCATTGTCGTGGCGTCGTCGCCTGCTGACCACCTCATGGTCTCCCTGCGCCTCGCGTCGAATGCCGAGGCGGTCCAGAAGCATGGGGACCTTGTGGGCTATTGGCGCTCGGTCGGGCTCGGGATGAGCCGAGGCTTCCCTGTCCTGCCGAGGCGGTGCCATGGGCAGGTTCGATGCGCCCCCGTGCCGTCGGGAGGCGGAACTCTCGGCCTGCTGAACCGCAGTGGTCTCTAGGACATCCCGGAGCTTGCCGTGGACCCGCCGCCCCTCCATGGTAGAAGGCTCGGGCATTGCGCGGACCAGCATTCCCGTAGCCGCGATGTTCTGGCTAGCGCGATTGAAGACTGGGGGTTGCTCGCTCCCTTCGTCGTCATGGATGCGGTGATGCACATCACGGGCCCTCTGTCGGGCTCCTCCGCCTTCGCCGTGACCTCGCTGCTCTTGTTCGAGAGAGTCTTGAAGCTGCTGCAGAAGGAATTGGTCTTGTTCGACCTTGGCCTGGAGCTCACGGAGCTGCTCTAGGTCTGGGCGCTGAGGTCGTGCGAGAGCGACATTCTCGTTTTGTGCGGCTGACAGGACATTGAGTGGGGGTGTGGCGGCGCCCGCCCCTGGACGAAGCGGGGAGCGGCTACCTGCCGCCCCGTCCTCTTCACCTGCCCTCGGCATCCTGAGCCCGACGTGGAAACACTCACGAGTGGGGTCGTAAGTGCCTTCGTCGTCGAAGTCAGAGTAACCGAAGCAGTAGTCGCTTGCGGTCAAGAACTGGCGCAAAGCCCTAGGGTCGTGGAACCCAGAGAAATCCACTCTGGGCCATGCCTCATCCTCATCCGAGGAGTCGGCGTGGGTGTCTAGGTTGAGACCGAAGCACTAGCAGCGCTCTGAGGGATCCTCGTGAGCGGTAGCGTATGCGTAGGCGTAAGAAGCGGCGGCATTTCTCAACCCAAAGGGGTATGGGGATGGTGCCGTCGCCAGATTCTGCTCCGCCGGGGTTGGTTCTTCAGGGAGTGGTGGAGCGGAGCTAGACGACTGGGCATCGCCGCGAGCCACCGGCGATTTTCCTTTGTCCAAGCTCAGGCCAGACAGGTCCCCAGCCAAGGACCCCATACCAATAGCTGGTCGTAGGAGATTGGTGGGGAGTGGCATGCCGCCTCGGGTTCACGTAGCGTCGGGGTGGCCTTGCTCGTGTCGTGCCTGGCGAGCGCGGTGAGAGCGGCCGCCTGGGCGCCGCCTACGCCTGGGCTGCCGGTGCGTAACTTCATCGTCGGACGGTGGGGCTCGAGGAGTGAGGAGTACCATGTCGTACTCATGCCCTAGAGACATGAACTCTAGGCTCCCGAATCAAACCACGGTGCCGAGACGTAATGGTCGTACGGGGTCTGCCATCCGGCACCTGCTGGGATGACGAAACTGACACGCAGAGGCCCCTACCTAGCGCGCCAACTGTCGGTGTTTCGGACCAGAGGGGTCCTCAATCGACTAGTGAATTTGTTCTGCGTGCTCCCGATTTCGGATGGTGATGCAAAGAGACACAAGATTTATACTGGTTTGGGCAATCGGTGCCCTACGTCCAGTCTGGGAGATCGAACTTGTATTCCTTGCACCGAAGTGCTCGTAGTAGGGGGTTACAAGCTAAGGGAGAGAGGGAACTAGTCCCAGGTCTCGGCAAGGTGTCGTGTGGGCCGTCTGAGACGTTGCTCTCAAGCGGCTGGAATGTGTACGTGTGTATGTGTTACCAGATGTTCTCCCCTTGTTTTTCTTTTTCTTCTAAATGGCCCAAGTCCTCGCCTTTTATAGTTGAAGGGAAGACAAGGATAGTACATGTGTTAACTATGCGGCGTCGTGCCAACAGGGGCGGCATGTTCGAGCCCTGTGGCCTGTTCCTGTGGCCTATTCCTATGGTGACGCGGTCGTCGGAGTGGTCCATCCTTAGGGTACTGGGGCGGCGTGGTCGTCCCATCAGATCCTGTGCGTCGTGGGAGCCCCGGGAATGCCTCGGAGTGGACGCGGCGGCGAACGTGCAAGCCACTGTGGACGGACTGTGCGCGAGGCCGAGACTTGGTCGCTGCCGAGGCTTGTACTGCGGTGAGGGGGTCTCGGCAGGCACGAACCCCAAGATCGCCGAGGCCCTGGTGTACAGTGCC
This sequence comes from Miscanthus floridulus, assembly GCF_019320115.1. Taxonomy (NCBI): domain Eukaryota; kingdom Viridiplantae; phylum Streptophyta; class Magnoliopsida; order Poales; family Poaceae; genus Miscanthus; species Miscanthus floridulus. Next base: position 113,630,141 of record NC_089582.1, read on the forward strand.
GAGGCCTTGAGCGGGCGGCCGATCATGGGTACAGCGTTAGGACACAGTGGCCGGTAATCCCCGTCGTACCCTATCCCAGCCGGTATGGCGCTGATCGTGGACACAGTGGTAGGACACAGTGGCCGGTAATCCCCGCCGTGCCCTGTCCTGGCCAGTATGGCGCTGATGCGACCTCGGGTCACGTCGGCCATTCTGTGGTGTTGAGCCACCGTCCGGCTGAGATTGCGGGAGTGGTTGAAGCATTAATGAGACATGACACGCTGTCGGGAGGGTCGGCCGAGGCGGGGGGCGACGGACCGCGGACGAGCCGGCCTCGAGCGACACAGAGAGTGAGGCCTCGCGCGAGACGGAGATCAGGCTCCTTGCCGAGGCCTCGCGCGAGAGGCCTCACGCGATACGGAGAACGTGTCTCCTGCCGAGGCCTTCCGTGGAGAGCCTCGGGCAAGGCGGAGACGGCGTCCCCTGCCGAGGCCTTCCCTGGGAGCCTCGCACGAAGCAGAGTTTGCGTCAGGATGCCGAGACCTCCTGCTCGAGGCTCGAGGCGAGAAGGGGGAGGACCCAGTGGGCTCGGTCGTGGCGGGTGAGGGGCCCATGACTTACCTTCTAGCTTTTATTTTTTTAGATGGGATTTTAGCGACCCATTTGATGTTTTGCTTGGGGTACCCCATTCTAAGGTACCCGACACTTTTGTTAAGTGTTGTTGTAGAAATTTTTATTAGGCTATTCGCCCCCTCTAGCCATTAGGACCTTACAACGCCCTGCACGTCAACCCTACCCTGCCGCCACCCGGCGCAGCCGGTTCTGGCCCGCCTCCCGCGGCCCCTTCCTCACCGCTGCCCTCCCGCCCCGCCACTACTAGCCATTTGCGTCGTGCTGGGGGACCTACTCGGCGCCGCCACCATGCCGTGGCCTGTGGCCCAGCCAGCCACGCGTCACCCCTTGCCCGCGCGCCGCCGTCGCGCATCACGCCGTCGGAGCGTGGCTCGTCGGCGTAGGGTGGGTCGTGGCCGCTGAGCACGCAGGGCCCGGAGGCGCAAGGTCGGAGCGCGGACGTTGGAGGCGTGGTCCCGGGCGTGGAGCCACGGACGTTGGAGGTGCGGCGCCGGAGCAAGGGAGAGAGAAGGGTGCGGGAGGCGGAGAGGGTGGCAGGGACAGGAAACAAAAAAAGAGAAAAAGGAGAGAGGAAGAAGAAAGCGACAGGGGCAAGAATGTCATTTCACCGTTGTTCTCTCTCCTCAACCGGTCCACGGTGTCCTGTGGCCTAATTTCACCGAACCAGAGTGTCTTCTGGCAAAATGCTAAAAAGTGGGGTGTCCGACAGTAAATGACCACCACTTTGGATGTCCAACAGACAATTCTCCCAAATAGTTTTGGGTTAAAAAAATGAATAGAGAACTTGTTTGTTGAAGATAACACATAAATCATGGGTTACCTAAACAGATAAGTAGGGGCTCTATTTTTTTTAAGTAATGCTGGAGATGCTCCTATTTGATGATAACAAAAACTATGTATAATTCTGAATATATTGTATTTTTCTCCAACAATAATTTTTTTGGAACAATTAATAAAATAAATCTATATTTTAAGGGAGCAACTTGTAGTACATGTACAATAAGGTAATATGATAACATAAATTCAAAATAAAAGATAGAGTTCGTAATCAGATACAGTGTGAAGTAATCAAGCGCCACCATGACCGGAAGAGCCATACTCTTCGTGCCGTTGAAGATAACAAGGGCCGTGAATGATGAAAGAGTAAACGGCCAGGGGCGCATCGTAAAGGTGTTTGGTTTTTTCGTGTCACATCAAATATTTAGATATTAATAAAGAGTATTAAATATAGATTAATTACAAAACAAATTATATAGATAGAGACTAATTTACGAGATGATTTTTAAACCTAATTAATCTGCCATTAGCATACGTTACTGTAGCACCGCGTTGTCAAATCATGAACTAATTAGGCTTAAGCGATTCGTCTCGCAAATTAGTCACAAGTTATGTAATTAGTTTCATAATTAGTCTATATTTAATATTTCATACATATATCTATACATTCGATGCAACAGAAATTAGAAACCAAACATGGTCTAACACAACACAACCTCGATGTTGCTGCAGCCACATGCACCGTATCTTGACTAGCTTGAGGGCACTCCCAATACAGAAATCACCGTAGTTTTTATAGACATTAATTATACTGTCATCTAAGCGTTTTGCTGATGTAGCAAGGTAGTTATTGAAGAGAGAGAGAGCAAAAATCATAGAAACCAAGTTTAAGTTAGAAACCATGTCTACACGAGAATCAAGACACAAAAGTACGTGATTGATAGAGAATGGAGAGAGAATGTATGTGATTGGATAAAAAATTGTTCTGTAGAAACTATTCTTTGGGACCATAGTTTCTATATATAGTATCTATAAAAATTAATAGGTATAGAAATCTACATGTAGTTTTTAGCATCGGGACTGTCCTAACACTGCTATCAGTATCAGAGGCTAATTGGAGGATGATATTTTGTCGTTCCTGAGTGTGGCACATCACAGCCGCACAGGTTCGTTCTGGCCTTGGGCTCTGGCACGGCGATGCTGCTGCTGCTGCTAGCCTGCTACGAAAGAACGCACCGTAGCTAGGCGCTATTTTTCTCGCACCAACTAGGAAATAAATATAGGAATATAGTACCACAGTTAGCTAGGTCTAGGTGCGTCTTGTGAATCTTTTTCGTACGAAATCATGTACTTATTTAATCAAACTCGAGGAAAAAGTTTTGGGGTTAGGTGAATTCGCCAATCATTTCGTGATGCTTTCGGTAGTAAAAATCTCCATCTCTTTCTCCGCACCTCAAGCGACTGCGACTCCTTGCTTAAACAAATGGCTTCAGTGTAACATCAGCTAGCTGTTCAGTACAGTACCACTAGGCTACTACTGTCCAATAAGTGAGTTTTTTTTGTACAAAATGTTTTGAATATCTAGACTAGACCGTGTTTTCCCACGCTCATATAGTCATATATGGTCAGGTTCAGCTTTACCATTGTCGTTGTTGGTTCGGTGGTTGTCGGATCTGAGCTAATACAGCACTGAGGTCTGGGTCCGGTGAATGGATCACAGACGAGATGACTACCTCACATTTCCTCTTCCAAACAGTTTCTATGTACATCATGGAACAGCTTCAGCCTCTCAGTTTCAGGTCATGTCCCTCTCTGAAATCATGCAGCCGTCTCTGACTCTGAGAAGCAAGGAGTCGGTAACTGACGCTAGAAAACTTGCAGATATTCAGAACGGTCCTGTTAGCACGCCAACAATACAGGGAGTTGGCAAGACCGGTGTTAAAACTTGCTACAGACGGGTTTGGTTGGGCTGCTGCTGCAACTTTGCCACTTTGCCAGTAATTCAGGGAAGGTTACTGTACTTTGTAAACTGCTTTATGGCCATGGCTTAACTATGTAAGACCACTTCTATATTTCATATGCCTGATTTTTTGTTCTTGTCATTGTTTGACTATAGAAAAAACTGTAAATTATTTCTTATAAGTTGTTCTTTTAATTATAGGATGGCTAGGGTTCGTGAGAGAAAGACAAGGGACTTCAACCAAATTAAGTGCATTAAGGATGAAAGAGATCATCTCTTGGTGAAGGAGGATGAGATCCGACATCAATGGCAAGAGTATTTTGACAAATTGTTCAATGGTGAGAATACGGACACAACCTTTCAGTTGGATGACACTTTTGATGACACCAATAGGCGCTTTGTGCGGAGAATTCAAGAATATGAGGTCAGAGAGGCGTTGAAAATGATGAAAGTAGGTAAGACGATAGGACCGGATGGTATCTCAATCGAGGTGTAGAGATGCCTCGGGGACATCGCTATAGTATGGCTAACCAAGCTGTTCAACCATATTTTTCGATCAAACAAGATGCCTGACAAGTGGAGGAGAAGTATATTGGTACCGATCTAAAAGAATAAACAGAATATTCAAAGTTGTACTAATTATCGGGGAATTAAGTTGATGAGCCATACTATGAAGCTATGGGAGAGAGTTATCGAGCATCGCTCGAGAGCAATAACGCGGGTCTCTATGAACCAATTTGGTTTTATGCCCGGAAGGTCAACCATGGAAGCCATTTTCTTAATAAGACAAGTTATGGAGCGGTATAGGGAGAAGAAGAAGAAGGACCTACACATGGTTTTTATTGACTTGAAGAAGGCTTTCCGATTAGGATATGACTACATCAAGGGTTAGCTTTGAGTCCTTATCTGTTTGTCTTAGTGATGGATGAGGTCACAAGGGACATACAAGGAGACATCCCTTGGTGTATGCTTTTCGCGGACGATATAGTGCTAGTTGATGAAAGTCGGATAGGAGTGAATCAGAAACTGGAGTTATGGCGGGAGACTTTGGAGTCCAAAGATTTTAGACTCAGTAGAATTAAAACTGAGTATATTAGATGTGACTTCGGCACTACTACTCTGGAGGAGGAAAATATTTGTTTGAAAGGTCAAGTAGTGCCTAGGAAGGATAACTTTCAATATTTAGGATCAATGCTATAGAGAGACGGGGATATTGATGAAGGTGTTAGCCATAGAATCAAGACAAGGTGGATGAAGTGACGCCAAGCATCTGGTGTCCTATGTGACAAAAGGGTATCACAGAAGCTAAAAGGCAAGTTTTATAGGACGACGATTAGACCTGCTATGTTGTATGGTGTAGAATGTTGGCATATGAAAAGACGACATGTTCAGCAGATAAGTGTCGTGGAAATGTGTATGTTGCGTTGGATTTACGGTCATATAAGAAGTGATCGAGTTCGGAACGATGATATACGTGATAAATTAGGGGTAGCACTAATTGAAGAAAAGCTTGTCTAACACCGGTTGAGATGGTTTGGACATGTCCAACGAAGACCTCTAAAGGCACCGGTGCGTAGTGGAATCCTAAGCCAAGATAGTAATGTGAAGAGAGGCAGAGGAAGACCGAAGTTGACTTGGGTAGAGCCGTAGAGGTAATAAAAAAAGACTTGAAAAGATAAAATATATCCAAAGACTTAGCCTTAGATATGAGTGCTTGAAAAACAGTTATTCACGTGACTGAACCTTGTTTATGCTGGGTTTCAACTCTAGCCTGCCCCAACTTGTTTGGGACTTAAAGGCTTTAGCCTCATTCGGCTCGCTAAAACTTGGCTGAATTAGCTAAAAACACTGTTTTGGCTGAATTGTTGTGAGAGAAAAATATTGTTTTAGTTAAAAAAAATAAGCTAAATAGTACGGATCATAAAGTAAGCCAAACGAGCCTTTGTTGTTGTCGTCGTCGTCCTTTTAATTATACAAATAGTTGGTTGTCTAAATTCAGGCACCTGAAATACGTAACTCCCATATCAGATATACATTCTATCAAAGATGCCACGCCAATTTGTATTCCGTTGGTCGAAAAGCAAGAAGCCAGCGAATTCAGCGATGTGTCATGAGACATGGACCAATATGAGAACCAGACAGGACAGCTATGACAACTGACAGACTCGGTTCAGCATTTCAGCAGCAAAACTAGCTCACCTGAGCAGCAAAGGTTCAAATTCTACATGCTAAGACAGAAATTTAAGCACAGGATGAGACTAGAGGTTGATAACAGTCTCCGACAGCGATTTACAGTTAGCACGATGTAAGGTGCAATAAGAACCTGGGCAGCACTTGCAGCAAGAAGAGAATTTAGCACATGCAAAACAGGCAGCAAGTAGTGGCTGCTGGGCACCAACAAAAACACAAATTAACCAATGCAAATAGGCAAGCACAATCACACGTTCTTTGATATCAAAACTGATGTATTTGAGATGCTATGAAAGATAATAACATTGCCACAGTTAAGTTGCTAATGATAGCAAGTGGGTTCACAATACTCAGATTCTCAGAATCATGAAGCAAACAGAAAGGATAACTGTTTCATCATACACAGCAAGTCTTCTAAAGCCGCACCACTCCAAGACTACTACTAGAAACAGTTTACTCATCCTCCTGGCTGCGGAGACGGGCAAGTTTGTTGGTGACCACAACGTCAAGCTGAGCAGCTCGCTCCACAATTTCCTTACGCTTCTTAGTGGACACATTGTGTGCAATTTCAGCACAGTATGTCCTGTTGTGAAGCAAGCAATACAAATATTAGTAAATGATTGATGATTTTGAATCAAAAGGGTGTACAGGGATTGGGAATCTGCTACACTCCTGAAATAAAATAAGTAGGTTTGCTGAAGATCCAAAAAAATGCATACCTGTTGTGCATCATAAGCAACTCCAGCTCAGATACATTATGCACGACAAACTTCTTAAACTTGTTGGGGAGATAGTGCCTGGTCTTCTTGTCAGAGCCATATCCAATGTTAGGCATCAAGGTGCATCCTTTGAACTTCCGCCTGACACGAGAGTCGATACCCTTGGGCCTGCGCCAGCTTGGCTAGAGAAAACAGCATTGGCAAAATTAGCATAAACTAATAGAAATATTTATGCAAGACGATGCAAATATATAGATACCAATGAACTAGAAAGGTGTGCGCATTTTTTTTATAGGATATATATTTATGCCTGGAGCTAGAAGTCATATCCAAGACTCAATTCATGGCCCTCCCAAGAAAAAGAAGGGGGGGGGGGGGGGGGGGGGGGGACTCTGGCACGTTTATGCACGATACGACACATTTCAAATTCACCCAGCTACGAACATGGCCAGAAGCATGGGCATTTGGTACAGTTTTGTGTATGGCACATTTCTGATTCACCCAGTAGCAAACATGGTGTGAAGTAATGAGCATTTGCTACACTGTACAGTATTGTTTCCAAGTTATCCCCAGCTACAGAATAAGTGGATAAGTGGAATTACAGCAATACAAACTAATTAACTTTCATAAACATGAGGGACTTGGTCTCTTTTTTAACAGTTGCTTGGTCAAAAACTGTTGCATCAACCAAAGGAGGCATCCTAAAATGAGGAAAGCTTTTATACTAATCCAGCAATTCACAAGCTAAGCTTACATTTCAGGCCGTTGGGGCAAGATTCTAAATCGAACAAGCCAACGACCTGTCACTAGCATCTTCCAGACTAAAATCAGGCCAAGATATTCAAATTGGTGCACATGTGACCATTCTTCCGGTGGACCTAAAACAAGTTAACTAGCAACCGGCAAATGGATCAACGAAGAGCGCAGCAAATGCTTGTTTAGGACGCAGAACAAGGGCTTCACGCATCAAGGGAACGGGTGATACCTTGAGGCACTTGTAGCGGTCGAGGTGGGGCCTCTTGAACTGCTTGACCCGCTTCTTCACGATCTTCTGAGTCAGCAGCGGCACCGCCATCTGCGGATACACAGTGGTGGCGAACGGGAAAATTTCAGTTCTGGATGAGAACAACACCCACCGAACAGTGGAAGCTGTGCGGATGGAGAGTGCACTGAGAGATGGCCGTACCTTCAAGTGCCCAGAGCGGTTTGCAGCGAACCAGGGAGGCGGCGCGGCGGCGGCGGCGGCGGCTGTTGGGGTGCCTGTGGGAGAGGAGTGGGTGTTTTATCCCCGAACCCTAGACAAGCAGTCCACCATGGGCGCGAGGTCGTTCATGGGCTCTGTCGAAAGCACAGCTAAAGACAACAAAGCCTGTACAGCCCAATAGGCCTCCTACTAACCCAGTCCAGGAACTCTTGTTGATAAACAGTTCTTTTCTTTTTAAAGATCGGTCAACTGTGTAGTCAGGCTATTGCATTTCAAAATAAAAACGATGACCGAGTTTGATGGTGAATAAGGTATATTCACTGTGAAATGTGCTTTTTAGAAAGCTTTCTGAACCTTTTTTTTTTACCGATACCGGGGTCATCAGGTGATGAAACATGAGTTCCACCAATTAATAATTTAATACTAGAATTATTTAATGTTTCATTTTCTTGCATTATGCTAAAAAATACCGTAGCTTCGTCCTTGGCAATGGCTCCAAACAATATCTATTCTCGAGCAGTGGAAGATGGAGTTATAGATGGCTCGTGCATAAGTTCATATTTATGAATCCTATTTATCCAAATGAAGCCTGGACCAAAACCCTAATGATTAAAAAAAAAGAAATTAATACTCCATCCATTCCAAATTATAAGTCGTTTTGACTTTTTTGGTACATCAATTTTACTATGTATCTAGATATAACGTATTTCTAGATACATAGCAAAATTTATGTAACAAAAAAGTCAAATCGACTTATAATTTGGAACAGAGAGAGTATTTCAGAACGATTATCCAGATTCCAAACACAGACACATAAACTAGTCAAAACAGATCAGAGTTTGCTCCAGAAATCCTAGATGTTCTTGTGGAATAGCAAAAGAATGTCGCAGGGAATGAAGGCTCAATTCTTGGAATGTATTACATTTGCCGAGTTCTGAGTAAAAAGGTTATGGATTTATCTATTTGATATATCTAAAGCTCGTTGTCAGATTGGTTGGCTGGTTCTCCATTGACGGCGACAAGCTCCGTGTCAAATATGAGGGTTGCTCCACCTGCAAGAAGAAAGATAAATGGCTCACATCAGTGATCTGCGGAAGTTCACCTAGGCATTATAGGAATCCATTCAGGTGGCAGTGCAAGGCATTATATGAATCCATTCAGGTGGCGGCAGTGTTAACAGGATAATGTAGATAAACCACTACGTGCTCTTGCCGTGCACAAACAATGTGATGATTACCCTCACGGAATGTTTTGAATAATCCAAATGTGACTATCACAACTGTATGCTCAAAAGACAAAGAGCAGAAAATATTAAAAAAAAAACATACCAGGAATAGTAGGTGGCGAGCCTTGAGGTCCATAGCCAAGCTTTGATGGGATCTTCAACTTCCGCTTTTCACCAACGCACATTCCCAGGAGACCCTGATCCCATCCTATACAGTAAGCAAAGGAATTCAGACAGAGAAACAGAACACAACCAAAACAGAGAGTAGCCAATTCATTGCCATATTAATCACCTTTGATCACCTGTCCAGAGCCCAAATCAAATTCAATAGGGTCACCTCTTTCATAGCTTGAATCAAAAACTGTTCCATCAGTAAGTTTTCCCTATCAAAAAAAATAATGACAGCATGTGAACATAACTCAGAAGGTATTTATTGTAATCACTGAGTATTATCTAGTATTATAACTTCTTGAACCAATGTAGGCTGGTTGAATTAACAGTTCTGCTCAAAGTTTAAAAACCAATGATGATACCATTTTTCAAAATATTACAATGCTCTATTGTACATGTTCCACTTTCCCGAATCCAATAGAAGTTACAATGCTCTATTGTTAACTGGAATTGGCAATAAATCTAGTGGCAGCGGTGACAAAGCCTATGACATACAGCCATACAGATACATATCAGTGCTGAATGGGCTAAGAGAAATAGGTGCGACAGTTACTCTAAGAAAGCATTGAGTTCAATGGAGGACACCTGTCATTATTGATACATTGCAACATAAGGGGACAGATGAGAAGGCAGAACACTACACTTACACGGTAGTGAACTTTAACCTTGTCACCTTTGTGAGCTTGAATGCTGCAAGATTCCGGCTTGTGCTGCATTTTAAAATACCCAGGCATAGCATCAATATAAGAAACTGCCGAAAATAATGGCTGCAGATGATGGCAGCACATGCGATTATCCACACTCCATGGCAATTTTCTTACAACATGGTTAATGATTTAGTAAGAATAGACAAATTCACTTCTGCTTGTCCAACTAGATATTCTATTCTTTGAGAGAATGGCAGAGGTGCTTTCTTACAACAAAACACTTTGGAAGTACCAGTTGTACGAAAACTTGATTTTCTGGCTGACAAAAAATTGAAGAGAGTTTTCAAAGCATTTTGTGTTGCTTTGAAGCCGAATCAAAAAGGTTTTCAGGTCCCTACTCAGTATATGGTTTCCATAGGATTCATGCCCTTACTCAGTATGGAAACAAAACTGAAACTTGAACTATGCATTAATAAACCCATTTATTGTAATCATTCAAATACGAACCAGAATTAAACTATGACTTGTTGCACTGGGAAACAACAAAATGTTGAGTTCCATTAAAGAACCCTCTATCCAAATCACAATCTCCATGCATTCTCCGAAATAAACACACGAATTTTATATCGAGTAAACAATAAATCTTTTGCCCAATGGCTCAGTCCATCCCCACCAAAATGACAGAATTTTCCTGCACAGCTTACTTTCCCCACAATCCTCAGACCATCACTCCCATAACATCTTGTTTCTACAATTTTCGATCTGTTCAAAAAACTACGCCCACCCTCGTAACCAGAATCTCCAGTCTAATTAAAACAATATTTCCAGTCTAATTAAAACAATATTTCCATACTATAGTGCCATCTGTTACCGCTCTGCTTGGCCCAGTCCAATCCGACAAAGAAGGGAGGGAATGAAACATAACAAATCGCACATGCATAGTAAAAAAAAACCAGTCCTAGAAGGGATACCTTGACGCCGATCTGGAGCTCCGTCACCTCCCCGGATTTCTTGGCCGTGGCTGCGAAACACAAATGTCAGATCAGATCGGATCGGATCAGAGGCCGCTGCGCGGGTCGTGCCTCGACGAAAAATCGAGGCTGGGGCGGGGTCTACTCACCGACGAGCAGCGTCGCGGAGGCGGCGACTAGGAAGAAGAAAAGAAGCTGCGGCTTCGCCATGGCTGGTGCTAGGGACGGCCGGTCTTTTGCGGTCCCAAATACAAAATGGCATGTTTGGCTCCTTACGTATTTAAGCGATCCCGTTTAAGTTCAAAATAGACCGGGTTAATTCGATCTGTGTCGATACAAGACTATCTCCAACCGCCCAAACCCAAATACAATATCCATTCTAAAAATTGAGTCACAAATAGTAACTAGGTCTCCCACCCAAAATATCCGATCTCCAACAGCGAACCCAGCGTGGTGTCCACAGCTCCCTTCTCGTGGTCATCGTGTGTCCAAAATCCAATCCCCTCCCTCCCAATCTCCTCCGTCTCCGCTCCCTTCTGCTCATGACACTGCCGGTGTACAGGGATGCATCGGCGCCGGTGGAGGTGCGGGTGCGGGACCTGTTAGGCCCCATGACACTGCGTGAGAAGGCGGCGCAGATGGCTCGGATCGAGCACACCCTCACGGACCTCGGGGCCAGCAGCGTCCTCAACGCCGGGGGAAGCATGCCCCGTGACCGAGCCTCACCCGCCGACTGGGCCGCCGTGGTCGACGGCATGCAGCGCCTCGCTCTCTCCTCCCGCCTCGGTGTCCCCATCCAGCGTGGCGGCGCGCCCGGCTGGGCCTCGGCGGCGGCTAGCCCCCTCCTCGCCCCTCTCCTCCTCCGGCCGTCTCTCTCTCTCTCTCCACCGGCCCCCCGCGGTGCTCGCCCGTCGGCGCTCCGGAGCGGCCAGGCCTTGACGGTGTCCGCAGTCGCAACCGGGCCTCTGTCGATGGGGAACTCTATGGGCCCCCCATAGATCGTACTATAGGGAAGTGGGCCTTGGTAACAAGGTCCACAGCCCAATCGCCAAGAAGAGCACGGAGCAAAGCAACGTACAAGACCAAAACTCTAATTCGGACTATACAAGGAAAGGCGTCCGTAGCATAGCTTAGGACTCTGACCTTGTATCCGAGTAGAACACAAACAACTCCTCTCAGCACCTGGACTATAAAGGGCTGGTGAGGATATCCCTTGTAAAGAACGGAACATACCCAATATTTAGAGCAATACGACGCAAACAGGCTAACGCCGAACTGGACGTAAGGTTATTACTTGACCAAGTCGAGGGCCTGAACCAGTATAAATCGTGAGTCTCTTTGCGTAACCGCCGAGTTCCACTATTCGTCGAAGCCTGAACAACTGTCCCGAGTACCCCCGTGGCAGGCTATCGGTGGTAAAACATCGACAGCTGGCGCGTCAGGTAGGGGCTTTCGACGAATTTTTTCTCGAGAGCTCGACAGACCTCGACCTCAAGATGACTTTTTCGGCGGGAACAACCTTCATCTTCGGATCCTGAATTTACGAGGCTGACGGCGACGGCAAGCTATGTACTCGTCTCCGAGAAGAAAAAGAATTCGATGACAAAGTTGAATATGAACTCATCGAGAAGATGACGAAACTTTCAACTTCGGATCCAACTCGGAATGAAGAAGAAAGCGGATATGAAACTGACTCTGAGAAAGAGATACAACCCGACTCCAAGACAATCTTCATAGCGAAAGAGCCAAGCCTAATTGGACTCAGAGACGCAACAACAATCGTGAAGGAATACAACCCGTACGACTCCAAAAAGAACTTGGGAACGTATGGACTATACAACACGGCATCAATCTACCAACACTTTACCCAAGACAAGATGAAATCAGCAAAAAAAATACTCCTAGAGGGAGCACAAGAAGGGATGATCATGACAGTTACCCCACAACACTGTGTGGTGCATTGGCCGGGTTCTTTCACCTCAAGCAAAGCCTAGACTAGCACGTACATTGAAGAACTACCTTATCAAGAGGGAAAAGAACTCAGATCCAGCTCAGAAACTACCGACAGCTCAACCAAACGAAGGATGAAGTACCGTACAAGAAGAGCTCAGAAGAGGTACACTGTATACATGGTGGAGCAGTTAGAACAACCTTTGGAACCACCACAAATACTAGATATAAAATCTTCAGACGAATCAGAAGGCAACATCTCGCCGGATGAGAAAAGCGACAGCAACGAAAATGATGAGCAAAGGCTAGCAAGACTAAAGAAGAATAAATTGAAGGCTGTAAGAAGGAACAAGGCTAAACAAAGGAAGCAAATCTAGAATAAGTACAAGGTGGAACTAACGGAATACAATAGAAAGAAGGCGGAAAGAGAAGCCGCAAAAAATACAAAAAGGGAAAGAATTGAAGAATTAACAAAGGAGTTGCACACCCTCACGAATAACGGAAAAACAAAGAAAGATCAGAAGAAAGAAGTCGGGGGATCAGAAAAGCAACTAGGCGAAGAAGGTCCATAGGAGCCACAAGGAGAGCAACCACCCAAAAATCAAGCTTTCAAAGGCTAGGACCAGTAGAGAGTGCTGATGTTAATGGAAGGCAGGAACATTACTTAAAGCAACAAGAAAGAGGCAACCCAGAATTGAGCCAACACTACCAAGAAATATCAAGAAGATTTGACAAAGAAGATGACTACGGAGAGTCCGAGTTAAAAGAAGATAGGTCTTATTATAGAAGGGCAAGATCGCTAGACTATGGAAGAACGGAACCATACGACAGATTCCCTTATTTCACAGGAAGACTACAAACATTGAAGCTACCACACAAATTTAAACCAGCAAATCATTCCAAGTACGATGGCAAAGTAGAACCAAGACAATGGCTAGGAGTTTATTCCCAATCTATTGAGTTAGCCGGAGGAGATGACGACATCAAGGCTCTATTTTTCCCAATGGCCCTTGAAGCAATGCCACTACAATGGTTTGACAAATTGAGGCCAAGATCAATCAGATATTGGGAAGACTTGCAAGAATCTTTTTGCAACAACTTTGCAGGCATTATTACCCATCCAATGACCGCAGCCGAGTTGAAAGGAGTAAGGCAAAGGAGAGGAGAAAGTCTAAGGGAATACTATAGAAGATTCGGAGAATTCAGGGCTCAAGTCCATGACATTACCGACAGAGAAGTGATAGAAGCCTTTGCGGAAGGAATCTTAGCAAACTGGCAATACAAAGACTATTTCAATGGGAACCCAAAAACAAATGAGGATTTCAAGAGGGTTGTTGAAAAGCTGATTTCATCAGAAGAAAGAACCCGACATCGGTTTGCTAGGGACAACCTAGAAAATAGAAGAACTGATTATAGATAGCAAGATAAAAGGCCGAGGCAGGACAACATGGTGGCAACCACAGACAACAAGAGAAGATACAATGACAAACAGCAACGGTGGCAATTACAATGGCGACTACAACAATAACAACAACAGTAACAACAGCGAGTACAACAGTAATAGCAACTATTGGAGCAATAACTACCAAGGAAGAGCACCGAAAAACATAGAGAACATGCCATGTCACATACACCCAGGAACCAGACACAAGTTAGTTGAATGCAGCACTTTTCAGCGGCAATTCATGAAGAGAGAAAACAGGAATCAAAACAACTCAGAGCAAAAGCAAGAAGAATCCAAGAAGGAGGAAAAGAAAGCTGAAGGGGATTATCAAGAACCCCAATGCCAATTAGCAGTAATATTCTTAGGTGTTCCTAACACACGAAGTAAAAGGCAAGAGAAATTAGCTCATAGAGCCATCATGGTAGCTGAACCAGCCACCCCAAGGTATCTAGATTGGTCAGAGTACCCCATCCACTTCACAAGAGAAGACCAATAGACCAGTGCAGCAAATGCAAGATGCTACCCGCTGGTACTGGGTCCAACTATCGTAGGAGTGGCAGTAACTAAAGTACTCATCGACGGAGGAGCTGGACTCAACATAATTTTCACAGATAGTCTTAGAAGGATGAATCTAGATTGTGAAGGACTAATGACACCAACAAGCACACCATTCTATGGAATAGTACCTGGCAGAGCAGCTATGTCACTCGGACAGATAACTCTACCAGTCACCTTTGGCACACCAGACAAATACTGGACATAATTCATCAAATTCGAAGTTGCAGACTTTGAATCATGCTACCATGCAATACTTGGGAGACCAGCTTTAATAAAATACATGACAGTGCCACACTATCCATACCTACTACTCAAAATGCCAACAACAAAGGGCGTATTATCATTGAAAGGAGATCTAAAGAAAGCACATGATTGCGACGTACAAGCAGTACAAATATCCAAAAGATTACAAGACATAAAGGAAGGAAAGGAGATTGCAGTACTAGCCAATGAAATGAACCCGGATAAGATTCAAATACCGGCTAAGAAGCCAAGCAACTTTGCACCACCAAAAGAAGCCGCTACCAAGACTATTGACTTGTTGACTGGTGACCCGAAGAAGACGGCAATCATCAGTGCAAATCTCGATCCCAAATAGGAACTCGCGCTCACCAACTTTCTTTGGGACAATAAAGATATCTTCACTTGGAAGCCAGCCAACATGCCAGGGGTCCCAAGAAAGTTGGCTGAGCACATAATTGATGTGAACAAAGGGTCCAAACCCGTTAAGCAGAAGCTACAAAGATTTGCTCTAGACAAAAAAGTAGCAATAAAAAAAGAGATCACCAAGCTCATGGCAGCGGGATTCATCAGAGAAATAATCAACCCGGATTGGCTTGCCAATCCGATCCTAGTTGAGAAGAAGAATTCAAAAGAATGGCGCATGTGCATTGACTACACAGACCTCAACAAACATTGCTCAAAAGATCCATATGTTCCTCCAAGGATTGATCAAATCATCGACTCAACAGCAGGATCAGCTCTATTATCCTTTCTGGATTGCTATTTAGGCTATCATCAAATATCTCTAAGAGAAGAAGACCAAAGCAAGACATCGTTCATTACACCATTTGGGGCATATTGCTACAAATCAATGCCTTTTGGACTAAAGAATGCAGGAGCAACATATCAACGAGCAATTCAAACTTGTTTAGGAAATCAAGTCAGAAGGAACACAGAAGCATACATTGACGATGTGGTAATCAAGACAAAAGAACCCGGATCATTGATAGAAGACCTCGAGGAGACTTTCAAGAATCTAAAAGCATGGCAGTGGAAGCTAAACCCCATAAAGTGTGTTTTTGGGGTCCCATCAGGACAACTACTCAGATTTCTAGTCAGCAACCGAGGAATTGAAGCAAGTACAAAGCAGGTTAGAGCCATCATGGATATGAAACCTCCAAAGAAAGTTAAAGACATACAGAAGCTTACAGGATGCATGGCAGCACTCAACAGATTCATCTCCCGACTAGGAGAAAAAGGGCTACCTTTTTTCAAATTATTGAAAAAGGTAGGAAATTTTGAATGGACAGAAGAGGCAGAAGAAGCATTCCAAAAGTTAAAAGAATACCTAGCATCATCACCAGTAATGACACCACCAAAAGGCAAAGAGGACATGATGCTATACATTACAGCAACCAAGAACGTTGTCAGCACAGCAATTGTGGTTGAGAGAGAAGAACCCGGACACGCTTACAAAGTGCAGAGACCAGTCTATTACATAAGTGAAGTACTAACAAAATCAAAAGTGAGATACCCACACGTGCAAAAACTACTTTATGCAGTGTTGATATCATCAAGAAAGCTGAGACATTATTTCCATGAACACAAGATTACAGTGGTAACCAATTTTCCACTTCAAGACATTCTATGCAACAAAGATGCAATAGGTCGGATATCAAAATGGGTAGTAGAACTTGGTGCTCTCAACCTAGACTTCAAACCAAGAACAGCAATCAAATCTCAAGCATTATCCGACTTCATTGCTGAATGGACAGAAATCAGTCAAAAAGAACCCGAACCAATACTTGATCATTGGAAAATGTATTTTGATAGTTCCCTAAAGTTAGGAGGAGCCGGAGCAGGAGTGCTATTCATATCACCAGAAGGAAGATAATTAAAGTATGTGCTACAAATACTTTGGCAGGCAACTAACAATGAAGCAGAATATGAAGCATTAATACATGGTCTAAGAGTTGCAAGCTCACTTGGGATTAAAAGGCTACTTGTCTATGGTGATTCAGCTGTAGTAATCAATCAAGTCAACAAGGATTGGGATTGTACAAAAAACAATATGGATGCATACTGTGCAGAAGTCAGAAAATTAGAGAAAAAATTCTAAGGGCTCGAAATCCATCATGTACTAAGGGATTCCAACGTTGCAACAGATGTGCTAGCCAAACTGGGATCAGATAGAGCAAAAGTACCACCTGGTATATTTGTAGAAGAACTCACAGCACCATCTATCAAACAACCCGGGAACACAGAAAAGGAGAAGGAGACAACAGATCCAATGGAAATAGATCAAGCAGAAGAACCAGACCAATCAAGACAAATCATGGTCATACAAAATGATTGGAGACAAACATACATTGATTTTATCAAAGAGAAGAAACTACCCGAAGACAAAGCAGAAGCAACCCGGGTTATACGAAGAGGCAAAAACTATGTTCTGGTGGGAGACAAACTATACAAAAGAGCAGCAGCATCTGGAGTACTGCTTAAATGTGTTCCAACAGATAAAGGAAAGGAAATCTTAGATGAAATCCACTCAGGATGTTGTGGAAATCATGCATCCTCTAGGACACTGGTCGGCAAAGCATTCAAAACCAGGTTCTATTGGCCAACAGCACTCAAAGATGCAGAAGAACTCATCAAAACATGCAAGAATTGTCAAATGTTTGCCAGACAATCACATGTGCCCACTCATAATTTGATATGCATACCACCAGCTTGGTCGTTCTCATGCTAGGGGCTGGATCAAGTAGGACCACTCAAAAAAGCAAAAGGAGGCTTCAAATACATATTTGTGGTAATCGACAAATTTACGAAGTGGATTGAATATAAACCTTTGGTCAAATACAGTGTAGAAAAGACAGTGGAATTCATACAAGACATCATGCATAGGTTCGGCATGCCCAATAGAATAATCATAGATCTTGGTTCACCATTTACAGCAAGAGAATTTCAATACTGGGCAAAAGATTATGGGATAGAAATCGACTTTGCATCAGTAGCACACCCATAGGCCAATAGACAAGTCGAAAGAGCAAATGGACTCATATTACAAGGCTTAAAACCAAGATTATATGAAGATTTGAAAGATTATGGTGGAAAATAGATCGATAAACTACCAAAAGTAGTATGGGGTTTAAGAACCCAGATTAGCAGAGCCACCGGCTACTCACCTTTCTTTCTGGTCTACGGATCAGAAGCAGTACTACCAGCCGACTTGATATGGCTATCTCCAAGAATAGAACAATACGAAGAAGGCAAAGCTGAAGAAACAAGGCGGTTAGAAATTGATTCAATAGAAGAAATAAGAGACAGTGCAATAATCCAAAATGCAAGATATCAGCAAGGACTACGAAGACATTATGACAAAAGTACTCAGCCCCGATCACTAAAGCCAGGGGACTCAGTATTACGACTAATCCAGAAGAAAGATGGACGACACAAACTACTCAGTCCATGGGAAGGACCCTTCATCGTGAAAAACGCAACAGGACCCGGCACATACGAGTTGATGACTCCAGATGAAATACCAGTGAAGAATACTTGGCATATCAGCCAACTCAGAAGATTCTACAATTAGTACAACATATTGTACTCAAGCTTCAAGAGAAATAAAGCAGAAATTCTTCAAGAAGAACAACTTCAGATATAAGCCCTGTCGAACCGACAAACCAACCCGTAATCAGGTTGGGGATAAAAGGGGCATCCCTGTTAATAGCCAACCCAGAAACGGTTGCGCTACATGGGCAATTTTGTCACTCAACCATATGGAGATGGTTTGACTGACGGCCAATGGCCAAATAGCTTCTTGGGTAAGGAGACCCAAGCTAGCATTTGTCACTCTATCATAAAAAGAGATGGTACGACTGACAGCCCTATCCAACGGACAGAACCAACCTATAATCAGGTTGGGGAAAAAGGGGCAGCCCTGTAGATAGCTCAATTTGTTGCTAAACGGGCGCAATCACTTACCCCAAGAGCTGGTACGATTGCTTACTTACCCTGCAAACAGCCAACCTAGAAATGGTTGTGCTATACGGGTCCGATTGCTTACCCCAAGAGCTGGTACGATCGTTTACTACGCCCAACAAGCGGTGCTATCTACAAAAACAACTCGGTCGCCTACCCCAAGAGCGGTACGATCGACTACTTCGCCCAAGGAGCGGCACAACCAATCCAATAACCCGGTCACCTACCCCAAGAGCGGTACGATCGACTACTTCACTAAAGGAGCAGCACAAGCTCTCCAACAACCTGGTCGCCTACACCAAGAGCGGTACAATCGACTACTTCACCCCAAGAGCGGTACAATCACTCCAACAACTCGGTCGCCTACCCTAAGAGCGGTACAATCGACTACTTTGCCCCAAGAGCAGCACAATCACTCCAACAACTCAGTCGCCTACCCCAAGAGCGGTACAATCGACTACTTCGCCCTAAGAGCGGCACAATCACTCCAACAACTCGGTCGCCTACACCAAGAGCAGAATGATTGACTACTTCACCACAAGAATGGGACAATCAAGCAACTACTCGGCTCCCAACTCAAAGAGCAGTACGACCAACCATTTCGCCCTAAGAGCAGCACAAGCAACAACTACAACTCGGGCACCTACCCCAAAAGCGAGAAAATGAGCTATGGCAAAGCATGAAAAAGCCACAAGAAAGACAGGGCGAGACCTGTCCATATCATTCAAAGACAAATCAAAAGAAAAGAAAGATAGGATGAAGCCTGCTCATATCTTAAAAATTCAAAGACAAGTATATTACAAAGACATCAAAAGAAAGTTGACTTTTCACATCTGTTCAAGAAGACGGAGGAGAAGGAGGAAGTACATTCATTTGATCAAGAATTTGGTCTGATAGACCACTAAGCTCTACTTTGGCCTCCTCCCACTGTCTTGAAAACTAAGCCGTTACAGAGGCTTCAGTAATCCACTCAAGAGGGGCATCAGGAGCAACAACCCGGACATATGAAACCACATTGTTGATGCATTGGTGAAAGCCACCCCTTACAAAATCATAAAACTAGGAAGAAAGCGCCGGTATTATGCCTCCAAGGCCTAGATCCCTGTCTTCTAGCCAACAGACTAAAGCAATGATTGGACTGACTGCAGCATAAAGAGCCCAGAATTGATCATGGGCAGCCTTCAACCTCCCCTATAAGTCTTGTACTGACTTCATTGCCTGAACAATATCACGATCAGCACTAGCTCTCATCAAATTCGCCTGGGCAAATAAATCCTGAGCCTCTTGTAGTTTTGAATAAGCAAGGGTACTTACAGATTCAGCATTATTTTTGGAGGTACAGAGGGTATTGACCATCTCCTCCCTCTCCTTCATCCAGACCTCTTTCTCTTTAACAAGAGCTGAAAGAGAAAGGAAACAACTCAGAAAATAAGAGAAAGCAAGATATATTAAAGCAATGAAAGGGGAACTCGCCAGCTTTCTCCCTCTTCAAATTAGAGCTCTCAGTTTGAGCCTCTGCTACAGCTTTCAGAGAAGAATCTCGTACAGCATCAGCATCAGCAACCCTAGCATTGAGAGCAACCTCCATAATTCTGCGCTGCTCCTTCTCCTGAGCCAGCTCGGCACGAACCCGAGTTAACTCGGACTCAGCATTCTTCAAGTCAGGCAAAAATTAGGGCAGCAGATCGCATCTCTTGAGGACCAAACAAGAGATCTTGATGTTCAACTAAAGACTACAGCAAGGAAAAATCTTATGAGAAATAAGAGACAGGGAAGAATGAAAGTAAAGAGGCAAAGAAATTTAGTACATTACCTTGAGCTTGGCGTCATAAGCCTCCCATGAAGAAACCAACTCGGCCAACCGTTCAATACGGCCAAACTGAGCCATTTCCTCTCCTAACCGAGATAGTAGAAGAGTACTTGGCCTAGATGTCGACCGACCGACCAGCATCAGCAACAGAAACAGGGGGAGGGTAATTATCAGAACCCTCGCCCACTACCGCATCAACTCGAGCAGCAGCCTCGAGGGAGTACAATAGAGACGACCCAAGTGGCAGACGGGCAGCAGCAATGCCCAAGGGACTATCCACAACCCGATGCTCCTCATGAGAGGACACTAGAGCCCCAACATTCTGTTCCTCAACATGTGGCTCAAGAGGAGCAACACGAGGAGGAGAAGCTATAAAAAGCAGAATTATAAGTCTACAAGGATATAGAATACATAAATTATACAAGAGATAGAAAGGCAAGGCAGAACAAGAGCTCACAAACAATAGATTCTTGTAAAGTTTTTTCAGACCCAAGGGCTAGAGAAGACGAGGCATCCTCAGAAGGCCTGCATTTGAAAAAAGAACCCAGATTAATCAAAGACAGAAGCAAAAATTATCAAGACAAAGAGAAAAGAAGCCGGAACTTACTTAATAGCCTTCTTGAAGCTACCTGCCACCCTCGAGAAGCCAAGACTCAGGAGTGGCACATCAAACAAATCATCCTCAACCACCTCAAAGGAGGGGATTGCGATGACCCCTAGGACAGAAGCAGATACAACTATCACAGAAGGGGCGTAGGGTGCCTGGTTCACGACTATATTGAAAAAAGCAATTCAGTTATTGTGGAAATGAGCAAAAAGGCAAGCACAAGGAAATTTACAGCAGAAGACTTACGGCCGAGTGGTCAAGGGGACCTCATCCTCAGTCTCCACCTCGTTCAAGGCAACAGACTGACCTTCTATCAAAACAACAAACAGAGCTCGGATTAGCAAGACAAGTCAAAACAAAGCCAGGAAAACAACTCAGGAATGGCTAAGCACAAGCTCACCTACAAGAATATTACCTGTTGAAGAAATTTGATGAGTTGAGCGTCAGCCTCTTAGGCAACGACTGCTTAGAAACAGCCTCAGTTCGCCGCTTCCTAGATGACAAGATATATTGAGCAATTCTAGGATCAGGGACATACTCAACATAGGAGTGTTGAACTTCAAACAAGCCAGTAATAAACCTGGCAGAAGAAGAACCCAGCCCAGTGGCAGCAACTACCATAGGACCAGCAACATCATCATCATCTTCATCTTTTTCTTCGGTAGGCTCTTCAATGGCAGCCTCACCACCAGCAATAGCTATCTCGAGCTTAAAAGCTTGGCCAAAACCCTGCAATAAGAGGCCAGGCAAAGTCAACAATAGATGCAAATCATAAACAACAAAAAAGAACTCGGGAAGGCATACGCATACCTCAGGAGGAGGGTGAGCAGCATCATACTCATCCACACGAGCGGGCATCACTGAGACACCACTAAGAATCCGCCACAACCGTTCAAGAATGACTTCTTCAGACAACTCGGCATCCAGAATAAGCCGAGAAGGATCTGAAGAACCAGTGTACTCAAAACCAAAATGCACCCTCTGCATAAGAGGCTGCACCCGGCGACGCAAAAAACTAGCAACTATGCAGTTACCAGTTAAGCTCAACTGCTGCAAAACCTTAACTCGGGCGAGTATAGGCTTGAGAATAGTAGTTTCAGCAGTAGAAAGCTTATCCTTCCAAATAGGTAAAGCACTCGGAGTCACAGAAAGATCAGAAGAAAAAGAAGGAGCAGGTTTTGGGACATAAAACCATTTTTCAGCCCAATCTTTAATAGAATCAGAAAGAGTAAGAGAAGAAAAGTCACCCTTGACGGGTTTGAATAAGGCAGCAACCAAAGAGAGGAGGATTCTTAGAATTAGAGAGCCGCATACGAAAGAAGTAGCGGAAAAGAAGAAGACAAGGTGGAATCCCAAGAAAAACTTCACAAAAATGTGTGAAGGCAGATAGAAAAAGAACCCCGTTTGGGGTAATATGATGAACTTGAATCTGATAAGATCCAAGAAACTCTAACAAGAAGTTAGACGGGGGATAACAGAGCCCCGGACGCACAAAAGGAACAAAAAGAACAGACTGATCAGGAGAAGGAGACAGAATCAAATGCTCACCAGGGGAAGAGAAATTAGAAAGAAATTTCTCCTGGATGAGCCCGTGGGCAACCAGCAAGTCTAGCTCCGCCTCCTGCGTCGTCGGCTTCGAGAACTATTTCTGCATCCGTCTCATGGCCATGAACTCAGGATTGTCAATTTGCTTAAGAGTTTTCTCCTCGTCAACAAACTCACCCTTGCCTTTGTTGTTCTTCACCATCAATCGAAAGCAAGGGCCAGATGTAGTAGCAGTAGCAGCAAGAGATTTGAGGCGGCGGATGCAATGCTAGGGTTTTCTCAGCAACAAGGATTGAGAAATTTTTCACCGCAAAGGCAAGTGGAGCAACAGTAACAGGGCAGTCATTTTTATAAAGGGAAAATACACGGCCCACGCGACCCAAGTGAAAAAGGTCACCAAAAGTTACCGTTCCGCAATCAATGACATGCACAACGGAAAAAAAGAGCAACAGTCCGTTCACACCACAACGGCTATCAATCCGTTCACAAGAAAGTTTTTGAGAAAATATTATACTACAAGTCGGGTATGTTTACACAGAGTCAACCGAAACAAAAGAGCTCGGACACATCTCCAAACAAGTCGGACAAACAACTCAGACAATATAATCTTTTATTCCTCTGATCAAGAAGATACTGGGATTACAACAGAGTACAAGATCTGATAAATTCAACAAAGAAAACAAAGGAGATCATTCTAGAGTGGCAACAAAGAACCCAGTGGAATTAGAGTTTGCAACCCTCCGCACCAAGATTCGATATAACTAGCAGAATAAACACAACCTAGATACATCACAACTACAGAGGATGAAGCAAATCCTGGGTTATGAATAGGGAGACAACCAAGTTCTGGACGAGCACACTGATATAGTTACCTCCAAACCAAGACCAGCAAACGACAAAGACCAAAGGAGTACAAATCAAGAACCTTCTACCGGCTTCTTCTCAACAGAAAAGAACCCGGTGAAGGCTCGGGGGCTGCAAGTACCCACCACAGAAAAGCACATTTTTAATTTTTTGACCCTCCAGCTTTTTGTACCAAAAAACAAGAGGCTCGGGGGCTACACTCAATGAAATTGCACTCGCTGCACTCTAAGGAAAAGAACTCGGAGGACATCAAGGCAGAAAGACCCTCTAGCTTTTTGTGCCAAACAGCTAAGGCTCAGGGGCTGCAATCATTGAGTGCACTTTTTTCAGCAAAAGTGCACATCAGTCAGAAGAAGAATCAAAGAAGACCATCTCAAGATTTTACTTCAAGAAGAACCCGGTTCAAGTCTACAACAACTCGGCCCTTGAAGCTCAATCATGAAATGCTCGGGGGCTTGTCGATGGGGAACCCTACGGCCCCCCATAGACCATACTATAGAGAAGTGGGCCTTGGTAACAAGGTCCACAGCCCAATCGCCAAGAAGAGCACGGAGCAAAGCAACGTGCAAGACCAAAACTCCAATTCGGACTATACAAGGAAAGACGCCCGTAGCATAGCTTAGGACTCTAACCTTGTATCCGAGTATAACACAAATAACTCCTCTCAGCACCTGGACTATAAAGGGCTGGTGAGGATATCCCTTGTAAAGAACGGAACATACCCAATATTCAGAGCAATACGACGCAAACAGGCTAACGTCAAACTGGACGTAAGGTTATTACTCGACCAAGTCGAGGGCCTGAACCAGTATAAATCGTGAGTCTCTTTACGTAACAGCCGAGTTCCACTATTCACCGAAGCCCGAACAATTGTCCCGGGTACCCCCGTGGCAGGCTATCGGTGGTAAAACATCGACAGCCTCCGTGGTGCCCGCCCCCGGCATAGGCGCGGGAGCCCCTTCCTTGGCCAGCGGCGGCCCTGGGCGAGCGCCCCCTCCCCTGGCGCGGCGGCGCCCACCACCACGGACACAAGATTTTTGCGTCGTCTCTCCTCGACGATGCTTTTTTGCGTTCTTACCGACGTCGGACCCAAAATGGGTTCTTTGGATGGGTGTTTCGTTGGAGCGTGATTTTGATAGGCAAAAGTACTGTGCGACACCGATTTTGCGTTTGGGTCTACCCATTGGAGACCGTCTTAACCTCATCGTTTTTGAAGCATGTCGTTACTATTCAACAAACTATGCCACTGCTACTGTAACTCTGCAGATATTTAAGATACACCATTATATAGGATTGAAATGACTTGGACCCAATGTTACCTCCGTATGAACAAGATTGCCCCCTTACTCTTCTCTCTTACACTCGTTAGACACATGGAGCCCACTCGTCATTCTTCCTCCCTCTATGTCTTCATCTCCGGCGGCGGCGCAGTAGCCCCCTCCCTCTCTATCTTCTCCATCTCCGACTTGGCGCCGGTCATGACGACTTCAGCACGCCACAGGCTCTACCCGCTCGCTCTGGTCACCTGGCAGTGGGGGCACAACCTACCTGCCCATGCACTAGCCTGGCGGCAGTGTAGAAGCGGTGCGGTGGCCTGCATGCCCACCCACACGATCGCATCACGGCAGTGCAGCAGCGGCGCGGTGGCTCGCCTGTGCGCTCGCCCGGCGGTGGAACAACGGCCCTCACACGCACGCTCGCCCGGCGGCAGCGCGGCAGCCCACACACGCGCGTCCTGGGCTCGAAGTTTCTTGGCCGAGGGGGACGGGGCTCCGGCTAGCCGGACTGGGGTAGGTGGCCTGCGTCCGGTGGTGCGGCGTGCTGGGCCCGTAGTGGCGCTGTGCCGGACTGCACACGGGATGCGGTGGAGGTGGGGGTTGGGCAAGGTGACGCGCACGGCTAGCGGCGGTGCTGTCTAAGGCTGCGCAGCGCCGTTGCTAGGGAGTGGCGGAGGCTAGAGGCACGCTGGCCGGCAAGGACGCAGTGGCTCACGGCGCAAAGCAGAGGGTGCGGCCTGGAACGAGGAAGAAAGTGGACGGGAGAGGGATGACACGTGGGCCCGATACGTCATTGAGTAGGACAGAGGGACACTAGCAGGGGCAAAAGTGTCCATACGAAAGTATGTTAGCTTTAGGATGCCTGAAAGTGGGTCCAATACGTCTTCAGATGTATATAGTGCAGTATTTTAAAATAGAAAACAATTATAGTGGCATTGACATAGTTTCTTAAATAGTAATGGTGTGTTTCAAAAACGATAAAGTTATAATGGCACAGATCCAATTAACCCAAATAGATATGAGGAGGGTTACGTGGTAACGTGGTTGTCCACGTGGTCAGCTACGTAGATCAAGGCCTGCTCGCCTAGCCGGCCATGGCCACCGCCGGCAGTAACAGCCTCGCCGCTGGCCACAGCTAGCCGCGGCGACCCCGGCCCACATCACGCTCGACCCCCTCACACGCGAGCGCTACCCCAGCGCCTCCGCGTACGCGCGACCATGTGCTTCGGCGCCTCGGTGGCTGAGGCTGACCCTGCCTCGCGGTGCCGCTGCCGCTCCTGCATGCTGCCCGCCCCTGCCCTGCTCGCTGGCCACCTATGAGCACTGCTGCCCCTGCGCCGCTGCAAAAAGTCGCTGCCGCCATCCTGTACGCCGCGCCAGGCCCAGCTGATGAGGCAGTGCTCATGCGTCCCTCGCCGAGGCATATTCCGCTCTGTCCGGTCGCTACGCGACGACCAACGGCCAACAACGCTTGGGCCATATGCACCCACGCTGACACGCTCTCTTAGCTTGGTCGGCCTTGCCTGAGCCAGAAACTCATGGCCGCCGTCCCCGCCATGGACGTCGTTAAACACCGCCACCTCCCCGTTTTCAAATTCGCGCAACTCGAGGCCTCCGCTCCAATTCCTCGCGTGCCTAGTTATCATGTAGCCCCTGGAAGTGACCCCGTTGCAAACCATCCACGGCGAGTGACGAATTTTGGAATCTCGCCGCTGCAGTCCGCTATGGTCGAGCGAGCTCCTGCTGCGCCGTGTTCCAACCTTCCTCGTGTTTATTTGTTTATTTTGGACCCGGATAAAATCACTTAGGCCTTCTTTAGATTCGGAGTGTAAAGTTTTGGGGTGTCATATCGGATGTTACATGAGAGTGTCGTATGGGGTGTTCGAATACTAATAAAAAAACAAATTACAGAATCTGCCAGTAAACCGTGAGACGAATTTATTAAGCCTAATTAATCCATCAATAGCACATGTGTTACTGTAGCACTTTATTGTTAAATCATGGACTAATTAGGCTTAAAACATTCGTCTCGCAAAGTAGTCGCAATATGTGCAATTAGTTATTTTTTAATCTATATTTAATACACTATGCATGTGTCCAAACATTCGATGTGATATGATGTAAAGTTTTGACGGATGATCTAAACAAGGCCTTAGATACATTGATGAGTTAAACGTGTGATTTCGTAGTTTGAAGACTTAGATGAAACATGTCCAATACTTTAAGGACCGGCCATGCAATTTACGTATGTGGATTCAACGATCTCGTGGGGACACAAGAGCTACGCATTTATAACATAGCAGCAGGACTCAGTGGCTGGCTGTTTGAGCTGTGTTCGGCTGGTGCCGATATGATCGTATACGATCGTGGATTATTAGTGTTGACTGATTTGGTGTGAGAGAAAAATATTGTTATGGCTAGAAATTTATGATCGCTTACGACCAAGCGAACATGTTGTTGGTTTGGGTTAGGCTGGATAAAACGAGCCGGCTCGGCTCGTGAGCTAAAAACCTAAACTCAGATCAGTTTGTTAACAACTCAAACTGGCACATGCCATAGCATCATTTTTAAACAATATATGTTTCTCTGATTTTGCAAAAATAGAAGAGATTGTAATATGCACAAGTCAAAGCTTCAAAGTTCAAACGAGAGAGAGTTGTAGTTTAGAAATAAAAGGTAAAAAAAAACGATCTAATTTCTAGCGAAGTTCATTGCTAAAATTAGGAATAACAGGGATCAATAGATACATGATTTACTTTTAAGATATCCGTAGATACATGATCAAACAAGAAAATTCCTCAATATACAACCCAGCAATATCAAGGTAAACAAAATATACAAAGAGAACGCTAACCAATACTCCCCTCGTCGGTATCATTTTCACGTTTTAGAAAGCCAATCATTTTCAACTTTAATCAAATATCTATGAAAATATTAATATTTATGACGCATAATTTGTATTATTAGATGAATCACTGAATATATTTTCATAATAAATTTATTTGGGATGGAGGGAGTAGGACAAAATTTAATAATCTTTTAGTATTAATTTATAGGTAATTGTAGCTTTTGTAAATGCATAGATTTTGCTAAATCTATAATTCATAGCGGAGGGAGTAGTATTGATTGAAATCTACTTGATAAAGAGAGCCAGCACCGCGCCGCTTTGGACCGAACGGAGTTTGGAGACCAGCATCTATGAATTTAAATATGTATAAAATTCGCTATCCACATATTTTATGGACAATTTAAATAAACTAATTTGGTTTTTATCGATGTTAATACATCTTTCTACAAAATTAGTCAAAATTCGAGAGAAAAAATTGACTTGGGAAAAGCTAAAGTAAACTATAATGTACTCACTCCACTATAAAGACGTTTTAACATTTCTAAAGATTTTGCTATGTATTTAGATATATATCATGACTAGATATATTTTAAATAATGTATTTTATAATTTGGAACTGATGGAGTAATCCCTCCGTCAACAAATATGAAAATTAGCATTTCAAATTTGTCCACAAATATGAGCGTGTCTGGTATAATCTAGTACGGTGAAATCATCGCGTCTAGATAATCCAATAAGGTGAAATTATCTTTTAAATCGAATAACGTGCAATTATCTTTTAAGTATGTAGAATAGCACACAATACTTGTGCGACTATAACTTAGATCAAATTTCCAATGGCCAATCTCCACCAAGGACCCCTCTGATTTCTCTCGCCAACTGTCATCACAAGCGGCACTCACATGAATATGCAATCGTTTCGTTATTACCTTGCTTCTTTTAGTTGGCGCACAATTACCAGCAGGCTACACTGAGCTTAATCCGGAACAAGATCCCAGGCCTGGTTCAGTCCACAGAAACTCTAGCTGAATCTGAACATAAAGACAGATTCATGCGCAAATGTCTAACAAGTCAGGTAGCGGATACATCAAAATTGCACTGATTCAAAATATCTGATACTAGACTATATATCAAACCCATTTTGATTGCACAGACTATCTACACAAAGACGGATAGCATTAGTTACAGCGGCACATGTAGAGTTGTCGACTGATGCCATATATTATCTGGAGAGGTGTCATCAGCGCACGGAGTGGCAGCAGATAAACGGCATCCACGGCTGCTTCTTTTCTTTGGAACTCTTGTCAACGTCCTCATGAGGCAGTTTGGCTGGGGAGCTCCAATGATGGTCGTCAGAGCCAGATTTGGGTGACCCCGATTTCACTGACAAGTTGTTGTCCTTGGTCACCCGGTGCCGGAACGACAACACTCGTTCCTTGGTGCTGGGTTTCTTCACTTGGCTCTCCATGCTTGCCTCGGCGAGGAGGACCTTCAGCGGGACACGAACTCTTCCTGAATTCAGCTTGGCACCTGTCAATGCAATCTCTTCGTTCAGCTTGTTGTTGCTTCCATCTTGGCCAACCATGATGTTCAGCTGCAGCTTCTCTTCAACGCTACATGTGCTTTCTGCTGCAGCCATCTCCTTTGCAGTCTGTGTTTTGTGTCCAATGTCATTTGCACTAAACCGTGCGTTAGTCTCCTTTGCATCAGTATCTTCAGTCAGCTTATTTTCTTCAAAATTTCCTATGATCTGTACTGCGCTCAACTCCTTTGTGTCGCTAGCTTGTGTCTGTTCTTCAACGTAATCTGTCTGTCGCACCTCATTCATCCCTGCAGCGGTGCCTTCAATCAGCTTCTTTTCTTCAACATTAGCTGCATATGTATCATTTGCTGTAGTGTTGACAGCCTGGTTCATTTCAATACAATCAATGTTACATACTGCAGTCATGTCCTTTGCACTAGCATCTTCGGTTTGCATAATTTCGTCAACTTCACTGAGTGCACTGATATCCTGCATAAGCTCCGTGGAGGCTGCCTGAGATGGCACAAAAATATCACCACTTGTATGTCCATTTTCCTGCAGGCCATGGTCAGTCAAGCAACTCTTGTTCGCCAGTTCAGAACTACTGCTGACAGGAACGTCTTCTGGACCAACTACTTCACCATTTTCACTGGCACTTGATGCAGATAATATGCGTTCATCTGCATAAATGTCCAACAAATTTTAGCATAAAACCTTATGTATTCAAAGTTAAAGGTTTGATAGAAAAAACATACAGTAATATAGTGCCTCAAAATAAAATATCTTAGGATATGGAAATACTGTGAGACTACAATACAGGTCTCAGTGTACAATCAACTTCAGAGGTACAGTCTAAACTTGCAAGGCAATGGGATTAGATAAACTCCCTCCATACTATACTACTACAGTACTGCGATGCCTGATCAATCAAACTAGAAATGAAGATGAAGCATCCATCTCTAGCTTAGCTATGACCAATGCTTTCTAAAAGCCATCAATTAAATTGGCAAAGGATGCAAAACAGTGGACTTTTTTACAACGCAACAATAGTGTGCATTCCCTAAATGATATGTGAGCTCATAGAAAGTAACGAGCAAAAAAATTGGTATACAACAGAGTTCATGAGTGCAAACTTACATAAAAACAATGTCTAATTGAAGAGTCAGAAATTCTTACTTGAGTTATGGCATTGTTGAACTTCCACCATCCTAGTTTGGTTAGAGACCGTTGGTTGACCCACCATTAGGGATGTAGAGTCAACTTGCTGTCTTGATTCAACAACATTTGGTACCTCCAAAAAGCAGCTCTCAGTGGGAAGTTCAAATAAGTCGTCATTCCTGTCATCGTCTAGATTAAATGGATTCTTGACAGAAGATGCTTGATCCATTAGTGAAGTGTCATGTTTCTGACTCGTAGAAAATTGATCTTCTGCAGGGATCATAGGGTCAATCTGCTTGTTGCAGACTTCCTCTTTAGTGAACCCGTTAGTCTTATGTATGGAAAGATTTTCTTCTACAGTATCTGTCTGTGGCCTCTCCTCAAAGGTGAATTCTACATCAGCCACATTAGTAACAGGAGGAGGAGGACCATCCATCTTGGTAACAGGAAGATCATCTTGAAAACCAGGAGCAGGACATCTCAAAGTTTTCTTGCTAGAATTCTCAACAGGTTGACTATTATCTGGTACATCCTCAACACTCCAGTTCTGTCTTGAGAGCTCCATGGAACAATCTGTAGCAGTATTATCAGTGCAAACAACATTCAGATCACCAGGCATGGGGTTATTGCTAGGATTGGTTATTGTTTCCAACTGAACATTATCTGATCCCACTACTTCTGATCTTGGTGGTGCTTCAGGCAAGGTGTGAAGAACATGCATTCTATCTTCCATAAAGCCTTCCACCTTTCTTGAGCATGTAGACTCTGATTCTGGTTCCAAAATTACCAGGCGGGTTTCCTGAAGGGATGAAGCATTCAAACAACCAATCATCTCACTATGAACAGATGCTTCATCAGATTTACTATAAACCATATCTGTGCAAGTGTAGTCAACATTCACAGCTTGTTCATATGGATCCTCAAGCTTTGGGTTTACTTCATGTTCAGCCAATCTAAGAGCTCCTTCCTCCAAATTACGTCCAACTATGGAGTCAACAGATAAATCTGTCACATTGGGTTCTCCAGAAAATTGATCTTTGAGGAATCCATTTGTTTCTAGAGAATTTACATTTGTAGTTACACTTAACCCTGCTGAAATAGCATTCAATTTATTCATTTCTGTAGAAAATACTGAACTTGGTGCAGCGCCATCTTCAGAATCTGATTGATGAAGAAACGGAGATGCATCTTGGTATTCATCAAAGCTGTCTTCTCGCTCAGCTGGATGTCCCACAATATTTTGACTTCCATTAGTGCAAGCAATCAGTAATTCAGTTCCACTGCCTTCGTTTACAATTTCAATAGAATTGCTGCTGCAGTCAACAAGGCCATTTTCACTTAATTCACTGGCGTCGATTTGTGCTCCAGTATCTTCAAGAAAAACATTTTCACTGCTGCCGCAGTTAATCAGGTGGTCTTCACTTAATTCAGTGGCAATGACTTGAGCTCCAGTACAGGTAGGAGAAGAATGTTCTGTCAAAGACAAATCAACACAGAGTCTACATAACTTGAATAAAAAGGTAAAATGATCCGATATTCTTTGAACGAAATGCTGCTGACAATACAAATAGATGCAAACAAATCAATAACTTTACAACCATAGGCCCAGTGAAACTTGAGTGAATATTATGAGGCATTTGAAAAGAAATACAAGGAACAAGTGTGAAAGAAAGGGAATCTGAGGCACAGAAAAAATGAATTAAGAATGAATTCACTAGCTCATTAATTGTTCACACAAAAGGTTATAACAGTAGTCCATACAGTAAAATCACAATGACACTGTGAATACTGAGGCATGAGAAAAATGTCGTCCATACAGTAAAATAAGTGAGGACCGATAAATCATGCAAGTAACAGGTTAACAGTTAATAATACTGATACCCGACAACAAATACATATCATGGCATTAGTTAATATAATAATGATCTCAAGTAGACATTGCAGAAGCTTCCTTGGGAACGAAGTTGACAATCTAGAGGGCTAAAGCCTAAAAGGGACACAAACAGTAGCTTGCTCCTCAATTCTCACAATCGCGGCATTATAATAATCTGAACTTAGAAGACCTACCAATGCAGCGACTTTACAATTGATCAATAACACATAGTCATAACAATTAGAAAAAACAGTAAATTGTGGCAAACGTTGTCAACGCCCCAAATGACGGGATCTGTTCAAGTATGAGAAGAAGATGACATATATATAATTTTTTTTAAAAAGGACAAGGCATGCAGACACAATGAAATGGTAACACTTCTGTTTTGCAAATAAGACAACATGTGGTGGAGGGCCACGACAAAGTAGCAGACTCAAGAAAACAAGTCTTCAACGACAAGATCAAAGAAATCCTACCCACCTATGCGGATATGTTGGATTTTTAGAAAAACAGATGGTTTACCAAAAACCAAGAAACCAACAAATTCATCCTATAGCAGACTAGAGAACGAATCCAATGTATGTACATGTCCACAAAGACAAGGAACGAATTCTTACAGCTGACCAGTATCAAGGGAACAAATTTCCATGAGACAAGGAGAGAGATTCGAGACGACGGATACACATAGATCTCAGCTTCTGGAGTATGAAATTACTACTGACATATTAGTAATAACATACTACTAGCCAAGTTCAGATCTACAGTTGGAAGCTACAAATACAACGCACTCCAACTGTTGTACTGCATCGTTATCACAAAAGTATCTCCCCAACTCCAAGGAAAACGAGAAAGTACCCACGCTTTGAGCTTTAATGCGACCCAAGAGCCACGCAGACTTTTATTCCAGGTCCCCACACGAGTACCATCTCACTATGCCCATGTGAGTTTTGCGCCCCTCCTCCCTCTTCAACCGGGGAACAGAGGGGAAAGGCAGCCAAACCTTTTGCGGCTTTTCCCTTTTCAATGTATCGCAAAATGCAGTACGGGCAAAACAACAAAAAGCGCAAGATGCCACAATCTATGCAAATCGGTTTACATAACCTCTGAACCTAACTCCAATTTCGATTTGTAACATCCCAAAACGCAGGACGCAAATGAAGGAAGTAACAGCAGCAAGCCCTGGACAAAGAGAGAAAGACCAGCGATTACCTGCTGCAGTCACCTTGTCCTCCACAGAAGTGTCAACTTCTCCCGCAGATCCGAGCAACGCCGCGCCTCCTCCATTGGCCTCGGTCGTGCCAATCTCCTCTCGCTGTCGTCCTCCTTCACCACCTGCAACGGAACGAACGAACAGGCACGGCCATCAGAACCACCGAACGGAAAAGTAAACCCATTGAATCCAGATAAAACGAAACGAGAAGCGCCAGCTAAACCCCAGGACGTACCGAGCACCGTCCGCCCGGCCGCATTGCGGTCGCCGGCGCCGTCCTCCCGCTCGCCCACGCCAACCCCAACCCCCGCAACGGCTTTCCTCAACCTCCGCCACCGCCGCCGCCGCCGGCGGCAGCGCCTTGCCGCAGTGCTTGCGGTGGGAGCGGCGGAGCTTGGCGCTGGGGTGCGGGTTCGGGTACTGGTACCCGCAGACGTGGCAGAGGTGGTCCCCGCTGAGCGCCGCCGCCTCCTTCCCGCCGTGCCTCTTCTCGTCGGTCTCCATGGCCGGGCTCCGCTGCGCTGCGCCAATGGATGGCAGGGCAGCCGCGGCGGCGATGATGGAACGGCGATCGGCTTTGATAAAGGCTACCGCTGCTCCGTTTTGAACGGGGGGTTTGGGTTTGGTGGTTTTGGGAGGTGCGAGTTGCGGGCGGCGTCGGGTCAGGAAGGGCTTAGCTTTAACAAGCCACGTGCGCGCGAGTATGACGGGTGGAGCCGCGATACGTGGGGCCCGGGCGTCGGTGAGTATGGGACGCCCAAGTAGATCCATCAATGCGGGCCATGAGCGCGGCGGGGCGGCGAGGAAATTCCCTTGGCCGGTTTCTTCTAGGGCACTCGCTCAGTCGCTCCCGTGGTGGTGGAGGGGGGAAAAAGGTTTGTTGGAGAGGGAAGTAGGGGCGCAAATGTTAAGGATTATTCGATTTCGAAATTATTTAGAGGAGTTTAGATATGTTTACATTTGAGTGGGAATATTAAACATCTGGTAATCTAAATACTCAAATTGTATATTTATAGTGTTCATATCTATCCGTATTCTATTGGATATAGACGTCGTCTGTATCGGAATGGAAATATAAAATTAAATATAATATTAGTGATATCAATCCATATCTAATCTATCGGCATCCGAATAGAAATATAAAAATAAATATAATATCAACGATATCCATCCGATCTACATGTATCCAAATAGAAAAATAAAAATAAAAATAATATTGATGATATCCACTGTATGTGGTAAGGGCGCGTTTAATTGGCAAAATTTTTTGGTTTTGACTACTATAGCACTTTCGTTTGTATTTGGCAATTAGTGTCTAATTATGGACTAATTAGGTTCGAAAGTTTCGTCTCTTGATTTCTCACCCAACTGTGCAATTAGTTTTGTTTTTCGTCTACATTTAGTACTCCATGCATGTACCGCAAAATTCGATGTGATACTTTAAAGTGAAAATTTTTGAAATCTAAACATGACCTAAGTCTGCACCTCTATAGGAAAGGGAGGGCAGGTGTGGTCCTACCCGAAAGCGAAGTCGGGCCGGGGTGGTACGGAACTGCGCTAGATCTTGCCGTTGCGTGCGTGATGGACCGCTGAGGGCGCCGGTGAGGACAGGAGGACGCGAGCCCGTGGAGACGAACAACGTGAGACGGTCAGAGCGACGAGTCTTTGGGACCTGCTTTGTGCCTTTTTGGCCCCTGGGCGTGGGCGTGCCTCTGGCCTTACGCTTCATCGTGTTCCCCAGACCTAGACGGAGCCTGGGTAAAAACCTGAGCTTTGGTCCTGTGATCGTGCGATGTGGGCAAATAATTTTTCTGTGGCTTGTAACTGAAATTCGAACGCCAGGACCGTGGATTCCACTGAACGTGCACACTTGCAGTACAGGCATAGCTAGCTGAAGGTCCACGGGAAACGGTTACTGTACTGCGTGATCCTATCCTATCCTACGTGATACGGCGACGAATGTCACGTTCGTTAGGCTGATAAGCCATGACTGAAAATACTATTGATTGATTGGTTGTGAGAGAAAAAAATATTCGTTAATTGAAAAAGTACGGTTTATAAGCCAAATGAACAGGACGAAAAACGTTCCCACAGCCAGCTTTTAACGTGGCGTTTGACGATCCATCCAGCATCCTGGTACTGGCCCATCCACGATCAGACAAGTGCATCTGGTCTGGCTATAGATGGCCAACGGCCCGGCCCGGCCCAGCACGGCACGGGCCCATGCCAGGCATGGCCCGAAGGAGGTCGGACCGGCACGACACGACGTGCCATCCGGGTCGTGCCTAGCCGGGCGTCGTGCCTGACCAAGGGCCTAGGCACGGCCTGTTGAGCCGTTTTTCGGGCCGGGCCGGCCCGAGAAGGCACGACCTGCCAAGCGTGCCAGGCTGGCCCGAGGCCCACAGAGCGAGGGAAGGGGAGAGCAGGAGGCAAGGGTAGCCACGGGAAGCGGCGGTCGCCACCGGCGCGCTCGCCCTGGAGGCTGGAGGTCGGGCCGCGCGGGGAGGTAAGGAGGCGGCGGTTGCTGGCGCGCTTGAATCTGCCCATCGCCGCTCGAATCTGGCCGCGGATGTCGTGCCGCGCGCGAGGGAGACGGCCATGCGTGCGAGGGAGACACCGCCGCGCGCGGGGAAGGTGGAAGAGGCGCACGGGAAGCGGCGGTCGCCGCACGGAGCGCTCGCCCTGGTGGGGAGGGGGCTGCGTGGGTGGAGGGGAGGCAGCTAGGGCGCTTGACACCAGATCCGTCGGGGTGAGCGGAGAAGGGAGCAGGGCGGAGCTCGGGGTCGGCGTCCCCTAGGTCGGCGCGCTTGCTCCCGAGGAAGCCACTGCGGTCGAGGCCGATTCCCCCGCAGGTGGCGGCGCTTCCAGGTGCGCCCGCGCAGCGGTGACCGATGAGGAGCCCCCCATAGGTGGCTATGCTTCCAGGGCGCGGCCGCGGCGAGGTCTGGTGCAAGAGCAAAGAGAGCAGCCGGAGCAACAGTAAGGGTCTGTTTGGTTCCAAATAAGTCACCTACTTATAAGTTAAAAAGTAAAATAGGTACAGCCACCCATTCAAGCGTTAGTTAATTGTTACAAATAAGAGAAACTAATTATTATTATCTGAAAATAATATCAAATTAACCATGACAATGAGCAGGGAGTACAGTTGGGGGTGAATCGCAAGATCTAGCCATGAAGCCGCTGCTGGTTCCTCCCTCGTGCTAGACATATGAAGGGTGCCGGAGACCGGCGCACTCCATCTGGAGGAGAAGCTGCAGGGCGGTCAAGCCTGGCGGCGCCCGCGGCTGGAGGGTGGAGGCCCGGCGACGGCCGCGCGTGAAGGTCCGGCAGTGGCTGCTGCCCGCTGAATATGCCTGCGAGCAGGAGAGGAGGCACCATTTTGGCGCAATCTTTCTCTCGCCTGCGTGTACAGCTGATCCGCGCGTCGGCCACCGCGTCTCGGAGCACGAGCACTTGCCGTCGTCTCGCGAAGAGACGGCTCCATTCTCTTCCTTCGTTTACTGCTGCCAACGGGGGCGTTTTTTCGCAATTTTTACATCATAGAGACCGCATCCTCAGGCCCGTTGTACGTGCCCTAATACACGACAAGACGTTAACCCGCTCTTTCAAGCAGCGCAAAATCAGAGTCCAGGACGTCACAAACGACTGGATACATCCCAAGCAAGCTGTAGGTCACAAAAGCAGGTCCCATGTGCACTAATGTTTCTACGAGAATGCTAAAAAAAGCTAATAACATAGCTAGCTTGAGTTGCTCAGCAAAATAACAGCGTAGGCCAGTGAAAGAGCTTCAGGTGCCTCCTATTTGTTGGGAGAGCTCTGATCTTGTTTGGGAAGGAGAGGCACGTCGTCGATCGAAGCTCGAAGAAGAGAGAGGAACTCTGCACGCAGCTTCGTCAAGGAATTTGACAGGCTGAAGAGAACCGATGCCGGATCTGGCTTCCTGCTGCTAGGAATCATCTCCCTCCGTCTTCGTTTTCCTGGGGATGCCTCCTGCTTGGAAGGAAGGAGCGGAAGCATGGCTGAAGCCTCCTGACACACGGACTCAAACGAGCACAAGAACTCACGAAGCTGCATATCTTTTGCACCAATTTCATTCTTTAGCTTGTTAGCTTTGTCTTCGTACAGCATTAGCCATGTGCTAGAGCGAAACACCTCGCGCTTTAGTTCTGAAACACGTTCAGCATTATAGTCATCTATCTTGACTCGTTTTTCATTTTCAAGGTACTTTAGTACAGTGTGGTATGCGTTCTCAATTGATAGGTTCTTTGTAAGGGCAGGATTTCCAGAAAACTCTTTCGTTTCCCTATCATAAGATTCTCTCGCCAACACATTGCCAATGGCCAGCTCGGTGACGTACATGCCTTCATCAACATGCGTTGTTCTCTCTAACTGGATAGTGAGCTTGAGTTCTTTTGCAGTTAGAGCAAACATCTCTCTCCTGCTCATCCTAAGAACCTTTGGAACCTGCAAGCATAGTATGGGGTGGCAGTACAGTTAAACAAGAGATGAGCTGGGACAGAGCGGTCGACCAAAGGCGTGTAGGATCTGGTACCTTTGGAAGGCGATCGTCGTCCTCCATGAAGTCTAGATCCGAGACGATCTCTGCGGACTCCATGGACGAAGGACGAAAGGTAGGAAGGCAGGGGGAGCAGGTAGGAAGAGGACGAGGCTTGCGGTGTGGATGGGTGGATACTGTAGGTCGGGAAGAGTCATATAGGCTGCGCCGCATCTACGTTGTCGAGGAGGGATTCGTCCCCGCGGCTGAGTGGACCCGTGGAATTGGGGGGTTCACCGTGTGCCCAGAAGAAAACCAGCCAAATCTAAGCTGCATAATCTGTTTGTCCGTGAACACACCTATCAGTGTATTGATCCTCGAGGAACAAACGCTGGGCTAGGGCGATCCAGGGCCTTTTCACGTAAACACGTTGGTGGCAACTTAGCCCTCACGGAACAGCATGTGTTTTCGCAGGTTTGTACATCGACATACGAGCAAACATGCGTAAACAAAGAAGCAAATCTGCAAGAACAGAGAAGCTATAAAAGGTCACTACCGGATTCAGCTTCTTTGGCCGATATACACTCAGCAAAGCATTTACCGAGTGTTACACTCGGCAAAGGACACTCGATAAACACTTTATCGGCAAAGACATTTTTACCGAGTACACTTTATCGGGCACTGTGCTAATTTGACACTCGACAAAGAAAAGTCGCCGTGACGGCGAGCGCCACCGTGACGGCGGCTTTGCCGAGTGTCAAGGTCAAGCACTCGGCAAAGGTCGCCGCTTTGTCGAGCGCCGTTGACTCAGATACTCGGCAAAGGTGGCCACTATGCCGAGTGCCACCGGCAAGACACTCGGCAAAGGTAGCCTATTTGCCGAGTGTCCTGTCAAGACACTCGGCAAACATGCGACCTTTGCAGAGTGCTTGGCCCGTGGCACTCGGCAAATCTGTCATGTTTGCCGAGTGTAATGGCCTTTGCACTCGGCAAAGCATGTTTCCAGGTAGTCACTTTGCCGAGTGTCATGGCCATTGCACTTGGCAAAGTGACTGAAAACAACCTTTTTTATTTATTTTTTACATCCCATCCAAACAAACAGAAGATATATATAACAAACATCACCAACATCACATATATATCATCAACAACACATATATATCACCAACACCACATATATATCACTAACGTCACATATATATCACAAACGTCACATGTCTCACAATATATCACAAATAAGTCCATAAGTAATCCAAGTGCTCCATCATCTACAACCACAATTGCAAATAGAAGTACCATTAACAACCACAAGTATCATCACCAAGATGGCCAATGAGACTGATTTGGTGAAGGATTTGCTGAAGCATGAGGATCGTTCGATGCCGCCGATTGATTCTGCACAAAGGAGAAGAGATTGCATGTGTGAGACAAGATAAATATATACCATACATGAATAAAACTTTCATACTCCACTAGGTTTGACTGTAAGTATGAACACATAAACTAAAACATTTATACTCATAGGAGTAGAATAGTGAGGAGGTGGAGGTGGAGGTGGAGCGAATAGCGAAGGTGGCGGAACTACACCCGTAGCGGCGTCAAGACTTTGCGTGTACTGAAGAATCTCCGCCATCCTCCGCTGCTCGGCCTCCCACTCGGCCTCCACTCTCTCCATCTTCGTCTGCATCTGCTCTCGTATCCTCCTCTCTTGTTCCAGCTGGGCCTATAATATATTCACCCAATGTTACAATAATACAAAGGAAAGGTATGAAAAAACCAATAAACGGCGAACAAACCAGAAATAACCTCGAGTGCCTCCACCCGGTGGTGTGAAGTGTCCTGTCGAGGTCGTATGGTCGGGCTCGTGCTCCTGCTGCTTGCCGAGGCGACACGGTGCAGGCAGACCCGCAGCGGCGAGGAAGACGATCGGGGTCGCCGAGGTACTCCGGCTCCGCTCCGACGGGCTCTTCTCTGCAAAAAAGAAACATAAAACTGTCAATACAAAATTTCGGCAGCACCTCCCCTGCACGGTGAGGTTTCCAAAACCTATAAGAAAACCAACGGCACGATGGCCGACATGCACATATATATGAACGGCACGATGGCTGACATGCACAAGATTATATCCAACCACATACATATAACAATGTCACAACCACTCCTACGACTCCTATGACTACCACCACTGCTACTCTACCACTACTACCGCAACTACTAGTAATACTACAACGACGACGATGGTAGGGCATACCTAGTGGGCGTCGTAGGGCGGTGGTGGTGAAGGGGCCAGGGCGCCGGTGGATGTAACAGAACCGACCAATTATACGAAATTAAGTAAGAAAATTATCTGCCAGAGCAGACGATTTAGCAAACTTAAGCCCGTATAACCCGGTAGTCCGTGAAATCACGAAGGATTTCAAACCAACTTCCATTCCAGCCAAGATCGTAATAAGTTTAGCAGTCACCATCACATATTACATAAAAGTTCGCAATCTCAGATACATCAGAGTTTCAACATAGTTATTACAAAACAAGTTCAAATAAAAGTAGCGGAAGTCATTTGTCAAACCACACACACACTCATGCAAAGTTCAAATATAGTGCCAGCGAATGATCATCTCCAACAAAAGCATCAGACGAGACGTAAGGAATGACCATGCCCATGGTCCTAAGCATCACCCATCGTAGGATAAAGGTAGTTGATACAGTAGCCGTAATACATCTGCCCATCTGCAACAAGTGGGAATAAAACCCTGAGTACGAGAAGGTACTCAGCTAGACTTACCCGACATAACCGAAAATAAGTGACACCAGGGATTATGAAGGGCTTTATAGTAGGGTAGCTGACTCATTTGCAAAAAGAAGCATTTTTAGCATTTCAAGACCCTTTTTAAAGCATTATTGTCAAGTTAATTGTTATTAACCTGTCGACTAGATTTGCACCTATACTAGAGCAAGATTAAGCAGATAATGATAACCAATGATCATTAAACAACTTCCATACTGTCATATTCACTATAACTGTCCAAGTGTTCCATAAACATTTACTACGATGAAGTAACTCAAGTCAAGTGCTCACTGTCCAGGAGCGATGGCGATTCGAATCGATTCCTAACCAGCTGGTGATTTATTCCTTACACAAACCTCACTCACCCGCTAAAGTGAGATATTGATCACCGAGTCAACTATCTAGAAATCTCGAGTTTGCTAGGAACCATATGTGCCCGGGGGCCGACCGACTGCACTTTGGTCTTATCATCTCGCCCCCGTGTCCTACCACACCTGCTCCGGCACAGTGCGTTGCGGGCAATCTACTCGGCCCGAATAATCTCCCAGCTTCGCGGTCGGAAGGTACTTTATCCGGCCAGCTAAATGTAAGGTATGCGTTCAACATGACTCGAGGCCCAACAACGGTCGGTCCTTAATCGACACAGACGGAAAGCACTACAGTCCAAAAATCTACCGGTCTCCGTCTGGTCTCAATTTCATTTAACACTTAGTTATACCATGACTTCATAGTCATCCAAGCAGATCCAGGTAACCACCTATAGCTCGCAGGTGATAGGAAATCACCCGACTTCTACCGGTCTAAGCTAGCTAAGCATTGACTCAACTGCGGATACCAGGGTAACAAGGATATAGTATAACAAAGGTAAACAAGGTATAATGCAGCAACGGTTGCAAACAACTCCTGAACGTAATGCATCAATTAAAGTAAAGCATTGAATTAATAATTGCAAACCAGGAGAAAATGCTCCGGGGCTTGCCTCTCTTGAAGGAGCTCGGGTGGTGATCGGAGCACTCCGGAAGTTCCTCAACGTCCTCCTCGTCGGCTTCGGGCACTTCCTGCGGCTGCACCTCGAGCTGCTCCTCGGGCTCCTCGGGTATGACGACTGGGTTCTCGGTTTGCGATCCTGTATGATGCAATGTGCGTAAGCGCGTATGCAAACGGTGCATCGAATGAGATGAATACAATGGATATGTTTGAATGCAAGGTAGTCAACATCATCCAAGAACATATACTACAAGCACATGTCATCTACTGCATTCTCTTCTAGTCCTAATATGCTAAATCAACACATCTTATTAATTGCTTCAAAGATACACCAAAGCTTTACTAATTTCTTAATCACACAAAAAGCAACACTTAATTAAACCTTAATTAATAATAGGTTTGAATAGCAACCTCTATTTTTCTTGCTTAGAAAAATCTTAGAAAATTACCCTAGCACAATACTACCCAAAGTAGTCTACTATCAGATTTTCATGGTATTTGAATGAGTAGATTAGCCTACACAAAAATAACAAGCTATGGCATAATTATGAACATAAAAATACTTTGTACTGTGAAAAGTGTCAAACAACAGAGTTAGTATTTTTCCTATGTTCTTCATAGCATACAATGACTGTACAAAAATTATCACATGCATGTTTTATACAAAGTTTGCTCCCTAGCTAAAATAACAAAAATCAGCCATTAAAGGTACTTGAACTACACCTCAAAATTTTCCCACAGCACATGCTTGAAACATATTTTTCCTAGGAAGTACATTACATAAGAAGATCAACAAACTTGGAAT
Source organism: Miscanthus floridulus (assembly GCF_019320115.1). Classification (NCBI taxonomy): domain Eukaryota; kingdom Viridiplantae; phylum Streptophyta; class Magnoliopsida; order Poales; family Poaceae; genus Miscanthus; species Miscanthus floridulus. The sequence continues at coordinate 113,672,561 of NC_089582.1, forward strand.
CATATTTTTCTGAAGCCTATAGATTTTTCTACATATTTTTCAAGTTATCAGCAATATACATGATTAAATAAAATTCTACAGAAAAGTATCTCAAGAATGACATGCAATAATTTTTCCAAGTAGATCTGATGATAAGGAACCTAGAAAAACTTATTTCAACAGTTTTGAAGCAAATTTGAGTACCCAAACATTTTCCAAACCATTTCTATTTTTAAATAATGAAGAAAAATTGAAAACAAATCATCCTATTGCTACTGGGCCAGCCTGCGGGAATCAATCAGCCCACTGCCACATTTGGCCTGCACGGCCCGAGCGAAGGGAAGGGGGAGGTGGCCCGGCAGGGCGTCGGCCCATGGCCTCTCGGCCTGGCTCAGCCGAGGCGAAGGCCACGTCGGCGCTGTGACGCCGCGGCGGCGCGGCTCGGCCAACGAGGCCGACAGCCATTGCCGGCCGTGCCAGGGCAAGCTAGAGGGAGCATGCGGTTCACGAGAGGCTAGCAAAGGCAGGAAGTTAGCTAGGTAGGGTGGAGAAGAGCAGGAAGGGCGACTTCCACGGCGGCCGAGCACGGCGGCGCCATGGCCTATGGTGGCGAGGCGCTAGAAGGCACTACTTGAGCTCGATCGGTCGGCACAAGCACGAGCACCACATGTCAGAGAGCGAGGCGGAACTGCTGGCGTGCGATTGCTGGCCGAGGTGGAGAAGGCGCGGTGAATTTGGCCGGCGGGTGCGGTGGCGCGGCGAGGGGGAGAGTAGGGGAGCTCGGCGCTTGCGGAGAGGAGAGGCAGCGCGGGAGAGAGCAAGCGAGCGCACCGGCTTTAGCAAAAGTAGGCAGGCGTGTGGGCATGGGTGCAAGCCAGCTATGACGCGCGGCGGCGTCGACGGCGCATGGCCGCCACGCGGCGGGCGAGCTCTACCGCGGTCGGGACGCGACACGGTGCGTCAGTGGGCGGGCGAGCGCGGAGGCAGGCCAGGCGCGGCGCTGGGCTGGGCTGGGCTGGTGAGGCACGCGGCGCTGGCGCGGGAGGCTCGCGGCTGTAGGCCAGGCCGGCTTCGGCCGTGGGCCGGAAAAGAGGCGGCGGCCCGCGAATGAGAAAAGCCCTTTTTCCATTTATATTTTCAAGAAAAATTTAAATGCCAGCTTTCAAATATCATTTTGATCAAGAAAATGACATCTTTTGAAAATGTACCAAAAATGAAAGTTGATTAGAATCTAATTCTCTACAACTTTGCTTTTATGACCAAAGTCCAATTCTATCTCGATTTTGAATTATAAAATCAAAGTCAATGTTTAACTCAAAACCCTAATTTTTGGGGAATTATTTTTGAAGCAAAATTTTGAATTAATTTGAATACAAACCTTGCTCCAAAAATTGAACTAAATAATCCTAGATGATTTACAATAGTAGCCAAACATGTTTTACTAGCCTAGCAAACAAAATTAGGGCAAAACAACTCTAACAAATGTATGCAACATTCAGGTTTCACAACATGTTTCATATGTTTCGAAGCAGTGTTTCAGTTGTTATTTACATGATTAGGCATGTATGATTTGGATGCTTGATGATGCATGATATGTATGATTTGCAGTGCCTAAATGCTAGCATAACACTAGGGTGTTACAGCCCTCCCCCCTTATAAAAATCTCGTCCCGAGATTTGGGTTACGAACCATTTGTTATAAAAATCTTCATAAGCTTTTTGTAGATACTCTCCCGTTTCTCAAGTTGCATCTCTTTCATCATGATGATCCCACTGTATCTTGTATGTTTTTACCACACTATTCTGAGTAGCACGTTCTTTAGTGTCTAACACCTGGACTGGTTGTTCATGGTACACCAAATCTGATTTGAGTTGGATACCTCGAGGTTCGATTCTTTCCTCCAGAACACGCAAACATTTCTTGAGATGTGATACATGGAAAACTAGGAAAATGGTACTCATTGTCTCAGGTAACTCTAACTTGTAGGCTACCGGACCTCTTTGTTCTAGAATTTTGTATAGTCCTATGAATCTTGCAGCAAGCTTTCTTCGGACTCCAAACCATTTCTTCTTCATTGGCGTGACTTTCAGATAAACATAGTCACCAACTTCAAACACAAGGGGTCTCCTTCTTCTGTCTGCATAACTTTTCTATCGTGATTGGGCCGCTTTCATATTCTGCTGAATAATATGAACTTTCTTCTCGGCTTCTTCTACAAAGTCAATGCCATAATACCTTATATCACTAGGCTCAACCCAATTCAATGGTGTTCTACAATTTCTGCCATACAAAGCTTCGAATGGGGCCATCTTGATGCTTTCTTGATAACTATTATTATAAGAAAACTCAGCTAACGATAACCATGACTCCCATGATCCCTTAGAAGACAATACATAGGCTCTTAACATATCCTCCAAAACAGCATTCACTCGTTCAGTCTAACCATCTGTCTAAGGGTGATAAGCGGTACTGTGAATCAAACTAGTTCCTAAGCCTTTGTGTAAATGTTCCCAAAAGTGAGTTGTGAACTGTGAGCCTCTATCAGATACTATGGTCTTCGGTATACCATGCAACCTCATAATTTCTGCGATATACTTCTTGGCATATTGAGGTGGTCGATATTCTATTTTGACAGGCAAGAAATGAGCGGTCTTGATTACCCAAATCGAATCATGTCCTTTTTGAGTAGTGGGCAAACCCATGATAAAATCCATACTTATATCATCCCACTTCCAACTAGGGACTGATAAGGGTTGCAACATACCAGTAGGTTTCATATGAATAGCTTTCACTCGACAACATGTGTCACATCTGGCAACATATGCTGTAATTTCTTTCTTCATTTTGGTCCACCAATAATAAGATCTTAGTTCTTGATACATCTTACTACTTCCGGGATGGATAGATAGCTTAGAAAGGTGAGCTTCATCCATGAGTTTATTCCTAAGCTCTTGATCCTTGGGAACTACAAGACGGTCGTCAAACCACAACATGCCCTGTTCATCCACTTTAAAGTGTTGAGATGACTTTTCTTTTATTTTCTCTTTAATGTGGAATATTCCCTTGTTGGTTTTCTGGCCTTCTATTATCTTACTCTCCAAAGAGCAACTAATCTGAATACTATGTAACATAGCATGATGCATTAGATCGAACCCATCTTCAAGTAATGGCTGCATATTCAAGTAATGTGACTTTCTGCTCAAAGCATCTGCCACTACATTGGCTTTTCCAGGATGATATTGCACATTCAAGTTGTAATCCTTGATCAATTCCAACCATCTGCGCTGTCTCATGTTCAGCTCTAGTTGTGTAAAGATGTACTTAAGACTCTTGTGATCTGTGAAAATATTGCACACATTACCAAGTAGATAATGTCTCCAAATTTTTAGGGCGTGCACAACTGCAGCAAGTTCAAGATCATGTGTCGGATAGTTGACCTCATGCTTCCTCAATTGACGTGAGGCATAGGCAATGACTCTCCTTTCTTGCATAAGAACACAGCCTAATCCAGTTTTTGATGCGTCACAAAACACATCAAATGGTTTCTCGATATCTGGTTGTGCTAGAACAGGAGCAATGGTCAACAGTTTTCGCAAAGTGTGGAAAGCTGCCTCACACTCCTCTATCCACACAAACTTGTGATCCTTCTGTAGGAGACTTGTCATCGGTTTGGCAATCTTCGAAAAGTCTGGTATAAAGCGACAGGTAATAACCCACTAGTCCTAAGAAACTTCTAATCTCAGGAACTATGGTCGGTGCTTTCTAATTTATAACTTCTTGCACCTTACTTGGATCGACTGAAACTCCATTCTCTGACAGAATGTGACCAAGGAAAGGAACTTCCTTCAACCAGAATTCGCATTTGCTAAACTTAGCATACAGTTGATGATCCCTAAATCTGGTCAAGATAGTTCTCAGATGCTCTTCATGATCTTTCTCGTTCTCGGAGTACACCAGAATGTCATCGATGAACACCACCACAAACTTATCCAATTCTGGCATGAAAACTATATTCATCAAAAACATAAAGTATGCAGGAGCATTTGTCAAGCCAAAGGACATGATAAGATACTCATACAACCCGTATCTGGTGGAAAATACAGTTTTCGGTATATCCTGTGGCCTAATCTTGATCTGATGATAACCGGATCTCATATCTATTTTTGAGAACACCTTGGCCTTAGCTAACTGGTCAAACAGAACATCAATATGAGGCAAGGGATACTTATTCTTTATGGTTACAGCATTGAGTGGCCTGTAATCTACGCACATTCTCAACGTGCCCTCTTTCTTCTTCTTCACAAACAAGGCGGGACATCCCCATTCAGACTTGCTTGGCCGGATAAACCCCTTTTTTGATAAATCTTCTAATTGCTTCTTCAGCTCAGCTAACTCATCTAGAGGCATCCGATAGGGTCGCCTTGAAATCGGAGCTATTCTAGGGATTAACTCAATTCCAAACTCAATCTCTCTATCTGGTGGAAGACTAGGTAGCTCATCCGGGAATACATCCAGAAATTCACACACTACCGGAATTTGATGAATAGAATGACTACCGTAGCACATGTAACACTTATAAGGTCTGTTCTTCGAGGCAATGGTACTTGGAAAGTACCCTCACCTAGGGGATCCTTAAGGGTAAGTACTCGACTTCCAGTATCTATGACTGCTCCCCAATCCTTCATCCAATTCATCCCTATAATGACATCCAAAACTAATCCAGGCATAACTATCAAGTTCACTCGGAACTTCCTGCTACCTAATTCAAGTGTTGCCCCTCGAACCATATGGTTGGTCAAAACATCAGCCCCTACTGAACTTATACGGTAACCATAACCCAATTCTGTGCATAGTTGTTCATGTTTTTGTGCAAATGCTTGACTCATAAAAGAATGTGATGATCCAAAATCAAATAGAACAAATGCAGGGTTTTTGTTGACAGGAAACTTACCAGCAGTGACAGGGCTCTCCCTCAGGAATTTCATCCATGGTCGTACTATGCACTCTAGCATTATAAGTCTGCTGCTTCTTCTTGGGTGGGTACGGACAAAGCCTCAATAAAATGGCCGTGTTGATCATAGTTATAGCAGGCTCCCCTCACTATCCCAGTAGATCCCACAGCTCCCTTGGAACTGCCTTGTACCACAGTTGCGGCTACTTTGTTAGGCTAGTACTGCCATCTTGTAAGGCTTCTGGGGTCCATGGAAATTCTGACTTCTTTGCTGAGGATGGCCTGAACCTAGCGCTAGGTGCCGACGGGCGATATGGAGGACGACCTCCCATAGGTGCTCTAGCTTGGGATGGACCACCTTCAAGGGCTCTCTTGCATGTCTTAGCTACGGTGCTGGCATTGTTATTCTTCTCCTGCTTTAGACAGTCGCTGATGAAGTCATTGAATGTGACTGCGATTGTTGGTACCAACATGCTTCATCATTTTTGGATTGAGTCCCCTCTTGAAACTGGCTATCCTCTTAGCATCTGTGTCAACCATGTCGGGAGCATAGCTGACACAAGTTGTTGAAGGCATACATATATTGCGTCACGGTCTTGGTGCCCTGATTTAACGCCTAAGAATTCTCCCAACTTCATCTCGGTCAGCCCGGGTGGAATATAGACTCCACGGAAGGCCTCAACAAACTCTCTCCATGAAATCTGAGCATTTGGAGGGAAGATGGTGCGATGGTGCTTCCACCACATTCTGCTGCCGATCCTTGCAACTAAAGTGCAGCATACTCCATTTTCAACACCTCAGTCAACCTCAACACACGGAATTTTTCTTCCATCATGTTGATCCATTCCTCAGCATCGAGTGGCTCTATTGCTTCCTTGAATACTGGCGGCCTGGTGTCCATAAAATCTTTGAAGCTGCTATATTGGTTCACCCCAAGGCCACCACCCTGATTATTTCCACGTTGAATGTTGTTGGCGATGGTACACAGAAAATCCTCCATGTTCTTCTGGGATTATTCCGCGTTGTGCTGACTCTCGAGCAACTGTGCGAGGAACATCTTGGGGGTAAACGGGGGAGGAGGTGGCAAATGTGGTTCATGGGGAGGCTCATTGTTGTTGCCGTGGTTTCCACCACCACCACCGGTCCCCGCACCATTAGCACCGGTCTCAGCGGCCTCGTACGTGGTTCGGCGAGTGTTTGTCATCTGCATATTTCAGCAACAAGTAATGATTGAGTGAGGCTGTAATAATTGTGAGTGAAGGAAAAATTATGCCGTACTGAATTTACTAGAGAGAATAAATTTATACAATAAAACAGAGGCACAACAATCGCATCCCAATTAAAACAACATCACTTAATCAAATTACTTCAACTGGCAAACATCGCGTCCATACAACCAAATTGCCAGCATACATACACTGGACTTTTATGCGTTCAGATATCGCATTCGAAACCAAGTTCCAACCACATGCCAAGTCTCATACGTTCGAAGCAACATACAATAGGTTACATGCCAACAAAAGAAAGGTCATCGCGATAGGACCTAGATACTAGCGCAAGGCAACTAGCCTACTCCTCGGGGCCATCGTCGGGATCGGAGACATCACCATCGCCCCCAGGTGAAACTACAGGCTCGTCCTCATTGTCGTCGTCGATGTCCATGCCAGCGGCGTCTGGTGGAGCATATGGGCCAACCCCATTGTAGAGCGCGTGAAACTCCTCGTGCAGGTTGCCTGTTGTATTCCTCTAGCTCATCGACCCTCTACAGCAGAAGGTCCCTCTCGTCCCAGGCTTCATTCCTTTCCTAAACCGACTGTCCTAATCATGTGGTCTGCATTGTTGTTGGCTTGAGTCAACGTATGCACCCGCTGCATAGCTCTATCACCTCTCTCAACTGCCTGGTCTCGCTGTAAGTTCATATCAGCCAACTGCTCCTGCAAACTAGCTATAGCACGTGCCTGTCTCTTCTTCTGCTTTCTCCCCTTGAGCTTATCCTGACCACGCAAGCCAGTCAAAGTCCAGTAGGTACTCTCGAGACCCTCATACGCTCTGATGGTGGTGAACATAGCGCTCATTGCCTAGTTGTCGCTAGCCTGTCCTTCAGCTGGACCTCTGACCAGGGCACTTCCCTGAGGCTGAACCCAAATGGCATCATGAGGATCATCCCTAGGAAAAGTGCCAGCTAGAGCTGCTGCAAGCTCACTGGGAAATCTGCTCATAATATCCCTGATGACATGGAAGGCTGCTCCCTCTGCACCCTCAGCAGGAGTGCGACCCTCAAACTCAAAATGCTAACCATCCCAATCTAGAGCATCACCGAGAGCAGGAATCGTGATCTCCACCACTGCAAGTCCATCCTCTGCTAACTGGCTCTCATTCCAAGAGTACACTAGTTCTTGACCCTCTGGGTACCCCACATCATGGAGCACTCTCCAAAGCAAAGTCGGCATGCCAAACTCGCTCAAGAAGGTGTCCATGGTGCGGTGCTCCCTTAGGGCCAACGGACGTCGAGGTGCTCTTCCTCCAGTGGACTTACGGGCGGTCTGCTTCGTGCAGGGCCATCTGTAGCAAAAATTCTTTTATTACCCCGGGGAAAACATATTTTTGGTGATACAACTTTTATCAAAAGGAGATAATCAATTTATAAGGGGAGGAATGCATGACATGAATGAAATGCACAAGTAATATGATGTATGTACGTGCCGTATGTTCTCACAAACTTATGAAATGAATAATTTCTAACGACGAATTCGGTGGCATACTAACGATCTCTCAAATACGTAACTAATACATTCTATACGATAGCATTGTTATGTACCTGCAGAAGATTCATTTCAGCCCAATTCCCAATGAATGCATAAAAGCAGTAAATTTTATCTACACGTTCTACATGAATCCCCAGATACGTGTACAACGGTAGTAACTACCCGAACCATCATCCTATTGATGGCATCGCCTCAACAGATGGAAGACCCATACATGAGATACCTTTGTAAAACATGCAGTAGAACATGTAATTACTCCAGCATCATATAAGCATTCACCCTAGATCGGCGGTGTATCCGATCATGCTCTCACAACTCACACTTACCAGGGCGTAGAGGCAATTGATCCATACACTACCACTCAAACAAGTGGCACTCATACAATAGCACGCCGTATGAGCGACGAAAGAGAAATATGATGCAAGAACCCCAATGTCAGTACTTAATTAAGCCACCTAAAGTCCTTAACTGGGCATAAAGGATATGACCACTAGCACACTTTATAGTTTGGAAATCACGTTTTTCAAATGCCTTTTTGTTTTAAATACACTTGTGAACAGTAACACGCTAAACCATGCTCTGATGCCAGCTGTAACAGAACCGACCAATTATACAAAATTAAGTAAGAAAATCATCCGTCAGAGCAGACGATTTAGCAAACTTAAGCCCGTATAACCCGGTAGTCCGTGAAATCACGAAGGATTTCAAACCAACTTCCATTCCAGCCTAAGATCGTAATAAGTTTAGCTGGTCACCATCACATATTACATAAAAGTTCGCAATCTCAGATACATCAGAGTTTCAACATAGTTATTACAAAACAAGTTCGAATAAAAGTAGCGGAAGTCATTTGTCAAACCACACACACACTCATGCGAAGTTCAAATATAGTGCCAGCGAATGATCATCTCCAACAAAAGCATCAGACGAGACGTAAGGAATGACCATGCCCATGGTCCTAAGCATCACCCATCGTAGGATAAAGGCAGTTGATACTAGTAGCCGTAATACATCTGCCCATCTGCAACAAGTGGGAATAAAACCCTGAGTACGAGAAGGTACTCAGCTAGACTTACCCGACATAACCGAAAATAAGTGACACCAAGGATTATGAAGGGCTTTATAGTAGGGTAGCTGACTCATTTGCAAAAAGAAGCATTTTTAGCATTTCAAGACCCTTTTTAAAGCATTATTGTCAAGTTAATTGTTATTAACCTGTCGACTAGATTTGCACCTATACTAGAGCAAACATGTGATTAAGCAGATAATGATAACCAATGATCATTAAACAACTTCCATACTGTCATATTCACTATAACTGTCCAAGTGTTCCATAAACATTTACTACGATGAAGTAACTCAAGTCAAGTGCTCACTGTCCAGGAGCGATGGCGATTCGAATCGATTCCTAACCAGCTGGTGATTTATTCCTTACACAAACCTCACTCACCCGCTAAAGTGAGATATTGATCACCGAGTCAACTATCTAGGAATCTCGAGTTTGCCAGGAACCACATGTACCCGGGGGCCGACCGACTGCACTTTGGTCTTATCATCTCGCCCCCGTGTCCTACCACACCTGCTCCGGCACAGTGCGTTGCGGGCAATCTACTCGGCCCGAATAATCTCCCAGCTTCGCGGTCGGAAGGTACTTTATCCGGCCAGCTAAATGTAAGGCATGCGTTCAACATGACTCGAGGCCCAACAACGGTCGGTCCTTAATCGACACAGACGGAAAGCACTACAGTCCAAAACTCTACAAGTCTCCGTCCGGTCTCAATTTCATTTAACACTTAGTTATACCATGACTTCATAGTCATCCAAGCAGATCCAGGTAACCACCTATAGCTCGCAGGTGATAGGAAATCACCTCGACTTCTACCGGTCTAAGCCAGCTAAGCATTGACTCGACTGCGGATACCAGGGTAACAAGGATATAGTATAACAAAGGTAAACAAGGTATAATGCAGCAACGGTTGCAAACAACTCCTGAACGTAATGCATCAATTAAAGTAAAGCATTGAATTAATAATTGCAAACCAGGAGAAAATGCTCCGGGGCTTGCCTCTCTCGAAGGAGCTCGGGCGGTGATCGGGGCACTCGGAAGTTCCTCAACGTCCTCCTCGTCGGCTTCGGGCACTTCCTGCGGCTGCACCTCGAGCTGCTCCTCGGGCTCCTCGGGTATGACGACTGGGTTCTCGGTTTGCGATCCTGTATGATGCAATGTGCGTAAGCGCGTATGCAAACGGTGCATCGAATGAGATGAATACAATGGATATGTTTGAATGCAAGGTAGTCAACATCATCCAAGAACATATACTACAAGCACATGTCATCTACTGCATTCTCTTCTACTCCTAATATGCTAAATCAACACATCTTATTAATTGCTTCAAAGATACACCAAAGCTTTACTAATTTCTTAATCACACAAAAAGCAACACTTAATTAAACCTTAATTAATAATAGGTTTGAATAGCAACCTCTATTTTTCTTGCTTAGAAAAATCTTAGAAAATTACCCTAGCACAATACTACCCTAAGTAGTCTACTATCAGATTTTCATGGTATTTGAATGAGTAGATTAGCCTACACAAAAATAACAAGCTATGGCATATTATGAACATAAAAATACTTTGTACTGTGAAAAGTGTCAAACAACAGAGTTAGTATTTTTTCCTATGTTCTTCATAGCATACAATGACTGTACAAAAATTATCACATGCATGTTTTATACAAAGTTTGCTCCCTAGCTAAAATAACAAAAATCAGCCATTAAAGGTACTTGAACTACACCTCAAAATTTTCCCACAGCACATGCATGAAACATATTTTTCCTAGGAAGTACATTACATAAGAAGATTAACAAACTTGGAATCATATTTTTCTGAAGCCTATAGATTTTTCTACATATTTTTCAAGTTATCAGCAATATACATGATTAAATAAAATTCTACAGAAAAGTATCTCAAAAATGACATGCAATAATTTTCCCAAGTAGATCTGATGATAAGGAACCTAGAAAAATTTATTTCAATAGTTTTGGAGCAAATTTGAGTACCCAAACATTTTCCAAACCTATTTCTATTTTCAAATAATAAAGAAAAATTGAAAACAAATCATCCTATTGCTACTGGGCCAGCCCGCGGGAATCAATCGGCCCACTGCCACATTTGGCCTGTGCAGGCCCGAGCGAAGGGAAGGGGGAGGCGGCCCGGCAGGGCGTCGGCCCATGGCCTCTCGGCCTGGCTCGGCCGAGGCGAAGGCCACGCCGGCGCTGTGACGCCGCGGCGGCGCGGCTCGGCCAACGAGGCCGGCGGCCATTGCCGGCCGTGCCAGGGCAAGCTAGAGGGAGCATGCGGTTCGCGAGAGGCTGGCGAAGGCAGGAAGGTAGCTAGGCAGGGTGGAGAAGAGCAGGAAGGGCGACTTCCACGGTGGCCGAGCACGGCGGCGCCATGGCCGACGGTGGCGAGGCGCTAGAAGGCACTACCTGAGCTCGATCGGTCGGCACAAGCGCGAGCACCACGTGCCGGAGAGCGAGGCGGAACTGCTGGCGCGCGATTGCTGGCCGAGGTGAGAAGGTGCGGTGAATTTGGCCGACGAGGTGCGGTGGCGCGGCGAGGGGGAGAGTGGGGGAGCTCGGCGCTTGCGGAGAGGAGAGGCAGCGTGGGAGAGAGCAAGCGAGCGCACCGGCTTCAGCAGAAGTAGGCGGCGCATGTGGGCGCGGGCGCAGGCCGGCTGCGACGCGCGGCGGCGTCGACAGCGCATGGCCGCCACGCGGCGGGCGAGCTCTGCCGCGGTCGGGACGCGACGCGGCGCGTCAGCGGGCGGGCGAGCGCGGAGGCAGGCCAGGCGCGGCGCTGGGCTGGGCTGGGCTGGCGAGGCGTCGCGGCGCTGGCGCGGGAGGCTCGCGGCTGCAGGCCAGGCCGAGCTTCGGCCGTGGGCCGGAAACGAGGCGGCGGCCCGCGAATGAGAAAAGCCCTTTTTCCATTTATATTTTCAAGAAAATTTTAAATGCCAGCTTTCAAATATCATTTTGAGCAAGAAAATGACATCTTTTGAAAATAGTACCAAAAATGAAAGTTGGATTAGAATTTAATTCTCTACAACTTTGCTTTTATGACAAAAGTCCAATTCTATCTAGATTTTAAATTATAAAATCAAAGTCAATGTTTAACTCAAAACCCTAATTTTTGGGGAATTATTTTTGAAGCAAAAATTTGAATTAATTTGAATACAAACCTTGCTCCAAAAATTGAACTAAATAATCCTAGATGATTTACAATAGTAGCCAAACATGTTTTACTAGCCTAGCAAACAAAATCAGGGCAAAACAACTCTAACAAATGTATGCAACATTCAGGTTTCACAACATGTTTCATATGTTTCGAAGCAGTGTTTCAGTTGTTATTTATATGATTAGGCATGTATGATTTGGATGCTTGATGATGCATGATATGTATGATTTGCAGTGCCTAAATGCTGGCATAACACCGGGGTGTTACAGTGGACAAGGCGACGGCTAGGGAAGCGTCGGGGTCGTGGCAACGGCGGCCGGGGCGCCTCCTCCTCCTCCTCCTTCCTCCTTCCTCCTCCTTCCTCCTCCTCCTTCTCTTCCTCCTTCCTCCTTCCTTCTCCTTCTTCCTCCTCTCCTCCTCTCCTCCTCCTCTCTTTCTCCTCCTCCTCCGGCGGCGCTAGCGCAGTTAGCTGCCTGCGTGTGTGTGGGCCGGCGAGGTTAAATCCCCCCTTTGCCGAGTGCCCCCGATCTGGCACTCGGCAAAGTATTTTTTTTTTAATTTTTTTAATTCTCTGCCGAGTGCCACCTGGGCTGACACTTGGCAAAGAGTTTTTTTTAAAAAAATTCTTTACCGAGTGCCCCCTGGCACTTGGCAAAGTATTTTTTTTATTTTTTTAATTCTTTGCCGAGTGTCACCCGGCCTGACACTCGGCAAAGAAGTTTTTTTTTAAAAAAATAAAATTCTTTACCGAGTGCCAGCCGTCCTAGCACTCGGCGCCAAACGCAGACACTCGGCAAACCATTTTTATTTTTTTTCTTCCTGCCTCCAAACTTTTTTGTAGTCCTCATATAATAACTGGTACTTCATGTTCCAATGTGGCACATTTCTTAGACTTTTTCTATATTTCTTTAATTTATTTCATTTAATTGAATTTTCTTAGATAATTCAAGTTATAACCGCTAGTCATTCGAATAATGAAAAAAATGAGTGGGAAAATGATATTCATTTTATTTAGTTTAATGTGAGGCCGTATCCAGGAACAGACCACTAATTTCAAACATTTTATTCACGAAACATGACCACAAACTTGCGATCGAATTGTTTTTAAATTCTATAAAAAGCAAACAAAGACAAAAATCTTGAAACTTGTCGAGATGTCATGATATCATATGTAGAGGCTGTGATAAAAAAATTGAGGAGGTTTCGCGCAAGTTTATCATGTACGATGCTTACCACCTCGTCGGCCTCTTCACGAAATCATGAAACTTCTTCGGAGATTCTTTGGTTTGCAAGCATCGAACGTGACAGCTTACGCGAAACCTTCTCAAATTTTTATCACAGCCTCCACATATGATATCATGACATCTTTACAAGTTTTATGATTTTCGAACTTCGTTTGCTTTTTATAGAATTTAAAAACAACTCGACCGCAAGTTCGTAGTCATGTTTCGTGAACAAGATATTCGAAATTGGTGGTCTGTTCCTGGATACGGCCTCACATTATACTAAATAACATGAATATCATTTTTCCATTTATTTTTTTCATTACTCGAATGACTAGCGGTTATAATTTGAATTATCCAAGAAAATTTAATTAAATGAAATAAATTAAAGAAATATAGAAAAAGTCCGAGAAATGTGCCATATTCGAACATGGAGTACCAGGTATTGTATAAGGACTGTCGAAAAAGTTTAGAGATCAAAAGTGAATAAAAAAATGGTTTGCCGAGTGTCAAAAAATGACACTCGGCAAATCACCGCTTTGTCGAGTGTCAGGAGAAGACACTCGACAAAGGGTTAACGGCGGCTGCCGGCCGTTAACGACGGCGGCCCTTTGCCGAGTGTTCTGGTTTGCCGAGTGCCCGATACTCGGCAAACCTAGTCTTTGCCGAGTGTTATTATTTGCCGAGTGCTTGGCACTCAGCAAAACACCTCTTTGCCGAGTGTCAGTTGTTTGCCGAGTGCTTTCTCTGTGGCACTCGACAAATAGCTACTTTGCCGAGCGTCCGATAAAAAGCACTCGACAAGTCTGGGACACTCAATAAAGAAACCGTCTCCGATAGTGGGTGTGTTCCACTACACCGAGGTTTCCGCAGAGCCAGCTACTGATAGAAGGGTTTATAGGGTTTCAACCCGATGAATAGTACCACTTTCGTCTTATTTGACAAATATTGTCCAATCGTGGACCAACTAGGCTCAAAAGATTCATCTCGTGATTTCCAACTAAACTGTGTAATTAGTTATTTTTTTTACCTACATTTAATACTCCATGCAAGCGGCTAAAAATTGATGTGATGGAGAGAGAGTGAAAAAACTTGGAATTTTGGTGGCATCTAAACGTGCCTAGGTCTCCCATGTTACATAATGCTAGGTGCAAGCCTATCTTGCAGGACCATTAGAACAGCAAAGGTTCATAGTTCTCCCAGCACTCGTAGCCAGGCGAGGTGTGCCTGCAGAGTTGCCGTCGTTGCTGGGCAACATCGATGCGCCAAGGCACACATATAACAAAGACGAGCTGAATCACAGGATGTTCTAAGCAAAAAAGTTCTTCGCGCCTATACGCCAACACATGGCTCGAAAATACATCATCAGGTGTTGCTTTCCGTCTTGCAGCACAGGACACCATCAAAAGCAGGCGGAAATCTTCTTTGGATGGCAAAGGGCAGCGACTCCATCCAGCCAAAAGATTTGTTGCCGCACGAGGTGCCTGCACAGCAGCAAGGACTGAATTTTTTACTTTTTAGTCTTTTTTTTGAAAGTTTTTCACAAATAGACATCTGGAGAAAAGATTTTAGAATCTGGACCCTTAGCTCGGCGTCATCGATGCTGGCGCCGAGCTAACACGTCTCGACGCCAGCGTCCCTGGCGCCGAGCTCCTGGGCTCAACGCTAACGTGGCGCTGATTTGGTAGCCATCTCGGCGCCGACGACTCTAGCGTCGAGCTTGGTGCCGTCGACTCTGGCGCCGAGCTCTGTGCAAAAGCTAGGGTTCGTTTGGTGAGGTGAGGTGAGGCGGTCATGTGATGTGAATGTGACCTCTGTTTACGGCCGGTACACAAAGGACTTTGGCTCACTGCCCGATCGTGGAGCCGTTGTTTGACTTGACTTGACTGCTGGTTCAAAAAGGTTTTGGTCCTACAGCCGCCGTACCAGAGCTCAGGCAGCTCAACACGGGCATTGTCTGGTTAGCTTAATCTATACCACTATTACTGTGCCTGCTCGGTTTCTATCAAATCCGCTGTGCAAGGAAAAGCCAGGGTGATGGGGCATCTTCACGTACACCGTATGCACCAGAGGAAGAAAACAGGGATATCAAGCGGCATATAGCCAGAAATTTGTAAGAAAACAGGTGCAACATGAAAAAAAAATCATTTTTAAAAATCAAGGCGGATGACAAATTTGCCATTTGAAGTTATTTAGTGTTTCATATTTTGATTTTTTTTTTCAAACAATCTAAAATGAATATGGACCCTGAAATAAAGCTATAGTTCTCAAAACTTTACAGTTTAAACTTTTTCATTTAAAATAATTTAGAGAATCAAATATCCATTACAAGATATGCTAAATTTAATAAAAATGACGATATTATTCCTATTCATGGGGAGTGTAGGGTGAAATAGTAGAGGCTCACGCGAGGGTCATATCTCTTGGCCTGTAAGGCTCGATAATAGTGCTTGTACACAGTCTTTCTTCGATGTATCTTATTTGCTAGCAGTGTTTTTATTCTAAACTACTAGCAAATAAGATCTACTAGCAAATAAATATAGACTCATGACATAACATCTATGCTTTTAGATTTATTATGAGAAATGTTTTCATAATATATAATAATTTGTATGCGGTGGAACTATAACGATTTTTTTTAAAAAAAAATTGATGATCAAAGATAGTAGTGTTTAACTTAGAACAAAGATAATATGACATATAAAAAAGAAAGGAGGAAGTATCGTATATCTTGAATTTGCTCCTGTTGATTAGCAAATTCCAATGAGTAATCATAAGATTCACAACTTACACAGCACTTTGTGTTAAAAACTGGATGTGTAGGGGTACACTCCTCTTTTTACCTCTTGCCTAACTCCTCCTTGGAAACTGATACTCCGATAGTTACAAGCTTTTCCGGATAAAGAGAGTCCTTCGTGGACAAGCCCTAACAGGGCAGCCTATGATTTGAGAACTCTGTGTGGCTAGTCCTGTCCCCTTTTGCAGCGTCAAAATATAGCCTATAAATTTCATAGCACGTTATGATTGCTTTGGTAATTATTTCTTTCATATTTGCCTACACTGTAGCCAGTGCGTGACTAGCAGTAGTAAAAAGCATGCCAACTTTCGCACATTGAGAATGAGACGGCATCGTATTGCAGAACCAGAAAACTATTTTGCTGTCTGCATCAATCAAGTCAGAAGGAACACAATCTCTTGGCAAAAAATTTTTGTTGCATTATTTCTTCACCTCGCTTTCCACGAGATGCAGAGGTCCGTGTTGAGCTGCCAGAGCTCTGGTGCGACGGCTACAGGACCAAAACCTTTTTGAACCGGCAGTCAAGTCAAGTCCAATATCGGCTCCACGATCGGGCAGCGAGCCAAAGTTTTTTGTGTACCGGCTGTAAACAGAGGTCACATTCACATCACATGACCGCCTCACCTCACCTCACCGGACGAACCCTAGCTTTTGCACAGAGCTCGTCACCAGAGTCGCCGGCGCCGAGATGCCTGTCAAATCAGCGCCACGTTAGCGTCGAGCCCAGGAGCTCGGCGCCAGGGACGCTGGCGCCGAGACGTGTTAGCTCGGCGCCAGCATCGATGACGCCGAGCTAAGGGTCTGGATTCTGAAATCTTTCCTCCAGAGGTCTATTTGTGAAAAACTTTCAAAAAAAAAAGTGCTAAAAAGTAAAAAATTCGGCAGCACGGATGAGGCAATCGTCTATCGTGCAGGTGCAGATTGTCAGAAGCGGGACAAGGTAGAACTAAAGCTGTGTTTTCATTTCTATACACAAACATGATCACTACGGACATGTCTCATACTGGAAGCAAAAGCTACAGAACGCACCTTGTCTAGCCACTTTCCTGAGAGAGAGAACAGGCTCTACGAGGACGTTTCTCTTCAGCAGCAGGAGTTCCGGCAGGCGCAATGCTGTAGTAACCGAAACAATAAACTCAAACGAGCATAGAGGACAACGATAGCTCCTGTAACGGACTACATGGATCAGTGAGGCTAGGATATACCTTTTGTGTGTGGCGTCTGGAGAAGTGCCACCAAGCGATTCAGGAGCTACACCTTCTCCCTGCGACAGGTAGAAAAGCAAGGTCAAGCGAGCTGAGATAGCTAGCGCCAGCACACACAGAGGAAGGTTTACAGCCCGCGATGTGAATCCTAACCATACCTGTTCATCATCACCAGCGTCTACGATGAGCCTCTTTCGAGCACTTGAGCGCATGTTCTTTTCCGATCGTCACTGCAGAGAAAGACCAACCATCCACTGTGGTGACGAAACACGGCAACAGTTTTTTCAAAAGGGAAGAGAACAGGTATGTTACCATTTATATTTCTCCACTAGTGGTGTGTCCTCGCTGTGAACATTTGGAGGCGGAGTCTACAGCAGGGTAGAGATTTAGATGCATCAGTAAAATTGGACACCATCATCAATCATAGAAGCGTCGAAGCAACTTACATTTCTAGGCAGCGGGGAGTGGGCACTATCAACTGTCGGAGAAGTAGGCGAAACTTGTCCTATCTCCTCATCAACGGCAATAGACAAACTATGGTCAGATGCACCACCACTGGGCTGACCACCATCTCCATTCCCAGGAGCATCTGCAGTAGCATTTTGCTGACCATAAGATGTCACCACAGAAACAACCTGATAGGTTTTCTGCTGCCTATAATAGCTCTGCTGAGTCAGAGAGACTTGAAAGGTGAACCTCAGTGAAACCAGTTTGCTGATATCTGATGGATATGTATTAGGACTCGTAGCCGTTCTGAGAACTTGCTGGACTGGCTTCCCAATCATGCCACGAAGCAAAGCTTGTACCTTTTTAGAAGCAGGAACGTAATAGTCAGTTAGTCGTGGAGAAGGAACGCTAAAAACACAAGCATGAACTGGGAGGCACATGTGCATGTACTTGAACCTGAACGAAGTGGTAGAACACCCATTACACCTGTAGCCAGAACCATCGACAATGCAGGACTTGCTGCATCTGTTGCAGGATGGGAACCACCATGACATGTTAGGAACGAACCGGCCGATAGTGACGGTGCAGCGATACCCATTGTCCTGCAACGGATGGCAGGGGGTCAAGCACGATTTGAAAGCAAAAATATTCACTGCAAACGACCATGAGTGGAGGCTCGAAGTGTTTCTCTTACAGCAAACTCATACGGATCCATCTCATTCAGCTGTCGGAGAGTCTTCTCTTCAAGAGGTGCAGGCACTTGCATCTGGCCCTGCTGCTCCACCGGCGCAGCGATAGATCGGACCTGAATTTTCTGGTTCTGGTAACTGCAGGAGAATAAAACCGCATTATAATAGGTTGGCAAACCAGTTAGCCACGGTCTACAGTATTCACAAGCACACTGATGGAAGTATTCAGGTACCAAGTATATATAATAAAACTTATGTGGAATAGAACCGGTGAGCCTCTAGAATAGGCGGATTGAAGTACCACCTAGACGCCGTGTTGGCGCTCAGATAGTTACCTATATGAGTGCTAGGTAGGACAAACATTTTTAGGCAGCGGTAGCAAAACGTCACAAAAGAGGACAAACAAATAGAATCGCGTGTACCTTGATAAGATTTCACCAGTCCTCCAACAAACAGCACAACAATAGGCTCATCCTCAGCGCCACCGTTGACAACATCAGTGTTGAATGCAGCAGCCATAGAGTAACCTTCATCTCAGAGTAGCTGCATGGACCACAAAACCAACCACAGAGTTGGAAACAACCTGTCCGCACCAGTAACGGTAAAGGAAAGTAGGGAGAAGGAACAACCATAACCTTAGGTCCCTTAGAATAACGTGTCTGGTGAGTGTAGGGGCGGGTTTGTTGGGCTGGTGAACCATGTAGGCCTCAGACTTCACCAGCAGCCCAATTGTGTCTGGGGGGACCCGTTTTATTAGCATAAAGCAACAAAAATAGCAGAAAAAGACACCGGGCATGTGTGAACTTACCAACGAAATTCCTTGTGTCACCAGCATGCGAGGACAGATCGCCTATTGACGTTATCTTGTATGGCAGAACCGTCCGAAATAATATGTTTTTAGAGGTGCCCGTCTTTTACTAGACACTGATTACCTCGAAAGTGAGCTACATCGGACAGTTCCATCGAGCACACCCCAAGAGAGAACTCGAAACAATCCACGTTTTACGTCCAAAATCCAATAATGAATACGAGCATACAATACTTAGTCCATTTCATACAACAAGAGTTCTTGGAAATTATTTATTACAATACCAGAGTTCAGAGTGCGATAATTAAATAGCGGAAAGAAAATAAACATCTAGCGGAAACGATACAAGGATCCGTCTATGCTCACCAGAAAAATCCTCCACACAAGAGCTATTCCTCAAGCTGCACCTGTAACAGGGGTAAAATAAACCCTGAGTACATAATGTACTCGCAAGACTTACCCGACTAGTGGGAATAGTTTTCTGACTCTCAAGGATATGATAGGTAATATGGGTTTGCTGTTTTCTTTTTGTTTGTGGAAAGCACTACTAATAATTCATCCTTACAGTCAAGTTTTATTAGCAGTCATGATTATTTCATTAGCTAACCATTCTAGGTGAGCACATGTTCTACTTTCAAGCAAGGGTTGAGCAATCAGAACTATTTTATCATCTTTCATCTTTCAGTTCTTACTACGGTGCTAGACCATAGCCAAGTCGTACCGTCTCACGAAAACGGCGATTCGTGAACCAATGTATCACAGCTGGGTACCCCAAAACATATGTCCCGTTTGTACTCCAGGCACAAACAAGATCAACCCATTTCACTCATGTCACGGGGTCCAGGTCCCCGTCCAAACTTGGACTCCAAGCCCCACACTCGAGACTCGGTCTCAGTATGGTGCTTAGACCTTCACCTTTTCTCGTCTCCAATCAGTCGATCCGAAAAAGCCGAAACCCACGACAAGAGCGTAACGAGCATTCCCACTCCCATAAGCAAGTATGTGCTCAGGATAATAAGTCTGTGACCTGACTACCATCCACAGCAATGGACGGTAGGTTACTCACGCTACCGAAAACTTCTGAAACCCACGACAAGAGCGTAACGAGCATTTCCGCTCCCATAAGCAAGTATGTGCTCAGGATAATAAATCTGTGGCCTAACATGAATAGGGAAAACCGTGTAACCAAGCTAAGCTCCGTTGGCCGTGGGACACAACCTGTTACACCCACCAATACCCATACCATATTCCTACCCGATCTCCTTTTTCTTTTTATCATTTTATTATGAGAGTAATAATAATCACCTATTGTGAGTAACGGCAGGTTACTCACGCTACCGAAAACCTAAGCATAGCAGCTACTCGAACCTGCACTAGTAAGACTCTTAGGACAGGTATATCTATGCATGTGGTTTTCATAAAATTCCTGTAACGTAAATGCACATAACAGATATAAAACAGTGATTATCCAAAAATAAGGGGTTATGCACCGGGCTTGCCTTGGGTAGACGCGGTGTCAGCTGAGTTAGTCAGTGGCGGCTCTGGGACCTCCTCCTACACGAGAATCTCCTCGTACTCCTCGATGATCTTCTCGAACTCGTGATCACCGGTGGTCACGATCTCTGCCAACTTATTCTCTACATGCATGCGATGATGATGCAACACTTAGCATTTTAGCAACAACAACTCCTAAATTAAGAATACGCATACTAAGCTACTAAGCTAGCTCTAATGACTAAGGTACTAAGCTAACTATCATCTTTACCAAACAAAGTGTTGAGTTCAACTAACAAACACCTAGCTTTACAAATATAGGATATATCTTTATTTCTACTAATGATTTAATGTATATTTGAAACAAAGAGCATTTAACTACCCTAATGCTTAGTCTATTCTAAAGCTACAAAAATTATAGTGAGCACATAATAATATAATGAAGCTACCATAAAAATTTCAGGACTAAAGCCATCACCAATTTACCTCAAAAATTCCTACAATATTTAACCTAATAATATTAAGCACTCTCAAATAATTTAATAGCTCATGGTATCAACATGTATATATATGAACTAACTACACTAACAGATAGAGCACAATTTTAGGAACCCAACAAAATTTGTTTCATAATTTTTAGACACCTACATGATTTTATATGATTTACCAAAGATCAGTTCAAAAATTAAATTAGAAAACTATTTCTAATTCCTTAGGAAAAGAAAAATGAAACCTCCCACAGCGGCCCGCAGGCGCGGCCCACGCGAGGCCGGCCTATGGCGCGAGACGGCCCGTGGCGGGGGAATCCCGCGCGCTGGCGATTTTGCAAAAGAGACCTCGCACTTCTCTCGAATTACAACTAAGTACTAACACTATTTTCTCCTCTCAGAACTTCTCACTTAACCCCTTGGCTTTCTTGGAATTCCCCTGCGCGCACCCTCGGCAACTCAGTGCATGGCGGCGCAGCGAGCGGTGGCACTGAGCGCCTACGCCGACCACCTGGGACCTGCACGGGCCCCACCTAACGGTTCGGTCACCATTTTTGACCTAAGCGGCTACGCTAAGGGGCAGTGCGGGGTGACACGACTGGCTAGGGAAGGCTGTAGCGGCATGCGGCCATCCGCGATGGCGATGCCACTGTTCCGGTGAGCTAGGGTAGCTACAGGCCTAATTGGTTAGCGCATGAGCATCAGGAGGCTACCATGGATCAGGCCGAGGTGACAGTTGGGGCAGAGGATTACGGAATAGGGCTGGCCACGTGCGGCGGCACCACGGCACACAGCGGCGGCACGGTTGCGTCAGCGATGATGGGGAGGCGGTGGTGGTTCCACTGGCGTGCGCAAGGTGGAGAGGGAGACAAGGCGAAGCTAATGGTGCCGGTGAATTGGTTCAGGAGGGACGGTAGGAGGGCTGCCTACATCCACGGTCGAACATGGCCTTATCGACACGGTGGCGGGGGAACTCCAAAATTGGAGCTTGGCCATGCGCGCTTCAAGGCTAGGTGGGGTCGGGCAGCCAGAGGACATGATGGTGAAGCCGTGGATGCACCAAATTAAATGGATGTGATCGTTCGTCAAGTAATTTCATGGGGCGGCTCGACGGCGGTAGCGGAGGGAGAAAGAAAGAGATAGACAGGGCGCGACAGTTGGGCTTGGCTCAGCCTTGCCTTGGCAGGATGTGGTCGGCATGAACGTGGAGGCCCACGCGCAGGCGGTAGCAGATAGGCGCGCATGTTTACGACCAGCGTAGCCCGTGCACCGTAGTGCCATTATTAATAAGGCGACGGTGAGCCTGACCACATGCGCGCGGTAGAGGAGCCAATGCACTGGACCAACATTGGCGTAGAGATGTAGAGTGAGACACAGACATGACGACAAGGCGACGGCACCGACAACGGCGTGGGGCGAGTCGCAGTGCGGCAGCACTGCCTGGCTATGCAAGCAGCAGCAGTGGCTCCGCATGCCAGGAGCCAGCGTCGGCCAGGCCAGAGCAGCCGTGGCCGGCCACACGCGGCAGCGCACTCGGGGGACAGCCAGCATGGTGACGCCGAATGCCCGAGCGTGGTGACCGCGCCCACGCGGCCAGCTAGCCTGAAACCATGTCGTGCATGAATTTTAAAGCGTCTATAAAAACTAAACCTGTTGGGTTCATAAACTCGGGGTCCCTCGGGGACCAGCTTTTGCGCCAAAGCTCGGCCCAAGAGTATAAAAACAACAAGGCAAAAGGGCGGTCCAGCAACCGACTAGAAGGCCAGGCCCAAGAAGAGCAACGCTCGCTCGTCAGCTACTTCGGCCCACCTATCCGACCGGAGCGCTCGATTCAGGCTCCAGCCGTCTCCGGACGGCCTCTTCGATCGGAAGGCCTGCCCCGAGCCCTACTTCTGACTCTGACCCCACATCCCTCTAACCGGAGCTCATAAGAACCCTGCTCACCGCTCTTCTCTGACCGGCGCACTCAGAGCCGATTGGAGCCATCCGACCGGAGACGCCCGTTCGGTAGGAACTAGAAGGCGTGCGGAGAAAGGCAAGGCAAGGCTCACAAGTCAAAACCACTATACCAGGGACCATACCCTACACGGAACAGTACTCTACAGCCACCCTGACACAAACAATATTGTAGGCGCCGACATCTCCCTCTACGGTATTGTAGGGGCCGCTAAAACTCTCATACGGTAAGACCCCCTGCGTGTCTCTAGACATCGATAGCGGTATGGGTACCATGATTTACCATACCGGGTGAACATAGTGAGACTCCTCACATGCCTCTAGGCATCAAATAGTATTTATAGGTACCGATGTCCACCATCCCTGAAAAAGGCAGCACGACCTCCCGTGTGCATCTAACATTCTACAGCGACATCAACAGTGTTGTAGGCGCCCACCATTATCTGGTACCCACCAGTGTGGGCAATAAGGCTCGGTAAGCATGGACAACAAGGCTCGATAGCATACGCACCCTTTCCCTCTCACTTGTAAAGCCATCCCCTTCATCTATAAAAGGGGGTGCGCTTCCTCCAACAAAAAAGGCTCGACCGATTCCAGTAGGCTAGAGTTCCTTAGATCGATAGCTCACAACCACAGAACCACCAGGTTCAGACCTCAAGCATCCACTTGAACACTTAGCTCATAGCAAAGTTCCTGTCACTCTCGGCCCTTCCGATCGGAGCCGACCGGACCTCTTGTACACCCCATCTTTCTCCCTCTTGTTTGTAACCCCACTATAAACTTCGAGCACCTGGGCTCAGAAATAAAGTCACCGACCGACCCCGACTAGACATAGGGCACGTTGCCCGAATCAGTATAAATCCTATGTCATTGAGTGCTAGGCCACCTCCAATCACAACGTACAACAAAACTACAAATATTCACTAGTTGGTCACATTCTGCACCAACAGTTGGCGCCGTCCATGGGGAAGACGTTGTACGTTCAACACTTTTTTGGTCATCGGATGGCCCATTTTTCTGCCACCCCCACCGTGGTGGGCTTGGGTGATACGATTCGCTTTAGCTCATTGGAGTTTCCCGTACTCTCGCCCATCGAGATGTGGGTTCCACTCGTCTTTGAGCCATCCCATGCCTTCCTCTTCGGAAGCCTGGACTTTGTCGCCGATCGACTCGGCATACTCCACCTCCGCGAGGAGACTCGTGACCCGGCACCCATCGGGGAGACATCCTCCATTGCCTCTGGGACGTGCGACTTCGATGACGCGGCATCTGTGCTTCATTTCGAGCAAAAGTCTCTGCTCAAACCTCGCTGTAAGTAATATGCGTACTACTATTTGCTCTTTATTTACTATCTCCCACCAATCACCCGGAGGGAATGTACTACCCACGCCACAAACACCATACGATCGGTTCCCCTATGGCCTCACATCCTCCATGGACGCATATGCTCGGGGGCTCCGAAGGATGCTGGCACCATCCCCCCTCACGTCCGAGTTCATGGGAATGACAGGTTGTGTTCCTGCCATTTCCCACGAACTCCCGGATGGTGAGGGCGAGAGCGACGGTTCCAGCATCGGTGATGTGGCGCCCAGCCACCATCTGTCCTAGGAGTGTGCTGTGGCGGACGCTCTGGGACAGTCATCGGTGGTTGTGGAGTCTGCACAAACTCACACCCCTCCGGACTCACGTGCGGGGGCCCTCACGTCTGCGCAAGCACAAGCTGAGGAATTATGACAACGATGGCAGAACCAGCCATTGCCTGCGTTAGCGCCGTCAGTACGGCCCATTGCGCCCCAAGCGCATGGCCCAGCGGGCGGCGCCCGTTAGGTCCAACACGACATCATGAACAAGGGGAATGATTTCCCTCAATTCACGCTGGCTAGCCAGAACATCGCCGCTATGGCAATGCTTCTGCGCGGTGTTCCCAAGCCCGCTGACCCCTAGGAGCGGGCAGTCTACCGGAACCTCCGGGTTCTAGTAGAAGCCACCGCCATCCAACAGGCGGAAATCTCCGCATCGTGACTCTGACCCGCACACTCTCTCCCCACCGAGGGGACAAGGACGCACCAGATGGATCGCTCCATTCGCTCATCACCACAGCCGTTAGGCCCGGCTCAGGGTGCGATAGTCATGCCACGGTCCAACCTAGCGCCTGCTCCACACCAACCGCCGATACATGAGCGGCCCAATCCACACCAGGACGCCCGCAGCATCATCAACAACCGACGTCAGGCTCGACACGATAACGACGTCCACTATATGGCAGCAGGCGACATGAACCCTGGCCAAACCATTGAGGGAAGTGGTGAAACATGCCCCAGGCGCGGTCGCTGGCCAGATGACCAGAGCCCCAGTCCTGAGGGCCTAGGGCCATGGGCCTTCAGCCGGCGTATTCAGAGAGCACCATTCCCGCAGTGTTTCTGGCCGCCCACCAACATCACCAAATACACTGGGGAGACCAACCCAGGCATTTGGATCGAAGACTTCCAACTCGCCTGTCGGGCCGGAGGAGTGGATGATGACTATTTCATCATTCAATACCTTCCCATTTGCATGGGGAAACATGTTCGGGCATGGCTTGAATTCCTTCCGCACGACAGCATCCGTGACTGGACGGACCTCAAGAGGGTCTTCATCGAGAATTTCTAGGGGACGTACGTCCGCCCGAGAAACTCCTGGGACCTCAAGAGCTTTCAGCAGGAGCCTAATGAGTCCCTGTGGGATTACATCCGTAGGTTCTCCCAACGATGCAACTCCATCCCTGATGTCATCGATGCAGACGTCATCAGTGTGTTCCTCTCTAGGATGAACTGCGAGTCCCTGATCCATAAGCTTGGCTGCTTGAAACCACGTACCACCCGCGACCTACTCGTTGTCGCCACCAACCACGCCTCTAGCGAGGAGGCGGTCAGAGCGGTCTTCGGCGGAGGCTAGGACAAGGTCAAAGCCAAGCGCACGGACCTAGACGAAGGCCCCTCCACGCAGAGGGGCAAGAAAAGAAAAAAAGATCGACGCCGATCGGACAGCCCTGTGCTGGTCACCATGGCCGATCGCATGGCCATGCAGCCCCAACAGGGATTGCCTGACCACTTCAACAAATTCATGGATGGTCCATGCCCCAACCATGCCTACCCCATCAAACACATCTATAAGGAGTGCGAGCTCCTCAAATGTTTCCTCCGATAGACCGGCGGGTCAAAGGAGGGAGACGGCAAGGAGCCAGCATCCAAGAAGGGAGGCGTGGCAGGCAAAGACGGAGATGATTTCCCCGAACTTGAAGAGTGCATCATGATCTTCGGTGAGTCCAACGCCATCTGGACTAAACGCCAGCATAAGGTACGCTATAGGGAGGCATGCGTCCCCGAGACGGCCGTCCCCTCCTTCCTCAGCTGGTCGGAATCCCCGATCACCTTTGATCAGAGGGACCATCCCTCCTACATCCCAAGACTGGGATGCTACCCGCTCATTGTCGACCCCATTGTCCGCAAGAAGCGCCTCACCAAGGTGCTGATGGATGGGGGCAGCAGCCTCAACATCCTGTACATCGACACCCTCGATGCCATGCGCATCCCCCGATCGGAGCTCCGCCTAGCAGGCTCCCCCTTCCATGGGGTAATCCTGGGAGTGCAGGCATACCTGCTTGGATAGATCGATCTGCCCATCATGTTCGGTAGCCGGGCCAACTTCCGCTCGGAGGTCCTCACCTTTGAAGTGGTGGACTTTCCAGGGTCCTACCACGCCATCTTGGGGTGGCCATGCTACGCAAGATTCATGGTGATCCCCAACTATACCTACCTCAAGCTGAAGATGCTAGGACCAAACGACATCATCACCATGAGTAGCGCCTTCTCGCATGCCTTCAAGTGCGACTGCAAGCACTACAAGCTCACCACCATGGTCGTCAACTCATTCGAGCTCCTACAGCTCGGGGAGTCGTCAACCCCAGCAGTCCTAGACTACAACAAATCGACCTCCTCGACGGCCTTCTGCCCACTCAAGGAAACCAAGGCAGTGGGTGTCGACCCCACCGACCTAGCTAAGACGGTGCGAATCGGAACCCAGCTCCCGGCCCAATAGGAATGCGAGCTCGTTGACTTCCTACGCGACAATTGCGATGTCTTTGCATGGCAGCCTTCTGACATGCCAGGGATACCACGAGAGGTCATCAAGCATGCACTATGCCTTATCCTAGGCTCAAAGCCCACCAAGCAATGCCTGCGTCGTTTCGACGATGAGAGGCGTAGGGCCATAGGCAAAGAAATCGCCAAGCTCCTGGCAGCTGGATTCATCAGGGAAGTTTTCCACTCCGACTGGCTCACCAATCCCATCCTTGTTAGAAAAAAGACCGGGAAGTGGAGAATGTGCATTGACTATACTGGACTCAACAAGGCGTATCCAAAGGATCACTTTCCCTTGCCGTGCATAGACCAGATAATCGACTCCACCTCGGGTTGTGAGATCCTCTCCTTTCTAGACGTCTACTCAGGGTATCACCAGATCACAATGAAAGAGTCCGATCAACTCGCAACCTCATTCATCACCCCATATGGTTCATACTGCTACGTGACCATGCCTTTTGGCTTGAAGAACGCTGGCGCCACCTACCAAAGGTGCATGCAGCAATGCTTCACCGACCAAATTGACCCGCTCGATCAGCCTGATCAGGTCGAACGACCAAAACCAACAATCACCATCTATGTTGATGACATAGTGGTCAAAACAGCTCGAGCGTGTGATCTGATCGCAAACTTGGTCGTGACATTCACGAACCTCCGAAGGTTCAACATCAAGTTGAATCCTGAAAAATGTGTTTTCGGGGTTCCGAAGGGGAAGCTGCTTGGATACATCGTATCTAAGCGGGATCCATCCCCAAGCGGGGTCTTCATCAATGACATCCACAAGCTGTCCGCCCGCATCCTAGAAGGTCCAACCCGGACACACCCCAACGCCCAGCCGGCGCTTGGGGGCTCTGACCCCAACGCCCAACCAGCACCCGAGGGCTCCAACCCTAGTACCTCTACGTCACCCACGAACGTTGCCGTACTAGCACTCGATCAAACTGACTGGCGAGTACCGCTACTCACCTACCTCCTCAAGGAGGTTCTCCCGCCCGAAAGGACTGAAGCCCGATGGATCGCTCGACGTGCAAAGACCTTCATCATGCTCGGTGAAGAGCTCTACAAACAGAGCCCATCAGGAGTACTCATGAAGTGTATCCCCACCGACCAAGGCAGGCAGCTCCTCCTCGAGGTCCATGCCGGCATTTGTGGGCATCACATGGCCCCAAGGTCGCTAG
This sequence comes from Miscanthus floridulus, assembly GCF_019320115.1. NCBI lineage: Eukaryota > Viridiplantae > Streptophyta > Magnoliopsida > Poales > Poaceae > Miscanthus > Miscanthus floridulus. The sequence continues at coordinate 113,700,896 of NC_089582.1, forward strand.
TCAGAAAAGCCTTCCGCCAAGGTTTTTACTGGCCCGCTGCACTACGAGATGCAGAGGAGGTCATCTGCAGGTGTGAAGGATGCTAGTTCTATGCTCGACAAACCCATTTGCTGGCATAAGAGCTCCAAACCATCCCCATCACCTAGCCATTCATGGTCTGGGGCCTCGACATGGTAGGACCCCTCAAAAAGGCCCCAGGCGGTTTCACTCAGCTACTCGTAGCGGTCGACAAATTCACTAAGTGGATAGAGGCCAAACCCATCACCAACATCCAGTCGGAGGAGGCAGTCAAATTCTTCCTCGACATCATCTACCGGTTTAGTGTTCCTAACTATATCATCACTGACCACAGGACTAACTTCACCGGAAAAAGTTCCTAGACTTTAGCGACGGATACGGTATTAGGATCGACTGGGCTTCGGTCGGACATCCATGAACTAACGGTCAGGTCGAACGTGCCAATGGCATGGTCCTCCAAGGACTTAAGTCACGCATCTTCAACTGACTCAACAAATATGCTGGGCGATGGATAGCAGAGGTTCCAGCAATCCTCTGGAGCCTAGGAACGACCCAAATCGATCCACAGGATTCACACCCTTCTTCTTGGCCTACGGAGCTGAGGCAGTGTTGCCCTCCGACCTCAACTACGGCACACCAAGAGTGAAGGCTTTCGACCGTGACCGAGCCATGGAGGCTCAATAAGACGCGGTCGACCTACTCGAAGAAGCCCGTGAAACAACCATCATTCGCTCTACTCGCTACCAACAAACCCTCTGCATGTATCACGAAAGGAAGATCAGGGGAAGGATACTCAAAGTCGGCGATCTTGTACTCCAGAGGACCCAATCAATGAAGGAAAAACACAAGCTCTCTCCACCATGGGAAGGGCCCTATATGGTGATCGAAGTAATCCAACCGAACACCTATCGACTGGAGGACAACAACGGCAACGCTCTCACCAACACTTGGAACATTGCACAGCTACGTCATTTTCCCCTAAATTTGGTCTAACCACCTTTTTTAGTTGAACACATGCTCCTGTAAAGAGCACCCCAGCCCGAACACTTTTAGCCTGGGTCATTCGGGGGCTCCATAAGGGAACAATAATAAAATTACCTCCCCTTTTCTTTTTACTATCACATAATTAACAACTTTGTCCCCAAACAAAAACACATTCCATGTCTTTGATTAGCCTACGTAACTCTATTCTTACTCCCAATCGAATGCACCCCGCCTTTCCCTATGGATATGAGCAATCGAGCCCCATGGGCCACGCCCCGGACTCCCAAGGTCGCACCCTACGGGACAAACGGGCAGGTACGGGAGAGAAAGGATAAGAACAAAGGTTATGCTAGGATATAAATAGAGAAAGGATATCGTGGTTCTGTCACAAGGACAATACTGATGTATTCATTAATACAAAAAACTGTACACATAGGGACTCACCCACAAACTTAACTTTTACATTTTCTACTACTGCAAATACCACTGCGACCGCCAGGGATCCGCTCGGTTCCGCTCCCTCGGCTTCGGCAAGCACAACGGGTACCTCAAGGGCGTCGCACCCATAGATGCTCAGTAGAAGAACATGGAGCTCCTGACCTTCTCACATAGACAAGGCAGCTACCAAGGTAGGAAGAAAAGGGATGCCCCATGTGGGCCATGCCAACTCCGCACGATTGACGAGCACGGGTCCCGGTCAGACATTTCCGACTGAAGCCCTCTAAGCCCCGTCACTCCAGTCATCAAGGTAAACACTATCAAACCTCCTCTATTTCATTACAATCATTTCATACATCCATACGCACATTTCATTCCATATGCCCGCGCCTCCTAGACGATTTGGGCTTTGAACCGCCCAGGGGCTCAGGAACTAAGCACCGCACGTGCAGCAAAATGCACCAGAACGCTCCGTGTTGCGTCACTAAGCGGCGGTTGCCTCATTCGACATGAGCAAACAATAGAGCTAGGGGAGAAAACCGTAGATGAGCATCATGCGGCCCTCGCCCGGTCCAGCAAACTAGGTCATCTCAACCTTCTCGTTCGATCCTAAACCTCTCGCCAGGCCCACAGAATCTCCATTGAGGGGAGGCCGTTAGGCCACCCGGGTCGGTCTTTGGAACGACCTAGGCATCTGCCGGGTTGCGGTAAAGGAGTAGTGGAATGTCACAAGAGGGCTATGCCGACCCTGTCATGAATGATGGACCCAGATTCCACTCGATCACACCTGTTAGCGAACTCACCGAGCTAGTCTTTGAGCCCGAGCGATCGGGACAAGCGATGAAACTCAGTCCCTCTGGTTGTGAGGAACCAGATGGGGTAATGCACACAACTCACATCGACCCCTATGAAGGCCCGATAGGGCTCGGGGGCTCAAGCAAAAAATCCAGGGACCATGACTCCGAACTCACGTAACAGCTTCACTTCCGACTATGCTCCAAACGACTCTGAACTCACGTAACAGCTTCACTTCTGACCCTTTTGTTTAAACAAGCTTGTTATTTTGTTTCGTTTTAACAAATTTGTTCTTTCTTCCTTTTTATGTGTAAAAAAGAGGTTAATGCATTATGACCCTTCCTATTGTTAAGACGGAAGAGTTCGAGGTATGGGCGGGAAACTCTGGTCACACTGGTAAGCAAGAGTGTCATAGCCACTGGGGCGTAGGTTTCTCTTAGTCCAACCAGTTTTACTTGCGTTCATTTCCGTAAGCCTTGCCTCTAGGTTTTTAATGTGAGAAAGGGGTCAGGCATGACAACTATTTTAGAAAGGGTATGTATATACCCTTATTAGCCCCGAGTGAGACTTGACCCCTTGCCGTTGCCAGGGTTGGGTTTCACTAAAGATCGAGGAGATGATAGCGAAAACTAGTAGGAGAAAGTGTCTCTCGTTTTAGAAATGTTATTCTTAGTTTTCGTACGTACCCCCTCCCTAGGATCTGAGACATCATTCTATGACCATGCATTCGGTCTCCTTGCGAGTCTAACTTTCCTTGAGCCCACGCGCATAGCAGGGGTCCGGTCGAGGGTTGGCTCATCTTTGTTATCGTCACCTCGTCCGTGGTTTCCTGCAACTGGAGGGGTTGAGCTAACGTCACTTGCCTCGATGGCTTGAGTGTCGTGCTCGGTGAGCTCGCTAACGGGCATGTCTGAGTGGAATCCAGGTCTATCATTCATAATGGGGTCAACAAAGCCCTCATGTGGCATTCCACTTCTCCTTAACCCACCTCCCTGTAGATGCCTAAGTCATTTTGGAGTATGACTTAGGTGGCCCACTGGCCTCCCCTCGATGGAGATTTTATGGGCTTGGCTCGAGGTTAGGATCAAACGAGAAGGTCGAGATGACCCTATCTGCTTCTGAGCAGATTGGGCAAAGGCCGCTGGGGCTCATCTGTGTTTTCTCCCTAAGCTCTGTTTGACATGAGGTGGCCTCAAGCCCTTCATGGGCCGGCCTTCAAACCTCAATTGATTGAATTCCCGAGTCAGGGTCGGCCGGCTCAAGCCCCATTGGGCTCGGTATGGGTCGACCGAGTTTTATGCGTAACCCCATCCACGGTTTCTGCAACCGGAGAGGTTGAGCTAACGACACTTGCCTCGATGGCTCGAGTGTCACACTCGGTGAGCTCGCTAACGGGCATGTTCGAGTGGAATCCGGGTCCGTCGTTTATGACGGGGTTGGCATAGCCCTCATGTGGCATTCCACTGCTCCTTAACCCGCCTCCTGGTAGATGCCCAAGTCATTCTGAAGACCGACTTAGGTGGCCCATTGGCCTCCCCTTTATGGAAATTCTATGGAAATGGCTTGAGGTTAGGATCGAACAAGAAGGTTGAGATGACCATGTCTGCTTCTGAGTGGGTCGGGCGAAGTCTGTTGGGGCTCATCTGTGTTTTCTCCCCTAGGTCTGTTTGACGTGAGGCAACCTCCAGCCCTCCGTGGGTCAGCCTTCGAACCTCGATCGGTCGCCGCTCATATTGAATGAGATGACTACCGCTTTGTGACGTGATGCGAAGTGTTGTGATGCAACAATTGCATATGCGATGCTTGGATGTATGAGAATGGATGAATGAATGCTCATGCATTAGGAAAGTAGAGTGGGGGTTGGTAAAGTTACCTCGATGGCTCAAGTGATGGGTTCAGGGAGCTCTTACAGGATATGTTCGAGTGGAATCTGGGTCAATCATTCATGATGGAGTCGGTCTAACACGCATGGGGCATCCTGCTGTTCCTTACCCATCTCTCGGTAGCGGCCCAAGCCATCCGACCGACTTGGGTGACCTACTGGCCTCTCCTCAATGGAGATTCCGTTGGTGGGCCCCTTTAGACCTTTCCTAGGATGGCGAAGGCTAAAGCTTGGGGTGCGGCAAAAACTCTAATCACACTGGTGAGCAAAAATGTCATAGCCGCTGGGGCGTAGGTTTCTTGTGGTTCGACCAACTTTACTCAGCATTTATTTCCACAAAAACCTTGCCTCTAGGTTTTTAACGTGAGAAAGGGTTGGACACAGAGAATGTCTACCGAATAGACATACTCTTACCATCCCCCGAGTGAGACCTAACCCCTTGCCATTGATAGGGTTGGGCATCACTTAAAGATCATTGAGTTGATAGCGAAACTAATAAGAGAAAACATACATAAATTAAGTTTGACCCATTTCTCGATAGTGGCCTGAGCCGTCCGATTGCTTGGGTGACCTACTGGCATAGGACTTACCTTGATGGCTCGAGTGACGGGTTCAGAGAGCTCTTACCGGATATGTCCGAGTGGAATCTATGTCCATCGTTTGTGACAGAGTCATCATAATCTGCATGGGGCATCCTATTGCTCCTTACCCGTCTCTCGACAGCGGCCTGAGCCATTCGATCGACTTGGGTGACCTACTGGCATAGGACTTTTCTACAAAGATAGAGGATGAGATCATCCCCCCAAGAATTTAGTTAGGCAGATAAGCCAAGCGGCGAACTCGTAACAAGTGAACAAGCTCTTAAATTTCGTTATGGTCAAATAGATTTTTAGCCCTTCTCCCCCTTTTGTATAAAAAGGTTAATGCGTTCTGACCCTTTCTGTTCTTAAAGCTATAAAGCTTGGGGTATGGGTGAACAAACTCTGATCACACTGGTGAGCAAAAACGTTGTAGCCACTGGGGCGTAGGTTTTTTGCAGTCCAACCAATTTTACTCAGCGTTCGTTTCTGCAACCCTCGCTTCTAGGTCTTAACGTGAGAAAGGGTCAGACATGGAGAAATGTTTGTTAGGTAGATATACTCTTAAATATGTTCTGACTCTTTCCATAGTCAAGGGTTAAGGAGCATGGGGTGCAGGAAAAAACTCTGATCACACTAGTGAGCAAAAATGCCATAGCCGCTGGGGCGTAGGTTTCTTGCAGTCTGACCAGTTTTACTCAGCATTTATTTCCGCGGCCCTCGCTTCTGGGTCTTAACATGAGAAAGAGCTAGGCATAGAGAATGTCTACTAGATAGATATGCTCTTATTAGCCCTCAAGTGAGCCCCGACCCCCTACCGTTGATGGGGTCGAGTGTCACTAAAGATTGAGGAGTTGATAGCGAAACTGATAAGAGAAATCATGCGTAAATTAAGGGTAAAAGTGTCGTAGTTGTTCGATGTTCCAAGCGTTGATGAAGACTTCACCATTGATGGTCCTGAGCTTGTAGGTGCCTGGTCAGAGCACCTCCATAATGATGTACGGTCCCTCCCATGGTGGAGAGAGCTTGTGGCGGTTCTTGTTGCTCTAGATGAGGCGGAGCACCAGGTCCTCGACGTTAAACGCCTGATTCCGCACTCGATGGCTATGGTACCAGCATAACGCTTGCTCGTACTTGACCAAGTGGAGGAGGGCAACATCACATGCTTCATCTAGCTAGTCCATGGCATCCTCAAGGGATGCCTTGGCTCCCTATTCGTCGTACGCCCTAACCATCAGTGCTCCATAATCGAGGTCAATTGGAAGGATGGCCTCGGAACCATTGTAAGGTCAAGATGGCGACTAGAGGGGGGTGAATAGTCATTTCTAAATTTAATCGCATCGGCTAACCAAAGCTAATGCTGAATTAAAATAATTTGGTCAAGCCAGGACTACACCCCTCTATTGAAGTTCACAAACACCTTATAGATATCCTATTTAAGGCAACAGAGGTGCCGAGCTAGCTAGAGCTCACCTAACCAATAATAGGAGCAAGGTCACACAAACCTATGCCACTAGTGTTTCAAGCAACGAGGGAGCTCCTACACATGCTAGTAAGCAAAAGCACAAAGCCAACTAAGCTCACTAGCAATGCTCAATAACAAGGCAACCAATGCCAAATTAGAGAGCGCAAATACTTAGCTACACAAACTAAGCAATGTGACTAACAAAGTTACACAAACCAAATTAGCCACACAAGGGAACTACTTCTATACTACACAAGCAAGAAGGTAACTAGTGAGCTACACAAGCTTACTAATTAAAAGAGCAACTACACAAGCACAATGTATATGAAAGTAATACAAGCTTATGTTGTGCAGAAAGCAAATCACCGAGAAGATGGTGAAGACAATATTGACATGGTGATTTTCTCCTGAGGTTCACGTGCTTGCCAACATGCTACGTCCCTGTTGAGACAAGCTCCAAGATTGCCACCGGTCCTCTTGCTAGTGGTGACCCGCAAGTCACACTCTCCCACGTGGAGTGCCTACCACAAACTCTAGCACTTGACCTAGCTAGACCACTTGTCGCCCTTCGCATCTCGCTCTACTATAGTTGCTCTTCGTGGCTCCCACGAGACGACCACAATACCCCTCACAAAGCTCTTCTCTGGAGCACCGCACAAGCTTCTTGCGGGCTTCAACGGAGACCACCACCAAGCCATCTAGGAGGTGGCAACCTCCAAGAGTAACAAGCACCATAGGCTTGCAACTCGATCACCTAGTGCCACTCGATGCAACCTCATGATGCAATTGCACTAGAATCGCTCACTCACACAATCAAATGATCACTATCAAGCATATGTGAGATGGAGGGCTCCCAAGCACTCTCAAGCATGGGCACAAAGTCCCCCGAGGTGCTCCACACTAGCCATAGCCGAGACCCACTTCTATTTATAGCCCCATGGGCTAAACTAGCCGTTACCTCTTCACTGGGCGTTTTTAGGATGACCGGACGCGCCGGTCATATCGACCGAACGTAGGACCACAGCATCCGGTCAATGGATGCTTGCCATGTGTCGCCTCCATTCAAACTCAGTCGCTCGATCTCAATGGTCAAGTGATGATCGGAAGCAACTGCTCAAAGTGACCGGACATAGGACCCCAGCATTCGGTCACTTTCAATAAGCTTCTAGAGGTGAAAATTCATGACTGGACATGTCCGATCGGTCATGATCGGATGCAGCATTAGCGTCCGATCATTTCTCCTCTTCTCTGTGCTACCACATCAGTACGACCGGACGCAGCAACCTAGTGTTTGGTCATGAAGTGACCCAGCATCTGGTCGAAGACTGACGCCTACGCCTTCATTGCTGCCACTAACCGGACATAGGACCCTAGTGTCCGATCACTATGTGACTAGCATTCAGTGCACATTGTGAAACCCTATCTTTTCTATACAGGGTGCCTGTGCCAGTGGAGTTTTGAACCTTTCTCGCCTCCGTTCCATCGCTAAGTTGATCCACATCAACTCCAACTTCATCTCCTTTGTAAATGTGCCAACACCACCATGTGTATGTGTATTAGCATTTTCACAATCATTTCCCAAAGGATTAGCCACTCAACTTGCCATGCCACTCAATTCTAGCGATGAAGCAAAGTTAGATCACTCGAGTGGCACTAGATGATCAATATGCAAACAAGTTTGCTCCTCTTGATAGTACAACCATCTATCCTAAACTCGGTCATCAACTTCTCTACACACATATGACCGGTGAAATGAAATGCCCTAGGTTATACCTTTGCCTTGCGCATTCCATTCCATCTCTTCCAATGTCGATGCAACATATGCAACAACATGATCAACAATGATATGATCTACTTCATATCATCACATGATCATATTGGTTCATCGATCTTGACTTCACTTGCTTTTTACCGTTGCCTTTGTCCATCGACGCCAAGTCTTGCTTAAGCTTCACCACCACATGGTCCATCGCTCTAAAGCCTCCAACTTGCCCTTCATGCTTGCAACCGGTCCATCAAGCCAAGTCATGTCTTGATCTTCTCCACCTTGATCACATGACTCAATGTCATGTCTCATTTGCAATGAGCTCCTTCATCATCACATGTGTGAGCTTTGCAACATCTCTAAGCCATTTTCACCTTCATGGCATATGTTGCTCACACACATGTACCTATGGACTAATCACCTGTGTATATCATATAAACACAATTAGACCACCTAGGTTGTCACTCTATTGCCAAAACCAAACAAGGACCTTTTAATCGTAGACCATGAAAAATGGCATATAGCTGATGGCTTGACTAGGGGTCGTCCTCAGGCTCTAGAGCACCATAGTAACCACTTCATTAGGACGCAGTCCTTGTATAGGTGCTCAATGAGGAAAGCATGGTTCAGGTATGGCCCTTTGAGAAGCTTCTCAAAGTGGTTCGAGGTACCCTCAGCGGGCTTCCGACCCCCCTTGCGGTCAGCGATGGCCATGAGCGAGCCCTTGCACCGCTGCTTGTTCTTCTTCTTGCTGGGATGGTTGGAGGCGCCTTCACCGATGTCCTCGTCCCGCTTAGCCTTGCTTTTGAGGCGATCGAAAATTGCCCCGATCGCCTCCTCGCCTGAGGCATACCTGGTGGCGATGTCGAGGAGCTCTTTGTTGGTTCATGGGCCCTTACGTCCTAGCTTGTGAACCAGGGACTCATAGGTGGTCCCAGACAGGAAAGCTCCTATGATGTTGGTGGCGGCGATGTTGGGCAGCTCATTGCACTGCTAGGAGAAGCGTCGGATGTACCCATGAAGAGTCTCCCTAGACTTCTGTCGACAGTTTTTGAGATCCCATGGGTTCCCAGGATACATGAATGTGTCTTGGAAGTTTCCCATGAAGATCTCTTTTAGTTCCGCCCAACTTTGGATTCGGTTAGGAGGAAGGTGTTCCAACCACGTTCGCACCGAATCGGCCAGGAACAATGGAAGGTTGTGGATAATGAAATCATCATTATCCATTCCACCAGCTTGGCAAGCAAGCCGATAATCCTTAGGCCATAGTCTGGGGTTCGTTTCTCCGAAGTATTTTGGGATGTTGGTCGGTGGTCAGTACCGCGGTGAGAAGATGATAATGAGGATGTGTCAGCCAAAGGCCTAAGGTCCTGGCATGTCAGGGCTAGGGCTTCGGTCCTCGCCGCTATCGTATCGTCCGTTGTGATGAGGGTGGTAGCCACGGCTAGCCTCCTCCCTCGCATCACCGTGGGTACGCCCATGGGCATCTAGGGTGTCGCGTGCATCACGGTAGAGGCTGATACACTCATGCACCAAGACCACGATGCATGGCCTGTCACCTTGCTGCCCCTGGTGGACTGACACATCCTTGTTGGGTCGCTTTGAGGGCGTGCGCTGGCTGGTGTCGAGCTCGCGTCGTCGAGACAACGAGCTCCCACCCTATTGCACCACCGCACGCTCAAGTAGCATGCGAATCTCGTGATGGGCCTGATGATCCTTGGTTGTCATGGGCCTCGAAAGCCCTTAGAGCAAGGCCGCTACGGCGGCGATGTTCTGGCTTACCCGGGTGAAGTGTGGGAGGGCTTCATCATCCTTGATGATCCTCTGGTTTATGTCATGAGCTACGGTGTATGCACACCCACTGTCTCCATGGCGCTCCATCTCTCACTCAAGCTCTGCGCGTTCCTAGTCGAGCTGGAGTCATGCTTTCTTGAGCTCTTAGGGCCGAGCCTTCAGCTGCTCTACCCGTAGGTGAGGTGGGGCCCCTGCATCTCCCTCGACCTCATCATCGAAGTCATTCATTGGGGTAGCCTCTCCCTCATGGATGCTTTCGATGTGTCCCTCAGGGGTACCTGCCATGAAACATTTGCGAGAGGGGTGATAGCTCCCCCTGCTGGAGTCAGAGCTAGAGGGCGACTTCGATTCTCCTACAAGGAGGTCGTGGAAAGATTCCACAACATATTCGGTCATCCCCACAAACTCATCATTCATAGGGGATGGGGGAGTGCGTTGCGCCACAAGGTGTCCAACAGTTTCTATGGCGTTGCATAGACCGGACAAGAGCGTCGTCGGGGCGCTCCGAGTGAGGTATTCTAGGGAGAGCGGCTCTCCTCCGGCGAGCTATGTCATGATGTTGGCGAACAAGAAGGTGAAGTGGCGTAGGTCTTCCTGGGATGGTTGGGGTCCCAAGAAGGCGTCGACCTGGCGCTCTTGCCTCCCGTAATCAAAGCCGAGGAGCTGGTGGCTCCCGAGGGCGTGGGCCTCTGGTGTGTGCAGCTATAGCTCCTCAAGTGCCTTGGCAATCGCGTCGAGGTCGATGGAGTGGAGAGGTTGGACAGTGGCAGGAGCCTACACCAACTCTCCCTCTGTAGTGATGATGAAGTCTAGGTTCCCAAAGCGCATGTGCGCGCCTAGGATCTAGCTGATGCTATGACTAGCCATCCTAGGCCTGGCATGGATGTCGAGATGCATAAAAGGCTCCTACCTAGCGTGCCAACTGTCGGTGTTTCGAGTTACCAACGAGTAAATTTGTATTTGCTCGTCTGGCTCATATGGTGTGCTTAGAGGACACGAGGTTTATACTGGTTCGAACAGAAAGTCTCTATGTGCAGTTCATCGCTGCTGCTCGTGTTACTAGCACTGATAGTTTATAGTAGAGGTTACAAACGGGCGAGAGAGGGAAATGATCCTAAGTCTCTGGTGAAAGTAGTGGATGGGTGCTGAGATCTTGAGCGTTGCTCAACCATGTGTCCGTGTCGTGTTCTTGTATTTTCTATCTCGTGGTCTAGGTCTTGTGTGGATCTTGCTCCCCCTCATGGGGTGCCCTTCTTTTCCTTTTATAGGCCAAGGGAAAACGCGGGTTACAGCGGAGGAAAAGGAGAAGAACTAGATAATAGAAGGCTTCTAGGATCACCGGGTCCTTATTCTCCTTCATACGGGTCCCATCGATACTGTAGATGTCAACAGAGACGGCTCCACGTCGTGGACCTGTTTGTCACTGGTGCCATGCGTAGGCGTCATTTGCCGGTCATGGTGTCCCATTCCGTCTCGGTGGGCGTCGTGGTGAACTGACGCGCCTATCTGCGTTCGTACGAGGGTTGGGCAGAACAACACTGTCACACTCGACACTATTCTTGATATGAATCCTTATGTATGGCCCGTCATGGCCATGGGTTACATCGGGGTGTGCTGGTCTCTTCCTTAGTGTTAGAGTTTTGACCTAGGCCTAGACGCTTGGACCTGGAGTGGTTGGTGGCTGTATACCCCGTCGAGCGAGACGGAGCACAAACCCAAGGGTCGGGCGAGGCGGAGCCCGCCCCATAGGTTGGGTGAGGCGGAGCCCGCGTACCTAAGGGTCGGTTGAAGCTGTAGTCGCGCTCTTGACTGCTCGGATGAATCAATGTTGATGACTATTAGCTCCTACTCTTTGGGTACCCTAGTATTGGTCTCCGATACTGCGTAGTTACTCACTCCACTTGGAAAAATATACAATTTAAGGAGTCATACGGTTCAAAGTTTTACAAAAACTATATAAAATATTAATATTTTTAATATAAAATAAGTACCATTAAGTTAATTATAAAATATATTTTATAATAAGCATAGTTAGATACATAAATGTTAATATTATTCACAATAAAAATTAGCAAAATAGTATGAAATATATTTTCATAGTAAAGCTAGTTAGAGACATAAATGCTAATATTACTCACTATAAAACCTGATCAAAATAGTTTGATTTGCAAAATTCCTATAATTACATCTTTTTTCGACGGAGAGAGTACATCCCAATACTAGTGCAACTTGTGAAAAAAGTGAATCTTTCATGACAATTTTGGTGGGCTTGTTTGTTTCCCCTCCTAAACTTTAGTCCCTATCACATCGGATGTTTGGACGCATGCATGGAGTATTAAATATAGACTAATTACAAAACTAAATGCATATATTGAGACTAATTCGCGAGATAATTTTTTAAGCCTAATTAGCCCATGATTTGACAATATGATGCTACAGTAACATGTGCTAATGATGGATTAATTAGGCTTAATAAATTCGTCTCGCGGATTACCGATGACTTCTGTAATTTATTTTATTATTACTATCCGAACACTCGATGTGACATCTCCATTTGACACCCGATGTGACAACCTAAACTTTAATCCCTCACTAACAAATGCTAAAAAATAGTCGGGTGGGTCCAAACACATCTAGCTAATATATTAGCTAACTAGTATAAGCTAATAGCTATCTCAATAGTTAGGCAAACCCAATTAATTGGTTGTGAATGATCGAATACCTTCTCATCAATTGATAAGGTCTGTTTTGGATCTATTAGGTACTAATAACTAGCTAGCTAATTGCTCATCACTAATATTAGCTAGGTAACTATTAGCTGGTTTAGCACAATTAATAAGGCAGTTGTTAGTTGTTATTCAGCTAACAATTAGCTGCTCCCTCCGTCTTTAAATAAATCAATTTCTTTAGTTGTCTTAAATCAAACATTTTTTATGTTTGACAGAATTTATAGAAAAATATTAATATTTGTGATATCAAATGGGCATATTATAAAAATATAGTTTATGGTATATCTAATTATACTAATTTGGTGTTATAAAACTTGGTGATATTTTATGTAAATTTAGTAAAACTTTAAAAGGTTTGACTTAAAATAATTCTAGAAATTAATTTATTTTGGAACAGATAAAGTAATTATTAATGGCTAACTATTAGCTCTATGGATCGCCGGTATTAGCAGCTAACTTAGTTTGGCTATAGTAAAGAAGTCACATTTATTTTTGGTAAAACAATACTTCAACGATCTATAAGCCGGTGGATTTCAAACACCTTGAAAAACTAGCTAATTTTTTTTCCAAACAGAAAAACTAGCTAATTTTAACTAGTGCTATAGTAGAAAAGCAGAGATACTTTTGGTAAACAACATTTGAACGACCTATAAGCTAATGGATTTCAAACAATCTGCAGGTAATAATTAGCCAGCAAATTTTAATTGGAAGCTTTTAATTAGCCAGCTAATTTCAATTGAAGCTTTTAATAAGTCCTAAGGCCAGTCTTAGTGGAAGTTTCATAGCTCTGCCTTCAAGACCACTGGTAGAGAACAGAACTTTACTCCCGGTGGGGAACCCCCTCTAGTCCTGGTTTCCCACCCGGGAGCAAGCATCCGGAACTAAAGGGATCCTTTAGTCCCAGGTCAGGAACCGGGACTAAAGGGGGACCTTTAGTCCCGGTGGGTAACATCAACCGGGACTAAAGGTGCCTCCTGAATGCCACGATGGCCGGCACCCTTTAGTCCCGGTTGGTAATACGAACCAGGACTAAAGGTTTTTTTTTCATTTTTCTTTTCTTTTCATTTTTTTGTTTTCTTTTCAAAATAGGTTTTCGAAGTCGTATTGTACGCTGCTAATTATACATTTATACGCGCGTATAGTATGTTTCGGTTCAAGCACAATGAACGTATTAAATCACACAATTCAAGCGCGCACACACACACACACACACACACACACACACACACACACACACACACACACACATATATATATATATATATATATATATATATATATATTTACATGCATGCATGCATATGTGTATTTTACATTATATTATTTCATGTGCATATATTATAAAAGATTGCATTATAGTTGTTGTGATATAACAAGTTTTCTCTCATCCTCTAGCTTGGCTTCAATGGCAATGTTGGGTCAAAGTAGAACTCGCCCTTGGAATCGATGACCTGCTCATTAAAAAATCCGGCTATAGACTCTTGAATTGCTTTGATTTGGTCTTGCCGTATGACCTTTTCCTCCAACCATCGAGCCTACAGGTTTGAATTAAAGGAAAATAAATTAATATATGTACAAAAAAGATATATATATATATATATAAAGACATAGTAACACAATCAATAATAATAATTAAATGAATATATAGTTTATTTTTAACGTACTTTGAGTCTCTCTGTAGGAGTTCTTTGGGAGACCACCTTAATAAACTTGCAAACATAGTAACCACAGTAGTTGTTCCCTTGTTCCTGCCTCAGACACCACTTTACGAGAAAAAGATTTGTCATCCATTCAGGTGATCCGGTGAAAGCTATATGTTTAATTAATAAAGATGATGCGATTCAGGGGACTTACTTTCAAAGGGATTACATTCAGTGGCGCTTTGCATTTTCCCATGTGTTGCTTCTCAATAAAGGTTTTCCAAACACTGCCTAATAAAAAATTTGCCATGTCATCAGATATAGTTAATCATCATGTTTGTGTGTATATATAGTTGCTAGAGATACCGAAATTACCTCTGGATAATATCTATCATATCTTGGTAGTCTTGTTGTGGTTTTCTCATCGAGTCATAGATTATCAAGTGACTTTTCACCAGATCGATGTCCATCAATATCCAGTTATTGCTGCATGTGTTTATAGGATATAACACATAACACTCATTAATTAACTAGAATAAACATATGAGCCATTAAGGATGATTGACATTATTAACACTCACTTGAAGTTGTAGGAAAAGAGTATATCCTTCTTGTGGCATTGGTTCACTAAGAAGTTCATGAGGTTACTCTCTGACTCAGACTTCCAATTAGTCTTTAGAGTAACTGGGTCTTTGAATACTATATGGGGATCAACAAAACCAATTTTATTGCAGCCTTCCTTTCTGAGCTCTGTCATTGTAAATCTGCATATATATATTACTTGTTAGGATAATTTATATGCATATACACACATATGATGAGTTTAATAATAGATCGAAAGAATTATTACTTACAGGCAATAGCAGCTAATGATAACTTTATCTAGAGAGGTCAGGTGGCATAGTTGATGAAATTCTGCAAAGTCAACATACATAACATCATCACCATGGAACCAATGTTTGTCTCTAATTCTGACACCAACACAGAAGTCTCCACCGGTAGACGCCTGCATGTACCACTTGTTTAGCAGGTACATTTGTGTCCCTAGATCACATAAGGCTTGAGGGTTGTATAGACTCTGGCGTAGTACAAATTTTTTCTTCTAAATATCAACCTCCGCCGCACTCTCAATATTTCCATCACCAAACATCTGGTAAAGGTCGAGACCAGTCTCATCAATAAATTCACCAAGGTGATCCAAATCGACATCCGAAGGTATGTTTGCTTGATGCATTAATCCTAAATTCGAACCATATTCATTACCAACAACTAGCGGGGGACTGATTGGTGCGATTGTTGTCTGAGTTGTGCAACTCCTTTTCCTGTCCGCTTCTTTTTCTATGCCACCTCAATTGACTTGGTGAGAGTGCTGTCATAGTCCGTTAACGTTGATTTGGATGGCTTACGAGATTCCCGCTGTTGTTGTTGGTAAGAAGCCACCTTTTTTCTTAGAATATCTGGAGCTACGAAAGTACGGTTTCTTCGGGTTTTTCCTTGCTTCTTGATTCTTTTTAAGTTTATCATAGAATCTGGACATATCTTTTTTATATGCATCAGTTACTTCTTCCTTCTGTTCATATATTATTTTGGGAATAGCCCTTGGTTTCACGGTGGCTTTCTTTGCGGGCGGGGACTGGTTCTTCATTTGCGGGGCTGGCCTCTTGGTACTTGGCTTCTTGGTAGGCGGGGGCGGGGGTGGCATTGGAGACCTCCTTAGAGATGGTGTGGATGCAGCCTTGCCTTCCAACACATTGTCATCGTACAGAGCACTATGATGATCTGGCGATTGAACAATTGGATTTAGGTTGGGGGAGGATCTGCTACAAAAAAAGGAATGACATATTATTATGAGCAGATTGTTAATTATTTAAGCCAATATAAATTAATGATGTAGTGTTTTCATCCACACCTATGGTGAGGTAGTTTAGGAGGAGGTGGAGGCGACATCCCGGGAATGATGATGTAGCGCTTGCGCCATAGAATGAATGTCTTCTCTGCTTCTCCTAGAGTCTTCTCGCCATCACCTCCAGGAATGTCAAGAGGCAAATCACTAAAACCTTTTTCAGCTTTATCTACCAAGATGGTAGCATATCCTTCTTGGATTATATTCCCATGAATCCTTGGTGTCTTGGTTCAGTCGATAGGATTAACAAGACTGATAACCACCTTGATTGTGGAATTCCCCTTCGAAATGTGTAGCTCACATGATGTAAAAGGTTCAGTGATGTCATCCACAGGGAAGCGCGGTCCTGTGTCCCCTTGATTTGGTATCTCTGTGGAAGCGCAACTGCTTTTCAACTGAACAGATTGACTAATGTTGATTTCTGGCTCTGATGTCTGCTTGCTTGCACTCACTGCTATTTGCACTTGCCTTCTGATTTCCTCCTGCATTCTCGTTTCAAGGTTTTTTTTCTCGCTCCTATGCTTCACACACCGCTTCCTCCAACCTCTGGAGCCGATGTGCCTCTTCTTCCTTCTTTCTCTGACGGCTTCTGTAGGAAGGTCTGTCCTGAGGGAATCCATGCTCCCACGAGACACTTCCTTTACCTCTAGTTCGGCCACCATGTTCAATAGTCCCGATGGTGTATGTCAGTTCATCCTTCTCTCTATTGGGTCTGAACACACCACTAGCAGTAGCTCTCTAAGCATAAAATAATCTTTCTGCTGCTTCTTGCAGTCTTGCACCATAAACGCACTTTCCTGTCTCCTGGTCCAGTGTTCCCCCATGAGCAAAAAACTAATTCTTTGCACACTCTCCCCACTCGAGTGATTCTGGTGTGATACCCTTGGTAAGAAGGTCTGCTTCCATTTTGTTCCACTTCTTCATGGCAGTCGGGTAGCCACCTGATCCTAAGTTATGGTGGTATGTCTTCTATTGGGCATTATGTTGGTTCTTTATCACCCGACTCACACCCTCTTCCGACGTCTTATACTGTACAAACTCATCCTAATAGGGCCTCTGCTTTGAGATCGGGCCTGGGACAGTAAAATCTGGTGCTATGTTCTTCTTGACATACGTCGTGTATAGGTGTTTCTTCCAAGTCTGAAACTGGGTGGCCATCTTCTTCATTGCCCAATCCCTAACTCGCTCCTTCAATTCATCGCCATCTATTATATCACCATAACCATCTGTTTGGAGCGTGAAATGTTCCAAGACATCATTCCAAATTAACGTCTTGTCACGATCGGAGACAAAACTGATATGAGGAGCATTGGTCTTCTTCTTCCATTCGCGGGTACTGATCGAGAGCCGGTCCCGTACAAGGTAACCACAGTGGTGCATGAATTTTGTTTTATTTGGCCCCCTGGTTCGCCTGTATCCACATTGAACTCCGAGATGATGAAGCGGCCCTCCAATGGCTTTTTGGGACCTCGAATATTTTTACTCTTCGTTGTAGTTGTTGATGTCGATCTAGAGGGCTACAAAACATAAACATTATTGTTAATGTCATGAGCACACATAAGACCTATGATAATATATATAGCTAATAATAAAAAATATATACTTGGCCAATATGTTGTTGCTCATTTTGTTCAAGAGCTAAGTACTGACTCCCGTCATCTACATCCTCTTGCACGTTATTTTTAGCACCATCATCGCTGGCAACTTGAGTGCCAGTGTTGATCAAATTCATCATCAACTCCTCATCCATGTTTCTCGGGTCGGCCATCTAGCTTCAAAAAACAAAACCAATATATAGTACGTCAAATCTTGCCCCTCGGTCACAGACGCAATTTGCCACACTAGGGCAAACTACGTCGGTACTAGGGCGAATTAGGGCTATACATAAACGGCCGAGGGCGAATTGCATCGGTGACTAGGGCGAACCACGTCAGTGACATCAACAACACGGTTCACCCTGGTGTGATTGTTTAGCGTTAATGATAACGATAATACGAATGTTGATCGACTAGGACGCGAGAGAGGGCGGTGTGACAAGAGTGGCGGTGCTCCACTCCGCTGTATATATGTTTGTACACATGGGTGAACGAGGGCGGTGGTGCTCCGCCGTATACATAGAAACACATGGGCGAATGAGGGCGGCAGTGCTCCGCAACGTATATATACATGCATATGAATACAAATGACGTATATATACATGTCGGCATGATGGCCGGTGTGCTGACGACAATGACGTGAGGCGGGCTAGCGTGCTGACGACGACGACGTGAGGTGGGCCGGGGCGGTGTCGGTGCGTGATGTTGTGATCCTATGTACCATGTGAACCATGTAGTCATTCATCATATATCTTAAACTAAACATAGTCACTTTATTAACTACAGGCTGATGTGTTAGCTCTACATGCAAAATTCCTATTCCAAACAGTAACAACTCAACACTACAAGGTGAATTTAGAATTTATGAGAAAATTCTATGCTGATAATGTAAGTATAAGTCATTATGAAATGTAACTTCGTTACTGTTTTGATATATGTGTCTTATTGCTAATATAACCATTACTATTTCCTAAATGATAAGAATTTATTTTCTTCTTCTATAGGCACAACACTTCTCTGATGCTATGATATAAAGTTTGAAGATAGTCTTCCCGAAAAAATATATAATGCTCATATTACTTTAGCAACATTAATATATTATATCTGTATTCAAAGTTCACAAATGAAGAAACATTGAAGTTTTCCTTCATTTTTATATGATATTTGCGTATATAAAATCTAGAACATTTGTAATTTACTTTAGAACATCTATATTCGATATCACAGCAAAATATAATATTTTTTGTTTGTGTAGATTTTATTTGTTGTAACGTTTTAACTACTTCGCGTGTGCCAAAACAGTCTGTCCATGACAACGCGCCAAAACGCAAAAGGAAACTTGCACGGTGGTTCAAAAGGCTAGCGTTGTTTTCTCACTGGTTTTTGGAACCCGGCCAGTGGCCATGACAGCCGCGCGCGAGCCATTGTCATGAAAGCCGAGAGACGAACTCACCTTGGGCGCGCACAGTGGAGGACTATGGGTGCGCGCGGTGGAGGGCCGCATGAGGTCGTCGGCGGTGGAGGGGCGCACAAGGTCTCGGCGCGGGCTCTAGTGTCACGGAAGACGAAACGGCCTACGGCGCGAGGAAGAAGAGGGCGGCGGTGTTCGACGAGGAAGAAGAGGAGCGGATCAATCTATGCTAGGCACTGGCGGTTATATACTAGGGAGATTTACTCCCGGTGCCAGCCACCAGCCAGGAGTAAAAGTCCTTTACTCCCGGTGCGTATTACCAACCGGGAGTAAAGGTCTCTTTACTCCTGGTGCGTTTTACCAACCGGGAGTAAAGGTATACCTTTACTCCCGGTTGGTAACACGCACCGGGAGTAAAGGGTTTTTTTTGGCGGGCCACGAAACTGCAGGCCACCTTTACTCCCGGGTGGGCTTCCCACCCGGGAGTAAAGGTGGCCTGCAGTTTCGTTTCCCGCCTATTTTGAGCAAAATTTTTTAATAGAAATATGGATTTTCTTGTTAAATACATAGTAAATTAAATAAAAGGCATAAAATTATTTTGTTAAAAATATGGATTTTCTTTTTCTTTATTGCACATAGGAAAAATGTATAACCTAACTTTTTTTTATTTTTTGTTATAATTATAAAACATAATGTAACTAATATTTATTATTTCGTTAATGCAAAAATGTAGTGTTTAATTAAAATTATTAAAACTATTGGTTTTGGAAAGGAAATTTGTTTTCACATCATTTTAACGTTAATATTTTAATTTTTCATCATTCAATATCCTAATTTAACTTTTCGAGAGAGAAATCCCACCAAATCAAACATTGATTTAATTTGAAACACGACATAATAAACATCTGAATTCACAATTATTACATAATATCTCAAACACACACTATATTAAATCACTATATCATCAAGTGGGCACAGCAGTGAACTTCTTCTTTATGTATGTCCCTTGGTTATGATTGCGTCGTAACCATGGAGTGTCCTCATCATTTACCAAGATGCTAGGGTTTTTGTTCACTTTGAAGGGCGGAATTCAGTCATACTTTTCATAATCTTCTGACATGTCCGACTTGTCCTCAATTCCCACGGTGACTCTTTTTTCTGAAAGAACTATGTGGCGCTTTGGCTCTTTAGTTGAGTCATTATCGTTTTTCCCTCTTTTTGGTTTGGTAGACATATCATTGACATAGAACACCAGATTCACATCCTTGGCAAGGACGAATGGTTCGTCTTTGTACCCAATATTACTAAGGTCTACTGTTGTCATTCCATACTCGTTGCCTACTGTTACCCCGCCTCCGGTCACCTTGACCCATTGGCACTTGAACAATGGGATCTTCAAAGTAGGTGCATATTCTAGTTCCCATATTTCATCTATGCGGCCATAATATGTCTGCTTATTCCCATTCGAGTCTGTGGCATCTATGTGGACACCACTGTTTTGGTTGGTACTCCTTTTATCTTGGGCTACTATGTAGAATATGTTCCCATTTATCTCGTACCCTTTATATGTTACGATATGCCATGATGGTTGCATAGCCAATAAATATAGTTGCTCATGGATGCTCTCATCACCTTGACATTTTTTTCGCAACCAACCATCGAAAGTTTCCATGTGCTTACGCGTAATCCAAGCTTCAGTCTTCCCTAGAAACTCGAATCGTAAGAGATCCTTGTGTGTTTCAATATACGGATCTACCAAAGAGGAGTTCTGTAGAACTATGTAGTGCGCTTTATTGAAATAATCATCCTCCGTACCAATATATGTTTTCCTCCCTAGTGTCCCCTTTTCGCTTAGTCTCCCCTCATGTCTCGATTCAGGAACACCAATTGAGTCAAGGTCAGGAATAAAGTCAACACAGAACTCAATGACCTCTTCTGTTCCATAGCCCTTGGCGATGCTTCCTTCTAGGCGAGCACGGTTGTGAACATATTTCTTTAGGACTTCTATAAATCTCTCTAAGGGGAACATGTTGTGTAGGAACATAGGACCGAGAATGAAAATCTCCATGACTAGGTGAACTAGGAGGTGTGTCATGATATCAAAGAAGGAAGGAGGGAACACCAACTCAAAGCTGACAAGACATTGAACCACATCATTCTGTAGTTTAGCTAGATCAGTTGGATCAATTGCCTTCTAAGAAATTGCATTGAGGAATGCACATAGCTTCACGGTGACTAGACGTACATTTGGAGGTAGAATTCCTCTTAATGCAACTAGAAGTAATTATGTCATGAGAACGTGATAGTCATGGGACTTTAAGTTATAGAATTTCTTCTCTGGCACATTTATAATATCCTTTATATTCGAGGAGAATCTAGATGGTACCTTGATGTTGTTTAAGCATTCAAACATGATTTCCTTCTCCTCTTTGCTTAGAGTGTAGCTGGCAGGACATAAGTAATGGCGTTCATCATCTGTCTTCTCTGGATGCAGGTTGTCTCTTTCTCTCAAACAACACAGGTCCTATCGTGCTTCAAATGTGTCCTTAGGCTTTCCATACACACCCATGAAGCCTAGCAGGTTCACACAAAGATTCTTTGTCAGGTGTATCACGTTGATCGAGCTGCGGACCTCTAGGACTTGCCAATAGGGTAGGTCCCAAAATATGGACTTCTTCTTCCACATGGGTGCGTGACCGTTAGCGTCATTCGGAACAGGTTGGCTGCCATGTCCTTTTCCAAAGACGACTTTCACATCATTGACCATATCGAGTACATCCTCACCGGTTCGGTTGTGAGGCTTGGTCAGGTGGTCTGCCTTCCCTTTAAAATGCTTGCATTTCTTTTTTACGGGGTGATTTGCAGGAAGAAATCGACGATGGCCAAGGTACACGACCTTTCGACATTTTTTCAAGAATACACCTCTAATATCACCGAAGCAGTGTGTGCATGTATTATATCCCTTGTTTAACTGTCGTGAAAGATTACTTAGAGCAGGCCAATCATTGATTGTTACGAACAACAATGCTCGTAGATCAAAGTGTTCCTGTTTGTACTCATCCCACACACGTACACCTTCTTTATTCCACAAAATGAGAAGTTCGTCAATAAGTGGTCTCAGGTACACATCGATGTCATTGCCAGGTTGCTTCGGGCCTTGGATGAGCACAGGCATCATAATGAACTTTCGCTTCATGCATAACCAAGGAGGAAGGTTGTAGATACTTAGAGTAATAGGCCAAGTGCTATGACTACTGTTCTGCTCTCCAAAAGGATTGATACCATCTGTACTTAAAGCAAACCTTAAGTTTCTTGCGTCATTTGCAAACTCTGGGAATTCTCTGTCGATTGCTCTCCACTAGGACCCATCAGCAGGGTGTCTCAACATATTGTCTACCTTACGGTCTTCTTTGTGCCATCGCAACAATTTTGCATGCTCTTTGTTTCTGAATAGACGTTTCAAGCGTGGTATTATAGGAGCATACCACATAACCTTGGTAGGGTTTTTCTTCTGTGGACGTTCGCCCTCAATATCACTAGGGTCATCTCGCCTGATCTTATACCACGATGCATGGCATACTGGGCATGCATCCAATTTCTCATACTCTTTGCCATGGTACAGGATGCAGTCATTAGGACATGCATGTATCTTCTTGATTTCTAGCCTCATAGGACAGACAACTTGTTTTGTTTCGTAGGTAGTGGCGGGCAATTCATTGTCCTTTGGAAGCATCTTTTTTTGGATTTTTAGTAACTCTCCAAATCCCTTGTCAGATACACCATTATTTGCCTTCCATTGTAGTAATTCTAGTGTGGTTCCCAACTTTTTCTGCCCTACATCACAAGTTGGGTACAACAATTTGTTGTGATCTTCTAGCATCCGCTCAAACTTGATCTTCTCCTTTTCACTTTCACATTCTCTTTGTGCGTCATGAATGACCTGACAAAGATCATCAGCAGGCTCATCTTCTGTGGCTACCTCTTCTTCAGCTTCTCCCATTGCAGTACCATTGAAGCATGCACCATCGGGAATAATATCATTGTCGTCACATTGTTCTTCTTCACCTTCTTCCATTACAACGCCGGTTTCTCCGTGCTTCGTCCAACAAATATAGTTTGGCATGAAACCTGACTTGAACAAGTGTGAATAAAGAGTCCTTGAGCAAGGATATTCCACCGTATTCTTACATATGGCACATGGGCAGCACATGAAACCATCGCATTTGTTTGCCTCGGTCGTACATAACAAAGAATGCACGCCGTCAATGAACTCTTGGGAGCGACGATCAGCATTGTACATCCAATGCCGGCTCATCTGCATTACATGACATAAATATCATATTAAAACCTAGGTCATAATTAATTATTTATACAACATGTGTGCCACCACAAAAGATACAAATTTATGAAAGCATCGCTACAATGTAGACAATCCCAACTACAACTAAAAGAACTAAAGCTAAAATACATTTCAGGAGCATAAGGATTTCACGACCAATCTCAACTAAAACAGACAGATCCTCTGATTATGCAACATCTTTGGGCTTCTTTGGCTAGATCATTGCCTCATTAGCCGCCATATCTGCCTGTTGTGCAAGATATTTTTGCACGAGTTCAACATACTCTTCCTCCTAGTAGAAGCCTGAACATCGTCCACTACCATCCCACTGAAATTAAAACAAAAAATTAGAACTTTAATCACAACCATCATGAAAATAGGTATAAACTAACCATAATCATTAAATACGATAAAATAACTCACATTGTGATCCGGATACTTGTAGAAGATACAATCCTTGTTGGGACCCTCCTTCTTCACTCGGTACTCCATCACAATCTTTGTCTCATCACGACACTTGCCGCATGGAATGAGAGGGAGGCCCGACCTAAGTCGCTTTGGAAACCCATGAGAGGCCGAGGACCTGGAAGCAGTTGCCATCTACTCTTTATACTCATTTTTTAATACACTATAAATTTCTCATTTTATAAACAAATAAAATTAAGAAACTATAAAATTATCTATATCTCTATGGAGGAATCGAAGAATGGATGGAGAAAGACTAAGAACACTGCTTAAATTTGAACTTAAGCTCTCGTGCGGGCTCGGGGAGGAAGAAGACGACCAGCAGGATTTATAGCTCAAAAACATGTTTTAATAAATAACCATCCGTACTAGTTGACCTTGCTTACATGATCATCTCGGCGAGCATTTCTCCACCGGACGGCACCGTACTTGGTCAAAGAAGAGCTCCGATTCTACGAGGAAGGGAACACGGTCTTCCACGACCGTTGCCGCTCTCTCTCATAGAATCAAAGCTCCTCCTTGATGTCCGTTACCGCTCGGCAGAGAACATGCTGACCGAGCTGAACACGGTCCGCAAGTTCAACTAGTACGGATTTTCTATAATTTTCTAACTATTTTCTAAGTTTTTCATTTCATAAAAAGTTAAAATAAAATGTTTAGTCACGGAGTCCATAGAAATGACCATATTTTGACCTAGCAACGCATTGTCAATTGTCATTGCGTTGCATTGCACCTCAGACCGGACTCCGGACAATAAAATACTATGGTCGATCGATGCCGTTCTTTGTCGTACAGTCGCACGGCGACGACCGACGGACCCGTTCAACCACCAAATCTATCAGGCCCGGCTGTTTGGGCGTATCGTCAAAAGAGAACGGATTTGCTTCCTATTGCACAGCCTTGCATTGCATCTGTCATACCAGTCAGAGGCACTAGTCCCTATACTCATTTTTTAATACACTATAAATTTCTCATTTTATAAACAAATAAAATTAAAAAACTCTAAAATTCTCTATATCTCTAAACAATGAAGTGTGCTATGCATGCTACAAATGAACGGTGAATACTAGTTTTTAATAGCTACTTTAACCTTCCTTCATGTAAATATGAAAGCTTGAAGTGATTTTGAGCTCAAATTGCTTACAAATGAAAAAAACCACAGTAAAGAATTATATATATAGTGAACAAAATGAGATAAGACAATTGTGAAAAATGAGAGTATGAGATTGGTAACCTTTACGACTGAAGAATCGACGGAGGAATCGAAGAAATCGACGGAGGAATCGAAGAATGGATGGAGGAACAATGGAGGGATGGTGCAAGAACACTAGTGCAGTGAGCTTTAAAATGTGCTGAGCTCGGGCTCGGGGAGGAAGAAGGAGACGGCCGGGATATAAAGGGGGACCTTTAGTCCCAGTTAGTGGATTCAACCGGGACTAAAGGTCCCTCCCATCGGCTCCTGCGCCAGACAGAGGTGGCAGGGACCTTTAGTCTCGGTTGGAGCCACCAACCGGGACTAAATGTATCTCTAGTCTCGGGCGTAAAAAATGCCAGGACTAGAGCCCATTTTAAAGGAGGATCAAAGGTCTGTTCTCTACTAGTGGACTCCTTGACATTGGAAACAGTGCAAACAAGTTTTTAGCTCTATGAAACTCATTTCATCCTATGAAATTCTTTTCGTCTCCCACTTCATTTAAAATATACCACATCAGTTTATTTAATATCCATAAAACTCTAATGAAATTCTCATTGAGACTAGGCTAATGTATATAACAACCGCTAAGCCACGCAGACTATTTGTCCACCGGTACTAGACTAACCACGAATGAGTGAGACATCGTACTCACTACTCACTACTCACTACTCATGCGTGTGTTAACGTACCGTCACAGAAGCTTGCTCTTCACAATTACTCCTATCTTGAAAAAAAAATCTTATTTTTCGTGGGGTCAGACTGTTAGACTATTTAAATTTAACCATATATATAATTTCAAATATTCACAATATATGATAAATATCATTAAGTAGTAATAAAAATGTATTTTTACAAAAAAATATAAAAATTGATACTCTTATTATTTTTTTATAAATCTAGCTATATTTAAGAAACTTTAATTCTTTAGAAATGAGACGTGCATTCTTTTTCTTGAGTACGCGTAAACAGAAAAGTCTTTCGTCAACACAGAACGGCTACCGACGCAGGCGGCGGCAACGTGAGCAATCAGTCTTTATGTTTGATATTTTTCCCATGAAGTTTCCATCGCCCTTTTGCTTTTATTGATTCCTCTCCCTTTCGGCTTTATGTGTTATTATACGAATTTTACGTAGCACTACGTATGATCCAGGAAAAGATAGTTAGGAATGTTTAGCAATGTTTTCTCCCGTCCACATCACTCGTCAGTTTTTTTTTTTTTTTTTTTTTTTTTTTTGAGGGGAACGTCACTCGTCAGTTAGCACGTCCCTTGTGCGCACATCACGTTCAAAAATATAAGGGTCTGTTTAGATTTTTTCCTATAAACTTTAGAGCTAAAACTACAAACAAATGATTTAAAGTAGCTCTAAACTCTAACCCACTCCACGTTAAAACTTTAGCTCAGAATTGAGTTAAGGGCGTCGCCGACAGCAGGTAGGAATCGCTGGCTGAGGTGGACATAAAAAACAACTAAAAAAGATAAAGTTACTCCTACTGTGAAGTGTTAGAGACTAAGGGGGGTGTTTGGTTTCCTGGACTAAATTTTAGTCCATGTCACATCGGACGTTCAGATGCTATTTAGGAGAACTAAATATGAGTTAATTATAAAACTAATTATATAGATGGAGACTAATTTACGAGACGAATTTATTAAGCCTAATTAATCCGCAATTAGCACATATTTACTGTAGCACCACATTGTCAAATCATGGACTAATTAGGCTTAAAAAATTCGTCTCGCAAATTAGCCACAATCTATGCAATTAATTATTTTTTTTATCTATATTTAATACTTCATGCATTTGTCCAAATATCCGATGGGACAGGGACTAAAATTTTCCTGTAGAAACCAAACACCCCCTAAGCAATTCTAGGAAGACGTGCATGCCAGGCGTTTGAGCGCTCACTAGCGCATAACTTCCCTCCTTCTGGTTGGCTACCTGCACTTCCGAGCTAGCGATTTTAACTCTGCTGGGGACGCCCTAAAGTGCTCTAAAGCTTTTAGGGCTCTAAAGTTTAAAGGTGGAGATCTAAATAGTTCCAAAGAGCACTCCTAAGTCTAACCCATAGTTTCTATAGATAGTTTCCAAGAGGGAGAGAACACAATTAATGATCCTTAGAGACTATCCCTCTCAAACTATGATTTCTATAGTAGTTTCAATATAGAGGACAACTTAAGGGCCCGTTTGGTAGGGCTCCAGCTCCTCCAAAAACAGCTCTGGCTCTGGATCTTGTGCTGGAGCAGATTCTCTGGTGGAGCTGGAGCTATTTTGGGAAACCGTTTGGCTGAACAGCTCCCTGTGTCTGTTATGAATGGCTAAGACTGGAACAATGTCGAATATGCCCCTGCATGAATAGCTCGCCATGTTTGTTACGTGCTTGCAGATGTATTTATATTTCAGTGTTTTTAAATTAAAAAAAAATACAAACTATTGACAAGCAATAATTAGCGGCTTGTTTATATTGCAAAGTCATGGCCCACCTATTACAGTCGTGTTAACAAAAGTTGACATATGGACATCAGAATTCTTGGTACAACCAAACACACACGCTCATGATCTAGATAGGTAGATTGCACTTGCAAGGTCATCTCGAAATTTATCCATGTTCCTGTCACTCGATTCTGAAGTTGACGTATCACCAATATTTCTGATAGGAACATATTTGCTGTACCGTGAAGGTATAGTGGGCACATAATCTAGATTACGGTCACATTTACTAAAAAGTTTGTCGTCCACACTGTTCTCACGAATGAAGTTATGTAGACACATGGTTGCAGCAACGATCATCTTTTGCTTCTTGATTGGGTAACTCGGCATTTTGAGAAGGATTCTCCACTTCATTTTCCACACACCAAATGAGCGCTCCACCACATTCCGAATACTTGAATGAAAATAGTTAAACAACTCTTGCTCACCACTTGGAGCAGGACCCTTCCTCCAGTCTGGCACATGATACCTTTGACCCTTATATGGTGCTAAGTATCCAGGTCTATTTGGATATCCAGCATCAACATGATTGTATTTCCCTGAATACAAATGTGGAAAATTTGGAGATATTATGAGCTGCATGTAAATTAATTTGAAATTAATTACAAAAAAAAAACTAGGATCCATCTGTGCATACCTTTGGGAGGGTGTGGAAATATGTCATGATCATTCTTAAGTGCATGAAAGAGCACACTAGTGTCATGCGTCGATCCTGGCTGCCCAATAGATGCATATGTGAACCGCATGTCAAAATCAACAATAGCAAGAACATTTTATGTCGGTTTGTTACTTCGACCAATGTATCTTATGAGGTCATTCGGAGGAGGTGTTGCTGAGATGTGAGTACCATCTAGTGCTCCAATGCAATCTTTAAAATGTGGCATCATCCTTCGATCATTAGTGATCCTAGAGTGAGTGGTTGGGAAATTTGGATCGATCGGCCTGATGTAGTGCTCAGACATGGACACCAAACAGATCAACACATCCTCAATTTTTCGACTAATTGTCTCTCCAGAATGCTTGAATATACCATGTAGAGCACTATTGGACATACCATGCCCACAAACTACCAGAAAAATAGCAAGAGATTCTATGGTATTCATGTGAATAGATGATTGGAGACCATATTTACTCACTAACAAGTCATGCAGCTGATAGAACAATGTCGCACTCATTCTGAACATTTTTTCACTTCCTCCTGGAGTCGCCAGTATCTCCATAGTCCATGCAAATCCAGACTGTGCAGGAGTTCTAGCTTCGTTTTTGTCAAGATAAGTCATGTAGTACTTGGCAGCAATAAGGGCAGTAGCAAATACATTATTTTGATTGGAATGGAACAATGACATAGCCTTTGAAATCTGCTCATAATCATCAGAACCACTGTCATCCGTGTCAGAACCAGAACAATCAGATCTGTACAATTGTAGCAAACAAAGGATGCATGGTCTTAGTACTCAAATCATTACAACTGTAGCAAACAAATAAAACATTGTCTTAGTACTCAAATCATTACAACTGGAGCAAACAAATGAAACATAAATGGAAGGATACATGGTCCTGCAATATAAATAGAAGGATAGATGGTCCTGCAACATAAATGGAAGCTATGCTCTACTTGGGGACATCATTTCTAGTCATCCACTCATGTCTCCTCGTCAACCAATCAAACCTATCCTCGGGAGTCCCCAAAGTCATGAACATCTCTCTCTCGGCCTTCTTGGTAAAAAGTATGGTAGCAGTGAAATGCTCATTTGTTCTTGGAACAGCACCACACTCCTTGACTAAGGCCATGACTTCCTGTATGGAACATGCAGGGTTTTCCTCCCTCTTTGCAATGGACTCACAAGAAATAGTTGTCCTCTCATTCATCTCAATAATTTTGCCCATCTGTTCTTGGAACCAATGACCTGTAGTTGTCTTAGGTTTCTTTCCTTTGTTGGTAACTGCCCCTCCACTTCTCTTTCCAGTCACACTAGTTGGTGTCACCACCTCCGGTTCACTGTCATCATCGATTTTCTCTTCACCTTCTTCATCAGCATTGATGGCCGAATCCTCACATGACGGGCTCGCTTGGGAAGGTGGTACACCATTAGAGGCACACCATGCATCATCTCCTGTGTTACGAAGATCTTCAAACATAATTTCCAACTTGTCTTCATTCTGGAGGCCTCTGTGCCTGAACCGCATGCAGCCCTTGATTTCCTAATTCACAAAACGCAAAATAATTATTGGGTGCACAGTCAGAGGTCATCAAATGTTACAAAGAATTTCACTTACGAAGGCACTTACTTTTGACATTTGCTTCCACCAACTCTCTGGCATTTCAATATTTTTTTCCCTGCATCCCATCCAATGCCTGTCTGCTTGTTGGCAAGCTTCTTCCAAACATTATATTCGCCTTTCAATCTATCCCATTTATTCTTGAATTGCCTTTTATTGTACTGAATCCCAGTCCGATCTTTGAACCTTTGTATTACATTCTTATACCTGGTCTTACTCAAATGAGTGTTCTCATGGTTCCCTTTCAGAACTTCATCAGCAAAAATGTCACACAATATACTAGTATTGTCATCATCCCAAACAGCCTCACTGTTGTGCGCAAAATATGTTCATAAGATGGTGGCAAGGTACTTATTACGACTATGCAAATATTTTCATCATTAAAGCTAAAAGTTCCAGAATATATACTACCATACTAAACATGCATAAATGATCTGTACAAAAGGAATACGACTACTACTACACGATGCAGGTGTATACCTTGAATTAGTGAGATCAACGGTGTCAGATCCATGGGCAACAGGAATTGGCGGCCTCTGTGCACGGCTACTTGTCCCACCTCGTCGCCGAGCAGAGGCACCACGAGCCTGTGATGTGCCGCCAATCTCCTCGCGAACACCTCTAGGATCTTCGGTTGTCCTCCAATCTGGCCCAAAAGTTGCGGCAGCTTGCGCATAAAAATCCGGCCAATCCCAGCTACCACTGCCACGAACAGCGGTCGACACACCTGAATACGGACCGGAAAACGAAGGGCGCAGACTGGTTTCTTCACCGCCGCTCGGGGTTGCAACGCCGCCTGCGGGCGCGGCCGGCCACGGGCCGCCATCTACGGCCGCCCTCGGCAACGCGCCTAGGGTCGAGCCTGGCCACGCGCCACCGGCCGGGGCCGGTCCCTGCCAGAAGCCGCCGCCCGGCCACGCACCAACGCTCGGGGTCGGTGCCAGCCAACCAGGCTGTGCGCCAGCCCACGCGCCACCTCCTCGGACGCCGCCCAGGGTCACGCCCGGCGGCCAGCCGACGGGGCCGGTGCCCACGGCGCCGCCTGCAGCACCCGCGAGGAGAGCGGAGAAGCCTCCGGCCGTTGCTCCTCCCGAGCCCGCCGCACCCATGGATCCATCTTCACCACCACCGGATCTGTCGGTCTCCAGAACCCCCTTCCCATCTTGCTTCTCCTGCTGCAGTGCGTCCATGGAGGAGGCGGATGGAGCTCACCTCCAGTTCGTGCGACCTTCAGTCCGTGATGCAGAAAGAGATAAGGCTCAGTGGGGAGACGATGGCAGATTGCTGTAATTTCTTGAGAACTTTAGGGGCAAAGGGGTACCATGTCTGCTGAGTCTGACACAGGAGCCGGTGGAAGCTCGTTTTTTTTTGCTCCGATAGACCTCACTCGTCTGTGAGAGCGCAAAATACGGGGATTCTTCGTGGGAGCACCCCGGCCTGTACCCCTTTGGCAGCGGGAGCCAAAAAACAGCTCCAGGAGCTGGTGTAGAATCCCTACCAAAGGGGCCCTAAATACACAATAAAAAAGAGATGGATCAGCTATGGCAATTGGCAATCAAATAAGTAGCCAACATGAGTACATATATCTTGCTCTATTGTACTGTATATCTCACTACGGTAAATGAGACCATCTGTAAACAAAGATGTATATTTCCAAGACCAGCCAATCAGGCCATTGCGAGTTTATCCAGCTCTGAACCGGAAGAGAACAGAAACTAGACTACCTCTTCGACTCCGTGCTTGACAGCTTGAGGCTGCAAATTAGCAACTAACCAAACCAAATCACGACAGATGAAAGAAATCTTCACACTTCACCCGAATGGAACAAACACGGAATCGAATTGGGCGATAACGAGGGTGAAGAAGATAGTCTCGTGGGCTTCTTCGCATGAGATCTTGAGCTTTCCGCTTGTAGTCTTTCCAGCGAAGGGCGTCGCGGCGCCGCTGGGGGTTGTCTTCTTCTCCGCGCACAACAGAGCGGGCACGATGGAACGCTAGAGGCCGCGTGCAGAGAAAAAGCTTCAACTATGGATGGGTGAAGCCAGCACAACGGATCCTGAAGCGTGGGGATGGAAACGAAGATTACTGCCCCAGCACTGAATACGTCGTTTCCTCGCGCATAGGACTACCGACTACGAGCCGACTCGGTTTCTCACCTAAGAAACGGTTTCTATCTCTCTCTTCCTTAACTCTCTTCCGACATCAGCAAAACACCATCAGTAAAATGATGACATAACAGTCTAATTATTTTAATGGAAACTAGACTAGTATCAGGGTTGGGACTGCCCTAAGTGTGCTAGCTCACGAATCCACACGTCCAATTAATTGTATAGATCCAAAATGCGAGGAGACTGCACAATCTAGACTTGCTTAAAGATACTCTAAAGCATTGGTTAGATGGCGTATGTGTTGGGTGGATCGGGATGAAAATTAAACTAAGTTTCATCCTAATCTATTTC
Source organism: Miscanthus floridulus (assembly GCF_019320115.1). NCBI lineage: Eukaryota > Viridiplantae > Streptophyta > Magnoliopsida > Poales > Poaceae > Miscanthus > Miscanthus floridulus. The sequence continues at coordinate 113,733,117 of NC_089582.1, forward strand.
AACATATATGGATTAAGTTGAATACGATGCATCCAAATAACATCTTAGGAGATTTGTACAAGTTTATGGAATGGTACCATACCAAGATAACACTGAGGGGGGAGGTCGATAAGGCGGCCACTCTAGGTTCCTAAGCCGAAGGTGCCCCCTCATATATGTAGTATGTAGAACGAAGTATTGCGAAGCATCACCAGTTAATGTTGTATGAGTCGTGTCGTGTGAAGCAAGTTACAACACCTTGCCTTTACGAGACTCCGACTATGCTGTGACTCGCTGGTCACCCTGATCTGTCGACACATGACTCCATGTAGGAGAGCATCTTAGCCCGCTAGTCCAGGAGGATGAAGAATGCATCGTAGTGTTCCCTTTCCGTTAGAGGCTGTTTGGATCCAGCGAAAGAATATTGTAAGAGATATTCGGATACTAATAAAAAAAATAAATTACATAATTCGCATGAGATCTTGAGCGTTCCGCTTGTAGTCTTTCCAGCGAAGGGCGCCGCGGCGCCGCTGGGGCTTGCTAGTCCACGAGGATGAAGATCTAAATTCTGAACTGAGATCTGAATCCATTTCTCAGAGCAACACGATCTTTGCATAGATCTCAGATATTGCAGGCGGGGCGGGACGTGGACCGTCCACCAGCCACTAAGCTGGCCATCAAGCTATAAAGCGGACTTTGCGGGAGTCCCCAGCCGAAAAGCTATGGCCGCGAACGGCCAATGGGACTGGCGGACAAACGTTTCAAGCCCGCTAACGCCCGCAAGCACATATGCAGACAGCTTTGCACATATCAATAATCAGCTTTGAACGTCAAAATTCGCTTACAGAGTGCAGCAAGCAGACAAATTAGCAGTCTAGAGAAAATGTCTATTACGGAGTACAGCTTTGTACCACTTATCGTACAGCAAGCAGGTTGCAAATTCGCTTACAGTCAAAATGGAATTTAGTCTGTTATTACAGAGTGCAGGCATCACAAGGTAGCAGTCTAGCAGACAAATTGTAATTTTTATTCCAACTGATCCTCTCCTTCACCTGTATCCTCTGTTGTCTTGAAGTTAGAATGGCCTGAAATAAGAAAATGTCTATTAGCTTCTATGTGATACCATTAAGTATCAACTCAATGAAAATGTCTATTAACTTCATTGATCTATCATCTCCAGTCAATGAAGTGCTGATATTTACAACTTAAATTGCTTCAACATCAATAGGTTTCAAAACAGTAAGAGATCTAATTCAGTACTAGAGTACTATATAGACTCTGGCACTATGCTATTGATAATAAAAGGGAAGCCAGCCAGCCATCGATCTCTTTTTTACTTGAATTCTTGAAATGCATGCATGAATGCTAGCTTTTGGTTTGTGCAGGTCGAGTGGCCAATGCCCAATAGTGCCCCCTCCATTATCTGATCAAGCAAAGCACAGTGAGTGATCCATAGCAGCACTGATCTCACTCAGCCCCCCCTGTACTGCTGCTAGCTGTTTCTGGTTCTAGTTTATAGCAGTGCCGCAGGGTATAGTGCGCATGCATAATGCATTGTTGGGGTTTTATTGGTTAAATAAGCATTGTCAGCTTACTGCACTAGCTAGCTAGATGTTGTATCTATAGTACAATCAATCATATACTCCTATATGCAGCAAATGCAATAGATGGTGCTTCTCAATTGTCTGGATGATTACAAGTTTGTTATGAGACCATGGCTAACCAGAGTTTTTAGAATTGTTTGGATAGACTAAACTAGTGGTTTTTAGAAACTTATACACACCAGCAACCTATACGAGCAGCTTATTCAGTTTAGCATAGGTGCATAGCTACATTAAGAAGCATTCAAGAATTCAGAAATAAATTCAAGGGCAAACATACCTTCAGCTCTCAACCAATCTTGTAAACATAAGCACAAGCGTGCATCAGAGATTCAGAACTGCATTATGAGTGTCAACTCTACAATCTGCTCCACTCCGTATCAGTTCATAGGTAAACAGCCAAAACCAAAGGGAACCGAGCAAATCCTTACCCATATTTATCTGTCCGGAAGAAATTGCAGGACAACGAAGCCACACCCGAGATTTGGCGCCCCAATCCCACAGAAGCCGGCGACTGGATCTTGCAGGCTTCATGGCCCCCATCCTCTCCTGCCTCCTCTTGCTCCACCATGGAGGAGCTCGAGCCGAGGGCCAGGTTTCCGTTGCCTGCCACCGCCGGAATCAGCGTTCCCATCTGCAACAGCGGTAGGGTTCGGGTCTTCGGGAGGATGGTGAGCGAGGAGGATGGCGACGCACGATGCCACGCTACCGTGACGGCGATAGCGCGGTAGGATTCGGGTGGGGAGGTGCAATTGTTGCGGGTTTTTTCGGGTTCTGGCTTTTCACCAACGGGCTTCGCGGGTTAAAGGACACCAGGCCACAAAGAAATCGCAGCTAGGCCACAGTAGCCACGAAACGAAAGTTTGCGGGGCGAGCATGCGGGTTGCGGCAAGAGCCCGCCCCGCTTGCAATCTGACATAGATCCATTTCATAGGAGGCGGGGCTTGGTTGCTCAAGATGTGCTCTCGTTTTATTTCATCTGGGTGACACACATGACTACCAGTGTCGAAACTAGAATTTTAGTGTTGTGTATTCATACTCCCTCTGTTCTGAAATACGGTGCGTTGTGACTTCTAAAATTTGTACTGACATATAATTCATTCTATGTGGTGACTATGTTTAGATTAGGCAAAGTTTACTAAAAAGGAAACCATAATTTGAGCAGAAACTCCTTAATTGGATTTAATCCATGGGTATGTGCGTCGTTTGATTATTCTTTTAAGTTGTTCTAAATTTTTTATAATGCGCCATATTACGGGACGGGGTGGTATTTATAAAGAAAAGTTCAATAAATCTACTATCAAGCAAACTGATCTGATAAGTAATTTGTTAAGCCTAAATCATCATTGTTAGTCTAATATAAGGCCACGAGCGGTTTCTAAGATTCAAACAAACGCACTTCTCCAACTGTAGGTTCCTTACTTGCCAGGCACCGAATAGTGAGGAATCCACCACGTTTCCACAGTTTTCAACCAACAACAAGAGACTAATAAAAAAGAACTTTTCTTCGCTTACCTAGCAAATGGAAAAAATGATTGGAGAAAATCAAGGTGGTGACATGCCCGATAGTACTCTGTCATTGGACGGGATGACAGTCATTTGCCAAGGCACAGAGGGAAAGAGGGCACCCGCGCGCCCGTCCTTGTAGTGCACCGAACCGCCACTTGCACACCATGTGTGTTTTGGCTGGATCTAGAGTTTGGCTCAAATGAATTTGAGGATATAGGAAAGAGGAATATAGCTGTATTGCCAAGCCACTTGATATACACTAATTCTCTTTTCGAAATAGTTGGTTATTCCTAAGAATACCCAGAAATGAATTAGTATTTTTCTTATATAAATTTGACTAAACTTAAATGTATTTGCCTTTTAGGAGAAGTATAAGAGTTGTACGTATTTTTTTCCAGAGCGGGGAGAGTATGCGCTACTTGCAAACCTCACTTTGGGTTTAAACCCGACCCAACAACACAAGTACTATCGGGCATCGGCCTAGACCACTGAGTCAACCTTACCAAGTGTCACTCGCCCACCGCCCGCGTTCGACGCTGCTCGACATGGGTTTTCGCACCGGGTTTTTTCCTTAGCTTTCTTTGCAGAAATTGCAGCCTTAAGCGTGGATGCTCCACAATGGTTAAGGTGTCGTGTCCGTCACGTGCCTCTCAGCCGTGTGTGTCTTTAGGTATAGCCGTATAGGTGTAGTTCTAGCTTATGCTCAGGGTGTGTGCGTTTACGTGCTAGTGGTACGTGGTGTGAGTATGTGCTTAAGTTCACAGTTTGTCCTGAGGCATTCAAGAAAAAGAAAAAAAGAAACACAGCACCCTATCGGTCGCGTTTTCCATGCCGCAACGACGAGTCGGCGGATGAAATGGGAGGAGGAGCCAACCAACCAATGAACCAATTGCCAATTGGGCCATGAAACTATCTGACATGTCCTAACTTAGCCCAATCATACGATGTTCATTGGTTAGATAGATCAGCCCATCAATGTGTATGTAAGGGAAAAAAAAGATTCGCTATCACTCGAGTAATCTGGTTGACAAAGGTGGTTGTCGTTCAAGTGTTCAAACTCAGAACGGTCAGGTAAACACCGCATGCCCGCGACGAGTCCACAGCGGGAATAGGCGACAGCACACCGTCGTCGGCAGGCTGACTTGTCTCTCGCTCTCTGCCTCCTGCCGCAAGGAAGCAGCCGCGAGGCCGTCCGTGGCCACAAACCCGGAGGAACGAACGAGGGTGGAAGCCCGCTTTTCCACAAGACCACAACGGCAACGTGGCGCTGTATACGAGGAGCATACCGCCATGCGGTGCACATCCGGGCCACGTCCTTCCGCCGCGCCGGTCAAACAGGTCTGCTGCGCGCCCTCGCGGCTTATAAAGAGCAGAAACCTTCTGTAAGCCAAACTCACCCAAACCCACACCATTCTTGATTTCCCTCCTCATCAGTTCCTGGAACGGCCATGGCTGCACCTTCCGGTACGATGCGCGCCGTGCAGTACGACAGATACGGCGGAGGAGCACAAGGGCTCAAGGTACGCTACGCTATTAGTACTATTTCGAATTTTCGATCGACGCGCATATGATCTGGTGTGTCCAACTCCGCCATTGATCGATGATGCACGCTGTTCCGCTGAATTTTCAGCATGTGGAGGTGCCGATCCCGTCGCCGAAGAAAGGCGAGGTGCTCATCAGGATGGAGGCCACCAGCATCAACGTAGCCGACTGCAGGTTTCAGAACGGCATCGCGCGGCCCTTCATGCCCTGGAGGTTCCCGTTTATCTCTGGTAACATGCAGATTGCAGAGCCATGCTGTGCCGCTGGCCACTTCTCCCCCCTCTTGTTTGATCGACGGCCACTTCATTTTTGACGTACCGAGTGCACAGGAGAACGGGTAAGGTTGCACAGACGAATAATCACCCACCATGTTTGCTTTCTGGAGCAGGTTTCGATCTAGCAGGAGAAGTCGTGGAGTTGGGCGCAGGAGTGAGCAACTTCAAACCAGGGGACAAGGTTATTGCCATCAACTTCCCGGTAAGATTGTGAGATCGTCGTACTCGCAAACAATTTGATTTGCGGCCTATAACATCCGATCTGTTTCGTTCCAAGTATTTGGTCGCTACTTGAGTTCTACCAAGTACTAATGCACAAGCAACGGCAATGGCAGAACGGCGGAGGGCTCGCTGAGTACGCGGTCGCGTCAGCGTCTCGTACAGTCGCAAGGCCGCCCGAGGTGTCGGCCGTTGATGGCGTCTGCGTACCGATAGCCGCAGTCACCGCGCGCCTGGCGCTGCAGAGAGCCGGGGTCAACCTGGACCCGGCCCACGCCTCTACAACTACGCGCAAGAACGTGCTGGTCACCGCGGCCTCCGGCGCCGTCGGCCACTTCGCGGTGCAGCTGGCCAGGATGGGCGGCCACAACGTCACGGCCACCTGCGGCGCGCGCAACCTGGGCCTGGTCCAGAGCCTGGGCGCCGACGAGGCGCTGGACTACAAGACCCCCGAGGGCGCCAAGTTGCGGAGCCCCTCCGGCAGGGAGTACGACGCGGTGGTGCACTGCGCCACGGGGTTCCCCTGGTCCGTGTTCAGGCCCGTGCTCGCCGCCAAGGGCACGGTCGTGGATATCACGCCCGGGTTCGTGTCCGGCGTCACCGCGATCCTCCAGATGCTGACCTTCTCCAAGAAGAGGCTGGTGCCGCTCTTGGCGATGGCCAAGAAGGAGGACATGGAGCTGCTGCTGGGCATGCTGAAGCAGGGGAGGCTCAAGACGGTCATCGATTCCCGGCATCCGCTGGGCAGTGCTCACGAAGGCTGGGCCAAGAGCATGAGCGGCCACGCCACCGGCAAGGTCGTCATAGAAATCGGAGCCGCCAAGCCAGAATAGTGCAGCGATGTATGGATTCGTCCTTGTTTTATGGGACGAGGATTATCATATTCTATATTTATTTGCGAGGGATTGATCTGTACTTGTTTTCTATTTCATTCTAAGTTCAATTGTGAGGTTGTAGTAGTTTTGTGTCTCATTCTATGTTCAGTCAAGAGAGATTCATTCGTGCTAGTTTTTGTTCAGTACAGAGTAGAAGCGATTGAATAGAGACACGATGATGGAGAAGTGCAACTTCTCAAAAGCACCTAAAAATTATTTTTCATAAAAGCGAATTGTTTTGCTTTAGCTCAACTAGAAACCTGAGTAAGCAATATATACAACTGTTTGGGTGTAAGGACAAAAGCTTCCCTTTCCGATACGTAGGTATTCCAATGCATTTTCACAAGCTATCAAATAAGCATTGGAGTTCAGTTGAAGAGCGTTCCCAGAAAAACCTCAGCAGTAACTCGGTGTTATCTAGCTTACAGATGTTCATGATGTCCTTTTTTTTTGCTATTCCTAAAGGAGTACTTAAAAGGCTGGATTACTATGGGTCTAGGTTGTTCTGAGATTGCGATGACCATAACAAGAAATATAGGCTTGCTAAATGCAGTATTCTTTGCAAGCCAAGACGTATGAGGGGTTTAGGAATCTTGAACCAAGAAGTTCAGAACTCTTGTTTATTCGGTAAGCGGTTGTTCAAGCTTTTGAACGAGGAAGGTTTTTGGCAGGTTGTTTTGAAAAAGAAGTATGTGAAGGACAAATGTTTATCACAAGTAGTAAAGCAATCGGGGGACTCCCATTTTTGGGCATGTGTTATGAATGTGAAGGATCTTTTGCTTCAAAATTGGAGATTCAGAGTCAATAGAGATAACCAAACTAGATTTTGGGAGGATATTTGGATTGACCAGAAACGTTTAAAACTAAGGTTCCTGGATCTGAACAGAATAGTGAGAACAAAAGGTGTCACTGTAGCAGAAGTGCTAATTTCAACCCTTCTGAACATTTCGTTCAGAAGGGCGACAGTTAGTGACAAGTTAAAGGAATGGCTTAGGCTGGTATGATTAGCATTGCAACACCTCTTTTTGATTGTCGCTTGGTTAGATTAGTGTGGAATGTACTGTGCATTGCTTTTAACTTTCAACTACCTAAAGATATTGTTCACATGTTTAGATCTTGGATAAGGAGCTTTGCCCCAAGTTTGAGAAACCAAATCATAGTGGGGGTTGGCAGTAGTGTGTTGGGTTATGTGGTTGAATAGAAATGATACAGTGTTCAAAAATGAAAACACTAACTCCTTAAAAGTAGTTTTCATGGAGGCATACTGGATCAGGCATTGGTCCCTGTTATCTAAAGAGGAAGTGAGAAGGGCTTTGAAGGAAGGTTGTAGGCGTTTGGAAGTGTTGATGTTACAAGTTTTTGGAGAGAAGGGATGGAGACACCAAAGAAGGATGGAAAACTAAGCTTCTTAGGTGAAGTTTGTTGTTAAGTGTGGTTTGGTCATTTGAGTTGATTTCTATTTAATACTTTCCACTTAGTGGAACTTGGTTTAAGTATTGGGTTCGTATTGAACGGTTATACTCATCCAATTTTGAATGGGGAGGTCCGAATGATTTTTATTCCTTAACCTAAAAAAATGATAATGGAGATGGGCCAGCGTGCCCCACAGCATGCGGAGCACGATCTTGACCGACTCGGCCCCCTCCGCTCGTAGCAGCTCCACAAACCATCATGGCGAGGTGACGTCATCCATGAAATCTTTTTGATTGAGTGACAAAACAAGTAAAAGCCATTTGTATTACTGTCTTCGTTTTAAATTCTAGTTATGCGTTTGTGTTTCTTTAAACTTTGCAGATTTGCCCTATTTTTTTAACTTTGTAGATTTATCCCTATTTTTTTTGAATCTGAAGCTTCTGATTACCCGTATTCCATGAAGGACACTTAACAGTGTTAAGTGAAAGCTGAAGAGACACAAATGCAATAGGATTTTTTTTTGTTTACATACTTGTTGCGGATATATTTTGGACGAAAGACATCACATATTTTGTGTTAATGTACAAATGTAATATTTTGTAAGCATCAACGGAACAAGGTAATAAAAGGCATATATCTAGATAATACATAAACATAATATTTTGCACCATCATGCAAGAATTCACATGTGCAGATTGCATCTATGCACAAATCACATCAAGTTTCACATGTCCGGATCACACCTAAGCACACCAAAATAAAGCCACCACATGCCATCATCATGACCAGATCATAGATGGCCTAACATATTGATAGGATCTAGATGGCTAGAGGGGGTGAATAGCCTACAAAAATTTCCAACAAACTCACAATTTCACTAGAGCAAAGTGGTTAGTATAACAAATGATCCTAACTAGCTTCTACTTTGCACTAGCTCTATCTCACTCAAGCAAGCCCCCTAATCAATACTAGTAGCTTGGTCTCTAGGTTGTATCACACCAACACACAAGCTAACAACTACTCAACTACACAAGAGAGCTGTTTACAACTAGTTACAACTACAAGCTACTCTAGCTACAGTAAACAAGAGAGCTACAACTACTCAAACTGCTCGAGCAAGCAAGCACTACACAAGAGAACTAGTGAATGAATTTCAAGAGTAGAGCTTTACACCGAACCGGGCAAGAGAGATAGCATAATAAATTTTTCTCCCGAGGTTCCATTGCTTGTCGGCAACTTAGTCCCCGTTGTGGCGAGTCCCAACTTGATGGTTCGCATGCTAATTGGTCTTACATGCCAAGCCCACATCACGGGCGCCACAAGAACCACTTAAGAAGCGCACTCCAAGTAGCCATGATTCCACTAGAGTTACTCTTCATGATCTCTCACGGGGAATGAGCACAAGAGCCCCTTACAATCAATCGATTAGAGCCGGCTAAAATTACCAAAGCCGCTAAACGATCCTCCACTGCCTTCAAGGCATCTAGGTGGTGGCAACCACCAAGAGTAACAAGAATCTTGTACCTCAAACCCAATCAATAGTGACAATAGATGCCTGAACTCAATGCAAACGCACTAGGATCACTTCCAATCTAACTTAGGATGAAGCAATGAATAAGGAGATGAGAGGGAGGTGTTTGCTAGTGCTCACAAGGTGTATCAATGTGTTAGGGAGCTAAGAGAGCCAGACACAAGCCGACCAACTCCTATTTATAAGCCCCAAGTGAACCAACTAGTCGTTGCCTTTCATTGTGCAGAAATCAGGGGCGTCAGACTGATTGAAGCCAGTCGTCGGACCGACCGACATGAGTTGTTGGACCATTTCGCTAAGGTCGACGCCCTGAAATCGCGCCATGTGTACTAGCCATTTGAAGGGAGCTGTTGGCGCCCAATGGCTACTCGCACCACAGACCGAATCGCTGGAGTCCGACGATCATCGAACCAAACGACCGCCTCGGCCCGGCGTCATCCAAAGGACATCCAAAGAGAACATTTGTTCATAAGTTAGAGGCAAATACATCTTTGATAGTACATCTTTTATATTAAATAATTGATTATGTTAATTAAGCTTTCTAATTTCTTATGTGCAAAACAAATGATTACAGGCTGAACTAATTCTTAATACACTAAACAAATTCATTATCGGCTGGATTAGTTCCCAGGTATGCAGAAGTGGTCAAAGAGAATATTTATGTCTACATGACATGTACAGAGAAGAAATTCTTGGTTGACGCCTTATCGTCAAAACACCCAAAAATCCAGCTAAGTGTTTTCACAACTGAAAGATTTTTTTTGCAAACTCACAACTCCAAGAGGAGGGCGATACTGTTTAATAGATACCAATTTAGTCCTCTGTAATTATCCGATTGTTGCTTGATCACCAATAAAAAGTTCCAGGGTACATAATATTAATCACATCTTGTCTCATTGTATATTTCTTTGTTTTGAAAATGGTATGTTATACAAAAGTTGTATGAAGTGTATTATATATTTGAAATAGTGTATTACCAATAAAAATAAATATGATTTGCTCTATGTAGTTACGTAGGTAGAACCATTCAAAGATAAGACCATGGACTACACCCAAGGATTGATGAGAAAGAAATATTATATATTGAGTGTTTGTTTGGCTAGCACCATCTATGTTTGGAGTGTTTTATCTTATCATAATTTTCGCTTGCTTCTATTCATCTTTGTTATGTGTTGCAGGTATTTATAGCATTATGCTCATGTTCAGTTCCTTAACAAATCACAGAAGATTGGGGCTCTTTCACCACTAACTTCATTCTCATGTGATCTAGAGTATGACGAAGATTTTACAATGTCACATACTACTTCAAATACTACAAATGTGTTTGTGTCTAGGTACACAGTTCTAGATATGTATCCTTTTATTTAAGAATTTACACTTGTTATCCGATTATACTTTGAGTTTCCTTAACTTCTAAATAATAGCACACCACTTAAATATGTAACCTTTCTTTCCCCAAATATTTAATGATTATATTCTTATGGTATTTGTGTGGCATACTAAGCTTTTCTTTGTCTTATATAGAGCTCTCAGGTCCTCCTATTGACAAGTATAACCTCAAGCTGACAGCAAATGACAAATTTGACCTAATACCGCCAACAAAAAGATCTAGTACATTTTTCTTCCAAACCTATTAATGTTTAACCCAATGGTTTATCCTCTCTTTTGGTAAATTTTACAGTCTACCTAGTTTTTATTGTTAATGTAGTCTATCTAAAATACATGGCATTTGTCAAAAGAAGAGGTGGTGTTGTGCAAGCGCCCAACCTGACTTCTGTCTCGGTGGTGGAAGCACCACTCATCTCTTTTTTTAGATGCAGTCTTTTATCAAAATCAAATGTTACCTTAGGTTGAAACAACTAGGTTGAGATCACTTTGTATATCCATGATTCCCACGGCCAACGAAAAAGTTGAACAAAGCCACACTAATGGTTAATTAACAAAGCACCACTCATCTTTTGTAGCTATCCAAATCTTCATCAAATGATGAACAATGATCATCCATAGGTGTAGCCAACCATGCTACCTTTGATGATTGCCCATAGCATGAGATTCCTCCACCATTCTACATCAAGCCACTTGATCATCAACACTTGGCTTGATCTTCCTTGAATGATATGATCCACTTCATGTCATCATGTGACCTTATTAGTTCATTGATCACAACTTTGCTTGCTCTTCACAGTTGCCTTGGTCCATTAGTGACAAGTCCTTGCTCAAGCTTTACCGCCACGCGATCCAACGCTGCAAAGCCTATCGACTTGCCCTTCACACTTGCAACCTGATCCATTGTAGCCAAGCCATATCTCTTGATCTTCTCCACCTAGACACATGACATCATGTCATGTCTCATATGCAATGAGCTCCTTTAATTTAACAACACTAGTTGAGCATTGCAAAAAAATCCAAGCCACTTTGAAAGGTCCTTGTTTGGTTTTGGTAATTGAGTGACAACCTTAGGTGGACTAATATGTGATTGAGTGAGATATATAGGTGATTAGTCCATAAGTACATATGTGTGAGCAACATATGCCATGATGGTGAAGATGGCTCGGAGTTGTTGCAAAGCTTACACATGTGATGATGAAGGAGCTCATTGCACATGAGACATAACATTGAGTCATGAGATCAAGGTGGAGAAGATCAAGACATGACTTGGCTCGACGGACCGGTTGCAAGTGTGAAGGACAAGTTGAGTGATGACTTGGCATCGATGGACCGAAGCAACGGTGAAGAGCAAGTGAAATCAAGATCGATGAACCAATATGATCACGTGATGATATGGAGTGGATCATATCATTGTCGATCATGTTGGTGCATGTGTTGCATCAACATCGAAGGAGTTGGAATGGAATGCGCAAGGCTAAGGTATAACCTAGGGCATTTCATTTCACCGGTCATAGGTGTGTAGAGAAGTTTATGACCGGGTTTAGGATAGATGGCCGTACTATCAAGAGGGACAAACTTGTTTGCATATCGGTCATCTAGTGCCACTTGAGCGATCTAACTTTGCATACGTGTTAGGATCGAGTGGCGTGGCAAGTTCAGTGGCTAACTCCTTAAAAATGATTATAAAAATGCTAACACACATACACATGGTGGTGTACACTTGGTGGTGTTGGCACATTTGTAAAGGAGAAAGAAGTTGGAGTTGAAACGGATCAACTCAATGAAGAAAAGGAGGCGAAAGGAGGTCACTGTGAGTGACCAGACGCTGGCCTCGGTAGGACCTGCGCGTCCGATCAAGTGGTAGCAAAGAGAGCGCGGTCTCGGTCTTATGATCGAACGCTGGCGCAAAGAGTGACCTAATGCACAGGAGCCGTGTTCAATCATCTTTGACGTATGTTGATGCAATGGCGCAAGCTTAGCTCTGACATGTGGCAGGCGGTGAACGACCGGACTCAAGTGTTGCATCCGATCGTGACTCACCTGATGCGTTCGGTCACAAAATAGAGGCTCGAGGAGCTCTCTGGAAACGACCAAACTCAGGCGGTGGCGCATCACGTCATGGAGCAGAGGCACGTCCGATCAGGTGTTGGTTGCGCGCATGGCGGTGATCTGACATGGCTCAGGCGCGTTAGGTTGTGGGCTTGGTGCGTTCGGTCGTCTTGATCGGGCGGCTCTGGTTGAACATAGAGCGACACGTGGATGGCATAGTGCAACCGGACGCTGGCTGAGTGCATCCGGTCATCTTGACCGGCACGTCCGGTCACCTCGAGTTATGCCCCATGAATGGGTACAACGACTCTTTTCATGCGGGGGCTTATAAATAGCTCCTTGGTCAGCCTTTGGCCGTGAGCTGCGCACCCTTAAGCCTTGGTGGCTTGTGTAGGTGTGCTTGGGAGCCCTCTAACTAACTTGAGCTTGATAGTGTTCATCCGATCGAGTGAGTGAGCGATTCTAGTACGATTGCATCATGGGGTTGCATTGAGTGGCACTAGGTGTTCGAGTTGTAAGCCAGTGGTGCTTGTTACTCTTAGAGGTCGCCACCTCCTGGATGTCTTGGTGGCTTGTGACTCCATTAAAGCACGCAAGAAGATTGTGTGGTGCTCTATAGGAGGATTTATGAGGGGGATTGTGCTCATCCCTTGGGAGCAATGAAGAGCAACTCTAGTTGAGTGTGTCATTGAGCTACCCTCACTTTTGGGGTAGGTTCTTGCGGTGCCCGACGTGCGGGCTTGGCGGGTGATGCCAATTAGCCGCCGAAGCACCAAGTGAGCGGTCGACACAATGGGGACATAGCTTGGTGGCAACCAAGTGAACCTCAGGAGAAAATCACCGTGTCAATATTGTCTTCATCGTCTTCTCGGTGGTTTGCATTTCGTGCAAAACAAGCTTGTATTTACACTTCATACATTGTGCTTGTGTAGTTGCTCTTGTGACTAGTTTAGCTTTAGTGCTAGTTGCCTTCTTGCTTATGTAGCATAGAAGTAGCTCCCTTGCGTAGCTAATTTGGTTTTAGTAACCTTGTTAGTCACATTGCTTAGTTTGTGTAGCTAAGTATTTTGTGCTCTATAATTTGGCTTGTGTAGCCTTGTTATTGAGCATTGCTAATGAGATTAGGTGGCTTTGTGCTTTTGCATCACTAGATGTGTAGGAGCTCCTGTGGTTGTATGAAGTACTAGTGCATAGGTTTATGTGACCTTGCTCTGGAATTGATTATGTGAGATCTAGCTAGCCCGACACCTTAGTTACTTGATTAGGATCCTTTTTAAGGTGCTTGTGAACTTAGATAGAGGGGTATAGTCTTGGCTAGACTGATAGTTTTAATTCCGCATTTACTTCAATTAGCCAGTGTGATTAAGTTTTAGAAAGGACTATTCACCCCTCCTCTAGTCCACCATCTCGACCCTACACACTTCACCACCATGACTCTCACACTAGTGTACCTTAGTACCTATAGACTAATTACATGTGTATCTCACATCAAACACATATTAGTACACCAGGTCCAGCGCCCACTGAAATGCAAGGTGCCGCCCAGCAAAGAACTTAGCCCCAGTGCACAGAAACCGCAGACACAGTCCAACTAACTCGTTCCCATGGGCTGGACCACCCTGCTACATGGGACCACTAGTAGGCCATAGCCTACATGACAATAGGGACTCATCGGATGCCGCATAGTACCAATCTAATGCCTAGCGGTTTGACCAGCCTACCTAGCAGACCGCTAGGTTGCCAGCAGCAGACCACCAAGCAAAAACCGCCACAACCTTTTCAAATGTGTTAACTCCTCAAGTGTTCCAACAACTTGTGCACGTGAGTTATTAGCATTTTTCTAACATATTCAAAGGCTTTTCTCTTGCATTCTAACCATGTCACTAAGTGTAATGCATATGCAATGAAAATGAAAATCACACTTAGTAGCACTAGATAACGATTGCAACTAAAGTTCTCCCCTCTAAAAGCCCTATGTTTGGTTTCGATGAGGAATTGACACAACCAAGTGAACTAACCATATGCTCTAAGTGTTGTTTCTGAGATAGGTTGGTTCGCATCAAGGTGGAGCAAGATGGCACTCAAGGTGATGGAGATGGCCACATGATGGTAATCAAGTGCTCCAACTTTGGAAGAAAGAGAAAAACAAAACCCTATGGACTTAAGGCAAAGGTATATGCTAGGGATTTTGTTTTGCCAATCAAGACACAAATTTAAGTGCAATCAAACCCTAATGTGGGTTTTGGTGACAATGACCATGCAATTAGAGAACTAATGAGATTTATCAAGTTTGACAAGCAGGAAATATGAAAAGGAGAATGTCAAATGTGATGATGGAACCCCCAATTACAAAAGATTGCGGCGTTAAACTCAAAGGCCTTTAATTCATTTTATGTTTCAAATTTGAGTATAAGAAAAGTCATACTACAAAGGGGGATACAACGCACAAGCTTGAATGTGCAACCAAGTGCTCACATTTCCACCAAAAATCTCCTCAAGTTACTAGTCAAGGCAGCAAGCACTCCATTCCCTAACCTTGTGTTTTCTGGCTGCTGAGCAGCCCCATCGCGGCACTGCCACAACTTAAATGACCATTGTGGAGGGGATGTATTTATACCTCTTCTTCTTCCTTACAACGGTCATCTTGACCAGACTGACGCATTGGGTTCACTCAATTCTTTTAGATCCCCTTTTCTAGCCATCATAACTAAACCCTCTTTTCCCAGTGTCTTGGTTCTTTGAGGTTGTGGGGTTTTATTTGGCTTTGGAATCTCTCCCTCACTATTTTTGTGGGTCACTCGCAGGTGGTTCTCGCTCTCTCGCTGTTTCTTCTTAAGATCATCCTTCAAAATTTCCTCCGGTGTTAAAGGAAGCAAAGAAATTCGCTCTCCTTTGTACATGGAAGATAGCTTATTGGTTCTTCCAAATATTTGAACATCATGACCAAATAACCATGGCCTCCCTAGCAGCAGCTGGCATGCTTGCATAGGTACCACATCACATTCCACCTGATCATTATACTTCCCAACAGAGAAGGGTATAGTCACCACATGATTAACACGCAACACACCGCAGTTATTGAGCCATTGCATCTTGTATGGAGAAGGGTGGCACCGCTATTTTAATCCCAATCTTTCAACTAATTCTCGACTTGCAATATTATTGCAGCTGCCATTATCAACAATGATTCGGCACAACTTGTCCTTGATCATGCCCCAGGTGTGAAAAAGATTGTGCCACTGATTATTCTCTTCTTGGACAGCAGTAACACTAAGCACTCAATGAGAAATGAAGCAATTATTATCTCCGTCATCAGGTTGAATTTCATCACCTTCATCTTGCATAATTTCTTCATCATATATTGGAGCTTCTTCCTCAGGTTCGCTTTTAGATTCCCATTCACCTTGCTCATTTATAATCATGGTCCTTCGACTAGGACATTGAGTAGCAATATGTCCTTGACCTTGGCACTTGTGACAAACAATGCCTCGGGTATGGGAAGAAGAAGCAGCAGCTGATGCAACAGAAGGGGTTGTTGTGCTTGCAGCAGGACGTCGCTGTTCTTGTTGAATTGCAGGTGAAGAAGCAGTAGAAATCGTTGTCTTTGCAGCACCAATGGATGGAGAAGGCCTAGTAGCAACTCCTTGTGATCTTCCCCCACCAACAGAGGTATCGAGCTGCTGCCGACGCCATGGGGCTAAAATTGATTGGCTCCCATAAGACCTTCTTCGTCCCTCTTGCTGAATTTTCCTCTCGATGTGCATAGATTGATCAACAAGGTCTTGCAAATTATGATATGGAAACATCTCAACAAAACCTGAAATTTCTTCATTGAGACCATTCAAAAATCCTGCCATTTTTTACTCTTCATCTTCTCTAATTTCAGATCTCACCAAGAGTAACTCCATCTCCTTGAAGTAGTCATCAACAGATTTTGATCTTTGTCTCAATGTTTGTAACCTATTACGGAGGTCACACTGATAGCTTGATGGCACAAAGCGTCTTCTCATCACCCTCTTCATCTCAGCCCATGTGTTGATATGATCACGTCCCAACACACGTTGATTTTCTTGAACTTGGTTCCACCATGTGAGAGCATAACCTGAAAACTCGACAGAAGCAAGGTTGACACGCCTCTGATCAGAAAGATTATGCACTCTAAAAATCTGATCACATTGCTCCTCCCATTCAAGATAAGCATCAGCATTTTCTTTCCCTGAAAATTTTGGGACACTTAACTTTACACGAGCAATGCTATCTGGATCATCTCTATTACGACGACCACGATGATTTTCCCCATCATGACCAGCACCACGACGATGTTCATGTGGCTATCCAAAACACCCATGGTGACCAAAAGGATTTTCATTATCATCAAATCCCACCTCATACTCATCATGAACCTCACCTTCATCATCAAAATGTACACAACGATCACGTCCACATCCTCCTCCACACTGATGATCAAATTCAGCATGCCGTCCACCACCGCGCTGATCAAAATCAGCACGACGCCCTCCACCATGACCACCACGACCATTGCCGACGCGGCCATGAAATCCAGCACCCAAACCAGAATTTTCATCAACAAATTCTTCACGGTGATTGTCTTCATGTTGATGTTGTGGACCTCGACCACCCGTTGCAGGAAGATGTTCGTTGAACATCCTATCCATCTCCTCCAAGAGCGAATTGGCCATTTGGCGTAGCTCCGCCCGTGCAACAGGGGGTTCTTCATCTCCGTGGTTCCCTCCATGAACACTCGAATTGGATCCTGCCATGTTAGACTAGTTGCAAGAAAAAGTGGATTAGGTAAATTTATGGAAACACTCAATCTCACCTCTTACTTACCCAAGTTCTTTCCTGATCTCAAGGACCATGACGGTGCTGGTGTGGTAGCTTCAACGAAGGTGGTAGAGAGGTCATAAGGATTACAAATCGAACGTCCTGGTTCAGGTTTTGGTGGAGCTACAGGTGGCTAACAAGGAGGGCTATGGTACTGCCAACCGAGTGGTTTGATGTGCTCAAAGATACGACGTTGCTGCTAACAAGATTACCACCAACTCAAATATGTAAACTAAAATTTTTAGCAATACACCGCAACATAGATCCTTCAAATTCTTTTCACTTCTCTCTTTTTTTTAAAACTAATCTTTCTTTCCTTTTTTATCTATATTTTTTTATAACACTGACAGCGGTAACGAATGAAACAACTTAATTTTATATAAACGGTGGTGACTAGCAACTCGATGAACACAAAACACAACTTAACAGTACCGCGAAATGGTTATAGGTATTTTTTTGTGGTTTTGGACTATAGGATATGAATAAACACAAATATATGAAGTAGATTAAACAAGGATAACAATGTGGATGATGGCAAGACCTACCATGTCAACCTGAGCTCTAATACCAGATGATAAGTACTGAACTATTTCAGTACGGGAGTTGGCCCGATCTTCACGATAGTAGGTCATGATCAAGATAACTTGCAACAAGGTAGCGGGGATAAAAGGGTAACTTGCTGAAGAACAGTGGAGTAACTAGCTTTATATCTAGCCAAGGTTGGATGCGACCAAGCGACGGGGAGAGAGACACCGAAACCACGAAGACTTCGACTCGATCTCCAAACGACCACAGAACCACAACCAGAGCTAATCGACACAAGGTGGGGCAGCCATACTGGAACCCGCAAAGCACGAACTAGTGGATCCCAGAGGGATCTCTTCACAAGTCCAGGAAGAACAAGGAAGAACAAGGGTTTGAGTAAGCACTCGGCAGCTCGGCTACAATATCACTTGAATTATAAATCATCAAAAGTCCTTTTTTTAGTAGCCTAGAGGTGGTATTTATACTATGAGAAGTCTCTAAGATAGATGTGAACTGAAGAACCCACGTTGGGAGGTGGAAGGTCAACTGGCTAGAGCATTTATGAGGTGGTCTTCAGTTCCCGCGCGTCTTCTGGGCTTCTGTGTAGTCTTCAGTATTTTGGTCATAACTCCTTCCTGGGAAGTCCAAATGACAAACCGTTGGATTTGTTGGAAAGCTAACTTCATCATCTTTCCAACCATGTATGCTATGCACCACGAATTATTGTAGAATGGTACAGTTTTACATGGGATCTTTAGCTTCATACAGATTGTTGAGCTTCGGAGCAGTCTTCACTAAAACTGGTCGGACGCCACGCTGGACACTCTAAACTGGTCAGGCATGACAACATTGGAAACTAGGCTTCAAGATCTCTCCAACAAGTGCTCATTCACCTTCATAGCTTTTGGGAGACAAAAGATATGACTGTTTCTTCTAGATGGTTCTATCATGCTGGGTTGACTCGAACGTAGCTCTTCTTTCTGATCCATCCTTGATGTATCCTTGTCTTCCTCCTCGAAGAACCTGAGTAATAACAACATGCACGATTTAGGTAGCTTGAAATTACCATCAATATTTAATTGAAATTCACAAAGTAGCGCGTGCACCTCTTGTTGTATCTTTTTGGCGCTGCTACGGGTGATTGGTCTAGTATGGACTTGGAGTGGTGTCGTGGTTGGGGAAGCAGCTGGTGAGGTCAACGAGGTCGGTGAGGTGGTCAGAGAGGTCGCTGATGAGGTAGACGAGGTCAGTGAGGTGGTCAGAGAGGTCAACGATGAGGTAGACAAGGTCGGTGAGGTGGTCGGAGAGGTCGCCGAGGTCCCCGATGCTGGCGTGGTCACATCAGTCTCCGACATGCCTTTCGGCAAACCTCTCCTAAATGCTCCCTGCCGTCTTCACTATCAAGCTTCTAGCCAAAACACCGTGGGCCTTGTTCCCTCCGGTACATGGTGGCGACCACACCACAAACACGGTTGGTGTAATCTCACAAGATTACAAGCCCCTCCGATGTACAACAATGGTGTGCGCAAGCATCGAGTGGTAAGAGGTATGCAAACCTCACTAAACACTAGGCCTAAACCTAGAGCAAGCGCATAAGTGGTGGTCTAATCAACCTAAGCACTTTGCAAAGTACCTACGCTAATCACCTAATGAATCACTAAGCACTATGCATGTGGAGATCACTAAAATGGTGTATCAACACCCTTGATATGATTCCTCAGCTCCACTCTCCTTATTTGGCCAGTTGGGGGTTGTATTTATAAGCCCCACTGAGAAAGTAGCCGTTGGAGACGAAGTCCCGCTTTTCTGCTACTGACTGGACGCTGGAGTCGTCCGGATCAGACGTGTCCGGTCGTCTCGACCATTGGAGCCACGAACAACTGATCGGACGTTGCCATCGTCCGATCACTTGCCACCAGACGTGTCCAGTCGCAAGTTCGCTGCTCTAGAACCTCTCTGTACTCGATAGGACGCTGCTGTCCTGCGTTCGATCGGTTTGCTGCCAGCGTCCGGTCACTTGCTGAGTGTGTTGCCGGGCTGATGAACAGTGCCATCGGTGTGTCCGGTCGATTCACATGTTCAGCGTCTGGTCGCTGCTGTAGATGCCTGCTGTTGCTGAGCCACTGATCGGAGTGTCCAGTCACTTTCTTCCAGCGTCCGGTCACTTCTGTGAGCTTATTTCTTCATGATCTTGTGTACGGCTTGGTTCATATCTTCGTGTTTGTACTTGGCTTGATATCTTGGGTCTTCTCTTGTGCTCCTAAGGTCTTGCTTAAGGTGTTGATCATCGGATCATCACGTCGCCTTTGTCCAAGTCACGTCTTGCATCCTATTGAACTACAAAACAATCACTTGTAAATTTATTAGTCCAATTTGGTTGTGTTGGTCATCAAACACCAAAATCCAAAGTAAATGAGCCTAGGGTCCATTTTTATTACAATCTCCCCCTTTTTGGTGATTGATGACAACACGACCAAAGCAAGCAAATAATAAAAATTTGGAATTTAAAAACTATCTACTTGCTAGGATACAATGCAAGGGGCAAGATTATATGATGCTAAAAGATACTACTTGTAAGAATACATAAAAACTTATCTTGCCCTTACAAATGTCCCCATGTGGTATTATGGATTTAAGCCTTGCTTCCTATAAATTCTCCACATTACATAGGCTAATCCATAATCTACTATCCTCCCTTTCTCGGACCATTACCACTTATAGACACCACTTGTAGACCATTACCACTTGTAAATGATCTAGCTTTTGGTCCTACAAATTAATGCTTGCTTTTGGTCCTCTAAATTCTCCCCCTTTGGAATCAAACACCGAAAAAAGAGACATTGGTAGCACAAGGGAGGGTCAAACTTTGTGATCCTTTGTGTGTAAAGTGGAATAGATCACAAAATTTGACTCTCACATTATATAGACTAAGCTCCCCCTAAATATATGCATACATGTGATGGAAGGCAAAGCATATGCATAATTGGCAAAGTATTGCACAAAGGAATTTAATCTATATAATGCATGGAGAAAGCATATAAATATAAAAAAGAAATCAACATGATGATATTGGTTTAGAAATACCACATATGGAAACCAATTTGATTTCTACCACTTGCAATAGATGGTGGATATTTGAAGTATGATGCTTAACTCTGGGGACTCCATTTTCCTTGCAATGAGACTACTACACACTTGATAAGCTTGAAAGAATGTTAGTCTCAAGGGATCCAACTTATAGAGTAACCTCCCCCCTAAATTTGTGCACACAAGTATGGAATACTTGTAGAAGACATGCGTATTGATTTTAGAATCAATTATACCACTTGAAATATGACATCACATGAATATGAGAATCATTTTCGAAGATGATATTTGGGAGAAATTATCTACAATTTGGACTTTGACATATATTAGATGAAAAATCAAAAGACAAGCTATGTGTCGTGCTCCTAAACAATTTTAAACCATGTAGGATTGCTCAAAGGAATAAGAATAAAAACGAGCAAGCCTACCATTAGATATACCTAGTGTATGCATGACAAAAGATATAAGCATGCAAATGCAAACCTAAGCATGAAAAGTAACTAGATGCTCAAAGATACCAATTTGTAAGAAAGTTAAATCTAATACCAATTGAAGCAAATATAATCTAGTTACCTAACACAGGAAGGGGAATTTGGGTCCATAGTATTCACTAACCCACTTAGCAATGATTTTGTCTATCATGATGCACCCCATGAAATGCATTCACACTTTGCTAAGTCTCTAAATTCCCCGTCGTCCGTTGGACTTCTCACTTCCCTTTCGGGATCCAAACCTTCTTGGTGCTCTTCATGTTGGAGATGATCTCCTTTGGCACCCAAAAGCATTTGTCCCCATTGTTGGCTTACTTGTTCACCTTGATGGCCACCACCTTGTCATTTTTCTTCTTATTTAAAACATAAGGTGTGGAGGCCTTTTTGTCCACCTTGTTGGTGTAGGTGTTGGAGAGCTTGCTTGTTTGCTTCTTCTCTTTCTTCTTTGCTCCTCCCCCATTCTTCACCTTGCACTCATAGGACTTGTGACCTTCCTTGTGGCACACGTAGCAAACCATGGTTTGTCCTTCATCAAGCTTCTTCACTCCCTTAACGGTGTTATCTTGATGAAGTTGGGCTTGCTTCCCCTTGCCTTTCACTTGAGTCAAGTCCTTGGTGAGGCGAGCTACTTCTTGCTTGAGTTTCTCATTCTTCTTTACAACCTCTTGTGTGCATGTATCTACAACAACTTTCTCAACACAAACTTTGTTGCACAAAGATGAGTCTAAACATAAATCATTACAAGAAGTAGAGGCATCCTTTTTAGTCATATTAAAGGTAGAACTTTTCTTTTTAGATGCCTTGGTAGGGGTCGTACTAATGGTTTCAAGATTAGCAACTTTATTAGTTAACTCATCACAATGTTTGCACATGGTTTCCATTTTAGCAAGCAAACTTTTATAAGCATCTTGTGAGCTAGCTAATTTTTCTTTTAATTTTTCATTTTTCTTAACAAGTTTCTCATCATTAATTGTGCATACATTTGTTGTTGCACTAGCCTTAAGTTGCTCAATTTTAGTAGATAGTTCAACATTGAGATTAGCAAAAATTCTCATATTGTTCAAGCAAAGTTTTATATGCTTCTTGTGAACTATCTAGCTTTTATTTTATTTTTCCGAGCTTCTTTTGTTGACTAGTGCAAACTTTAGTATAATTAAGATTTTGTTGTACAATTTCTTCATAAGAAGGCATTTCATCATCACTATCACTCTCACTAGAGGATGAGCTTTTGTTACCTCGTGCCATAAGGCACACACGAGAGGAGCTTGATGATGAGTGTTTGCGCTCTCGCCTCTTGTGATGGTGTTCTTTTTCACTTGAAGAATCATCCCATGTCCTTATTGATGTGAGGGCTTGTTTCTTGCATGCCTTCTTCTTTGTCTTGGTGTGGGCTTATTTGGACAAACTTCCATAAAGTGCCCCAACTCACCGTATCCATAGCATCCTCTCTTTCTTTGCTTATTTCTTTGATTGGTGAAAATGAGATCTTGAATTTGGATGGGCACAACCTTGACATTGAGCATTTGAATCATCTTGTCCACCTTGTTGATAAGTTTGATTGATTCTTCAACAAGGTTAGAGGTGGAGGAGGAAGATTGATCATCATCACTTGAATCTTCATCATCATCAACCTCATCTTCTTCTTCATCTTCACTTAAGGAGCTTGAGCTTGAGCTTATCTCAACTTGCTTGCCCTTCATCTTCTTTTTCTCGCTACATGCGAGAGCTTTGCCTTTGCTTGATGAAGAGGCTTCTTCTTGACCCATCTTGCATGACATTTCAAATGCCACTATCTTGCCAATGACTATGGCCGAGGTCATGGTGCTCAAGTCTTCCAAGTTGTGAAGGATGGTGATGATGCTTGTATATTTCTTTTGTGGTAGCACGGAGATGATCTTCCTCATGATGTCCGCATCATCTAGCTTTGTTAGTCCTATTGAATTGAGCTCATTGATAATTAGATTCAAACAAAAATACATATCATGAACAAGCTCATCATCATTCATTGTAAAGGAATCATAATTTTGTTTAGCTAGACAATGTTTTTGCTCACGGACATTAGATGTGCCATCATGGAGCTCTTGGAGTTTTAACTAAATTTCATGTCTCGTATTTAAAGTGAACACTTAGTTAAATACATCCATGCTAAAAGATTCAAACAAGCAATTCTTAGCTCTAGCATTGAAATGTATTTCCTTTTCTTCACTCTTTGTGGGTTTATCGGGATTCTTAATGGGTTTCATCCTGTCATGAGTGACTCTCCAAACTCCTAAATCAACCGCCTCAAGGTAGCAAGCCATTCTAGCTTTATAATAAGGGAAGTTAGTGCCATCAAAGTGCGGACGCCTAGAGGTATCTATCCCAATCACTCTAAATAGCGTCGGCTCAACGGCGGTTAAGCCAAAGGTCCAAATTGAGCTAACCGGCTCTGATACCAATTGAAGGGGAACCGTGACACCTAAGAGGAGGGGTGAATTAGGCAACTTAAAAATCTAACTCTAAACTATGGCCACTTTTTCTAACCCTAGCAAAACTTATGCAATAGATAAACTATCTAAATGTGCAACTACGGTTTTGCTAGTGTGTTGCTATCTCTACCGCAAAAGGAGTAATACAAATAATGTAAATGCGGAAGTTAAAGAGCAAGGTAGATATATGCAAACTCCCATCGATGACTCTGGTATTTTTATTGAGGTATCGAGAAGCGCGTAAGCTTCCCTCTAGTCCTTGTTGGAGCCCCTCGCAAGGAATCCCTCGCAAGGGCCAAGCTCCTAGTTGGGTAACTCTATGGATAGCCTCGAGCCTTCCCCACGCGCAAGTGGGTCTCCGACGTGCCTTCCAGCAAGCCTCTCTCGGATGCTCCCCGCCGTCTTCACTATCAAGCTTTCAGTCGAAACACCGCGGGTCTTGTTCCCTCCGGTACACGGTGGCGGCCACACCACAAATGCGGTTGGTGTGATCTCGCAAGACTACAAACCCCTCCGATGTACAACAATGGTGCGCACAAGCATCGAGTGGTAAGAGGTATGCAAACCTCACTAAACACTAGGACTAAAAATAGAGCAAGCGCATAAGTGGTGGTCTAATCAACCTAAGCACTTTATAAAGTACCTACGTTAATCACCTTATGAATCACTAAGCACTATGCATGTGGAGATCACTTAGCGAAGTCGATGTTTGAAGTCCTATAATAGCGAAGCGCATTGTTTCGCGTCATGTAATTGCAATTTTCTCTTTGTCTTCCCTGTAGATGTAGTTCCTGGCGGGGTGACCTCCATGAAGAACACAGCAGCGGCACCGTCCCTTGCTTTGGAGCAGGCAACAAAGCGGTGGCCACCGAGGGGCACAGCGTGTCCATTGAAAGGCAGGTTCTTACTGTCCACCATCTTCCACTTCTTGGTGTCCACATCCAAAGCATAGGTACCCTTGTCTTGCTGCACAGAGAGCACAATGTGGGAGCCGACCATGGCGTAAGAAGCAACACGAACCTCCGGCGGCTTGCGGTACTCCAGCGGATTGAGGCGGCACGGAAAGATGGGCGGCGACGGCATCTCACGCCATCTAGTGGGGCCACTGACGTAAGGCAGATTCAGGTCAAAGACGAAGAACCAGGGCATGAACTCCACCTCCCCAACGACGATGGGGCAGCGAGAGAGCGCGTACAATTCGCTGTCGTGCGGGATCAGGATGGGATCCATCATAGGCTAGAGGAGACGGGGCCCGAGAACCTCCGTGAAAGTTTTGGGGTCATAGATGGAGGTTCTATCAAAGCCAAGACCCACGATCCGAGGGCCATGCCGTGACCCAACTGCGGCGAAGGACATGCTGCGCTTGCCATAGAGCAGGAGGCGGGCGCCGGCGCCGGTGGCAACCTCGAGGATGGAGTGGGTGGACTCCTCGACTCCATGCTCCACCACCAGGTATATTGGCTCCTCCGTGGAGGCAGACTCGCCAGGAGGACCGGAAGAAGCTTTCTTCCCTAGGCGAACGCAAGTAAGCCGAGCTCTCGCCGCCGTCCTTGTTTTTCCTCCGCCTCTTGCTGCCTCGCATCGGCCTCGGCATCTCCTTGGTGGAGATCAGATCTAGACCAAGTCCGTTTGAGAGATGGGATGGGGAACGAACATGGGAAGACGGCCGCGAACCCTAGACCGTCTCTACCTCGCTCGCTGCTTTGCTTCCTTTTCCTATCCTACATACATCCTATTCGGCATCCTTTCCACAAGATGGAAATCCTAGGAACAACATGGGCCTAGCCTATACTTATTGAAACAACAATAACTGGCTGAGGCCCATACCCCATATACATCGAATGGGCTCGGTAAAGCCCTTCATCGGAACCAAGAGGAAACCACTCCTACGGCCGTTCCATACACCAAGGAATTTTTTATTTTTTGTTTTTTGTTTTTCAAATATATATTTTTTCATTCTAGTTTCTCAAATCTATCTTTATCTTTATGCCGCCAGTTGAAACGGCGGTATATTAAAACCTCCAAGTGAGCTGGCAGATTCAGTAAAGCGTCGATTAACTCAGCAATAGGATTTAAATCCTCCTCCTGTTGTTCGTCTAAACGACCGTTTGTTTAAATGTTACACCGTGACATGCATTTTCGATGTAATCCATTTTTTTACCTGTTTAAATGGATATTTTGCTTAAATAATGGCTAAACAACAAATGGTCAACTGTTTACGTTTAGATAACATTGTCCCCTCCTACCATGCGCTAACGGCTAACTCGCCTGACAGTAAGACTTATCGTTGGCTCATTCGGTGGAAAGACGGTGTCCAAAAAATCGTTGGTTCTTACAGTGAAAGATTGTCGGGCTGTCGGCGCCTCTCCGAGGGTGCTACCACTACATCACTTGGCGGAGTGGCGGTAAGTCCTAGGCCCCAGCTGTCGTGCCCACTCCCCCTCTCTCTCCCAACATATAAACTATTTTTTTCTTCCAAAATCTCATTTTAATTCAGAAAAAAAGACAAGGGGGAGAGGAGTAGACAAGCGAGAAGGAGTAGCGAAGCTTTGAAATGAAATTCTAGTTAGAGGTAACATGCGAACTTGTATTTTATGTATTCCATTTCTAGTACATATAGATTTAAATTTAAAACTAGGTATTGTAGAGCTTGTATAGGTACTGCTTTTTAGTATTAGTGTTTGTAATATTTCCATAGGTATATCAAATGCATATGTAGTTAATATATATAATAAATAGATTGGAATTAATTTTACATTATGTTTAGTAATAGTACATTAGGTATACATTAATTTATCTCGTTGTAATCTCGTAATGCCAAAATTTATATTTTTGGTATTATATTTATTTAGTTTCTAGGAACTATAGATGTGGTTTTATATCTAGGCACTGCATTGTTTGCATAGGACATTATTTTTGGTATTGTCATTTTGAAATTAAGTTTTTTACTACTTTCCTAGGTACTAGGTCTAGGAAATATCTAATGCATACTCTCTCCGTCCCTAAATAACTGTCGTTTTTTATTTTCGTACCATAAGTTTGACTAGATTTATAGAAAATACGTGCAACATATATCTCCAAATAAATTTATTATAAAAATAGATTCAATGATCTATCTAATGATATTAATTATGTACCATAAATATTAATATTTCTTATACAAAATTAGTCAAAGTTATTTCTCGAAATGTGAGACCACCAGTTATTTAGGGACGGAGGGAGTAGGTAGCAAATTTAGATAATAAAAGTTTTGGATTCATTTTAGACTATGTTTTTAAGTACTACTCTAGGATTGTTTTTTTTACGTAGTATTGTTTAAATCTACAGTGTAGTTTAGTTTTCGCTATTGTTTTAGCTTTATACATGTATGGTTTAGTTGAGCTAGGTCACCTAGGATATGTATGTATATGCAACTAATATCAGTAACGTTTGGTGCATAGTTGTACGTTAGGCGTGTGTGTATAGTTTGATTTTAAGATATTTTATGAGCACAAGGAGATTCACTACGGACCTCTAGAGATAGACTTGTAAGCGTTTAAGTCGCAGATGAAGGGGTTCCTCGAACCAAAGAAAGAAACTTTACGACCGTTCACAAGTGGTTGTTTAATACATTTAAGGAATTAAGGTAGACCCTAAGCGACAACCGATAAGAATCGTGGAGGTGACTACCCGATGCACAGATGTAGTTGTTTGGGAGCTCCTGCCATTGGCAAACACCTATGATTGGAGGAAGTATGTGTGTATTATTACAACTAATCATGGTTCCCTCTAGTATTGTTTGGACAAGTGTTCTCAAAGGTGGGAGATACTAGTGGAAGCCCGTGAGTTAGGTACTTAGGTGGAGTGGAATACAAACTTGTGTAGAGGTGTAGAGGATGCTAAGGAGGAGGATGCAGAGGCTAGTGGGGAGAATGCCATGGCTGAGGGGGAGCATGGACGAATAGGCAGATATATTGAAGGAGTTACGTCACCTGTGGATCATGAACCCATTGGTGAGGTTTATGAGGCAGAAGGGTTCCCTCGCCACATATGTCGACAAAGGGTCAACAACCAAACAAAACGTGTCGATTTTAACGATCATGTATCAAATCCAACATTTTTTAAGACGGTGACCTAGGGGAGAGTCTGCCAAGATTACAACAAAATCACAAAAAACATATTGCCTTTGATATCGTCTCATGTGTAATTGGTCCACCATTTACCGCCAGTATGCACGCACGAGAAGCTCGTGAGTGCTGCAATGAACAAAACTAGGCTTTTGCCTTTGCGAGAAGACTGTTACAAGTTTAAACAAATATGGTCACAACATGACTGATATATGGTGTGCGGAGTGGTATAGCTAATAGGCCTAAGGATCAGCAACTTTATTGTGCGAGTGACAGTTCCACAATTAGTAAGCTTGATGTGCTGATGGATGTTGGCGCGCTGATGGGGCCAACCAACAATAACTTTGGCAAGCCTGTGTATATAGCATTGTGATGGATCTGAAAATGTTTTAGACAAAAAGGAAAGTATGTGATCTAGAAAATGTTTTACAAAAGGGTCATGGAATAGAATAGTCTGTGAAATGTTTGAACAATAGTTTTATAAAAAAATAGAACTGACAAGAGAAAATAAAGCACTACTACACTCGGACCTTTCACAGCCACGTCGTAACCCCCATTGCAGTCCAATTTCGGCCTCGGTAGTAAGCTCTCGGCAGTGATAGTCATAGCCATCACCGTCGGTATCTGAGATAGACTGGGGTGCACACTACACCGCCGTATTGGCTTATTATCCGTCTGTGATAAGGTCCTTACTTCCGTCGCATTGGAGCATGACCCGCCTATGTGGGTATGCACTAACACCGCCGCATGGCTTATGATCCATCCGTGATCAGATCTTTATTCTGTCGCATTGGAGCATGATCCGTCTGTGTCAAGGCGAACATCACCGTCGCTTTAGCGTATGAACCATCTGGTCATATGGCATGATCACCATCGCGTTGTAGTACGATCCACCCGTGATGATCCTTTAGTCGGTGTCGGGTTACTAAACGATGCGGCGGTGATACACTATTGACCCCTGCCGCATCAAACGAATAGCAGCGGTGATGGCCGTCTGCTTCACCAACGACGAGTGGTACGACGGTGATGACAAAACAACCAACGACCCTTACATTCGACGGTGATAGAATTACATCTGGTTTTCACAATGTATTTGCTAATTCAGCTGGGCCTTAATAACATACTTAACACACACCATACAGATATAATCATTACACATCATTCATCGTGTCCACAACGAAGAGTACTTTTTATAATAACAAATGACACTAACATAACAACTGTGTCAACTCAAGAATGAACACAAGCAGTACATAGATAGGAGAATAAAGGTTCTGCTCCCTACAGACTTACGTAACGAAAACAAGGTAGATGTGCTCTGCTCCTTTAGATTGGCACTCTTGCTTAAAAGGCAAAGCTTCCTTCAGCTTGGTAGCCAGTGCACCATGGAAGCCATCTTCTTCCTCCCTTAGCCATTGCATGAAAAATCATTCAAAAGCACTCAGACTCCACAACCTGCACAAAGCAGCAGCATTATTAATATTCAACATACAAGTGCTTTAGTTACCAAGGCAAAATTGGACTGTATATAGAATCAAAACAACTACCTACCTGAAGAAAGAACAGCATATGCAATTTTATTGCTCTCCTACTGACTCCATGAACAAGGGAACATAAGGAAGATAATGAGGTCTCTTCGGACGTAGCCTCCATGTAGGTCTAGGATACCGCACGACCTGGGCAGGGAGGACAAGAACTTTTCTAAGGTTCATGTCATATGCGATCAGTGTTCTATCCTCGCCAACAAGGAAAATCAAATTCCATTCTAGATGAACTACAATCACTCTATAGTCCGCATCGCAAACATCGTAATCAAATTCAATATTGTTCCATCCAAATATCTCCAATGTGGTCATTGTATGCTTCAATGTCCAGTTATTAGTACCATAGTCTTCTAGGATCCAGAATAAAAGCTGAGACTTCCTGAACATACTAGCAGTACATAAACACAACTAACCCTGAGCTTCATGGATGGAGATTGCTTCACCACGTGGCCTACGAATTTTCCTCCATATCTTTACCTGCATATCAACAGCAACTATCTGGGACAACTCCATCCAGTGCATAAAACCATTAAGAAACACACTTGTTGAATATGTGCATATAACACCATTGCCCCATTCAGATTCCTTAAACATCCATGCTGTACTCTTAGATGAGTAGATGCTCACACCTACGGACTCACCAGCTCTCTTCTTCCCATATTCAATCACATGGAAGTGCGAGGAGACTGTCAGATCAAACCCCAAGCGAGCTGAACCAAAAGAACGGTTGTTATCCAGCAGTAACCACCATTTGTTAGTCACCGGATTGTAGACAACATAGCAAAACCCAACGCACCAGTAGAGGATGACCCCACGGCAGCAATCTCAGATCACAACATCCTGAATGGGGAATGGTAAGAAGGTCAAGGAGGGGTATTCATCGGTGATGTTGGTGAACTTGCGTTTGCCTTTCTAGTTGCGATAGAAGAACCAGCGATAATCTGGGGTAGCTCCTTACGGCACTCGAATTCAGAGATGAGGTGGTTCCAGGAGCGACAGACACACTTGCAGCTGCACAAGGAGCCGGCGGTGAGGCATTAGAGGATGAGGACAAAGCCATGGTCTATGAGGACAGCCACTTCGTTTCCTCTTGTTGGGGGCCGCCTCCTCCATCTTGAGTTCTTGACTAGGATCTGGTGGAGCGGGGCCGGTGATGGAAGCGGTGGTGTTGTCGCCTGAATCAAAGAAGGAGCATCTACGGAGATTAGATCATGAGCTCCTTAGTAAATAGATGGAAGCTTGCTTCATACTTAGATGAGTGAAGATGGGAAAAAATCCAAGAAAGATGGAGGAAAGTGCGAAAGCATTACCATTGCCTTTGGATCTTGCATGATTGAGCTGGAACGGCCATGGCAGTGATGAGTATCAGTCTCGTCACTGGTGGATCTGTGTGGGCCTTTGCCAGTGAGGCGTACTAGCGCGGGGTACTAGCTTGTCGGCGGTGAGTGGCGGCTTGCACCCGTTGAGTAGGGGCAGTCACACAGTTCAGCACTGGGGAGCAAGGAGCGGTGATGAGAAACAAAAGCTATGGGCGAGGTGAAAGACACAGGGTGGGAAGCATGCTTTGTAAGCAACTGTTTCAGATGTGGGAATGGAAATTGTGCACAACTTTGTTAAAATGCGCAGGACTCCACGCGCGGGCTTGGAAATTGATGAAAGTGTTACCATCCAGACCGTATGTATGCAGGCGGCGGTGAAGGCTACCAGTGGTGGTGAATGAGTCCTATGAAGATGTTCCAGTGGTGGTGAATGGTTCCTATGACTGCTGCCTGGTTGAGGGCATCAATTGTTCTACCCGATTATAAACCGTCACTCGTTCTACCCAATTGTAACTAGAAAAATGTTAGATTAAGTACGAAATAAACTAGAACTAAGTCCAACATTCAACAATAAATCTTGAGATTTCATTAATATCTTATACCCTACATACAATCTATGGGTCCAAGAAATATGGCATTACAACGACCCTCATAACTTACTTTGCTTTGGATAAGGGTCATTTGCATCTATCTCCTTAATACGTTCAATCAATGATTGATCTAGATGCAACAACATTCTTCCATTTACATCTATCTCCTTAACCCATACCCGACTAAATAGGAGAATGGAGATGGGGAATAGCCTCATGAAACTTCTTCTAACATCCCCCTGGGAGCAGTGGGAGGAAGAGGAGAAGCAGACCAATGAGGATATCTACTCCCACATCTGGATTGCATTCATGAGCCAGAACTGCTCTAGCTCATGAATGCAATCCAGATGATGCTCAGGCCCTTGCTCCAGTGAAAGCTCTAGAAGATCCACCGACGCCAGGGCCCTTGCTCCAATGAAACTCTCCATGGTTTTGATTCCGCATGCTCTAACCACGGATGACGATCAGTAGTGGGATCGTACCATGGAGGCATTCCTTCCTACCTTCTTGAAACATCCTCTAACACACAGGATGAGTGAACATAGCTATGCCCAGGTGATGGCGGAAGCTGATCTTGAAGTCCTTCTCCCAGCGACGCCGGTTTAGATGGAGGTCTAGGGTAGCCATGGCAACGAGAGACTAGGAGCAACTAAAGGGTTTCTCTAGTTTGTCCGATGGTAAGGGAGGAAGAAGGTTGGGATCAAAGTGCGCTTAAGAGGCTCGCCTTACCATTTCTTAAATAGCCCCACCTTAAGACGCGAGCGGGGAAGGTACCATCAAGATCCATGACTTGCGCGGTCACTCACGCGGGCCACGAACGACGCGCGTGGTGAAGATGACGGGAAATGGGAAATGAGGTGGTTTACATTCACTTGCACATTTCATACTCATCTACTAAAGGCCATCCTCAGTGGGACTTTCATTTTCATTAAATATGCCACGTCTCCCACACGATCTTAGTGGAGCACAATTCTCCCAGAACGCTTCTCCCATGCTTTTCCCACAACTTAAGATGACTTAATAGACTATATGTACAATGGTTGTCCTTTTAAGTTGTCTCATAGTAACTCAGAATTCCTTAATTAATGCATAGAATAAAAATAGGAATGTGAGTTGCATGACAATAGCAACTTAAAGAATGGTACAACGTATGATACGTCACGAGCGGGAAGGCAATAGTCAATCAAAGAAATAATATGTCTAAAAATGCAAATGTTAAAAAATGAAATGATACACACGGGACTCACATGCGGGCTTGGAAATTGACACGAAAGTGTTACCATCCACACTGTCTGTAGGCGTTAGTGAAGGCTACCAGCAGTGGTGAATGGGTCCTACGAAGATGTTAGCACCTAATAACGACGGTCGTGTCATACGATGTCATACGTGTCAAAGGCACACAAATGGAACGTTCCAGGCAACAGAAAACACAGATATGTTCAAAGTTCAAACTCAAAGTAACTAGTAGTATGAACAATTTTTGTACAGGATGTAGAGGCAGATTATAATCCAACTTCTCGTGAGGAGCGTTAAGAATGATGTCTGGTACATCCACCATGGCCTAGACAGCCTCGGCCGCAGGCTCAAAGTAGACGATGAGGTCCTCTTGATCTCAAAAGGACGACCATGGTGGGAACCTTGGCTCCAGCCCATGTAGGCCCCCACACCGAAGATGCTGATCCACTATCACCCCTGTATGCAGGCGCCACTGCACGGATGGTGGCGACTGCTGTCTGGTTGAGGGCATCAAAGCGGCGACTGTTTTTCGCCGACAACTGGGCAGTGACCTGAGCATTGTCGTTAGCATCCCGGCGAAGGAGGATCGCCTCTGTCGTCTGTCGGGCCAGGTCATCATTGGCACAACGCAACTCCACCGCCTTGGCCTACACGGCGTTGAGCTGCTCCTCGATGGCTGAAAAAGGTGACAAGAAAACCCTACAACTGAACACACGATGTTGCATCGCACGAAGTGAAAGAATAAGATCGTGCCCAATATGACTTACCAGTGAGCCACGCATGGGCCTCGATGGCCGCATCCTCCGTCGTGGTCGTTTCATGCTCCGATGCGACAAGTGTCGTCTGCACGGCATCGAGGCAAAGCTACAGTGGTAGGTCGCTCTGTGCATGGATTAGGTAGGCGGTTGGCCTCGGTAGTCACATCATGGCTTAATGGCACCCACCTGTGATCAGTCATGCGCCGTAGAATGCGGGCACGTAAATCGAAATGGTATGAAAAAGATGGGAATGTGTAAGGCTTACTTGGTTCGTGCCGCTGTGTGGGCAACCATCGCTCCACCTTTCCTCCGATTGCTTCACCTACCTTAGGTGTCCATTGCAGTTATAAATACGCTATTGTGGTATGGTGAGGGAGGTATTCGCTTTAGGTCGCCTGCTCTGCCACTTCCTCATTCTTGTTCTTGCACGATTGCAGCCTCTTCTCCACCCGCCGAGATGGATCATGGCAAGCGTCCTTGAGAAGAGTCATCGGAGGCCGGAGGGCCACTGCCTCATCTCTGAGCCTACCTGCGCTGGC
The DNA here is from genome assembly GCF_019320115.1 of Miscanthus floridulus. Taxonomy (NCBI): domain Eukaryota; kingdom Viridiplantae; phylum Streptophyta; class Magnoliopsida; order Poales; family Poaceae; genus Miscanthus; species Miscanthus floridulus. The sequence continues at coordinate 113,767,007 of NC_089582.1, forward strand.
AAGGGTAAGTTTTCGAGCAATGTTTTGAGATGAGGATTGACCTACGCTAATCGGTGATGTTTCTAGGGTCGTTTCCCATGCCACATTTGGAGGGGCCACTAGCGCCCTAGTGTCATGACCTCGCCGACAGTGGGGTTGAGTTCGTCCCCCTCATCGTTGTCTTCTTTAGATGATCGGTAGGAGTTCTGTGAGCTCGTCCACATGGCAGACGAGGCCCGCCAGTGCTACTTCGACGCCACCCATGAGGTGGATCGGCTGGTGCGCTGCCTCGACGCTATCGGGGTGCCACTCGCCGCCTCAGAGAGGGAGACTGCTGCCATGCAAGCGGTGATCGCCGATGCCCAGGCCTATATTGTGGGTGAGGGTTCTCTTTGTCTTGTCATCATATCTGACATCCGCAGCTTCTGATCTTCTCGTCATCATGTTGCCAGCACTAGAGGAGCTGCTGATGGCCTCTCGCCACGAGACAGAGGAAGCCTGCCTCTCGGAGTTTCTCCTAATGGAGGACCATGAGCGGGCTATGGTGGCGGGAATCCAATAGGGAGTCAACGTCCCCCTCATCGCCATGCAGGTCCACACCGGCCAGGACTTCTGCCGGGTGGAGCTCGGCTTCCCAGGCCATGTCGGGCAAGCAGAGCGGGCCAAGCTAGTCGGTGACTTCGTCGCCACTGCGGCCGCCATCGTGGCTGCCATGAATGTGTAGGACATCCTCCACGGCGATGGACAAGGGCCTTAGGTTGTACCTAGGGCCTTTTAATAAAGAAATCTTCTTAGGTCATGTTTCTTGATTTCTTTTCTTTTGTGCATGGCCATCTTATCGTGCTTGCCAATGATCTGATCGTTCGAATGCCGTAGTCATGTGACCTTGCCGGGGATTGACCCATGAGGCTTCACCTAGTGCAACTCCATTTTTGTGACCGAAGTGTCATAGGATAGATCCGGCGGCATGGTGCCCTCCGTGGAACGGAGCACCAGATGGCCGCATCGCTGCTCATGATAGTCCCATTGTGTTGTAGGTCTCGGCATAGAGTTGGTTGAGACCGCTCCTACCATCCATGAGGAGACAAGACAGGCGGGTCTTGCCGATGATTGGGTCGATGACAAGGGGAAAACATCCTGACTGCGGAATGTGGTCGGGGTGATCCTCACTTGTGGGTAGGTTCTTATGGTGTCTAATTGTGTGGACGAGGTTCGTGCAACACCTCTTAGCCACCGAATCACCAAGTGTTGGTCAACATAACAGGGACTAGCGTGTCGACAAGCTCATGAACCTCGGGAGAAAAATTAGTTGTCTCTTGCCCTTTGGTATTCTCCTAGTGATTGAATTGGTATTCATCTTGTGAAAGGTTCACTCCTCTACATGGTGGTATAATCACCCTACTCACTCATTTACATTCCCGCAAACTAGTTGTAGCAAGCTCTTTAGTGCAACTAGAATTGAGAGCTTGCTTTGTAGTTTAAATTCATCTAGTGGAGCTCTTTAGTATAGCAAGTTTGAGAGCTCTTAGTGAGCAGCAACATAGTCTCTTATGTGCCTAGTGATTATAGCAAATAGAATTATTAGATAGGTGGCTTGCAACCCTTGTATAGTAAGAGCAAGTTTGCGTTTTGCTATTTGTCATACTAATCAAATTGCTCTAGTGATCTTATAGATTTTTAATAGGCTATTCACCCCCTGTAGCCATATTAGGACCTTTCAAGTGGTATCGGAGCCATGGTCACTGTTTGATTGTAGGCTTAACAACCTTGGTGTCAAATTATGGCTCAAGTTGTGTTCAACTATGTGGGGGGCAAACAACCGTTCTTTGATGGCACATGCTATGATTATTGGAAGAGAAAAATGAAGATGTATCTTGGTTCAATCAATGATCAAGTATGGGATGTGACCGAGAGTGACTATGCTATCATTGATCCCGACAATCTCACCACCGAGACAAGGCCAACAAGCAATGCAATATAATGGCTCTCAACACCATCTACAATGCCATTGATTCTAAGGTGTTTGAGCAAATCAAGGATTGTGATAGAGCTAATGAGGTGTGGAAGAGATTGGAAGAAACATATGAGGGCACACCAGTGGTGAAGAGTGCCAAATTGTACATTCTCAAGGACAAGTTGACAAGCTTCAAGATAAAGGATGGTGAGAGCATTATGGAGATGTTCCACCATTTGCAAGTGATTGTCAATGACTTGAAGGCTTTGGGAGAGAAGATCAATGATGTTGATGTCTCCCATCAGTTTTTGATGTGCCTACCTCCAAGCTTTGAGATATTGAGATTGTTTATCATAAGAGGTTGAAGGAGATTACCCCTAACCAAATACTAGGTGATGTCATGACACAAGAGACATACCGTATGGAAAGGGAGGGGTTGACAAGGATGACAAGAAGGAAGATGAAGACAAGAAGAAGAAGAGTGTAGCATTCAAGGCTAGCTCATCATCCAAGAACAAGGGCAAGTCTAAGAAAGAATCAAGTGATGATGAAGATCTTAGTGACATTGATGATGAAGCTATGGCTCCCTTTGTGCGCAAGATGGGCAAGTTCATGAAGAAGAAGGGCTATGGTGCAAGAAAGAGAAGAGATCACAACAAGGAGTATGTGAGGAGATGCTACAAGTGCAAGAGCCCAAATCACGTTATAGCGGATTGTCCCTACAATAGTGACAATGATGAGGATGAGAAGAACAAGCATAAGAAGGAGAAGAAGATGACCTTCAAAAAGAAAAATAATGGTGGAGGCTATGTGGTGACATAGGAAAGTGATGGCACTTCAAATAGTGATGATGGTAAGAAATCTATCAAGAAAGCACTAGCAAGCACCGCCATCAGCAACAAGCCTTCCATCTTCGACACTCCATTGACATGCCTCATGGCAAAGTCTACCAAGGTAAAATATGATGTGAGTGATGATGATGAATGTGAAAGTGATGCTTGTAGGAGTCATGATGAGGAGGAGGAGGAGTACACCAAGGAGGAGCCCATGGACATGTGTGAGCAAGTGCACACTTGCTTTGAGATGAAGAGAAAGGAGTGCAAATAATTACGCAAGAACTTCAAATTTCTTGAGCAATCCTTTGATGAGCTAAATGCCACACATGAGAGGCTAATGGAAGCCCATGAGAAGCTTGGCAAAGCTCACTCTAAGCTTGAAAAGTCTGACTCCTCTCTCATCGAGCAAGTCAAGAAGGAGGAAGCCAAGAATCTTTTCATACGCCCATTGTGATATGGGACTAACATGTGATATTATTGATGATTCTTTTCATAAGCCCATTGTTGTTGCTCCCACTAACCCTTCTTATAGCACTACCACTTCTACTTCACCTTCGGGTCATGGTTTCACTTGTAATGCCTCACTAATAGTGGAAAATGAGACCCTCAAGGAGGTGAATGAGCTCACTCGTGCCTTAGGTAATGCCTATGGTGGAAATGCCTGCTTGCTAAAGTGCTTGGGTAGCTAAAGGTTTTCTCTCAACAAAGAGGGATTAGGCTATACCCCCAAGAAAGGCAAGGTAGCCTTTGTCACTCCTAAAGCTAGCTTTGTGATGGGCAATGGTCGGTTTTGCAATAGATGCAAGCAAGTTGGGCATATAGAGCAATATTGCAAGACTAACAAGAACAAGCAACCTAATGTATCATCAATTAGATTTGATTCTTGTTACATGCTTGTTAAGGGTGCCAATGGTGTGAAGGCTAAGTTCATTGGTACACCAATTGTGGGCTCAAAGAAGAAAGCCATTTGGGTGCCAAAGACCTTAGTAACTAACCTTCAAGGACCCAAGCAAGTTTGGGTACCTAAAAAGAATTGATCTTCTTTTGTAGGTCAATTATAAAGCCGAAGGGAGGCATTGGGTGCTTGATAGTGGGTGCACACAACACATAACCGGTGATTCAAGAATGTTCAATTCAATCAATGAGAATGAGAGCAATGGGATTGATAGTATCACATTTAGAGATAATGGCAAAGGCAAGGTCAAGGGTCTTGGTAAGATTGCAATATCTAATGACTTGAGCATTTCCAATGTGCTACTAGTAGAGAGCTTGAACTTCAACTATTGTTAGTAGCTCAATTGTGTGATCTTAGTTTTAAGTGCATATTTGGTGTGGATGCTGTAGAGATCATAAGTGTAGATGTCTTTAACTTGATATTCAATGGATTTAGATATGAGAATCTATACTTGGTTGATTTCAATGCTAGAGAAACTCAATTGTCACCAATTTTGCTCACTAAGTTTAGCATGGGTTGGTTATAGCATAGAAGGTTTGGTCATGTTGGAATGAAACAATTGAACAAGTTGATCAAGCATGACCTAGTTAGAGGCTTGAAAGATGTCACATTTGAGAAGGATAAGCTTTGTAGTGCATATCAACCCGGAAAGCAAGTTGGTAACACACATGCTAAGAAGAGCATGATGAGCACATATAAGGCATTTGAGTTGTTGCACATGGGTCTATTTGGACCAACCACATACACTAGCATTGGTGGAAGCAAATATGAATTTGTAATTGTGGATGATTTCACTAGATACACTTGGGTGTTCTTTCTTATTGACAAGAGTGATGTGTTTGCAACCTTCAAGAAATTCATCCAGAGAATTCATAATGAGTTTGAAACAACCATTAAGTGAGAAATGACAATAGAAGTAAATTTAAGAACACAAGAATTGATTATTTATGTGATGAGTTTGGAATTAGGCATCAATTTTCGACCAAGTACACTCCTCAATTAAATGACCTAGTTGAGAGGAAGAATAGAACTTTGATTGACATGGCAAGATCAATGTTAAGTGAGTACAATGTGAGTCATTCATTTTGGGCCAAAGCAATCAACACGGCTTGCTACTATAGCAACCGACTCTATTGTCATCCATTGAAGGAGAAGACCCCATATGAGCTCTTAAATGATGGAAAGCCCAACATTGCATACTTTTGGGTTTTTTGTTGCAAATGCTACATATTGAAGAAAGGCACAAGATTGAGCAAGTTTAGGAAGAAATGTGATGAAGGTTTCTTGCTTAGTTACTCCACTACTAGCAAGGCTTATAGAGTTTGGAATTTTGCTAGTGGTACTCTTGAGGAGATTCATGATGTGGAATTTGATGAAACCAATAGTTCCCAAGAGGAAGATAAGAATCTAGATGATGTGGGAGACACTCAATTGGTCAATGCAATGAAGAACATGGATATTGGTGACATAAGGCCTAGAGAGGTGTTTGACATTGAAGATAACAAGAATCAAGTGCTCTCTAACTCAAATGTGCAAGCTAGTGGTTCTCATGATCAAGTTCAAGCAAGTACTAGTGATGACAAAGTGCAAGACCAACAACAAGTGGCTAGTTCATCATCTCAACCAAGTGATCAATCAAATGTAAGCAATCAAGTGCAAGTGCTCCAACCAACCAAAGTTGCAAGAGATTATCCATTGGACTCCATTATTGGTGATATCTCAAGAGGTGTACAAATAAGATCAAGATTGACATTATTTTATGAACACTTCTCATTTATGTCATCCATTGAACCTAAAAAATAGATGAAGCTTTGTTGGATGTTGATTGGGTGAATGCTATGCATGAAGAGCTAAACAACTTCATAAGAAATCAAGTATGGGAGTTAGTTGAGAGGCCTAAGGATCATAATGTGATTGGAACCAAATGGGTCTTTCGAAACAAGCAAGATCAAGATGTGATAGTTGTAAGGAACAAAGCAAGATTAGTGGCTCAAGGTTACACTCAAGTTGAAGGTCTTGACTTTGGAGAAACATATGCTCCGGTTGCAAGATTAGAAGCAATTAAGATCTTGTTAGCCTATGCTTGTGCTCATAACATCAAGTTGTATCAAATGGATGTGAAGAGCGCATTTCTCAATGGGTACATTAATGAGCTTGTGTATGTTGAGCAACCTCCCGGTTTTGAAGATAAAAAAAAACACAACCATGTCTACAAGTTGAGAAAGGCTTTGTATGTATTGAAGCAAGCACCTAGAGTATGATATGATAGATTAAGGGATTTCCTACTCTCTAAGGGATTTAAGATAGGAAAGGTTGACACCACTCTTTTCACCAAGAAACTAGGCAATGACTTGTTTGTGTTGCAAATCTATGTTGATGATATCATATTTGGATCAACCAATCAAGATTTTTGTGAGGAGTTTGGAAAGATGATGGCAAGTGAGTTTGAGATGTCCATGATTGGAGAGTTTAGTTACTTCCTTGGTCTTCAAATCAATCAATTGAAGAGTGGCACATTTATGAGTCAAGACAAGTACATTAAAGATATGCTCAAGAAGTTTAGAATGGATGATGACAAATCTATTAGTACACCAATGGGGACAAATGGTAGCTTAGATAGTGATGCTAGTGGCAACATGGTGGATCAAAAGATGTATTGGTCTATGATTGGAAGCCTACTCTACGTGACCGCATCAAGGCCAGATGTGATGTTTAGTGTATGCATGTGTGATAGATTTTAAGCCTCACCTAGAGAGAGTCATTTGAAGACAACTAAGAGAATTTTAAGGTACTTGAAGTATACACAAAATGTTGGATTGTGGTATCCCAAAAGAGCTAGATTTGAGTTGATTGGATATTCAGACTCCGATTATGCCAGATGCAAAGTTGAGAGAAAGAGCACATCGGGCACATGTCAACTATTGAGAAGACCACTTGTGTCTTGGTCATTAAAGAAGCAAAATAGTATAGCACTTTCAACTGCCGAAGCGGAGTATATTTTAGCCGGTAGTTGTTGTGCTCAATTACTTTGGATGAAGGCTACTTTGAGTGACTTTGGAATCAAATTCAAACAAGTGCCATTGCTATGTGACAATGAGAGTGCTGTGAAGCTCACCAATAACCCGGTTCAATATTCAAGAACAAAGCATATAGATGTCCTCCGCCATTTCATAAGACATCTTGAACAAAAAGGAGATATTTGCATTGAGAGTGTGGGCACCGAATATCAACTTGCCAATATATTCACCAAGCCACTTGATAAGAAGAGGTTTTGCAAGCTAAGGAATGAAGTGAACATACTTGACTTCTCAAATATGTGTTGATGCATGTCCATTATGAGACATGCGTCTCCTTCGAGCAAAGCAAGGTAAAGTTGGTTGACATGTAATTCATCCTTTGCTAAGGACTTGTTTAGTGCATCTAGTCATTCCTCACATGTCTTAGGCTCATTCATGAAAATCAAATGAATTTGATGCTTGTATGGTACCACTATTGCTCTATGCTTGAAATGATCTAGTGGTAGCATATGACATGTTTATGGGCTTGTGAACCTAGTGGTTAATCTAGAAAATGAGCTATAGGTGTTTAACTCAACATGGTCAAGATAACCCTTAAAATGAGGTGTGAAGAAGCTTGCCCTTGGATCAAAACAAGTTAAATATTTTTTGCAAGTGATCTAGATTGAACCAAATTTAGGAAAATGATCCTCACATAACATGGTTTCACACAACCTATCTAAAATTTTGAGCTCAACTTTTGTGGTCATCGATGACAAAGGGGGAGAAGTAATTCACAAAGATAGATAGGGAGAACCTAAAGATGACAAAGGGGGAGAAACATGATAAAAAGAAGGGGATCAATTAAAATTTGAAGCACACAAGTAGGGGGAGCAAGCTCATAAACTTGTATGTTGTATTTGGATATGCATTACATATGTTTGCTTGCATGGTACAAGTTTTAAATTCTATTTCTATGCTTGTGTGGTGTATGCTAGTTGTAGGTTTGAATTGATGAAATGAAAAACTAGCATGCATAGGATAGCTAGAACATGTGAATTGCTTTTATAAGTGGTACTAGAACCTTGCTTCTAATATTGCTCTCGCGAGGTATCTAGTGTCTTTGTTTTCAAGTGGTATCTATCAAACTATGGTGCTAAGGATGGTGTTCAAATGACAACTCCGATTGGTATCACGCTTCAAAGGTCCATTCTTTACACCTTAGCATCATTGATAGACATTACTTCCCCATAATTCCAATCTATGCATATGTGCAAGCTTTCAAATCCAAACTCTTAGCACATATGTAGGGGGAGCTAATGCTACCAATTCAGGTTTATGAAACTTGTCCATATCCTTTACACATGGTAAAATGCTTGGACAAGCAACATGAATTCAAAAAAGATTTTATTAATATCTTTGTAAAAATGTTGTCATCAATTATCAAAAAGGGAAGATTGAAAGCCCTAGTTTGATTTTGGATAATTGATGAAACCTAAGTGTATTAATCTTTGTCATGAGTGAAATGCAAAAGATAGGTTGGTACACACCAAGTGATGGAGCTAGATGATGGTCATGGTGATGGAGGTGACCAAACTTGAAGATCAAGTGTTCCAATTTGGAAAAGAAAAAAGAGAAAAAACAAAATAGGCTCGAGGCAAAGGTATAATATCTAAGGCTATTTTGTTTTACCAGTCAAGACGCAATAGAGTGTGTGATCGGATTTAGAATAGATAACTGTACTATAAAGAGGGGAAATCTTTAATTACAATAGTTATCTAGTGCCACTAAGTGTGAGTCTCATTTGCATATTCTTAGCGCTTAGTGATGTGATGAGATGCATGAGAAAGCCCTAGAAAAATTATTTGTGAAAATGCTAACTGAAGTGCTTAATTTATTTTGGAATATCTTTGTGAAGTTAGCACTTAAAAGGGTAGAAAGGAAAAGGATTAAAGTGAGCCGTTGTTGCTCAGCCAGAATTTCTTGGCCACGAAGAAAAATTGCCAACGAGAGGTGCACGGACTTGAGATGTGCGCAACCAACATTTATCCGACAATTCCCTCTCCTCAGCAAGAATTTCTTGGTCATAAATAGTGCTTGTGTCAGGAGAGAGAAATGGAAAACGCGTGAGAAATGGAGCTTAGCCGGCAATTCTGGCTTCTCAGCAAGAATTTCTTGTTGAGAGTTGGGGGGGGGGGGGGTGGGGGCCGCTGCATGTGTCAGATTGAGGGTGAGAAAGCGTGTCTGTGCACAGGGCATTGTCGCTCTCCCATTGGCTGCTGCTGGTTCCACCGTTTGCTCTCGACTGTTTGGTGTTTGCTGCTCCGTTCGCTGCAGTAGGAGCCGTTGGACAGAGGTAGCTGTGGGGGTTGTGCGTCAGTGAGAGAGTGCTGGAGGGAGCCATTTGCCGTGCCATCTGCATTTGTTGTAAGGAGCCATTGGGGGAGCGCCTGTGCCTGGCTACTGGGATATGTCCAGCGCCTCCCCTTCCCTGCCTTCTCTCTCAAACTCTCTTCCTCATTCTTGCGAGAACCAAAACGAAGAACAAGCTCTCCTCTCATCTCTCCACCCAAAGCTTTGTGCTAACCCTAAGTGAGAGATTGAGGATTCAAAGTGTTGATCTCGAGAGCTTCAAGAGCATCTCCTCCCTCTCCTCTCCCTCTCAAAGCTTGGTGCTCATTTGAGAGAGGATTTGGGAGAAACCCTAGTGTGTGCATTTGAGGTTGCATATTTAGTGGCACTAGATGATTCTTGTGATTGTGGATTTCTTATTACTCTTGGTGATTATCGTCACCTAGACAGTTGATGATTTGTTGATTGGTGAGGGGATTAGGTGATTGTGTCCGCCCCCAATCAAAGTGCTTATGAGGGGTTGTTGTGCCTTCCTCGGTGGAGCTCTGAAAGGTAACTCTAGTGGATTGCTTGTGTCATTGAGTTACCTCACTTGTGGGTAGGTTCTTACGGTGTCCAATTATGTGGACGAGGTTCATGTAACACCTCTTAGCCGCCGAACCACCAAGTGTTGGTCGACACAACGGGGATTAGCGTGCCGGCAAGCACGTGAACCTCGGGAGAAAAATTGGTTGTCTCTTGCCCTTTGGTATTCTCCCGGTGATTGAATTGGTATTCATCTTGTGATTGGTTCACTCCTCTACGCGGTGGTATAATCACCCTACCCACTCATTTACATTCCCACAAACTAGTTGTAGCAAACTCTTTAGTGTAACTAGAATTGAGAGCTTGCTTTGTAGTTGAAATTCATCTAGTGGAGCTCTTTAGTGTAGCAAGTGTGAGAGCTCTTAGTGAGTAGTGACTTAGAAAATTATGTGTCTAGTGATCAAAGTAATTAGAATTATTGGATAGGTGGCTTGCAACCCTTGTATAGCTAGAGCAAGTTTGTGTTTCGCTATTTGTAATACTAATCAAATTGCTCTAGTAATCTTATAGATTTTTTAATAGGCTATTCACCTCCCCTCTAGCCATATTAGGACCTTTCATCGAGTAGCCGTGGTTGCGGCACGACAACTTGACTATCTTGTCAAAACTGGCATGGTTGAGCTTGCCAGTCTTCTGCTTGTGGACCCTATCGACCGCCGTGACAAACTCACTGTCACGATGCCTCTAGCTGTCCTTCTTGCCTTCCCCTCGCCGATTGCGGTCCTTAGCCTCGTCCATGAGTTTGGCCTGGGCCTTGCCCTTGTATTTGCAAAATATTGTCCGAACGGCCTTCTCACCGGAGGCATGGCTTGTGGCGAGGTCGAGCAACTCCTACGTCGTCCATGTTTTGCTACGTTCGAGCTCATGGACGAGTGCTTCATTGGTCGTGTCGGAGATGAATGCTCCGATCATGTCCGCATCCATGATGTCAGGAAGCTCATTGCACTGCTTGGAAAAAGCGGTGGATGTACTCACGTAGAGTTTCTCCCATTTTCTGCTGGCATGCTTTGAGATCCTATTAGTGGAAAAGAGGCCATGAGAGGTGAAAGGATGAAGACAAAGCACTTCTTAGCGATGAGGAAAGATACAATAGCTCGCGAGTGTGGATTCAAGAGTGTGTGGATTGAGCCCAAGAGGTGCATCCAGACCCTGGTTAAATAGGCCAACCTTGAAGATGGAGAAGTGCAAGTAATGGTGATGCAACTATGTTGACTTCACCGCCAATAGACCAAACGGTCATGGAGGACCGGCGGCCATAACACGTATACCAGTCAGCTTGTTTCGATAAAATCTAGTCGGCAGTCTACCGAGAGGTATACCCACTGTAGTAAATGATCGGTGGGGTGCGCGAGATCAGGAACCGGATGGTAACAGAGACACAAGACACAAGATTTATACAGGTTCAGGCCATCAATGTGACGTAAAACCCTACGTCTTGTGCTCTGTTATTTTGTATTGATTGTGTATCAAATTCGATATATCTCGTCTAGGGGACCCCCGCTCCTCCTTATATACTCTGGAGGGGTAGGGTTACAAGGAAAATATCCTATTTGGTATTACAATATCTTTTTGTAGCCTTGCGGTGCACGCCGACCAGTGCTGTGTGCCACATGCCTTGATCTTGTGGGTTAGGCCACCACTAATGGTGCGACCCATGTCTTGTCCTATGGATACCGGGGGTCATATCCCCCATAGATAGTCCTCGAGCGGCTTGTATCTGCTTGGCGATGCCGTCTTGATCAAGTCCGAGCAGTTTAACACGAAGTCGATCAGTTTTGCTGATGACCTGGACGGTGAAAATCGAAGCCAACCTGTTAAACTGGTGACCTGGGCAGTGAAAGTCAAAGACGACTAGTTAAACTGGTGACCTGAGCGGTGAAAGTCGAAGCCGACTAGTTAAACCGATGACCTAAGCGGTGAAAGTCGCAGCCGACCAGTGTAACCGGTGACTTGAGCAGTGAAAGTAGGAGCCTACCAGTTTAATAGGTTAATCAATCTCGAACTTAGCCAAGTAAGGCTTGTCGAAAGGATGTAAGGGGCTCAAGATTAAATTGAACAATTCTCCAGGCGAAGTGTAGCCGCTTAGACTCTATTTGCGAGGAATCATCCAAGACTTAGTCAATAAGGAGGGTAAATCAAGAAAAGAGCACTACATTCACCGCCAGGTGAAGTGTAGCCACTTAGTCCCCGAGCCTACTGAAAGATGTAGAAATGAATCTTGTAGCAGGGTCAAAGAAAATAAACCTGAAAGCTTGCCAATGTCATTTGGCATGTGCGTATCAAGACCCCAGACGTGCTACCCAAGATCAGCACCCTGATCCGAATTACATGGAGCAAGTTGAAAGCACATCGATAAGACGTAGCAAGATCCGACCGCCAAGGGAGTCCCTAGCTTAGCTAGCGACTCTTGCACGAAGAATTCGAATGTCGAGGAGTTCCCAACTTAGCTGGCGAGCCCCCAGCGTGGCTGACGATGAAGTGACGAACAATCCAAACGCCGTGGAGTCCCTAGCTTAGTTGGTGAGCCTCCAGCGTAGCTGACAATGAAGCGACGGACAATCCAACTAGTTGGTTGGTGAAGAATTGAGCATTGAGTAGCACAACCAATTGGTCGGCAGCGAAGTGAGTGCCGAGTAGAAGTGAACGTCGAACAGTCCGACCAACTAGTCGGCGACAAAGTCCATGAACCTAGCGGTCTGACCAGTTGATCAATGAAGAAGTCCGAAGGCCAGGTGGTGCGACCACCCGGATGATGATCCTATAATAAATATGTAGAATGAGCAGTACATGATGTAAAAATAAATATATGAACTCGACGATGAAGGCAACAGAGCAGAATAGATAGCCATTATGTTTGTATGAAGTGTTCATATTTTAAATATGAGTAACTTCCTGCCAGTTGGTTCTGTATCGCATCACCAGCCCCGACTAGCCCATACTCCATAGCGTAGAGTGCTTAGCACTCGTTTAAGCGTAAGAGCACAGGCATCACCGAGGAGCCACTGTCGACCACCCATAATGCAGAGGGCTGGTGGTCGTGCACGTGTAGGAGTGAGATCGAGAATAGGGCTGTTTCTGGTAACGCAAGTGAGAATGTGGCTGGTCGGCGAGTTGATGAAGAATATCTTAAATATATTGTAAACATTAAGTTTTCTTTTGGAGATGTGTTTATATTTAATATGAATTGCCGCGAGCCATTAGTTTGTTGGTTGAGCCCCCAGCCTCGGCTAGCCCGTTAACCGTAATGTGCAGCGCTGGAGCTCGTGTACGTGTAGGAAGACAAGCATCACCGAGGAGCCGCTGCCGACCACCCATAACGCAGAGGGCAGGCACTCGTGCACGTGTAGGGAGAAGCCAGAGATAGGGCCATCTCTAGAGAGCACAAGCATAAACGTGGCTGTTCGGGGAGCCGTTGAGGCGAAAGCGTATGTCATCTTTAAGATGATATACATGGAGAAAAGTCGTTTGGAGAGTAATCATGTAGAGAATAGTATGAAGAAACATCATGGCAAAAACTTTATTAAATATTCATATATAAATGGTACTTATCTTTAGACATAACGCTGGTCGGCGGCGATGAAATTGCTCGGTCCTCAAGCTTTCTGGCATGTCGTCATGGCGGCGGTCGCGGTCGTTATAACGCCGTTCTTCGCGGTGATCATTGCGACGCGGCAGGCGATCGAAATGAGTAGTCCGGTCGGCTCGCTTAGCGGATCGCTTGACAGCTCGGACGGTTCGTTTGACAGCTCGGACGGGTACACGGAGTCGTAGGTGAACGGACATAATCAGAGCCTGACGGAGTCAATCCACGTGGGGCGACGAAGTCCTTGAGCGTGTCCGACCGAGGTGAGGGCGCAATCCAAGATCTTCCTTGCATGCCTGAGATACGTGAGGTTACCTGCATGGTGGTGTAGATCCAGATGCATATATGCTTGTATATCTCTTCAACTACTCCAATTAGCTTGTATGGCCGACCATCATCTTTAGTGGAAACACTGCTCCACATCGCGTTATCGCCGGCCGCCTTTTCTGATTGCTGGTTGTCATGATCCAAGGAAACGATCTTGAGTATCTGATTAGAAATCACGAGCAACAACAAGATGTGATTAGGTTTCTCCCAACCGAAATCATGCAGACATACGAATATATTTGAAAGTATAATAACAATATTTAATTAGGAAGTGACTTGACTTAGCTTTCTTGGATTGCTTGACTCTGATTTTGTTGTCGTGTGTTGCGTCTGTTGGAGGCCATGGCAAGGCGTCAGACTCCAGCACGTGTGGCCGTTCGCCGTGGAAAGTGATCCGCTGCGTGCCAGCGTCGAGTTGTCTCCGAATGCTGAGTTGCCGATGATGTTGGTTGAAGAAAAGATTCCCATCTGGTTCGCAATAGAATCAGCACACACACCCCTACCTGGCGCGTCACTGACAACGAAATCTAGTCGGCAGTTTACCAAGGGGTATACCCACAGTAGTAAATGATCGGTGGGGGTGCGCGTGATCAGGAACCAGATGGTAACAGAGATACAAGACATAAGATTTATACAGGTTCAAGCCGTCAATGTGACGTAAAACCCTACGTTGTATGCTCTGTTATTTTGTATTGATTGTGTATCAGATTCGATATATCTCGTCTAGGGGACCCCTGCTCCTCCTTATATACTCTGGAGGGGTAGGGTTACAAAAAAAATATTCTATTTGATATTACAATATCTTTTTGTAGCCTTGCGGTGCACACTGACCAGTGTCGTGCGCCGCACGCCTTGATCTTGTGGGCTGGGCCACCTCTGATGGTGCGGCACATGTCTTGTCCTATAGATACCGGGGGGTCATGTCCCTAACAACTCGGCTTTTCATACGACTGAGAAAATATCACTGTCGCTTCTATTGTTAACCCGTCGGTGGTAGAAGTTTCAACTACCGGTTTCCTTTCTCAGGAGGCCTCGCTATCGGTCCAACCGGCGGTGGAACTAATAACATCGTCGTTTCTATCGCTACGATAGTGAAAGTGGCGACAATGAAATATTAATGTGTAGTAGTGAATGAGAGGTTGATTTGATGTCGGTAAAAAATGCACATCCACGGGATAAGAGTGGGAAAATAAATGAGAGAAAGATTTGAACACATGGAGAGAAAATAATTACCCTAAAAGTAAAAAATTCCAACAAAAAAATATATGAATATCACATTGAAAAGTTAGCATCCGCGCTATTTGCAAGGACAATCCTGCTAGTTTTTTTTTCAATTTTAATTTAAAAGTACGTACCATCCGTTGTGCTAGCAGGACCGGCCCTACGGGGGGGGGGGGGGGGGGGGGGGGGGGGGGGGGCGGGTTGCGACCGCGGAGACCCAAACAGGGGCCCAAAACCAGGTATGCAAATCCCTCATAGACCATAGACCATTAGCTGTTAGGCCTCCCTGATGAGTGATGAGAGCAAGACCCAAGCAGTATGAAGATGAAACGTCCGCGCGTCCATGATCCATCGACTCATCCTCACGCCACTACTGCTAGTCTGGTCTTGTGTGCTTTGGTGATTCAGTTGCCGCCTGCAGTGACGCATGCGCCGCCCGCGCCTACTACTCGATCGCCGATTCACCATGGCCCCTCGCGTGCCGCGTGCAACAAGCAAGCAGGAGCCTGGCATCCTACCAGCAGCAGGCCATGGCCATCGAACATCAGCCATCAGATTCAGGGATCAGCACTAGCATGTGACGCCCTGAAGTCTAAAGATTCAATTCTCAACTCTCAATCACCGTGCAGCATGCCAGCAACAGCTAGGCATTCATGTCAGTCTAGGCAAAGTTCATAATAGTGTTGTTCATCGATCATTATTAAATATGTTAAAATCGAGAATATATTCCCATAAAAAATTAAGAATATATTATTATATTTGTTTTTGTTTTGCAAGTGAAATTAGATATACGTATATATCTATACTAAACACACATATACAGTCTTGAGGGCCCGTCGTAATTAGTTCGCCTTAGGTCCCTTGAAAACTTAGGGCCGGCACTGGGTGCTGAAGCTAACAGCCATGCACCGCTGATATTTGAAGTACAAGCAACCGGCTCATTTCTGTCCACAACACCGCCTGAGACTGACCAACCATATCAGCATCAGCGTACAAGCCGCGGAGCCACCTCTCTCTCTCTCTCTCCACGCGCATAGAAGCAAGCACCAAGCCATGGCTGCTCCCAAGAAGACGATGAGAGCTCTGCAGTACGACAAGTATGGTGGAGGAGCAGAAGGCCTAAAGGTACACTACACTAGCAGCACCCAACCACCTGCTGCTCCTGTCGTTCGTGGCCAAGACCGAAGAGCTTTTCTTGATGCTCTTGTTGCCTGATTTCAGCATGTGGAACTTCCGGTCCCATCCCCGAACAAGGGGGAGGTGCTGCTCAAGCTGGAGGCGGCCAGCATCAACCCCATCGACTGGAAAATTCAGAAGGGCATGGTCCGCCCCTTCCTGCCTAGGAAGTTCCCGTTCATACCAGGTACTTTACACATGTCTCAACGGTACGTTATGTAGCCTCAGATTGCCTCAGTACCCACATCACATGAAAGTGCAAAGACTTCTACAGGTTGAAGTTATTTTTTTGCAGTTCAGAAGTAGCAACTGAACACTGGTTAAAACAATTTTAGATCAATCCAGTGCGCTGTTGTAATATTGCTATTGGCTATTGCTCAAGATTCCTAAACCACCTGGTGCCGTGTTCGGCGACGCTAGTTGGTGACCGATGCCGATCCTGAAAAGAAAATGTGATGGTGACGATTAGCCATGAGCTATAAGACATAGGAAGGGCATTGTCGCGCCCTGCTTTCCAACCAATCCACTTTTCAGTTGCAACTCATCCATTTACCCTTAGCTTTTGCTTCGGGTCTGTTTACTACAAACTCGGGTAATTTATAGCATCCTCATGCCCGAGTGAAGCAAGGGTAAAAATCACTCTATTTTGCCAACCAGACGCAATCGAGTGATTTGAAGCCATGAATCACCCGATTTGCTGAAACCACAAGATCCGGATCTAAGGGACCAGAAAATAAACAAATAAACAGATTTATTTATCAAAATGCAAATAAAATAAAGACAAAAGGAAAATCATATAAAAACATACAAATTGCAATTAAAAAAATTACCAGATCAGTTTTATGGAAGGCAAATTGGAAGAAATTCGAAAAGAACAGAAAGAAATACAAATTGCAGAATGCATATCAACAAAAATGAGCAAACTAACCAAACCAAATGAAATGATTTGCTTACGAATAATTCTGACCATTCCTATTTACGAATAATCAATTTACACCGAGTACAAAACTTACACCTAAATAGAAATAGTAAAATATGGTACAATAATATATAATTGCTCCCAAATATACATACTGTAGCAAAGCAGTCACTGCACCTGCAACAAAGCACTGCACCTGCAGCAAAGCTGCATGCACTTGCCCTCCACCGCTTACCATCGCGTCATGGTCATTAAGCAAAGCTGCAGCAAAAACCATGTTGATCGTATTAGCCATGTTTATCAGTCATGATACAGTGTTTTTCCCTCATAATAAAATAGTATCAACCGGCTTATAAGCCACAGAAATAATCAAGCGAACAGTATAGATCAAACGTTTTCCCTCACAACAATACAGCATCAACCGGCTTATAAGCCATAGAAACAATCAAGCGAACAGTATAGATCAGACGCCCACGAGAGATCAGACGAACCACCTGCACCCGCACCCCCACCTTTCACCAAGGTATGATTCTCTCCGTTCACAGCGAGATCAGACGGCCACGAGAGATCGAGTGAGACGCGGCCAAATTTCACCCGAGCGCCGTATGGATTTATTGTTTGCTTCAGCACGAAAAGATAGCTTTTCCCTATTTGGCCATTTGTGGAACCCATCATATCTTCATGGATATCTACAAACATCACTAGAACGTGTGTTGATCATACCAATCCTGGACAATGTTCAAGACTTCTAATACTTTTGCTCCTACAAATTTTATGATCGATACAGTTTCTACTGCAGTTCCGCACCTTACCATGTATAATGTAATAACGCGAGAACTCGATATTGTTGCCGTGGCAAAAACAGTTGGAGACATATCCGGCGAAGTCGTAGAGCTAGGCAGCGGTGTGACCAACTGCAAACAAGGTGACAAGGTCATCTCCATCAGCTTCGCGGTAATATTCTCGCTTCCAATTCCATTTACTATTTCATTGCAGCGATGCTGCGATATACGCCATCGAGCAGTACGTAACAAACGTACCATCTCTGGTGGAAGACTGGAGGCGGGCTAGCTGAGTACGCGGTGGCGCCGGCGTCGCTTACGGTGGCACGGCCACCGGAGGTGTCCGCGGCGGAAGGCGCCTCTCTGCCCACGGCGGCGTCCACCGCGCTCCAGCAGCTCAAGGCCGCGGGGGTCAGCAGCTTCGACGGAGGCTCCGGCGCCGACAACGGCGGCCCCAAGAACGTGCTGGTGACCGCGGCC
Source organism: Miscanthus floridulus (assembly GCF_019320115.1). NCBI lineage: Eukaryota > Viridiplantae > Streptophyta > Magnoliopsida > Poales > Poaceae > Miscanthus > Miscanthus floridulus. Next base: position 113,785,152 of record NC_089582.1, read on the forward strand.
TCCGGCGGCGTCGGCCACTACGCCGTGCAGCTGGCCAAGCTGGCGGGGCTCCACGTCACGGCCACCTGCGGCGCGCGCAACCTGGGGTTCGTCGGGGGCCTGGGCGCCGACGAGGTGCTGGACTACAAGACCCCCGAGGGCGCCACGCTGCGGAGCCCGTTGGGCACCAAGTACGACGCGGTGGCGCACTGCGCGACGGGCACCCCGTGGTCGGTGTTCGCGCCGGTTCTGGCCGACAGGGCCACGGTCGTCGACGTCACCCCGGGGATCGCCGCGGCGGCCAAGTCGTTCCTGCAGAAGGTGACCTTCGCCAAGAAGAGGCTGGTGCCGCTGCTCCTAATCCCCAAGAAGGAGGAGATGGAGTGGCTGGTGGACATGACGAGGCAGGGGAAGCTCAAGACGGTGGTCGACTCCAGGTACCCGTTGAGCAGAGCGCAGGAGGCGTGGGCGAAGAGCATCGAGGGGCACGCCACCGGCAAGATCGTTGTGGAAATGGGCGGCGCAGAGTGAACCTGCGTCTGCGTGCATGATGAGAAACATTGTGTTGGTTGATTCGATTGGACGGATCTTATGTGTCGGACTATGTGGTACGGAGTCCAGTGGTAATAAGAAGGAATAAACTGTGCTCAGGAAGGACATGCCTGCACGAGCACATGGATTTGTTCTCCGTTCTATCATCGCGACAGCCATTCACAAGTCATCTGATGGAAGAAAACTCTGCACACCTGCTGCTGCAGGGTCATGTTACTCACGCGCAACATTTGGAAAGAATCCGAGAACGCCGCATAGGTGTAATTTTCGTGATCAACAATGGGTATAGGTTCTTGGTCTCTGAACACTGAACTTGTGCCCAAATGCACACCGACACATCATACCCTACACGCTAATTAACACACACCACTAACCTACGAACTAAACACACACGCCTACTTAAGATATACGCAGAACTTGAGGCTTAGCTTAGCAAATGACAGGCACGTCATCTTCCCATTGTGGTCTATACGCGTTTCTAAGGCTGTTCTGAGAAGATAGTGGCTGCATTCGCTTCGCCTATGGAAACGACTACTGTATTTGGGAGGATGAGAGGGATGCAACAACTTTAGTTGTACCGAACATAACGATTTGACAACCTTCATGTCCAATCCAGCTTGATCCCTTGATAGCACAATGCGTTACGTATCTTCCATATATACTCCAAAGAATCAGAAGGAATCTCAGAGATCAGGTGCAGGAAGTTCATAGGGTTCGAATGCTTGCACCTTAAGAAAAAAGATAAAAATAATGCTAATGCGAAAAATTAAGATGTCCGGAACGCCAGAGGTCTCGCTCCACTCACTGCTGTATGCGCCGCTCGCCTAAAAAACCATCCCGCACGCCTCGCTCCGCTCCCCCCCTTACCCCTTCCGCGCTCCTCGTCCCCTGACGCATCGCACCAACGCCCGGCATCCTCCCCCACCGGGAGCCCCCAATGCCCGCAGATCTGGCGGCACTCTCCCCCACCCCGGCGAGATCCTTGGAGCAGGAGCGAGATCCATGGAGGTGGCACAGCGGTGTTGCAGGAGAGTGGGCGGCTCTCCTCCACCCCGGCGCGAGCAGCAGCGGCGGCCCCACACCGCAGCGCCCCCGACAGACCGGACGGCCGGCAAGGCTAGCCGAGCATGGACAGCGCGTGGGCGTGCTCAAGACACATCGACGTGCTGTGCACAGTTTTTAAAGCTCCCACCACAACTAAACCGTTGCTACAAAACCTAAACGGTCTTAGCTACACTCAAGATGGTATATGAGACTATCAAATCGAGCTATAACATAATACCACCCCTTAGCCCAATCTGTCAAAATAATTTGCTAAACATAGCAATGTCTAGCTGTTGATAAATTTGGAAATTTTTCTAAGTTTTTGAGCTGAACTTGATTTTAATTTGCAATTTCTAGGCTAGTAGAAATATTAGTTAGTAATATCATTTTTCAACAGCAAGTATTTCAGTGTCATCTACAAAGTTCATATTTCAAACTTTATTTAAGTGTCACATGTATGTTCTATAGTGTTTTTGTTTAATAAAAATTGGTTTACAACCCTACTTGTTAACTGTATGAGTTAAGGAGTAACTTTTTGTTTAACACTTTTATTGATGGTTTTAATTGCAATGCTTCATCTATGCACTCCATCGCATGCACTAACACAGAAATATGATGCTCATGATGTGTCTTAGTAAATGATTTAGGGTGTAACACCGAGGGTGTTACAACTCTCCCCCCTTAAACAAAATCTTATCCCGAGATTTCATGTGAGTGCCTAGTGTAGGAAAAGGGTAAGAGTAAGGTTTTAACATAAACTATTACCTTGGCACACCAGGGAGAAGATGGGGATAATGCTCTAGAATATAACTCTCCTGCTCCCAAGTTGCTTTGTCCTCCGAATGGTTTTACCACTGGACTTTATAAAATTTCACCACTTTGTTTCTAGTAACTCTCTTTTTCATCCAAGATTTTGACAGAATGCTCAATATAAGAAAGATCGGATTAGAGAGGGAGTCCTTTAATTTCCACCACTTCCTCAGGAACTCATAAATACTTCTTTAATTGGGAAACATAAAAGACATTATGTATTGTTGACAAAATATCCAGAAGTTGGAGACGATAAGCAACCGAACCACATCGCTCCAAAATCTTATAAGGTCCAACATACGAGGAGCTAACTTTTCACAGACTCTAAACCGATGCACACCTATCATCGAGGATACCTTTAGGTACACATGGTCACCAACTTCAAACTACAAGGGTCTTCTTCACTTGTCTGCATAAGTTTTCTGATTATTCTAAGCTGCCTTCAAATGACTCTGAATAACACTAACTTGCACTCGAGCTTCTTTGATAAAATCAGGTCTAAAATAACCACGATCACCCACTTCAACCTAGTTAAGAGGTGTTCTATATTTCTTACCATGTAGGACCTCAAAAGGTGCCATACGAATGCTTTCTTGATAGCTATTGTTATAAAAAAACTCGGCTAGAGTCAAGCATTCGTCCGACTTTTCTAGAAAAGAAATGACACAAGCCCGCAATATATCCTCAAGTACCTGATTGACTCTTTTTGTCTGACCATCAGTTTGTGGATGATAAGCTAAACTTTTGAGGAGACGAGTACCAATACATTTCTAGAGTTGCTCCCAGAAATGAGAGACAAGAACTGACCCTCTATCGGAAACAATGGTATGAGGAACTCCATGTAGAGTCACAACCGGATCAAAATACAACTTGGCATACTTCTTGGCTGAATACCTTGTATCCACCGGAAGGAAATTAGCGGACTTGGTAAGGTGATCCATAATGACCCAAATAGAGTCATACCCCTTTGATGTGTGGGGCAAACCCACAACAAAGTCCATGGAAATATCCTCTCATTTCCAAACCAGGATAGGCAAGGGCTATAGAAATCCAGACGTACACATATGGTCCGTCTTAACCCTTTCACAAATGTCATATTCTGAGATGTATTTGGTAATATCCTATTTCATATTTGGCCACCAATAGAAGTGACGCAAATCATGATACATCTTGTTACTTCCCGGATGAATGGATAATTTGGAGTTCTGAGCTTCATCCAAAAAATTTTTCCTAAGGTCATCGCTTGAGGGAACCACCAATCGGTTCTTGAACTTCACTACACCTTGATCATCAACATTAAAATGAGGACCACGCCCTTCGGTAATTAACTTCTTGTTATGCAGAATTTTTGAAGCATCTTGTCTTTGCTCTATAATAATTTGCTCAAGTAAATCCGAGACTAGAGCAATATGGGCTAACACCTCAGAATGGTTGAGAGACAAAGATTCTTCTTCCACTTGATGCGACTTTCGACTTAAGGCATCAGCCACCATATTAGCTTTCCTAGGGTGATAATGAACTTTTAAGTTATAATATTTGATTAACTCAAGCCTCCTCCGTTGCCTCATATTCAACTCGGATTGAGTGAAAATATATTTGAGGCTCTTGTGATCCGTAAAAATGTGTACTTTATTTCCCAACAGGTAATGTCTCCAAATTTTTAGAGCATGCACAACCGCAGCCAGCTCTAAATCATGGGTGGGATAATTCAACTCATGCCTTTTCAGTTGACGTGAAGCATAAGCGATCACATGTCCACCTTGCATAAGCACGCATCCCTGTCCCATTCTAGAGGCATCACAATATACATCAAATGGCCTATCAATATCTGGTTGAGCAAGAATAGGAGCAGACGTAAGAAACTTCTTCAGGGCTTTGAAAGCTTCTTCATAAGCCGGACTCCATACAAATGTAACATCCTTCTGGAGCAACTTGGTCATTGGTTGAGCTATTTTAGAAAAATTAGGGATAAAGTGCCAATAATATCCAGCAAGACCAAGGAACTAACGAATCAAATACACTGACTTTAGAGATTTCTAATTTAACACGTCCTGCACCTTGCCAGGATCCATAGATATGCTTTCAGGTGTCAGGACATGTCCCAAAAACTGCACTCAATCCAACCAAAACTCACACTTACTGAATTTGGCATACAGCTTGTGTTCCCTTAACTGAGTTAGTACTATCCGAAGATGATGTGCATGCTCTTCATTGTTCTTGGAGTATATCAAAATATCATCAATAAACACCACTACAAACTTGTCCAACTCTGGCATAAAGACTGAGTTCATGAGGTACATGAAGAATGCAGGAGCATTGGTGAGGCCAAAAGACATGACTAGGTATTCATAAAGCCCATACCTAGTAGAGAAAGCTGTCTTTGGTATATCTTGTAGCCGGATCTTAATTTGGTGATACCCAAAACGAAGATCAATCTTTGAAAATACTTTTGCACCAGCCAAGTGATCAAACAAAGAATCAATATGAGGTAAAGGATACTTATTCTTAATGGTTACCGCATTGAGAGGGCGATAATCCACACACATCCAAAGAGTGCCGTCCTTCTTCTTCACAAAAATAGCTAGACAACCCCCTGGTGAAGAACTAGGACGGATGAATTCCTTCTCCAATAATTCCTCTAGCTGCTTCTTCATTTCTGCCAGTTCCTTTAGAGCCATGTGGTAGGGACACCATGAGATAGGAGCAGTACTGGTTCTAACTCAATTGCAAACTCAACCTTCTGATCCAGTGGCAACCCAGGTAGATCCTCAGGGAAGACATCCAAAAACTCACAAACCACAGGAATAGAAGCATGATCAGGAGAAGCTTCAGTATGAGCAATAACTAGTAGGGTGGAAACTAAAGACATAAGAAGAGACATTCGATCCTCAGAAGAAGGAAGCTTCAACTCAACAACTCTCTGCCAAAGGTTCAGGACTACCCCATAATTTCTCAAGCAATTCATTCCCAAAATTGCATCTATGCCTTGCCCAGGCAACAACATGAACTGGAGATGATAAGAGTGAGTTGCTAGCACTAGTCTAACTGTGTCCGTCTGAGTGTTAATGCACAACTGCGCACTCAAAGTTCTGATTCTATAGGCAATAGGAATAGCTATAGTAGATATATTGTGCCTTTGTGCAAACCCCATACTCATGAATGAATGTGATGCACCAGAATCAAATAATACATATGTTGGGTGAGAATCAATGGTGAACATACTAGCCATCATGGGATCTCCCTGTGTCGCACCCAATTTTGCATAGCAAAACCAAGTACTCATATATGTGCGCCCAGAATGTCCAAACACACACATATATCACAAATTGCAATAGTATCAAAGTAAAGTACTTATTACATCACATATCTCATCATAAAGTAAATACAAAGTTTGCTCAAAGGCAATATTATAACAATCATAGTGGAATAACTAGCCCAACTGCCACAGGGACTCCAACTGGTGAACGTCTCCCTAGTAGTCCTGGACATCCTTCGAAAACTCTTCATATCCATTATCTGTTACCCATCTGGGATTTTCATTGGATGTAAAGCAAGTGTAAGCTCACCATGCTTAGCAAGTATATCAAAGGGATCTATGAGGCTAAAAAAGGCTTGACACTGTTTGACTATGGTTCACAATTTTAGTTAATCAAATTTTAGCATCCTGAATCACTACTTTAATGAACAGTCCCAATTCCCAAGTGGTATTAAAGTATCATCAAATTTATCTCAATTTCCAACCATCCATCATCCACAGTAACCACTAATCTCGAAGGATCCAGACCGCTCGTATCTGTGAGCACGACTGTTATAATAGGTTAATTATTTCTACAGAAATTGTGCAACTTTACCCACCGAGCCGTGATTCCCAATGCCAGGGTTCGCAAGACCCACTACACCTCTTCCCAGGAAGTGTGGCAGAGTTTCACTATGAAACCCTTAGCTAGTTGCACTAACAGGTCGTAGCTACAAAGGAATGGCACACGTGGGCATCACAGCATGGTGCACACCCTAACAAAAAAAGGAAAGATACCCTCTTACCCCTTACTGGAGCTACAGACGAGCTAGTACAATCTAGTTAATAGGTTAAAGTTAGAGCCATGTGACACTCGGGGTTGTACGGTCCCTCCTAGGTTGCCGCTTCAGGATTAAGTCCTTAGAGAGAGGCACTAGAGTACTCAACCCCGTACTCTAGCCCCCTATCTATTGCTAAAAAGCTCCATTTTATCACATTGCATATAGCCTTTAATCATGTTTAACAATTATTTCATGTTAAGCGCTGCAGCATCTATCCAAAATGCCTACCCGATAATCCCAGGTATCAAGGATATGTGGTACAAGTAATCATCTAGGTAAAGTCCTTAAAGGCATTTCAAATTAAACACATGCATGAATGTAAGTGATAATAGTTCATAGGTAACAAGGGGCATTTGGTACACTTGCCTTCCTCAAAATCATCCTAGGAGTACTGCTGATCCTGCTGGGGGTCCTCAGTCACCTCAAATGGCTCACCCTCTAATCGTGATCCAATCACCAATCAAGCATCATACCAATCATTACATGCATATAAGATAGACTTCCATTAGAATAGTGCACCAAACAGTGAAAACATAAGTTGAAAAGCTTATAAATCTATTCTACGCATTGCTACGAACACGTGAGCGAAAGAATCACTCAAATCAGACTTAAAACGCGAAAGTTATGCATGAAATAAGATGTAATAGCATTTCTATAAATAAACTGAACCTATTTTTGAATTAAAACAATTAAAAATATAAATTCTCACGGTTACAGGACTGTGGGCATTAAATCTGGAAAGTACAGGGTCTAAATTGAATAAAAACAGGACTGAATAGAAATTCTTTTGAACTAATGAGTACCGCGGGTTGATTCTACGAAAACCGAAGGGTCTTTCTGCAAAAAGGGCGCGCTTGTCTACGGTTTGGACCTGGCTGTTGACTGGGTGGCCACGTGGTGCCTTTTGGTTGGTGTGGTGTGCCATGCAGCGTGGGTGCGCACTGATGTGGCCGGGTGGACCGGGTCCATGGCTTGCTGTGGGCCGGCCACTTAACAGTGAAGGGGTACAAAATCTTGATCGCACATTCAAGATCCAACAGTGCTGCTTACGACGAGACAGGGGATCACCGGCGACGATGGCTCCCACGGCGGTGCCATGGCTGCATGACTGGAGATCACCGGTATGGCATTCTAGGGCACAAAATCACGAATGGAAGGCACGGGGAGAGTTGGGAGCTCACCACGAGTCTGATGAAGGTGTTCTTAGTGTTTGAGATGGGCTCTAGAGGCAAGGTCGATGGTGGCGGGGCTCTAGAGAGAGAGAGCATGCAGGTGAGGCTCAATCCGAGGAATTCGTGACCAAATCGATGAGAGGGAGGTACCTACAGGCGTGGGAGGTCGCAGCGAAACTCTGGGTGGCGTCAGCGTCGAGCTTCGAGGCGTGGGAGAGGGAGAGCTACGACGGCGGTGGTTCTCGGCTGCGAGCAGAGGATGGGAGAGGAGGCGGGCTTAGCTCGGGGTTTTATAGGCCGGACGACGAGCAGAAATAGGAAGGGAAGCGGGCGGATTCAGGCAGAATAGTTCACTTTCCTTCTGTGGGCGACGGCGTGGTGGCTTGCCATCGGTGGTGACTGGAGAAAAGGAAAGAACCAGCGGAGAAGAAAGGAAAGAAGAAAAGGGCGCTGACAGGTGGGTCCCACAGGGCAGTGAGGGAGAGAAGAATGAGAGTGGCGTAGGTGCGTGGGTGGTGAAGGCCGAGCGAGCTATGCGCTGGCATGTGGGGCAGACCACCGAGTTGGGCTGGTGTGCCTGGCTGGGCTGTGTGCGGTGCGCACGCGGTGGAAGCGCGAGGCAGGCCGAGCGATAGGCCGGGCTACACGCGGTAGTAGGCCAGTGCGGAAGAGAAAGGAAAAATAGAACTGGGCTGATTCCTAGGTTGGGCCAGAATGGAAGAAGATGAATTTTTTCCAAAACCAAATCTTTTTCCAATTCCATTTCCTCTATTTTCAATTCTAAGCCAAATTCAAATAAGATTTGAATTCAACTTTAAATCATCTAGCCCTACACTCAACCAAAAACAATATGCTTCGGCATGAATGCAACAAACATGTTTCTAAACCTTATAGTTTATTTTATTTATCCAATATTTATTATTTAGCCTAAGTTAAAAATATCTAGAAAATGTAATAAAGGTTAAGAATAAATTGCTAATTTGTAGTAGAATTTTTGGGTGTTACAAACCTACCCCCCTTAAGATAAATCTCATCCTTGAGATTCGGATGGTTCAAAGAGATTGGGATAGTCAGTTCTCAGATCTTCCTCTCTTTCCCAAGTTGCCTCGTCCACAGAGTGTCTACTCCACTGAACCTTGCACATTCTTATTATCTTGCTCCTTGTGATTCTCTCTGCTATTTCCAAGATTCTCACTGGATATTCTTTGTATGATAAATCCCCTCGGATATCCAGTTCTTCCAAAGGTAGTTGTTCCTCAGGTACTCTCAAACATTTCTTAAGTTGCAACACATGGAAGACATCATGAACACCTGAGAGCTGCTCTGGTAATTCTAGCTGGTAAGCAACTTCTCCTCTCCTGTTGATGATCTTGAATGGTCCCACATACCTGGGTGACAACTTTCCCTTGGTATGAAATCTCTTAACTCCTTTCATAGGTGAAACTTTGAGATAGACAAAGTCATCGATTTCAAACACCAAATCTCTTCTCCTCGTGTCCGCATAGCTTTTCTGTTGAGACTGTGCAACCTTCAAGTTTTGCCTTATTGTTTGTACTTGTTTTTCGACCAGTTGCAAAACATCTAGTCCAAAGACTTGACTTTCCCCCATTTGATTCCAAAACAATGGGGTTCTGCACTTCCTGCCATACAATGCCTCAAACGGTGCCATCTTGAGACTCTTTTGATTGCTATTATTATAGGAGAATTCGGCATAAGGTAAACTCTTATCCCAACTTGTCCCATACTACAGAGCACAAGCTCTTAGCATATTCTCTAAGATCTGATTTGTTCTCTCGATCTGCCCATCTGTCTGCGGATGGTAAGCTGAGCTAAAGTTCAACTTCGTATCCATGGACTCATGCAATTTCTTCCAAAAATGTGATGTGAACTGTGTACCCCTATCTAAAACAATCTTCTTTGGTACTCCATGTAAACATACAATCCTTTCCATGTATAACTCTGCCAACTTTGCACCCGAATAAGTTACCTTGACCGGAATGAAATGTGCCACTTTAGTCAGACGGTCCACAATTACCCAGATAGAGTAAATCCTCTCTGTGTACGGGGTAATCCAACTATAAAGTCCATTCCAACTTCTTCCCATTTCCACTCGGGTATCTTCATAGGCTGTAGGAAACCTGCTGGCCTCTGATGTTCTGCTTTCACTCTTTGACACGTGTCACATATAGCCACATGTTCAGCTACATCTTTCTTTAGTCCATATCACTAGTATCTCTCTTTAAGATTGTAGGACCTACAGGAAGTTAAAGGAGGCCTAGAGGGGGGTGAATAGGCCTGTGAAAATTCAACTCAAAACTCTGTTAGAACAGAGGGCGGCACTGCCAGCCTTTTAGGGTGGCACTGCCGCTCTATGAAAATAAATCTAACACAGCTGAGATTTTACAAAGATGAACTTGACCCAACTAGCTGCTTAATCCTGCAATAGAAAGATAAGATCCAGTTCGAAGACTGAATACCACAGAAACTTCACATAAGCGTGGATCGAGCAACCAAACCCTAATAACAGCTAGCAATGAGCTAAACCAATAAGTAAACAAGATGAAGCACGCGAGACACAAGATTTATCCCGTGGTTCAGCTCACCACAAAGGTTTGCCTAAGTCCACGTTGTTGAGGAAGCCACAAAAGGCTTGGGCTTGCCACAAAGGCTTGCCTTACCCTCGTTCTCAAATCAAGAGAGTGAACTCTTGAGGTGAGAGGTGATTTCTTAGCTTTTGAATGAGGTTACAAACCTCCCAAGGCTGCCACATGAGTTAGCAAGCGCAAGGGTGATGCCTAGCCGGCTAGGAGCAAGCTCCAAGAGTAACAAACCCTAGAACCGCCGTCCAAACATGAACCAAATGCTCTTAGACTTTGGGAATCAGTGGATCTGCTCTCCAATTGAGTTTTGCTGCCTTTTCTCTCAAGTTTTGATGGTCGGAATCAAGGATTTGCTTGAGGGATGGTGGAGCAACAATGGAGGAGAGAAGTGAGCTTTGGTTCTATCTTGTTTCGAGCTGAATGACTTAGTGAAGAAGGTGACCGTTGTGTGCTGGGCCTAAGGGTATAAATACCCCTCGAGCCCAACAGTCAGTTAAGGGTGGCACTGCCACTCTTAACAAGGCGGCACTGCCGCCCTAGCCAAAACAGGTAAAATAATATGAAATTTGGCTGGCTGTTTTGACTAAGTGGGAGGATGTAAATCTGTGAATTTGAGCATCTGGTTCAACAGTTGACCAACTGTCCTAAAATTCCTCTTAATAGTATGGCTTTCCCTAAACTCAATTTTAAAACATAAAGGAATTTAAACTTCCTTGAGCTAGGTCTGGCCACTTTTTGTAATTAGGACACCTGCAACCTGTACATCATCCTCATTTTTTGATTCCCTGCTTGTTATCTCGATAAACCTCATTAGTCCTCTAATTTGGTGGTCATCAATGCCAAAAACCCACAATAGGGCTTGATTGCACTTACAATCTCTCCCTTTTTGGTAATTAATGACAACCCAATTAGAGCTTACAAATGATATGAAATCTAAACTGAGATTTTCAAACCATGGGTGTAGGAGCCTCCCCCTAAATATGTGAATAGAGATTTGAATTCTCAATTTGGCATGAAAAGCCATGATTCACATTTTAGGTGTGATGGGAACCTCCCCCTACATCCATGCCTACTGTGGAGTGCTGAACAAGATGTCACAGGAATAAACATGATGTATATGATAGGTTATATCAGTTTGAGCACATAAGACCCTGGCTAATATAGCACAGGGCGGTACTATCGACCACAGAGGGTGGCACTGCCGTCCTGACTATATCAGTCAGGTAGCAATTAGATTCTTATAGCAGATCATATGAATATAAAACAATCTAAACTTAGAATATGACAAGCTAGAACAGTAACCATGAATACATGTCCATATCCGAAGCAAATTAAGTCACAAAGTAGCATATTCCATAAAAGAGTTTTGAGTGACTCTCAAACTCACAACCTAACATCTACTCTCATCGGATCTGAACATAAGGCGCAGCTGTAGATAACCCATGGTGTCATAAAACTGTTGACCCCTCTAATTTTCTCCCCCTTTGGCATCAAGTACCAAAAAGGAGAAGAAAAAGAAGAAAAGTCACTCGTCACTATCGGAGTCGACACGGGCATGTTCGGCAACGTGGGGGTGTGAAGTGAAGCATGTTGAACGTCACGGAGGAGATACCCCAGCAGAAGTAGAAGGACCTGGCTAATCCATCGAAGGAAGCGGTCTCCTGGAATATGTGTGAAACAAAGCTGCCTGAACCTATGGATCAACCTTTGTAGGGTGAATCTTGCACCAAGGTCCTGCTGCCTTGGGGGCTCCTCAAAATGCTGCCCCTATGGATACCCGTAGTACTGACTAAATGGCTCATATGAGTGCTCATACTGCTGATCATCTGGTTGTTCATCATGGTGCTCATGTGGCTGATCCTGCTCTTCGTTAGAGGGAAGACAAGCGAGGCAAGTTAGGAAACTAATTTGGTGACTACACTGGTGGAAGGGGTGGCAGCCTGCCATCTCCCTAGCATGCCTCACTGCTTCCCTATTTTCCATTCTATCCTCATAAGCAGTCTATGAAGCATATGCACAATTAATATATAATTGCTCCCAAATATACATACTGTAGCAAAGCAGTCACTGCACCTGCAACAAAGCACTGCACCTGCAGCAAAGCTGCATGCACTTGCCCTCCACCGCTTACCATCGCGTCATGGTCATTAAGCAAAGCTGCAGCAAAAACCATGTTGATCGTATTAGCCATGTTTATCAGTCATGATACAGTGTTTTTCCCTCATAATAAAATAGTATCAACCGGCTTATAAGCCACAGAAATAATCAAGCGAACAGTATAGATCAAACGTTTTCCCTCACAACAATACAGCATCAACCGGCTTATAAGCCATAGAAACAATCAAGCGAACAGTATAGATCAGACGCCCACGAGAGATCAGACGAACCACCTGCACCCGCACCCCCACCTTTCACCAAGGTATGATTCTCTCCGTTCACAGCGAGATCAGACGGCCACGAGAGATCGAGTGAGACGCGGCCAAATTTCACCGAGCGCCGTATGGATTTATTGTTTGCTTCAGCACGAAAAGATAGCTTTTCCCTATTTGGCCATTTGTGGAACCCATCATATCTTCATGGATATCTACAAACATCACTAGAACGTGTGTTGATCATACCAATCCTGGACAATGTTCAAGACTTCTAATACTTTTGCTCCTACAAATTTTATGATCGATACAGTTTCTACTGCAGTTCCGCACCTTACCATGTATAATGTAATAACGCGAGAACTCGATATTGTTGCCGTGGCAAAAACAGTTGGAGACATATCCGGCGAAGTCGTAGAGCTAGGCAGCGGTGTGACCAACTGCAAACAAGGTGACAAGGTCATCTCCATCAGCTTCGCGGTAATATTCTCGCTTCCAATTCCATTTACTATTTCATTGCAGCGATGCTGCGATATACGCCATCGAGCAGTACGTAACAAACGTACCATCTCTGGTGGAAGACTGGAGGCGGGCTAGCTGAGTACGCGGTGGCGCCGGCGTCGCTTACGGTGGCACGGCCACCGGAGGTGTCCGCGGCGGAAGGCGCCTCTCTGCCCACGGCGGCGTCCACCGCGCTCCAGCAGCTCAAGGCCGCGGGGGTCAGCAGCTTCGACGGAGGCTCCGGCGCCGACAACGGCGGCCCCAAGAACGTGCTGGTGACCGCGGCCTCCGGCGGCGTCGGCCACTACGCCGTGCAGCTGGCCAAGCTGGCGGGGCTCCACGTCACGGCCACCTGCGGCGCGCGCAACCTGGGGTTCGTCGGGGGCCTGGGCGCCGACGAGGTGCTGGACTACAAGACCCCCGAGGGCGCCACGCTGCGGAGCCCGTTGGGCACCAAGTACGACGCGGTGGCGCACTGCGCGACGGGCACCCCGTGGTCGGTGTTCGCGCCGGTTCTGGCCGACAGGGCCACGGTCGTCGACGTCACCCCGGGGATCGCCGCGGCGGCCAAGTCGTTCCTGCAGAAGGTGACCTTCGCCAAGAAGAGGCTGGTGCCGCTGCTCCTAATCCCCAAGAAGGAGGAGATGGAGTGGCTGGTGGACATGACGAGGCAGGGGAAGCTCAAGACGGTGGTCGACTCCAGGTACCCGTTGAGCAGAGCGCAGGAGGCGTGGGCGAAGAGCATCGAGGGGCACGCCACCGGCAAGATCGTTGTGGAAATGGGCGGCGCAGAGTGAACCTGCGTCTGCGTGCATGATGAGAAACATTGTGTTGGTTGATTCGATTGGACGGATCTTATGTGTCGGACTATGTGGTACGGAGTCCAGTGGTAATAAGAAGGAATAAACTGTGCTCAGGAAGGACATGCCTGCACGAGCACATGGATTTGTTCTCCGTTCTATCATCGCGACAGCCATTCACAAGTCATCTGATGGAAGAAAACTCTGCACACCTGCTGCTGCAGGGTCATGTTACTCACGCGCAACATTTGGAAAGAATCCGAGAACGCCGCATAGGTGTAATTTTCGTGATCAACAATGGGTATAGGTTCTTGGTCTCTGAACACTGAACTTGTGCCCAAATGCACACCGACACATCATACCCTACACGCTAATTAACACACACCACTAACCTACGAACTAAACACACACGCCTACTTAAGATATACGCAGAACTTGAGGCTTAGCTTAGCAAATGACAGGCACGTCATCTTCCCATTGTGGTCTATACGCGTTTCTAAGGCTGTTCTGAGAAGATAGTGGCTGCATTCGCTTCGCCTATGGAAACGACTACTGTATTTGGGAGGATGAGAGGGATGCAACAACTTTAGTTGTACCGAACATAACGATTTGACAACCTTCATGTCCAATCCAGCTTGATCCCTTGATAGCACAATGCGTTACGTATCTTCCATATATACTCCAAAGAATCAGAAGGAATCTCAGAGATCAGGTGCAGGAAGTTCATAGGGTTCGAATGCTTGCACCTTAAGAAAAAAGATAAAAATAATGCTAATGCGAAAAATTAAGATGTCCGGAACGCCAGAGGTCTCGCTCCACTCACTGCTGTATGCGCCGCTCGCCTAAAAAACCATCCCGCACGCCTCGCTCCGCTCCCCCCCTTACCCCTTCCGCGCTCCTCGTCCCCTGACGCATCGCACCAACGCCCGGCATCCTCCCCCACCGGGAGCCCCCAATGCCCGCAGATCTGGCGGCACTCTCCCCCACCCCGGCGAGATCCTTGGAGCAGGAGCGAGATCCATGGAGGTGGCACAGCGGTGTTGCAGGAGAGTGGGCGGCTCTCCTCCACCCCGGCGCGAGCAGCAGCGGCGGCCCCACACCGCAGCGCCCCCGACAGACCGGACGGCCGGCAAGGCTAGCCGAGCATGGACAGCGCGTGGGCGTGCTCAAGACACATCGACGTGCTGTGCACAGTTTTTAAAGCTCCCACCACAACTAAACCGTTGCTACAAAACCTAAACGGTCTTAGCTACACTCAAGATGGTATATGAGACTATCAAATCGAGCTATAACATAATACCACCCCTTAGCCCAATCTGTCAAAATAATTTGCTAAACATAGCAATGTCTAGCTGTTGATAAATTTGGAAATTTTTCTAAGTTTTTGAGCTGAACTTGATTTTAATTTGCAATTTCTAGGCTAGTAGAAATATTAGTTAGTAATATCATTTTTCAACAGCAAGTATTTCAGTGTCATCTACAAAGTTCATATTTCAAACTTTATTTAAGTGTCACATGTATGTTCTATAGTGTTTTTGTTTAATAAAAATTGGTTTACAACCCTACTTGTTAACTGTATGAGTTAAGGAGTAACTTTTTGTTTAACACTTTTATTGATGGTTTTAATTGCAATGCTTCATCTATGCACTCCATCGCATGCACTAACACAGAAATATGATGCTCATGATGTGTCTTAGTAAATGATTTAGGGTGTAACACCGAGGGTGTTACAACTCTCCCCCCTTAAACAAAATCTTATCCCGAGATTTCATGTGAGTGCCTAGTGTAGGAAAAGGGTAAGAGTAAGGTTTTAACATAAACTATTACCTTGGCACACCAGGGAGAAGATGGGGATAATGCTCTAGAATATAACTCTCCTGCTCCCAAGTTGCTTTGT
Organism: Miscanthus floridulus; assembly: GCF_019320115.1. Lineage (NCBI taxonomy): Eukaryota > Viridiplantae > Streptophyta > Magnoliopsida > Poales > Poaceae > Miscanthus > Miscanthus floridulus. Next base: position 113,800,953 of record NC_089582.1, read on the forward strand.
CCTCCGAATGGTTTTACCACTGGACTTTATAAAATTTCACCACTTTGTTTCTAGTAACTCTCTTTTTCATCCAAGATTTTGACAGAATGCTCAATATAAGAAAGATCGGATTAGAGAGGGAGTCCTTTAATTTCCACCACTTCCTCAGGAACTCATAAATACTTCTTTAATTGGGAAACATAAAAGACATTATGTATTGTTGACAAAATATCCAGAAGTTGGAGACGATAAGCAACCGAACCACATCGCTCCAAAATCTTATAAGGTCCAACATACGAGGAGCTAACTTTTCACAGACTCTAAACCGATGCACACCTATCATCGAGGATACCTTTAGGTACACATGGTCACCAACTTCAAACTACAAGGGTCTTCTTCACTTGTCTGCATAAGTTTTCTGATTATTCTAAGCTGCCTTCAAATGACTCTGAATAACACTAACTTGCACTCGAGCTTCTTTGATAAAATCAGGTCTAAAATAACCACGATCACCCACTTCAACCTAGTTAAGAGGTGTTCTATATTTCTTACCATGTAGGACCTCAAAAGGTGCCATACGAATGCTTTCTTGATAGCTATTGTTATAAAAAAACTCGGCTAGAGTCAAGCATTCGTCCGACTTTTCTAGAAAAGAAATGACACAAGCCCGCAATATATCCTCAAGTACCTGATTGACTCTTTTTGTCTGACCATCAGTTTGTGGATGATAAGCTAAACTTTTGAGGAGACGAGTACCAATACATTTCTAGAGTTGCTCCCAGAAATGAGAGACAAGAACTGACCCTCTATCGGAAACAATGGTATGAGGAACTCCATGTAGAGTCACAACCGGATCAAAATACAACTTGGCATACTTCTTGGCTGAATACCTTGTATCCACCGGAAGGAAATTAGCGGACTTGGTAAGGTGATCCATAATGACCCAAATAGAGTCATACCCCTTTGATGTGTGGGGCAAACCCACAACAAAGTCCATGGAAATATCCTCTCATTTCCAAACCAGGATAGGCAAGGGCTATAGAAATCCAGACGTACACATATGGTCCGTCTTAACCCTTTCACAAATGTCATATTCTGAGATGTATTTGGTAATATCCTATTTCATATTTGGCCACCAATAGAAGTGACGCAAATCATGATACATCTTGTTACTTCCCGGATGAATGGATAATTTGGAGTTCTGAGCTTCATCCAAAAAATTTTTCCTAAGGTCATCGCTTGAGGGAACCACCAATCGGTTCTTGAACTTCACTACACCTTGATCATCAACATTAAAATGAGGACCACGCCCTTCGGTAATTAACTTCTTGTTATGCAGAATTTTTGAAGCATCTTGTCTTTGCTCTATAATAATTTGCTCAAGTAAATCCGAGACTAGAGCAATATGGGCTAACACCTCAGAATGGTTGAGAGACAAAGATTCTTCTTCCACTTGATGCGACTTTCGACTTAAGGCATCAGCCACCATATTAGCTTTCCTAGGGTGATAATGAACTTTTAAGTTATAATATTTGATTAACTCAAGCCTCCTCCGTTGCCTCATATTCAACTCGGATTGAGTGAAAATATATTTGAGGCTCTTGTGATCCGTAAAAATGTGTACTTTATTTCCCAACAGGTAATGTCTCCAAATTTTTAGAGCATGCACAACCGCAGCCAGCTCTAAATCATGGGTGGGATAATTCAACTCATGCCTTTTCAGTTGACGTGAAGCATAAGCGATCACATGTCCACCTTGCATAAGCACGCATCCCTGTCCCATTCTAGAGGCATCACAATATACATCAAATGGCCTATCAATATCTGGTTGAGCAAGAATAGGAGCAGACGTAAGAAACTTCTTCAGGGCTTTGAAAGCTTCTTCATAAGCCGGACTCCATACAAATGTAACATCCTTCTGGAGCAACTTGGTCATTGGTTGAGCTATTTTAGAAAAATTAGGGATAAAGTGCCAATAATATCCAGCAAGACCAAGGAACTAACGAATCAAATACACTGACTTTAGAGATTTCTAATTTAACACGTCCTGCACCTTGCCAGGATCCATAGATATGCTTTCAGGTGTCAGGACATGTCCCAAAAACTGCACTCAATCCAACCAAAACTCACACTTACTGAATTTGGCATACAGCTTGTGTTCCCTTAACTGAGTTAGTACTATCCGAAGATGATGTGCATGCTCTTCATTGTTCTTGGAGTATATCAAAATATCATCAATAAACACCACTACAAACTTGTCCAACTCTGGCATAAAGACTGAGTTCATGAGGTACATGAAGAATGCAGGAGCATTGGTGAGGCCAAAAGACATGACTAGGTATTCATAAAGCCCATACCTAGTAGAGAAAGCTGTCTTTGGTATATCTTGTAGCCGGATCTTAATTTGGTGATACCCAAAACGAAGATCAATCTTTGAAAATACTTTTGCACCAGCCAAGTGATCAAACAAAGAATCAATATGAGGTAAAGGATACTTATTCTTAATGGTTACCGCATTGAGAGGGCGATAATCCACACACATCCAAAGAGTGCCGTCCTTCTTCTTCACAAAAATAGCTAGACAACCCCCTGGTGAAGAACTAGGACGGATGAATTCCTTCTCCAATAATTCCTCTAGCTGCTTCTTCATTTCTGCCAGTTCCTTTAGAGCCATGTGGTAGGGACACCATGAGATAGGAGCAGTACTGGTTCTAACTCAATTGCAAACTCAACCTTCTGATCCAGTGGCAACCCAGGTAGATCCTCAGGGAAGACATCCAAAAACTCACAAACCACAGGAATAGAAGCATGATCAGGAGAAGCTTCAGTATGAGCAATAACTAGTAGGGTGGAAACTAAAGACATAAGAAGAGACATTCGATCCTCAGAAGAAGGAAGCTTCAACTCAACAACTCTCTGCCAAAGGTTCAGGACTACCCCATAATTTCTCAAGCAATTCATTCCCAAAATTGCATCTATGCCTTGCCCAGGCAACAACATGAACTGGAGATGATAAGAGTGAGTTGCTAGCACTAGTCTAACTGTGTCCGTCTGAGTGTTAATGCACAACTGCGCACTCAAAGTTCTGATTCTATAGGCAATAGGAATAGCTATAGTAGATATATTGTGCCTTTGTGCAAACCCCATACTCATGAATGAATGTGATGCACCAGAATCAAATAATACATATGTTGGGTGAGAATCAATGGTGAACATACTAGCCATCATGGGATCTCCCTGTGTCGCACCCAATTTTGCATAGCAAAACCAAGTACTCATATATGTGCGCCCAGAATGTCCAAACACACACATATATCACAAATTGCAATAGTATCAAAGTAAAGTACTTATTACATCACATATCTCATCATAAAGTAAATACAAAGTTTGCTCAAAGGCAATATTATAACAATCATAGTGGAATAACTAGCCCAACTGCCACAGGGACTCCAACTGGTGAACGTCTCCCTAGTAGTCCTGGACATCCTTCGAAAACTCTTCATATCCATTATCTGTTACCCATCTGGGATTTTCATTGGATGTAAAGCAAGTGTAAGCTCACCATGCTTAGCAAGTATATCAAAGGGATCTATGAGGCTAAAAAAGGCTTGACACTGTTTGACTATGGTTCACAATTTTAGTTAATCAAATTTTAGCATCCTGAATCACTACTTTAATGAACAGTCCCAATTCCCAAGTGGTATTAAAGTATCATCAAATTTATCTCAATTTCCAACCATCCATCATCCACAGTAACCACTAATCTCGAAGGATCCAGACCGCTCGTATCTGTGAGCACGACTGTTATAATAGGTTAATTATTTCTACAGAAATTGTGCAACTTTACCCACCGAGCCGTGATTCCCAATGCCAGGGTTCGCAAGACCCACTACACCTCTTCCCAGGAAGTGTGGCAGAGTTTCACTATGAAACCCTTAGCTAGTTGCACTAACAGGTCGTAGCTACAAAGGAATGGCACACGTGGGCATCACAGCATGGTGCACACCCTAACAAAAAAAGGAAAGATACCCTCTTACCCCTTACTGGAGCTACAGACGAGCTAGTACAATCTAGTTAATAGGTTAAAGTTAGAGCCATGTGACACTCGGGGTTGTACGGTCCCTCCTAGGTTGCCGCTTCAGGATTAAGTCCTTAGAGAGAGGCACTAGAGTACTCAACCCCGTACTCTAGCCCCCTATCTATTGCTAAAAAGCTCCATTTTATCACATTGCATATAGCCTTTAATCATGTTTAACAATTATTTCATGTTAAGCGCTGCAGCATCTATCCAAAATGCCTACCCGATAATCCCAGGTATCAAGGATATGTGGTACAAGTAATCATCTAGGTAAAGTCCTTAAAGGCATTTCAAATTAAACACATGCATGAATGTAAGTGATAATAGTTCATAGGTAACAAGGGGCATTTGGTACACTTGCCTTCCTCAAAATCATCCTAGGAGTACTGCTGATCCTGCTGGGGGTCCTCAGTCACCTCAAATGGCTCACCCTCTAATCGTGATCCAATCACCAATCAAGCATCATACCAATCATTACATGCATATAAGATAGACTTCCATTAGAATAGTGCACCAAACAGTGAAAACATAAGTTGAAAAGCTTATAAATCTATTCTACGCATTGCTACGAACACGTGAGCGAAAGAATCACTCAAATCAGACTTAAAACGCGAAAGTTATGCATGAAATAAGATGTAATAGCATTTCTATAAATAAACTGAACCTATTTTTGAATTAAAACAATTAAAAATATAAATTCTCACGGTTACAGGACTGTGGGCATTAAATCTGGAAAGTACAGGGTCTAAATTGAATAAAAACAGGACTGAATAGAAATTCTTTTGAACTAATGAGTACCGCGGGTTGATTCTACGAAAACCGAAGGGTCTTTCTGCAAAAAGGGCGCGCTTGTCTACGGTTTGGACCTGGCTGTTGACTGGGTGGCCACGTGGTGCCTTTTGGTTGGTGTGGTGTGCCATGCAGCGTGGGTGCGCACTGATGTGGCCGGGTGGACCGGGTCCATGGCTTGCTGTGGGCCGGCCACTTAACAGTGAAGGGGTACAAAATCTTGATCGCACATTCAAGATCCAACAGTGCTGCTTACGACGAGACAGGGGATCACCGGCGACGATGGCTCCCACGGCGGTGCCATGGCTGCATGACTGGAGATCACCGGTATGGCATTCTAGGGCACAAAATCACGAATGGAAGGCACGGGGAGAGTTGGGAGCTCACCACGAGTCTGATGAAGGTGTTCTTAGTGTTTGAGATGGGCTCTAGAGGCAAGGTCGATGGTGGCGGGGCTCTAGAGAGAGAGAGCATGCAGGTGAGGCTCAATCCGAGGAATTCGTGACCAAATCGATGAGAGGGAGGTACCTACAGGCGTGGGAGGTCGCAGCGAAACTCTGGGTGGCGTCAGCGTCGAGCTTCGAGGCGTGGGAGAGGGAGAGCTACGACGGCGGTGGTTCTCGGCTGCGAGCAGAGGATGGGAGAGGAGGCGGGCTTAGCTCGGGGTTTTATAGGCCGGACGACGAGCAGAAATAGGAAGGGAAGCGGGCGGATTCAGGCAGAATAGTTCACTTTCCTTCTGTGGGCGACGGCGTGGTGGCTTGCCATCGGTGGTGACTGGAGAAAAGGAAAGAACCAGCGGAGAAGAAAGGAAAGAAGAAAAGGGCGCTGACAGGTGGGTCCCACAGGGCAGTGAGGGAGAGAAGAATGAGAGTGGCGTAGGTGCGTGGGTGGTGAAGGCCGAGCGAGCTATGCGCTGGCATGTGGGGCAGACCACCGAGTTGGGCTGGTGTGCCTGGCTGGGCTGTGTGCGGTGCGCACGCGGTGGAAGCGCGAGGCAGGCCGAGCGATAGGCCGGGCTACACGCGGTAGTAGGCCAGTGCGGAAGAGAAAGGAAAAATAGAACTGGGCTGATTCCTAGGTTGGGCCAGAATGGAAGAAGATGAATTTTTTCCAAAACCAAATCTTTTTCCAATTCCATTTCCTCTATTTTCAATTCTAAGCCAAATTCAAATAAGATTTGAATTCAACTTTAAATCATCTAGCCCTACACTCAACCAAAAACAATATGCTTCGGCATGAATGCAACAAACATGTTTCTAAACCTTATAGTTTATTTTATTTATCCAATATTTATTATTTAGCCTAAGTTAAAAATATCTAGAAAATGTAATAAAGGTTAAGAATAAATTGCTAATTTGTAGTAGAATTTTTGGGTGTTACAAACCTACCCCCCTTAAGATAAATCTCATCCTTGAGATTCGGATGGTTCAAAGAGATTGGGATAGTCAGTTCTCAGATCTTCCTCTCTTTCCCAAGTTGCCTCGTCCACAGAGTGTCTACTCCACTGAACCTTGCACATTCTTATTATCTTGCTCCTTGTGATTCTCTCTGCTATTTCCAAGATTCTCACTGGATATTCTTTGTATGATAAATCCCCTCGGATATCCAGTTCTTCCAAAGGTAGTTGTTCCTCAGGTACTCTCAAACATTTCTTAAGTTGCAACACATGGAAGACATCATGAACACCTGAGAGCTGCTCTGGTAATTCTAGCTGGTAAGCAACTTCTCCTCTCCTGTTGATGATCTTGAATGGTCCCACATACCTGGGTGACAACTTTCCCTTGGTATGAAATCTCTTAACTCCTTTCATAGGTGAAACTTTGAGATAGACAAAGTCATCGATTTCAAACACCAAATCTCTTCTCCTCGTGTCCGCATAGCTTTTCTGTTGAGACTGTGCAACCTTCAAGTTTTGCCTTATTGTTTGTACTTGTTTTTCGACCAGTTGCAAAACATCTAGTCCAAAGACTTGACTTTCCCCCATTTGATTCCAAAACAATGGGGTTCTGCACTTCCTGCCATACAATGCCTCAAACGGTGCCATCTTGAGACTCTTTTGATTGCTATTATTATAGGAGAATTCGGCATAAGGTAAACTCTTATCCCAACTTGTCCCATACTACAGAGCACAAGCTCTTAGCATATTCTCTAAGATCTGATTTGTTCTCTCGATCTGCCCATCTGTCTGCGGATGGTAAGCTGAGCTAAAGTTCAACTTCGTATCCATGGACTCATGCAATTTCTTCCAAAAATGTGATGTGAACTGTGTACCCCTATCTAAAACAATCTTCTTTGGTACTCCATGTAAACATACAATCCTTTCCATGTATAACTCTGCCAACTTTGCACCCGAATAAGTTACCTTGACCGGAATGAAATGTGCCACTTTAGTCAGACGGTCCACAATTACCCAGATAGAGTAAATCCTCTCTGTGTACGGGGTAATCCAACTATAAAGTCCATTCCAACTTCTTCCCATTTCCACTCGGGTATCTTCATAGGCTGTAGGAAACCTGCTGGCCTCTGATGTTCTGCTTTCACTCTTTGACACGTGTCACATATAGCCACATGTTCAGCTACATCTTTCTTTAGTCCATATCACTAGTATCTCTCTTTAAGATTGTAGGACCTACAGGAAGTTAAAGGAGGCCTAGAGGGGGGTGAATAGGCCTGTGAAAATTCAACTCAAAACTCTGTTAGAACAGAGGGCGGCACTGCCAGCCTTTTAGGGTGGCACTGCCGCTCTATGAAAATAAATCTAACACAGCTGAGATTTTACAAAGATGAACTTGACCCAACTAGCTGCTTAATCCTGCAATAGAAAGATAAGATCCAGTTCGAAGACTGAATACCACAGAAACTTCACATAAGCGTGGATCGAGCAACCAAACCCTAATAACAGCTAGCAATGAGCTAAACCAATAAGTAAACAAGATGAAGCACGCGAGACACAAGATTTATCCCGTGGTTCAGCTCACCACAAAGGTTTGCCTAAGTCCACGTTGTTGAGGAAGCCACAAAAGGCTTGGGCTTGCCACAAAGGCTTGCCTTACCCTCGTTCTCAAATCAAGAGAGTGAACTCTTGAGGTGAGAGGTGATTTCTTAGCTTTTGAATGAGGTTACAAACCTCCCAAGGCTGCCACATGAGTTAGCAAGCGCAAGGGTGATGCCTAGCCGGCTAGGAGCAAGCTCCAAGAGTAACAAACCCTAGAACCGCCGTCCAAACATGAACCAAATGCTCTTAGACTTTGGGAATCAGTGGATCTGCTCTCCAATTGAGTTTTGCTGCCTTTTCTCTCAAGTTTTGATGGTCGGAATCAAGGATTTGCTTGAGGGATGGTGGAGCAACAATGGAGGAGAGAAGTGAGCTTTGGTTCTATCTTGTTTCGAGCTGAATGACTTAGTGAAGAAGGTGACCGTTGTGTGCTGGGCCTAAGGGTATAAATACCCCTCGAGCCCAACAGTCAGTTAAGGGTGGCACTGCCACTCTTAACAAGGCGGCACTGCCGCCCTAGCCAAAACAGGTAAAATAATATGAAATTTGGCTGGCTGTTTTGACTAAGTGGGAGGATGTAAATCTGTGAATTTGAGCATCTGGTTCAACAGTTGACCAACTGTCCTAAAATTCCTCTTAATAGTATGGCTTTCCCTAAACTCAATTTTAAAACATAAAGGAATTTAAACTTCCTTTGAGCTAGGTCTGGCCACTTTTTGTAATTAGGACACCTGCAACCTGTACATCATCCTCATTTTTTGATTCCCTGCTTGTTATCTCGATAAACCTCATTAGTCCTCTAATTTGGTGGTCATCAATGCCAAAACCCACAATAGGGCTTGATTGCACTTACAATCTCTCCCTTTTTGGTAATTAATGACAACCCAATTAGAGCTTACAAATGATATGAAATCTAAACTGAGATTTTCAAACCATGGGTGTAGGAGCCTCCCCCTAAATATGTGAATAGAGATTTGAATTCTCAATTTGGCATGAAAAGCCATGATTCACATTTTAGGTGTGATGGGAACCTCCCCCTACATCCATGCCTACTGTGGAGTGCTGAACAAGATGTCACAGGAATAAACATGATGTATATGATAGGTTATATCAGTTTGAGCACATAAGACCCTGGCTAATATAGCACAGGGCGGTACTATCGACCACAGAGGGTGGCACTGCCGTCCTGACTATATCAGTCAGGTAGCAATTAGATTCTTATAGCAGATCATATGAATATAAAACAATCTAAACTTAGAATATGACAAGCTAGAACAGTAACCATGAATACATGTCCATATCCGAAGCAAATTAAGTCACAAAGTAGCATATTCCATAAAAGAGTTTTGAGTGACTCTCAAACTCACAACCTAACATCTACTCTCATCGGATCTGAACATAAGGCGCAGCTGTAGATAACCCATGGTGTCATAAAACTGTTGACCCCTCTAATTTTCTCCCCCTTTGGCATCAAGTACCAAAAAGGAGAAGAAAAAGAAGAAAAGTCACTCGTCACTATCGGAGTCGACACGGGCATGTTCGGCAACGTGGGTGTGTGAAGTGAAGCATGTTGAACGTCACGGAGGAGATACCCCAGCAGAAGTAGAAGGACCTGGCTAATCCATCGAAGGAAGCGGTCTCCTGGAATATGTGTGAAACAAAGCTGCCTGAACCTATGGATCAACCTTTGTAGGGTGAATCTTTGCACCAAGGTCCTGCTGCCTTGGGGGCTCCTCAAAATGCTGCCCCTATGGATACCCGTAGTACTGACTAAATGGCTCATATGAGTGCTCATACTGCTGATCATCTGGTTGTTCATCATGGTGCTCATGTGGCTGATCCTGCTCTTCGTTAGAGGAAGACAAGCGAGGCAAGTTAGGAAACTAATTTGGTGACTACACTGGTGGAAGGGGTGGCAGCCCTGCCATCTCCCTAGCATGCCTCACTGCTTCCCTATTTTCCATTCTATCCTCATAAGCAGTCTATGAAGCATATGCACAATGAGCAAAGATTGCCTTCATACATGCATTCATCTTCCCCCACTTTGACTTCTTCTTTTGTTCCCTAGCCCTAAATGGCTTAGGAATATCTCTATGTGCAGCTCCAGAAGAGTGAAGGCCTACTATCCCACTATCTCCAAGTCCTCCAGATCCAGTGTGCTGAGTAGCTGAGCCAAGTCCCCCTAAGCCACCATGGGTCTTTTTGATCTTGTAAACAGTGTGCTCACAATCCTTAGGGAACCACATGTCAGTCACTCTCTCAATTATAAACATGAGGTAAGGAGCATAGGGCAAAGATCTCCTCCCATCATCCAAGGCATATGCTAGCTCAACCTAAATAAATCTTGGAACATTAAACTTCTCACAGCTGGGAAACCTAGACAACACATTAGTGATATAGCCATTCAAATCTATTACATTATCTTTGGGGTTAAGAGTGATCCTGAAAAGATTGTTCATGATGTAATAGAAGCTCTTGAGCTTGGTCCTTGACCAATCAGGAACTGTAAGATTTTGATCCTCCCACATGAAGCTTAATTCCATTGGCTCAAGACGACGCTCATTATGAATCCTCTCATATCCCCTGTGGATGTGCCCAAAACCAAGAATATGACAGAAGGTGATAAAATCAATGCGATAATGTCACCCATCAGTCATTCAATGAAGCTCATCCACTTCCCTATTCCAATAGTAAGTGGCATGAAACTATGCAAGAATCTTCCTATTTCAATCATACCTGAAACTCATGATGTCTATCATATCAAAGCGGTCACAGGTCTTGATGGCTGTAGCAAACTGATGATCATCTCTGCTCTCCAAGTCACCAAAATCAATATACTGCATCTTGCTGATCTTGCCCTTTGACTTGGATAGGATGGTTGTGGCATAAAAATTAGATTGGAAGGCATTCCAAAATCTATAATCAATGCCATTGGATCTATCAGAGGAGTAAGGATCAATCTCTCTAGCTTCACCAGTTTTCTTCCAACTCATAGAATAATCAATGACCTTATGATTGTCACTATTTTGGGGAGGATTGAGGTTGAACACATCAGTGTTATCTCTCATGTAGCTGCTATTAAACTCTAAAATGTGCAGAGAAGAATCAGGCCACACACGAATGGTCATTTCCATCTTCTGAATTCTTTCTTCTTCAGCAAGGTCTTCATCAAGATTTCTGTCACTGGGAATATAGGTTGCCTGTCCCCTGCCTCTCTTGACTTTTTGCTTAGTTGACATCACTTTTCTTTTTCCTCGGTCCATCTATGTAATTAAATGAGACTTGATAAGAAACTGTAAAAGATGATGAGTTAGAGACAGCTGCAAGCAGGTTTTAACAAGAAAAAGAATTTTGAAAATGACACAGGAAGCTTTGCTGGATTTGGAATCAACATGGTAGGGTGGCACTGCTGCCCCTTGTGGCTGGCACTGCCGCCCTCAATTGCTTCACTAGTTCATTTTCATCTTTCTTGTTCTAGTTAAATCCTACTTCCAACAGTGTCTATCCATCATCACAATTTCATAATCACAGTCTAAACGAAAAATACATGAAACCCTAGCCATGGACTTGAAAGATTCAGTATGAAAAACATTTAGAAACAATTTTTGATAAATGAATCCAATCCATTCTGAACTTCTAGATTAATGAGATTGAGTATAGTAGTTAGAATCTGCTAGGGGTACCATTAATGGTCTCATGGGCGACATTACCGCTCTCCCCAAAATCATCCAACCGGTGAAATTCAAAATCAATCTGATTCAACCATCAAAAACCTTTCTAAACCCTTCATACTCCCCCTAGAAACAGGAATCCATGACTAAAAGCCTCACATTGCATAGATCGAATGGGGTTAGGGTTTCACCTTGCTTCCAAATCATTGGAGTGGAGGGAGAAGTGGAGAAGGAGCTCGGCCAAGATCTTCCTGCAGGGACCAATGATGAAGAGACTCGACCGGCTGCAGGGGTGGCACTGTCGGGGTGGTAGGCCGTGAGGAACGGTGGCGGCACATGCTTGAGAGAGAAGAAGAGAGGAGCATGGGCATCGATGTCAGCTGGGAGAGAAGGGAAGAGTTGAGTCAGGGGCCAAAGAAAGAAATATATAGAAGAAAACGAGCCCTGCAACCCAGCCAAAATTGGTAGAAAATGGCCCAGTTTTTAGAGAGCGGTAGTGCTAGCCATTAAGAGCGGCACTGCCGCCCTGCTAATTTTGCAGAGATTATGCTAAAACTCTATGTCCTCCTTTACCTTAGATATGGATATATATTTTCCAAATATCATGACCAGTAAGCAATCAACAATACAGACAATGGTCATGACACTTAGTTGGCCTTTTGAAATGGTTTTGAAACACAATATAGTATCCTTTTTAAATTATTTTCCTATGTCACTAGGTTGTCAAACAGAGGTGTGCCATGTTTCAAACCACGTTACGAGAATCAAGTATATTTAGCTCACTACGCAAAGCACAAAACCTTGACTCATCAAGAGGCTTAGTGAAGATATCGGCTAGTTGTTTTTCGGTGCTCACATGACGAATTTTGATATCTCCTTTGATTTCGTGGTCTCTCAAGAAATGATGTTAGATGTCTATATGTTTGGTTCTTGAGTGACTTATGGGATTGTTTGCAAGCTTTATGGCACTTTTATTGTCACACAAGAGTGGGATTTTGGTGAATTGACATCCAAAATCACGAAGGGTTTGCCTCATCCAAAGTAGTTGAGCACAACATGCACCGGTTGCAACATAGTCGGCCTCGGCGGTGGAAAGGGTTACACAATTTTGCTTCTTTGAACTCCAAGACACTAGGGACCATCCAAGGAATTGACATGTCCACGAAGTGCTTTTTCTATCTATCTTGCAACTGGCATAATCAGAATCCGAATAGCCAAGTAGATTGAACTTGGAGCCCTTGGGATACCACAAGCCAAGGTTAGAAGTGTGTACTAAATATCTCAAGATTCTTTTAACAGCCATTAAATGACACTCTTTCGGGTTGGCTTGAAATCTAGCACACATGCACACACTAAGCATTATGTCCGGCTTAGATGCACATAAGTAAAGTAAAGAGCTTATCATGGAGCGATATACCTTGATGTCCACGGCTTTCCCTTCTTCATTTAGATCAAAATGTCCATTGGTTGGCATGGGAGTTTTGATAGGCTTGGCATTCACCATGTTGAACTTTTTAAGCATATCATGGGTGTACTTGGTTTGGCTAATGAATGTCCCTTCCTTCATTTGCTTGATTTAAAATCCAAGGAAGAACTTCAGCTCACCCATCATGGACATCTCAAATCTCTTAGTCATGATCTTACTAAACTTATCACAATACACATGGTTAGTACTACCAAATATTATGTCATCGACATATATTTGGCATACAAATATATCATTTTCAACTTTGTGAGTAAAGAGTGTAGGATCAGCTTTGCCTATTTCAAAGCCTTGTTTCAGCAAGAATTCCTTAAGGCATTCATACCATGCTCTTGGTGCTTGCTTAAGCCCATAGAGCGCCTTTTGGAGTTTATAGACATGGTTGGGGAACTTGGGATCTTCAAACCCTGGTGGCTGCTCCACATATACCAACTCTTGTATTGGGCCATTGAGGAATGCACTCTTAACATCCATTTGGTATAGCTTGAAGTCATGATGGGCAGCAAAGGCTAGAAGCATTCGAATTGCTTCAAGTCTTGCCACCAATGCATATGTTTCTTCAAAGTCTAGGCCCTCTACTTGAGTGAAGCCTTGGGCCACCAATCTTGCCTTGTTCCTTGTCACCATGCCATTTTCATCTTGCTTGTTGCGGAAGACCCATTTGGTACCAATGACATTGATATTAGGCCTTTTCACCAAGTTCCACACTTGATTTCTCTTAAAGTTGTTGAGCTCTTCTTGCATGGCCATGACCCAATCCGGATCTCCAAGTACTTGTTCTACCTTGAGAGGTTCCAAAGAGGAAACAAATGAGTAATATTAACAAAAATTTGCTAAATGTGAACAAGTTATTACCCCCTTTCGAATACTCCCAAGCATGTTGTCAATGGGGTGATCCCGTTGTATAGTGTGATGTAGCCTTGGATGCTCAACACCTCCTTGTTCTTCCTCTGGAGCTTTAGCTTCTTCTTGTTCAAAGATAGGCTCTAGGTTGAGCCCTTGAAGTGGTGGAGTAGGAGTTGAAGGAACTGCTGCTAAGGTGGATGGGGCAGCACTGCCGCCCTACTGATTTTTAGCAGGTGAGTGCTACCCTTGTCGATGGAGTACGTCAGTAGAAATTTGTGCAGCAACATCCTGGGGATCCTCATCATTAGTGGCTCGATCTTCTTGTGGCCTAATGTCACCTATAGCCATTTGCTTGATTGCTTCACATGCTAGATCCTCCTTTCCTACAACACTTGAATCAACTTGCTCCACTTGAGAGCCATTAGATTCATCAAATGTCACATCTACCGTGACTTCAACTCTACCCATGGTTTTATTGAAGACATGATAGGCATGCTCATTTAATCCATAACCAAGAAGAATGCCTTCATCAACTTTAGGTGCGAATTTAGAGGTTTTGGGTCTTTTGTTAAGTATAAAGCACTTGCACCCAAACACTCTAAAGTATGACACCTTTGGTTTGTTACCGGTTAGAAGCTCATATGAAGTCTTCTTGAGTTTCTTGTGTAAGTAGAGGCGGTTGATGGCATGGCAAGCGGTGTTGACGGCGTCACTCCAAAAGAGGTCCGACATCTTATACTCATCTAGCATTGTCCTTGCCATATCAAGAAGTATACGGTTCTTCCTCTCTACTACACCATTTTGTCGAGGGGTGTAAGGAGTTGAAAACTCATGCTTGATGCCCTCATCATCAAGAAACTCTTCAACTAGAGTGTTCTTGAATTCGGTCCCATTGTCACTTCTTATCTTTTTGATAGGAAGACTGAACTCCCTTTGTGCCCTTCTCACAAATATCTTAACTTTCTCTTGCACCTAGGACTTATCATAAACAAAGAACACCCAAGTGAAGCGGGAATAATCATCAACAATAACTAGACCATATTTGTTACCCCCTATGCTTAGGTAGGTGACCGGTCCAAAGAGATCCATGTGAATCAACTCCAATGGTTGTGTGGTGGTCATGATGCTCTTTGGTGGGTGAGGTACACCTACTTGCTTTCTAGCTTGGCAAGCACTACAAATCCTGTCTTTCTCAAATTGAATATTGGTTAGTCCAAGAATGTGGTTGTCTTTTAGGAGTTTGGCCAAGTTCCTCATCCCAACATGAGCCAGTCGGCGGTGCCATAGCCAACCCATGCTAGATTTTGCCACTAAACAGGTCTCAAGCTTAGCTTTACTTTTGCTGAAATCAACTAGGTAAAGCTTGTTCTTGAGCCGACCCATAAAGATAATAGAGGAATCCTCCCTCTTAGAGACTTCCACACCCTTATCCATGAAGAGACAATTGTAGCCCATCTCATATAATTGAGAGATGGACAGCAGATTGTACTTCAAGGAATCAACATGTAAGATATTTGTAATTGAATGATCAAGTGTAATAGCTACTTTACCAAGTCCAATCACACCCCCTTTTGTATTGTCACCAAATATAATATTCTCATCTAAATTTGTAGTTGGGGAGTATGATGAGAACATACTCCTTTCTCCAGTCATATGATTTGTACAGCCGCTGTCAAGCACCCAACTTGACCCACTTGAGGAGTATGTCTGCAACACAAGTTTAGTTCCTAGTTTTAGGTCCCCAAATATTCTTGGGGCCTTGCACATTAGTCATTAGAACTTTAGGAACCCAAATGAAGTATTAAGATAAATATTTTGACCATTGCCAACAAACTTGGCAAACACTTCCCCCATGCTATTGTGCTGCAAAATAAAGTTAGAATTCAAACATTGTTGAGGTGCTTTTGACTTTGGCTGATAAGCATATCTATTTGGAGTGACCCAGATAGATTTCTTTGGTTTCTGAACAACCTGCTCAGGATGAGACACCTTCTTCTTGGGCTTGACATGAGCAGAGGAGAAGGAGGTGGTCTTCCCTTTTCTATGGGGGTGGCACTGCCGCCCTTCACAGCAGCACTGCCGCCCATAGGCCGCGGTGCTACTCTAGGCTAGCCTTGTGCCACCATCTGTGCAGACCTATCTATACCTTCCTACCCTTTGCTCATGAACTGAACACACTCATATCCATTGATTACCTTTCTCCCATTGGTTTTACCTCCATGAGTGTGCCCAAGCCCATCTTTGATGCATGGATTTCTTTCACCTTTGTATTGCTGCCTCTTTGGTTTTTCAACTTTGCCACCAGCAAGTTTCTTGTCTTTCATGCACCTTTTTCCTAACATAGCATTGAGCCTAGCAATCTCCTTTTTCATAACCTTCAAGTTTGCAAGGTTAGTAGAATAAACATTTAAGTCAAGATTATAGCATTTTCCACATCCTTGGGTAGTGGAGGGAATAGAAGTGTCATTTGTGTTAGAGGGAAGTGGGGTGCTCTCGCATAGAAGATTATATTGCTTCTCAATTTTGTTGTGCTTTTCAACTAAGACACAATACTTGTCATTAAGTGCAATATTTGCCTTCTTTGTGAGAGCATGTTCTCTTTGTTCTTCGGCCAAGACCTTGTTCAAAGAGTTCACCTCACTTCTCTCTAACTCAAAAACTTCCTTACAGCCAATATACATCTTTTTGGTTTCCTCAAGATATTCATCTCTATCGGCTAGCTTGGCTTTGACACTCTCTAATTCCTCCATTAGATTTATGATGAAGAGCTTGGTCTTAGGATCCAACTTTTTAGTCAATTTAGCATATTTCTCAACATCACTAGAATCACTAAGTTCACTACTAGAGATGTCACTAGGAGGTGGAGGAGATTTGGCTCTTCGTTTTACCTTCTCACCCTTTGCCATAAGACAAACGTGAGTGGAGCGGTGGTCATCATCATCGGACATGTTGTTGAAGAGCCTTGGTGTAGAGGAAGGCTTTTGAATGGCCACAGTTGCAACCTTCACATCCTCATCACTTGACTCCTTAGTTGAGTCCCACTCATGCCCAATGTGTGCCTCTCCCATTTGCTTGTATCTCTTTTTGTGTTCATGCTTGCTTTCATTGTTGTCCCTCTTGTATTTATTTTCTTTCTTATCATAGGGACACTTAGCAATGAAGTGCTCTGTGCTGCCACAATTGTAGCAAGTTCTCTTCTTCTTGTTTGGGAACCTTCTTTGCACTATTTTATACCCATTCTTTTTTAGCCCCTTGTGATAGCTCTTCATGAACAAAGCCATGTCATCAATCTTCATGTAATCAGCCCCATCATCTTCATCTTCACTTGAGGATGAACTTGGATCATCATTTTGTGGGGTTGGCTTGATTTCCTTGGGTTGACTTGTTGATGCTTGCTTGCTGCCCTTTGCCTTGTTGGAGGTGCCTTGATCGCTTGATTTATTTGCCTTGAGAGCTACTTCCTTGATTTTCATGCCTTCTAGCTTGGCTTGCAACTCACCAATTCTTCTCCCCTCATTAGCTTCTTCTCTTTGCATGTCAAACGTCAACAATCTTCCAAGCACATCATTATGTGTGAAGTGCTCAAACTTCTTCTTATCTCTAATCAAGGTAACTACCGTCTCATTTCTTGGTGAGTAGGCTTCCAACATAACCTTCACCACTTTGTGATCATCAAGGTCATCACATCCATAGCCTCTAATCTTGCCCACCAAGGTCATCAATCTATCAAACATCTCTTGTGGCCCCTCTCCATCAACAATCACGAACCTATTGAGCTTAGCCATCAACAAATCAATATTTGCTTTCCTCACTTTATCAACACCTTCATGTGCTAGATGCAAAGTGTCCCAAATCTATTTTGCAACATTGACATTCATCACTCGGTTGTACTCATTTCCATCCAAGGCACTAAGAAGAATGCTTGTGGCTTGGCCATTGAGATGGACAGCAGCTAACTCTTCATTTGTTGGCACTTCGGGATCTTTCGGTGGCTGCAATCCATTCACCACAATCTCCCAAAGACCGGGGTGAAGACCTACAAGATAGGTGTTCATCAAGTGTTTCCACTTGGCAAAGTTAGTCCCATCAAAATGAGGCAACTTGCCCGCGGGTACATTGATAAAGGACCTTTTATTATGGTTAGACAAATAATAATAATTAAAGGATACGGCGGCATATTTCTTCTTGTTGTTGTTGCTGCCCTTATCATCGCTATCCTTCTTCTTGTCCTTGCTCTTCACCTTCTTGCTATCTTTTGAAGCATGGTATGACACATCATCATCTCCATCATCCGAGCTACTAGAAAGCTCACTAGATGATGCATCATACTCATTCTTCTCTTTCTCTTGAGCTCTTGCTGCCCTTCTCTTGGCTCTTGCCTCTCTTGCGATTCTTCTAGCTTCTTTTCTCTTCTTTTTTCTTTGAGCCGCTGCTCTTCCTTCTTCTTTTCTCTAGCTTCTCTTGCTGCGATTTTGGTGGCTTTTCTTTCTTTTCTTTCCTTTCTTCTTTCGGCATTGGTGGTCTTGGCTTCTTTGATGGTGGCGTCACTTGCAGTCGACATGGACAGCTCGCTGCTGCTGCCGACATCCTCGACGTGCACAACACTTGCGTCCACATCGCGAATGGTCCTCGAACCTCCTCCTTCTTCCATACTTCATGTGGTGAAGCGTATACGAAGCAACCTTGCTCTGATACCACTTGTAGGACCTATAGGAAGCTAAAGGAGGCCTAGAGGGGGTGAATAGGCCTATAAAAATTCAACTCAAAACTCTGTTAGAACAGAGGGCGGCACTGTCGGCCTTTTAGGGCGACACTGTCGCTCTATGAAAATAAATCTAACACAGCTGAGATTTTACAGAGATGAACCTGACCCCACTAGCTGCTTAATCCTACAATAGAAAGATAAGATCTAGTTCGAAGACTAAATACCACAGAAACTTCACACAAACATGGATCGAGCAACCAAACCCTAATAACAGCTAGCAATGAGCTAAACCAGCAAGTAAACAAGATGAAGCATGCAAGACACAAGATTTATCCCATGGTTCAGCTCACCACAAAGGTTTGCCTAAGTCTACGTTGTTGAGGAAGCCACAAAAGGCTTGGGCTTGCCACAAAGGCTTGCCTTACCCTTGTTCTCAAATCAAGAGAGAGAACTCTTGAGGTGAGAGGTGATTTCTTAGCTTTTGAATAAGGTTACAAATCTCCCAAGGCTACCACATGAGTTAGCAAGTGCAAGGGCGATGCCTAGCCAGCTAGGAGCAAGCTCCAAGAGTAACAAACCCTAGAACCACCAGCCAAATGTGAACCAAATGCTCTTAGACTTTGGGAATTAGTGGATCTGCTCTCCAATCGAGTTTTGCTGCCTTTTCTCTCAAGTTTTGATGGTTGGAATCAATGATTTGCTTGAGGGATGGTGGAGCAACAATGGAGGAGAGAAGTGAGCTTTGGTTCTATCTTGTTTCAAGCTGAATGACTCGGTGAAGAAGATGACCATTGTGGGCCGGGCCTGAAGGGTATAAATACCCCTCGAGCCCAACGGTCAGTTAAGGGCGGCACTGCCACTCTTAACAGGGCGGCACTGCCGCCCTAGCCAAAACAGGTAAAATGATATGAAATTTGGCTAGCTATTTTGACTAGGTGAGAGGATGTAAATATGTGAATTTGAGCATCTAGTTCAATAGTTGACCAACTGTCCTAAAATCCCTCTTAATAGTACGGCTTTCCCTAAACTCAATTTCAAAACATAAAAGAATTTAAACTTCCTTTGAGCTAGGTCTAGCCACTTTTTGTAATTAGGACACCTGCAACTTGTACATCATCCTCATTTTTTGATTCCCTGCTTGTCATCTTGATAAACCTCATTAGTCCTCTAATTTGGTGGTCATCAATGCCAAAACCCACAATAGGGCTTGATTGCACTTACAAAGATCAAGATACATTTTAGTACTCCCTGGGTGTATGGAATAGGCTGAGTCATGAGCTTCCCTCAAGATAGACTCCCTAATAGATTTTACTTCTGGCACACAAATCCTTTTGCCAAACCATACTATCTCTTGATCGTCCATGTGGAATCATGGGGCTTTACCAATCACTATACGCTCCGCAATATCCTTGATCCTCTCATCATTCAACTGTCCCTTACGAATCTCTTGTTCCAGAGTAGGTTCTACCTCTAACTCCATGGTGTTGGCCACAATACCCAAATTCAGGTATTTGAACTCCTCACACAACTCTTTAGGTAGTTGAGTTGTATAGGCCATGTTCACATAACTCCTATCATTAGTGGCTCGATCTTCTTGTGGCCTAATGTCACCTATAGCCATTTGCTTGATTGCTTCACATGCTAGATCCTCCTTTCCTACAACACTTGAATCAACTTGCTCCACTTGAGAGCCATTAGATTCATCAAATGTCACATCTACCGTGACTTCAACTCTACCCATGGTTTTATTGAAGACATGATAGGCATGCTCATTTAATCCATAACCAAGAAGAATGCCTTCATCAACTTTAGGTGCGAATTTAGAGGTTTTGGGTCTTTTGTTAAGTATAAAGCACTTGCACCCAAACACTCTAAAGTATGACACCTTTGGTTTGTTACCGGTTAGAAGCTCATATGAAGTCTTCTTGAGTTTCTTGTGTAAGTAGAGGCGGTTGATGGCATGGCAAGCGGTGTTGACGGCGTCACTCCAAAAGAGGTCCGACATCTTATACTCATCTAGCATTGTCCTTGCCATATCAAGAAGTATACGGTTCTTCCTCTCTACTACACCATTTTGTCGAGGGGTGTAAGGAGTTGAAAACTCATGCTTGATGCCCTCATCATCAAGAAACTCTTCAACTAGAGTGTTCTTGAATTCGGTCCCATTGTCACTTCTTATCTTTTTGATAGGAAGACTGAACTCCCTTTGTGCCCTTCTCACAAATATCTTAACTTTCTCTTGCACCTAGGACTTATCATAAACAAAGAACACCCAAGTGAAGCGGGAATAATCATCAACAATAACTAGACCATATTTGTTACCCCCTATGCTTAGGTAGGTGACCGGTCCAAAGAGATCCATGTGAATCAACTCCAATGGTTGTGTGGTGGTCATGATGCTCTTTGGTGGGTGAGGTACACCTACTTGCTTTCTAGCTTGGCAAGCACTACAAATCCTGTCTTTCTCAAATTGAATATTGGTTAGTCCAAGAATGTGGTTGTCTTTTAGGAGTTTGGCCAAGTTCCTCATCCCAACATGAGCCAGTCGGCGGTGCCATAGCCAACCCATGCTAGATTTTGCCACTAAACAGGTCTCAAGCTTAGCTTTACTTTTGCTGAAATCAACTAGGTAAAGCTTGTTCTTGAGCCGACCCATAAAGATAATAGAGGAATCCTCCCTCTTAGAGACTTCCACACCCTTATCCATGAAGAGACAATTGTAGCCCATCTCATATAATTGAGAGATGGACAGCAGATTGTACTTCAAGGAATCAACATGTAAGATATTTGTAATTGAATGATCAAGTGTAATAGCTACTTTACCAAGTCCAATCACACCCCCTTTTGTATTGTCACCAAATATAATATTCTCATCTAAATTTGTAGTTGGGGAGTATGATGAGAACATACTCCTTTCTCCAGTCATATGATTTGTACAGCCGCTGTCAAGCACCCAACTTGACCCACTTGAGGAGTATGTCTGCAACACAAGTTTAGTTCCTAGTTTTAGGTCCCCAAATATTCTTGGGGCCTTGCACATTAGTCATTAGAACTTTAGGAACCCAAATGAAGTATTAAGATAAATATTTTGACCATTGCCAACAAACTTGGCAAACACTTCCCCCATGCTATTGTGCTGCAAAATAAAGTTAGAATTCAAACATTGTTGAGGTGCTTTTGACTTTGGCTGATAAGCATATCTATTTGGAGTGACCCAGATAGATTTCTTTGGTTTCTGAACAACCTGCTCAGGATGAGACACCTTCTTCTTGGGCTTGACATGAGCAGAGGAGAAGGAGGTGGTCTTCCCTTTTCTATGGGGGTGGCACTGCCGCCCTTCACAGCAGCACTGCCGCCCATAGGCCGCGGTGCTACTCTAGGCTAGCCTTGTGCCACCATCTGTGCAGACCTATCTATACCTTCCTACCCTTTGCTCATGAACTGAACACACTCATATCCATTGATTACCTTTCTCCCATTGGTTTTACCTCCATGAGTGTGCCCAAGCCCATCTTTGATGCATGGATTTCTTTCACCTTTGTATTGCTGCCTCTTTGGTTTTTCAACTTTGCCACCAGCAAGTTTCTTGTCTTTCATGCACCTTTTTCCTAACATAGCATTGAGCCTAGCAATCTCCTTTTTCATAACCTTCAAGTTTGCAAGGTTAGTAGAATAAACATTTAAGTCAAGATTATAGCATTTTCCACATCCTTGGGTAGTGGAGGGAATAGAAGTGTCATTTGTGTTAGAGGGAAGTGGGGTGCTCTCGCATAGAAGATTATATTGCTTCTCAATTTTGTTGTGCTTTTCAACTAAGACACAATACTTGTCATTAAGTGCAATATTTGCCTTCTTTGTGAGAGCATGTTCTCTTTGTTCTTCGGCCAAGACCTTGTTCAAAGAGTTCACCTCACTTCTCTCTAACTCAAAAACTTCCTTACAGCCAATATACATCTTTTTGGTTTCCTCAAGATATTCATCTCTATCGGCTAGCTTGGCTTTGACACTCTCTAATTCCTCCATTAGATTTATGATGAAGAGCTTGGTCTTAGGATCCAACTTTTTAGTCAATTTAGCATATTTCTCAACATCACTAGAATCACTAAGTTCACTACTAGAGATGTCACTAGGAGGTGGAGGAGATTTGGCTCTTCGTTTTACCTTCTCACCCTTTGCCATAAGACAAACGTGAGTGGAGCGGTGGTCATCATCATCGGACATGTTGTTGAAGAGCCTTGGTGTAGAGGAAGGCTTTTGAATGGCCACAGTTGCAACCTTCACATCCTCATCACTTGACTCCTTAGTTGAGTCCCACTCATGCCCAATGTGTGCCTCTCCCATTTGCTTGTATCTCTTTTTGTGTTCATGCTTGCTTTCATTGTTGTCCCTCTTGTATTTATTTTCTTTCTTATCATAGGGACACTTAGCAATGAAGTGCTCTGTGCTGCCACAATTGTAGCAAGTTCTCTTCTTCTTGTTTGGGAACCTTCTTTGCACTATTTTATACCCATTCTTTTTTAGCCCCTTGTGATAGCTCTTCATGAACAAAGCCATGTCATCAATCTTCATGTAATCAGCCCCATCATCTTCATCTTCACTTGAGGATGAACTTGGATCATCATTTTGTGGGGTTGGCTTGATTTCCTTGGGTTGACTTGTTGATGCTTGCTTGCTGCCCTTTGCCTTGTTGGAGGTGCCTTGATCGCTTGATTTATTTGCCTTGAGAGCTACTTCCTTGATTTTCATGCCTTCTAGCTTGGCTTGCAACTCACCAATTCTTCTCCCCTCATTAGCTTCTTCTCTTTGCATGTCAAACGTCAACAATCTTCCAAGCACATCATTATGTGTGAAGTGCTCAAACTTCTTCTTATCTCTAATCAAGGTAACTACCGTCTCATTTCTTGGTGAGTAGGCTTCCAACATAACCTTCACCACTTTGTGATCATCAAGGTCATCACATCCATAGCCTCTAATCTTGCCCACCAAGGTCATCAATCTATCAAACATCTCTTGTGGCCCCTCTCCATCAACAATCACGAACCTATTGAGCTTAGCCATCAACAAATCAATATTTGCTTTCCTCACTTTATCAACACCTTCATGTGCTAGATGCAAAGTGTCCCAAATCTATTTTGCAACATTGACATTCATCACTCGGTTGTACTCATTTCCATCCAAGGCACTAAGAAGAATGCTTGTGGCTTGGCCATTGAGATGGACAGCAGCTAACTCTTCATTTGTTGGCACTTCGGGATCTTTCGGTGGCTGCAATCCATTCACCACAATCTCCCAAAGACCGGGGTGAAGACCTACAAGATAGGTGTTCATCAAGTGTTTCCACTTGGCAAAGTTAGTCCCATCAAAATGAGGCAACTTGCCCGCGGGTACATTGATAAAGGACCTTTTATTATGGTTAGACAAATAATAATAATTAAAGGATACGGCGGCATATTTCTTCTTGTTGTTGTTGCTGCCCTTATCATCGCTATCCTTCTTCTTGTCCTTGCTCTTCACCTTCTTGCTATCTTTTGAAGCATGGTATGACACATCATCATCTCCATCATCCGAGCTACTAGAAAGCTCACTAGATGATGCATCATACTCATTCTTCTCTTTCTCTTGAGCTCTTGCTGCCCTTCTCTTGGCTCTTGCCTCTCTTGCGATTCTTCTAGCTTCTTTTCTCTTCTTTTTTTCTTTGAGCCGCTGCTCTTCCTTCTTCTTTTCTCTAGCTTCTCTTGCTGCGATTTTGGTGGCTTTTCTTTCTTTTCTTTCCTTTCTTCTTTCGGCATTGGTGGTCTTGGCTTCTTTGATGGTGGCGTCACTTGCAGTCGACATGGACAGCTCGCTGCTGCTGCCGACATCCTCGACGTGCACAACACTTGCGTCCACATCGCGAATGGTCCTCGAACCTCCTCCTTCTTCCATACTTCATGTGGTGAAGCGTATACGAAGCAACCTTGCTCTGATACCACTTGTAGGACCTATAGGAAGCTAAAGGAGGCCTAGAGGGGGTGAATAGGCCTATAAAAATTCAACTCAAAACTCTGTTAGAACAGAGGGCGGCACTGTCGGCCTTTTAGGGCGACACTGTCGCTCTATGAAAATAAATCTAACACAGCTGAGATTTTACAGAGATGAACCTGACCCCACTAGCTGCTTAATCCTACAATAGAAAGATAAGATCTAGTTCGAAGACTAAATACCACAGAAACTTCACACAAACATGGATCGAGCAACCAAACCCTAATAACAGCTAGCAATGAGCTAAACCAGCAAGTAAACAAGATGAAGCATGCAAGACACAAGATTTATCCCATGGTTCAGCTCACCACAAAGGTTTGCCTAAGTCTACGTTGTTGAGGAAGCCACAAAAGGCTTGGGCTTGCCACAAAGGCTTGCCTTACCCTTGTTCTCAAATCAAGAGAGAGAACTCTTGAGGTGAGAGGTGATTTCTTAGCTTTTGAATAAGGTTACAAATCTCCCAAGGCTACCACATGAGTTAGCAAGTGCAAGGGCGATGCCTAGCCAGCTAGGAGCAAGCTCCAAGAGTAACAAACCCTAGAACCACCAGCCAAATGTGAACCAAATGCTCTTAGACTTTGGGAATTAGTGGATCTGCTCTCCAATCGAGTTTTGCTGCCTTTTCTCTCAAGTTTTGATGGTTGGAATCAATGATTTGCTTGAGGGATGGTGGAGCAACAATGGAGGAGAGAAGTGAGCTTTGGTTCTATCTTGTTTCAAGCTGAATGACTCGGTGAAGAAGATGACCATTGTGGGCCGGGCCTGAAGGGTATAAATACCCCTCGAGCCCAACGGTCAGTTAAGGGCGGCACTGCCACTCTTAACAGGGCGGCACTGCCGCCCTAGCCAAAACAGGTAAAATGATATGAAATTTGGCTAGCTATTTTGACTAGGTGAGAGGATGTAAATATGTGAATTTGAGCATCTAGTTCAATAGTTGACCAACTGTCCTAAAATCCCTCTTAATAGTACGGCTTTCCCTAAACTCAATTTCAAAACATAAAAGAATTTAAACTTCCTTTGAGCTAGGTCTAGCCACTTTTTGTAATTAGGACACCTGCAACTTGTACATCATCCTCATTTTTTGATTCCCTGCTTGTCATCTTGATAAACCTCATTAGTCCTCTAATTTGGTGGTCATCAATGCCAAAACCCACAATAGGGCTTGATTGCACTTACAAAGATCAAGATACATTTTAGTACTCCCTGGGTGTATGGAATAGGCTGAGTCATGAGCTTCCCTCAAGATAGACTCCCTAATAGATTTTACTTCTGGCACACAAATCCTTTTGCCAAACCATACTATCTCTTGATCGTCCATGTGGAATCATGGGGCTTTACCAATCACTATACGCTCCGCAATATCCTTGATCCTCTCATCATTCAACTGTCCCTTACGAATCTCTTGTTCCAGAGTAGGTTCTACCTCTAACTCCATGGTGTTGGCCACAATACCCAAATTCAGGTATTTGAACTCCTCACACAACTCTTTAGGTAGTTGAGTTGTATAGGCCATGTTCACATAACTCCTTCTACTCAAGGCATCTGCTATGACATTAGCCTTTCCCAAGTGATAGTGTATATCCAAATCATAATCCTTGATTAACTCTAGCCATCTACGCTGCCTCAGATTTAGATCTGTCTATGTGAATATGTACTTCAAACTCTTATGATCCATATAAATCTCACACTTATGACCAATCAGGTAATGCCTCCAAATCTTGAGAGCATGCACCACAGCTACTAATTCTAGATCATACGTCGGATAATTTAACTCATGTTTTCTCAGTTGTCTAGATGCATAGGCAACAACTCTACCTTCTTGCATAAGAACACCACCTAGACCTTGCCATGAAGCATCACAATAGATAGAGAAGCTTTTGGTGAGATCAGGTAAGATAAGCACTGGGGCAGAAGTCAGTCTCTTCTTCAACTCCTCAAAACTATCCTGACATTGCTTAGTCCATACAAATTTAGTATTCTTATCTAACAAAGCAGTCATGGGTTTTGCTAACTTAGAGAATCCCTCAATGAATCTCCTATAATACCCAGCCATACCAAGAAAACTCTGAATCTCACTAACATCCTTAGGTGGCTTCCAACTCAACACATCTCTAACCTTTTTGGGATCCACTGCTACTCCTCCATTAGAGATTATGTGACCAAGGAAAGATACTTCTTTTAGCCATAACTCACATTTGCTAAACTTGGCATAAAGTTCATGTTCTCTAAGCTTCTACAACACCAATCTCAAATGTTCTTCATGTTCTTCTTCATTCTTAGAGTACACTAATATGTCATCAATGAACACGATGACAAACTTGTCAAGGTACTCCATGAACACTTTGTTCATCAGATACATGAAGTAAGCAGGTGCATTTGTTAGACCAAAAGACATGACTGTGAACTCATATAGTCCATATCGGGTCACAAAAGCAGTCTTGGGGATGTTAGTACGTCTTATCCTCAACTGATGGTATCCAGATCGAAGGTCAATCTTGGAAAACACACAAGCCCCTTTCAACTGGTCAAACAGGTCATCAATTCTAGGCAGTGGGTACTTGTTCTTAATTGTGACCTCATTAAGTGACCTGTAATCTATGCATATCCTCTATGTACCATCCTTCTCTATAAACAGTACTGGTGCACCCCAAGGTGATGAACTAGGTTGAACATAACCCTTATCTAACAATTCCTTTAATTGTTTCTTAAGTTCTGCTAATTCATTCACTCCCATTCTATAGGGTCTCTTAGCTATGGGTGCAGTTCCAGGTAAAAGTTCAATTATAAACTCGATGTCTCGGTCAAGTGGCATACCTGGCAATTCCTCAGGGAAGACATCTGGGTACTCATTTACTATCCTTATATCTTCTAAGGCTGTGCCCTCCAACTGATTAACCCGATAGATTTCTGCAGCTGACTAAGTTGCCGCATACACAACTTCCTCTCCAGATAAAGTGGTAAGATTCACAGAACTATTGCCACAATTAATAACTACTTTCTGCAACCTTAACCAATCCATACCCAAGATGACGTCAATACTGGTGGAGTTTATGACTATAAGATTTGCTTGAAATTCTACCCCCCTTATGCTAAGACTAGCAGCTAAGCATATCCACTCTGCTTTCATTACCCCTCCAGGTGAGCTTACTAACATGTGTTTCTTCATAACACTTACTAGAATACCACGCTTCTTTATGAATGTATATGCTATGAAGGAATGCGAAGCACCAGAATCAAAAAGTACCGTAGCTGAGTTTGAGTTGATCGGAAACGTACCGATCACCACATCTGGTGCCTCCTGAGCTATTTCAGCGGTCACATGGTTCACCTTTCCCCAAACATAATTCTACTACAAGTTAGCCATCTTCTTGGGGCATCTGTTGGAGTAATGTCCTGGCTCTCCACAATTGAAGCATTTATTATCATTAACTGTATTTGGTGCTTTTGGTGCGCCATTCCTCTGTGGAGCATTGGGGCATTGTTCCTTACAGGTACATTATTGGGCTGCTGCTGGCGCTAAGCTGGTGCTTTGTACTGCTGCTACTGTGCATGCTGGGGTTGCTGGTTGCGGTTGAGACCTGTCTAACCTTGATAGCGTTGCTGAGGTTGAGCTTGTTGAGGGTTGGCACGGAAGCGAGAGTTGCTCCCAGATTGTTGTCCTTAAAATTTCCTCTTTTTGTCCTCCATCTGGCGGCGCTTGTTCTCAATCACTAAAGCCTTGTCCACCAGCTGCTGGAAGTTAGCAAAGGTATGAGACAACAGCTGGTACTGGAGTCCATCATTTAAGCCCTCCAT
Source organism: Miscanthus floridulus (assembly GCF_019320115.1). Taxonomy (NCBI): domain Eukaryota; kingdom Viridiplantae; phylum Streptophyta; class Magnoliopsida; order Poales; family Poaceae; genus Miscanthus; species Miscanthus floridulus. Next base: position 113,829,321 of record NC_089582.1, read on the forward strand.
AAACAGCTCCTGCCTCTTTCCGTCCTCATCTACCTCAGTCGGTGCATACCGTGACAATTGTATGAACTTATCATGATATTCAGCAACGGTCATGCTCCCTTGCTTGAGAGCCAAGAACTCCTTTTTCTTCAGCTTCATCAGTCCTGCAGGCACGTGGTGAGTGTAGAAGGCACTGTGGAACTCAGCCCAACTAATGGGATTAGCTTTGGTACAGCCGAAGCAAAATGAGTCCCACCAATCCAGTGCAGCTCCTTGCAACTATCCAAAAGCATATAAAACCTTCTCCTTATCATCACACTGAGCAATCTCCAGTTGTCTCTCAATGGCACGTAGCCAGTCGTTAGCCCGGAGTGGGTCGGCAGAGTGCTTAAATACAGGTGGGTGTCCTTTCAGGAACTCTCCCCTCTTATCTCTAGCATGAGGGGGTGCATTCCCATTCCCTTGCCCCATGTTTTGCATATTCTGGGCCATCTGCTGAAGCAACTGTGTCTGCATCATCATCAGCTGCTCCATGGTGACTGGGGGTGGTGGTGGCAGTTCCTTGCCTCCCTGGTTGTTCCTCCTGGTGTTCACCATCTGTAGATGCATCATATAAGTCTCACATGTCCAAGCATATAACTCTTAAAAGATATTGGTGTAACAAGAGTAGGTGTAGACAAGAGATATATGTAGGGTATATAAGAAGATATTTGTTCTAAACTTTTCCAGCGAGTTGGACAACAACAGTGCAGTAAAATGAGCATATCTCACTCCTGTTTATCATATGATTGCATGTTTTACCTTTCTAGAAATCTTATGAAATTCTCTACAACTTTCATTTAGAACACTTTTCCAGATTCTGAAGTTTACTTAGCCAAATACAGACAACAAGCAGTAGTGTTCCAGAATTCTGACAACACAGAAACCTCAACTTACAACAGCTGTATCTCACAATTTATAATAGGTATTGAGGTGATTCCAGAACCAAAAGAAAGATGTTGAAGTATACTTATCTCCATAAAAATTTCATGATCATTGGACATTTATATTATGAGATATGAACTGATAAAGACAGACTGCTCTGAATCATACAGGATGGACAGCATGATAAAACGAAACCCAACTATTTATTAATAATATCCTTAAACCTTAACCTTAACTAAATGACCGTGGACATGCCCACAAGTCATCACAATCATATCAAAGATCCAAATCAAACATTATTCATAATGATAAACATCCAACCATGCAACTAACACTTGTCCAACCATTAAAAGAAAGAAACTAAATACTCTCTCGCGTAACTACGCGTGTTTATTACATATTTTAGGAATCTTCTATGGGTATGGGTCGATGTTGGTGTTGGTGCTGGGGTCTCCAAACTCTCCTCTGGTCCTCAGGGGCAACAGAGCAGGTACTCCTAGCTCTTCCACATCTGAACCTCCTAGCTGCTGCTTCAGTGTAGCGTTTTCACGGGCCAGCTGCATGTAGGCCTTCCCCATGACATCGAGCTCGTCCAGGACCTGATCCAAGTCAGTGTTGGTCTTAGCCAAGCACAACAAGGTAGGCCTTAGCCTCAGGTTTGCCTCTCCAAGTGGTGCAGTGATGTTGCATGTAGACTAGCTGTTCCAATGGCGGGGAAGATAGCGGTCAACCTCCCAAGCGATGTCGTCAAAGTGGCGATCGCGGTTGACCATCAACGACTATCGAGCTGCATCCCTGATGATGGCCGCACATGTGAGCCATGCAGTGGTGGCACAGTGGATGTAGCGCACCCAAGTCCCCTCTCAGATGTACACTTCTGTCTCCCAAAAGCTGGTGTAGTCGGAGTGGGTCCAATGCTCTGTCCTATACTAAACAGTGCATCCAGGGTGGTAGCGATGCACAAGTGCGAGAAGCTTGGGGTGGTAGTAGGCATCACCCTCCAAGTCGTAGTGGATCTCCGCGGTCCATCCCTGAGCCAACAATGCATTATGATCATCATCACTGTCATCACCCCCATTTCCACCGTCTCCTCCATCATCACCACCATCTCTACCATCTCCACCATCATCACCTCCATCTGCATCAGAATCATCAGAGTCATCTCCATCGTCGGGGTCACCAGCTCCCTCCTGGCCACCTTGTTCATGCTCCTCCACAGGATCCTCCTTAGACTCCTCTATCTCAATGGGCTCCTTGAACATGGGTCCCTCTTCTGTTTCTTCATCCATTGGATCCTCCAGCAAGTCCTCCAGAGGTTCCCCCAAGGGCACCTCCACAGGCGGTTCCTCCTCCTGGTTCCTCAGAGCTTCCACCAGATGTGCTAGGACACGCTTGCCAAATGTGAACCTGGTCCTCCTGGTGGGCATCAGGATGGTCCTCTTGCATGGGGTCTGCTTGGTACGGGCCATCTATAAGAATGAAAAGGTTGAGTATTAGAACAAAATATTTTTTGGCAACAGATAAAGAATAGAATATAAGCAAAAATTTTATAGCAAATTAAAGGTAGTAAAATAAAGATAATGTGATCCTAGAAATGTCCATTTCTAACTAGGTTGTTCGTCCTACAGTCAGTTATAGCTCCGATACCAATTTATCAGACCCAATTTTGCATAGCAAAACCAAGTATTCATATATGTGCGCCTAGGATGTCCAAACACACACATATATCACAAATTGCAATAGTATCAAAGTAAAGTACTTATTACATCGCATATCTCATCATAAAGTAAATACAAAGTTTGCTCAAAGGCAATAGTATTACAATCATAGCGGAATAACTAGCCCAACTACCACAGGAACTCCAACTGGTGAACGTCTCCCTAGTAGTCCTAGACATCCTCTGAAAACTCTTCATATCCATTATCTGTTACCCATCCGGGATTTTCATTGGATGTAAAGCAAGTGTAAGCTCACCATGCTTAGCAAATATATCAAAGGGGTCTATGAGGCTCAAAAAGGCTTGACACTGTTTGACTACGGTTCGCAATTTTAGTTAATCAAATTTTAGCATCCTGAATCACTACTTTAATGAACAATCCCAATTCCCAAGTGGTATTAAAGTATCATCAAATTTATCTCAATTCCCAACCATCCATCATCCACAATAACCACTAATCTTGAAGGATCCAGACCGCTCATATCCGTGAGCACAGCTGTTATAACAGGTTAATTATTTCTGTAGAAATTGTACAACTTTACCCACCGAGCCATGATTCCCAATGCTGAGGTTTGCAAGACCCACTACACCTCTTCCAAGGAAGTGCGGTAGAGTTTCACTATGAAACCCTTAGCTAGTTGCACTAACAGGCCATAGCTACAAAGGAATGGCACACGTGGGCATCACAACACGGTGCACACCCTAACAGAAAAAGGAAAGATACCCTCTTACCCCTTACTGGAGCTACAGACGAGCTAGTACAATCTAGTTAACATGTTAAAGTTAGAGCCATGTGACACTCAGGGTTGTACGGTCCCTCCTGGGTTGCCGCTTCAGGATTAAGTCCTTAGGGAGAGGCACTAGAGTACTCAACCCCATACTCCAGCCCCATCTACTGCTAAAAACCTCCATTTTATCACATTGCATATAGCCTTTAATCATGTTTAACAATTATTTCATGTTAAGCGCTGCAGCATCTATCCAAAATGCCTACCCGATAATCCCAGGTATCAAGGATATGTGGTACAAGTAATCATCTAGGTAAAGTCCTTGAAGCCAATTCAAATTAAACACATGCATGAATGTAAGTGGTAATAGTTCATAGGTAACAAGGGGCCTTTGGTACACTTGCCTTCCTCAAAATCATCCTAGGAGTACTGTTGATCCTACTAGGGGTCCTCAGTCACCTCAAATGGCTCACCCTCTAATCATGATCCAATCACCAATCAAGCATCATACTAATCATTACATGCATATAAGATAGACTTCTATTAGAACAGTACACCAAACAGTGAAAACATAAGTTAAAAAACTTATAAATCTATTCTACACATTGCTACGAACATGTGAGCGAAAGAATCACTCAAATTGGACTTAAAACGCGAAAGTTATGCATGAAATAAGATGTAATGGCATTTCTATAAATAAACTGAACCTATTTTTGAATTAAAACAATTAAAAATATATGGTTATAGGACTGCGGGCATTAAATCTAGAAATTATAGGGTCTAAATTGAATAAAAACAAGACTGAATAGAAATTCTTTTGAACTGATGAGTACCGCGGGTTGATTCTACAAAAACTGAAGGGTCTTTCTACAAAAAGGGTGCGCTTGTCTACGGTTTGGACCTGGCTGTTGATTGGGTGGCCACGTGGCGCCTTCTAGTTGGCACGGTGTGCCACACGGCGTGGGTGCACGCTGATGTGGCTGGGTGGACCGGGTCCATGGCTTGCTGTGGACAGGCCACTTAACAGCGAAGGGGTACAAAATCTTGATCTCACATTCAAGATCCAACGGTGCTGCTTACGACAGGACAGGGGATCACTGGCGACGGTGGCTCCCACGGCGGTGCCATGGCTACGTGACTGGAGATCACCGGTATGGTGTTCTAGGGCACAAAATCATGAATGGAAGGCACGGGGAGAGTCGGGAGCTCACCATGAGTCTGATGAAGGTGTTCTCAGTGTTCGGGACGGGCTCCAGAGGCGAGGTCAATGGCGGTGAGGCTCTAGAGAGAGAGAGCATGCGAGTGAGGCTCAATCCGAGGAATTCATGACCAAATCGATGAGAGGGAGGTACCTTTGGGCGCGGGAGATCGCGGCGAAACTTCGGGTGGCGTCGGCGTCGAGCTTCGAGGCGCGGGAGAGGGAGAGCTATGGCGACGATGGTTCTTGGCTATGAGCAGAGGATGGGAGAGGAGGCGGGCTCGGCTTAGGGTTTTATAGGCCAGACGGCGAGCGGAAATAGGAAGGGAAGTGGGCAGATTTGGGTAGAATAGTTCGCTTTCCTTCTGTGGGCGATGACACGATGGCTTGCCATCGGCGGTGACTAGAGAAAAGGAAAGAACCGACAGAGAAGAAAGGAAAGAAGAAAAGGGCGCTAACAGGTGGGTCCCGTGGGGCAGTGAGGGAGAGAAGAATGAGAGCGGCGCAGGCGCATGGGTGGTGAAGGCCGAGCGGGCCATGCGTTGGCATGCGGGGCAGGCCACCGAGTTGGGCTGGTGCGCTTGGCTAGGCCGTGTGCAGTGCACGCACGATGGAAGCGCGAGGCAAGCCGAGCAGTGGGCCGAGCGACAGGCTAGGCTGCACGCGGTAGCAGGCCAGTGCGGAAGAGAAAGGAAAAATAGAACTGGGTTGATTCCTAGGTTGGGCCAGAATGGAAGAAGATGAATTTTTTCCAAAACCAAATCTTTTTCCAATTCCATTTCCTCTATTTTCAATTCTAAGTCAAATTCAAATAAGATTTGAATTCAACTTTAAATCATCTAGCCCTACACTCAACCAAAAACAATATGCTTTGGCATGAATGCAACTAACATGTTTCTAAACCTTATAGTTTATTTTATTTATCCAATATTTATTATTTAGCCTAAGTTAAAAATATCTAGAAAATGTAATAAAGGTTAAGAATAAATTGCTAATTTGTAATAGAATTTTTGGGTGTTACACCCTACGAATCTCCTTAGCCTTAGTGAAGTTAACCTGTCCTGAGCAGCTCACGGGCACCTTGTTCCTGATGAAGGCTATGAAGACTGAGTAGGCTAGTTGTGGGGGCACTCATGAGCATAGTGGCCTTCCTTGCCACACTTGAAACAAGCACCCAGCTTGTTCCCCTGTCCCTAACGAGGTGAAACCTGCTATCCTTGAGGCTATTGCACCTGCTGAGTAGGTGCCTGGTGAGTCTGCTGAGTCTAGCGAGACGACTATCCACCCAGAGAGTGATAGGACACCCTCCTCACAACATGTACCTTTTACGACTGTGGGTGACTAGAAGACCCAGTGATCACCCTCTTGCGCTTCCACTCAGCCTAAGAGTCACGCTGAAGTCCCTCCATAGCAATGGTAGCCTTCATCAAAGCACCAAAGGTCTGATAGACCCCTGTATATAGCTTCTCTTGCAAGATGCAAGAGAGACCACGATTGAAATGGTCCATCTTCTCATTAGTATCCACATGAGTCCTAGCATACTATGCAAGATGGTTGAACTTGTTCACATAATCCATTATAGTCTTGTTTCCTTGCTTTAACTCTAGAAACTCGGACAGCTTCCTGTTCAGCAAACTAGTAGGAATATAGTACTTATAGAAAGTAGTGGTAAACTCCCACCAAGTCACATGGTGGTCCACAAGCTACATGGCATTGAAAGTGTCCCACCAAGCACTGGTAGATCCCAGAAGCTGTTGTGCGGCAAAACGCACCTTCTGCTCCTCAGTCACATTGAGCAGCTAAAACTTCTCCTCTAGAATATGAAGCCAATGCTCTATGTCCATAAGCTCAATAGTCAGCATGAACATGGGCGTGTGTGTCCCTAAGAAGTTCTGATAGGAATAGGGCCTCTTGGGACCGCGGGCACCACCCTCGTTCCTGCCATTGCCACTGGGGTCTCCATGGACAAAGCCACCAATAGCTTGTGCTAGCATCTCTAGGGCACGAGCTGACTCGCGATGAGCAGCCAACATCTCAGCCATCATCTCGGCATATGTCATCGAAGGCGGTGGTGGTGGCAGAGGAGGAGGACCAAGGGGTGGGGCCTCATGGCTCTCCCCATTAGCATTGCCATGATCATCGCCATGACCATTTTTGCCCTGGTCTTCACTAAGACCACTGCCCGCCCCAGCACTAGTGCTCCCATGACTAGATCTTAGATTCATCTGTAAATAGATAGAACCCACCATTAGGGGCAAAGCCTCCATAATTAGAAACAAACGTCTAGAGAGATGATAAGGCTCAATAAATGGTTACAAGCGGGAACTTTTCCTTAAGAGCTAAAGCATTTCTCTTTATTTATTATCCTATCAATTTAATATCCAAAAAATATGCGTAAGCAAGATTCTCTTTTCATGATGCATGGATTGACCTATTCGTTCACTTAGGCCAAAATATAGTGGCATTCGTATATAATTTTTGGCACAACGCACACTCACATCCCGTATGCTAAACAATACTTACGCAGCATAAGTTAGTGTACCTGCAGAAGATTGATTAGATAAAACTAGTTCCACTATCCTAGATAGACCATATTACTAGGGCTTATACTTATTTACGTAATTTATCACATCCTAATTTTCACAATGCTTTTGTTTGTCAAATTTTAGGTTTTGAAAAGAGTTTTTAAACTCGTAGACTCATTATTAGCTCTGATACCACTTATAGCAGAATCACCCAAAATATAACACTTTCGGAGGCGCTTGTCTTCCACTAGACACTAAACACCTCGAAAGTGAGCTACATCGGTCAGTTCCGTCGAGCACACCCTAAGGGACAACTCAAAACAATCCACATTTTACATCTAGAATCCAATAATGAGTATGAGCTTAAAATACTTAGTCCATTTTATGCACCAAGAGTTCTTAGAAATTATTTATTAAAATACTAGAGTTCATAGTATGATAATTACATAGCGGAACAAAAATAAACATCTAGCAGAAATAATATAGGGATCCATCTATGCCCACTAGAAGAATCCTCCCCATAAGAGCTACTTCTCAAACTGCACTTGCAACAAGGGTAAATAAACCCTAAGTACACAATGTACTCGCAAGACTTACCCGACTAGTGTGAATAGTTTCCTGACTCCAAGGGGTATGATAGACAATATGGGTTTGTTGTTTTCCTTTGTTTGCCAAAGAGCATTACTAATAGTACATCCTTAGGGTCGAGTTTTATTAGTAGTCATGATTACTTCATTATCTGACCATTCTAGGTAAGCACCTATTCTACTTTCAAGCAAGGGTTAAGCAATCAGAACCATTTTGGCATCTTTCATCTTCCAGTTCTTACTACGGTGCTAGACCATAGCGAAGTCATACCACCTCACAGAAACAACAATTTGTGAACCAATGTATCCCAGCTGGGTACCCTAAAACACATGCCCCACTTGTGCCCTAGGCACAACCAAGACTAACCCATTCCACTCCTGTCACGTGGTTCAAGTCCCCATCCAAACTTGGACTCTAAGCCCCCACACTTGAGACCCGGCCTCAGCATGGTGCTTAGACCTCCACCTTTCCCTGTCTCTAATTAGTCGGTCCTGAAAGAGCCAGAACCCACAACAAGAGCGTAATGACCCTTCCCGCTCCCATAAACAAGTATGTGCTTGGGATAATAAGCATGTGACCTAACTACCATCCACAGCAACGGACAGTCCTTAATCGACAAGAATAGGGAAAATAGTGTAACCAAGCTAAGCCCTATTGGCCGCGGGACACAACCTGTTACACCCACCAATATCCATAACATATTCCTGTCCGGTCTCCATTTTCTTTTCATCATTTTATTATGAGAGTAATAATAATAATCACCCATTGTGAGTAATGGTAGGTTACTCACGCTACCAAAAACCTAAGCACAACAGCTACTCGAACCTGCACTAGTAAGACTCTTAGGACAGGTATATCTATGCATTTGGTTTCTATAAAATTCCTATAATGTAAATGCACATAACATATATAAACAATGATTATAAAAAATAAGGGGTTATGCACCAGGGCTTGCCTTGGGCAGGCACGGTGTTAGTTGAGTCAGTCAGTGGTGGCTCTAGGACCTCCTTGTGCATGAGAATCTCCTCCTCATACTCCTCGATGATCTCCTCGAACTCGTGATCACCGGTGGTCACGATCTCCGCTAACTCATTTTCTACATGCATGCGATGATGATGCAACACTTAGCATTTAGGCAATAACTCTTAGACTAAGAATACACATACTAAGCTACTAAGCTAGCTCTAAGGACAAAGGTACTAAGCTAACTATCATCTTTAAGAAGCAAAGTGTTGGTTCAACTAACAAACACCTAGCTTTACAAATGAAGGATATATGTTTTGTTTCTATTGATGATTTAATGTATATTAAAACAAAGAGCATTTAACTACCCTAATGCATAGTCTATTCTAAAGCCACAAAAAGTATAGTGAGCACATAATAATATAATGAAGCTACTATAAAAATTTTAGGACTAAAGCTATCACCAATTTACCACAAAAATTCCTACAATAATTAACTTAATATTATTAAGCATCCTCAATTGATTTAAGAGCCCCTAATGTCAACACATATAAACATGAACTAAATACACCAATAAATAGAGCACAATTTTTGGAACCTAACAAAATTTGTTTCACAATTTTTGGACACCTACATGATTTTATATTAATTACCAAAGATCAGCTCAAAAATTAAATTAGAAAACTATTTCTAATTCCTTATGAAAACGAAAAACGAATCTCTCTGAGCGGCTTACACGCGCGGTGCAGCGCGTGCACGCACGTAGCCCACTGACTTGGCCCATGCAATGGAGGTCGGCCCGTGATAGAGAGGGAGCACGCGCGTGAGGCACTTTTGTGGCTAGCACCGTAGATTCATCCCAAACCGCACCAAAGTCCTATCACTATTCCTATCACTCACAGCTACTCTCGCTTAGCCCCCTAGAATTATAGAAATTTTCACATGCACACCCCCGGTGACCCCACGCATGGCATCACGGTGAGCGGTGGCATGGAGAAGCTATGCCAGCCACCAGAGGTTCACTTCGACCCATCGGTCAGGCCGACACTCATCTAGGGTTCCACTACATACACCTAGCAGCAACGCGGGGCTATGGGATGAGCTGGAGATGGCTATAACTGCACGTGGCTAGCCGTGATGGTGGCGCAGCCGCCCCGACAAACTAGAGCTGCTATGGTCCCAACCTGCTACCGTAAGAGCATCAAGGGACTACCATAAGCCAAGCCACAGTGAGCGTTGGAGCAGAGAGCGACGGAGGGAGGGTAGCCTCATGCGGCCAAACCGTGCGATGGCATACCGCGATGGCATAGTCATGTCAGTGGTGGAGTAGAGGTGGTAGCGACTGGACTAGGGTGCGCAGGGCTAAGAGGAGAGCAAGGCAAATGTAGTGGCACAAGTAATTGGGCTTGGGTGGAGGAATGGAGATCTGCCCTCGGTCATGGCCGAGGTGAGGCCTTAATGGCACGCCAGTGGAAAGGATCCAAATTGGTGCTTGGTCGGGGCGTCATCATGGCTATGCAGGGTTGGGCGGCAAGAAGATGGGAGGGCGAAGGTGTAGACGATCGGAATTGAGTAGAGGTGACCGCTCTTTGGCTCACACATTGGCATGGCTCAACAGCGGTAGAGAGATGAGAAACAGAGAGAGGGCGGTGGGGTATGGCTGGTGGCTCAGCATGTGCGCGCCTTGGCCGGATGTGGTTGGCACGACCGTGGAGACCCATGTCTAGGTGCTAGCAGACAGGCGCGCACATTCGTGACCGGCGTGGCTCGTGTGCCATAGTGCCATCAATGGCATGGCGATGGCAAGCATAGCCATGTGCGCATGGCATCCAACCGGGCCAAAGGCATAGCACAAGGATGACATAATGGTAGCGGCAGCGGCTATGTCATGATGCACGATGGGCGGGCAGCCTAGCAGCACATGGGATAGGGGCAGTGCCGTAAGGCCATGCGAGCAGCAGCGGTGGCCCCACACCGTAGCGCCCTCGATGTACCAGACAGCCGGCAAGGCTAGCTGAGCACAGACAGTGCATGGGCGTGCTTAAGATGCACCGATGCGACGACGTCGTGCCCCTGAGGCGCGATGACCGTGCCCACTCGGGGAAATAGGCTGAGGACGTGATGTGCATGGTTTTTAAAGCTCCCACCATGACTAAACCGCTACTACAAAATCTAAACAGTCTTAGCTACACTCAAGATGGTATATGAGACTACCAAATCGAGCTATAACACTACACCACCCCATAACCAAATCTCTCAAAATAATTTGCTAAACATAGCAATGTCTAGCTGTTGACAAACTTGGAAATTTTTCTAAGTTTTTGAGCTAAACTTGATTTCAATTTATAATTTCTAGGCTAGTAGAAATATTAGTTAGTAATATCATTTTCAACAGCAAGTATTTCACAGTCATCTACAAAGTTCATGTTTCAAACTTTATTTAAGTGTCATATGTGTGTTCTATAGTGTTTTTGATCAATAAAAATTAGTTTACAACCCTACTTGTTAATCGTATGAGTTATGGAGTAACTTTTTTTAACACTTTTATTGATCGTTTTAATTGGAATGCTTCATCTATGCACTCCATCACATGCACTAACATATAAACATGATGCTCATGATGTGTCTTAGTAAATGATTTAGGGTGTAACACCGATGGTGTTACATGCTGGTGGCGTGTTGGTATTTGTGGGGGGTATGACCCTAGATACCCACGGCAGACCACATGGGTTGTGCCCCCAGGGCGGCCCAGCCCATAGGATGAAGCCTTAAGGGGTACGACTCAACTCAGCGCCTCTCGCAAGACACCAGGAAGATATCCTGAAGATACTATGAGATCTATTAGGATACGTATGATCCCATGATTCCTGTAATCTGTTATTACTTTCCGGTTATCTCTTATATCTAACTGATTTGTAACCCTGTCCCCAGGACTGTATAAGGCGGGCAGGGACCCCCTCCAAACTCACATAATATCATAAGATAGCTAATACAAATCAATAGACCACAGGAGTAGGGTATTACATCATACTGACGGCCTAAACCTATCTAACTCGTGTGTCTCTGTTGCCTTCTTGTTCTTGATTACACGCTTCTCTACCAATTAATCTTCCTTCATGGGATACCCCTTGGAGGACTAGCGATGATATTCTATCGATAGTTGGTGTGCCAGGTAGGGGCTTATGTGTTGTTTCCTTGTCAAACAAGATGGCTTTTTTTCGTAGGCTCTTCGTCCCTCCCGTAGCCCGGCTAGATCTTCATGGTCGGATCGATCTCGTGGATCATCAACGCTGATGGAGTCGGAGAGCTCCTCGAGTCGGTGCATGTAACACCTCTGGTGTTTTGACCTAGTACTAAAATTTAACATGTCATCATATGCATTGCAAAGCATTCATAAAGTAGAAAATTTTGAATGCATTCACTAATAAGCTTTATTTCATAATGTTGTTATTTCATGTGATGCAATTCAAAACCCTAAATAAAGATCATGACTACAAGGGTCAAAATTCATGTGATCATGTGAGGTCATGTGTCATTTGACTCAAATAACCCTAATGGGCCATGTTACTGGTCAAAAATCAAAATTTAAGTAAAAGGAAGACAAATCAAATTTGAATTCAAATTCATTTTATAAAAGTCCTTTTTGCCCCTTTTGACTAATTCAAAATCCATGTGGAATTTGGGGTAGAGGCAAAAAGCAAAGTTGGAGGTTATTTTATGTGGATCAACTTTGGTATTCAAAGTTTTTCAAGTTTACATATAAAATTTGGAGTAATTTTGAAATGATTCAAGTGCTCAAATGCACCCCAAATTCAAATTTCAAAATGGAAGCAGAATTTGAAAATGTTCCTAGAAGCAAAGTTGTAGAGTTTGAAAAATTGAACAACTTTCATTTTTGGAGATTTTCAACTTCTTTAGAAAAAATCTGAGTAATTTGAAAAATGGACGCAGTGGCAGTTCTGTAATTATTTCAAAATTTAAAATCCAACCCGAAATAGGACACCACCGCCACCGAGCTGCTTGCCGTCGACCTTCTTCGTCGCTTTCACGCGTGGTGACACGGTGCCATCTCCGTGGCAAGCTCATTCGTGTGCTGTCGACGCTAGACGCCTTCTTCCTTTCTATAAATAGGAGCACGCCGTCGTCATTCCTCGGTTTTCCGTCGACTGCTCGCCGCCGGTGCCATTGCCGTGCTCGTAAAATTCACCCTCGTCGGACCACCTCAGGCCAATTGCGTTGGCCAGCAGCTCTGCCTCACCCTGCCGCTCATTCCCGATCGCTCGCCTCGCTTCTAGCCGATCAGCGCCACCACGCGACGTTGTCTTCTTCGGAGCCGGCCGAAGCTCCGCCGTGACCCACCTCACCGTGGCCAGGGCGATTCAGTACGTCTCCACATGCACCAAGTACACTCTCGTGATCACGGTGAGCTCCTAAGCGTGATGCTCGCTCTTCTTTTGACTCTACTGCACCGTAACCATAGCTACGTCAACCGCCATCGAGTCCGAGTCACCATGGCCGGCGTAGAGTTCCATCTGGTGTGCCTGTTACTGTTCTGAGGGTTGGGTTAGATTCGCGACATGGTGTAGATCATATTGGTACAGTCCGTCTCACCAGAGAATCACCGCCGGCGCGTTTTGCTGGTCGGAGCTCGCCGTGCCGCCGTGTCTTGTTCCGTGTCACTGACGAGTGGGACCGCCTGTCAGTGCGAGTGAGGAGGAAGAACAGTGAAAATTTTATTTTCTAAATTTGTGAATAGTGCTAAAACTTTGGGAATTTGTAGGAAATTCATGATAGCTCCAAAAATTCTGAAATTTTGTGTGTAGCTTATGTACATGTTCTAATATGATTTAAAAATTTGAAACTTGAAATTTGAATAAATTTTTAATGTTCAAATATTCAGTCCATTAATTAAAAAATGCAATTTCCATGATTTTTGTAGGTTAGTGTATAATTCCAAAAATTATGAAATTTGTTTTGGTACACTAATTTGTCATGAGGAAGCTTACATAAAATTTTTAGGTCATTTGGAACAAGTTCATTTTTGGGCTTAATTCTAGATTAATTCAAAAATAAATAAAGACAAACCCTAAGTGTTTGATTAGTGTTGGATCTTGTTTTGGTCATGTTTTGTGACTAGTAGGGTTTCAAGATCCATTTGGTCAAGTCACATGTGTGGTTCTTGATGGTAGGATTGCAAGTTGGTTTTGTTGGCTTACAACTGTACCGTGAAGGAAAATCATTTGCGGGGTGTTTTTACATTTTATGTACCATGAAAGCATCATGTTTAGATTATCATCATGTTAAAGCATATGTTATCATTTCGTGTAGAACCCGAGAACGAAACGATTCTAGTTGAGCAAGTTCTGGAAGAATCCCCGGTTGTCACGGGATTCGATAATCGTGGTACTGATCCGAAACCTGAGATCGTCAACGAAGGCAAGCCCCGGTTTATGCATTAAACCATTACCTTGTTTACTTTGAAAAGTTTACCACCTATGTTACTTATTGCATTAAGTTGATATGTCAAATGTTACCTACTTGATGCATTGCCTACCTTGTTAATTGTTTACCATCCTTGAAGATGTTTTCATTTACAAAGGCATAGAATGCTTAGTATGCTTATGGTAGGTTTTCAAAGTAAAAGTTTCGATACAATCAAAGATGGCATACTGGCCAAAGAAAGAAAGATGATAGAATGAACTAGAGACTAGTCGGGTAACTTATCTTGAATGTTGGGTAATGTTGTCGGCTATGTCGCTTAAAGGCCACTCATTGTGGATCTTCTGAACGAGACACTTTGTAGTACTGGTCACATACTCTGGTAAGCCTACTTTGGCTAATCCGATACTAAGATGAATGCCCACGCACTGGGAGTGGAGAGATGGTGGGAGTAGCATGTACCCTCATGGCTAGAATGTGGCTGGATTTGAGGTGTGCTGTGCTCTCGGGTGGCGTGGAGATGGCTTAGTATAGGAGGATCCGGTAGCGAGGTTGATATATGCCAGACTAAGTTCTACATATGTCGTGTGATAAGGAATCCCCAGCTGGGACTTGAAACAATTCGAATTGCCGGTGCTCCGTGGATATGGAGACTCGATTCATTACAGAAGTAATGCAGGACTGGTGAATTACTAAAATATGAGAAAGAATGGAATGAGAAGGAATGGAATATGGGAAATGTACATTTAGTTTGAGATAAAGAACTAAAAGGACTTAGGGGTAAAATTTGAGAATAGGATAAATATAGTAAGCTTTTGGCAAAAGACTTGAATTTTGATACATCCTTACCTTGCCCCAAACCCCTGCATCTCTAAAGTCTTACACCCCGTTATGTCAGGTTAGTCTTGTTGAGTACCTTTGTACTCAGGGTTTGTTAACCCTTGTTGCAGGTGAGTCGCATGCGCAGGCTTGTTTTGGTCCCTGCTGCATGACTGTGTTTGAAGTCAATGACGATGAGGAGTGATGAATGGCCTTTGGACAAGGCACTAGTTTATATGATAAATAATGTTAATGTAATATTATCCTGCTACTATGGTCGTATGGCACTTGTGGTATTGTAAGTTTGAAAACAACTGGTTTGTAACTATGTTATCTTAAGACTTTTGCTATCTTTTACTCTGGTATATATTTGAATAAACTGTTGTAATCTGTAATGTCTATGATTGGGATCCTGTTTGAAAAGAGAATCATGGATGATTCGGGTTTCCCGAGGACACCCGACAAACCTTTTAAGTTGTTGTGAACTCGTGTACGCTATCAAAGGTCTGTTGAGACAATGATAGATATACGTGGGCCCAATTTCTCAGGAGGTTCTGCCATAGCTGGTATCAGAGCAGTTCCCATCTAAGATCATTGTAGGTTACTTTGGAAAACCTTCAAAATGATTTGGATCAAGGAAAGTAAACATGATATTTCAAAAGTTCAATTTCTTTCTTCTTACCTTTGAGCTAGACTCAATCCTGTCTTATTTGAAAGTTTGTGGCGGATAATATGATTAGGTTTGTCCTATGTATTAAAAATCTAGTACTTATGATTATATAAATCTATTGTACTTAGATTCGTAAGATCGATTCATGCATCATGCTTAAGCACATTGTATAATAAATCCCCTTAATAGTGGTTCGGTAAGTAATGTCAATCCCATTCTTGCTAACCTCCATTATCCTAAAGCTATTCTTATAGTCCTACCTTAAATCCTATAGGCTATGGCAAAGACCAAGAAAACCACACGCAAGTCCACCGGACCTCATGGAGTCCCTCGTCATCAATTGGCACCAAGAAACCATGAGCTCGGTGAAGGTAGTGCCAAGACCCTAGGAGATGAAGGATCTTCAAGCAACCCCACCAACATTGAGAACCTTAACAAGGAGCTCAACACTCTTCGTCGAGCTCATGCCAAAGATCAAGAGGAGTTGGCGGAAATGCAAAGAGGCATCACCATGACCATGGAGCTGCGGAATGAAGCCTGGACACGAGAGGATGCGGCCAATGAACGCATCCATGAGTTGGAGTTCTACGTGGAAGATCTAGAGATGGACAATGCCATTCTTCATGAGAATGTCCACCTGTTGTACGCTCAACTTCATCCACCTCATGGGGATGGTGAAGTTACCGATGAAGAAATGATTGTAGCTCCAGGAGAAGTTGAGAATGAAGAAGAGGAGGATGATCCTGAGGAGTTGGTGTACTTCTCAGATGAAGATGAGGTTTCGTCCGATATGGGCACGGATGCCGAAGACTGAGAGCTTGGAGTAGAAGTAGTTCCTTTACTTCTTTCCTAGAAAACTAGGGTTGTCTTGTGGGATACAAGACATGTAATATAAATAAGGACCCTTTGTAGCATGAAACCTTTTAAATGCTTTCAATAAAGAATAATATAAGTAAATGTGTTTCTCTAACAGATGTCTCGTCCTATCACCCGAACTGGTGCTAGTGGCCCGCACGACGATGATGAGTGCCCAAATCCTCCACCAATGCCTTTGACTATGACAGATGCCATAGCCACACTCGTCAACGCAATGGCAGAGAATACTAGGCTGTTAAGGGAATTGGCGTAGAACCAGCAGGCACTATACCCTAATCGTGGCCGTCGAAATAATGGAAACGATGAGTCAACCTATGTGGATTTTACTGACACACATCCACCGGTGTTCTCTAAGGCAGAAGAACCTTTAGAAGCAGACGATTGGCTTAGGACAATAGAGTAAAAGTTCGAGCTGATTCACTGTACCGAGGTTCAGAAACCAAGGTTTGCGGCACAGCAACTCCGAGGAGCTGCTGGTGCCTGGTGGGCAAATTTGGTAGCAGTACAGCCCGCTGGTCACCAAATCAACTGGAGGGAGTTCAAGGATGCCTTTAGGGCACACTACATTCTAGACGATGTGATGACCATGAAGTTAGAAGAGTTCTTGGCTCTTAAGCAAGGGGAGCACCCAGTGGTGCATTATGTTGGACATTTTAACCACCTGTCGCAGTATGCTATTGAGTATGTGAATACTGACAGGAAGAAAAAGAATCATTTTCTTAGAGGCCTGAACACTAAACTTCAGACCATGATGGCAACTTGTGGTAACGCAACTTACCATGAGACAATCAACATTGCTATCGCTTCAGAGGAGAATTACCGCCGACAGAAGGAGGTGTTGACACAAAATGTGACACACTGTGCCTCACACACAGCAAGCCGGAAAGCGTGGCTTCAATCGGGTTCCCGAGTGCTTCATGATCCGGAAGCGTGCTAGTCAGTTTGACCTGAAAACTAACAAGGGATAAAATAATTAAATGCCAAAACGGAACATGTCGGGTAAGACCAGACAGTTCCACATATACGGCTCTGAAGCCACTTACAATGACATACAGCTATAGAGAGTTGTCTGCCAACAAGTTTATAAACCATTCAGCTAATCGTAAGATGAATGCACGTAAAGACCTGATTGCCGAAAGCATGTGCATGGGAAGACATGTTTGAACAAGTGAAATTAATTATGAGTTAATGCACGACCAAGCTCAGCAATCTAGCCGAGTTGGGTTCCATGAAGAAGGAACATGCAAATAAACACGATTAAACTAATCTAAAACCTGCATCTGCCGCACGACACCTGGTTTCGTTAAAGCTTAAACGTAATTAACATACATGAACCCGCGACATGTGACAATCTAGATTAAAATCATTCAGCCATTATGGGCATGTTATCTATTTGCAAAGGTAATATGAAAAGCAATTGTTGTTGAAACACGAATAAAACCATAAGAGAGAGAGAGCTGAACAATATCAATCTAGATTGGGCAGAAGTGTGTTACAAATATATAAAATATTTAAAAACATGCAACACTAGATAACTTAATGAATCTATTTAGATTTGCCATATCTAATAGAGCCGATAACTATCTTGCTTTCACTAAGCATATTGAGCAAATGCCTGCCGCACGGTATCTACTCATAAACAAAGCATAAGCAAAGACTTCTTGGTTGTCAAGCAAAGATCCGCCGCACGACCATTGAAAACAAACAAGACTACTTGCATCACGTCTAAATCCACCGCATGATACTAAACATGATAACAAGGTTGTCGGAACTTACAAAGGTCGACGGATCGATGACTCCTCTCGAAGAACTCGACGACACGACAAAAGGACTCGAAAGTTGGCATGGGGCCGGTTGTATTGATTTGGTTGTGAACCCCTATTACAATGGTCGAGGGTCAATATTTATACCCTAGACAAAACACGAGTCCTAGAAGACTATGATTTACAAAGGAACTTTTAAACAAACTTGGAAACTTACGATTCCTTACTCTAAACTCTCAGAGTCCTTTATTATTACAACTTTCATCTTTTTGATCGGCCTCGCCTGCCATCTTCTGCTTTTTCGAACAGAGTCACCACCTTCTGGAGTAACCAACCGCACAAGCATTTAGCCGACCGCTTGTTTTGTTTGCCGAACACCCTTCTTCCCGCATGCGGGTCCACCTGTCATCCTCCAGAATCAACCAAAATCCAGTGTTAACACATGCCCCCTCAATTTCGAGATAAAAGTTGTTTTATTCTGAAATTGACCACAAGCTCCTTCTTCCTCCTAGGTCAGCATCGTTCATCACCGCAGCCGCTGCCCAAAAATTCAAGTTTTCAGCGCAACCTTGGACCTACTTCGAATCTTCAATGGCGACCCAGGATGAAATCCCAGAGGTAAACTTTACTTATATATTCGGCAATTTTCATTTGATCCTCCTGTTCCTCTTTTGGCTTATTCCTCTTTGATTTCAATCACCTTCTAAAGGAATACAAGAACCAGATTTTGATCCCCTATGCTGCCAACCTCGACTCCTATTTCCTCGGTCCAATGGGAAATCCTGACCCTTCCGAAATTATCGAGAAGGAAACCCAAAGAATCCCTTTCAAATCTAGGATCACCTCGCCAAACCGATGGCCCAACACATTCAAGAATTGGCCATTTCCCCCAATCATAGGATGGTGGAATTGGTATAGGAGAATGCTGGAGAAAAGCAGCAGCCACTGGGAAAGTCAAGACATCAGTCATTGTCTAGAATTATCCTTAGTAGAAACACCTAGAAATGATTCCCTTTTGATAGCAGCTTCCCATTTTTGGTCTGACACTATCAATGCCTTCATCTTTGGTCATGGCATGATGACCATCACTCTAGCCGACGTGTTCATGATGACTAGCTTGAATGTGTCACTGCCAGTATACCCCTATAAGTACAAGAGCAAAAGTAATCAAAGAGCCGTCAGCTCTGGATGTGGATGGATCAAACACATCTAGAACTACATGAATGCATCTGGCACTGTCTCTGACAAAGAGTTGAAAGCCTTCATGAATATGTGGCTATGCAGATTCATCTTCTGTGGAAAATCCAATGAACCAACCCTGAATCACATGGTGATGGCTGAAGACTTAGCTGTAGGCACTCTGATCCCACTAGGCAAATATCTTTTAGGGTCTGTTTATCATATGATGCATCAGATTACTCTTCAGATGCGCCAAGGTGGAGAAATCTCTTGTGTGAATGGTCCCTGGTGGCTAATTCAAATGTGGCTCCAGCTATATATGCATCAGATAACCTCTGTGAGCCTCTTCAATCTAAGTTTTCCTTCAGTTAACTATGCTGAAGGCAGTATAGCAAAGGTTAAAGCTTGTCAGACTTATGGAGAAGCAGCATCATCTATAAGCATTGACATAGACGTCGGTCATTTCTTCAAGCTATTTTTCAAAGGATTCGGCAATGTGCTCTGGTTTCCTTACAGAGAAAATGAAAATTTGACTTTGCCCTGCAAGTTCAGCTATGAAATTGGTTGTTCAGGTCAAGAATCCGCAGAGATTTTCAACTCCTTTATCAAACCTTGCACTCTGCCAGCCAAATTTCATCATAGGAGGTTAGTGCAATCCACCTATGAATTCTATTACCCAAATATGGTGGCCAGACAATTAGGATGTGGCCAACTGCCTCCAAGATTCCTCTTCGCAACAATCATAAAGTCAAGGGAAGTAATAACAGAAAGAATGAAAGCCAAGAAAATCTTTGAATTAGGATGGGAGTTGCCAACATACGAACCATCTCCATTTGGGCTAATAGATGTTGCTCATCCCTTCTTTGTCTCTTGGTGGCAAGAATGGCATGCTCATATCTTCAATATATCAGTACATTCTTTATGCAAAAACTTGCAACCTGATTTTGCTTCTGATAGTGAGGTAATTTCATTATGCTCATCATTTCTTGCTCTTGAACCCACTTCTTATTTTAACATCTGGTTATGCATAGGATCTTGAGTTTACTCCCCCAGCCAAAGCAATCTAGTACTATTTGGCTGGTCCCAAGCCTGCTCTGGGGTTTGATGCTCCAAACTTAAAGGAATTTATGAAAACCCCTGCAACTTTGGATTCAGCACCTTTAAAGACATTCATAAGAACTCCTGCTACTTCAGCTGCTGCATCTCCAAGAGGAAAAAGCAAAAGGAAAACACCTGAAAGTTTTCTTTTACCCAAGAAACCAAGGACCAAGAAAGCCAAATTATCTCTTAAGGTATGAACCTTTTATTCTCTATCAGATTACCAACCTCACTTAGCAGTAAACCTGACCACCTCTACATTCATTACTTCCATTGCAGCCACAAGTCGAAATTCCCACACTAGGCAATACCTCAGCACCTGTAGAACCAACCCCTGAAGTTTCTACTGAAGATAAAGAAATACATGATAGTGAAACTTCAGAAACTCATGAAACTGAAGGTTCAAAGGCTCATAAATCTGATGAGACTATAGGTAACATTGTTCAACCAATTCTCTTTTTCTCCTTTCTCTTTTTTTCTTTTTAATAACATCTATCTCTTATGCTCATTGTCACTTACTTTGTTGAGAATAGATGAAATCTTAGATGAACTGGCAAGGGAGACTTCTCCTGATCAAGCTCCAAACCCGTCCCTTCCGAACCTTCAGCCAAGTTCTCTAGCAAGCCAGGGTATAACCCATCCTGATGATCAATCAGCTCAGCAGGTAATGCCTTGTCTTACACTATATTTTAGCAAAATTACCCAATTAGCTAACACCTCCTTTACTCTCTTTTCATTAGAAAAACATCACTAAACCGACCACCAGTTACTCCTTCTCTATTGAGGACTACATCATTGAGAAAGGTGAAGAGATCACTTCTCATCAAACCTTATCACTGGAAAATCAAGCTCGGCTAGAAGAGGTGATCATTCTACTGAATAAGGATACCATTAGTCTGGTTCAGGATGCAGACTAGATAAAAGACCTCCTTGAACTCATTGATCAAGATATCCCCTCTGCTCTCAAGGCCCCCTAGAATCTGCAGCCCATCTTGATGACCACTTTGCTATGGTGAGAAGGGCAACCAAGAACATATCTTCGAGGGCTACTCTGCAGAAGGATAGATCTTTGAAAAAACTAGAGATTAAAGATCTTCACTCTCATATCCAGACTACAAGAAATTCCTTGACAACCTTAGAGCCTGAACTGAAAGCCATGGAGGATGAAAAAAGCATACTGGAAGCTCAACTAGCCGAACTGAATGCCAAAATTCAGTCTCACAGGGCCCATATAGCTAATTTGTCGAAGGACATAGAAGCAGCTTCACTAAAGATAACTTCGACCATCAAAGAAGACCAGCAAATCAAAACCAAGCTATCCAGCATCCAGAGTTCTGAAGATGAAGATCAAAAAGTGCTAGATAATGTTAGCCGAATCAGGACTGAAGCCATAGAGGCAATCAATCATCTTCTAAACAAGTAGACATTGGGTTTGTAATAAACTTAAGTGTGATATCCTCTTTCCCTTGATCAACCAACTTTATGTTTACTTATTTTTATTCATTCGACAAAAGCAATCGGCTATTTTCCCTTAAATTACTCGATTAGAATGTAGCCGATTGTCTCCATTCTTCCAATAGCCGAACGAATCCTAATTTAAATATTGTGAGGGTATAGCCGAACAATGCTGGCTCCAACAAATCAGGGAGACAGTCGAGCGACGTCCGATTGAACCCATGCCTGGCCCAGCCCAGTAGCGGTCCAGCTGAAAGGGAAAAACCCTACTCCACCGCTCGGCATTCTCGCCCCACGATTCCGTAGAATTCGCCACGACTCTTCGCTCCGGCTTATAAATAGACCCTTCCATTAACCTTCATCGCTATCTTCGCTTTAGCGTTCTCACATTTGTCTCCTCCACTTCCTTCGTCCGATTCATTCTAGAAGAAAAACCCTAACCTCCACCAAAGCAAATGGCGAACAGTGGTGACCGTGGCAAGCGTCCTACCGACGGAGAGGCTGAAGGAAGCAGAGCATCGCGCTACCGACGTCGTGGGTACGATTCGGCTTTTTGCCCTCTTGCAATTTTCTTGTTCATCTCTTAGTTTCGATTTTTTTTCTTCCTCATTCATCAGGATAAGGGTCATCAGCTCCAGCCAATATCATCTCCTTCCTCCGGCAACAGCAGCTCAACCGGGAACTCCATCATCCGGCTCTTCCAGCTCTTCAAGCTCCTATCATTCCAATCCTTGGGGCCCGGCGGAACCAGCAGATGCACACCAGCCGTACTCTCACGAGGAGGCGCTCAAGTTTCGCCAGGAGAGGGACGAAGCCCAGGAGGAGCTAGGCGACGTCTCCAAGAAATTCGGCATCGATCAAGCCGAATGGGAGGACCAGCGGAAGCAACTCTGCGACGCCATCACCGGTTTGATATCTTCATTTGGTTCTATCATTCTGGCTTCCCTTGCTTGCCGATCCATTTTTTTTCTTTTCTGCCCAGCTCTTTCTGCAGAGAATGATCGTCTGAAGGCGGCGGTGAATAAGATTGCCGACAAGGTGAATACCCAGGGGGAGACATCCGAGGCATGCCTTGATGCTGTGGACGGCCGTATTGATCAGGCCGTCATCCAAGGTGTGCACCTTGGTGCTTCTCTCGGGCTGGCGGCAATGACCTCCCAAACCAACGAGGACTACTCCTTCCAGCCAGTTGGCTTCGTTGGAGGACGCCCGGACGAGATCGACGACATCGATGAGCGTCTGGAGGCCTACGATGATCATGCCGCTGCCCTTGCCGAAATCACAAACCCCCAGTCCGTCCTCAACAAGTTATTTGAGGAGTAGTTTGTATTAGGATGGACTTTTATGAATAATCTCGTCTTTTGGAAGAATACTTATTTCTTTGATTTTTTTGGTAAAATTCTGCCTGCGACTGTCAGAAAAATGCTGAAAACAACCCAGTCTTGAATAAACATTCTTGTGCTACAGGCAATGCAAACTGCATCGGCTATTTTGTGCTAAAGGCGATATGAACGATATCAGCTATTCTCAGTCTTATATCTGATTTTTAGGCTAAAGGCGATTTTCTCTTTATCGGCTTTTCTGATCTACATTCATGAACCAACCTCAACACTGGGGTAGTATTTCTTAAGAAATCTTCCATTGATAGCTCTGGTAAACTCCTCCCCAAATAAAGTCTTCAATATGTATGCATTGCCAGGTACACATTCTACTATTCGGAAAGGACCTTCCCAATTTGGAGACCATTTGCCAAACGCTCTATCCTTTGTTCCAACTGGCAATATAGTTTTCCAAACCAAATCTCCTTCTGCAAATTGCTTCAGCCTAACCCTTTTGTTATAATACTTGGCAACGCGTATTTTATTTTTCTCAATATTTTCCAACGCCTTGAGACGAATCAAATGTAAATCTTCCAATTCATCCATCATCAGATCCTTATAATCTTCTTCTACCAATTCTTTCTGTAACACAACTCGCCTTGAACCTGACCATAATTCCCATGGTAATACAACATGATGCCCATAAACCAGTTCATAGGGAGACATTCGACTGGACCCATGACAAGCCATTCGGTAAGCCCACAATGCTTTATTAAGAACCAAGTGCCATCTCCTTGGTCTTTCATCAATCTTCTTCTGGATGATTTTAATCATAATTTTATTTGATGCTTCTGCCTGACCATTAGCTTGTGCATAATAAGGAGAAGAATTATACAACTTAATCCCCATATCTTTGGCAAAATCACAGAATTCCGAAGAAGTAAACTGAGTTCCTTGATCAGTTGTTATAGTTTGAGGAATCCCGAATCTGTGAATTATATGTTCCTTAACAAAACTGATCATATTTTCTGATGTTACTTTCTTCAAAGGGATAGCTTCAACCCACTTGGTGAAATAATCCATGGCCAAGAGTACAAATTTGTGTCCCTTACTAGAAGAAGGATTGATCTGACCAATTAAATCTATACCACATCCTCTGAACGGCCAAGGTTTGATTATGGGATTCATAGCAGATGCTGGAACCTTTTGAATATTGCCGAATTTTTGACAATTGTGACACCCTTTGTAATATTCAAAACAATCCTCCAACATAGTCGGCCAAAAATAACCAGTTCTCCTAATTATCCACTTCATCCGATAAGCTAACTGGTGTGCACCACACAATCCTTCGTGAACCTCATACATCACCTTCTTGGCCTCTTCTTGACTTAAACATTTTAGCAATACTCCATCGATGGACTTGTAATATAATTGATCATCAAGAAACACAAATTTGAGAGCTTTGTACCTGAGTTTTCGGGAAACTTTTTGAGATAGACCTTTCAGATAATTGGCAATTTCGTGTCTCCAATCACCATCTACTTGATCAGTATTTAAAACACCTTCTTCTATAGCAAAAACTTCCCAACTCTCTCGATATCTAGAAGCAGCTTGAGCTAACTTATTTGCTTCTTCATTGCACTCTCTAGGGATATGATGCAAGGTTACTACCAGAAAATTCTTCAAAAGTTCTCTACACTCCTCATAATATTCTCTTAACACATTGTTCTTGCATTCATACTGACCATTCAATTGATTAATCACCAACTCAGAATCCCCAAAGATTTCAACAGCAGCGGCCTTCACTTCTATAAGAAGCCAAAGCCCTCTAAGCAACGCTTCATACTCTGCCTGATTATTAGTAACATGAAATTCAATAGGAATCGCATACTCAAAAGTTTTTCCTTGTGGGGAAATCAAGAGAATACCAGCACCACCACCTTTGTTACAAGATGATCCATCGAAGAACAAGGCCCAAGGCACAATGCTTATCGCCTCAACAGAAAGATCCCAATGTTGGGTACTAAAATCGGCAATAATTTGACCCTTTACCGCCTTTGCCGATTCGTACCTTAAATTAAATTCTGACAATGCTAAAATCCATTTGCCAATTCTTCCATTCAAAATTGGCATCGATAGCATATGTTTGATTACATCAAAACTAGAAACTACCACGCATTCGGCATTCAACAAATAGTGCCGAGATTTGATACAGGAGTAATACACACACAAGCAAAGTTTTTCTGTAGCCGAATACCTTGTTTCCGGGTCTAGCAGCTTTCGGCTAAGATAAGCTATGACTCTTTCTTTTCCTTCAAATTCTTGCATAAGGGCCGACCCTATCGTTAGGCTATCGGCCGCCACATACAACTTAAAAGGCTTGTCAAGTTGTGGAGGTACCAGCACAGGTGGTGCCTTCATATATTGCTTGATCTCATCAAAAGCCTTTTGTTGTATGTCACCCCATACAAATTTTTGATCCTTCTTGAGCTTTAATAAAGGAGAAAAGGGTAAAACTCTCTCTGATAGATTGGATATGAATCTTCTTACAAAGTTGATTTTGCCTAACAATGATTGTAATTCTGTGAGATTAGTTGGCGGCACAACTTTGTCTATTGCTTCCATGCTCTTTTTCCCAACTTCAATTCCTCCTTTATGAACTAAAAATCCCAAAAACTCACCAGCCGAAACTCCAAAGGAACATTTGTTTGGTTTCATCTTCAATCCATGCTTTCTTGTGCACTCCAGAGTCTTTCTTAAATCGGCTAAATGTCTTTCATGATTTCTAGACTTGACTACTACATCATCGATGTAGATTTCTACAATCTTGCCGATCAGCTCGTGAAAAATATAGTTCATAGCTCTTTGATAAGTTGCACCGACATTCTTTAACCCAAACGTCATAACTATCCATTCAAACAAACCAATATGACCAGGACATCTGAAAGCTATTTTTGAAATATCTTCCATTGCCATAAAAATTTGATTATAGCCAGCATTACCATCTATAAAACTAATGACTTCATAACCTGCTGCTGCATCTACTAGTAAATTGGCAATTGGCATTGGGTAACCATCCATGGGAGTTGCCTTATTAAGATTTCTGAAATCTATGCAAACTCTCATTTTTCCATTTTTCTTGTATACCGGTACTATATTTGAAATCCACTCTGCATACTTGCATGGCCGAATGAAGTTTGCTTCTATTAATCTTTCAACCTCCTTCTTCACATCGGCCAATACCTCCTCTTTGTATATCTTCCGTGGAGGTTGTTTGTAAGGACGAAATCTAGGTTTAATGGGTAATCATGCTCAACAATGGAACGATCCAATCCAGGCATTTCTGTGTAATCCCAAGCAAAACAATCTTTAAACTCTTTCAATAGATTTATCAACTTTGATTTATATTCTGGGTCTAACTTCGCACTAATATACATCGGCCTTGGCTTAGAACCATCACCAACATCAATTTCTTCCAACTTATCAGCCGACATAAAACCACATCCCAACTTTCCTTTGTTGCCATCGGCAGGATTTCCCATTAAAAATTACTATGAGAGCCGACTACTTGGATCGGCTGTTGGCCCTCGCTAAAAACATTTACAGGACCTTCTTTCCACACTTTTCCGGAGAAACAATCAACGCCTTCATATTCCTAGTAGGTAGACTCTGTGGCAGCAACACTTACCGAATCATCAGCATGTACAATTTCAACATCATCTCCAATCCATTGAATGAGAATTTGATGCATGGTTGAAGGAATGCAGCAATTAGCATGGATCCAATCTCTGCCCAAGAGTAGACTATATGCCCCCTTGCCATCAATGACAAAAAAGGTAGTAATCAAAGTTTTCGACCCAATAGTCAGCTCGACATGGATAGCACCTTAGGTATCGGAAGGATTGTCAGCAAAGTCCCTAAGCACCATGTCAGTTTTCAACAATTCTTCATTAGCCATCCCAAGCTTTCTGAAGGTAGTATAAGGCATGATATTGATAGCAGCCCCTCCATCAACAAACATCTTGGTTAAAGGCTTGCCATTGACATATCCTTTTAAATAGAGTGGTCTCAAGTGACGATTCTTGATTGGTTTGTCAAAAACAGCCTGCTGCGTTAATACAAGCTGAGCCATCAAATCCTGACATTCACTTTCATCAAAATCAGAGTACACCTCTTCTTGGACATCTTGGCTTTCGGGAGCTATAAACTCTGATGGGAGGAAGAAAGCCATGCAAGCATCAGCCAAAGGACCACATCCATCAGGCTTCTTCTTAGGACGCCATATTTGCTTTGTCTCAGTAACTTCCTGTTCCAACTCCCTATTTCTCAACCATTGAACTCTTCTTTTCTGACTTTTCTTCAGGCCTGGAGGACACCACTGTTCTTTTTTCCATACGTATCTATAGGAATCAACTTCTTCATCATGCACCCTATCATGTATCCAACCTTGACTTGCAAATCTTTTCCTTTGCTGATTCTCAAAATCATCTATTTTTAGGCGCCGATCATCTTCAGGAACCTTCATTCCAAGTCTTTCATAGACGGGACGGCGGTTGACTCGAGATTGCCTATATTCGGAGTACTGAGCACTACACTCCGGACAATTATTTCTTGCAGGCAACCTCAAGCCTTCATTCCAACAATGCCTAAAGAACGAACAACCCCAATGAGACCGCTCCTGTTCTGTCATGTATTCTTCTTGCTCCCTTCGGTATACCTCTTCTTCATACCTCCGACATTCTTCCATAAACCATTGCTTCTTATAGTATTCCTTCTCTTGCTCTCTCTGCCACTTGTTTAGCAAAATACATGATGTAACTCTGGGTTTGGAAGTTTGACCTTTCTCAGTTCGGCTATTTTGAAACCGAACTCGTTGCTGCAGCTCTCTACTGGTGATTTGCTGATCTGGGTCAACAGCACCACTTTCCTTTGCTCTATCAGAAGTCAACACCTTCACCTTGCCTTTACCTTTGAGATCATTGGCAGAGACCATATTCACAGAGAAAGAAATCATATTTTGTGGAAAAGGCTGATCATCAATTTTCATCTTGCCATCAAACTTCAAATGTCCCTCTTGGATAGCTTTCTGGATTCGTATTCTGAACACTCAGCAATCATTGATAGAGTGAGAATTAGTGTTATGGAAGCCACAATACTTTTTATCTTTCACTCCTTCAGGACGTAGCATGGGATGTCCTTCTGGCAGCTTGATGCGTCCTTCCTTCATCAATAATGCAAAAAGCCTATCTGCCTTAGTAACATCAAAATCATAGGTTCCCTTTTGTTGTTTCAACCAACGTTGACTAACTTGAGTAGGCTCCTTTGCCCAATTCAACTCAGCTGTAGCTATCTCATCTTCATCAATATACTCAGTCGCTTCATCCAGAAAACCTTGATACACCTCATTAGTGGCATTGTTCTTCTGAAAGCGGTTATCTCTCCTGAATCCTTGGGCCTGATTACTCATAGCTGCTAAACGCTGTGCAAGTTGGCCAAGATCATCAAACTCCATGCCGAACAACTTCTCCCTGATATTCGGCAGCATTTCTGCTATAGCTATTCCAGGTAGTTGATCATCTGGTAAATTCAGAGAATAACACATATTCTTGGTCTCCCTAAACCTGCGAAGATATTCCAATGGTGTCTCATTTGTTCTCATCCTCAGATTTATGAGGTCGACCAACTTCTTCTCATTAGTACCCGTGTAGAAATATGAATGAAACTTCTGCTCTAGCTCTGCCCACGTACCAATGGAATGAGCTGGTAAAGACGTGAACCACATGAAAGCTAGTCCTGTAAGAGACAAAGGAAAATATCAAATCCTCCAAGCTTCATCTGAAGCAGCTTCTCCAAGCTGCATTAAGTACCGACTGACATGCTCTATGGTACTAGTATCATCTTGACC
This sequence comes from Miscanthus floridulus, assembly GCF_019320115.1. Lineage (NCBI taxonomy): Eukaryota > Viridiplantae > Streptophyta > Magnoliopsida > Poales > Poaceae > Miscanthus > Miscanthus floridulus. Next base: position 113,858,466 of record NC_089582.1, read on the forward strand.
AGAAAACTTGGTCAAATCCGTTGGAGGCTTCACCCTTGGAGGTAACGCAACTCTGTTGTACCACTCTAGATAAGGAGACTTGTATGAATAGGATTGATTTTTTGGCTTCAAGCTGAACTGATTCTGCATCATATCAGCCATCCTGTGCATCAAAACATCAATATCTGAATCCTGATTTCCTTGTACTTGCACTCCAGAAGGCAATCCTGAAACACTCCTATACCCTGGATTTGGTATAGCATTGATAGCATTGTAATCAATAAATTCTTGATACCCATCTCTATACATATTCTTCTGCAACCTGTTTGACGTTGGAGAAACTCTATAAGCTGAAGGTGGCACTTCTCCTGTGGTACCAAATGTCACCTGGCCATAGGTGGGATGTGATTGCTTTTTAGTGTGGGTCAATCCACCTATATTTGAAGTCGGCGCTATTTCTTTTCCAATAGGCTTCTCTTGATGCTTTGGAACATTGAAAAGTGTCAGTCCGCTGAGTGGGCCAACATTTTCTTCAAAGTATTTATCAACCATTGGACCAAAAGTACTGATCATGATTGCCCGAAAGGTATTCAGAAAAGCTGTGTGATGGTTTGTCATGGTTTCTCCCATGGCTTTATAGACCAGGGCTACCATCTTCTGAGCATCCTCCTCTTCAGTGTAATCAGTCTGATGCGGAAGAAGAACCCTTGGCATTGACTGCTTTTGAAATACTTTATTGCTCTTGTTTTTGGAAAAAGACATCAAACACTTCCGTTGGTATTGCTCACATGCTTGTAGCACTAAATCCCTGTAATTATCTGGCAATTCTATCATGCTTACATCCAGAATATGATCATTGTTGATCTCAGACGTCATCTTGAACTAACAGATTGTCCTACCGAGCGTGCCAAAAAGTGTGTTGACACAAAATGTGACACACTGTGCCTCACATACAGCAAGCCGGAAAGCGTGACTTCAATCGGGTTCCCGGGTGCTTCATGATCCGGAAGCGTGCCAGTCAGTTTGACCTGAAAACTAACAAGGGATAAAATAATTAAATGCCAAAACGGAACATGTCAGGTAAGACCGGACAGTTCCACATATACGGCCCTGAAGCCACTTACAACGACATACAGCTATAGAGAGCTGTCTGCCAACAAGTTTATAAACCATTCAGCTAATCGTAAGATGAATGCACGTAAAGACCTGATTGCCGAATGCATGTGCATGGGAAGACATGTTTGAATAAGTAAAATTAATTATGAGTTAATGCACGACCAAGCTCAGCAATCCAGCCGAGTTGGGTTCCATGAAGAAGGAACATGCAAATAAACATGATTAAACTAATCTAAAACCTGCATCTGCCGCACGACACCTGGTTTCGTTAAAGCTTAAACGTAATTAACATACATAAACCCGCGACATGTGACAATCTAGATTAAAATCATTCAGCCATTATGGGCATGTTATCTATTTGCAAAGGTAATATGAAAAGCAATTGTTGTTGAAACACGAATAAAACCATAAGAGAGAGAGCCGAACAATATCAATCTAGATTGGGCAGAAGTGTGTTACAAATATATAAAATATTTAAAAACATGCAACACTAGATAACTTAATGAATCTATTTAGATTTGCCATATCTAATAGAGCCGATAACTATCTTGCTTTCACTAAGCATATTGAGCAAACGCCTGCCGCACGGTATCTACTCATAAACAAAGCATAAGCAAAGACTTCTTGGTTGTCAAGCAAAGATCCACCGCACGACCATTGAAAACAAACAAGACTACTTGCATCATGTCTAAATCCACCGCATGATATTAAACATGATAACAAGGTTGTCGGAACTTACGGAGGTCGACGGATCGATGACTCCTCTCGAAGAACTCGACGACATGACAAAAGGACTCGAAAGTTGGCACGGGGCCGGTTGTATTGATTTGGTTGTGAACCCCTATTACAATGGTCAAGGGTCAATATTTATACCCTAGACAAAACACGAGTCCTAGAAGACTATGATTTACAAAGGAACTTTTAAACAAACTTGGAAACTTACGATTCCTTACTCTAAACTCTCAGAGTCCTTTATTATTACAACTTTCATCTTTTCGATCGGCCTCGCCTGCCATCTTCTGCTTTCCTGAACGGAGTCACCGCCTTCTGGAGTAACCGACCGCACAAGCATTTAGCCGACCGCTTGTTTTGTTTGCCGAACACCCTTCTTCCCGCATGCGGGTCCACCTGTCATCCTCCAGAATCGACCAAAATCCAATGTTAACAGGAGGCGAAGAAGAAGAAAATATTTGCTTCCAGATCGTCGAGTGGAAAGCGTCAGAAGATCGTATACCATCCTCAGAATCATGGCCATGCACCATTCCGCCCACAACAAGGCCAAAGCAGGCAGCAAATCTTCATTCGCCCTGCAACTAATACGCCTTATACTCATCAAGCACCGCAGCAGCAAAATAATACAAATAATGCAAATCGCAATGCTACTCCCCAGAATCACAATTTTCCATGCTATAATTGTGGTAAACCCGAACACTTTTCTTGAGAATGTCTGTATCCTAGGAAGAATAATCCTGATGCACCCAAAGCCCCTGTTAATCAAGCTCAGAATCAATACAAGGGCAATGCTCAGAACAATCAGAAGGGTCAGGCTGAGAAGAAAACTGGAAGGGTCTTCTATACTCAAATGGAATCTATTACAGAAGGAGAACCAGTTATGATGGGTATGTTTCCCATTGCTAAGTATCCTGCAATTACCTTATTTGATTCTGGTGCATCCCATATATTCATCAATTGTACATTTGTTGTGAAGCATGGGATAGCTATTGGGGAAACAAAAGAACCCTATCATATAGAGTCGCCCAGGGGACGAATCTGTACAAGGGAGGTAGTTCATCATGTACCTATTGATTTAGGAGGTTATGAGTTCCCTACCAATATGCTAATATTAAAGGATCAAGATATAGATGTGATCCTTGGTATGAACTGGTTAACTTAACATGGGGCTATCATAGATGTCATGCGTAGAACCATAAGGGTAAATGCACTTGGCAGCAAAACCCAACTTCTCATCCAACTTCTCTTTCCTAAGAGTATAGTGGAAACAGTCTGTGCAACTATTGTTGAAGGAGTCGAGAAAATTTTAGTGGTATGTGAGTTTACGGATGTCTTTCCCGATGATCTGCCTGGTCTGCCACTAGACCGAGATGTAGAGTTTAGAATTGATCTGAAACCAGGGACAGCACCAGTGTCTAGAAGAGCATATAGGATGCCACCCAAAGAACTAGCAGAACTAAAAATGCAACTACAAGAGTTGTTAGACAATGGTTTCATTCAACCTAGTTCATCACCTTGGGGATGCCCTGCAATCTTTGGAAGAAGAAGGACCAAACCTTAAGGTTATGTGTTGACTATCGGCCGTTAAATGAAGTCACCATCAAGAACAAATACCCCTTACCCCGAATTGATTTGCTTTTTGATCAACTTGCGGGATCTAAGGTATTCTTGAAGATAGACTTGAGATCGGGCTATCACCAGATTAAGATCAGATGTGAAGATGTGCCGAAGACAGCATTTACTACCCGATATGGTCTATATGAGTATTTAGTCATGTCTTTTGGGCTGACCAATGCCCCAGCTCATTTCATGTACCTGATGAACTCAGTTTTCATGCCTGAGTTAGATAAGTTTGTCATGGTGTTTATTGATGACATTCTTATCTACTCTAAGAGCAAAGAGGAACATGCGGAACATCTCCGTATTGTTCTACAAAGATTGAGAGATCACCAATTATATGCCAAATTCAGCAAATGTGCATTTTGGTTGGAGGAAGTATAATTTTTGGGTCATGTGCTATCTACTGAAGGTATAGCTGTAGATCCGAGCAAGGTAGAAGAAGTCCTTAATTGGAAAGCACCTACAACTGTTCATCAAGTTCATAGTTTCCTAGGGTTGGCAGGGTATTACCGTTGGTTTATCCCTGACTTCTCCAGAATTGCGAAGCCAATTACTAAATTGTTGAAAAATCAAACTAAGTTTGTATGGTCAACAGAATGTGAAGAGGCCTTTCAGACATTGAAGAAGTTGTTGACAACTGCACCAGTATTAGCATAACCTAATATCGAGAGGCCATTTGATATCTATTGTGATGCATCTAGAATTGGTATTGGCTGTGTTCTGATGCAAGAAGGCAGAGTCATAGCATACGCTTCCAAACAACTCAAGAAGCATGAAGAACATTATCCCACCCATGATCTTGAATTAGCTGCTGTTGTTCATTCACTCAAGATTTGGCGACATTATTTATTGGGCAATATATGTCATATCTATACGGATCATAAAAGTTTGAAATACATCTTCACCCAGTCAGAATTGAATATGAGGCAAAGAAGATGGTTGGAACTTATTAAAGATTATGACTTAGAAGTGCATTATCGTCCGGGCAAGGCTAATATGGTTGCCGATGCCCTGAGTCGCAAGAGTCATTGTCATTGTCTGATTGTAGAACCTATGCAACAAACATTGTGTCAAGAGATGGAGCATCTAAATTTACAAATCATAGAACAAGGTTCCCTGTCCAATATTGCAATTGAATCCACTATCAAAGATCAGATCATTGATGCTCAATGGAAAAGTAAGGGCATAGCCCATATCAAGGATAAAGTCAGATCTAGAAAACCAACATGTTTCAAGATTGATGAATCAGATGTTGTATGGTTCAAGGATAGATTGGTAGTACCCAAAAATCCAGAGCTACGAAAGCAGATTCTTGATGAAGCTCATTCTACAAGATACTCCATTCATCCAGGTAGTAATAAAATGTATCATGATCTGAGAAAGAGATATTGGTGGACCAAAATGAAAATAGAAATAGCTCAATATGTAGCCAAGTGTGATATTTGTCAGAGAGTCAAAGCGGTTCATATGAAGACTGTAGGTCCATTACATTCGTTGCCAGTTCCATCTTGGAAGTGGGAAGATATTTGTATGGACTTCATCGTGGGATTGCCTAGGACAACTATAGGCTACAATTCAATATGGGTTATTGTTGATTGTCTAACCAAGATAGCTCATTTCTTACCAGTCAGAGATAAATATCGAGCGGAGCAGTATGTAAAGCTTTATCTTGATAGAATCTTCAGTCTGCATGGGGCACCCAAGACCATTGTCTCTGACAGAGGGTCATTGTTCATATCCAAGTTTTGGAAAAGTCTACATGAGTCTTTGGGAACTAAACTTATCTATAGTTCTGCTTATCATCCGCAAACAGATGGACAGACTGAAAGGGTAAATCAAATTCTTGAAGATATGTTAAGAGCATGTGTTCTTTCCTTTGGTGCTAAATGGGATGAATGCCTTCCCTTAGCTAAATTCTCGTATAACAATAGCCATCAAGAGAGCATTAAAATGGCACCCTTCGAGGCACTATATGGCCGTAGGTGCCAAACACCTTTAAATTGGTTAGAAGCTGGAGAACATTGGTTCTTTGGACCGGATGTGGTCAAGGAAGTTGAAGAGAAAGTTAAACTCATACAAGCCAATATGAAGGTAGCTCAATCCCGACAGAAAAGCTATGCTGATAAGAGGAGACGACCGCTAGAATTCAAAGTGGGAGATTATGTCTACCTCAAGGTATCACTGATGAAAGGAGTTCATCGTTTTGGGATTTAGGGAAAGTTGGCACCCTGTTATGTAGGTCCTTTTCAAATTCAACAATGATGTGGACCAGTCGCCTATCGCATCAAGCTACCAGATCACATGTCAGCTGTACATGATATCTTTCATGTATCTCAATTAAAGAAGTGTCTTCAAGTACCTGACCAAGAGATCGACTTTGGTGATGTAGAATTAGAACCTGATTTGACTTATGCCGAGTACCCCATTAGAGTCTTAGATTAGAAAGATCGAGTTACTCAAAGGCGTACAATCAAGTTCTACAAAGTACAATGGAATCAACACACTGAAGATGAAGCTACTTGGGAGTCCAAGGATTACTTAGAAGAGAACTTTCCTGACTTCTTCGCTTCTATCTAGTTGCAATACCTTGTCTATGTTGTAACTTGTCTCGTTTGACAACAGAATGGAAAACCCCCTCACTCGCCTTTTGAATAAAGTTATGATGTGTTAGCTTGACACATTTCCTTTTCCATTACTTAGCCTTAAGTTTTAAATCTCAGGACGAGATTTCTTTAAGGGGGAAGGGTTGTAACACCTCTGGTGTTTTGATCTAGTACTAAAATTTGACATGTCATCATATGCATTGCAAAGCATTCATAAAGTAGAAAATTTTGAATGCATTCACTAATAAGCTTTATTTCATAATGTTGTTATTTCATGTGATGCGATTCAAAACCCTAAATAAAGATCATGACTACAAGGGTCAAAATTCATGTGATCATGTGAGGTCATGTGTTAATTGACTCAAATAACCCTAATGGGCCATGTTACTGGTCAAAAATCAAAATTTAAGTAAAAGGAAGACAAATCAAATTTGAATTCAAATTCATTTTATAAAAGTCCTTTTTGCCCCTTTTGACTAATTCAAAATCCATGTGGAATTTGGGGTAGAGGCAAAAAGCAAAGTTGGAGGTTATTTTTATGTGGATCAACTTTGGTATTCAAAGTTTTTCAAGTTTACATATAAAATTTGGAGTAATTTTGAAATGATTCAAGTGCTCAAATGCACCCCAAATTCAAATTTCAAAATGAAAGTAGAATTTGAAAATGTTCCTAGAAGCAAAGTTGTAGAGTTTGAAAAATTGAACAACTTTTATCTTTGGAGATTTTCAACTTCTTTAGAAAAATTGTGAGTAATTTGAACAATGGACGCAGTGGCAGTTCTATAATTATTTCAAAATTTAAAATCCAACCCGAAACACGACGCTACCGCCACCGAGCTGCTTGCCGCCGACCTTCTTCACTGCTTTCACACATGGTGACACGCTGCCATCTCCGTGGCAAGCTCATTCGTGTGCTGTCGACGCCAGACGCCTTCTTCCTTTCTATAAATAGGAGCACGCCGTCGTCATTCCTCGGTTTTCCATCGACTGCTCGCCGCCGGTGCCATTGCCGCGCTCGTAAAATTCACCCTCGTTGGACCACCTTAGGCCAATTGTGTTGGCCAGCAGCTCCGCCTCACCCTGCCGCTCATTCCCGATCGCTCGCCTCGCTTCTAGCCGATCAACGCCACCACGCGACGTCGTCTTCTTCGGAGCCAGCCGAAGCTCCGCCCGACCCACCTCACCGTGGCTAGGGCGATTCAGTACGTCTCTGCCTACACCAAGTACACCCTCATGATCATGGTGAGCTCCTGAGTGTGATGCTCGCTCTTCTTTTGACTCTACTACACCTAACCATAGCTACGTCGACCGCCATCGAGTCTGAGTCTCCATGGCCAGCGTAGAGTTCCATCTGGTGTGCCTGTTGCTGTTCTGAGGGTTGGGTTAGATTCGCGACATGGTGTAGATCATATTGGTACAGTCCGTCTCACCGGAGAATCACCGCTGGCGCGTTTTGCTGGTCAGAGCTGGCCGCGCCGCCGTGTCTTGTTCCGTGTCACTGACGAGCAGGACCGCCTGTCAGTGCGAGTGAGGAAGAAGAACAGTGAAAATTTTTATTTTCTGAATTTGTGAATAGTGCTGAAAATTTGGGAATTTGTAGAAAATTCATGATAGCTCCAAAAATTCTAAAATTTTGTGTGTAGCTTCTGTACATGTTCTAATATGATTTAAAAATTTGAAACTTGAAATTTGAATAAATTTTTAATGTTCAAATATTCAGTCCATTAATTGAAAAATGCAATTTCCATGATTTTTGTAGGTCACTGTATAATTCCAAAAATTATGAAATTTGTTTTGGTATACTAATTTGTCATGAGGAAGCTTACATAAAATTTTCAGGTCATTTGGAACAAGTTCATTTTTGGGCTTAATTCTAGATTAATTCAAAAATAAATAAAGACAAACCCTAAGTGTTTGATTAGTGTTGGATCTTGTTTTGGTCATGTTTTGTGACTAGTAGGGTTTCAAGATCCATTTGGTCAAGTCACATGTGTGGTTCTTGATGGTACGATTGCAAGTTGGTTTTGTTGGTTTGCAACTGTACCATGAAGGAAAATCATTTGCGGGGTGTTTTTACATTTTATGTACCGTGAAAGCATCATGTTTAGATTATCATCATGTTAAAGCGTATGTTATCATTTCGTGTAGAACTCGAGAACAAAACGATTCTAGTTGAGCAAGTTCTGGAAGAATCCCCGGTTGTCACGGGATTCAATAATCGTGGTACTGATCCGGAACCTGAGATCGTCAACAAAGGCAAGCCCCGGTTTATGCATTAAACCATTACCTTGTTTACTTTGAAAAGTTTACCACCTATGTTACTTATTGCATTAAGTCGATATGTCAAATGTTACCTACTTGATGCATTGCCTACCTTGTTAATTATTTACCATCCTTGAAGATGTTTTCATTTACAAAGGCATAGAATGCTTAGTATGCTTATGGTAGGTTTTCAAAGTAAAAGTTTCGATACAATCAAAGATGGCATACTGGCCAAAGAAAGAAAGATGATAGAATGAACTAGAGACTAGTTGGGTAACTTATCTTGAATGTTGGGTAATGTTGCCGGCTATGTCGCTTAAAGGCCACTCATTGTGGATCTTCTGAACGAGACACTTTGTAGCACTGGTCACATGCTCTAGTAAGCCTACTTCGGCTAATCCGATACTAAGACGAATGCCCACGCACTAGGAGTGGAGAGATGGCGGGAGTAGCGTGTACCCTCATGGCTAGAATGTGGCCAGATTTGAGGTGTGCTGTGCTCTCGGGTGGCATGGAGATGGCTTAGTATAGGAGGATCTAGTAGCGAGGTTGATATATGCCAGATTAAGTTCTACATATGTTGTGTGATAAGGAATCCCCAGCTGGGACTTGAAACAATTCGAATTGTCGGTGCTCCGTGGATATGGAGACTTGATTCATTACAAAAGCAATGCAGGACTGGTGAATTACTAAAATATGAGAAAGAATGGAATGAGAAGGAATGGAATATGGGAAATGTACATTTAGTTTGAGATAAAGAACTAAAAGGACTTAGGGGTAAAATTTGAGAATAGGATAAATATAGTAAGCTTTTGGCAAAAGACTTGAATTTTGCTACATCCTTACCTTGTCCCAAACCCCTACATCTCTAAAGTCTTACACCCCATTACGTTGGGTTAGTCTTGTTGAGTACCTTTGTACTCAGGGTTTGTTAACCCTTGTTGCAGGTGAGTCGCATGCGCAGGCTTGTTTTCGTCTCTGCTGCATGACTGTGTTTGAAGTCAATTACGATGAGGAGTGATGAATGGCCTTTGGACAAGGCACTAGTTTGTATGATAAATAATGTTAATGTAATATTATCCTGCTACTATGGTCGTATGGCACTTGTGGTATTGTAAGTTCAAAAACAACTGGTTTGTAACTATGTTATCTTAAGACTTCCGCTATCTTTTACTCTGGTATATATTTGAATAAACTATTGTAATCTGCAATGTCTATGATTGGGATCCTGTTTGAAAAGAGAATCGTGGATGATTCAGGTTTCCCAAGGACACCTGATAGACCTTTTAAGTTGTTGGGAACTCGTGTATGCTATCAAAGGTCTGTTGAGACAACGATAGATATACGTGGGCCCGATTTCTCAGGAGGTTCTGCCATAGTGTAGATCGATTCTACGCCGATCACCCCAGCGCCTGTGACTATAGATCCGATCTTGAAACCGCCTCCAAGGTCACCTTCATCGATGACTTGCCACTCGGTTCCTCACTAGTAGAGGAGGCAGATCAACAATGACGATCTAATCATGTCTATCGATCAGGTTGGTCTGAAGCTCACCGATTGCCTCTCCATCGCCGAATTAGCTCTAGACACTCTGGTTCAGCGCCGACCACCCTCCAATCTAGATCTATTGGAGGCTGCTCGAAAAACTCCAGGGGCTATGGCTCTACCCTTTGGGTTCACCAACATCGCCACCACTTACTAAGATGCCCTGTGGGGCAGATTCACTGACCAGGTTAGAGATGTCCATTGTCCCACCGACTAGATCGCCGACCAGCCTTCGCTGGCCATCAACATGCTCCACATTGGCCGACGCTCCAGAGCGTCCCTCTAGACCATCCTAGAGGAGAATCCGAACTCCAAATCCTAGGGCTTTATGGAGACCATCGCCAAAATGACCATCGAGCTACTTCTTCCCCCTCCGTTCCATGGTGGCGCAATCTTCAACGTTAGCATCGACAGCCCCCCTTAGAACAGCGAAACCGAGGAGGAACACACCGCTCGTGAGAACCAGAACATAAACCATGCACAACGCCAAGCACACGAGATGACCCTTGTGATGGCCGAGCAGCAGCTCGACTCACAAGGAAGGCCACTCCAGCACAACCTCGACGATGAGTTCCTCCATGTTGATGGCCACGACGTCTACAAGACTCCAAGCACCAACCTGGCCATGGCCACCGATGAGCTCGGCTGGCTCCCGCAGACACCAGAGGTCGCCAAGGTCACCACAATGCTTAAAGTGGCGCATTGCCAGGTCAATGAGATCTGCCAGGATTAGAGACCTTCTTACTCCACAAGGTCCGATCGCCACCCAAGTCGCTTCACCGACCAGCGTCGCGATGATAGGTAACACCTCTAGGGCGGAGCTAGGGGCAACCGCATTGAACATCACCGCCAACCTAACCAGGAGGTCGACCAAGACGTCCAAGTGCACCACAACAATCTCTGAGGTACACAATGACGTATTGACGAAGCCGCTTCGGTCGCCATGAAGACTAAGTACGTCGCCACCAAGAGTATGAGCAAGAGTACAGTAACCCAGACTCAGCTCTTGAGCCACTCACCGATGGCAATGCTGTAGATGATGGCGCCAACAATCCTAAGGGGCCCCCAGCATTCACAAGGGCACTCCAAACACATCAGTGGACCCATGGTTTCAAAATCACTAGGGTCGAGCCCTATGAAGGAAGGATGAACCCGACACAGTGGCTACAGGCTTATGCCACTGCTGTCCACACCACCAGAGGAGACACTAGTGTCATGGCAAACTAGCTTCCCATCATGCTCATGTCGGCTGCCATGAGCTAGTTTACAAGCCTTGCCCTGGACTCCATCGGATCCTAGGAAGAGCTAAAAAGTCTTCACTGACAATTACATGGCTACGTGTACTCGACCGGGCACCAAGCATGATCTGAACTGCATCAACCATAAGCCATCTGAGCTTCTCCATAGCTACATCCGATGCTTTTTTGAGATGCAGAACTCTATTCCCAACATCACGGAAGCTGAGGTCATCACCGCCTTCATCCGAGGACTCCACCACCGCGAGCTTCGCTCCAAGTTCAACAGCAAGCCACCATAGGGATTAGCAAGATGATCACGACCGCCAACCAGTATGCTTCAACAAGGATGCGGGTACTCATCGCCCAACATGCCACTACGACGACCGCCCTGACAACCGATGCCACAATGACCGCCGCTACGATGGTCGCAATTACCATCGTGACAGCGACCGTGATTGGCCTAAAGGATCCAAGTCTAGCCAAAATCACCACCGCCGGCTAGACCACATCGTCACCGCCATCAATGAACCTCAGGCCAAGCACAACTACGATGAGCAATATAAAAAGATCCTTGACGGCCCATGCCCTCTCCACAAGAACGGCAAACATAAGATGAAGAACTATCTTGGCTTGGCTAAGGAGTTCTAGGACAAAAAGCTAGACGATGACACCAACGACGGAGCCAGAGGCCGTCGACCACCTGGGGGAAATAACAATGCCTTCTAGGACCACGACAAGGTGGTCGCCACCATCTTCAGGGGCCTCACCTCCATCGAGAGCAGAAGAGAACGGAAGCTCACCGCACGGCGGGTGCTCACTGTCACTATGGAAGATGCCACCGCCAACCCCAGCAATCACCCATGGTCTAAGGTCCCCATCACCTTCAGCAGGGCCGACCAGTGGGTGGACACTCCCTACATAGGGCATTTTCCCCTCGTTCTCAACACAACCATCCAGAAGGTGTTTTTTAGAAAAGTGCTCGTCAACGGTGGGAGCGCTCTGAATCTCCTCTTCGCCGGAGCCCTAAAGGAGCTGGGCCTCGGGTTAGCAGATCTCACACCCTCTGACTCCTCCTTTTAGGGTGTGGTACCTGGTAGGGCCTCCAAACCACTTGGAGAGATCACCCTACCAGTATAGTTCAGCATGGTAAGCAACTACCACATCGAGCACATCAACTTCTACATCGCCGAATTTAACACCGTCTACCATGCCATACTTGGTCGGCCAGCTCTATCCAAGTTCATGGTTGTACCACCCTATGTGTATCTGGTGCTAAAGATGCCCTCGCCTATAGAAGTCCTAGCCCTACGGGCCAACCTCTCCATCGCCTATGCCTGTGAGACAGAGAGTCTCACCCTCGCCGAAGCCACTGACCTCTCCATCTAGATGGCTAGCGTGGTCACTGAATCCAAGATGGTGCCCACCGACGACATGGAGATCCCAGAGCTATAGCCTCCTCGCGCTTCCACCAAGTCTAAGGAAATCAAGGAGGTTGGCCTCGACGACCCCTCCAAGACCATGAAGATTGGTGCTCACCTTGACCCCAAATAGGAAAGCATGCTCGTCTCCTTCCTATGTGCCAACGCTGACGTATTTGCTTAGAAACTTGCAGATATGCCGAGGGTACCATGGGAGAAGATCGAGCACTCCTTGAATGTCTCGCTGACCGCCAAACTGATTAAGCAGAAACTCCACCGATTCACGCTAGATAAGAAGGAGGCTATTAGGGTAGAAATAAAATAGCTTTTAGCTACCGGAGTCATAAAAGAAGTGTATCATCCTAAGTGGTTAGCAAACCCTATTTTTGTTAAAAAAAAGAATAAAGAACGGAGAATGTGCGTTGATTACACTGATCTTAACAAACACTACCCTAAAGACCCCTTCGGTCTGCCTTGGATAGACGAGGTTGTAGATTCCACCGTCGGTTGCAAACTGCTCTCCTTCCTTGATTGTTACTCCAGCTATCACCAGATCTCCCTCAAGGAAGAAGATCAGATCAAGATGTCATTCATCACACCCATCGGTGCGTACTGCTACACCACCATGCCCTTCGGACTCAAGAACACCGGTGCGACTTATCAAAGGGCTATCTAGATGTGCCTCGATCAATAGATCGGCCGCAACATCGATGCTTACATCAATGATGTGGTCATCAAGTCCAAGACCACCAATGACCTTATCGCCGACCTCAAAGAAATGTTCGCTAACCTTAAAAGGTATCGATAGAAGCTAAACCCTTCAAAGTGCATCTTTGGAGTTCCACCCGGTATACTCCTAGGCTACATTGTCAGCACACGAGGCATTAAGCCCAATCCTGATAAGGTCTCCGCCATCACCAACATGAAATGGCCAACATGCGTCAAGGATATACAGAAATGTATAGGCTGCATGGCTGCTTTAAGCCGCTTTATATCGCGCCTCAGCAAAAAAGGGCTACCATTCTCCAAACTCCTCAAGGCCTCTGAGTGCTTTTCCTAGTCGAAAGAGGTAGACACAGCCTTCAACCAGCTTAAGTTGTTCCTAACAAAGCCTCCGATCATGACGGCGCCATGGCAAAATGAAACTCTCCTAATCTATATCACTGCTACTTCTCGCATTGTCAGCACAGCCATTGTGGTCGAATGTGAGGAGGCTGGGCACGCCTATAAGGGGCAACATCTGGTATATTTCATTAGTGAGGTTCTTAACAAGCCCAAGACTCGTTATCCTTAGGTCCAGAAGCTGCTATACGCCATTCTGATTAAATCGCGTAAGCTCCGCCATTACTTCGAGTATTACAAGATCGTTGTGGTCACCGAGTTCCCTCTAGGGGACATCCTCTACAATAAAGAGGCCAACAGCCATATCATCAAGTGGGCTATCGAGCTCGACACTTACTCCATTGAATTCAGAAGCAGGCCTACCATCAAGTCTCAGGCGCTTCCTGATTTTGTCGTTGAGTGGATCGAGATCCAAGAGCCCATCGCCGCCACCTGCCCCCAGCACTAGGTGATGTACTTTGATGGCACCCTTAACATCAATGGTGCTGGTGCAGGTATTCTGTTCATTACGCCGACCAAGGATAAGCTCCGATACGTCCTCCGGATACACTTTCCGGCCTCCAACAATGCCACCGAATATGAAGCATGTCTCCATGGACTCCGTATAGCTGTTGAGCTCAGCGTCAAATGCCTCATGAAGTCATGATATATGGGGACTCTGCACTGGTCATCAACTAGTGCAACAAAGATTGGTCCTTCTCTAGTGAGAAGATGGATGCATATTACACCGAAATCAGGAAGCTTGAAGGGAAGTTCTACGGTATCGAATACCACCACATGGTACGCGATCAAAATCAGCTCGCCAATCACCTATCCAAGCTAGGATCCTCTTGCGCCATGATTCTGCCAAGGGTCTTCGTTCAAGATCTTCTGGCACCATCCATTAAGGAAGATAAGGAAATTTAGGAAGTTCCTCCCGTCGAGCAGTTGGTACTTGCGGTACCTTTGCCGACTGCCGATTGGAGGGAACAGTTCATCAAATACCTCTCCAATGCTGAAGTACCCACCAATAAGAATGAAACTAAATGCCTAATCCATCAAAGTAAGCATTACGTGCTGGTGGATAGCAACTTGATGAGGAAAAGTGCCAAGAAAGGGATACTGCAAAAATGCATCACCCAAGAAGACGGAGTGAAGCTACTTCTCGAAATTCACTCTGGTTCCTATAGCAACCACATGGCCTCGAGAACACTAGTCAGCAAAGCTTTCTGAGCCAGTTTTTACTTGCCCATGGCCATCTCTGATGCAGAAGACCTCATCCGATGTTGTGAAGGATGCCAATTTTTCGCCAAGCAGATACACGTGCCGACACAAGAACTGCAGACCATTCCAGCTTCCTAGCCCTTTGCATGCTAGGGACTGGATATGATTGGGCCTTTCAAGCCAGCACTAGGTGGTTTCTGGTATGTATACATTGCCATCGACAAGTTCTCTAAGTGGATCGAGTATAAGCCGCTCGTCTCGGCTACTGCAAAGAAAGCAGTCGAGCTCTTCGAAGATATCATCCATAGATTTGGTCTCCCAAACAGCATCATCACCGACCTCAAAACTACATTTACTGGCCATCACTTTTGGGACTTCTGGGAAGACCGATGCATCTCCATCAAATACATCTTCGTTGCCCACCCTAGAGCCAACGGCCAGGTCAAACGGGCGAACGGCATGATACTTGATGCCCTCAAAAAGAGGCTATATCAGAAAGAAGAAAAGCATCTAGGCAGATGGCTCAAGGAGCTACCAGCTATAGTCTGGGGACTGCGCACTCAAGCTAGTCACAGCACCAGTGTGTCTCCATATTTCTTGGTTTACGGCTCAGATGCCATACTACCAGCCGATATTGCCTTTCGAGCACTAGGGTGGAAAATTATGATGAAGAGCAAGCCATAGCTGTTCGAATAGAGGACGTCGATAGGGCCAAGGAAGAACACCTAATCACTTGCGTTCGCACAGCTAAATATCTAGAAGGCTTGCGGAGGTACTACAACCGCAATATCAAAGGTCGTTCATTTGTTGTTGGTGACCTTATTCTCCATAGAAAACAAAAAACCAAAGGGATGCACAAGCTCTCCTCCCCATGGGAAGGGCCTTATGTCATCAAAGAGGTTACCCGACCAGGGTCTTATCGCCTATGTGACTTATACATAATCGATGTCCCCAATTCATGGCTCATCGAGCACCTTATATGTTTCTATCTTTGAAACGCTCCAGATATGTACTCTGCATTTCATGATGAATAAAGTTTTGGTCTCCATAATTTGTCTCCATTATTTCTCCTTTATGGTTTAATCTCCACTTATGATCACCGAGCTTTTAGCTACTCCATGATGAACTC
Source organism: Miscanthus floridulus (assembly GCF_019320115.1). Classification (NCBI taxonomy): domain Eukaryota; kingdom Viridiplantae; phylum Streptophyta; class Magnoliopsida; order Poales; family Poaceae; genus Miscanthus; species Miscanthus floridulus. Next base: position 113,874,433 of record NC_089582.1, read on the forward strand.
CAATATGAAATCGTCATAACTACGCCGCCCACGTTTCTCCAAATCTCCAACGATTTCGCTGAATGGTTTTTCTCCAAATCTTTGACCACATTTCTCCAAATCTTCAACGTTTTCGCCGAACATGTTTTCTCCAAAACACCGAACACATTTTCTCCAAATCGCCAAACACGTTTTCTCCAAATCGCCAACGTATATTTTTGAACACATTTTCTCCAAATCGCCGAACATGTTTTCGCCAAATCGCCAACGTATTTCGCCAAACATGTTTCTCCAAATCGCTAAAGACTTTACCCCAAATCTCCAAGATATTTCACCGATCAGCGAGCAACATACGTTCTGCTCTATTCTCTATGAAAAAGACTCAGTCTCTGATCTCTCCCTACACGTGCCATGGGCTCTGCGCTCTACGTTATGGGTGGTCGGCTAAGGTTCCTTGGTCATGCTTGTTCCTCCTACACGTACACGGCTCCACGCTCGATGTTATGGACTATAGGCTAGCCAAGGCCGAGAGCTCAGTAAAGAACTAACTGCTCGGATGCCACTTACACTATGTTTATGTCCAAGTTATTTCGCCAACCACCGAGCAGCACACGTTCCACCCTACGCTCTATGGAGAAGACCCAGTCTACGATCTCTCCCTACATGTGCTACGGGCTCTGTGCTCTATGTTATGGGTGGTCGGCTGCAGTTCCTTGGTGACGCCTGTTCATTCTACACGTCCATGGGCTCCGTGCTCCATGTTATGGACTATGGGCTAGCTGAGGCCAAAGAGTGCAGTAACGAACTAACTGCTCGGCTGCTACTTATACTACGTATAATTGCATTGGGTTGTTACTACAACTATTTTTCACTGCAAATATGAACACGTTGCATAAACATGCACTTCATAACATTTATACATCTACATAAATGTTTTCCATGCTCTCGCGTGCTCTAACTACCTTCTCTAGATGTTATAGATAACATTATCCGAGCAGATCACCAAGCTCTGTCATCACTGTTCGTCTTGCCGAACAGGCCTATATCGCCGACCAACATTTTTGCCACGTCCTCCACCTCATCCTCCAGTTGCTTGGTCTCCGCCTCGCCCAGTCCTTTGGCAAATCTAGCCCCTATCGCCTAAAGGTCAATGGCTGGGTAGTGGGACCGAACCACCGCAAGGGCGTGAGTAGCGGCGGTAATAATGACGTCATGGTTGAAGCTCTTGAAGTTCTCCCATGCTGCCTTGCACCTCTAGATGATGGGGTCCGAACACTGCGGCCTATCATCGGGCAAAGGAGCCACCTCTAGGTCAACGTAGTCGAGCACCGGTTTAACTTTGGCGACTACAGCGTCGAACTTGTCCCTTTGGGTCCTAGCCTCCTGCACCAGCACATCAAAATGTGCCTTGACTTTATGACAGTAGCCTGCAAGCATTACAAGGTTCCATCAAACAAGAAAATCACTTCAGTAGTAACTTCGACTAGGAAGTATTCACCTTTCAGTTCCTCAGGCAGTTTGTCTGCTCGCTCTGACTCCTTTGCCTTCTCCTCTTGGATTTGTTTGAGGGCCTAGCGCAGCTGGCCAAGCTCTGTGTCTTGCTCTACAAGCACAACAGTCAAAGATATAGCTATTCAGCAATACAAAGCACATTCACCGATACGACATACCTTTATTCTGCTCAAAGACTTTCTGCAGCTGCTCTACCTACTCGAAAGCACCTGTCAGTTGCTCGACGATAGTGGCTAGCTGCTCGGACTTGCTCTACGGCTGCTTAGACGCGGTCGCCAGCCACTCTGATAGGATGCCCTTCTAGTATTCTAGGTCCTGCTTGTTGGACTATGCAAGGTCTCGCTCACACTGGGCCTTCTGGATGTTTCTCTCCATGAGGTTCATCACCGCCTTGAGTTTTTCATTCTCCTTAGTGAGGGGCTCCATCCTCTTTATCAGCTGGTGCCGCTGCTCGATAGTCCGAGTTATCGCCTGCAAATGCACAATGATAATGATGAACTCCAATCTCCAACGTCAAAGACAAGCACTCCTGATGCAGTACTGACCTCGATTTGCTTCATCACCCTACCGAGGGTGGACTTCAGTCTCCTTATCTCCCTTATGGTCTCCTCCTCCTCGACAACTACCACCTCATCACCATGCTTCCGGAGGATTCGGATGGATTGAGGTCGAGATTCATCACGCTTGATCTCTTGCACCTCGTCCTCCTCCACTATAGTTGGAGGCACTACCTGGGGGCTCGGTGGTTGAACCTGGGGGCTCAGTGGTCAGATAGCATCTCTGACCATGCCTTTCAATGCCTTAGGCAGCGCCGTCTACTTCTCTAGGACCGCATGCCCCTTCGTTCTGAGCACCGGCACGGCATTGGCAACTCTAGCCTCTGCTCCCAAACATCTAGCTTTCTCCGCCACTGCTCCGGGCACCTTCACCAACTTGTCCGCTATCGGTGCCAACTATTCACCACCACCAAGTTCACCAGTAGTGGTGGCTAACTCCTCCGTAGACCGCCGAGCACCCGGGGACTCCGAAATGGGGTCTACCGCCACCTCCTCTGTTCTAGGACCAGTCTTTGTTTGCTTGATAGTCTGGACAGGTGGGGTTGGATCCTCCGCACGTTTTGCACTGCGTTAGTTTAGCTTGTCAGTCGCCAAAAAAGCTAAGGAACGATGGCAAAGTGACTCCAAGACAAGGATACTTACCGTTTGGTCTGCCGGTACAATTTCTTAAACCGGCGGTGCCTACCTGAACCTCCAGCCATGGCCTTGGGGTCGATGCCTACATCCTAGGGTGAAGGTCCTGCCTCTTCCACCATCAGCCTCTGCTCTACCCACCGCTCTAGGACTTCCTTCGCCTACTGCTCGAGGACTCCCATTGCCTGCTGCGTAGGGACTCCCCTCACCGGTTGCTCGAGGGCTCCTATCGCCTGCTGCGTAGGGACTCCCCATGCCTGCTGCTTGGGGACTTCTTTGCCTCCCTTTGCTTGTTCCTTCGTGCGTGTCTTGCATGGAGGTGCTTCAGTGCTCAGTGGAGGAGCCATCGGACTTTTGTCGTCGTCTAACCACTCCAACACCACGGTCCTTCGTGTTCAGGTGGTCTGGTCACCACCAAGCGAAATGTCACCTGGTTTGAGGGGAGCGGCGGCCACTGTCTTCCTCTTCTTCTGGGCTGGCTCATCTGTCACTGCCCTCTTTCCCTGGATTTTCTCCAACACTAGGGACAGACTCTCCAACAAGATGTTGACTACTCCCTCCTCAGGCTACGATGATGGTCAGGCGTCTACTCCCTTCAACCATTCGCTCCTCAGCACACCCAAGAAGTACACTGCCCTATCCTGCGAGTGGATCTTTGCATAAGTGAATCAGTCCAATGCTCAGAAATGACAAACGGTAAAAAGCATCAGGAACATACAGCTGAGATATTTACCTGAGGAGGCAGATTCTTGCAGTTAAAGGGCTTTGTATACCCTAACATGCTGAATGAGGCAAACAGAGCGAATAGCTCTGCTGTCCGCTCTTCCACAACGTCCCTCAACAGCATCTCCAGCCTCTCCCGGGTACCATCGGTCTCCCCCTTGAATTCAAAGGTGGGGTGGGCTCTCTCCTTACAAGGCTAAATGCGATGCACTATAAAGCTCGCCGCCACCAATCTGCCATTGGTCTTCACACCCTTTATTAAGCTAAGGAGCTCCCTCACTTGCTCCATATCAGCGCTGCTTGGCATCTTCGACTAGCTCTTCTAGCTCTTTGGGATGTGGTTGGTGTCGCAGCAAATGGCTAGGTTGCTCTGCCTCATGTAGAACCACCTAGCATTCCACCCCTTCAGTGATGTGTTCAACGACACAGTAAAGTACTCCCCTGCCATTCCATCGCGTAGCTGAAGGTACACTCCACCGACCACCTTGGAACAATCAACGCCTCTTTTCTTCAGCCAGAACAGGTGATAGAAGAGGTTGAAGTGGGGAAGGATTCTGAGATATGCCTCACAAAAATTGATGAAGATAGAGATGTGTAAAATGGTATTTGGGTGGAGATTACACAGACTAACCACCCAAAGCTCCAACAAATCCCTCAGGAATGGATGAACAGGAAATCCCAACCAACGCCAGAAATAATCCTCAAATACCACCACTTCATCGGTATGAGGTGTTGGGAAGGGCTCACCAAGGGCCGGCCGCCATCCAGCGGTAGCGTGGTCAGAAAGAACGCCAGCTTCCACCAATCTATTGAGCTCCGCTTCTCCCATTCGAGATGGCACCCACTCTTCATCACATCGGGCTTCGGCGCTCGCTTTCTTGGGGCTCGTCTTCTTTGATTTGGTAGCTCCCTTCTTTGGTGCCATCTCTCAAATCTGATTAGGGTTTGGTGGTGAAAGCAAGTGTGGATGCGAATCTAGAAATGTGAGGGCTAAGGAGAAAGACGAAATGACAAAGTGGCAAAGGTAGGAACACCAGATGCGGCAGCACGATTATAAAAGCACTTTCCCTACCCTTTCGCATTTGAGGGTTTTTGGGGAACCGTTCCTATGATTTACGCCACCCTGAATTCTCCATAGCAGCAAAGTGGTCCATTACATGGGCTTTTGTGCCACCGCGGCCCGTATCACCGATTTATCTCCGCAATTTGTTATGGCCCACCGAATTTTTGCTGACTTCTCTGCCAATCGTTATGGCTCAGTAATTGCTACTGTACAGCCGTTACTCCGGTATTTTCTCCATGTTTGTTTTTCTCCAAGACTTCCTCTTATGGCTCGGGGACTGCGTCAGCATTATGTCTCGGCTCCTTTCCGCATAGGGGATTTTACTTTAGTTAACTGCTGTTTCTGAACCTAGCACCATGTGACCACATCACCTACTATCAGGCTCGGGGACTAAGTGGGCACACTTCACCTTGCGGTGACTGTGCTTTTTGGAGCTATGCCCGGGGACTAGATGCCTGCTCGGCTGGTCTGCTATTTTTCTACTTTGGACCCTGGCACCACATGACTACGTCATCTACTGTCAGACTTAGGGACTAAGTGGGCACACTTCACCTTGTGGTGAATGTGTTTGCTTTATTCTGAAAAGACTCCATGCCTCTTGAAGCTGAAGAAGATTATCTCCTTTTCTCGTGGTTGGACTCTAAGTGGGCACACTTGGTCCACTATGAAGAAATTTTTGATCTTGAACTTGAGCTCCTTACACCCTTATGGCAAGCCATACTTGGGTTATACTGGTAGACAATGGTTCACGCTGCTCAGCTATAGGTTCACGCTGCTCAGCAACTGCTCGACAACTCGTCACGGTGGTCGGACCATGAGTTTGACTGCTTAGCTTTGTTCGCACCTGCTCAGACAAGATCAAGACGGCGTTGCACAATGGGTATAAGGTGCTTGGGGACTAGCTGTTTGGGGTACGACCCTAGATACCCATGGCAGACCACATGGGCTGCGCCCCTAGGGGCGGCCCAGCCCACAGGATGAAGCCTTGCAGGGTATGACTCTGCTCAGCGCCTCTCGCAAGACACCAAGAAGATATCCTGAAGATACTACAAGATCTGTTAGGATACGTATGATTCCATGATTCATGTAATATGTTATTACTTTCTAGTTATCTCTTAGATCTAACTGATTTGTAACCCTGCCCCCAGACTATATAAGGCGGGTAGGGACCCCCTCTAAACTCATGCAATATCATACGATAGCTAATATAAACCAATAGACCACAGGAGTAGGGTATTACGTCATACTGATGGCCTAAACATGTCTAACTCGTGTATCTCTGTTATCTTCTTGTTCTTGATCACACGCTTCTCTGCCGATCAATCTACCTTCGTGGGATACCCCTCGGAGGACTGCCGACGATATTTTGTTGACAATATTTCTTAACACAAACAGAAAGATTCCGCAAGCGCACGAAATTACCATTGTAGCTTTCACTCAGAAGTATTCAGGGTATCGTATTTTTCATAGGGAACGAAGGTTCTTCTTCTAGCTAATTCGTCCAAGGACAACACAAGGGGTAATGTCGAAAAGGGTAGAAATGGACTCCTTATGGCTTTTGGGTCTATTGATAGATAAAATCTACTATTACTTGCTTACTACGGGCACCGGGTTGCAAATGATCTACCAGTCGATGCTGGTCTATGGCTCTATGTTGTATCCGAATGTGGGGGATCACAAGGGATGGATAGGGTTATCACCACCTACCACCTACCCCTCAACCGAAGGGCATGAGGCAAACAAAGGTAGCCTCTACCCTAGACACCACGTCTATGCTAGTGACTACTACTCTAGCGTTCACGTAGGGTTACCCATCTTTATCATGGCCCTCTACTAGAGTATCCGCCATAGGGATAGATGACAAACTAGCAAACAAATAAGAATAGAGCTTAACTATTCAAAGGACTTAATGCCACAAGAACCACGGACACTCACTTTAGTGGAAAGCTCTATTGAGGAACAAGTGTTCATCAAGGTACAAGCTTGGGGAGACACCGTGTCGACAAAAGATGCTCGGCAGTCCTCTAAGGGGTATCCCACGAAGGTAGATTGATCAGCAGAGATGTGCGTAATCCAGAACAAGAAGGCAACAGAGGCAAGAGTTAGATAGGTTCGGGCCGTCAACGGGACATAATACCCTACTCCTATGGTCCGTTGGTTTGTATTGGCTATCGTATGATATTGCATGTGTTTTGAGGGGGTCCCCTACCCGCCTTATGTAGCTGAGGGGTAGGGTTATAGGTCGGTTAGATCTGGAAGATAACTGGTAAGAAATAATAGATTACATGAATCATGGGATCATAACATATCCCAATAGATTATGCCGTATCTTCAGGATATCTTCCCGGTGTCTTACGGGGCGCACCGAGCAGCGCCGTGCTCCGCAAGGCTTCATCTTGTGGGCTAAACCACCCCTGGTGGCATAGCCCATGTAGTCTACCGTGGGTATCTAGGGTCATACCCCCACAACTAGTCCCCAAGAGCCTTGTATCCACTGGTAATGCCGTCTTGAGCTTGTCTGAGTAGGTGAATCTAACACCGAGCAGCAAGGACCAAGCTTCGACCAGCGTTATTGATGATTCGAGCAGCAGTAAATGTGGCTTACCAATATAGCCGACTAGTAGAGCTCGGACTCAACCAAGCACGGCTTGCTAGAAGGATGTAAGGAGCTCAAGTTCAAATTTTGAAAATTCTTCGCTTTGAACTAAGTGTGCCCACTTAGACTCCAATCAATGAGGAGTGGATGGGGCCATCTGGGAGCTCAGAGGCATGGAGACGTTCATCAGACACAAAGATCAATACACGCACCACAAGGTGTAGTGTATACACTATAGTCCCTGAGCCTGGTAGTATGTGATGTAGTCATGTGGTGCCAGGGTCAAATTTTGAGAGCCTGAAAGACAAGCTGAGCGGGCAACCAGCTCTTGGGCATAGCTTTACAATACTAGCCACACGTTCACCGCAAGGTGAAGTGTGCCCACTTAGTCCCTGAGCCTGGCAATAGGTGATGTGGTCACGTGGTGCCAGGGTCAGAAACAACAGTAACCAAAAAGTCCACAATATGGTGAAAGACCGAATCATAATGATGATGTAGTCCCCGAGCCTTAAGTGGAAAATTTGGAGAAATCAAGAAGAAACGATTACGCAATCGTGGAGAAAAAACCAGAGTAATGGTTGTACAGCAAAAATTACTGAGCCTTGGTGACATTGCGGAGAAGTTGGCGAATATTCGGTGCGTAGTACCAAGTTGCATCGAAAAATGGGTGATGTTGGCCATAGTTGCACGAAAGCCCAAATAACGGCCCAGCACGCTGCTTCGAGAAATTCGGAAGGGCGTAGATCAGCGCGGTGCGGTTCCCAAAAAACCCTTGAATGCGAAAAGTGGGTACGATTTATTTATAACCGCATCACCGCACTCCGCGCTCCCACCTTTACCACTTCGTCTTCCTCCTCGCCCTCACACTCCCTCATTCGCAATCACACACGCTCCGCCGCTAGGGCTAAAAAGCTTGCGCAAATTGTTCAGTTCCGATCCAAATCTAAGGGATGGCGCCGAAGAGGGGAGGTGGTAACCCGAAGAAGGCAGCCGCTGGGATGAGCCGCGACATGGAGTGGGTACCATCACTCATGGGGGAGATGGAACTCAATGAGATGATGGAGGTGGGCATTCTTCCCAATCGTGTCACCGCCGGATGGCGTCCGGCCGACGGTGAGCCCTATCCGATGCCACACACCGACGAACTTGTTGTGTTCAAAGATTATTTCTGGCGTGGATTAGGACTTCTAGTACATCCTTTCTTGTGGGGTCTGTTGGAGTATTGGGGAGTGAGCTTATGTAATCTCCATCCGAACACTATTTTGCGCATTGTTGTGTTCATCCATTTCTACGAGGTCTATCTTAGCATTTTTCCCCATTTCAATCTCTTCTAACACCTTTTCTGGCTCAAGAAAAAAGGAGGGGGGCGGATCCAAAGTGGTCGGCGGTGAGTATCTACAGCTCTGCGATGGGATGGCAGGTGAATACATTACTGTGCCACTGAATACCTCACTGAAGGGGTGGAATGCCAGGTGGTTCTACATGAAGCAAAGTCATCCTGCCATCCGATGCGACGTCAACCAGATTCCGGAGAATCAAAGGAATTGGTCGGAGAAGCCGACCAGTGCTGATATGGAGCAGGTGAAGGAGCTCCTCGAGCTAATAAGGGGCATAAAGATGAACAGAGTAGTGGTGGCGGTGAACTTCATAATGCGCCGCATCCAGCCCTGCAAGGAGAGGGCTCATCCAGGCTTTGACTTCAAGGGAGATACTAGTGGCACCTGGGAGTGCGTGATTGGATTTAGGGTAGATAACCGTACTATAAAGAGAGGAAATCTTTAATTATAATGGTTATCTAGTGCCACTAAGTGTGAGCCTCATTTGCATATTCTTAGCGTTTAGTGACGTGGTGAGATGCATGAGAAAGCCCTAGAAAAATTCCTTGTGAAAATGCTAACTTAAGTGCTTAATTTATTTTGGAATATCTTTGTGAAGTTAGCACTTAAAAGGGTAGAAAGGAAAAGGATTAAAGTGAGCCGTTGTTGCCTAGCCAGAATTTCTTGGTCACGAAAAAAATTACCGACGAGAGGTGCTCGGTCTTGAGTTGTGCGCAACCAACATTTATCCGACAATTCCCTCTCCTCAGCAAGAATTTCTTGGTCATGAATAGTTCTTGTGTCAGGAGAGAGAGAGAAATGGAAAAAGCGTGCAGCAAGAATTTCTTGTTGAGAGTTGGGGGGACCGCTGCATGTGTCAGATTGAGGGTGAGAAAGCGCGTCTGTGCACAGGGCGTTGTCGCTCTCCCACTGGCTGCTGCTGGTTCCACCGTTTGCTCCGACTGTTTGGTGTTTGCTGCTTCGTTCGCTGCAGTAGGAGCCATTGGACAGAGGTAGCTGTTGGGGTTGTGCGTCAGTGAGAGAGTGCTGGAGGGAGACGTGGCTCCTGCCGTTTGTCGTGTCGTCTGCATCCATTGCAAGGAGCCGTTGGGGGAGCACCTGTGCCTGGCTACTTGGTTATGTCCAGCACCTCCCCTTCCCTTCCTTCTCTTTCGCCCACTCTCTTCCTCATTCTTGCGAGAACCAAAAATAAGAACAAGCTCTCCTCTCATCTCTCCACCCAAAGCTTTGTGCTAACCCCTATTGAGAGATTGAGGACCCAAACTATTGATCTTGAGAGCTTCAAGAGCATCTCCTCTCTCTCCTCTCCCTCTCATTGCGTGGTGCTCATTTGAGAGAGGATTTGGGGGAAGCCCTAGTGTGTGCATTTGAGGTTGCATATTTAGTGGCACTAGGTGATTCTTGCGATTGTGGATTTCTTATTACTCTTGGTGATTGCCATCACCTAGACGGTTGATGATTTGTTGATTGGTGAGGGGATTAGGTGATTGTGTCCACCCCCAATCAAAGTGCTTGTGAGGGGTTGTGCTGCCTTCTCCAGCGGAGCGCCGAAAGGTAACTCTATAGGATTGCTCGTGTCATTGAGTTACCTCACTTGTGGGTAGGTTCTTGCATTGTCCAATTATGTGGACGAGGTTCGTGCAACACCTCTTAGCCACCGAACAACCAAGTGTTGGTCGACACAACGGGGACTAGCATGCCGGCAAGCACGTGAATCTCAAGAGAAAATTGGTTGTCTCTTGTCCTTTGGTATTCTCTCGGTTATTGAATTGGTATTCATCTTGTGATTAGTTCACTCCTCTACGCATCGGTATAATCACCCTATTCACTCATTTACATTCCCACAAACTAGTTGTAGCAAGCTCTTTAGTGTAACTAGAATTGAGAGCTTGCTTTGTAGTTTAAATTCATCTAGTGGAGCTCATTAGTGTAGCAAGTTTGAGAGCTCTTAGTAAGTAGCAACACAGTCTCTTGTGTGCCTAGTGATCATAGCAACTAGAATTGTTGGATAGGTGGCTTGCAACCTTTATATAGCTAGAGCAAATTTGTGTTTCGCTATTTGTCATACTAATCAAATTGCTCTAGTGATCTTATAGATTTTTAATGGGCTATGTCGGTGCGAAAAGTGACCAACTAGTAAATATTTATTGTTTTATCGTACGTTATGATCGGGTGTGGCCTAGCACTTAATGACACAGGGTTTATACTAGTTCAGGCAACATGCCCTACGTCCAGTTTGAGTCGGTCGATGACTTTATTCCTGAGCCTAGGTGCTCAAAGTTTGATGTGGGGTTACAAACAAAAGAGAGTAAGATGGGGGGTATCAGAGGTCTGGTTAGACTCTGGACTAAAGGGCCGAGAGTGATAGGAGCTCCTACATGTGCTAAGTATTGGAACATATGCTCTATGTAGCTTTAGAGTGTCTAAAGCTAGCAGAGAGTGAGTCAGAACGATCCGTGTGTTGTCTGTTGTTTGTTGAGAGCGGTCCTCGTGAATTCATCCCCCTTTTGGGAGAGGGCACATCCCCTTTTATAGAGGAAGGGGATGGCCTTACAAGTGAGAGAGAGGGAGAGAGTGTGTGTTTTCTAGTCGTGTTACCCATGCCATCGGGTACAAGACGGTCGTCGGCGCCTATAATACTATTGATGCCTAGATGCATGTGGTAGGCTCCATCGTCCTCTTCTGGTATGGCAAATGTTGACGCCCACCATACTGCAGGGCAAAGGACGATGCCCGCAACATTGTTCGGGTTTTGACATGCCTAGAAGGTTTCTGAAGCACCCTTCTAGCATGGTCTGACAGTATTGTCCTGCAAGTGTGCAAGGTACGGGATCTGGTATTGCGGTTGACTTGAGCGCCTTGCCTTATCTGCTCCACCTAACTCTTGGGTGCTCACTGAGCAGGCGTCCCTTTAGGTGATTGTGTCCACCCCCAATCAAAGTGCTTGTGAGGGGTTGTGCTGCCTTCTCCAGCGGAGCGCCGAAAGGTAACTCTATAGGATTGCTCGTGTCATTGAGTTACCTCACTTGTGGGTAGGTTCTTGCATTGTCCAATTATGTGGACGAGGTTCGTGCAACACCTCTTAGCCACCGAACAACCAAGTGTTGGTCGACACAACGGGGACTAGCATGCCGGCAAGCACGTGAATCTCAAGAGAAAATTGGTTGTCTCTTGTCCTTTGGTATTCTCTCGGTTATTGAATTGGTATTCATCTTGTGATTAGTTCACTCCTCTACGCATCGGTATAATCACCCTATTCACTCATTTACATTCCCACAAACTAGTTGTAGCAAGCTCTTTAGTGTAACTAGAATTGAGAGCTTGCTTTGTAGTTTAAATTCATCTAGTGGAGCTCATTAGTGTAGCAAGTTTGAGAGCTCTTAGTAAGTAGCAACACAGTCTCTTGTGTGCCTAGTGATCATAGCAACTAGAATTGTTGGATAGGTGGCTTGCAACCTTTATATAGCTAGAGCAAATTTGTGTTTCGCTATTTGTCATACTAATCAAATTGCTCTAGTGATCTTATAGATTTTTAATGGGCTATGTCGGTGCGAAAAGTGACCAACTAGTAAATATTTATTGTTTTATCGTACGTTATGATCGGGTGTGGCCTAGCACTTAATGACACAGGGTTTATACTAGTTCAGGCAACATGCCCTACGTCCAGTTTGAGTCGGTCGATGACTTTATTCCTGAGCCTAGGTGCTCAAAGTTTGATGTGGGGTTACAAACAAAAGAGAGTAAGATGGGGGGTATCAGAGGTCTGGTTAGACTCTGGACTAAAGGGCCGAGAGTGATAGGAGCTCCTACATGTGCTAAGTATTGGAACATATGCTCTATGTAGCTTTAGAGTGTCTAAAGCTAGCAGAGAGTGAGTCAGAACGATCCGTGTGTTGTCTGTTGTTTGTTGAGAGCGGTCCTCGTGAATTCATCCCCCTTTTGGGAGAGGGCACATCCCCTTTTATAGAGGAAGGGGATGGCCTTACAAGTGAGAGAGAGGGAGAGAGTGTGTGTTTTCTAGTCGTGTTACCCATGCCATCGGGTACAAGACGGTCGTCGGCGCCTATAATACTATTGATGCCTAGATGCATGTGGTAGGCTCCATCGTCCTCTTCTGGTATGGCAAATGTTGACGCCCACCATACTGCAGGGCAAAGGACGATGCCCGCAACATTGTTCGGGTTTTGACATGCCTAGAAGGTTTCTGAAGCACCCTTCTAGCATGGTCTGACAGTATTGTCCTGCAAGTGTGCAAGGTACGGGATCTGGTATTGCGGTTGACTTGAGCGCCTTGCCTTATCTGCTCCACCTAACTCTTGGGTGCTCACTGAGCAGGCGTCCCTGGTCGATTATCCCCAGTTGGCTTGACCACGCCGATCGAAGAAGAGCTATAGGTAGAGGTTCAGTGTATTCTCGATCGGAGAGGCGGGTTGGAGTCAAAAGTGAGCGTCATTCCTCCTTGGCTAGGCCTTTTAGTCAGAGAGGCGCGTCAAAGTCAGAAGCAAGCGTCGTTCCTCCTTGGCCAGGCCTTCTGGTCAGAGAGGCGGTCTGGAGTTGGAAGCGAGTGTCGTTCCTCCTTGGCTAGGCCCCTCGAGGTCGGAGACTGGATCGTCCTTCTAGCCTATTGTTTAGGTATTTTGGGCCAGCCCAGGAGTTGCACGTTGTTCGCAACATCATCTATTAGGCCGAGCTTTCGCTAGGAAGCAGGTCTATGAGGGACCCCGGGTTTCTAAACCTGATAGGAGCCCCTAAGCCCCTGGGCGATCTAGGTAGAATCATCTGGGGGATTTTTGTCCTGACAGCGAGTGCGCATGAGCGCACCCACGGGTGTAGCCCTGAGCCCCCGAGTGATTCGGGTAGAATCGTCTAGGGAGGTTTCATTTTGCCAGTGGGGGAATTTTTGTTTTGACAGCGGGTGCGCGCGAGCGCACTCGATGGGTGTAGCCCCTGAGCCTACATCTGACTGGTGAGTCGGTTGGAGGCTAAGTATCTTGATACTCTTTCCTAGGGCCGTAAGCTATCGTTCGGGGTGTTTGCCCATGTTTGTCCCACCCACGACCTATGTGGTCGGTTGATTTCCCGAGTCGGTGTTAGGTGACCTGAGCCCCTGAGTCCCGTTGGGCTCGGTAGGGGTGAGTCTAGTTCCATGCATTACCCCATCCGTGGTTTCCGCAACCGAAGGTGCTGAGCTAACATTTGCTTGCCTCGATGGCTCTAGCGACGCGCTCGGTGAGCTCACTCACGGGTACGTTCGAGTGGAATCCGGGTCCATCATTCGTGACGGGGTTAGCATAGCCCTCATGTGGCATTCCACTACTCCTTAACCCATGTCCTGGTAGATGTCTGAGTCATTTCGGAGGCCAACTCAGGTGGCTCGCTGGCCTCCCCCTGATGGAGATTCTGTGGGCATGGCTCGAGGTTAGGATCGAACGAGAAGTTTAAGATGACCCTGTCTGCTTCAGAGCAAATTGGGCGAGGGCTGCTGGGGCTCATCTGCATTTTCTCCCCTTGCTCTATTTGATGCGAGGCGGACTTGAGCCCTTCGCGAGCTAGCCTTCGAACCCTGGTCAGTCATTGCTCATGTTGAACGAGGCAACTGCCGCTTCATGACACAACATGAGGCATTGTGATGCACTAATTGCATATGCGATGCTTTGGATGTATGAATGAATGATTTTGCATGAATGAATGTGTGAATGCATATGCGATGCTTTGGATGTATGAATGAATGATTTGTATGAATGAATGTGTGAATGCCTCTGAAAGTAAAGTAAGAAGGTTTGGTAAGGTTACCTTGATGGCACGAGTGATAGGTTTGAGGAGTTTTCATCGGATACGTCCAAACATGATCCATGTTCGTCGTTCATGACAAAGATAGCATGGCCCACATGGGGCATCCCACTGCTCCTTACCTGTCTCTTGGGAGTTGCCTAAGCCATCCGATCGGCTCAGGAAGCTCGTTGGTCTCTCCTCGATGGAGATCCCATCGCTGGGTCCATCCAAGTTTGGCTCGAGAAGGCAAAAGGCCGCCTGCGAGCGGTTGCGCCTCCTTTCCCATGCCTGGTATGCGGTAGTGGTGGGCCATGCCTAGGCAATGTCTTGTCCAACCAGGCGTTGTTTCATTGGGAAGGGCGCATCCCATCAGTCAGGACATGTCCCACCATATCCCATCCACATTGAATGGGGGAAGGGAGAGGGTTTTTTGCCCCAATCTTTCGCCTTTCTCCAACCGTCGCATCTCCTCCTTAAATAGGGGAAGGGAGAGGGCTTTTGTCCCAATCCTTCACCTATTCTACAACTGCTGCTCTTCCTCCTTCTTCCTTTTCGCCAAGCACGTTCATGTGCCATGGTGGTTCCTAAGTGAGAGAGGGTAAAGCGAGGGAGAGGAGAACTCATAGATCCATTTGTGAGTTTGAAGCATGATGTCGAGCTAGAGGCCATCCAATGTGGACAAGTCAGTGCTGGCCACCTTTGCCGAGAAGGGGCTACTCCCACCGAGGGAGGTGGCGCATTGGAGGGCTCCTGCAGGGGAGGCATTTCCATGGCCTCGGGCCAACGAGGTTGTTTCATTTGTCACCCTCCACAAGCGCGGGCTAGGATACCCCGTGCACTGGTTCCTATGTGGGCTCCTCAATGAGTGGGGCCTAGAGCTACAACACCTCAATCCGATTGGAGTGCTGCATGTTGTCGGCTTTGACACTATCTGCGAGGCCTTCCTAGGGATGGAGCCACGTGTGGATCTCTTCTGGCAAATCTTCACCGGGCGTGCCTTGTCGGAGGGGAAGCTGCCTAGGAACACGCCGATGGGGGGTTTCACCCTGTAGAAGAAGTCAAGGTTGTCAGGCTCCTACCCCATGTACTCCCCCTATGATTCCAATCGGGGGTGGCATGGGGAGTGGTTTTATATCAGAAATCCGGCAGAGGCGCCATTCCCGCCATTCACCGGAAGGAGGTCGAAGAGGTAGGATAGCTGGTCATGGGGGTCCGCCAGTCAGCAAAACAAGCTAGAGGTCATCGAGGTGGAGCTCTAAAAGCTAGTGCAGCAATGCCTTGATGGGGTGCATGTGTTCCACACCTTCTTCCACCATTGGGTGACCCTGTTGGCGAAGAGGAGGCGACCGATTTGGAACTACCTGGGCCCAATAGACCTCGACCATGCGTCGCTAGAGGAGTTGGCAAAGGACGAGGTCTAGAGTCAGCTCGACCGGGTGCTGCATCTAAGGGCTAAGGAGTCCCATGAAGGAAAGCCCGAACCCCTCCATGCCTCAAGGCTGTCCACTGTGGTACGCTCCCTTCTCCTTATTCCATACCTTTTTCTCTATTGTGTTCCCATATTTTAACTTCGAGTCATCTGTTTTTGTAGGGACTTGCCGGTTACAAATCCCAGCGGCATCTTTCAAGGGGGTCAGAGGGCGTGGCTTGGCAAGCCGCCTAGAAGGAGGCGGCGGACGGCAGGAAGAAGAAGAGAGCTGAGGAGGCTCAGAGGAGGCACTAGATGGAGCAGGAGATTGCTCGACACGTGCGGGCTAGGGAAAGTAGGAGTGACATGGAGGCAGAGCTTGAGTTAGAGGAGCCCATGGAGTTGGGTGATGACGCAAGATCCTCTAAGGACAGAGACTAGGACATCATCATGATCTCATCAGAGCATCACGAGTCTATGGCCACGTCTGCAAGCGGCGGGCGGGATGTGGGGAGGCGTAGCGATGTTCCTACATTGCGAAAGCACACTGCAAGCTTAGCCACCACCACCGAGCTAGAGGCAAAGCGAACGCGGTCACTGCGGCCTTTGGAGGCATCACCAGCGTTGCCCTCCCCTACACCAAGCGTGGCGGGGCAGGCTAGCCGGTCAGAGGAGCAGGCTCACACCCCTGCCTCTTTTGGGGCTGGCACCAGCACGTGACCCACAATGGAGGGATGCCCTGCCAGCTGTTTCGATGTGAACGTCACGAGCTGGCGGTAGCGGTGACTCATGGGCTGATCAGAAACCGACCAGGTTGACTCCCCCTCAGTTGATGTGAGGGGGCGCAGGTTGTTATCTATGAGTAGTCCTTGTCTGGCTGGCCTATTACTAGTGGGTTGGGGCTTCAGGGCCTTGCCCCTTGCATCTAGGTATGTACCCAGGTTCCTTTTGATCTTATTGTTTGAGTTTTTTTAGCATGACTTACCTGTATTTGTTTGATAGCGGCTAGATAGTGATAGGATTGAGCATTGCCCCACCTCCTGTGTGGGAGGAGTGGAGGCCCGGCCTATAGTGGGTCGTGACAAGCGTTGGGGAAAGTAGGATTGCGGTGGTGCGGTTTTCCCCTCTAGCGGTTGTGCCCTTCCGACCGGTCGTGGGCCCAGCAATAGTGGCGGTGGAGGTGATGATGGCAATACCAATGGCGACGGTAGCGGCTGGGTCAGAGGTGACCCTCGCGATCCCTCCTGCACTAGTAGCGGTGGAAGAGAGGAGGGAGACCGAGCTCCCTGCCTCGCCCGGTGGAGGGATGCACGGCTCGCCCTCCTAGTCGGAGTTGGAGGCGTCGAGAGGTGACATGGCTAGGCTAGAGGTGGAGCATCTGGCGGTAGGCCATGGGGTCAAGGAGGTAGAGATCCCCTCCCCCAATGAGGCAGGCACCAAGGTTGAGCCACCGGTCATCCCGCCATCATAGGAGCTAGCGGTGGTCCAGTCGTTGGCTGGGACTTCCAGCGGGTTGGGGGTGACCATAGGCCTAGTGTGCCCCTACCCTGGTGACCAGAGGAAGGTGCGGTTCATCCTTCGAGATGAGGAGGAGGTGCAGCTCTAGGACGTACTTGGGGGGAGAGGACTCACGATGGAGTCCGATCTTGCCCAAACCAGGGCGAGGCTGGAGAAGGCCTTGGAGCGAGTCAAGGTCATCCATCAGGCGGTTACAGTTGACTTGCCCTACATCACAGAGGTAAGTTTCCTGCATTTGTCCTTGGCTCCTTGGTCTTTTGCTGGTTGCCTCAGCATGCTTGCTTCTCGTTTTGCAGGGTCTAGAGGAGATGTTGAGCCGCAAGTCCCATTTCCTCTGAGAGAGCATGCTCGGATGGAGCGGGAGGCTACGGCGATGCAACGGGTCACTAAGCTTGAGCACCAGCTGGAGTCCGCCTGCCGTGAGTCTCAAGACTGGGTAGTCAAGGCGATGGAAGCGCGGGTAGCAAAACTACTCGTGGTGGAGCGGGCGACCGCCGCTGAGAGAGGACTTGACACGGCAAAGGTCCGCCAGGAGGAGACCAAGGTAGCACTCCAAAAGTCCCTAGCAGAGACTGAGGTGGTGCTCTAGGGATCCCTGGAGGCTCTGGAGTTGGAGTGGAAGGCCCGGTCAGAGGATGACCAGGAAGTGCTCGTGCTCTAGGCCTAGGCGCTCAAGACGGAGGAGTTGAACGCTCGGCTACACGAGTAGATGACTTGGCAGGAGGAAGGGCTCTCCATCCTTGAGAACACCCACCTCGATATGTACCTATTCTATTTTTGGTTGATGTCTTGGCTTTTCCTCTCCCTTGCTTCTGAGCCTGTCATCCTTCTTTTAGAACTAGGTAGAAGGGTTGGGTCATTGGAGCGGGACCTGATGATAGCCAAGGCGATGATTCGTTAGAATGCGGAGGCACTAGCCAAGTCCCTTGAAGAGCGATGTGCTCTTGAGGGGGAGCTCAACTAGATCTGCAATAATGCCTAGGTCATCATTTCAGAGGTGTTTGGGTTGGCGTCGAGCACTAGCACGCCCACCGTCTAGCTGGTGGAGGTCCCGAATGAGGTTCAGGAGCTCATCACCGATGGGATATTCTATGGGACATCGAGGGTGCTGACTTTAGTGGTGATGCACCACCCAGACCTAGACTTCGCCGTCATCTACAGTGGGTACACTGACAGCTAGAGCATGGACGCCATTCATACGCTCGGGGAGAGCTTGCGGCCGCACGCACAGATGGTGGCGGAGCAAGTCTCCACGCAATGGGTGATGTACGCTCGTCGTGCGAGCATGGCTAAAGGTGTGCGTCTAGAAGACATTGTGCAACCCACGGATGGAGTAGAGCCTAGGTTAGAAGCGAACGTCGTCCCTCCTCTAACCGAGCCAAATGTCGCCCTGTTGGAGAGCGAGCAGCCCTTATCTTCGCTGGTCGCGCCGTCAGTCGATGCCGTCGAGCGACCATAGTAGATTTTTAGAGTAGAAGTAGTCAGCAAATGTAAAAGTTAAGTTTGTGGGAGAGCCCCCGTGTAAACATCTTCATCTATTTATGAATACAACAATTTCATTCTGTGATGTAAAATCACTTTGTAAGGGGAAGTTTGTCCCATCCGCTCCTCATTTTTACCCTAGCATCACTTTGTTTTTTATTCTTTCTTTTTCGCACCTGCCCATTTTGAACCATAGTCTGCAACCTTAAGAACCCGGGCGTGGCCCGCGAGGCTCAACTGCTCATAACCGTAGGTCATGGTAGGGTGCGATCGGTCGGAATGTTTAAAGCATAAGTTATGTAGGGTAATCAAAGGAATGGACTACCCTTCCATTCGGGTAAAAAATATTTACTATATGATAGTAAAAAAGAGAGGCAGTACTGCATCCTCATGGAGCCCCTGAGCGACCCGAGCCAAAAGTGTTTGTGCTAGGGTGCTTGAAGGAGTGAACATCGAATGAAAGAAAAGCGGTAAGACCGAATTTTAGGGGAAGAAATGACAAAACTGTTCGATGTTCCAAGTGTTGGTGAGAATGTCGTCCTTCAGTCGGTAGGCGCCCGGTCGGATCACCTCAGTCGCCATATAGGGTCCTTCCCATGGTGGAGAGAGCTTGTGTTTCTCCTTGGTTGATTGAGTCTGAGGTCTCCGACCTTAAGGATTCTCCCTCTAATTTTTCTTTCGTGGTACCTACGGAGAGTTTGCTAGTAGCGAGCGGAGCGGATGATGGTTGTCTTGTGGGCCTCCTTGAGCAGGTCGACTATGTCTTATTGAGCCTCCATGGCTCGGTCATGGTCGAAGGCCTTCACTCTTGGGGCGCCGTGGTTGAGGTCAGAGGGCAGCACTGCTTTAGCTCCGTAAGCCAGGAAGAAGGGTATGAACCATGTGGATCGGTTCAGGGTCATTCTTAGGCTCTAAAGGATCGATGGGACCTCTGCAACCCATCACCTGATGTACCTGTTGAGTCGGTAGAAGATGCATGGCTTGAGTCCTTAGAGGACCATGCCATTGGCACACTCGACCTGATCGGTAGTACGCAGATGTCTGACCAAGGCTTAGTCGATCCTAATGCCGTATCCATCACTGAAGTCCAGGAACTTCTTCCTGGTGAAGTTAGTTCCATGGTCAGTGATGATACAGTTAGGAACACCGAACCGGTAGATGATATCAAGGAAGAACTTGACCGCCACCTCTGAGTGGATGTTGGTGATAGGCTTTGCCTCTATCCACTTGGTGAATTTGTCGATCGCTACGAGTAGATGAGTGAAGCCGCCTGGGCCCTTTTTGAGGGATCCTACCATGTCGAGGCCTGAGACCACGAACGGCCAAGTGATAGGGATGGTTTGGAGCTCCTATGCCGGTAAATGAGTTTGCCGAGTGTAGAACTGGCATCCATCACACCTATGGACACCTCCTTTGCATCTCGTAGCATAGTTGGTTAGTAAAAACCTTGGCGAAAGGCTTTTCTGACCAGCGACCTCGGGGCCACGTGATGTCCATAGATTCTGGCGTGGACCTCAAGGAGGAGTTGTTTCCCTTGGTTAGTCGGGATGCACTTCATGAGTACTCCCGACGGGCTTCATTTGTAGAGTTTGTTTCCGACCATGGCAAAGGTCTTGGCACGCTAAGCGACCCATCGCGCTTTGGTCCTATCGGATGGGAGAACCTCTTCGTGGAGGTAGGTGAGCAAAGGTGCTCTCTAGTCGACCAGACCGAGAGTAACCACGGCGACATTGGCAGGCGACGTTGCCATGGAGGTGCCTGGGTCGGAGCCCCCGAGCAGAGATTTGGAGTCGGAGTGTCTGGATTGGTCCTTCCAGGATGTGGGCAGATGGCTCATGAAGATTGTTGATGAACATCCCATTTAGAGATGGAGCCCGCCTGGCCACCAATTTCGTGAGAAAATCGGCGGCATCGTTGTCCTTTTGGGGGACATGATGTAGTTTGATCCCTTGGAATTTGTCCTCGAGCTTGCGCACCTCCTGGCAGTATGCTACCATGAGGGGGCTTTTGCAAGAGGACTCCTTAATGACTTGGTCGACGACCAGCTCTGAGTCACTGCGGACATAGAGTCACGTAGTGCCAAGCTCGATGGCGATTCATAGTCCGTTGATGAGGGCCTCGTATTCTGTGATGTTGTTTGAGGCTAAACAATGGAGGCGGATCACGTAGCAAAGCCTACTCCCATCTAGGGAGATCAAAATCACTCTAGCCCCCGAGTTGGGTGCCATTATGGACCTGTCAAAGTACATTATCTAGTACTCATGGGTGACGTCTGGGGTCGATAGCTGGACCTCCATCCATTCGGTGATAAAATCCATGAGAGCCTAAGATTTGATAGCGGTGTGAGAGATATACCTGATGTCGTGGCCCATTAGTTCGAGTGCCCATTTGGAGATTTGTCCTATGGTGTCGCGGTTGCGAACGATGTCTCCTAGGGGGTAGGAAGTGATGACCTAGACTTCATGGTCGGTGAAGTAGTGCAGGAGCTTTCGGGTTGCCATCAGCACGGCGTATAGGAGTTTTTGCACCTAGGGGTACCGAGCCTTGGGGTCGGTGAGTACCTCCCCTATGAAGTATATGGGTCGTTGGACCTTAAGGTGGTGTCCCGGTTCCTCCCTTTCGACGATTAGGGCGGTGCTCACCACGTGGTTGCTTGCCGTGACGTAGAGGAAGAGGGGTTCTCCTAGTTTAGGGGCGACAAGGATTAGGGCCATCGTTGGTGATGCTTTGAGGCTTTCCAGAGCCTGTTGTGCCTCCTTGGTCCAGACAAACATGTTTGTCTTTTTGAGAAGCTTGTAGAGAGGCATTCCTCGCTCGCCCAGTCAGGAGATGAACCAGCTCAGGGCGGCCAAACAGCCGGTGAGCCTTTGTACGCTCTTAATGCTGCGTATAGGGCCCATGTTAGAGATGGCCATGATTTTTTTGGGGTTGGCCTCAATACCATGTTTGGACATGGTGTATCCAAGCAAAAACCCACATCCCAACAGGTGGGAGCATGGGAAACACCAGCGAGCCAAAGCGAGTCGTATCGCTTGAGCCCGTTGTGCCGAAGATGGCGAGAAAGTGGTGATGTTGACAATGCCCGATCTTCTGATAGGTACGATAGCGTCAATTGGTGGAGACTCGACATTCAC
Source organism: Miscanthus floridulus (assembly GCF_019320115.1). Classification (NCBI taxonomy): domain Eukaryota; kingdom Viridiplantae; phylum Streptophyta; class Magnoliopsida; order Poales; family Poaceae; genus Miscanthus; species Miscanthus floridulus. The sequence continues at coordinate 113,896,147 of NC_089582.1, forward strand.
AATCTAGGCTTCAAAGCAACACTGATTTGGACCCTCGCAACTGTTACACCACTGCTCCATTGGTTATCAACCACGCGAATACGATTGACCTCGCCGAGAAGGCTTTCCTACAAGCGAATCGAGAACACAAGCAAGAATGGGATGAACACAATCTAAAATTGCAAATAAATATGAGGCTTATGATAATGAGAAGGAGTTTAGGTCTTTATTTGAAAGGAATAATCGTCATAGACGAACAAGATCAAGAACAGGGGCCCTGGTTCACAGCAAGCGGCCTTGGCGGCATAGTTGCAGCAAAACGACATCTGTTTCATGAAGAAATCAAGAACTAAACAAAACCCAAACCCTAAGGAGAGTGACGGCTGCTAATTATAGAGCCCTAGACGTCACCCCTCTGGACGCGCCCCTAATGGGCCCAAACACGATACACGATCCAACGAACCAAAAGACGATGTCGCAGCACCCTGGCAGATTCTGGATGCCGACTTGTTTTGATGATTCCCATTGATTCCAAAGGGCTTTTGATGTGAGACCACTTGAATTGGCTTCCTTATCTAATTAGCTTTCCATCTATATGTGGATCATCAAAAATAGAGCCTGGACGCGCCCGTGTGACTAGTTTTATGATAGACGAGTCCTAGAACCCGAGATGGGTTCGAACTTGATTTGGGCCTCTACTTGGTGACTCGAACCGGATGAGCTTCGGGCCTCCTTCTCGGTTAAGACACCCTCGCTGATCTCCTCATCCTCTATCTCCAAGTATGGTCATATGCATGGAGCTCATGTCCTTATCAAGTGGGTCATCCGATGACCAAAGGCATGAACGTACGACGTTCTCCCCACGGACGGCGCCAACTGTTGGTGTGAAAAGTGACCAACTAGTAAATATTTGTCATTTTGCCATACGTTATGATCGGATGTAGCCTAGCACTCAATGACATAGGGTTTATATTGGTTCAGGCAATGTGCCCTACGTCCAGTTTGAGTCGATAGATGACTTTATTCCTGAGCCCAGGTGCTCAAAGTTTGCTACGGGATTACAAACGAAAGGGAGTAAGATGGGAGGTATCAGAGGTCTGGTCGGACTCTAGACCGAAGGGCCGAGAGTGATGGGAGCTTCTATGTGTGCTAAGTATTGGAACGTATGCTCTGTGTACCTTTAGAGTATCTAAAGCTAGCAGAGAGTAAGTCAGAATGATTTGTGTGTTGTCTATTGTTTGTTGAGAGCGATCCCCATGAATTCATCCCCTTTTTGGGAGAGGGCGCATCCCCTTTTATAGAGGAAGGAGACGGCCTTACAAGTGAGAGAGAGAGGGAGAGTGTGTGTTTTCTAGTCTTGTTACCCATGCCATCGGGTACAAGACGGTCGTTGGCGCCTACAATACTATTGATGCCTAGATGCATGTGGTAGGCTCCATTGTCCTCTTCTGGTATGGCAAATGTTGGTGCCCACCATACTACAGGGCAAAGGACGGTGCCCGCAACACTGTTTGGGTTCTAACATGCCTAGAAGGTTTCCGAAGCACCCTTCTGGCACGGCCTAACAGTATTGTCCTGTAGGCGTGCAGGGTACGGGCCTCGATATTGTGGTTGACTTGAGAGCCTTGTCTTATCTGCTCCACCTGACTCTTGGGTCCTCATCGAGCGGGCGTCCCTGGTCGGTTATCCCCAGTCAGCTTGACCGTGCCGGTCGAAGAAGAGCTATAGGCAGAGGTTCGGTGTATTCCCGGTCAGAGAGGCGGGTCGGAGTTGGAAGTGAGTGTCGTTCCTCCTTGGCCAGGCCTTTCGGTTAGAGAGGCGGGCTGGAGTCAGAAGCGAGCATCGTTCCTCCTTGGCCAGGCCCCTTAAGGTCAGAGACTGGATCGTCCTTCTGGCCTATTGTTTATGTATTTTGGGCTGGCCCAGGAGTTGCGCGTCGTTCGCAATGTCATCTGCTGGGTCGAGTTTTCGCTGGGAAGCAGGTCCATGAGGGACCCTAGGTTTATGAACCCGACTATCGGTGCGAAAAGTGACCAACTAGTAAATATTTGTCATTTTACCATACGTTGTGATCGGATGTGGCCTAGCACTCAATGACACAGGGTTTATACTAGTTCAGGCAACATGCCCTATGTCTAGTTTGAGTCGGTCGATGGCTTTATTCCTGAGTCCAGGTGCTCAAAGTTTGATGTGGGGTTACAAATGAAAGGGGAGTAAGATGGGGGTATCAGAGGTCTGGTCGCACTCTAGACCAAAGGGCCAAGAATCATGGGAGCTCCTACGTGTGCTAAGTATTAGAACGTATGCTCTGTGTAGCTTTAGAGTGTCTAAAGCTAGCAGAGAGTGAGTCAGAACGATCCGTGTGTTGTATGTTGTTTGTTGAGAGCGATCCCTGTGAATTCGATCCCCCTTTTGGGAGAGGGCGCATCCTCTTTTATAGATGAAGGGGATGGCCTTACAAGTGAGAGAGAGTGTGTGTTTTCTAGTCTTGTTACCCATGTCATCGGGTACAAGACGGTCGTCGGCGCCTACAATACTGTTTATGTCAGACGCATGTGGTAGGCATTGTCGTGTTTACCGGGTATGGTGAAGGATGGCGCCCGCAACACTGTAGGGCAAAGGACAGCGCTCGCAATACTATTTGGGTTCTGACATGCCTGGAAGGTTTGCGAAGCACCCTTCTGGCATGGCCTGAAAACACTGTCCTGCAGGCGTGCAGGGTACGGTCCTCGGTATTGTGGTTGACTGAGCACCTTGCCTTATCTGCTCCGCCTAACTCTTTGGGTCCTTACCGAGTGGGCATCCCCGTTAGGTTGTTTCCTAGTTGGCTCCGACCGTGCTGCTTGGAGAAGAGCAGTAGGCAGAGGTTCGATGTATTCCTGATCAGAGAGGCGGGTCAGAGTCGGAATCGAGCGTCGTTCCTCCTTGGCTAGGCCTTTCGGTCAGAGAGACGGGTCAGAGTCGGAAGCGAGCGTCGTTCCTCCTTGGCCAGGCCTTCCGATCAGTGACTAGATCGCCCTTCTGGCCTGTCGTTAGGTATCTAGACCGGCCCAGGAGTTGCGCGTCGTTCGCAACGTCGTCTGCTGGGCCGAGCTCTTGCTGGAAAGCAGGTCCATTAGAGACCCCGAGTTTATGAACCTAACAGGAAAAAAAGAGCCTATCAGACAACCTATGGGCCACCCCAGCCAGGTAAGCCTGACTAGGAACGATCCTCTATGGCACCATACATAGCATCTAAGCTAAATCTTGGCCGTTAATCACGCTCTAGCCCAGAGGTCATGACTCATCAACTGAATTTGATTTTGCATATTTAGTGGCACTAGGTGATTCTTGCGATTGTGGATTTCTTATTACTCCTAGTGATTGCTGTCACCTAGACGATTGATGATTTGTTGATTGATGAGGGGATTAGGTGATTGTGTCTACCCCCAATCAAAGTGCTTGTGAGGGGTTGTTGTGCCTTCCCCGGTGGAGCGCCGAAAGGTAACTCTAGTGGATTGCTCGTGTCATTGAGTTATATCACTTGTGGGTAGGTTCTTGCGATGTCCAATTATGTGGACGAGGTTCGTGCAACACCTCTTAGTCGCCGAACCACCAAGTGTTAGTCGACACAACAGGGACTAGCGTGCCGGCAAGCACGTGAACCTCGGGAGAAAAATTGGTTGTCTCTTGCCCTTTGGTATTCTCCCAGTGATTGAATTGGTATTTATCTTGTGATTGGTTCACTCCTCTACGCAGCGGTATAATCACCCTACTCACTCATTTATATTCCCACAAACTAGTTGTAGCAAGCTCTTTAGTGTAACTAGAATTGAGAGCTTGCTTTGTAGTTTAAATTCATCTAATGGAGCTCTTTAGTGTAGCAAGTTTGAGAGCTCTTAGTAAGTAGCAACATAGTCTCTTGTGTGCCTAGTGATCATAGCAACTAGAATTGATGGATAGGTGGCTTGCAACCCTTGTATAGCTGGAGCAAGTTTGCGTTTCGCTATTTGTCATACTAATCAAATTGCTCTAGTGATCTTATAGATTTTTAATAGGCTATTTACCCTACTCTAGCCATATTAGGACCTTTCACCGGGTAGCCGTGGTTGCGGCATGACAACTTGACTATCTTATCAAAACTAACATGGTTGAGCTTGCCAGTCTTCTACTTGTGGACCCTATCGACCGTCATGACAAACTTGCTGTCGCGACGCCTTCAGCTGTCCTTCTTGCCTTTCCCTCGCCAATTACGGTCCTTAGCCTCATCCGTGGGTTCGGCCTGGGCCTTGCCCTTGTATTTGCAAAAGATTGCTCGAACGGCCTCCTCACCGGAGGCATGGCTTGTGGCGAGGTCGATCAACTCCTGCGTCGTCCGTGGTTTGCTACGTCCGAGCTCGTGGACGAGTGCTTTATTGGTTATGCCGGAGATGAATGTTCCGATCACGTCCGCATCCATGATGTCAGGAAGCTCATTGCACTGCTGGGAAAAAGCGGTGGATGTACTCACGCAGGGTTTCTCCCGTTTTCTACTGGCAAGCTTTGAGATCCCAAGAGTGGAAAAGAGGTCGTGAGAGATGCAAGGATGAAGACAAAGCACTTCTTGGCGATGAGGAAAGATACAGTAGCTCGCGAATGTGTGGATTCAAGAGTGTGTGGATTGACCCCAAGAGGTGCATCTAGACCCTGGTTAAATAGGCCAACCTTGAAGATGGAGAAGTGCAAGTAATGGTGATGCAACTGGGTTGACTTCACCGCCAATAGACCAAATAGTCGTGGAGGCCCGGCGGCCATAACACGTATACCAGTCGGCTCGGCTTTTCATACGACTGAGAAAATACCACTGCCGCATCTATTGTTAACCCATCGGTGGTAGAAGTTTCAACTGCCGGTTTTCTTCCTCAGGAGGCCTCGCTATCGGTCCAACCGGCGGTGGAAGTATAACACCGTCGCTTCTGTCGCTACAGTAGTGAAAGTGGCCCAGGAAATAAAATAGTATTTCATCTGCCTCCCATTTACCTCAGCTGGCTCACATCAACTGCGCATGGCCTGTTGCTTCTATTTTTTTACTTCCCTTTTCTCTCACTTGTGGGACCCATGAAGTGATGTCTCCTATAGACACACACTGTGGCCAGAACGCGCTACTTTTTCGGGCATCACTTACACGCTGCAGCCCCAAACTGAACCAAGCATCACTGTGAACTGGCATACATAAATAGTATCGGGCACCGCTCACACCGTGAGGGCCTAACCTTACAGTGACGGTTTTATTGTCTGCTAGAAACGTGAAGCTAACCTTACAGTGACGCTTTTATTGTCTGAAGCTAACAGCCATGCACCGCTGATATTTGAAGTACAAGCAACCGGCTCATTTCTGTCCACAACACCGCCTGAGACTGACCAACCATATCAGCATCAGCGTACAAGCCGCGGAGCCACCTCTCTCTCTCTCTCTCCACGCGCATAGAAGCAAGCACCAAGCCATGGCTGCTCCCAAGAAGACGATGAGAGCTCTGCAGTACGACAAGTATGGTGGAGGAGCAGAAGGCCTAAAGGTACACTACACTAGCAGCACCCAACCACCTGCTGCTCCTGTCGTTCGTGGCCAAGACCGAAGAGCTTTTCTTGATGCTCTTGTTGCCTGATTTCAGCATGTGGAACTTCCGGTCCCATCCCCGAACAAGGGGGAGGTGCTGCTCAAGCTGGAGGCGGCCAGCATCAACCCCATCGACTGGAAAATTCAGAAGGGCATGGTCCGCCCCTTCCTGCCTAGGAAGTTCCCGTTCATACCAGGTACTTTACACATGTCTCAACGGTACGTTATGTAGCCTCAGATTGCCTCAGTACCCACATCACATGAAAGTGCAAAGACTTCTACAGGTTGAAGTTATTTTTTTGCAGTTCAGAAGTAGCAACTGAACACTGGCTAAAACAATTTTAGATCAATCCAGTGCGCTGTTGTAATATTGCTATTGGCTATTGCTCAAGATTCCTAAACCACCTGGTGCCGTGTTCGGCGACGCTAGTTGGTGACCGATGCCGATCCTGAAAAGAAAATGTGATGGTGACGATTAGCCATGAGCTATAAGACATAGGAAGGGCATTGTCGCGCCCTGCTTTCCAACCAATCCACTTTTCAGTTGCAACTCATCCATTTACCCTTAGCTTTTGCTTCGGGTCTGTTTACTACAAACTCGGGTAATTTATAGCATCCTCATGCCCGAGTGAAGCAAGGGTAAAAATCACTCTATTTTGCCAACCAGACGCAATCGAGTGATTTGAAGCCATGAATCACCCGATTTGCTGAAACCACAAGATCCGGATCTAAGGGACCAGAAAATAAACAAATAAACAGATTTATTTATCAAAATGCAAATAAAATAAAGACAAAAGGAAAATCATATAAAAACATACAAATTGCAATTAAAAAAATTACCAGATCAGTTTTATGGAAGGCAAATTGGAAGAAATTCGAAAAGAACAGAAAGAAATACAAATTGCAGAATGCATATCAACAAAAATGAGCAAACTAACCAAACCAAATGAAATGATTTGCTTACGAATAATTCTGACAATTCCTATTTATGAATAATCAATTTACACCGAGTACAAAACTTACACCTAAATAGAAATAGTAAAATATGGTACAATAATATATAATTGCTCCCAAATATACATACTGTAGCAAAGCAGTCACTGCACCTGCAACAAAGCACTGCACCTGCAGCAAAGCTGCATGCACTTCCTCCACCGCATACCATCGCGTCATGGTCATTAAGCAAAGCTGCAGCAAAAACCACGTTGATCGTATTAGCCATGCTTATCAGTCATGATACAGTGTTTTTCCCTCACAATAAAATAGTATCAACCGGCTTATAAGCCACAGAAATAATCAAGCGAACAGTATAGATCAAACGTTTTCCCTCACAACAATACAGCATCAACCGGCTTATAAGCCATAGAAACAATCAAGCGAACAGTATAGATCAGACGCCCACGAGAGATCAGACGAACCACCTGCACCCGCACCCCCACCTTTCACCAAGGTATGATTCTCTCCGTTCACAGCGAGATCAGACGGCCACGAGAGATCGAGTGAGACGCGGCCAAATTTCACCCGAGCGCCGTATGGATTTATTGTTTGCTTCAGCACGAAAAGATAGCTTTTCCCTATTTGGCCATTTGTGGAACCCATCATATCTTCATGGATATCTACAAACATCACTAGAACGTGTGTTGATCATACCAATCCTGGACAATGTTCAAGACTTCTAATACTTTTGCTCCTACAAATTTTATGATCGATACAGTTTCTACTGCAGTTCCGCACCTTACCATGTATAATGTAATAACGCGAGAACTCGATATTGTTGCCGTGGCAAAAACAGTTGGAGACATATCCGGCGAAGTCGTAGAGCTAGGCAGCGGTGTGACCAACTTCAAACAAGGTGACAAGGTCATCTCCATCAGCTTCGCGGTAATATTCTCGCTTCCAATTCCATTTACTATTTCATTGCAGCGATGCTGCGATATACGCCATCGAGCAGTACGTAACAAACGTACCATCTCTGGTGGAAGACTGGAGGCGGGCTAGCTGAGTACGCGGTGGCGCCGGCGTCGCTTACGGTGGCACGGCCACCGGAGGTGTCCGCGGCGGAAGGCGCCTCTCTGCCCACTGCGGCGTCCACCGCGCTCCAGCAGCTCAAGGCCGCGGGGGTCAGCAGCTTCGACGGAGGCTCCGGCGCCGACAACGGCGGCCCCAAGAACGTGCTGGTGACCGCGGCCTCCGGCGGCGTCGGCAACTACGCCGTGCAGCTGGCCAAGCTGGCGGGGCTCCACGTCACGGCCACCTGCGGCTCGCGCAACCTGGGGTTCGTCGGGGGCCTGGGCGCCGACGAGGTGCTGGACTACAAGACCCCCGAGGGCGCCACGCTGCGGAGCCCGTCGGGCACCAAGTACGATGCGGTGGCGCACTGCGCGACGGGCACCCCGTGGTCGGTGTTCGCGCCGGTTCTGGCCGACAGGGCCACGGTCGTCGACGTCACCCCGGGGATCGCCGCGGCGGCCAAGTCGTTCCTGCAGAAGGTGACCTTCGCCAAGAAGAGGCTGGTGCCGCTGCTCCTAATCCCCAAGAAGGAGGAGATGGAGTGGCTGGTGGACATGACGAGGCAGGGGAAGCTCGAGACGGTGGTCGACTCCAGGTACCCGTTGAGCAGAGCGCAGGAGGCGTGGGCGAAGAGCATCGAGGGGCACGCCACCGGCAAGATCGTTGTGGAAATGGGCGGCGCAGAGTGAACCTGCGTCTGCGTGCATGATGAGAAACATTGTGTTGGTTGATTCGATTGGACGGATCTAATGTGTCGGACTATGTGGTACGGAGTCCAGTGGCAATAAGAAGGAATAAACTGTGCTCAGGAAGGACATGCCTGCACGAGCACATGGATTTGTTCTCCGTTCTATCATCGCGACAGCCATTCACAAGTCATCTGATGGAAGAAAACTCTGCACACCTGCTGCTGTAGGGTCATGTTACTCACGCGCAACATTTGGAAAGAATCCGAGAACGCCGCACAGGTGTAATTTTCGTGATCAACAATGGGTATAAGTTCTTGGTCTCTGAACACTGAACTTGTGCCCAGATGCACACCGACACATCATACCCTACACGCTAATTATCGCACACCACTAACCTACGAACTAAACACACACGCCTACTTATTGTGGTCTATAGGCGTTTCTAAGGCTGTTCTGAGAAGATAGTGGCTGCATTCGCTTCGCCTATGGAAACGACTACTGTATTTGGGAGGATGAGAGGGATGCAACAACTTTAGTTCTACCGAACATAACGATTTAACCACCTTCATGTCCATTCCAGCTTGATCCCTTGATAGCACAATGCGTTATGTATCTTCCATATATACTCCAAAGAATCAAAAGGAATCTCAGAGATCAGGTGCAGGAACTTCATAGGGTTCGAATGCTTGCACCTTAAGAAAAAAGATAAAAACAATGCTAATGCGAAAAATTAAGACGTCCGGAAGGCCGGAGGTCTCGCTCCACTCACTGCCGCATGCGCCACTCACCTAAAAAACATCCCATATGCCTCGCTCCGCTCCCGCCCTTACCCCTTCCGCGCTCCTCATCCCCTGACGCATCGCACCAACGCCCGGCATCCTCCCCCACCGGGAGCCCCCAATGCCCGCAGATCCGGCAGCGCTCTCCCCCACCCCGGCGAGATCCATGGAGCAGGAGCGAGATCCATGAAGGTGGCGCGATGGTGTTGCAGGGAGTGGGTGGCTCTCCTCCACCCCGGTGCGGTGCCCTACCTACCACCGGTAGCGCCCTCTCTCACCCCTGCGACCGAGCTCCCCCCACCCTGGCGGTCATGGCGCTCCTCGACCCCCCCCCCCCATCCTCCACCATTGTCGTCGAGCCAAGCCCGGTGTTGGTGGCGCTATGTGGGCAGAACCGTCTGAAATAATACGCTTTCAGAGGCGCTCGTCTTCCACTAGACACTAAGCACCTCGAAAGTGAGCTATATCGGTCAGTTTCGTCGAGCACACCCCAAGGAAGAACTCGAAACAATCCATGTTTTACATCCAGAATCCAATAATGAGTACGAGCTTACAATACTTAGTCCATTTCATGCAATAAGAGTTCTTAGAAATTATTTATTACAATACCAGAGTTCAGAGTGCGATAATTAGACAACAGAATAAAAATAAACAACTAGCAGAAACGATACAGGGATCCGTCTGTGCCCACTAGAAGAATTCTCCACACAAGAGCTACTTCTCAAACTGCACCTGCAACAAGGGTAAATAAACCCTGAGTACACAATGTACTCGCAATACTTAATCGACTAGTGAGAATAGTTTCCCGACTCCAAGGGGTATGATAGACAATATGGGTTTGTTATTTTCCTTTGTTTGCGAAAGAGCATTACTAATCGTACGTCATTAGGGTCAAGCTTCATTAGCAGTCATGATTACTTCATTAGCTAACCATTCTAGGTAAGCATCTGTTCTACTTTCAAGCAAGGGTTAAGCAATCAAAACCATTTTACCATCTTCAATCTTCCAGTTCTTACTACGATGCTAGACCATAGCTAAGTCGTACCGTCTCATGGAAACGGCGATTCACGAACCAATGTATCCCAGCTAGGTACCCCGAAATACACGTCCCGCTTGCGCCCCAGGCATAAGCAAGACTAACCCATTCCACTCCTATCACGAAGTCCAGGTCCCCGTCAAAACTTGGACTCCAAGCCCCCATACTTGAGACCCGGTCTCAACATGGTGCTTAGACCTCCACCTTTCCTCGCCTCTAATTAGTTGGTCCAGAAAGAGCCGGAACCCACGACAAGAGCGTAACGAGCATTCCTGCTCCCATAAGTAAGTATGTGCTCGGGATAATAAGTCTATGACCTAACTATCATCCACAGCAATAGACGGTCCTTAATCGACACGAACAGAGAAAACAGTGTAACCAAGCTAAGCCCCGTTGGCCACGGGACATAACCTGTTACACCCACCAATATCCATACCATATCCCTGTCCAGTCTACATTTTCTTTTCATCATTTTATTATAAGAGTAATAATAATAATCACTTGTTATGAGTAACGACAGGTTACTCATGCTACCGAAAACCTAAGCATAGCAGCTACTCGAACCTACACTAGTAAGACTCTTAGGATAGGTATATCTATGCATATGGTTTTCATAAAATTCCTATAACGTAAATGCACATAACATATATAAATAGTGATTATAAAAAATAAGGGATCATGCACCGGGGCTTGCCTTGGGCAGGCGCGGTGTCAGCTGAGTCTGTTAATAGCGGCTCTAGGACCTCCTCCTGCACGAGAATCTTCTACTCATACTCCTCGACGATCTCCTCAAACTCGTGATCACCGATGGTCACGATCTTTGCCAGCTCATTCTCTACATGCATGCGATGATGATGCAACACTTAGCATTTAGGCAACAGCAACTCTTAGACTAAGAATACGCATACTAAGCTACTAAGCTATCTCTAATAACCAAGGTGTCGGGTACCATAAAACGGGGTACCCCGAGCATCCACCAAAAGAGTCACTTAAATCCCGTCAACAACAAAGCCAGAAGGTAAGCCATGGTTTCATCATCAGCCCCGTCGAGACCCATCGGCTCTTCGCCTCGCCTAAGGCCTCACACGGGAGGTCTCGACACCCTAACGAAATCTCTGCCTCGCGCGAGGCCTCTCGCGAGAGGCCTCGGCAAGGATCCCAATCTTTGTCTCGCTCGAGGCCCCGTACGTATAGCCTCGAACAGGACAGCTATTCCCCGTTTCGCTCGAGGACGGCTTGTCAATAACCCATCGCTCCCGCCTCAACCAGCCTTCCCGACAGCATGGCACGTCCCATTAATGCGTCAACCACTCCCGCAATCTCAGCCGGACGATGGCTCAACACCACGGAGTGGCCGATTGGACAAGAGGTCGCATCGACGCCATACCGGCTAAGACAAGGCGCGCCGGGGATTACCGGCCACTGTGTTCTGGCACTATGCCCACAATCAGGGCTGGCGCTACGCTGTGCCCCATAACACACGCCCCGAAGACAGCGCGGCATGGGAAGTCTGGCACAGGCCATCATTGCCTCCAAATCAGTGTACCAGACCGATTGCTCCCTTCGGGCCTCGGCACTCTACGTCAGGGCCTCGGCCATCTCGAGATTCACGTCTGCCGAGACCCCCACCATGGTTCGGCCTTGGCACCAACCGAGCCTTGGCCTCACGCGCAGTCAATCCATGGCAACCCGCACGCTGACCGCCGCGCCCGCTTCGAGGCAGCCTTGGAGCTCCCATGACGCACAGGATCGGATGTGACCAGCATGTCGCCCCAGCGCTTCAAGGACGGACCACTCCGACGACCACGCCACCATAGGAAAAGGCTATAGGGCTCGGACACGCCGCCTCCGTTCGCACGACGCCGTATAGTTAGCACACGTACTACCCTTGTCCTCCCTTCAACTATAGAAGGAAAGGACTTGGGCCATTTCTCAAGAGGACACAGGCACTCACAAAAACAACACCCTGTAACACGCATACACCCGAGCCGCCTAAGAGCAACGTCTCAAGCAGCCCGCATCACTCCACGCTGAGACCTAGGACTAGCTCCCTCTCTCACCCAGCTTGTAACCCCCTACTACAAGCACTTCGGTGCAAGGAATACAAGATCGATCTCTCAGACTGGACGTAGGGCACCAATTGCCTGAACCAGTATAAGCCTTGTGTCTCTTTGCATCACCATCCGGAATTGGGAATACGCAACACAAATTCACTAGTTGGTTGAGGACTCCCCGGTCTAAAACATCGACAGTTGGCACGCCAGGTAGGGGCCTCTACGTGTCAGTTTCATCATCCTAACAAGTTTCAGATGGTAGACCCCGTACGACCGCTGCGTCTCGGCACGGTGGTCTGGTTTGGGAGCCTGGAGTTCATGTCTCTAGGGCATGAGTATGACATGGTACTCCTCACACCCTAAGCTCTGCCTGCCGACGATGACATCACGCACTGGCAGCCCAGGCGCAGGCAGCGCCTGGGCGGCTGCTCTTGCCGCGCTCGCCGGGCACGACGCAAGCAGGATCACCCCGATGCTATGCGAACCTAGGGCGACCCGCCGCTCTCCGCCGATATCCTACGACCAGCTGTTGGCGCGAGGTCCCTGGTTGGGGACCTGTCTAGCCAGAGCCTGGACAAGGGAAAGACGCCAGTGGCACCCGATGACATCCCGACATCAAGCTCCGCTCCACCACCCCCTGAGGAGCCAACCCCAGCGGAGCAGAGCCAGGCGACGACATCATCTCCATACCCCTTCGGGTTGAGAAATGCCACCGTCTCTTATGCTTACGCCTACGCTTCCGCTCACGTGGATCTCTCAGGGCACCGCCAGCACTTCGCTCTCGACTTTGACACCACCGCATTGACCCACACCCACGCCGACTCCTCGGAGGAGGACGAGGCATGGGCTAGAGTGGATTTCTCTGACCTCCACGACCACAAAACCATGTGCCGCTTCTTGGCCGCAAGTGACTATTGCTTTGGCTACTCCGACTCTGACGATGAAGGTACTTACGATCCCACTCGTGAGTGCTTCCACGTCGGACTTGGGATGCCAAGCACGGGCGACGAGGACGAGGGGGTAGGCAACCGTACTCTGCTTCATCAGGGAATGGGCGGTGCCACACCTTCATGAACTGTCCCACCGGTAGCGCAGAATGAGAACCTTGCCCTCGGACAATTTCGACGCCTGGACCTGGAGCAGCTCCGCGAGCTTTAGGCCAAGGTCGAGCAAGATCGACTCCTTCTACAATAGCTCCAAAACACTCTCAAGCAAGAGCAGCAGGGCCATGGTGATGGCGGAGGAGCCCAACGGTGAGCCTATGACGTGCACCACTGCATCAACGACGACGAAGGGGACAATCATCCCCCCAATCTTCAATCGTGCTAGCCAGAATGTCATGGCTGCAGCGATGCTAGTGCGAGCGATGCCCGAGCCCTCTACCACAGAAGGGCGACGGGTTCACGGCGAGCTCCAGGATCTCCTCGAGACTGCTGCGGTGCAGCAGGCCAAGAGTTCTACCTCACGGCGGCGCGGCGCCGCCTTGGACCTCCCCTCGGTACCGCATCGGTAGGATAGGGAGGCCTCGGTTCGTCCCGAGCCCGCTCGGGCGCCAACAGCCCATGGGGTCCCCAGGCGGCTTGACCACCTCGGCAACCAACGCGAGGTGCAGGCAAACCATGAGGTGGTCAGCAGGCAACGACGCCACGACAATGAGGGGCCCACTCGGGGCTACCATCCACACCAAGGTGGCCGTTATGACAGTGAGGAGGATCGCAGTCCCTCTCCTGAACCGCCTGGTCCTCGAGTCTTTAGCAGGGCCATCCGCAGCGCTCAGTTCCTAGTCCGGTTTCGACAACCAGCCAACCTCATGAAGTATAACGACGAGACCAATCTCGAACTCTGGCTTGCTGATTATCATTTGGCTTGTCAGCTAGGTGGCGTGGATGACGACCTGCTCATCATCCACAACCTCCCCTTGCTCTTGTCAGACTCGGCGCAAGCCTGGCTCGAGCACCTTCCTCCCTCTCAGATCCACGACTGGCGCGACTTGGTTAGCATCTTCATCAGGAATTTCTAGGGCACATACGTGCGCCCTAGAAACTCCTAGGATCTTAAGAGCTATCGCTAGAAACCAGATGAGTCTCTCCGAGACATCATCTGGCACTTCTCTAAACAGTGCACCGAGTTGCCCAGCGTTGGTGACTCAGAGATCATCCAGGCTTTCCTCTCTGGCACCACCTACCGAGACTTGGTCCGAGAATTAGGCCAGAACGTACCGCGCTCAGCTGCCGCGCTCCTCGACATCGCCACCAACTTTGCCTCGGGCGAAGAGGCTGTAGGGGCCATCTTCCCCGAGAACGGCGCTAAGGGGAAGCGGAGGGATGAGGCCCTCGAGGCCTCAGTTCCCCACCTCCCCAAAAGAAAGAAGAAGGATTGCCAGGGGAAGTAGGTCATCCTCGAGGCCGATCTGGTCGTGGTCGTGGAACACAAGAATCCCTGAGGCCCCAGGGGCCCTAGGCCCTTCGACGACATGCTTAAGAAGCCCTGCCCTTATCACCAGGGCCCCGTAAAGCATGCCCTCAAGGATTGCTCCATGCTGCGGCGTTACTACGCCAGGCTCAGACTCCCCGACGATGACCCCAAGTAGAAAGGTGTCGGCAACCGGGACGATGACAAGGACGATGGGTTCCCCAAGGTACACAATGCCTTCATGATCTTTGGCAGACCCTCGGCGTGCCTTATGGTGCGGTAGTGAAAGAGGGAATGCCAAGAGGTCTTCTCGGTCAAGGTGGCCACTCCCCGGTACCTCGACTGGTCTCATGAGGCAATCACCTTTGATCGAGATGACCACCCCAACCATGTCCCAAATCCCGGACAGTACCCGCTCGTCATTGACCCAATTGTGGGCAACACTCAGCTCACTAAGGTGTTGATGGACAGAGGCAGCGGCCTCAACATCCTCTACGCCAGCACCCTAGAGCTCTTCGAAATCGACTGGTCGAGGCTCCGAGGCGACGCCACACCTTTCCATGGCATCGTGCCGGGGAAACACACGCGACCCCTCGGGCGCATCGATCTTCCTGTCTGTTTCGGCACCCCTCCAACTACCGCAAGGAGGTCCTTACCTTCGAGGTGGTTATGTTCAGGGGAACCTACCACGCCATCCTAGGGCAGCTGTGCTATGCCAAGTTCATGGTAGTCCCCAATTATACCTACCTCAAGCTCAAGATGCTGGGTCCTAATGGTGTCATCACGATTGAGTCCACGTACGAACATGCATACGACTGCGACGTCGAGTGCATCGAGTATGCGAGGCTCTCACGGAGGCCGAGACCCTCATCGCCAACCTCGACCAACTCGGTGGCGAGGCGCCTGACTCCAAGCATCGTGCAGGGACATTCGAGCCCATGGAGGCCATCAAGCTCGTCCCGGTCGACCCCACCTACCCCGACGACTGGGCGTTGAGGATCAGCACCACCCTCGACATCAAATAGGAAGCCATGCTCATCGACTTCCTCCGTGCGAATGCCAACATATTCGCATGGAGTCCCTTGGACATGCCGGGCATACTGAGGGATGTCACCGAGCACGCCTTGGACATCTGGGCTGGCTCTAGATTGGTGAAGCAATGCCTACGCTAATTCGACAAGGAGAAGCGTAAGGCCATCGGTGAGGAAGTGTAGAAACTCTTGGTGGCCGGGTTCATCAAGGAAGTGTCCCACCCAGAGTGGTTGGCTAACCCCGTGTTAGTTAGGAAGAAAAATGGGAAATGGAGAATGTGCGTAGACTACACCGGTTTGAATAAAGCCTGTCCAAAAGTCCCCTTCCCATTACCTCGAATCGATCAGATCATTGACTCCACTGCAGGGTGCGAGACCCTATCTTTCCTCGATGCGTACTCTGGTTACCATCAAATCAAGATGAAAAAGTTCGACCAGCTTGCGACTTCTTTCATCACCCCATTCGGTAGGTACTGCTACGTGACTATGCCTTTTGGCCTCAGAAATGCAGGGGCCACGTACCAGTGGTGCATGACCTAGGTCTTTGGCGACCACATTGGGTGAACCGTTGAGGCCTATGTGGACAACATCGTGGTCAAGACCAGAAGGGCCAAGGATCTCGTCGACGACTTGAAGATAGCCTTCAAATGCCTTAGAGAGAAGGGCATCAAACTCAATCTCGAGAAGTGTGTGTTCAGGGTCCCCCGAGGCATGCTCTTGGGATTCATAGTCTCGAAACACTGCATCGAAGCCAACCCAGAGAAGGTCTCAGCCGTAACCAGCATGGGACCAATCAGAGACCTCAAGGGAGTACAGAGGGTCATGAGATGCCTTGCCGCCCTAAGCCGCTTCATCTCGCACCTCGGCAAAAAAGGCCTGCCTCTGTACCGACTCTTGAGAAAATTCGAGCGCTTTTCTTGGACCCCCGAGGCCGAAGAAGCCCTCGATAGGCTCAAAGCGCTGCTCACCAATCCTCCCATCCTGGTACCATCGGCTAGGGACGAGGCCCTCTTACTCTACATCGCCACAACGACCCAAGTGGTCAGCGCTGCCGTAGTAGTAGAAAGGCAGGAAGAGGGGCATGCTTTGCCACCCAACAACCTGTTTACTTCATCAGTGAAGTGCTCTCCAAGACCAAAACACGCTACCCCCACATCTAGAAGCTAGTCTACGCCATAGTCCTGGCCTGGCGCAAGCTGTGTCACTACTTCGAGTCCCACCCAGTGACCGTGGTATCGTCTTTCCCCTTGGGAGAGATAGTCCATAACCGGGAAGCCTCAGGCAGGATAGCCAAGTGGGCCGTCGAGCTTATGGGGGAAGCCTTGACTTTTGCGCCTCGGAAAGCAATTAAGTCTCAGGTCTTGGCCAATTTTGTGGCTGAGTGGACCGACACCCAATTACCACCTGCTCAAGTCCAGACAGAATGCTGGACCATGTACTTCGATGGGTCTCTAACGAAGATCGGGGCAGGCGTGGGTCTCCTCTTCATCTTGCCCCTCGGAGTACACATGCACTACGTGGTGCGGCTCCACTTTGCTGCTACCAACAACGTGGCCGAGTACGAGGCCCTCATCAACAGCTTGCAAGTCACCATCAAACTTGGGGTACGGCATCTCGACGTCCAGGGCGACTCGTAGCTCGTCGTCGATCAAGTCATGAAGGAGTCAAACTGCCTCGACCCCAAAATGGAGGCATACTACCAGTTGGTACACCGCCTAGAAGACAAGTTCGACGGTCTCGAACTAAACCACATCATGCAGAAGTACAATGAGGCCACCGATGAACTGGCGAAGATGGCATCGGCACGGGCTCTGGTCCCCCCGAACGTCTTTGCTAGGGACCTCTACAAACCTTCCATTGACCACATCTTGGTAGCAGAGGAGGGCCCACCTGTCAAACCCACAATGGGGCTCGACGCCCCCTCCGCTGCCGAGACTCTCTCGACCAAGCCCGAAGTCATGGAAGTTAACACCGAGCCTTCCCAGACCGACCAGGACATAGACTGGCGAATCATATTCCTTGATTGGCTTGATCAGGGGGAGCTTCCTAGTGATAGGACCGAAGCCCAATGGCTTGCGTGCTAAGACAAGACTTACATCCTCTGCAATGATGAATTGTACAAGCGAAGTCCCTCCAGTGTCCTCCAATGATGCATCACCGCCGAGGCTGGCCGAGCCCTGCTTTGGGACTTGCACGCATGGGCCTACGGGCACCATGCGGCGTCTCGGACGCTCATAGGAAATGCTTTCCGCCAAGGGTTCTACTGGCCGACGGCAGTTGCCGATGCCACCAAGCTAGTACGTTCCTACGAAGGATGCCAGTACTATGCTCGGCAGACACATCTCCCGGCCCTGGCCCTCCAAACCATCCCCATCACGTGGTCGTTTGCTGTGTGGGGGCTCGACATGGTCGGGCCTCTACAAAAGGCCCCTGGGGGCTACACCCATCTACTGGTAGAAATCAACAAGTTCTCCAAATGGATCAAGGCTCGTCCAATCAATCAAATCAAATCCGAGCAAGCAGTGTTGTTCTTCACTGACATTATCCACAGGTTTGGGTCCCTAACACCATCATCACCGACAACGGGACACAGTTCACTGGCAAAAAATTCTTGACATTCTATGATGACCACCACATCCGTGTGGCCTGGTCGACCGTAGGACACCCAAGGACCAACGGCCAAGTAGAGCGTGCCAACGGCATGATCCTACAAGGCCTCAAGCCAAGAATTTACAACCGGTTGAAGAAGTTTGGTAAGAAATGGCTCGCCAAACTCCCATCGGTCATCTAGAGCCTAAGGAACACTCCAAGCCGAGCCACGGGGTTCACGCCTTTCTTCCTAGTCTATGGGGCTGAGGCCATCCTCCCCACCAACTTGGAATATGGTTCTCCAAGGCTACAAGCCTATAACAAACACAGCAACCGCACCACCCGAGAGGACACTCTCGACCAACTAGAGGAAGCCCGAGATGTTGCGCTACTGCACTCAGCTAAATACCAGCAAACCCTACAATGCTATCAGGCCCGGCGCATCCGAAAATGAGACTTGAAGGTAGGCGACCTGGTGTTGAGGCTGGCGCAGAGCAACAAGGGTCGCCACAAGCTGACCTCGCCATGGGAAGGACCGTACATCATCGCCCAAGTGCTGAAGCCCGGAACCTACAAGCTAGCCAACGAGAAGGGCGAAATCTTCACCAACGCTTGGAATATAGAACAGCTATGTCGCTTTTACCCTTAAAATTCCAAGCATTGTATATATTGTTTTTCGGAATACAATTGAAAAGTGTTCTTTAGTTGTTCTAATTGTTCGAGAAACCCCCCCCCCCCCGAGCCTATCATTGGTCTCGGTAATACGATGACACTGTAAGGGAGACTCGGCTCTACCTCCGCAGAACTGATTCTCCCTCAGAGGCTAGATGGGGGATTCCCCCTAAGTCCCACGCACCATTTTTTAGTCATTTTTCGAAAAAAATTCCTACGCCAAACCCTCTAGCACGCTCTGATGAATTGGTTGCAGAAAACCCAAGGACCAAAAGCCCATCTCAGGGCCAGAAGGCTAGTAGAGTCACGAGATGGCCTAAGCCTCTGGGCTACGGCGTTCCCTCACCACCTTTCGCCTAGGGGACGGCTTAGGCTCCAAGGAGGTTTTTTGCAAAGAAATCAGATCAGAGACAACAAGAGGGTAGAGGCTCGGAAATACAAGACAAACGATTAAAGAAACACGAGTACTTTAAAAGAAAGGCCTCGACGACCACAAGCATTACGATACAAAGTTAATTCCTACTCTATTTACATGGCCGCTTGGGCCTAGGTCAGGGTTTAGGACCTCCGGCATTGGCATACAGCGGGGGAGGGACCACCTCCTCTTCAAACAACGTTGCTAGCGCTGTGCCAGGACCTTCTGCCGCCTCCAACAACTTCATCACCACCTCATCGGCCTCATCATCATCATCGGGCAAGACATAGCCATCGCTGATGGCTTGGAGGTCAACACTGACGTAGTGCGAGGTGATGACGGCTAGTGCGCGCTTGATGGCCGTATGCAGCGCTCCTCGGAGCCACTCACGCACTTGACCGCTCAACGCAATCAGACGGCTCCTAAGGGAGCTGCCTAACTGAACCCCCTCGACCACTAGGGCCTCGTAGGCGGCATGGGCGGCACCCTTCAGCGTGTCATGCTCCCTGATCTCGGTCTCGAGCACCGTCTGCACCGCGATGGAAGCCTCGGTGGCTCGGGTGACCTCCGCCTCCGATTCTGCACCACAAGAAATGGAATGGGGCTAAACGAGAGGAAAAACAAGCCAAATAAGGATGGAAGCCTATGGAACTCACCCTTGGCCTTCTCCTTTAGGTGCTGGGCCTCGACCCGAGAGGCCTCGGCCACCCTGGAAGCTTCACTCCCTAGCTCTGCGTCACACCACAAAGTTAGTAAGCGAACATAAGAAAAAGCGAAAAAAACAAGGGGACTAGGGCGCACCCTCGGCCTTTCCCCTCCAAACTATAGCCTCGGTTCGTGAGGCCTCAGCCGCTGCAAGGGCCTCATCCAAAGCGCCTTTCGTTAGCTAGTGTGCACTCTATTCTGCTCCTAGCTGCCCAGCAAGAGCCTTGCCCGAGGCCGTGGCTTCTTCGGCTCGAGACCTGAAGGCGTCCCGATCACTGGCCATGTGGGTGAGCTCCTCCTCCAACTCCTTGACCCATGTCGCTAGAGGGGCGAGCTGCTCCTTGAACCGTGGCCACCTCGACCTTCGCGTTGGGCACAATGAAGGCGAGGGTCCTCCATCTCTGCACTCTGCGCCGACAGGAGCTTGTTGGCGCCAGGCAAGAAGGCCTTTCTGCCGCTGAAGCTGGTCCCTAGACGTCCCTCTCCTACCAGAGAAAGACCGACTTCCCAAGGGACCGGGTCTCGAGCTCCTAGGGGAAACTAGAATAGGGGTCAATCCCTACAAAGAAAACTCAGGAAAAGACCACCGCATGAGAAAAGAAAGCACGAACCTAGGGCGACTCCGGGCAAATTGTTGGCCACCACGGACAGCGTCGTCCAGTAGCGACCGCTCCACCAGCTGGTGGTACTGCTCAAACGTGTCCCAGCGACCGCCCTTGGTCGCGTCCTCGAGGGCAAACAGAGGCTCCGCCCCAGGGTCATCCCGGCTCTACCATAGGACACGCGGGTGATTCCACCCGTGGGGCTCAGGTCATACTCACGCGAGGGCCGAACTTCCCTCGCTCAGGGTTGGAACTGGCTGTTCCACGACGCCGGCCACCACGGTGCTGGCCATCTCCTGCACCTGGGAAGTATCATCGGAGGAGATCAGAAGAACTTCCACCTCCCTAGAGCTCTCCTGCAATGATGGCGGGCCTTGAACCAAGGGTGCCGCCGAGTCCTCCACGGCCCTCGTCTCCACTTCCTAGGCCGACAGCATCGCCACAATCATGTCAGCCTCAGTGGTCTCGGGGGCTCCAGCCTCCGCCATCGTGGTCTCGGTGGTCCCGGGGCTTCGGCCTCTATCACCGTGGCCTCGGTGGTCCCAAGGGCTCTAGCCCCCACCACCGTGGCCTCGGCGGTCGCGGGGCCTCTGGCGCCCGCCGCAGCAACCTCGATGGTCTTGGGCACCGCGGCCTCCATTGCCCTGGCATGTGAGACCACAGGGACCTCGATCCCGGTGACCTCCATAGGCAAGGGAACCTTGGCCCCATCCGACCCACGGGCCTCGCCATCATGGGGCGGAGGCGCTCCCTCCCCCGCCTATGTCAGGGCAGCCCCGATAGCCCCTCCTTGGGTGGCTGGCTCCTTCGGGTCGGCCCTCGCTGACGCCGTGCCACGTTGTAGGGTGGCCTGCGCCTCTGTCACCCAGTGGGCGGTGGAGCCAGGGTTAACCTTGAGCGCTTTTAGGGGTGCCAAGGTAGGCACCTCCGCAGGCCGCTTTCGGCTAAGGACAAAGTGTTTATAAGGTCAGCGCAAGACAAAGGAACGGACAGAAAGCATTGTGACTCCACCAAAAATACACCTACCTCGAGCGGGGCGGCAACCGCTTTGCCATGGCGACCCTTGTCTGTGTAGGCGGTGGCGGCGGCAGAGGCATGGCCTCCGTGTCTATCGACGCCGGATGGTCCTCGACGGACCCCGACGCCCCCTCGGTCCTCTGTGGGGGTAGTTGCATCGTCCCTACCACCACCTGCTCCACCGCTACCACTGAGCCCACTGGGCTGATGGCACGCTTGCCCAATGCCCGCTCCTCGGGCGTGTCGGCCTCGGCCCCGAGGTGGGCAACCGCCGACCCCGGGGCAGCACCTCCTCCTACTCCTGGGAATGCAGGGCTACTTGCCAATGCCCCGGGCACCACCTCCCCTACGTCAGGGAGATGGTCCAAGGGACCCCGCCCTGTCTCATCCTTGTCATACCCGTCCGAGGCATCCGTCGATATCGATGGTGACGGGGACTCCTCCAATGGGAGGCCATCCTTCCTTTGCTAGCGGCGGCGCTTGTCCAGTTCCTCACGCGCGAGGATCTTCTTCGTGCGCTTCGCCGCCTTGGCATCCTTTCGCTTTTTCTGCGCCTCGGCGTGTGCCTGGTTGATCGCCCACCACCTCACATCCTCAGGAACGGGCGGTGGAGAGGCGCACACGTCCCTCATCCCCTGTAGGAGCGGCGAACGCGCATAAGGGAACGAGAAGTTAGGAGAAATAGGGAAGGCTTGGGGGCTGTAGCGGAGCGTGACTTACCAGCGAGAGGAACCCCCGCGACGGGCGCATCGTGATGGGGGTCAGGTTGTCGCCCCTCAGCTTCGCCTCCATCGTCTCCCCCACCTGGTGAAGAATTTCCTCGTCAGAAAGGGCAGAGGAGGACATCTGAATGCCCTCATTTGGCTCACCTGGCCTCATCTCGAACAGGCGCCGCCGCCGAGCCATCAGCGGCAGCACCCTTTGGTGGTGGAAGGCAGCCACGACCATGGCCGCAGTAAGGCCACGGCTCCATAGCCTCTCTAGCCCCTCCAGAAGCGGCTACAGCTTGGGCTGATCCTCTCTCGGGACGCCGTACTTCCATTTCTTCGGGCATCTCCCCACAATCCGCCCAGTGTAGGGGGGAAGTCCTCCGTCATTGTTGCGAAGATAGAACCAGCTCGTGTACCATTGATGATTGGATGACACGAGCTGGGCCAGGATGTAGAGGTGCTGGCGGTCCTGATGCACTTGGAGAGTGTAGCCGCCGGCCCTCACCACTTTCCTCATGCCCGACGTGCCCGTCGGCTTAGTGGTGTGCCCCGCCCGGAATGGATGGAGCCACAACTCCCAATGTGGAGCAATCCCCAAGTACCCCTCGCAGACAGCGATGAAGATGGCCACCTACATGATGGAGTTGGGGTTGAAGTTGTGGAGCTCCACGCCATAGTAGTGTGGGAACGCCCGCATGAACCGATCCACCGGAACGCTGAGGCTGTGCTCGTGAAAGGAGACGAAGCTCACGATGTAGCCGTCGTGAGGCCTCGGCTCTAGCTTGCCCAATGGAGCGATCCACTCTGGCCTGTTGGGGTCCATCACCGAACGAAGGAGTCCACCGTCGACAAGCAACTAGAGCATCTCCACGGTGATGTCTGATGGATCCCAAGGGTCCGCCTCGATGACAACGATGTCGCCGACCATGAGTGCGGTGGAGGGTTCAGATGCGGTGGTGAGTCTCTCTCTCTCTCTCTCTGGCTCGCCCTTCACCCTTCTTCTTCTCGGTGCCCACTGCTCTAGAGACGGCTCGATGGGGGCAGAACTAACATAGGAAAGGTAAGGTAAGGAGGGGCGAGGCTCATTGCGTATTTATATAGGGTAAAGGCAAAACAGACAGGCGATGAAACTGGAGAAGTTTCCCTTAGATCCGGCATGGTTAACCCTGATCCAATTTTACCGCCCATGTGTCCACCTTTTTCTCATTAATTACGGGAATAGTTATGTCCCATCCACCATGTCGTGCCCGACCGCTGCGGCAGTAGGCGTCATTCTGTCCCCCCAGAAAACTGCCTCAAAAGGCACGCCAGATGTTGCTGAGCCGATAGAGGAGATATCCCCCCCCCCGCTCTATTCCTTTCAAATGAAGGAACCAGGCTCTAAGCCTATTACGGTCCAGGGGTTCAAAGCCTGGGCCCCTAGGGGTTTCGACAGCTGCCCCAGGACAATAGAGTCAGGGATGACCATGGGCGAGCCCACATGGGGCCAAGGCCTAAGCAAGCGAAATGCTTGGGATGCCCTAAGTCGTGTCCGAGACCGGCAGGGAGGTCTCCGAATGGGATCCCACCGTAGGGGGGCGCCGAGCCACCGAGGCCTAGCGAATGGCCTCGGCACCCACTAGAGAAACCCACTGGTACTCTTGGAGTGCGTCTCTAGACCACTAGCCATCCCCTAGCAAACGGGGCACAGGCCTCCACTCGGACTTACCCGATAATAGCTCACCAGAAGTGCCAACGCTCGTGCCCACCGAGGGTAGCCTAGCACATTCTACCCCTCCTTTCGAGCAAAAATGAAGCATGAGGGTCATACAAAAAGCCAGGAGAACCCCTAACGGACCTCTTGCTTCGTGCAGAGGCTAGGAGGCTCTTCCTGCAACCTTGCCGAGACCTAGCGACCCTGGCTCGCACTCGAGGGGGCTCGGCAAAACAACCCCTCCTTCCGAGCAAAAAGGAAGCACGAGGGTCGCACAAAAAGCTAGGGGAGCTCCTGACGGCTCTCTTGCTCTGTGCAGAGGCTAGGGAGCCCTTCCTGTAGATATGTCGAGACCCTATGACCCAGGCTCATGCCCAAAGGGGCCTCGGCAAACAAACCCTCATGCGTGAGGGGCGTACAAAAAGCTAGGGGAACTCCCGACGGCCCTCTCACTCCGTGCAGAGGCTAGGGGGCTCTACCTGCAACCTTGCCGAGACCCAGCGGCCCAGGCTCGCACCCGAATGGGCTCGGCAAACAACCCCTCCATCCGAACGAAAAGGATATGTGAGGGTCGAACAAAAAAGGCAGGGGGACCCCTGACCGCCCTCTCGCTCTAGGCGGAGGCTAGGGGGCTCCTCCTGCACCCAAGACAAAGACAAACGACCTAAGCCCGTGCTAGAACTTTTGTTACAAACACGATAAAGGGCACTGAGCCCGTTATGGTCCAGGGGTTCAAAGGCTGGGCCCCCTAAGGTTTCAACAGCTGCCCTAGGGCAATAGAGTCAGGGACGACTATGGGCGAGCCCATGTATGGCCAAGGCCCAAGCAAACAATCGCTCGAGGCGTCCTAAGTCGTGTCCGAGATCGGCAGGGAGGTCTCCGAATGGGTTCCCACCGTAGGGAGGCATCGAGCCACCGGGGCCCAGTGAACGGCCTCGGCGCCCACTAGAGAAACCCTTCGGTACCCTTCGAGTGCGTCTCTGGACCACTAGCCGTCCCCTAGCGAACGGGGCATGGGCCTCCACTCAGACTTACCCGATAACAGCTCACCGGAAGTGCCACTGCTCGTGCCCACCGAGGGTAGCCTGGCACATTCCACCCCTCCTTCCAAGTAAAAAGGAAGCATGAGGGTCGCGCAAAAAGTCAGGGGCACCCTTGATCGCCCTCTTGCTTGGTGCAGAGACTCGGGGGCTCTCCCTGCAACCTCGCCAAAACCCCATGGCCCAAACTAGCACTTGTGGGCTCGGCAAATACGATAAAAACTCCTCACTCAAACATGAAAAAAGCCTCTGGAGGAGTAAAATCCACTCCTTCAGGGCATCGGGGGCTACACCCGGCGGGTGCGCTCGTGCGCACCCACCGAAACCTCAAGAAGCGAGACACAATCCCTATAGGAGCGGCTGCAAGCCGAGTCTCGTCAAACCCTTAGGGAGAGTGCACGCACCCCCCCCAAAGGCTCGGGGGCTACTGTCGGGTACCATAAAACGGGGTACCCCGAGCGTCCACCAAAAGAGTCACTTAAATCCCGTCAACAACAAAGCCAGAAGGTAAGCCATGGTTTTATCACCAGCCTCGTCGTGACCCATCGGCTCTCTACCTCGCCTAAGGCCTCGCATGGGAGGTCTCGACACCCTGATGAAATCTTCGCCTCGTGCGAGGCCTCTTGCGAGAGGCCTCGGCAAGGATCCCAATCTCCATCTCGCCCGAGGCCCCATACGTACAGCCTCAAACAGGACAGCTATTCCCCATTTCGCTCGAGGCTGGCTTGTCAATAACCCATTGCTCCCGCCTTGACCAGCCTTCCCGACAGCATGGCACGTCCCATTAATGTGTCAACCACTCCCGCAATCTCAGCCGAACGATGGCTCGACACCATGGAGTGGCCGATGGGACAAGAGGTCGCATCGACGCCATACCAGCTAAGACAAGGTGCAGTAGGGATTACCGGCCACTGTGTTCTGGCACTGTGCCCACAATCAGGGCCAGCGCTATGTTGTGCCCCATAACACACGCCCCGAAGATAGCACGGCATGGGAAGTCTGGCATGGGCCATCATTGCCTTCGAACCAGCGTACCAGACCGACCGCTCCCTCCAGGCCTCGGCACTCTATGTCAGGGCCTCAGCCATCTCGAGATTCATGTCTGCCAAGACCCCACCATGGTTTGGCCTCAGCACCAACCGAGCCTCAGCCTCGCGCACAGTCAATCCACGGCAACCCGCACGCTGACCGCCGCGCCCGCTTCGAGGCAGCCCTGGAGCACCCATGACGCATAGGATCGGATGTGACCAGCACGTCGCCCCAGCACTTCAAGGATGTTCCACTCCGACGACCACGGCACCATAGGAAAAGGCTAGGCTCGGACACGCCACCTCCGTTTGCACGACACCGTATAGTTAGCACACGTACTACCCTTGTCCTCCCTTCAACTATAAAAGGAAAGGACTTGGACCAATTCTCAAGAGTACACAGGCACTCACAAAAACAACACCCTGTAACACGCATACACCCGGGCCGCCTGAGAGCAACGTCTCAAGTAGCCCGCATCACTCCACGTCGAGACCTGGGACTAGCTCCCTCTCTCCCCTAGCTTATAACCCCCTACTACAAGCACTGCGGTGCAAGGAATACAAGATTGATCTCTCAGACTGGACGTAGGGCACCAATTGCCTGAACCAGTATAAGCCTTATGTCTCTTTGCATCACCATCCGGGATTGGGAACACGCAGCACAAATTCACTAGTTGGTTGAGGACTCCCCGGTCCAAAACACCGACACAAGGTACTAAGCTAACTATCATCTTTACGAAGCAAAGTGTTGGGTTCAACTACCAAACACCTAGCTTTATAAAAGAAGAATATATTTTTATTTCTATTGATGATTTAACGTATATTGAAACAAAAAGCATTTAACTACCCTAATGCTTAGTCTATTCTAAAGCCACAAAAATTACAACGAGCATATAATAATACAATGAAGCTACTATAAAAATTTCAGGACTAAAGCTATCACCAATTTACCATAAAACTTCCTACAATAATTAACTTAATATTATTAAGCATCCTCAATTGATTTAATAGCCCCTAATGCCAACACATATAAACATGAACTAAATACACCAACAGATAGAGCACAATTTTAGGAACCTAACAAAATTTGTTTCATAATTTTTGGATACCTAAATGATTTTATATTAATTACCAAAGATCAGGTCAGAAATTAAATTAGAAAAATATTTCTAATTCCTTATGAAAATGAAAAATGAATCTCTCTGCATGGCCCACATGCGCGGTGCAACGCGCGCACACATGGCCCACTGACCCAGCCCACGCAACGCAGGCCGACCCGCGATAGAGAGAGAGCCCGCATGCGAGGCACTTTTGCAGCTAGCACCCTAGATTCTTCCCAAACTACATTGGAGTCCTATCACTATTCCTATCACTCACAACTACTCTCACTTAACCCGTCGAAATCTCAGAAATTTTGCCACGCACACCCCCGGTGACCCCGCCCGTGGCAGCACAGCGAGCGGCGGCATGGAGAAGCTACGCTGGCCACCAGAGGTCCACTTTGGCCCGTCGGTCGGGCTGACACTCATCTAGGGTTCCACTACCTACACCTAGCAATGATGCAGGGCTATGGGACAAGCTAGAGATGGCTACGGCGGCACATGGCCTGCCGCGACGGTTGCGTAGCCACCTCGATGAACTAGAGCTGCTACGATCCTAACTAGCTACCGTGAGACCATCAAGGGACTACTATAAGCTAAGACGTAGTGAGGGTTGGAGCGGAGAGCGACAGAGGGAGGCTGGCCGCGTGTGGTCAAACCATGCGGCAGGATACTATGGTGGCATGGTCACATCAACGGTGGAGTAGAGGCGGTAGCGACTGGACTAGGGTACGCAGGGCTAAGAGGAGAGCAAGGCAAATGTAGTGGCACAAGTAATTGATCTTGGGTGGAGGAATGGAGGTCTGCCCTCGGTCATGGCCGAGGCGCGGCCTGAACGGCACGCCGATGGAAATGAGCCCAATTGGTTGTGCGGGGTTAGGCGGTGAGAAGATGGGAGGGCAAAGGTGTAGATGAGCGGAATTGAGTAGAGGTGACCGCTCTCTGGTTCGCACGTGGGCGCAGCTCAATGGTGGCAGAGAGATGAGAAACAGAGAGAGGGTGGTGGGGTATGATCGGTGGCTCGGCATGTGCGTGCCTTGGTTGGATGTGGTTGGCACGACTGTGGAGACCCATGTCTAGGCGCTAGCAGACAGGCGCGCGTATTCACGACCGGCATGGCCCGCACGTCGCAGTGCCATCAATGGCATGGCGATGATAAGAATGGCCACATGCGTGCGACATCCAACTAGGCCAGAGGCGCGGCACAAGGCTGACGCAATGGTAGCGGCAGCGGCTGCGTCACGACGCACGACGGGCTAGCAGCGCGTGGGATAGGGGCCGTGCTGCACGGCCGCACGAGCAGCAATGGTGAAAGCTCTAGTTTGGTTTTGGTGAATTGATGAAACCCTAAGTGATAACCTAGTTTATCAAGTGATCATGACATAGGTAGCACATTCCAAGTGGCGAAGCAAATGAAGATCGTGACATGATGATGGCGATGCCATGGTGATGATCAAGCGCTTGGACTTGAAAAGAAGAAAGAGAAAAACAAAAGGCTCAAGGCAAAGGTATAAATGGTAGGAGCCATTTTGTTTTGGTGATCGAGACACTTAGTGAGTGTGATCACATTTAGGATCGATAGCTATACTATTAAGAGCAGCGAAACTCGTATCGAAATGCGGTTATCAAAGTGCCACTAGATGCTCTAACTCATTGCATGTGCATTTAGGATCTAGTGGAGTGCTAACACCCTTGAAAATGTTTGTGAAAATATACTAACACATGTGCACAAGGTGATACACTTGGTGGTTGGCATATTTGAGCAAGGGTTAGGAACTTCACCGGCGGAGTGTCCGCCCATAGAGAACGGATAGTCCGACCGTGCCACCAGCGCCCTAGACAGAAAAGATGGAGGACACTATAAGTGACCGGACGCTGGTCTCTAAAGGACCGGCGCGTCCAGTCAGTAGCAGTAGAAAAAACATAGCGTCGGTCATCGATCGGACGCTGGCGCTAAAATGATCGGACGCTGGCTGGCTACGTCTAGTCACACTAATATGGTCATGCATAGAGGAGTCGTCGAGTGACCGGATGCTGGGTGAGTCCGGTCAAGCATGACCGTATGCGTCCGGTTCTTGAAAAGTCATCTCTGGATGCTTACTGGAAACGACCGAACGCTGGGGTTCAGCGTCCGATCACTTCGAGATGCTGCGTTCGGTCATCACTTGATCATTGAGATTGGACGATCAACATTTGAAGAGAGGGGACACGTGGCACGCATCACGTGACCGAACGCTGAGGTCCAGCGTCCGATCGATATGACCGGAGCGTTCGGTCACCCCATGTTGTGTCCAGTGAAGGGGTACAACGGCTCTATTTCATGGGGGCTTCTATTTAAGCCCCATGGCTGGCTCAAGCTCACTCTCTTGGCCATTTACATTGACATAGCAACCTTGTGAGCTTAACAAAAGCCCTCCCACTCATCTCCATTATTGATTCATCATCTTTGTGAGCTTGGGAGAGAATCTAAGTGTATTGCTTGAGTGATTGCATCTAGAGACACTTGGTGTTCGTGTTTCACTGCGGGGTTCGCTTGTTACTCTTGGTGGTTGCCACCACCTAGATGGCTTAGAGCAGCGAGGATCGTCGAGTGGAGGTTGGTGATTGTCTCCGGCTCCGATCGTGGTGATTGTGAGGGGTTCTTGACCTTTCCCCGGTGGAGAGCCAAAAGGTACTCTAGTGGATTACTCGTGGCTTGTGTGATCCTCATCTTGTGTTGGTTGTGCAGCACCCTATTGAGGGTTTGGCATGTGATGCCAATTAACGCGTGAACCTCCAAGTGAGTGAATCACCACAACAAGGAGTAGCTTGCTGGCTAGCGAGTGAACCTCGATAAAAAATCATTGTGTTCATCATTTGATTCCGAGGTGATTGGTCTTCATTGGTATTCATTCTTGTGATTGATTGGCTCCTTCCTTGACACGGCAGTATAAACAAATTGCTCACTCTCTTTATATTACCGCAAACTAGTTGTCAAGCTCTTTAGTATAGCTAGTTGTGAGAGCTTGTTAGTTTGGTTAGTGTGACTCTTTAGTTAGCCTTTGAGAGCACGCTAACTTAGTGTAGTGACATAGTTATTGTGTAGATAGAAACTACATAAACTAGAATTATGGTAGGTGGCTTGCATTTTTAGTAGGCTAGCGCAACACTCACTTTGCCTCATAATTGTCTAACCGGTTTGTTAAGTGTTGTTGTAGAAACTTTTAAATAGGCTATTCATCCCTCCTCTAGCCATTAGGACCTTTCAAGCGGCCCTACACCGCAATGCCCCCGACTGACTGGATGGCCGGCAAGGCTAGCCAAGCATGGACAGCGCGTGGGCACACTCAAGACACACTAACACGATGATGTTGTGCCCCTAAGGCGCGATGACCGTGCCCACTCAGGGAAACAGGCCGAGGACGTGCTGTGCATGGTTTTTAAAGCTCCCACCATGACTAAACCGCTGCTACAAAACCTAAACGGTCTTAACTACACTCAAGATGGTATATGAGACTACCAAATCGAGCTATAACACTACACCACCCCTTAACCCAATCTCTCAAAGTAATTTGCTAAACATAGCAATGTCTAGCTGTTGACAAACTTAGAATTTTTTTAAGTTTTTGAGCTAAACTTGATTTCAATTTGTAATTTCTAGGCTAGTAGAAATATTAGTTAGTAACATCATTTTTCACTAGCAAGTATTTCACTGTCATCTACAAAGTTTATATTTCAAACTTTATTTAAGTGTCACATGTGTGTTCTATAGTGTTTTTGTTCAATAAAAATTGGTTTACAACCCTACTTGTTAATTGTATGAGTTATGAAGTAACTTTTTGTTTAACACTTTTATTGATCATTTTAATTGCAATGCTTCATCTATGCACCCCATCACATGCACTACCATATAAATATGATGCTCATGACATGTCTTAGTAAATGATTTAGGGTGTAACACCGAGGGTGTATTTCTTAACGCAAACAGAAAGATTCTGCAACCGCACGAAATTACCGTTGTAGCTTTCACCTGAAAGTATTCAGGGTATTGTATTTTCCACAGAGAACGGAGGTACTTCTAGCTAATTCATCTAAGGACAACACAAGGGGTAAAGTTAGAAAGGGTAGAAATGGACTCCTTATGGCTTTTGGGTCTCTTGATAGATAAACTCTACTATTACTTGCTTACTTCGGGCACCGGGTTGCAACTGGTCTGCTAGTCGATGCCGGTCTATGGCTCTACGTCGTACCCGAACGTGGGGGATTACAAGAGACGGACAGGGCTGTCACCATCTGCTGCCTACCCCACAACCAGGGGGCATGAGGTAAACAAAGGTAGCCTCTAGCCTAGACACCATGTCTACGCTATTGGCTACTATTCTAGCATTCACATAGGGTTATCCGTCTTTATCAGGGCCCTCTACTAGAGTATCTACCATGGGGACAGACGATAAACCCACAAACAAGTAAGAATAGAGCTTAACTATTCAAAAGACTTAATGCCACAAGAACCATGAACACTCACTTTAGCGGAAAGCACCGTTGAGGAACAAGTGTTCATCGAGGTACAAGCTCGGGGAGACACCGACAAGTATGGCTCTTCCCCGTACTCTTCCTCACATATCTTCCGAGCCAAGTCTACTAGCTATGGCCTAAGCCTTGGAGTGTAACTCTTGTGGTGTTGCTCTTCCTTGAGGTGTTGTTCAAATGAGGGGGAGAGAGCCTCATTTTATAGGTGGAGAGGAGGGGGTCATTTGGAAAAGGCCTCATCCCCCATGGAAGGTGCAAACCGACCTCAAGATATGTTGAACCTAGGCGGGCACCTATGTAACCATCATTGCAATGTCGGTAGGAAGCTACCTACCAAAAATGCGGCCGAAAGGAGTCGGTTGGGGTGCACCAGTGGTGTGGTCGCACCGCCACTGAGCCCAAATGCGTCCATTTTTTGTGAGTGAGCTTCTTTGGGCTTCTTGACTTGGCCCATGGTGGTGTTCTGCGAAGATAAGGTGGTTTGGTTGGAATTTAGCCTTGTTCTACTTATTTTTGGGCCCTGATTTGCTTGGCGACTAGGCCTCTTTTCTTTGGGCTTGAGTAGAATGATATTTATCCTTTGTTCTTTGCCCTTTTATTGTCTATTTTCATAAATGCCCTCCTACTAATGGTAAATCACCAAAACTTGTGGAATTCGTTAGTTATAAATCCTAATTCTAAGTTTGATGACCATTTGTGCATATTTTATGTGAGAATTGGCGGTTAGAAATAGGAGTTAAGGACTGCCAACATGGCAGTGATGCTCGTGCAGCGCCACTCGTCGTTGGCTCCCGACTCCGATGGCTGAAATCGACCGGCTCAGGCTTTCCCTCCCCTATGTTGCAAATGTATGTTTCAGGTGTTTCAGTCGTTTCAAAGGTATGTTGCTGTTGTTTCTTATGGATGTTGTAAAAGTAGATCGGGGGATGTTGTACATGTTGCATTATTGCAAGTGTTTGTTTCAAGTGTTTTAGAAGCATGTTGTAAGCGTTTGTTCAAAATGTTTTATCTGTTTCCAGACGTATGTTGCAATCATTTTTTATCCGGATATTGCATATGTTTTCACACATCTGTTGCAACAGTATGTCCCAAATATTTCAACTATTTCAGTCTTATGCTGCAGTAAGTGTGTTTTTATGTTGTAATTATTTTATCTGGATCTTGTATATATTTTCTCACACATATTGCAAGCGTATGTTCTAAATGTTTTATTTGTTTTAAATGTATTGTTGTATTCGAGTGTTTTATGTTGCAAGTGCAGGCCATTGGTGCTGGTGTCCATGAGAGCGGGTAGGGCCAAGCCGCGACCACCGACACATGGAGGAGGCGCAGACCGCCGTCGGGGGTGTGGACAGCGGCGGACCCAGAAAATATTTCAGGGAGGGGCTGAACAACATTGCTGTTCGATCTTAAGTCTCAGCCTTTCCTACACCATAGAACTTTGCCTAAAAATTTATGGGGGCTCCACAGGGGTTCCACTGCTACGATATGTGTAGGGGGGCTTGAGCCCCCCCCCCCCCCCCCCGCCCCATCGCTGTGTCCACCCCTGGGTGTGGGGAGAAAGCATAGGCCGCGCAGTGCTGTTGTGGAAGAGGCGGGACGAGTCTTTTAGGCGGTCTGGAAGAGACGTGCGTCGCGTCAGTGTGGAAGAGGTAGGGGCGAGTCATCCGAGTAACATGAACAATGGATCTAGAGTGGCCGGTTCGGATGCTAGTGCGGAAAACGGAGCTGGTATGGGCGGCACATGAATTAAGTAGACGGGGCGGAGCAGCGGCCGAACGTCCGGGTGGTAGTCAATCCATAAAAATAAAAACCCACATTCGCTGGTCTGAAACTTGGCTGAAACTGGCTGAAAAATACTGTTCCGGCTGAATTGTTGTGAGAGAAAAATACTGTTCCAGTTGAAAAAAAAAGAAGCCGAACAAGTCATTTTTAAGACAAGCGAACGGGCCGATACATCACAGTCACAGACGACTATCCAGATGGCCCGGCTTCCTGGTGCCCAATTCAGGGTTCCCCCTCGGGTCAAGCTGGGCCTCGGTGTCCACTACTGGCCTTAAGGGCCGAGCCAGGAGACGTGCGTGGGTCAGTTCATCTCATCGCCGGCGACATGGATCGTTTGCTGAAAAAGGTTCATTGGCCGCACGGCATCCGCCACATGCCTGGAGATTTCTTCATCGGTTCGGTCTCGAGCTTTTGTGCAAAATCGCGTCGCCCGGGGTGTTCGGTACACGAGGCACACCAGGAGGAAGGAACTTTGGAAAAAACCCTGTGGAGTTATTTGTGTTCACGGAGCCCCTTATCTTATGTATAGTATAGCACGGCGGCGGCGGCGAGGAGATGTCGGATCTGAAAGCCGGCGCGGGGAGAAAAAGGAGAAAACGAGGCATGGGCTGGGCGGTGGAGCTGTGGAACAGGAGACTCGATTCCGGCGCTGCTAGGCGGCCGACCAATGCCCCGTGAAACTCTGCCTCCGGGCAGAAGGGGACCAGGCCCTCGGCCGCCCACCTGTCCGCGGTGGCCGCCGGCATGGCCTCGACAACTGACGGCGATGATGACCAGCGTCCTCACAATAGTCCACCGGCGACCTTGCCGCTAGACGCCTAGACCTGACCTGACTATGTTCATTGACAAACAGTCATCAGCGTTCAGGTACCAAATATTCTTCTTTCCTTTTTTTTCTCCCCTAATTTGTTTAATCCACCCTCAAAAGAAAACTTAAGCCATCCAACTATAACCGTTAGAGAAAGAGAGAAATCGTCTGTTTGTCATTCGACGTTGAAATTCGAAGCCTGACATAGTTTTGACTTAATCACTGTGCCTCTACATACCCATATACAGGCCCCTTTAAGAAAGGGGATTTCATTTTCTAAAACCATGGAAAGTAGTAAGAGCTGAACCCGTTGCTCAGTGACGCAAAACTTATTGGCACAAAAACCAAATGAGAGGCAATATAAAAAGAAAAGGAGTACGTTGACATGCTGCATAAAGCAAGCACCAAATGCTTCCAAGTTCCAACCACTGCCACTTGTGCAAATACAAAATCTTACTATTTCTTTGATATTTCGAGTCACAGTCCAAATGGTGGGTCTTATTTCTTTGACATTTCGGCCGTTACGCTTGCAATTCTGCCTATGCAAGGAGGCGACCTGTCGTTGATATTAGAGACCTGGGATATACTGTATCGGATAAATCAGCATCATCTGTCTGCTTGATTCCTCGACCAGGTGAGCTCACCTCACGTCGTCAGATTTAAGTTGCCAACATGCTTTGCTTTGGTTAGTGGGTCTGGCAGTCAGCAACATCTCGCCATCCCCAACTGAATTCCTGCTGCTGGATGTGCAGACACGCCGGGCTCTCGCAGGCCCGCACAACGCCGGGACGAGTAGCGCGTAAGCGTAATGGAGGCGAGCCAGAATGATAGGAACAGCCATGTTTACGGTGAGCACCAAGCCAAGCAGTTGGATCAGTATACACTAAACATTAGTATACAACTACCTAGAGCATGAGAGAGAGTGACTGAGTGAGAGACTCGGTCACTTTTTCGCAAGTGGTGATGAACTCGCAGACCATATCAAGATTAGGTCAAAGTTTCTGGTCTAGCGCCATTCCAAGGCAAGCCAGAGGTTGTTGGGGACCAAACTTCTCTCTAGCACTAATACTATACCCTGTAGCACTTGCTTCAAGGCATCATACAAGTTCTCAAGTGCATCTGTGCAAAGCATGTTTCTTAACCATGTGATTATACTAGTGGTTGTGGCTTAACTGCCTTTAGCAACTAATCTAGTACCTGAAATGTGCAGGTGCAGCAACAACAAGCAGCCTGTTCGGTTGGCTGGTTCATATCATTGCTGGTTTATGAAGAAGTACTGCTGGCTGGTTTGTGTGAGAGAAAAATACTGTTTCGACTAGAAATTTACGATCGTTTACGACAAGCCACAACCAAACGAACAGGTTGAAAGAGGGAGCCAAGCTAGGATCTTGACCATTGTACACTGCACAACGCACCACGCCGTTTCCAAGATGAGCTTTTTACCTGTGTGCCATTATAAAAAATCCAAATGACCTACGTACCATTAAAATTTTGAAAAGTTTCTCAGTACCCTTGTCTAAAGTTTCTTTTACCTGTGTACCACTTCCGTCTATTTTGCCTCTAACAGTAGCTAACGCCCAGCGAAAAAGACGCTTTTGCCCTCAGTTATAGAATGCATCAAAATTTTCATTCTTTCCTCAAATGCCACTGATCCCAAAAACTATGCATTTTTCTCTATACCATTATGAAAAATTCACAGTAACAGCTTGTGTGTGCACGTGGTAAACTTTAATAATTATAATAAATTTGAAATGCATCCAAAATACTCGATAATTGCAATAACCACAATAAACATTTACACTAAGTACATTCAGGCATAATAGAGGTCTAAATTTATCATGACGTGCATAGTCAGCTTGATTACTGAATCAAGTTTGCACACAAAAGATGATCACATTGATCTCATTGCTAGTTTAAACATTGTCTGGTCACTACAAAAGCATGCCACATAGATGCAAACTCATTACAGATCAAGTTTTTTCTTGCTTCTAGTTCCCATGGCCGGACTAGAAGGGGGACTAGGGGCCTTGCTGCGGATTGACATGGCTGGACTACCATTGTTTGGAGTCATTTTTTTTTGAAATGGCCCTCTTCTTCTTGTGCTGGTGCTGACTTGCACTCTTGTCAGCTGTGTGCTGCTCACTTGATCTTAAAGGGTCTAGCTGATTTGATCATGTTCCAGATCCTCTGAAAAAAGAGACATGGCTAGGGGCCTTGCTGCGGGTTGACATGGCTGGACTACCATTGCAAAAAAAAGCCTATTGAATCTGATCTTATCCTCAATTGTATGATGATCAATGACAACAAAGCTGCCAGGACAAGATTATTCTATCTGTGCCTTAAACCTGTACAAGTTGTCAAAACTTTCATTCCAGTTACCATACAACTCGTCCATAGCAAGTGCCTTTCCATCATACACTTTCTTATAGCTGATACTGATCTTCCAATCATCCTTCAATCTTCTTCTAAGTTCTTTGGGCCGAACAGTGGGGTCCTCAGCTAACCAATCCTTTATCTTCTCACGAATCCAAAACTTGGTAGCATGTTTGACTTTTCCAATCCTCCTACTACTTTGACATTTATGATCACAAGGGTTCACCTTGACCTACAATGTTTAGTTTCAATTAGACTAGAATAATTTCAGAAGTGTGAACACAGTACTTAAATAAATTCAGAAATATGAACAAACTACTAAAATAAATAAAAGAGAAATTACCTGTACAGTAACTTTATCACTCATTGTCGATGCATGAAGCCTCCAGTTACAACCATCTTCCACTCCCGCGCAGTATGCCCGATACCTCCCTGGTTCACTCTTTTCAATGTTATACTCAAATTCTTTCTTGATAGCATGTGTTGCAAGAGCCAACTTAAATTCAGACATGTTTGGATAGATGCTCCCTACTTCCATAGGAGGGTCATCTTTGTTGTATGCAACTTGAGGCATGTCAGATGGCAATCTATCATTAACAATCTCATCATCCATATCGGAGTCAGACATAGAATCAGATTCAGAGTTTGAACCTGAATCATAATCTTCATCCTTTTTGTCAGTTGTGTCAACATTTGCATGAGAAGCGGGTACTATGTCAAGGTATAAACCCTCCTCATCAACCCCCACATGTTCATTCTCTGGTTCAGGATTCTTAAGATAAGTATCCTCAGCATCTACCATGTCATCATCTGGTTCTGTAGCAGTCCTAGTTTGGGTTGCTTTGCTAGGTTCTACATAGCTAGGGGCTGGCATTGATGGGGTGCATGGGATGTCAACATTGTCCCATAGTGGGATTTTTGGTGGATCAACATCAGGTTTATGATATGCAATTGACATGCAACAACACTTGGAGCTCACATGTTTCGCGAACATATGCATTAACTCTTGGTCTGAATGAATTTGTATGTTGGACTTGCTATCAACACAGAAATAGAACAACTTCACTACATCACCATACCCGCAAGGAAACTGATCCAGAATTTCATCAACAAGGTCTTTAAAATTTGTGGTGTCTGAATCAACAACTTTATTAATGCCATACCATGGTCCTCGTATAGTTGGACTAATTATCCTGATTTCTAGATTGAAACTGGTCTCGATGTCATTCCTACACATGAACAAATACGATTTACTAACATCTATGCAGTTCAATTCCTCCCATCTAGAAACATGGAACTAATGTATGCATTTGAGGAAGAAAAGGGACACTCACCCATCTGGAAGCCAAGCTGGTCATCCGCCCACCATCTTTTATGAATCCACAACAATTCCTCTCTCCTCTGCTTCTTTGGTCCTCAGGATGCGCCTCCACTGGTCCTCTGCACGGGGAAAAAAGAACAGGTAAGGCATTGAGATTATGTTGAAATTGACACCAATGAATAGGGAAACAGTTTTTGGGCCATGCATAAATGCATGACTATCAGTTTGCATCCTGCCTCAGTAATCTATAAATAATGTTGAAGGAGCAATCATGCAAATTATATGTATATCATGTGCAGCCTGGCATGGTCACAACAGATCATTATATCTTTGCTTACATTACAAAAGTTCCAACATGCTAGTGCTTAGTGATAGTGAGTTTAGTCATGCATACATTTATATCTGTTGACCTCTTCCCTAAGGAAGTAGTGGGCATGTGTATAGCCATCCAGTAGTTCCGATGTGACGATTGAGGACTGGGGATGCAAAATTCTGACCATTATCATACACAATACTACTTACCTTTATCACATAAAAAATATGTTAACAGATCACTCAATCCTATGTCATTATAATTATTGATTTTTCTATAACATATACTAAGGAAAATAATAGTCAAAACGAGTTTTGGAGACTGTATTGACTATTGACTATCTAATGAAGAATTAAATAAAACCAGAGAGAGTAAGTTTTCAAAATCAGATTTCCACAGTTCAGTTCAGTTGAAGTACCTCACAATGTTTCATGGAGCATAACATGCATGGCTGGTTATGCAGTTTATGCTATATATGAACTGTAGGTTCATTTTTTCGCTAGATTTCTCTGGCTATTCAATTTAGGTAAGACCTACAGTTGTTTTAAGCTTCTGATTGGTAGAAAACTGCGCTGACCTGGTACAAAAAGTGCGAGCCGAACCTCCAGCAACCACCCCCAAATTTCATTTCGCTAAACATCAAATCACTTTGGGTGCGCAAATATAAATGAGCTATCCAGTTTTTTGGTATAAACCTAGAATCATTTTTATCTAAAAATAGCCAAACACAAATGAACTCATCTAGATTTGTAATACAACATTACAGGCAGTTCATGGACGAATCTATGACCACAAAAAAATCATGTAAGCAATAACTGTGAAGCTATTCTGGACTACATCTTACATGTCTGCTAGATGGAAGGGACCTGCAACAATTTTTATCTAAAAATAGACAAACACAAATTAACCCATCTAGATTTGCAATACAACACTACAGGTACTTCATGGAGTAATCTGTGACCAAAAAAATGACGTGAGAAGTAACTGTGAAGCTATTGTGGACTACATTTACATGTCTGCTAGATGAAAGGGCACAATAATTGGCTGTTGTGAAGATCAAGCCACACCAAGCAGGCCACACCCCAAAAAAATTATAGTGACCATGTAGATGGGTAAGAGAAGAGGGGGCAGCAATAGATCTAGGGTGAAACTGACCTTGCCTTGTTCTTTTGCCTCCTTTCACCACGATTAGCCTCCTCAAAATCTCACATCCTGTGAAAAACTATGCAAGGGAGCAATGTCATATGCAGGAAAAAATCACAGACAATGGTTCTTGGTGCACGCATATGCAGTATGTCGCCTGAGGGCACCCACCGTTGGAACCCGCGGTGCCGGCGCGGTACCTGCAGCGGCCGCGACTCACCCGTGAGCTCCCTCCCTGCCGACCTGAGTGGCTAGCCTGCTTAGGGTTTGGATAGGAGTGGGGAATGAACCAGAGGAGGTGGCCCGCGAACCACTCTCGACGCAGAAAACAGAGGAGGCAGCGGGAATCGTCGATTCCGGTGGCTTGGAGGTCACCGGTGGCAGGGAATGGGCGCGGGAGCTTGGCGGCGGCGGGCCTCACCCGCGCCTTGCCCTGGCCCGACCAGCCTTAGCACGTGGCGGCCTGTCCACGACA
Source organism: Miscanthus floridulus (assembly GCF_019320115.1). NCBI lineage: Eukaryota > Viridiplantae > Streptophyta > Magnoliopsida > Poales > Poaceae > Miscanthus > Miscanthus floridulus. The sequence continues at coordinate 113,936,010 of NC_089582.1, forward strand.
GCCGAGGGCAGCGGCAGAAGCTGCCCCGGCGCGTATCTCCTGCGCCCGCCCTGACGCCCCGCGCGCGACGCTCGGAGGCCCGAGCGGATGCTCCCTCGCACGCGCGGCCGCGCCTCCTTCCGTGCACGCTCGGCCGCCCGCGCCTCCCTGTTCTACGAGCTCTAGGGTTTCCCTTCAAGTGGTGAACGAAAAGCTCGGAATGAACCAGAAGCCACGGAGACGCGGATTGACTAGAAATAGTGATGGGCAAAAGAGTCATTTGGCATCTAGTTGGCACCCAGCTCTGTTAAAATTACACGGTAGAGTGACGGGAGTGGCACTGAGGAAAAAGAAATTTCATTTGATGGTAGTGAAGATCTTTTAAAAATTTCGATGGCACACAGGTAATTCTGATCTTTTATAATAGTATATAGGTAAAAGGCCCTTCCAAGATCCTAACCTCAGATCCAATGTGCCTTTCTGCCCACAAAAGATTTTGTTATATGCTGAACAAGATCTTCAGGCTGTTGTGCAGACAGACCGGCCTCGTTCATTACCACACTACATACGCAGCATTTTAGCTTTTAGGTACAGTACCAGTACGTGCCGTCTCTAATTCCTAAGGCATATTTGTTGCTTTCTGCATAATTTATCAGATTCTCTCTGGGCCTACGAGCCCTGTTCGATTCAAGAACCGTCTAGATACCGACAACGAATTTATTTCCCCTCATATATCATTGGTTCATGGTTTTGGTTCATGATGTGCACTGAAAATGCCGCGTTTTTTCCCAAAAGAAAAATGTGGTCTGAAAATGCCAATCAGAATTGACTGTCCAATTCAGCGAACAATATATGGGCCTTGTTTATATTGCAAGTTTTTTCACTCTTTTTCCATCACATCAAATCTTTGGACACATGCATGAAGTATTAAATGTAGATAAAAAAAATAACTAATTACACAGTTTGATTGTAAATTACGAGACGAATCTTTTGAGCCTAGTTAGGTCATAATTGGACAATAATTGTCAAATACAAACGAAAGTGCTACAATGTCCACTACTGCTTTCTAACCCAATCTAAACAAGACCGTGAACTGAATTCCAGACCACCAATCCACCATGGATGACTATTATAGCTGAGCTACAAGGCCAGATTTTTGCCTGCAGCAGAAGCAATTTTGACAGGGTACAGCGTACAGTACGAAATGATATGTTTCTCCTGTAGCACAAGCCTAAAGGTACATACTCCACGTAGACAATGCTGCTTCACTGTTATCTGACGGATGTGTGAAGGCAGGAGTGGACAAACCGTTCTGGATGCATGATGGATGGATGGATCAGAACGGGTGCCAGCATGGACAGACAGATATGTTGGCAGCGGGGAATAAATTGGCTTGCAAGGGATCCAAGGTACCGTTTACTTCCCTCCTAAAATGCTAAATTTTTTAAGATTCTCTATCACATCAAATCTTTAAACGCATACATAAAGTATTAAATATAAATAAAAAATAAAACTAATTACACAGTTTAGACGAAATCCACGAGACGAATCTTTTAAGTCTAATTAGACTATGATTGGACACTAATTGTCAAATAACAACGAAAACTGCTACCGTGCATTTTGCCAAAAATTTCGGCATATGCACAATTGCACACTTTTGCTGTGTCACAATCAATTCTCCGCTATCATGTATGATTTCCACTCACCATCAGGAAAAAAGAGGAGAAAACGATTGCCATTTCAGAGTATCAGTAAACTCTGATAGAAGTATCGTTGCCGGTTCGTATCGTTGCTGGTTCACGAAGAAATACTGCTGGCTGGTTTGTGTGAGAGAAAAATACTGTTTCAGCTAGAAATTTATGATCGTTTACGATAAGCCACAGGCAAACGAACAAGCCGAGAAGATAGATGGATTGTTGCTGAACCTTGTGCTGCAAACGATGCAATGCAACCACGCAGGTCGCAAGTCGCAACAGTAGCCTCGTGACACGGTGCCGACATTCCATTTGGCGCCTAAAATACTAGCATCCCAACTGGCAGACACTTCTTCTACGGCCTTGTTTAGATGCAAAAAATTTTGCAAAATGGCTACTGTAGCGTTTTTGTTGTTATTTGGCAAATAGTGTCAAATCATAGTCTAATTAGGCTTAAAAGATTCGTCTCGTGGATTTCGTCTAAACTGTGTAATTAGTTTTATTTTTTATTTATATTTAATGCTACATGCATGCATCCAAAGATTCGATGTGACGAGGAATGTGAAAAATTTTGCAAAATTTTTTGCAAACTAAACTGGACCTACCTCGCCACTGAAAGTCTCGAAGCAGCGGACTGGGCTGGCAGCGGCCAGCAGGATATGCTACTCCCTTCTGAAACGACCGGCAGAGCGGCAATTTGTACCAATGAGCTCATGCCGCCGCATTAAAGATGCTAAAAGGAGCAGTGGATTGGACCATGCTCTGAACCCTTCACCAACCAGCTTCATTACTTCACACAGGCAGACCCAGTGCAGCGCTGCTCGAAGCACAGCCACATGAACACACGCTGCGTTGTGATTTGTGAGTGCACAAGTAGCGAGGGTCCCCTGTCGAAGAACCGGACCTAAATGAAGCGGCAGGGCCCGAATACGTGCAAGTTTGCTTTGGATGGGAAGGATTCCGAATCCAGAAATGCAGCGTACAAGTAGAGCTGAAGGTATCGTAGCTTGTGGTGCATGATTTTGCTTTGGGTTATTTCGATTCGTACCATTACAATTTTTACGTTTTTAAAATATATTATTATTATTCGTCTATTTGAAAACTTACCATTACAATTTTGTCTTTACCTCATTCGTGCCATTTTCTACGTTTAAAACCATAACGAGACCACATGCAGGTCACTGTATTTTCATATGACCTAAAATGCCCCTGTCATTTTTTTTCTCTCCACCCACTGACCCAGAGGGCCCATGTGTCATCCTCTACTCCCTTCTTCCTCCGTCCACTGGTGCTCGCCTGCACAGGGCACCGCCCGCTTGCAGGTTCACCAAGGCGACTGGGGCTGCTCTCGAGCTCGTCGGCGCTCGATGCCACGCGCAGGGGGAGGCCGGATCAGAGGCCCAGGTGCAAGAGGCGAAGGCAGAGCCCACGACATCGGAGGGGAGCATGCTGCGGCTGCCGGCGCCGAGTGCCCACCGGTGTCGCGGAAGCCGGAGTGGGCGCCTCCGCCGCAACAGCCTTCTTCCCCGCCGCGCACGACCTCACTACCGTGTTCCTGGCCCTGTTGCCAAAGAAGCGGATCCAGGCAGGCTGACGGCCGAGCGCATTCCGATCCGCGCTGCCGCGGCTGAACTCAGGACGACGAGCTCAGGTGCCGGCGAACACAGGCGCGGGCATGCAGCATGAGGCATGGGATCGGTTGAGGGCGTGCGACACCTCCTGCCTCTATCCCTGTTCAGCGCTCGTGCTTGCCATGGAGCGGGTGAGGTCGTGCTTGCCATGTCGCTCACCGAACCCACCGCCGCCATGAATCCAACTGTCGCTGCTCGTGCTAGTCATGATGTCCAGCGGCGGCGCACGGGGGCTGAGCCAGCTAGCAGCGGCGTGCGCGCAAGGCATGGCCAAGGGCGGCATGGGTGGGGAAGAAGCTGTTCTGGAGGAGACGGGAAAGGTGGAAGGAGATGACTAGTGGGGTCCACATGTCAGTGATTTATAGAGAAAGGAAGGTGGAGGGGCAGTTTTGTCCATATAAAAATACGATGACGCAGTGTACGTCTGCAAGTGGGCTTAAATCATTTCCAAGTGTATACCGTGGCATATTTCAAAGAGAGGAAGAATTATAATGGTAAGATTCAGAATAGATAAATAGTAATGACAGTTCTTGAAACTTTAAAAATTATAATGATAGCAATCCACCGTCTGTTCGGCTGGCTGGCTGGGCTAATGCTGGCCAGCCCACTCACGCGGGCACTGTTTATATGAACAATGTCTTTCAGTTAGAATAATAATTTTTTTTTCCCAACCATTCAGTCGAAACAGTATTTTTTTTCGGGCGCCGAACGCTTTTGCGTCCACCATTCTTAGCATAGAATCTTGACGTACGTGGTTTCAGATCACGGGATGGTGAACAAGAACAAAACAAGTGACATTTGTGCAAGAGAACAATTTTGATTGATAGGGAGCCAGTGACTTCATCTTTCGTCTGTCCTGGCTCCTCTGTTTGATATTATCATCATCTATACCTCTCCCAATCTTTTTATCTACCAATATGAATGCAACAGTTATTTGCATCATTATTCCCACTAAGCACTATCAGCATAAGGAGGATTAGAAGGAGCAGCAGCGAGTAGCAAGCGCTGGAACAATACATGGTTACAGACAAAAAGCCTCCGAGAACTAGCTAGAGAATACACACTTGGTGACTGTGCTTGGCGGTGGTGGTGCTCTGTTTCTGTGTGCTGTACTGTGCTTGATAGATCACGACGACGCCGACATGGCCGCCGCGGCCTTCTTCTTCTTCGCGGGCTTGTCGGCGGCGGTGCTGCTGCGGGTGCCCTTGGCGATCTTGGTGTTGAGCTTGTAGTAGTTGACGAACCAGTCGACGAAGTGCCGGAGGCCGGCCTCGAGGGAGGTGGTGGGGCGGTAGCCGAAGTCGTGCGCGGCGTGGCTGACGTTGGCGTGGGTGAAGGGCACGTCGCCGTTGCTGGGCATGGTGACGATGCGCTTGTTGGCCTTCTTGCCGAGCAGCTTCTCGAGGATGGCGACCATCCGGGTGACGGGCACGGGGGAGGTGTTGCCGAGGTTGTAGACGCGGAGAGGCGCGGGACCGCTCTTCTTGCCGGACCTGGAGCCGGTGCTCTTGCCCGCGGTGTCGAGCGCGCCGAGGCAGCCCTTGACGACGTCGTCAATGTAGGTGAAGTCGCGGCGCGCGTCGGAGCCGTCGGCGGCGCGGAACAGCGTGATGGGCTCGCCGGCGACGATGCTGCGGGCAAAGAAGAAGTAGGCCATGTCGGGGCGGCCCCAGGGACCGTAGACGGTGAAGAAGCGGAGGCCGGTGATGGAGAGCCCGTAGATGTGGTTGTAGGTGTGCGCGATGGCCTCGCCGGCCTTCTTGGTCGCCGCGTACAGCGACGCCGGGCGGTCGGTGCGGTGGTCCTCGGAGAAGGGCGCGTCGGTGTTGAGCCCGTACACCGAGGAGGAGGAGGCCCAGACGATGGCCGGCTGCGGGTCGGCGTGCTTGGCCGCCACCTCGAAGACGCTGACGAGCCCGGCCACGTTGGACGCGACGTACGTCTGCGGCGCCTCCATCGCGTACCGCACCCCGGCCTGCGCGGCCAGGTGCAGCACGTGCGTGAACGCCGCGACGTCGAAGAGCTTCTCCAGCAGCAGGCCGTCGTTGATGTCGGCGTCGAGCACGACGACGCCCCGGCTGGCCAGCAGCGCCTGCCGCGCGCGCTTCAGCGACGGGTCGTAGTAGGAGTTGAAGTTGTCGAGGCCGAGCACGCCGTCGCCGCGGGCCTTGAGCGCGAGCGAGCAGTGCGTGCCCACGAAGCCCGCGGCTCCGGTGACCAGCACGGAGATGCCCCCGTCCCGGCTCGGCCTGGCGCTCCGCCGTACCTCCTTCTCCCACGCGGCGCCCCCGTACGACGCCGAGGACATGAGCAGGCTGCGGTGCGAGGCGGAGGAGGAGTGCGCGCCGCCTGCTGAGCCGTCGCTGCCGCCGGCGGAGAGGTGGAAGGACCGCGAGAGGAGGGACGGGTAGTGCAGCGTGAAGAGGAAGACGAGCGCGAGCGTGGCCAGCACGGTGGCTCGGAAGAGCAGGTGCGACGACGCGGACACGAGCTTGGCGCTGGTCGCCCGGCGCAGCAGCAGCGCGCCCCCGCTGGCGTACCGCTCCAGCTTCATCCCCTTGGCGGCCGCGTCCACCGCGGTGATCCCCGACGACGGCATTGTGGCTGTGCTCTGCTCTTCGTCCTCCTCGCGTTCCGGGCCTCGAGGGATAGTTGGATAGATAGCTACACGGATAGACAGCTAGGCTGGCTCGAAGCAAGCAGGCTTGCTGAGGAGGGAGTGAGAGAGCAAGCGTGGGGATATAAAGGGGGAGAGTGAAACGGAGGGGGGGAGGTGGGCCCACACGGCGGGAGGTTTTTGGTTTCGGTTGGAGGCCACTCGGGGTGGCTCGAGTCGGGTGCGTGCTTGCGATTTTGGGATCCTCACCTCCCTGCCTAACTTGGTTGCTCGGTGCGTGCTGTGATCTGGGCCTTGTTTAGATTGAAGAAAATTTCAACCCGATGAATAGTAGCACTTTCGTCTTATTTGGTAAATATTGTCCAATCGTGGACCAACTAAGTTCAAAAGATTCATCTCGTGATTTCCAACTAAACTGTGCAATTAGTTATTTTTTTTACCTACATTTAATGCTCCATGCAAGTGACTAAAAATTGATGTGATGGAGAGAGAGTGAAAAAACTTGGAATTTTGGGGTGATCTAAACAAGGCCCTGGTAAACGAAGAGGAGCTGAAAGCGGTAGTGTTTTTGGTATGATCGCATCGCATCGGAGCAAGGGTGGTTCCCCTTCCCCCGAACCAAAGTGGTCTCTCCAGTCTCCGGCTCGATCTCTCTGGCCGAGTCAATGGCTGACCGACGGATTGCCAGAGACTTTACTACTAGTACTACTACTTTAGCATTGAGCGCCGCACTGTGCAAATCTGTGTGAATTAGTGTTTGCTATTAATTGGACAGTGGGATGGACAGGTAGAACACGGCCTCATTTGGACCATAGAATGTTCACAACAACGTGCATTTAATTTGCACTCGAATGCATGTGTTTTGCTAAAACAGGTGGCAAGTACATTGGTACACGTCGGCGATATTAATCATCATCTCATACATTTATGGTTTTTTAACATGGAAGAGAAATAGGTGACAGAAAAATACCATTGCTCCGTGGATTTTAGAACTATGAAACAATTATTTCATCACTGTAGAGTTGTTGCTATATAATATAATTCACAACACCCGTTTATTATATGCTCGGTATAGAGCTGCTACGAAACATGTTAAAAGAAATATTGTACAAATTGTCTGTTAAGCTATCTTGAGATCACATGGCACTGTATGAAATCGCAGAGCCAGAGATAGGTTTGTTCGGCTGGTATTAAAGTCGGCTGAAGCTAATTTGTTGTGAGAGAATAATACTGTAAATTCTAGCTGATAAGGCGACTGATAAGTTCAAGCGAACAGGAAAACGATACATTTTGCCCTAAATCCTAATGTCCAACCGGGCTTTGTGGAAGATCGTTGCCATAAAGCATGTGACATGCTCTCGGTCGCCGGCACATTATGGCCTATGGGCGCGCGCATGGGGCCAGCCGCCAGGGCGCATTGATGCTTTTTTTTTTTTTCTACGGCCGGTGAATCGTAATAGTCTGGTTTGGAAATAGAGGGAGCGAGCATGTAGACGAAGGAAAAAAATTGGATGCAGCCAGCCTGTGTTAGATTAAATTGGGCCGGCCCATTATTTATTCTAATTAATCAAATAAACTTCAAAGACCTACAATTATTGTTAAGTGAAAAAGTGATTAGTACCATATGGAAAATTCACTAAAAAGGTTATCAACTTAAATAGTGAGTCTTAGGACTCTCACATAAACAAGTTGAGAGGGAGAACCGGGAGGCCACACGCGCGCGCCGCCGAGCCACCCGCGCGCGCCGCGGCCGGGGCCGTGGCCGTGGGCCGTGACTCTTCCTCTTCCTCCTCTCCGCAACATCTGAGCACTGAGCTGTTCGTCTGCATCTCCGACCGGAGTTCCCTGCGCGCACAGGGAGCTTCGGTAGCAGGCCTCTGGAACTTTCCCCGTCAAGCGTACCTGCACGGGTAGACGGGGAATCAAGTTTTTGGGGAGGGCCGGCTTCCCGGTGCGACTGCTGCCCCGTCTGCAGTTTCCTGTTCGGGGGCTTCTGCTTCCTGACGGGAGAGTCTCGTTCTACTGCTCCGACGCCGCACCTGCAGGAGCTACGACACCGCACCTGCAGGAGCTTCCCGTGCCACTGCTCCGACACCGCACCTGCAGGAGCTTCCCGTGCTACTGCTGCGACACCGCACCTGCAGGAGCTTTCCGTGCCACTGCTCCGACACCGCACCTGCAGGAGTCTCCCGGCGCGACCTCCTCTGCAACATGGTAGACACGAGGAGGACTGGTGGCCGCACCAACACCAACGACGGAGAAGATGGTGGCTCACTGTCCGCGGATACCGGCAGTCCCACCCTAGGGTATAAATCTAATCCCACTGTGCGCTATTGTTCATATGCTATTCTGTTAGCGTTTTTAGCGCACTTGGTTGCTGTACTGTTAAATACTATCTGCAGTAGTGGTGCTGTTACAGTATGGTTAGTGGTACTGTTACTATTGTTTATGGATTAATATAAGTCGTAAATTGACCAAATGTTCAACAATCTAAAAACTTGATAGGTCATTTTCGGCTGCTAGTTTTGCTGCGTCACTAAAACCACCATCATTGAAAGTTGATGGATCCAACTATAAAATGTGGCGTGTCCGCTCCAAGCTGTGGTTCACTAGTATGCGTTGTGAGCACGTGATCAAGGGAAAGCGCATTGAACCTCCTTTCTCTCACGAGGAGGAGATTAAGTTCAATGAGGCAGATAACTTGTTCAAGGGGGGTCTCATCAGCATATTAGCTGAAACCATGATGCAAGTGTACATGGATATGAACACTGGCAAGGACATGTGGGATGCACTTAAGGCCAAGTTCGGTGTTGCCGATGCTAGCACTGAATTGTACATCATGGAGAAGTTCTATGACTACAAGATGGTCGATGACCGATCTGTAGTAGAGCAGGCTCATGAGATACAGATGCTGGCAAAGGAACTCCAGAACAATGAGTGTGAGTTGCCTGACAAGTTTGTGGCCGGCGGTATCATCGCTAAGCTGCCACCTACTTGGTCGAGCTTTGCCATTACTCTAAAGCACAGGAGGCAAGTGTTCAGTGTGACTGATCTCATTGCTACTCTTGGTGTGGAGGAGAATGCTAGGGCAAAGAACACTCATGGCAAGAAAGCGCATGAGGAAAGTTCTAGCGCCAATCTGGTGCAAAAGAAGAACTTTCATGCCACACAGAGGAAGAAGAAAAACAGGCCTGCAGTCAAGCCTAAAGCTGCAACTTTTAAGAAGAAGGGCAAGGAAAAAGAAAAGGGCCTTTGCTTTGTCTGCGGTGCATCTGACCATTGGGCAAAAGAGTGCCCTGGCCGCAAGGACAAGCAGAAGAAGTCCGCAAATATGGTTGTTAGCGAATCTGGAGGATCTGGGTATGGTAATCATCTACCTACAGTTTTTTCAGTTTGTCTCTCGTCTAAGTGGTGGGTTGACACGGGTGCTAACATTCATGTTTGTTCTGATGTTTCTTTGTTTTCTTCTTATCAGGAACAAAGAGGTTGCTCCTTGCTGATAGGAAACGGTACGCATGCTGCTGTACTTGGTGTTGGTACGATCAATCTGAAGTTTACTTCGGGAAAGATCGTGCAGTTAAAGGACGTGCAGCATGTCCCCTCCATCAAGAAGAATCTCGTTAGTGGATCTCTATTATGTAGAGATGGCTTTAGACTTGTATTTGAGTCCAATAAATATGTTGTATTCAAGTATGGAACCTTTGTTGGAAAAGGCTATGAAAGCGGAGGCTTGTTCCGCTTCTCTTTGATGGATTCTTGTGATAAAATTGTGAACCATGTGAGAAATGATAATGAGTCTAATGTTTGGCATTCCCGACTCTGTCACATCAATGTTGGTTGTATGACGCGCTTAGCTAGTTTAAAATTAATCCCTAAAATCGATCTGGTCAAAGGGTCTAAGTGCCATGCTTGTGTTCAAGCGAAGCAACCTCGCAAGCCTCACAAGGCTGTGAAAGAGGCGAGAAATTTGGCACCGCTAGATCTCATTCATTCTGATCTGTGCGAGATGAATGGTGTATTGACCAAAGGAGGAAAGAAATATTTCATGACTCTTATTGATGATAGCACTAGATTTTGCTATGTGTACTTGCTAAAAACAAAGGATGAAGCAATGCATTATTTTAAAATCTATAAACCTGAAGTAGAGAACCAATTGGAAAGAAAAATCAAACGGTTGAGGTCTGACCGTGGGAGAGAATACTTTTCACATGAGTTTAATTCATTCTGCGAGGAACATGGAATTATTCATGAGAGGACGCCTCTATACTCCCTCCAATCCAATGGGATTGCCGAACGAAAGAATCGCACTCTAACTGATTTGGTTAACGCCATGTTACACACTGCGGGACTTTCTAACGAATGGTGGGGTGAGGCTATATTAACGGCATGTCATGTCCTGAATAGAGTTCCTACAAAGAATAAACAAATAACACCATTCGAGGAATGGGAAAAGAAAAGGTTGACTCTCTCATACCTATGCACTTGGGGATGCTTGGCCAAGGTGAATGTGCCAATCGTCAAAAAGCACAAACTTAGACCAAAAACTGTAGATTGTGTTTTCCTTGGTTACGCTTTACACAGCGTCGGCTATAGATTCCTAGTTGTAAGCTCTGGAGTACCTAACATGCATGTTGGTGCAGTGATTGAGTCCAAAGATGCTACATTCTTTGAGAATGAATTTCCTATGAGAGGAAATGAACCTAGCACATCTAGTCAAAAACCTATTGATTCCCCCGTGGCGCCAACAGAACATCTTGAACAAACATGTGTTGAGAATCCAGAGGAGGATAATAGTGGAGCTACTCGAAAGAGTAAGAGACAGAGGACTGTAAAGTCTTTCGGTGATGATTTCACTATATACCTCGTGGATGACACTCCAAGCACCATTGCTGAGGCATTTTCCTCTCCCGACGCTGACTACTGGAAGGAAGCAATGCGAAGTGAGATGGAGTCAATTATGACCAATGGAACTTGGAAGATTGTTGATCGTCCTTACGGGTGCAAGCCTGTAGGATGTAAATGGGTGTTCAAGAAAAAGCTTAGGCCTGATGGTACAATTGAAAAGTACAAGGCAAGGCTTGTGGCTAAGGGTTATACCCAGAAAGAAGGCGAGGACTTCTTTGATACTTATTCACCAGTGGCCCGATTGACCACAATCTGAGTACTGCTTGCCCTAGCTGCGTCTCATGGTCTTTTCGTTCATCAGATGGATGTTAAGACGGCTTTCCTAAATGGGGAGCTAGATGAGGAGATCTACATGGATCAGCCTGATGGCTTCGTAGTAGAAGGTCAAGAAGGAAAGGTGTGTAAATTATTGAAGTCTTTGTATGGCCTAAAACAAGCACCTAAGCAATGGCATGAAAAGTTTGATAAAACTATGACATCTGCTGGTTTTGTTGTGAATGAAGCCGACAAATGTGTGTACTACCGCTATGGTGGGGGAGAAAGAGTAATCCTGTGCTTGTATGTGGATGACATACTAATCTTTGGGACAAGCCTCAATGTGATTGAGGAAGTCAAGGACTTTCTGTCAAAGAGCTTTGACATGAAGGATTTGGGAGTGGCTGATGTGATACTAAACATCAAACTTCTAAGGGGAGAAAATAGTGGGGTAACACTTGTACAAACTCACTATATGGAAAAGGTACTGAGTCGCTTTGGTTATAGTGACTGCAAGCCCGTGTCCACTCCCTATGATCCAAGCGTGATCCTAAGAAAGAACCGAAGAATAATGAGGGATCAGTTGAGATACTCCCAAATCATCGGCTCGCTAATGTACTTGGCTAGTGCAACGAGGCCTGACATCTCATTTGCTGTGAGCAAATTAAGCCGGTTTGTTTCAAATCCGGGAGATGATCACTGGTGTGCTCTTGAAAGAATATTGCGCTATCTAAAGGAAACGTCGAGCTTTGGCATTCACTATACGGGGTACCCGAAGGTACTCGAGGGCTATTGTGATACAAATTGGATATCTGATGCTGATGAGTTAAAAGCCACAAGTGGATATACATTCACACTTGGAGGTGGCGCTGTTTCTTGGAAGTCTTGCAAGCAGACCATCTTAACAAGGTCAACAATGGAAGCAGAACTTGCAGCACTTGATACCGCTACTGTTGAGGCTGAATGGCTCCGTGAGCTCCTTATGGATTTGTCGGTGGTTGAAAAACCTGTGCCCGCAATTTCTATGAACTGTGATAACCAAACAGTAATTATCAAGATAAACAGTTCAAAGGACAACATGAAGACCACTAGGCATGTAAAGCGGCGGTTAAAATCTGTCAGAAAATTGAGAAACTCCGGAGTAATAGCATTGGACTATGTCCATACGTCTAAAAATCTGGCAGATCAATTTACTAAGGGACTATCGCGTAATGTGATAGATAGTGCATCGAGTGAGATGGGACTGAGACCCACATGAAGTTCTATCGTGGTGGCAACCTGTCCTATGTGATCGGAGATCCCGTGAATTAGGATGGTGAAACAAGCTATGGATAGACTGAGGGAAGAGACCCTTTTTAATAAAGGTCAATCTCTTGAGTAATGCACTTCTCTTCCTATCTGTATGGCAGGTTGGTAAATACCTCAATGTGATCTGAGTGGCTTAATGAGAAGCAAAGATGTCGGCCTACAGGGCATCTTAAAGGAACACACCTATGTGAGTTCGATTGCTAGTCGCAATCTATGAGATTTGGGTGATCTCTAGATACTCATGAATAGGCCAGGAGTATGACTTATATGCTCCAACCAGAGGGGATGCTACAGGCAGCCTAGTATCAGTAAAGGAATCGAGTGAGCCTCACTTTGCACAAAACTGTCAATTCAAGGCATAGTCCATTGGTCAGTTGTAAATGAGTGTAAACTCCTTTTCTAGATGGATGTTCAACTTAACAGTCTCCATCGAAACACTGGTATATCAAACAAGCTCAGATCTGAAGACATTAACTGTGGACTTCTGAAGTTTGGTGGGGATTGTTAGATTAATTTAGGCCAGGCCCATTATTTATTCTAATTAATCAAATAAACTTCAAAGGCCCACAATTATTGTTAAGTGGAAAAGTGATTAGTACCTGTCGACGAAATATGGTCGGCAGTCTACCTAGGGGTATGCCCAAGGTAGTAGATTATCGGCAGACAGATGCGCAAGCCCCAAACAAGACGGTGACGCAAGACAGACACGAGGTTTTATCCAGGTTCGGCCGCCAATAAGGCGTAATACCTACGTCCTGCGTCTGATTTGTATTGCTGTATGTCAATGAGAGATGTTTTTTAGAGGGGTCCCCTGCCCGCCTTATATAGTCCGGGGAACAGGGTTATAGATCTGGAAACTAATCCTAGTCAGTTACAATTGCCATATGTGGCCGGATAAGGATTCCTATTCTAACCGACCAGGATCCTGCTTGATCGCCAAATCCGTCTTGACTCCTTGTGCGGGACTCCGATCAGGTTAACTGGGCCGCACGTCATCTTTCGAGTGGACTGAACCCATCGATCCGGGCCAGCCCAAGCCTAGCCGTAAGGGTATAGGGGTTAATACCCCCACAGCTAGTCCCTGAGCATCATGTATTATGCTGCGACACGCCATTTTAACCTTCTCCGACAAGCGAGGCTTGAATTCTTGACGCCTCCGACCACCGTCATCACCGGAGAAGTAGGTTGTCCGAAGAATGTATGGTGCTCTTAAGAAAAAAAGAAAAAGATTTCCGTCCTAAGAAGTGTGCCCACTTGTATTTCTGAAAAGAAATGTAAGTGTTCTTGAAGCATAACACCCTTAAACATCAGAAGCGTAGGGGTCGAAAAACAAACACATTCACCGCAAGGTGAAGTGTGCCCACTTAGTCCCCGAGCTTGCTGGAAGGCAAAGTATGAGCCTTGTAGCAAGGTCTAAAAGAAAAGTTTCTTAACTGTATGTGAGTACAAATCACATGTAGCTAAGGAGAACCATTATTCAAGCAGTGGTCTGAGCAGTCCCCGAGCATACTAATAATCCTCATAACCATCCAAAACACAGGGGTCGATTTAAACAAACACATTCACCGCAAGGTAAAGTGTGCCCACTTAGTCCCCGAGCCTGGTAGTAGGTGACGCAGGCACGTGGTGCCAGGGTCTAAAAAAGAAATTCCACTGAGGTTAAGAATCCAATTGCCGTACAAGCAAAAAACAAAATACACCGGCAGGTGCATCGTATCGACGTAGTCCCCGAGCTTGCTGGAAGGCGAAGTATGAGCCTTGTAGCGAGGTCCAAAGAAAAGTCTCTTAACTGTATGTGAGTACAGATCACATGTAGCCAAGGAGAACCATTATTCAAGCAGTGGTCGGGCAGTCCCCGAGCACGGCCGTGGTCGGAGCGATCCCCGAGCACAAAAGTGGTCTGGGCAGTATCCAAGCACAGTAGTGGTCAAGGCAAATCCACGATCACTTGCGCTGCTTGTACTATTATTTTGTATATTTTTCTCTATTCTCTGCCAAGGCCAGTCTGACACGTCTGGTCAAAAAAGTAAATAGGTATAGTACGTCGTTCTGTCTTCCCCCCCCCCCCTTTTTTTCTTTTTTTTTGCAAACAGCCGGTTGACACCTGTATTGAGGTGTGTCAGTGTGGGCCCCCTTACACCATCAACGAAGAGGCGCGTACACTGTTAACGAAGGAGCGCGTTTATTGGCGCAGATTTCGAGGTTGTGTGAACAACCGTCTGCGGCGCGTGCGCACGACTCCCAATATTCTCGGGCGGACGAAACGACAGTGCTCTTTGTTTTATATAATGCAGATCTGGTAAGTTGCTCATACCATTCCCCATTGTCATCCGCCGCCGCAACCTTCTTCTTCCTCCTGCCGAACCCTATTCCCCAAAAATCATCACCAATCCCCTCGGTCTCCCGCATCCATCCACTTAGTAAGGACGAACCAATGGCGAAGAGAGACGCCCAGAAGAAGGGTGGGGTCATGGCGAAGGAATGGTGGAAATCGCGGAGCAACGAGCAGACCATCGAGGACCTCGTCGCCATGGGAGTGCTCCACAACAAAGCACTCGCGGGATGGCGTGCGCCGGAAGGAGAAAGCTTCCCCGATCCACAACCAGGTGAGATTGTGGTCTTTGAAGATTTCTTCAAAAGGGGTTTTGGGATTCCAGTGCACCCTTTCCTTCAGGGTCTCTGTTTGTACTACGAGATTGGGATTTGCAATCTGCATCCCAACTCGATTCTTCTTGTCTCCACCTTCATCCATCTGTGCGAGGCTTATGGCGGCTTCCAGCCCCATTTCGACCTCTTTCGCCACCTATTCTGTCTTCGAAAGAAAGGGAGCGATGGCTCGAAGATCGCCGGAGGCGTTTACCTGAACCTGCGCGACGGCATGAAGGCTCAATACCTGCACTGCCCCTGGAACACCTCATTGGACGAGTGGTACAAGAAGTGGTTCTACATCCGTGAAGAGCCGAACACCATCACTCTGTGCGATGTGGGACTGATTCCAGAGAAGAAAAGCAGCTGGTCGGAGAGGCCCGAGAACTTGGAGCAGATCGCCGAACTGCTCGGGATGATCCCGTGGGGAAGGCTTGATGGCCCGAGCGTTGTCGGCAACTTCATCAGCCGAAGAATTCAGCCTTGCCAGAAAAGGATTCACCCCGGCTTCGAGTACCAAGGAGGCGCTGATCCGACGAGGACCAGAAAGGAGCCGCTCGACAAGATGGAGATCAAGGCCAGGATTGGAGAGCTATTCAACCTGGCCGATCCCAATTATGTTGCACTGAACGCCATTGAACACGCCTTCAAGCTGGCTCGCCCTCCCCCAAAGGTAAATGACGCCTCCTTTTAACTGTAAAGTCATGTTATATCAAGAAAATAACTGTCTTTTCCTTCATTTTGTGTCTCAGTATAATGGCCGTGACCGGGCAGGAGTGTTTGTGTCGCCTCCCCCCGGTGTAGAGTGGCCGCAAGCTACTAGGCCAACCGCCCAGACCAGCGCCAGGACCGACGGCGTTCACTGGGCGGTACTCGAGACCGTAGAGGACGCCTCGACCAGAGCCGCCGGCAAGCGTCCGGCTGCCAGCAAACGACGCCAAGCCATCATCTCCCAGTCGGACGACGAAGCAGAGGATGCGGACATCTTCCGGCTCGTCCCCCGAAAGAGGAGAAGGCAGGTGGGGCCGTCGGAGCAGGGTGGCTCCTCTGTGCCAGCAGTGGTCACAGCACCGACCACGGCAACACAGAGCACAGACGAAGGGAACGTGCCGCATCATCCTCCGACGCCCGTACCGGAGGTTGAACAAGTCCCGGTGGAAACTGCCGAGCAAGCAGAGCAGGGGCGGTCGAGGAGACGTTCCTTCGCCACATCCTTCCGCAAGTCAAAACTGTAAGTATATATATTTTTGATGTAAACTTTGCATTTTGCATTGGATGCTATTGTCTTCTGAATTTGTCTCTGAATGTATTAGATCGGCGTCCACCGAAAGCCCCGACCAGCTAGCTGGGTGCGGAACGTCCTCTGCAAAAACGGCGGGACAAACTGCTCAGCAACCGGCCGTGGAAGAGCCCATGGCAAGGACTCTGCCTGGGCCTCAGCAGACGGACGACCAGACGCCAGTCCCCGAGCAGAATGCAAGTGCTCCGAGCACAAACTCTGATGAGGCGGATACCACAGCGCCACGAGAGCTGGATCTAGCCGAGGAACAGCAGCCAGAAGTTGCCCAGAACCAGGGTGCCAACGCGACGGCTCGTGGGAAAGCCCTGGTGGTCGTGGAGTCTGTGAACTCCGGACCACTGCCGCCTCCCGAACAGGAGGCTGAAGAAGATGAAGTGGAAGAAGTCCTGGGCCGTCCCCAAGATAGACGACAACATGTATATGTGTCACGCTATCGGAACGACAAATGGGTCATGCACGAGGAGATCCCAGAGGCCGAGGAAACCTTAAGAGTTGAACGAGCGGCCAAACGCCTGGTGACTGAAGTCCAGGTATATTTGGCTTTAGTCCTTAAACCTTTTGTGTAGTCGAACTGTCTGACGTAGCTTGTCTGTATGCAGGACGTGATGAAAACTGCAAGGTACCGAAAAAGGTGCTTCGACCAGATAGAAGTAGTCATGAAGACCAATAAGGAGCTGACGGCTGAAGTGGAACGCCTACGGCGCCAACTTGAAGCCACCGACCAGGAGAGGACGAACCAAGAAGCACAGAACCAAAACCTGGTCGGCCAGCTCAAAAACAAAGAACAGGAGAAAACAGGTAAGCATTCACCGTATCATAGCAAGTGCTAGACTTGTGTTTTTTTTTTGTTCTTGACAGTAATAGCTGTAATGCAGGTTTAGAAGCTGAAGTGACCCGCCTCCGGGGGGAGAACAGCCGGTCGCTTGCAGAATGTGGTCGTCTAAAGGAGGACAACGAGAAATTGGCACGCCGCCAGTCGGAACTCCAAGACCACACTAACAGAATGAAGGACGACCTGAAAAGTAAGCACTCCAGACCGCCTTGCTCATTCGATTGCCCACATTGCCTTGTTGTGTCATCACGTTTGATGTCTTGTACTGCTTTCAGTTTTGAAAGTCAATGCCAAGAGGCACCTTGAGGCCGTGATCAAGGAGCGCGACGACTGGAAAGCACAATGCCTTAAGGCCGTCGAGGAGCGGGACACGTGGAGCAAGCGGTGCCAAGAAATGGCAACTGGCATTGTGCCCGTCCTCGACCTTATCGACCCGGCGCTCACAGAGGAAGAGCTAAGGACGCCTCAGCTCGGACTGGTCGAGAGATGCAAGCAAGCATGGGGATGGTTCCAAGACTTCGTGAAGGAGGCGGGTGAGTACACGGGTGCCCATGTGCTAAGCATGGTGCGTGCTCACTACCCCCTGATTGATCTCGAATGCTTGGAGGCTGGGTACCCAAAGGAGATAGACCCAGACAAGGCCGAAGAGCTTCGGACGGCCCAGCTGGACTTGTCGTCCAAGATAATTGGCGATATTAACCTGTGCGGAGGTGGGACAGCACCTGTGCAGGGTATGCCATCGACAAGCCAGCTGGAAATGCCATCAGCTGCAAGCCAACCGACGAAGCCTGCGGTCTCGACCAGCCAGGCACCGGCGGGGCCATCCCCTTCAGCTTGACTAGCTCTAGAGTCCCCGAGACTCGAGTAGGGTATCAGAGGCGGCAAGCAGTAAATGCCATGCGCCCCGACTAGCCAATGTAATAGGCTTAGAGCTGTAGAAGGAGGACATAGTTGTGTTATTGTAAACTTGAGCCTTTTCAGGCAAGCTTGTAATAACGTAACTGTATATCATTATAAGCTTGTTTGTTTTATACAAAACGCACTTTAAGCTTGAAAATTTTTGTTGGTGTAACTAAGTGGGAACGTGTTAACGTTCTGTTTAGTTGTACCGTTTTGCTCGACACGTCCTCCTGAAAAGTTTGTGCGGCCCTAGTCTGGCATGTGGTCGGAGTATGAGGTACTATGACCTGTGCATACGTGGACGCAGACAAGTCAAACCAGGGGGGACCTGCCGATCACCCGCAACGCAGAGAGCAGATCCCGTGCACGTGTTGGGAGGAACCGGAGACAGGACCTGCTTCGAAAACCGTAGAAGGAGTGGTGGTCGGCTTGTACTGGCTTAAGTTAGAATAACCATAAAATTCGGAGTGACACATTAGAGTGGTCGGAGAAATCATAGTTGCTTTAGTAAAGTAAATCGAAAATACAAGTAGAGTACATATCTCAGTAGTTAAGCATAGAACCGTCTAAGCTTGTCGATGTGCCATGAGTTCGGTACGTCCATGCCGTCTAGATGAGCTAACCTGTAAGACGTTGGACGTGTGACTTCCTTGATCATGAAGGGTCCCTCCCATGGGGTTGCGAGTTTGTGGACACCAGCCTGGTTCGTCTTCCACTTCAGGACTAAGTCCCCGACCACGAAGAAACGCTCTTTAACGTTCTTGTTGTAGTACCTGCGCAAAACAGCAAGGTATTTGGCCGTGCGTACGCAGGAATCAAGCCTTTTCTCTTCTGCGCTGTTGACTTCTAGCTCCCGTACTTCGTCGACCTTGCCTTCGTCGAAGTTCTCTATCCGTGCTGATCTGAAAGCTATATCTAGGTGGAAGGACTGCCTCAGCGCCGTAAACCAAAAAGTATGGTGAGACGCCGGTGTTACGACTGGGCTGAGTTCGGAGGCCCCAGACAACGGCTGGTAACTCCTTGAGCCATCTTCCAGGAGCTTTATCGTTTTCTCTGTACATCCTCTTCTTCAATGCGTCCAAGATCATGCCATTTGCCCGCTCGACTTGTCCATTAGCTCTAGGATGCGCCACCGAGACGTATTTTACAACTATGCTCCTTTCATCGCAGAAGTCCCAAAAATCGTTCCCGGTGAACTGAGTATCCAGATCAGTAATGATGCTGTTGGGCACGCCGAAACGGTGGATGACCTGGTCGAGGAATGTGACAGCTTTCTCTGAGGATGCCTGTACCAGAGGCATGTATTCTATCCACTTAGAAAACTTATCAATCAGCACGAAGACGCATGTAAATTTCCCAGGGGCTGGTTTGAAAGGCCCGATCATGTCCAGTCCCCAACATGCGAAGGGCCAAGAGGCTGGAATCGTCTGGATCTCGTGTGCTGGTACATGGATTCTCTTGGAGAAGAACTGACAACCCTCACAGCGGCGGACTAGCTTCTCTGCGTCGGCCACTGCTGACGGCCAATAGAACCCTGCTCGGAAAGCCTTACCGACCAGTGTTCTTGAGGCCACGTGGTTGCCGCAGGAGCCAGAGTGGATTTGGTCTAGGAGATGCTCACCTTCCTCCTGGGTTATACACTTCATCAAAATTTCCTCCTTAGCGTTTTTGCGCCATAACTTGCCATCGACGAGCAGGTACTGCTTACTACGACGCATCAGGCGCTCATTTTCTGTTCGATCGATATAACCGCTACCATCTGTCAAGTACTTGATGAAAGGCGTTCTCCAGTCCGGCTCATGAGTGGTCGGAAGCGGCTCGGTTGTGCTCGGCATCGGAACTGTAGCCACTAATTGCTGGTCTGAAACTTTGTCGGTCGTTGAATCTTCGTCTTCAATGGAAGGCGTGAGCAGGTCTTGGACGAATACGCCATGTGGGATTTTGGCTCGGGATGATCCTAACTTTGACAACGCATCCGCTGCCTGGTTCTTGTCCCGGACCACGTGTATGTACTCGATGCCATAGAACTTGCCTTCCAGCTTTCTTATCGATTTGCAATATGCGTCCATCTTTTCACTGGTCGTGTCCCAGTCCTTGTTGAGTTGGTTGATGACCAGAGCCGAATCTCCGTAGACATAGAGACGTTTAACTCCAAGCTCAACCGCGATGCGTAGACCATGCAGGCATGCTTCATACTCGGCGGCATTATTAGATGCTGGGAAATAAATCCTGAGGACGTACCGGAGCTGCTCCTTGGATGGTGACACGAAAAGAACTCCTGCTCCCGCACCGTCAATGTTGAGAGAACCGTCGAAGTACATCGTCCAATATTCGTCGGATCCCGGAGAGGCAGGCGTGCTTAAGTCTGTCCACTCGACGATGAAATCGACGAGTGCCTGAGACTTGATTGTAGTACGGCTTGCAAATTCCAAGGAAAGGGGGGATAGCTCCATTGCCCATTTGACGATGCGCCCGTTCGCATCCTTATTGCGGATGATGTCCCCCAAAGGATACTCGGTCATGACCACCACACGATATCCGTCGAAGTAATGTCTCAACTTTCGGGATGTTATCAGTATGGCGTAGAGCAGTTTCTGAATCTGTGGGTACCTGGTCTTGGATTCGTTGAGTACCTCACTAATGAAATAAATTGGCCGCTGTACCTTGTAGGCGTGGCCCTGGCTCGTCGCGCTCGACGACCATTGTAGTGGAAACCACCCGATCGGTTGCCGCAATGTAAAGTAGGAGAGTTTCAGTCTTCTCTCGGAGCAGTAAGTACCGGAGGTGACGTGAGGTACTGTTTTAGCTGCGTGAAGGCAGCGTCTGCTTCCTCCGACCACTCAAACTTCTCGGACGCTTTGAGCAGTTTGAAGAACGGTAGGCCTTTTTCTCCTAATCTTGATATGAAACGGCTTAGAGCAGCCATGCAGCCGGTAAGCTTCTGGACATCCTTCACCTTTTTTGGGGGCTTCATGTCTAAGACAGCTTTGACTTTTTCCGGGTTAGGGCGTATGCCGTCGTAACTGACGACGTTGCCGAGCAATATGCCAGAAGGGACACCAAAGATGCACTTCTTTGGGTTTAATTTCCATTGGAACGTATTAAGGGCAGCGAAGGTGCGTTCCAGATTGTCAACAAGGGTATGAGCTTCCTTGGTTTTGACAACTACATCGTCGACGTAAGCCTCGACGAGGCCGTCTTTTATCTCGTCGTTGAGGCAGGCCTGTATAGCGCGTTGGTAGGTAGCACCGGCGTTTTTGAGCCCGAACGACATAGTCGTGTAGCAGTAGGCGCCGAAAGGCGTGATGAAAGATGTCTTGATCTGGTCGTCCTTTTTGAGAGCGATCTGGTGATAACCAGAGTAGCAATCGAGAAAGGAAAGCAGCTCGCAACCGGCGGTTGAATCTACGACCTCGTCTATGCGAGGTAAGCCAAAGGGGTCCTTAGGGCAGTGTTTGTTGAGATCAGTGTAATCAACGCACATTCTCCATTCATTATTCTTTTTGCGTACAAGAACCGGGTTGGCTAACCATTCCGGATGATACACTTCTTTGATAAATCCGGCTGCCAAAAGCCGTGTAACTTCTACCCTAATCGCCTCCTTTTTGTCGCGAGCGAACCGTCGTAGCTTCTGCTTGATTGGTTTGGCTTTGCTGTTGACATTTAAGGAGTGCTCAATCAAGTCCCGAGGTACACCGGGCATGTCGGAAGGTTTCCATGCAAACACATCCACGTTGCCCCTCAAGAACCTGACGAGCGCGTCTTCCTATTTGGGATCCAGGTTGGCCCCGATGAGGGCCGTTTTGCTGGGATCGCCCTCGACCAGCTGGATCGTCTTGTGCTCCTTGGATCTGATGTTCTTGCGCGGAGCCTCGAGCTCTGGGATCTCCAGGTGGTCGGCCGGGGTCTTCTTAGCGTCGAGCATGGTCTCGGCCATGCGAATAGAGAGGTCGTGGGCCTCTGCTATTTTGAAGCTGTCGTCCTCGCAGGTATAAGCTGCGTACACGTTGCCCCTGAGGGTTAAAACTCCTTTCTCAGTAGGCATCTTGAGCACCAGATACCTGTAATGAGGTATGGCCATGAACTTGGTGAGCGACGGTCGACCAAGAATAGCATGGTAGGTGCCGTCGAAGTCAGCGACCACGAAGTTGACGTAGTCGGTGCGGAAGTGGTCCGGAGTCCCAAACTGCACAGGTAGCGTGATCTGCCCGAGAGGTGTGGAGCTCTGTCCGGGGAGAACGCCCCAGAACTGTGCCTCGTACGGCTTCAGGTCCGCCTGGGCTATTTTCAGAGCGGGCAGGCTGTTCTTGAACAGTATATCAATGGAGCTGCCGCCGTCGATCAGTACCCTGTCGAATTGAACCTTGTTGATACAAGGATCGAGGACCAGGGGAAAACGCCCTGGCTCGGGTATGGCGGCCCATTGGTCCTTCCTGCTGAAGTAGATTTCACGGTGAGACCACGGAGGAAGCCGTGGATCGGTGAGAAGGTTGTCGGTGTTTGCCACGTTCAAGCAAGCGCGGGCGA
Organism: Miscanthus floridulus; assembly: GCF_019320115.1. Taxonomy (NCBI): domain Eukaryota; kingdom Viridiplantae; phylum Streptophyta; class Magnoliopsida; order Poales; family Poaceae; genus Miscanthus; species Miscanthus floridulus. Next base: position 113,958,604 of record NC_089582.1, read on the forward strand.
GCAGCTTGCGTTCTCGTTTGGTCTCGATGGACACCTTGCCGCCGATGATGGTGTGTACGCGATCAGTCGGCTTGACGTATTTGTGACGAGGGTCTGCATCGTCGTCGTCGTTGTCCTCGTTGCGTCGTTCCCCCGCGTCGTTAGGCTTGTCGGACGTATCCGGAGCCTGTTGACGCGTGTAGATAGTCTTGAGGACGCGGCAATTCTCCATGGTGTGGTTCGACTTAGGATGGAGCTGGCAGGGCCCCTTCAATGCTTTGGCGTAGTCGTCCTCGTAGTTACGGCGTCCGCCGCCCTTTTTCACGGTATTGACCTCGCCGTCGTCCTCTCGAGCGCGCTTGTTTCTGTAATCGTCACGGCGGTTGCGCCGCTGATTACGTTGATCACGGTGGTCGCGGGAGTCGTTGCGTTGGTTGCGGCGGTCAAAATTGTCGTTCCGACCACGATTACTGCGGTAATCGTCGCGGTGTGGGGGGTGGTCGGAGCGTGGAACCCTTGCTGCTTCTTCAACGATTATCTTTTTAGCGTCGTCAGCGTCCGCATATTTCTTAGCGGTGGCCAAAAGCGCTGTGACCGATTCGGGTCTCTTCCGGAGGAGCTTGTCTCTTAGGGCGTCGTGGAAGCGGAGGCCGGTGACGAAAGCCTCGATTGCTTCGTTGTCGGATATTGATGGGACCTTGATGCGCATCTCCGAGAAACGCCGAACGTACTCGCGCAGTGGTTCATCCTTTCGATCCCGGATCCGCTGCAGATCGTACTTGTTGCCGGGCTGTTCACAAGTAGCGATGAAGTTGTCGATGAAGGCCTGCCTGAGCTCCTGCCAAGAGTCAAAATAGTTCGCTGGCAAGCTAACCAGCCATTGGTGACCTGCATGACCAACAGCGACTGGGAAGTAGTTAGACATGACGTGCTCGTCAGCCATGGCTGAGCGGCACGCAGTTTCGTAGAGCATGACCCATAATTCGGGGTTTTCCTTGCCGTCATACTTCTGAAGCTTCTCGAGCTTGAAATTCTTGGGCCATATGACTTGGCGCAGGTGTGGAGTGAACTGCTTCAGACCCGGCGGACCGTGGACGGTGTCATACTCCATACGGCGATAGCTTTCATGGGATGCACGATCGTCGGCTCTCTGGTTGATGCGAGCACGCAGATCACGTCCACCGAGGTGATGGCGGAGATCGTTATTGCCATCGCGGCGATCTCGATTGCCATCTGGGTTAGCCCTGCGACCGTGGTTATCACGGCGATTGTCGCGGTTATCTCGGCGGTTGTCGCCTCGAACGTCGTGGCGGTTATCCTCCCGGCGGCGGTTGTCGTCCCGACCACCATCACGACCACCGTTTCCGCCTTGACGGTTGTCTGATGGGTCGTTATTGCGCGAGCCACGTTGGTTGAGTGGCTGTGAGCGACTTGAGTATTGGCGGCTGTGGCTTGATTCGACAGAAACGGATGGAGCCCGGGCTTGGTTCATCTCTGCGGTCTGAGCCATAGCAGCCGTCAGGTAAGCTTGTATGTCATCACGGATTACTTGAGTCTCGGGAGTGTTGGGCAGCCGCTGCATTGTTGCCATGGCGACGGCTACGTTGGCGCTTGGGGTCCTGAAGACTTGCTTATCCCCCACCCTGTCGAAAGCATTGTTGAGGTCACGTGGTTGGACCCTCATGCGTCGTGCCTCCTGGTCTGCTTCAGCTTCGGTTTGCCGGCGATTAAACCGGTCAATGTTGCGTGCTTCACTGCGCAGTCTTCTCTTGTTCTGTTTCGCCAACTGCTGGCGGCTCGTCGTTGCTGACAACATGGATCAAATCCCCCCGTCTTGGCGGGAAAGACGGAAATTGGGGGAAACCCGGGGCGTGGTCTGGTAGATCCAGATCGTATTTGACGCCTTCATCTTCGTGACGCTGAAGCTCGGTGTGGACAGATGCGTTGGACGCTATGCCGGATGAGGAGCTGGAGTCACCCTCTCGGATGGTGTGGACGGATCCTTCCTGATAATCTTCAATCCGGACCATGTTGACGATGTTGCATGACCTCGGCCGGGATCGGTGTACAGGACACAGATCCGAGCGGCGTCGCAGGTTGTACGCGTAGCTGGAGGCAGCGTTTTGCAGGCCGTAGGGCTGGACCTGGTGGTTCTCCGTCGGGGCTTCGTACTCGCAGAGTCGGAGATCCGTCGCGATGTCTGGCCGGCGATGAGCGAAACGCCCCTCAGGAGTTGATACGACCACAAGATCTGTTCCAAGTCGCACAGGACGACTGGTCCGAGCCGGTCGGATAGATCTGTTGTGGAGAGCTGTTACCTACTCGTTAGGTTGGATTTGAATCGTACTTACCAGAGCTAGGGTTTCAGCGAGTTGGATGCCGACCCGATCAACGGAGTCGAGCAGGTCGGTGTTGTCGATCTGCTTTCCTCTGTAGTGGGGAAGCGGATGACGGGTTGTTGGCGTGGCTGTAGGCGTGGTCGGAGCCAGATGTCCCGTGGTCGGAGCCAGGTCCATCGTGGTCGGAGCCGTGTTCACCGTGGTCGGAGCCGTGTTCACCGTGGTCGGAGCCGTGTTCCCCGTGGTCGGAGCCGTAGCCGATGCAGGTGAAGTAGTCGTCGGCGCGGGCTGAATCCACGCCTCCTCCGCAGTCATGGCGATGGAGTCGTTGGAGCGGGTGGTCCAGGTGATCTGGCCGACGGTGAACGTGAGGCCATTGGGCGTAGCCATGGAGCCGGAGATGATGACCATCTTGTTCGCTTGGAGAGCAGTACGCACACCCCCTACCTGGCGCGCCACTGTCGACGAAATATGGTCGGCAGTCTACCTAGGGGTATGCCCAAGGTAGTAGATTATCGGCAGACAGATACGCAAGCCCCAAACAAGACGGTGACGCAAGACAGACACGAGGTTTTATCCAGGTTCGGCCGCCAATAAGGCGTAATACCTACGTCCTGCGTCTGATTTGTATTGCTGTATGTCAATGAGAGATGTTTTTTAGAGGGGTCCCCTGCCCGCCTTATATAGTCCGGGGAACAGGGTTATAGATCTGGAAACTAATCCTAGTCAGTTACAATTGCCATATGTGGCCGGATAAGGATTCCTATTCTAACCGACCAGGATCCTGCTTGATCGCTAAATCCGTCTTGACTCCTTGTGCGGGACTCCGATCAGGTTAACTGGGCCGCACGTCATCTTTCGAGTGGACTGAACCCATCGATCCGGGCCAGCCCAAGCCTAGCCGTAAGGGTATAGGGGTTAATACCCCCATAGTACCATATGAGAAATTCACTAAAAAGGTTATCAACTTAAATAGTGGGTCTTAGGACTCTCACATAGACAAGTTGAGAGGGAGAACCGGGAGGCCACACGCGCGCGCCGCCGCCGCCGAGCTGAGCCGCGCCGCCCGCGCACGCGCGACGCGACGCGCCGGGCTGTGGCCGTGGCCGTGGCCTGGCCTGGCCTGGTTTTGTCGCTTGGCCCAACCAAAACCCTAGCCGCCGCAGCCAACTCCCAACGCCCAACCACCCTGTCCAGGTTCATTCCCCCGACAGGGCCTAACGGACAGATGGGAATTGCGCGGCTATAATGAGGGGAGGGCGCCCCCTGTTCCAGGTGTGCGAGACCCGACTCTTCCTCTTCCTCCTCTCCGCAACATCTAAGCACTGAGCTGTTCGTCTGCATCTCCGACCGGAGTTCCCTGTGCGCATAGGGAGCTTCGGTAGCAGGCCTCCGGAACTTCCCCCGTCAAACGTACCTACACGGGTAGGCGGAAAATCAAGTTTTTGAGGAGCGCCGGTGCGACTGCTGCCCCGTCTGCAGTTTCCTGCACGGGCGACACCGCACCTGCAGGAGCTTCCCGTGCCACTGCTCCGACACCGCACCTGCAGGAGCTTCCCGTGCTACTGCTGCGACACCGCACCTGCAGGAGCTTCCTGTGCCACTGCTCCGACACCGCACCTGTAGGAGTCTCCCGACGCGACCTCCTCTGCAACATGGTGGACACGAGGAGGACTGGTGGCCGCACCAACACCAACGACGGAGAAGATGGTGGCTCACTGTCCGCGGGTACCGGCAGTCCCACCCTAGGGTATAAATCTAATCTCACTGTGCGCTATTGTTCATATGCTATTCTGTTAGCATTTTTAGCGCACTTGGTTGCTGCACTGTTAAATACTATCTACAGTAGTGATGCTGTTACAGTATGATTAGTGGTACTGTTACTATTGTTTATGAATTAATATAAGTCGTAAATTGACAAATGTTCAACAGCCAGTACCGAAGTCCCGTGCAGACCCCCTCGGTGCAGCCAGGCTGCATGTAATTTTTTTCCGTAGACGAAAGCCATAGCACGGTGACGATCTTGCTTGGCTTTGTCCTTTGGCTAGGCTTGGTAAGATTTTGCCTCGCTCGCCCCCGGCCCCTCACCTGTACTCGTTGTTGTGTCCGCGGAGTGACCGGAGAGGACGACGAAAACAGCCGCGGAGGCGGAGGGACGATGACGATGTGTGTGTGATCCGCCCAGCAGCCCCAGCACGGCGGCGGTGCCTGTGCGGCGAGCGAGTGCGCGGCGACCAAAAGGCCACGGAAGTCAGCCGCCGCGCGCTGGGATTCGTCGGCACTTGCGCGCAGCAAACGGCCAGGCCGCTGCCGCTGCCTGGCTTGGTTTGGTACTTTGGTCCCGCGGCTCCTGGTCCTGCTCGTGCGTGCGTGCCCCGCGCGCCGTATATGGTCTGGCGCGCGGTCCGTTCGCGGTGCGACCGGGTCGGAGCCTGCCGGTGCATGCTTCGGCCGGCCGGCTCTCTCCCGTTTGACTGATGACCACCGGCGCACGTACGGGTACGGCGCGTGTTCCCCGACGGTACGGCGGTGGTGGCGCTGTGCGTATCCCGTATGCGGCGGCCAATCGATCGGGCCGAAACAGAGGACGTACGGTACGGCAGCGTGTGTACTACACGTTTCGAAGAAAGCGAAACGCAAAACGTACACGTCCACGAACAAGGGAACCGCTGCGGTTTTGTTGTACTGGCAGCCCGGCACGATCCGATCCCTGGACCATCCCCTGGACCTGGCCAGCAGCAGAAACTCAACCAATCCGGGATCACCGATCATGCCTGGCGTACAGCGAGAAGCGGGGCGTTTCGGCACCCCGCTCGGATGCACGCACGCAATAAATTCCGCGCGCGGCTGGGTGCAAGCGCGAGCGGCGTAGATGTGATGGCACCGCGCGCACCAGTGCACCACTGGCACCACGTGAGGGCACGCGCAACTTGGCTAGCAAGCAGCATGCATGGGCTGATCGATGATGGGCATGGGCATGGCCATGGCGCCAGCGGCTTGCTGCCCACCTCACCGGAATCACGCACGCACGGGCATCGCCATTGCGTTGCAGCATGGAAGAAAGGAGGAGTACGTGATGACCTCCACGAACCAACCGTTCAACCGGAAGGTCCGAGTCTGACGTGATGCAGGCGCCTGGCAGGAGTAGTACTCCAACGCATCAAAAATTGTTGCTCAGGCCGTCAGGGAAAAAAAATGTTTCGCTCACACAAAAGTCCAAACCCGGTATAACGAGAATTTTTTTAAAATTTTAACACTTTTTTAATCTAATTTTAACATTAACACTGTCGGTTTTTTTTAAACTAACACTTTTGGCAGCGTCTATTGCCCTGGCGCGGTCAAATGCCTATGCCGCGCCATGCATGGTGGCGTGGCAACGGCCTGACGTGGCGACAACTGGAATCGCTGACCGCTGACGTGGCAGCGCCTGCCGCACCACAGATCTTAGCGCGGCAGTGCCGCGCCGTGATCCATGGCGCGGCAGAGCCAGGCCGCTCCGCTTTGCTGCCGAATGCGCTGTCAGGAGGGCAACGCCTAGCCTAGCCTGGTACTGCTACCACTGCTGCACTGGCTATGTTGCAAAAGCTGAATGCAACATGCGGGATGTGGACCGGGGCGTGTCGCCCATACACGGGAAGATGCCCCTGACATATCATGCTAGTAGCCAGTAGGCAACCGGCCAGGCTAGTGATAGTACTCCTATACTACTAGTACTCTAGAGCTTCGCAGTTCGTACAGCTGGCCAAACATAAATGCACATATGTGGGACGCAATTACTGACTAGGCCGCTCTGCTTTGCTGCCGAAAGCGCTGTTAGGAGGGCAGTGCCTAGCCCTAGCCTGGTACTGCTACCACTGCTGCACTGGCTATGCTGCAGAAGCTTAATGCAGCATGCGGGTGCTGCGCCAGCTTATCAGACCATTGCTGTTTTTTTAGCCTGGACCATTGCTGATTTGCTATGCCGAACTTGATAAATATGGTTGTTGCAACTGCAACAGTTACGACTTCTTTTGTACTCTACTTAAAAGAACAAAAAATAACCTAGTGGTATTTTCTATGCATCTAAATATTAGTAGTTTCTATACACTCCCTCCTCCACAAATAAATGCAATTATAACATAGTACCAAGTTAAAGTATCCTAAGTTTGACTAACTATATATAAAAAATAAAAATATTTATGATATCAAATAAGTATCATTAGATTTGACATCAGATATATTTTTATAATATACTTATTTGACTTCATAAATATTAATATTTTTATTTATATATTTGGTCAAACATTCGACACTTTAACTAAGAATGCACATAGAACCACGTCCTTTTCTGGATAAAGATAGATGTAGTATTTAGTTAAATTTAAGATTGTTTGACTCCTAAGAAATATTAGTTTTAGCTATTTTACAATGCAGCGAGTACAAAAGAGCATCGGTATGTGGTTCACTTTTTTTTTTAATTGACTAGGTTGGTAAAAAATATTAGTAATATCTGTATCTCTAAATAAGTCTATATACAATAAGTTTAACTATTCAACTTATGTATATGTGGCGCCTGTTCGCTTGAACTTATCAGCCGGCTTATCAGCTATAATCTACAATATTTTTCTCTCATAACTAATCAGCTTCAGTCGACTTTAATACTAATTGAATAGGCTCGTGGTCAAAGTTGAAAATATTTAACTTTTGAATAGCCAATAAGGGAGTGCTCGCCTCCACCATCGTCACTATAGAGTATATAAAAGCACTTTATTTTGGTTGCCTTTGAGTTTTTTTTGGCCACATGCTTTTCAACCGCATGAATTTTATCCGGATGCACGTACGGTCACCTGTCTTATCGCACCACCTAGATTTATCAAAGTGGCGTCTGATTCTCGAGAAAACATTACGACTATCCACGGACTCGAGGATTGAAAATTTTGGAACACACAGCCAGCTGTGGAACTGCGCGAACTGCGAAGCTCTAGAGTACTAGTAGTATAGGAGTACTATCACTAGCCTGGATGGTTGTCTATGGGCTACTGGCATGATATGTCACAGGCATCTTCCCGTGCATGGGCGACGTGCCCCGATCCACATTCCACATGCTGCATTTAGCTTCTGCAGCATAGCCAGTGCAGCAGTGGTAGCAGTACCAGGCTAGGGCTAGGCGCTGCCCTCCTGACAGCGCTTTCGACAGCAAAACAGAGTGGCCTGGCTCTACCGCGCCACGGATCACGGCACGGGCACTGCCGCGCCAAGATCTGTGGCGCTGCAGACGCTGCCACGTCGGCGGTCAGCGATTCCGGTCGTCGCCATGTCAGGCCACTGCCGCGCCACCATGCATGGTGCGGCACAGGCATTTGGCCGCACCAGGACAATAGGCGCGGCCAAAAGTGTTAGTTTTTTAAAAAAAACCAACAATGTTAGATTAAAAATAGATTAAAAAAGTGTTAAAATTAAAAAAAAATCTATAACGACGCCCACCATTAAAGGCGGGCCCTACCTGTCAGTGAAGGCCAGGTCTCCGGCCGGGCCCACGACGCGTATACATACAGTACAAGATTGACGTACGTATTGCACTGTCGTCGTCCATCTCATTTTCCGCAAGGAACAACAACGAGGTTTTTACTCGTATGTCATTAAAAAAGTTAGTAATTACACATAGGCGTGTTCGCTGGTTGGTTTCTGGACTGATTTAGGCTGGCTGGTGCTGGTTTATTATGAGAGAAAAATACTGTTGGCTGGCTGATTTGGGCTGACTGAAACCAACAAGCGAATAGGTTGACGTTAAAAAGTTGAGCTCTGATAGGTGCCACTGCTCTACACTCTTTTGCTTTGCAAGCCATTTTCATTCTGTCCACCTGCCGTTGCCGTTGAGTTTCCAGCGTTTCGCTGTTCTGACACGTGGGTCCGGCTAACGAACAAGTCCAAAATGCCCTCCCTCCCAATCCAACCTTTGCACGTCCGCACCTCCAGCTGCTCCGGGCCAAGCTCGCCCGCGCCGCTGCGATGGCTGGGCCAGAGCTCGCGTGTGCCGTTCGCGCTGGCTGGGCCAGAGTTCGCCCTCGCCGGTGACAGAGGCGGCGAGGTGGAGGTGCTCTTCTCCCCCAGATCCCGTGCGCCCGCCTTCCGTGAAGCTCACGCGGCGGCGCCGCCGCTCGCGCGTGGCCACCGCTTGCGGAGCTCTCCGCACTTGCCATGGCCGCCCAGCTCGCCGTGCGCCCACCTTCTGCCCAGCGCCGCGTTCCGCGTCTGTCCCCACCCTTCTATTCTCTCCACATGGGAGCGAGCATGCGCCGGCAGGAGCAGCAGCTCCTGCTCCTGCTCCTGCTCCTGAGACCGCTGCTGCGGAGGCGCCGTGGCGGCGGGCACGGAGGATGACGACGGAGGTGGAGGCCGGTGGAGCCATCGCGTGCCTGGAGACGATGGCGCGAGAGGACGGGGTGCGTACCTCGCCGATGCGTTCGGCAGGCTCACCGCTGCGGCCTCTCTTCCTCCTCCGCCGCTCACCGGCCTTGGTCGGCCTCGTGCGTTTGGCGACGTACTCCACGAACTCCCTTGACGCGCAGTGGGCGACGTCGCGGAATGCCAGGCAGTGCAGCCCGAACGCCTCGCCGTTGGGCAACCGCGCGGCCTCCTCTCCGGTGTACACGTTGATGCGGTCGTGCACCACGACAATGCGACGGTGCGAGGCGGAGATGCCGAGCTAGTGGAACACGACGCAGCTGAGTGTGGCCTCGTCCCAGCCGTGCACGCGCGCGCGGGCCAGACGGACCAGCGCCGCGGGCGCCGCGTGCCGTGAGCTGCAGCGACAGGTGTAGGAGCTGGTTCAGGTGGCCCTGCGCCGGGAAGGGCACGGTCACCACGGCGATTGACTCCATCTGGATCCCTTTCACCACCAACGGCACTACGGCAGAGAGCTGGTGACCAATGCAAAATGAGCACCACGTAACGGGCCAAAGATGGTCGGACTGCTCAGCTTCCCACGGCTTGTCGGAGTGCCAACTCCGGCTGGTAGCCAACCAGATGGCGCAGAATCAAAATGAAGAAGAAGAAGAAGAAAATGATTTATTTGCATGCTCGCAAAAATGATACTTTACGTATGTGACGTTTATAATTGAGAAATTTGGACATTTCAATGTCATTTGGCCTGCTAAGCTATTCAATTTGGACACCCTCCTTCTGGATCTTCAGTTTGGCCCCAAAACACTCACCTTGATAGTGGCACAGGAGGTAAATGAAATTTCAATCTTCTCTAGCCTCAGGGCATTTAAGTCTTTTTTTCACCTTCGTTAGCCACTGTTAACGCCGCATGAGGACGGAATGACTTGCAAAGCAAAAGAATTTAAAGTAATGGCACATGTGAGAGCTCAACTTTTTTTATGACTTATGAGTAATTATCAATTTTTTTAATGGCACACAATTAAAAGCCTCAACAACATGGTGCAGCCGGCCTCTGCATGCGCATCCCGATCGTTCCGAGCATGGCTCGGTGTCTGTAGTAGTATGGCCCGCGGGGGGTGTCGGTGGCCGAGAAACTGGACCTGCGAGGATATGACCACCCTCAGGCATTGCATTAAGAAGACGACCTTCTCATGCAGGCCCAGAAAACCTTCGAATTGTTGCCCCACCCTTACACAGCGGCACCGTTGCCCTATGAGACCGGACCGGTCCTTAAACCTATGCTTTGGTGTGGAACAGACGAGAAGATTTTTTTAACCCAACCTAAAATTCGCTCCCATAAAAAATTAAACCCAAAACCTAAAAAATGCCGTCGACACGCTCTGACCAGTTAAACTCTAGGCGTCGGTGGCCGAGAGCGACGCCCAGCCAAGCCGACGCAGAGGCATGCAGCATGATGCATGCAGGCGTTGCCATTGGCCAGTGGGCAGGGCGGCTCCAGGAACATGACAGCGTGGCGCACAGGGCAACCTGAGCCGCCTGACAGCAACGCCCTTCTTCGTTCTTTCCGTCGCCCGCTTCGATCGTGTGTGGCGCTGCGCGGGAAAAAATTGCATGCGGCCCATCCGCATGCAGCATCGTGCGGACTCCAGACCTATTCCGGTCAGTGCACCTGTTAATCTGACAAGCACCGTGTGTTAGCTCCTAATTTTTTCCCACGTGGTGCAAATTGGTTAGACGTCCGTACGTTGCTGGGTGTGGTCGGTCTCCACTTAATTTTTTTGCCATCTGCGCGGGTGCTCCCATTGTCGATTCGAGTCGATTCTTCAGGCTCTGCATTCGGGGTTGGTTGTTGTTGACGCAGGGCTGTCAATTCGACGCATATACGGTAACTGTATCTGGTACAGCCCTACTGTTCAGGTCTATACACACGCATAAATGGTGATGGTACCTGATCACTTTGGTGTCACGTGGCAATTTATCGTCTTAGTAGAATTTAGCCGGCAAAAGAAATCTCCACGTTCATTCCAAAGTACAAAAAATGATTGTAACACCACTATTGTGTTGTAGAAAATTAACTTAAAATAGTCCTATACCTATGTATGTACTCTTCAGAATTCTGGGTTTGTATACGGCCGGGGTCCTTTATCCGCATGGCTGTATACAGCCTCCTTAATTATTAGCGCTAGCGCCATAGCGGCATGCACGATTATAAATGAGCCAATTACCTGTCCAATGTGACAATGACAACAACAGTCTTTCGGTAGGAAATGCCTAATACTAATAAATAGGGATGCCATAGTCTTTTGAGTTCTACACTAATCTATCTGAACTTTTTAGAATGACAAGTTTTTTTGGAACGGTATTAGTATTATGATACAACTGCTTCTCTTCTTTTTCAAAGTACTTAATTAGGGTAGACAGGGAAAACATAGCAATTACTACACTCTTTTTTTTCGCAAATAGCAATTACTACACTCTTGATACACTCAAATGAACAAACATTATAGAAACGAGGGAATATATATGTACTTATAAATTATCCACCACTGCTATTTGAAATAATAGCAAAATACACTCGTACAATGCATGCTTCTCTATCAACCTCTACTATGATTAAAAGTGAAGCCAACCAACACAATTTGCTTCATGTATAAGTTCACATTGCACACGATATATGCACTTAAGAGATCAAAGCTGCCATTTACATCGATCATTTCATATAAATTGCACACAACTTACCTATTAGGTCACCAAGTTTCATATAAATTGACCTTTCATAGCTATGTTCCATACCTAGAATTGCACTTTTTGACGGATGGAGTAATAAAAAGTAGAAACTTAGCTAGGTGACTTCATAAAATTTGCACACAACTTGTTGCATATACCTAAGGCTGTGGCATCAGCTAGGAAGACAGACAGCTATGAAAGATGCAGCTTGGCATAAGTAATGGATTTTTTTAGGGGTAATGGATTTTTTCTTTGCGCGAGGAGGCTGATGGAACTTGACCTAAAACCCCAACAAAAATGCATTATTTGGAATAGAAAAAAGTAGAATAAATGGGTATGGAATGGAATCTATATATATAATAATGTAATGTAAAGTGGTGATGGCATTGGCCAAAACAAATGGGTCATTATAGTAGGCTTAGATTTGAATTATATGTATTAAGAATTAGGTATATTAGTGATAGGAAGAAGAGTGAAGGTATTAAGTCACCACAAATGTCTCACTGTTGACGGGTATATTACCTACTAGAATATAAAAAAATGTGAGCTTCCGCTTCAAGGACTTTGTAACACCCCTGGTGTTACGAGCTTACTTAGCACCGAGTTTTAGGTCCGAGAGGGATTAGTCAAACAAGTTTTCGAGTTTTAAAATTTTATAACGCATGTGAAATGATAAGCGAATCCTATGTGACTCACTCTTGTGGTTGAGAAAAATCAAAATAAATGGTGTTAACTAGTGCTCTTAGGAGCTCAAAAATCAAATTTGACGTTAAGATAAGCCCTTTTCATTAAGTCGGCAAACACTTGAACTCTTGTTAAAATACCATTTTTGGCAAATTATATTGAGCAAAATAGTTAAATGGTGCTTAAATATTTTGCTCCTATGGGTTAGTATAAGGTATGGACTATTGCATGAAGTATTTATTGGCTGAAGTTAACAAGGTTTAGACCTATTAACAGTTGTCACAAAAGAGTTAATGGTTACTTAGCCCCTACTGAAATCCTTAACTTTTCTAAGTATGGAAAAGTAGTAAGACAATGCTATTTTTACATTTAATTTCTAACAAAAATGTTTAAACACTAGCGGCATGTTTTGGTATTGTTGATTGCATCAAAGTGACTACTTGAGCATGGCATAGATGGTTGTGTGTTGGGTGTCACGTTACTCTCATAAAAATTGCCCAAACCTCCTTAGAACGCGCTGTGAACCATGATTTGGTGCTCGGTTCGCGAACCAACGTTCAGCGTGACGAACTCATGTTGGCACCTCCCTAACTCACTCTCTGGTCGCTCTCTAGACGTGAGGTTTTGCTTCGTAAGTTGGGTGTTAGTATCGACTTTAGGTTAGGGGAATTAGTTGAACCTCGATCGTGGTCATTAGCAGCTTTTGCCATGCTTCAAAATTCGTGCACGTCATCGCTCATCGTTGCACGACTCATGTCTGCAGTCACCGTGCGCGCTCTGCCGCTACCTAGCCATTCTTGTCCATGGTCATCCCCGTGGCCGGTCTTGCGGGTTACCAGTCGCGCGTCGGGCTGAGTTTGGCCTCGGCCACCTCCGCGGGCTCAGACTGCGCTGCAGGGTTGCTGTGGTGTGGCCGTCGCATGCGCGCTGCCGGCCAGGCCATGCGCGGGCCAAGCCAATGCCGCGATAGCCGCCGCATGACTGATGTGGCACCCATCTCCCTGCTTGATCCACCTACCACTGAGTCATCGTTCCATCGCGTTGCTGCCCTTTGTCGTGGTGTCAATGCCTTTCCCGTGCGACCGCTGTTCTAGTGCCACCATCCGCGCCCTACCAAGACCGAGCGGTCCCATCTGGGTACCCCACAGCATGCTCCCTCTGAGACTCACTGTGCGGATGCTCCCGCTCATTTAACGTGGCCTTGGCGAGGTTGTCCGAGCCTTGAGGCTGCTGCCCCATCCGCCTTGCCGCCAACGGAGCCGCACCGCTTCACAAGCTTATACACGTGGTTCATGATACCCCGCCTCGATTCAGTGCTCCAGTAGCTAGGATTGGAGGCTCGCTAGTAGCCCAACCCTCACTTTGGTGCAACCGAGCACTACTGGCCGCTAATTTGGTATTTTTCTTGCCCCCGGCCAGGTACGCCGTCGTGCCAGTGAAATTGGGGGGTAAGGTCTGAATTGGTTCAATTATTTGTATCCACAAGCTCGCTTTGACATTCTCTATCTGGTGCTCACGCCATTTAGCCAGGGCGCTTGTTGGAGATGGGCTGACGCATCGGTATCCATCCTAGAGCACCGCCACCCTGGTGGCTCGCATGTGGCTAGACCGCCACAATGCTCCCCAGCTTCAATCGTTAGTAGGGCGTACACTACGATGAGCTACTGATGTTTCTCCGCCATCTCTACCTTGCCGTGAGAGCGTAGGCTCGCAGGAATAGTCGTGCCGCCGTCGTGGATAGCCGCTCGTCGCTACAGCTCGCGATAATGCGCCTCCGAGTCCCTAACCGCTACCCATCCTTGCGCGTTTAGCTATAGATGGTGGTCGGCCCCTTAATTCCATCATAGCAAGCCTAGTTTGCTCGGCGTAACCACCTTATGCCGTCGGCCGTCGCGCCGGCGCACGTAGGGTTTGGTTATAAAGTTACTGACGATAGGAATAGTACGTATAGTAGTTGTATTAATCTCTAAAGCTCAGGGGCCTTTCTGTAAAACAGCCAACGCGCGTGGGTGCCCCCGGCCTTAGGCCATACTAGGCCACCGCGATCCAAGCGCGGCCGCGCCACGCTGGGCTGTCGGGCTAGATGGAGTTGTTGCCGGCCCTTTCCTTTTCTAATGTATTTTCTAATTTAATTTCTAAGTTAAACTTGTAAATTCAATATAAAATTCTGTATTTAACCAAAAATTGTGAAACCAATTTTGTTAAGTTTCTAAAATCATGATCTATCTATTAGTATATTTTGTTCTCATAGTTTTATAATATTTTCAAGAGTTATCTAATTAATTTAAGATGCTTAATATTATAAGATATAAACTTGTACAAATTTTTGTGATAAATTGGTGATAGTGTTGGCTCTGAAATGTTCACAGTAAATTTCTCACATTATTAGGTGCTCACTGTAATTTTTGTAGCTCCATAATAAATAGTTTGCTAAGATAGCTAGATAAGCCCTAGTTCAAAAATATATGTTTAATCAATAAATGCCAAAACACCTTGGGATTTTAAAACTAGAACATGTTTCTGGAGGCAAAGCCTTACTTGATGACATGGATACGTAGACTAGTATGTTAGTTATTTAAGCTAGCTCGTTGACTGTGGAGCGTAATCGTATTTTAGAGTTACAGTTGTCGTCGATTATTTACATCTCTACGTTGCATCAACGTATATCATAATAGGAACAACAATGGATCATAGAGTCGATCGAGGTATCAGAAAAGATGGGTGCCTTAATGATCGTGTCACCATGATAGAATGCTAACTTTTGATTATATCTTACCTAGGAAAACCCAGTGCATAACCCCTATTATTCTGCATTTTAATTTATGCTTGTGCATTAAGTTTTAAAGAGTTGAATGAAACCACTTATATATATCTACTATGAGTCCAACTAGTATGTCAGGATCATATAGATTGCTATGCTATAGGATCTGGTAGAAGTCGAGTGATTACCTGTCACTCGCGAGAGATAGAAAATATATTATTGTTGTTATTACATTATTATCACGCTACGATCGTAGTGTTTATTGATAACCCTCACTAAAGGTTTTTATAAGAAAAGATGTAAATCTACTAGCATCTCTTATATAAAATATCTACTATGTTAATGCTCCACCATGTCATTAAATTAATCCTACTTCCTCTATAACTCTGATAACATTATTATATTTCGCTGTTATAATTAATTGAGGTAATATTCTGGTACTTTAATAAAGTGATGTAAGAAATGGCTTAAGAATGTTCACTAGTAGAAAACAGATCTTTTGTCTCGGCACCATTTTTGGAGTTACTCCTGGCATTTTTTGAACCCAAGAGTGAAGGAGATTTAATCCTGGCTATACCCTCAAGCCGAGAGGTAAAGGTCGCTACCCAACGCTGCTGGCTCGGTAGGCAAGCCTTTAGTCTCGGTTAGAGGCTATAACCGAGACTAAAGATCGACATTTAGTTCCGGCTAGAGCCACTAACCGGGACTAAATGTTTAGTCCCGGCTGTAGGCTTAGTCGGGGAATAATATTGCTCTTTGTTTCTTGGTTATAACCTCTAACAGGAAATAAAGCTTCCGCCAGTAGTTATTAAAAAATAAATAGTTTTAGTTTATTAGTTTCATTTATATTCTTTTCTTAAGTATACTTTGATTTTTAGAGTCTTTTGTTGAAAAAATAGTTTTAGATTTTAGGGGAAAATTATAATTTTCACACATAAGTTTTTAAGTTTTATTTTACCGTATTTCGACGCAAAATTCTAGTGTTTTCGATCTATAATTCACCGTATTTCGTCTCACGCGGCAGAAAGAAAAATGTAATAATAAAAATAATTATCAAAAAAACCTAAGATCTTGTGTGGGCCCATATTTTGGGGGTAAATGACTACCAAAAAAATTTGAAACCATTTTGACATAGGCGGAGTCAACATGCTTCACAGAGGTATATAGAACCTTTCGTCGAACCCTATCTATACACCTAGGTTCTCTGGGATTCTGAGGTCCATATGCTTTGTAGTGCCGGATTGGTCTCAAACTTTTTCTCAAGATTGCAAATGCCCTGTGTGAGGCCACCGCCAAGTTTGAGATTTTTCTGAGCTGGTTTGGTGCTTTTTGCACTTTAATTGAATTTCCGTGCGAATTCACCGATTAATTATACGTTGAACTAAGTTCACCCCCAAAAAGATCCAAAATGGTGCCAAACTTTACCAAATGGTCTCTTGTGCCCTAGGTGACAAATCTCTATGGAGGTCGACGCAAAATTCTAGTATTTTCAATCTATAATTCACCGTATTTTGTCTCACGCGGCACAAAGAAAAATGTAATAATAAAAATAATTATCAGAAAAACCTAAGATCTTGTGTGGGCCCATATTTTGGGGGTACATGACTGCCAAAAAAATTTCAAGCCATTTTGACATAGGCGGAGTCGACGTGCTTCACAGAGGTATATAGAACCTTTCGTCGAACCCTATCTATACACCTAGGTTCTCTGGGACCTATTCTCTTGGACTGAGGTCCATGTGCTTTCTAGTGCCAGATTGGTCTCAAACTTTTTCTCAAGAATGCAAATGCCCTGTGTGAGGCCACCACCAAGTTTAAGATTTTTCTGAGCTGGTTTGGTGCTTTTTGCACTTTAATTGAATTTCCACGTGAATTCACGATTAATTATATGTTGAACTAAGTCCACCCCCAAAAAGATCCGGAATGGTGCCAAACTTTGCCAAATGGTCTCTGTGCCCTAGGTGACAAATCTCTATGGAGTCGACGTAAAATTCTAGTGTTTTCAATCTATAATTCACCGTATTTGTCTTTACGCGGCACAAAGAAAAATGTAATAATAAAAATAATTATCAAAAAAACCTAAGATTTTGTGTGGGCCCATATTTTGAGGGTAAATGAACTGCCAAAAAATTTCAAGCCATTCGACATAGGCGGAGTCGACGTGCTTCACAGAGGTATATAGAACCTTTCGTCGAACCTTATCAATACACCTAGGTTCTCTGGGATTCTGAGGTCCATGTGCTTTCCAGGCCGGATTGGTCTCAAATTTTCTCAAGAATGCAAATGTCCTGTGTGGGCCACCGCCAAGTTGAGAGATTTTTCTAAGCTGGTTGGTGCTTTGCACTTTAATTGAATTTCCACGCGAATTCATCGATAATTATACAATTATTGATGAAGAACTTAAAGATTTACGTTAAAATGATGTGAAAACAAATTTCCTATCGAAAACCAATAGATTTAATGATTTTAATTAAAGTCTATATTTTGCATTAACGAAAATAGTGATTATTAGTTGCATTATGTTCAAATTTTATTAAAAGGACAATAGTTTAGGTCACATATTTTTCTTGTGTGCAGTAAATCAAAATAAATTTTATTACTTTTTTAAAAAATATTATGCCTAGTATTAATTTACCAAGTAAAATAATAAGAATTTAACATTTAAATAAAAAGAAATATATATAATACACTAACCAACCAAAAAATGGGCGGCGAAGTGAATTTTCCAGCCCTTTAGTCCTGGCTTCGATCACGGCCCGACGGGACGAAAGGTGGGCTTGCATTTGGCGGCCCGCCAAAAATTACCTTTAGTCCTAGCTGGTTATTGGAGCTGGGACTAAAGGTGGACCTTTAGTCGTGGCTGGTGGTTGGAGCCAGGACTAAGGTGTAGTCCGGGCAATGTTAGGGCCGGGGACTAAAGGTCCTTCTCCTTATATCGCCAGCTCACTTCTCGTTCCTGCTCTCACTTCTTGTCTTTGACTTCATCGTCATCAGCGAAGCCGCACCGCCGCCAACCGCCGCCGATTCGGCTCCCCGTCACCAGGTGGATCTCGGCCACCTCGACGCCGCCCTCCTCGCCGGAGGAGCCCTCGACATCGCGCCCGTCACCAGAGGAGCCCCCAACACCGCGCCTGCACGAAGGGCCCGTAAGATGAGCCCGTGCCACCTCTCGCCGTGACCCCCCACGCCCGGCCTCCACGAGCAGTTTGAAGAACGGTAGGCCTTTTTCTCCTAATCTTGATATGAAACGGCTTAGAGCAGCCATGCAGCCGGTAAGCTTCTGGACATCCTTCACCTTTTTTGGGGGCTTCATGTCTAAGACAGCTTTGACTTTTTCCGGGTTAGGGCGTATGCCGTCGTAACTGACGACGTTGCCGAGCAATATGCCAGAAGGGACACCAAAGATGCACTTCTTTGGGTTTAATTTCCATTGGAACGTATTAAGGGCAGCGAAGGTGCGTTCCAGATTGTCAACAAGGGTATGAGCTTCCTTGGTTTTGACAACTACATCGTCGACGTAAGCCTCGACGAGGCCGTCTTTTATCTCGTCGTTGAGGCAGGCCTGTATAGCGCGTTGGTAGGTAGCACCGGCGTTTTTGAGCCCGAACGACATAGTCGTGTAGCAGTAGGCGCCGAAAGGCGTGATGAAAGATGTCTTGATCTGGTCGTCCTTTTTGAGAGCGATCTGGTGATAACCAGAGTAGCAATCGAGAAAGGAAAGCAGCTCGCAACCGGCGGTTGAATCTACGACCTCGTCTATGCGAGGTAAGCCAAAGGGGTCCTTAGGGCAGTGTTTGTTGAGATCAGTGTAATCAACGCACATTCTCCATTCATTATTCTTTTTGCGTACAAGAACCGGGTTGGCTAACCATTCCGGATGATACACTTCTTTGATAAATCCGGCTGCCAAAAGCCGTGTAACTTCTACCCTAATCGCCTCCTTTTTGTCGTGAGCGAACCGTCGTAGCTTCTGCTTGATTGGTTTGGCTTTGCTGTTGACATTTAAGGAGTGCTCAATCAAGTCCCAAGGTACACCGGGCATGTCGGAAGGTTTCCATGCAAACACATCCACGTTGCCCCTCAAGAACCTGACGAGCGCGTCTTCCTATTTGGGATCCAGGTTGGCCCCGATGAGGGCCGTTTTGCTGGGATCGCCCTCGACCAGCTGGATCGTCTTGTGCTCCTTGGATCTGATGTTCTTGCGCGGAGCCTCGAGCTCTGGGATCTCCAGGTGGTCGACCGGGGTCTTCTTAGCGTCGAGCATGGTCTCGGCCATGCGAATAGAGAGGTCGTGGGCCTCTGCTATTTTGAAGCTGTCGTCCTCGCAGGTATAAGCTGCGTACACGTTGCCCCTGAGGGTTAAAACTCCTTTCTCAGTAGGCATCTTGAGCACCAGATACCTGTAATGAGGTATGGCCATGAACTTGGTGAGCGACGGTCGACCAAGAATAGCATGGTAGGTGCCGTCGAAGTCAGCGACCACGAAGTTGACGTAGTCGGTGCGGAAGTGGTCCGGAGTCCCAAACTGCACAGGTAGCGTGATCTGCCCGAGAGGTGTGGAGCTCTGTCCGGGGAGAACGCCCCAGAACTGTGCCTCGTACGGCTTCAGGTCCGCCTGGGCTATTTTCAGAGCGGGCAGGCTGTTCTTGAACAGTATATCAATGGAGCTGCCGCCGTCGATCAGTACCCTGTCGAATTGAACCTTGTTGATACAAGGATCGAGGACCAGGGGAAAACGCCCTGGCTCGGGTTTGGCGGCCCATTGGTCCTTCCTGCTGAAGTAGATTTCACGGTGAGACCACGGAGGAAGCCGTGGATCGGTGAGAAGGTTGTCGGTGTTTGCCACGTTCAAGCAAGCGCGGGCGAGCAGCTTGCGTTCTCGTTTGGTCTCGATGGACACCTTGCCGCCGATGATGGTGTGTACGCGATCAATCGGCTTGACGTATTTGTGACGAGGGTCTGCATCGTCGTCGTCGTTATCCTCGTTGCGTCGTTCCCCCGCGTTGTTAGGCTTGTCGGACGTATCCGGAGCCTGTTGACGCGTGTAGATAGTCTTAAGGACGCGGCAATTCTCCATGGTGTGGTTCGACTTAGGATGGAGCTAGCAGGGCCCCTTCAATGCTTTGGCATAGTCGTCTTCGTAGTTACGGCGTCCGCCGCCCTTTTTCACGGTATTGACCTTGCCGTCGTCCTCTCGAGCGTGCTTGTTTCTGTAATCGTCACGGCGGTTGCGCCGCTGATTACGTTGATCACGGTGGTCGCGGGAGTCGTTGCGTTGGTTGCGGCGGTCAAAATTGTCGTTCCGACCACGATTACTGCGGTAATCGTCGCGGTGTGGGGGGTGGTCGGAGCGTGGAACCCTTGCTGCTTCTTCAACGATTATCTTTTTAGCGTCGTCAGCGTCCGCATATTTCTTAGCGGTGGCCAAAAGCGCTGTGACCGATTCGGGTCTCTTCCGGAGGAGCTTGTCTCTTAGGGCGTCGTGGAAGCGGAGGCCGGTGACGAAAGCCTCGATTGCTTCGTTGTCGGATATTGATGGGACCTTGATGCGCATCTCCGAGAAACGCCGAACGTACTCGCGCAGTGGTTCATCCTTTCGATCCCGGATCCGCTGCAGATCGTACTTGTTGCCGGGCTGTTCACAAGTAGCGATGAAGTTGTCGATGAAGGCCTGCCTGAGCTCCTGCCAAGAGTCAAAATAGTTCGCTGGCAAGCTAACCAGCCATTGGTGACCTGCATGACCAACAGCGACTGGGAAGTAGTTAGACATGACGTGCTCGTCAGCCATGGCTGAGCGGCACGCAGTTTCGTAGAGCATGACCCATAATTCGGGGTTTTCCTTGCCGTCATACTTCTGAAGCTTCTCGAGCTTGAAATTCTTGGGCCATATGACTTGGCGCAGGTGTGGAGTGAACTGCTTCAGACCCGGCGGACCGTGGACGGTGTCATACTCCATACGGCGATAGCTTTCATGGGATGCATGATCGTCGGCTCTCTGGTTGATGCGAGCACGCAGATCACGTCCACCGAGGTGATGGCGGAGATCGTTATTGCCATCGCGGCGATCTCAATTGCCATCTGGGTTAGCCCTGCGACCGTGGTTATCACGGCGATTGTCGCGGTTATCTCGGCGGTTGTCGCCTCGAACGTCGTGGCGGTTATCCTCCCGGCGGCGGTTGTCGTCCCGACCACCATCACGACCACCGTTTCCGCCTTGACGGTTGTCCGATGGGTCGTTATTGCGCGAGCCACGTTGGTTGAGTGGCTGTGAGCGACTTGAGTATTGGCGGCTGTGGCTTGATTCGACAGAAACGGATGGAGCCCGGGCTTGGTTCATCTCTGCGGTCTGAGCCATAGCAGCCGTCAGGTAAGCTTGTATGTCATCACGGATTACTTGAGTCTCGGGAGTGTTGGGCAGCCGCTGCATTGTTGCCATGGCGACGGCTACGTTGGCGCTTGGGGTCCTGAAGACTTGCTTATCCCCCACCCTGTCGAAAGCATTGTTGAGGTCACGTGGTTGGACCCTCATGCGTCGTGCCTCCTGGTCTGCTTCAGCTTCGGTTTGCCGTCGATTAAACCGGTCAATGTTGCGTGCTTCATGCGCAGTCTTCTCTTGTTCTGTTTCGCCAACTGCTGGCGGCTCGTCGTTGCTGACAACATGGATCAAATCCCCCCGTCTTGGCGGGAAAGACGGAAATTGGGGGAAACCCGGGGCGTGGTCTGGTAGATCCAGATCGTATTTGACGCCTTCATCTTCGTGACGCTGAAGCTCGGTGTGGACAGATGCGTTGGACGCTATGCCGGATGAGGAGCTGGAGTCACCCTCTCGGATGGTGTGGATGGATCCTTCCTGATAATCTTCAATCCGGACCATGTTGACGATGTTGCATGACCTCGGCCGGGATCGGTGTACAGGACACAGATCCGAGCGGCGTCGCAGGTTGTACGCGTAGCTGGAGGCAGCGTTTTGCAGGCCGTAGGGCTGGACCTGGTGGTTCTCCGTCGGGGCTTCGTACTCGCAGAGTCGGAGATCCGTCGCGATGTCTGGCCGGCGATGAGCGAAACGCCCCTCAGGAGTTGATACGACCACAAGATCTGTTCCAAGTCGCACAGGACGACTGGTCCGAGCCGGTCGGATAGATCTGTTGTGGAGAGCTGTTACCTACTCGTTAGGTTGGATTTGAATCGTACTTACCAGAGCTAGGGTTTCAGCGAGTTGGATGCCGACCCGATCAACGGAGTCGAGCAGGTCGGTGTTGTCGATCTGCTTTCCTCTGTAGTGGGGAAGCGGATGACGGGTTGTTGGCGTGGCTGTAGGCGTGGTCGGAGCCAGATGTCCCGTGGTCGGAGCCGTGTTCACCGTGGTCGGAGCCGTGTTCACCGTGGTCGGAGCCGTGTTCCCCGTGGTCGGAGCCGTAGCCGATGCAGGTGAAGTAGTCGTCGGCGCGGGCTGAATCCA
The DNA here is from genome assembly GCF_019320115.1 of Miscanthus floridulus. Taxonomy (NCBI): domain Eukaryota; kingdom Viridiplantae; phylum Streptophyta; class Magnoliopsida; order Poales; family Poaceae; genus Miscanthus; species Miscanthus floridulus. Next base: position 113,980,936 of record NC_089582.1, read on the forward strand.
CGCCTCCTCCGCAGTCATGGCGATGGAGTCGTTGGAGCGGGTGGTCCAGGTGATCTGGCCGACGGTGAACGTGAGGCCATTGGGCGTAGCCATGGAGCCGGAGATGATGACCATCTTGTTCGCTTGGAGAGCAGTACGCACACCCCCTACCTGGCGCGCCACTGTCGACGAAATATGGTCGGCAGTCTACCTAGGGGTATGCCCAAGGTAGTAGATTATCGGCAGACAGATACGCAAGCCCCAAACAAGACGGTGACGCAAGACAGACACGAGGTTTTATCCAGGTTCGGCCGCCAATAAGGCGTAATACCTACGTCCTGCGTCTGATTTGTATTGCTGTATGTCAATGAGAGATGTTTTTTAGAGGGGTCCCCTGCCCGCCTTATATAGTCCGGGGAACAGGGTTATAGATCTGGAAACTAATCCTAGTCAGTTACAATTGCCATATGTGGCCGGATAAGGATTCCTATTCTAACCGACCAGGATCCTGCTTGATCGCTAAATCCGTCTTGACTCCTTGTGCGGGACTCCGATCAGGTTAACTGGGCCGCACGTCATCTTTCGAGTGGACTGAACCCATCGATCCGGGCCAGCCCAAGCCTAGCCGTAAGGGTATAGGGGTTAATACCCCCATAGTACCATATGAGAAATTCACTAAAAAGGTTATCAACTTAAATAGTGGGTCTTAGGACTCTCACATAGACAAGTTGAGAGGGAGAACCGGGAGGCCACACGCGCGCGCCGCCGCCGCCGAGCTGAGCCGCGCCGCCCGCGCACGCGCGACGCGACGCGCCGGGCTGTGGCCGTGGCCGTGGCCTGGCCTGGCCTGGTTTTGTCGCTTGGCCCAACCAAAACCCTAGCCGCCGCAGCCAACTCCCAACGCCCAACCACCCTGTCCAGGTTCATTCCCCCGACAGGGCCTAACGGACAGATGGGAATTGCGCGGCTATAATGAGGGGAGGGCGCCCCCTGTTCCAGGTGTGCGAGACCCGACTCTTCCTCTTCCTCCTCTCCGCAACATCTAAGCACTGAGCTGTTCGTCTGCATCTCCGACCGGAGTTCCCTGTGCGCATAGGGAGCTTCGGTAGCAGGCCTCCGGAACTTCCCCCGTCAAACGTACCTACACGGGTAGGCGGAAAATCAAGTTTTTGAGGAGCGCCGGTGCGACTGCTGCCCCGTCTGCAGTTTCCTGCACGGGCGACACCGCACCTGCAGGAGCTTCCCGTGCCACTGCTCCGACACCGCACCTGCAGGAGCTTCCCGTGCTACTGCTGCGACACCGCACCTGCAGGAGCTTCCTGTGCCACTGCTCCGACACCGCACCTGTAGGAGTCTCCCGACGCGACCTCCTCTGCAACATGGTGGACACGAGGAGGACTGGTGGCCGCACCAACACCAACGACGGAGAAGATGGTGGCTCACTGTCCGCGGGTACCGGCAGTCCCACCCTAGGGTATAAATCTAATCTCACTGTGCGCTATTGTTCATATGCTATTCTGTTAGCATTTTTAGCGCACTTGGTTGCTGCACTGTTAAATACTATCTACAGTAGTGATGCTGTTACAGTATGATTAGTGGTACTGTTACTATTGTTTATGAATTAATATAAGTCGTAAATTGACAAATGTTCAACAGCCAGTACCGAAGTCCCGTGCAGACCCCCTCGGTGCAGCCAGGCTGCATGTAATTTTTTTCCGTAGACGAAAGCCATAGCACGGTGACGATCTTGCTTGGCTTTGTCCTTTGGCTAGGCTTGGTAAGATTTTGCCTCGCTCGCCCCCGGCCCCTCACCTGTACTCGTTGTTGTGTCCGCGGAGTGACCGGAGAGGACGACGAAAACAGCCGCGGAGGCGGAGGGACGATGACGATGTGTGTGTGATCCGCCCAGCAGCCCCAGCACGGCGGCGGTGCCTGTGCGGCGAGCGAGTGCGCGGCGACCAAAAGGCCACGGAAGTCAGCCGCCGCGCGCTGGGATTCGTCGGCACTTGCGCGCAGCAAACGGCCAGGCCGCTGCCGCTGCCTGGCTTGGTTTGGTACTTTGGTCCCGCGGCTCCTGGTCCTGCTCGTGCGTGCGTGCCCCGCGCGCCGTATATGGTCTGGCGCGCGGTCCGTTCGCGGTGCGACCGGGTCGGAGCCTGCCGGTGCATGCTTCGGCCGGCCGGCTCTCTCCCGTTTGACTGATGACCACCGGCGCACGTACGGGTACGGCGCGTGTTCCCCGACGGTACGGCGGTGGTGGCGCTGTGCGTATCCCGTATGCGGCGGCCAATCGATCGGGCCGAAACAGAGGACGTACGGTACGGCAGCGTGTGTACTACACGTTTCGAAGAAAGCGAAACGCAAAACGTACACGTCCACGAACAAGGGAACCGCTGCGGTTTTGTTGTACTGGCAGCCCGGCACGATCCGATCCCTGGACCATCCCCTGGACCTGGCCAGCAGCAGAAACTCAACCAATCCGGGATCACCGATCATGCCTGGCGTACAGCGAGAAGCGGGGCGTTTCGGCACCCCGCTCGGATGCACGCACGCAATAAATTCCGCGCGCGGCTGGGTGCAAGCGCGAGCGGCGTAGATGTGATGGCACCGCGCGCACCAGTGCACCACTGGCACCACGTGAGGGCACGCGCAACTTGGCTAGCAAGCAGCATGCATGGGCTGATCGATGATGGGCATGGGCATGGCCATGGCGCCAGCGGCTTGCTGCCCACCTCACCGGAATCACGCACGCACGGGCATCGCCATTGCGTTGCAGCATGGAAGAAAGGAGGAGTACGTGATGACCTCCACGAACCAACCGTTCAACCGGAAGGTCCGAGTCTGACGTGATGCAGGCGCCTGGCAGGAGTAGTACTCCAACGCATCAAAAATTGTTGCTCAGGCCGTCAGGGAAAAAAAATGTTTCGCTCACACAAAAGTCCAAACCCGGTATAACGAGAATTTTTTTAAAATTTTAACACTTTTTTAATCTAATTTTAACATTAACACTGTCGGTTTTTTTTAAACTAACACTTTTGGCAGCGTCTATTGCCCTGGCGCGGTCAAATGCCTATGCCGCGCCATGCATGGTGGCGTGGCAACGGCCTGACGTGGCGACAACTGGAATCGCTGACCGCTGACGTGGCAGCGCCTGCCGCACCACAGATCTTAGCGCGGCAGTGCCGCGCCGTGATCCATGGCGCGGCAGAGCCAGGCCGCTCCGCTTTGCTGCCGAATGCGCTGTCAGGAGGGCAACGCCTAGCCTAGCCTGGTACTGCTACCACTGCTGCACTGGCTATGTTGCAAAAGCTGAATGCAACATGCGGGATGTGGACCGGGGCGTGTCGCCCATACACGGGAAGATGCCCCTGACATATCATGCTAGTAGCCAGTAGGCAACCGGCCAGGCTAGTGATAGTACTCCTATACTACTAGTACTCTAGAGCTTCGCAGTTCGTACAGCTGGCCAAACATAAATGCACATATGTGGGACGCAATTACTGACTAGGCCGCTCTGCTTTGCTGCCGAAAGCGCTGTTAGGAGGGCAGTGCCTAGCCCTAGCCTGGTACTGCTACCACTGCTGCACTGGCTATGCTGCAGAAGCTTAATGCAGCATGCGGGTGCTGCGCCAGCTTATCAGACCATTGCTGTTTTTTTAGCCTGGACCATTGCTGATTTGCTATGCCGAACTTGATAAATATGGTTGTTGCAACTGCAACAGTTACGACTTCTTTTGTACTCTACTTAAAAGAACAAAAAATAACCTAGTGGTATTTTCTATGCATCTAAATATTAGTAGTTTCTATACACTCCCTCCTCCACAAATAAATGCAATTATAACATAGTACCAAGTTAAAGTATCCTAAGTTTGACTAACTATATATAAAAAATAAAAATATTTATGATATCAAATAAGTATCATTAGATTTGACATCAGATATATTTTTATAATATACTTATTTGACTTCATAAATATTAATATTTTTATTTATATATTTGGTCAAACATTCGACACTTTAACTAAGAATGCACATAGAACCACGTCCTTTTCTGGATAAAGATAGATGTAGTATTTAGTTAAATTTAAGATTGTTTGACTCCTAAGAAATATTAGTTTTAGCTATTTTACAATGCAGCGAGTACAAAAGAGCATCGGTATGTGGTTCACTTTTTTTTTTAATTGACTAGGTTGGTAAAAAATATTAGTAATATCTGTATCTCTAAATAAGTCTATATACAATAAGTTTAACTATTCAACTTATGTATATGTGGCGCCTGTTCGCTTGAACTTATCAGCCGGCTTATCAGCTATAATCTACAATATTTTTCTCTCATAACTAATCAGCTTCAGTCGACTTTAATACTAATTGAATAGGCTCGTGGTCAAAGTTGAAAATATTTAACTTTTGAATAGCCAATAAGGGAGTGCTCGCCTCCACCATCGTCACTATAGAGTATATAAAAGCACTTTATTTTGGTTGCCTTTGAGTTTTTTTTGGCCACATGCTTTTCAACCGCATGAATTTTATCCGGATGCACGTACGGTCACCTGTCTTATCGCACCACCTAGATTTATCAAAGTGGCGTCTGATTCTCGAGAAAACATTACGACTATCCACGGACTCGAGGATTGAAAATTTTGGAACACACAGCCAGCTGTGGAACTGCGCGAACTGCGAAGCTCTAGAGTACTAGTAGTATAGGAGTACTATCACTAGCCTGGATGGTTGTCTATGGGCTACTGGCATGATATGTCACAGGCATCTTCCCGTGCATGGGCGACGTGCCCCGATCCACATTCCACATGCTGCATTTAGCTTCTGCAGCATAGCCAGTGCAGCAGTGGTAGCAGTACCAGGCTAGGGCTAGGCGCTGCCCTCCTGACAGCGCTTTCGACAGCAAAACAGAGTGGCCTGGCTCTACCGCGCCACGGATCACGGCACGGGCACTGCCGCGCCAAGATCTGTGGCGCTGCAGACGCTGCCACGTCGGCGGTCAGCGATTCCGGTCGTCGCCATGTCAGGCCACTGCCGCGCCACCATGCATGGTGCGGCACAGGCATTTGGCCGCACCAGGACAATAGGCGCGGCCAAAAGTGTTAGTTTTTTAAAAAAAACCAACAATGTTAGATTAAAAATAGATTAAAAAAGTGTTAAAATTAAAAAAAAATCTATAACGACGCCCACCATTAAAGGCGGGCCCTACCTGTCAGTGAAGGCCAGGTCTCCGGCCGGGCCCACGACGCGTATACATACAGTACAAGATTGACGTACGTATTGCACTGTCGTCGTCCATCTCATTTTCCGCAAGGAACAACAACGAGGTTTTTACTCGTATGTCATTAAAAAAGTTAGTAATTACACATAGGCGTGTTCGCTGGTTGGTTTCTGGACTGATTTAGGCTGGCTGGTGCTGGTTTATTATGAGAGAAAAATACTGTTGGCTGGCTGATTTGGGCTGACTGAAACCAACAAGCGAATAGGTTGACGTTAAAAAGTTGAGCTCTGATAGGTGCCACTGCTCTACACTCTTTTGCTTTGCAAGCCATTTTCATTCTGTCCACCTGCCGTTGCCGTTGAGTTTCCAGCGTTTCGCTGTTCTGACACGTGGGTCCGGCTAACGAACAAGTCCAAAATGCCCTCCCTCCCAATCCAACCTTTGCACGTCCGCACCTCCAGCTGCTCCGGGCCAAGCTCGCCCGCGCCGCTGCGATGGCTGGGCCAGAGCTCGCGTGTGCCGTTCGCGCTGGCTGGGCCAGAGTTCGCCCTCGCCGGTGACAGAGGCGGCGAGGTGGAGGTGCTCTTCTCCCCCAGATCCCGTGCGCCCGCCTTCCGTGAAGCTCACGCGGCGGCGCCGCCGCTCGCGCGTGGCCACCGCTTGCGGAGCTCTCCGCACTTGCCATGGCCGCCCAGCTCGCCGTGCGCCCACCTTCTGCCCAGCGCCGCGTTCCGCGTCTGTCCCCACCCTTCTATTCTCTCCACATGGGAGCGAGCATGCGCCGGCAGGAGCAGCAGCTCCTGCTCCTGCTCCTGCTCCTGAGACCGCTGCTGCGGAGGCGCCGTGGCGGCGGGCACGGAGGATGACGACGGAGGTGGAGGCCGGTGGAGCCATCGCGTGCCTGGAGACGATGGCGCGAGAGGACGGGGTGCGTACCTCGCCGATGCGTTCGGCAGGCTCACCGCTGCGGCCTCTCTTCCTCCTCCGCCGCTCACCGGCCTTGGTCGGCCTCGTGCGTTTGGCGACGTACTCCACGAACTCCCTTGACGCGCAGTGGGCGACGTCGCGGAATGCCAGGCAGTGCAGCCCGAACGCCTCGCCGTTGGGCAACCGCGCGGCCTCCTCTCCGGTGTACACGTTGATGCGGTCGTGCACCACGACAATGCGACGGTGCGAGGCGGAGATGCCGAGCTAGTGGAACACGACGCAGCTGAGTGTGGCCTCGTCCCAGCCGTGCACGCGCGCGCGGGCCAGACGGACCAGCGCCGCGGGCGCCGCGTGCCGTGAGCTGCAGCGACAGGTGTAGGAGCTGGTTCAGGTGGCCCTGCGCCGGGAAGGGCACGGTCACCACGGCGATTGACTCCATCTGGATCCCTTTCACCACCAACGGCACTACGGCAGAGAGCTGGTGACCAATGCAAAATGAGCACCACGTAACGGGCCAAAGATGGTCGGACTGCTCAGCTTCCCACGGCTTGTCGGAGTGCCAACTCCGGCTGGTAGCCAACCAGATGGCGCAGAATCAAAATGAAGAAGAAGAAGAAGAAAATGATTTATTTGCATGCTCGCAAAAATGATACTTTACGTATGTGACGTTTATAATTGAGAAATTTGGACATTTCAATGTCATTTGGCCTGCTAAGCTATTCAATTTGGACACCCTCCTTCTGGATCTTCAGTTTGGCCCCAAAACACTCACCTTGATAGTGGCACAGGAGGTAAATGAAATTTCAATCTTCTCTAGCCTCAGGGCATTTAAGTCTTTTTTTCACCTTCGTTAGCCACTGTTAACGCCGCATGAGGACGGAATGACTTGCAAAGCAAAAGAATTTAAAGTAATGGCACATGTGAGAGCTCAACTTTTTTTATGACTTATGAGTAATTATCAATTTTTTTAATGGCACACAATTAAAAGCCTCAACAACATGGTGCAGCCGGCCTCTGCATGCGCATCCCGATCGTTCCGAGCATGGCTCGGTGTCTGTAGTAGTATGGCCCGCGGGGGGTGTCGGTGGCCGAGAAACTGGACCTGCGAGGATATGACCACCCTCAGGCATTGCATTAAGAAGACGACCTTCTCATGCAGGCCCAGAAAACCTTCGAATTGTTGCCCCACCCTTACACAGCGGCACCGTTGCCCTATGAGACCGGACCGGTCCTTAAACCTATGCTTTGGTGTGGAACAGACGAGAAGATTTTTTTAACCCAACCTAAAATTCGCTCCCATAAAAAATTAAACCCAAAACCTAAAAAATGCCGTCGACACGCTCTGACCAGTTAAACTCTAGGCGTCGGTGGCCGAGAGCGACGCCCAGCCAAGCCGACGCAGAGGCATGCAGCATGATGCATGCAGGCGTTGCCATTGGCCAGTGGGCAGGGCGGCTCCAGGAACATGACAGCGTGGCGCACAGGGCAACCTGAGCCGCCTGACAGCAACGCCCTTCTTCGTTCTTTCCGTCGCCCGCTTCGATCGTGTGTGGCGCTGCGCGGGAAAAAATTGCATGCGGCCCATCCGCATGCAGCATCGTGCGGACTCCAGACCTATTCCGGTCAGTGCACCTGTTAATCTGACAAGCACCGTGTGTTAGCTCCTAATTTTTTCCCACGTGGTGCAAATTGGTTAGACGTCCGTACGTTGCTGGGTGTGGTCGGTCTCCACTTAATTTTTTTGCCATCTGCGCGGGTGCTCCCATTGTCGATTCGAGTCGATTCTTCAGGCTCTGCATTCGGGGTTGGTTGTTGTTGACGCAGGGCTGTCAATTCGACGCATATACGGTAACTGTATCTGGTACAGCCCTACTGTTCAGGTCTATACACACGCATAAATGGTGATGGTACCTGATCACTTTGGTGTCACGTGGCAATTTATCGTCTTAGTAGAATTTAGCCGGCAAAAGAAATCTCCACGTTCATTCCAAAGTACAAAAAATGATTGTAACACCACTATTGTGTTGTAGAAAATTAACTTAAAATAGTCCTATACCTATGTATGTACTCTTCAGAATTCTGGGTTTGTATACGGCCGGGGTCCTTTATCCGCATGGCTGTATACAGCCTCCTTAATTATTAGCGCTAGCGCCATAGCGGCATGCACGATTATAAATGAGCCAATTACCTGTCCAATGTGACAATGACAACAACAGTCTTTCGGTAGGAAATGCCTAATACTAATAAATAGGGATGCCATAGTCTTTTGAGTTCTACACTAATCTATCTGAACTTTTTAGAATGACAAGTTTTTTTGGAACGGTATTAGTATTATGATACAACTGCTTCTCTTCTTTTTCAAAGTACTTAATTAGGGTAGACAGGGAAAACATAGCAATTACTACACTCTTTTTTTTCGCAAATAGCAATTACTACACTCTTGATACACTCAAATGAACAAACATTATAGAAACGAGGGAATATATATGTACTTATAAATTATCCACCACTGCTATTTGAAATAATAGCAAAATACACTCGTACAATGCATGCTTCTCTATCAACCTCTACTATGATTAAAAGTGAAGCCAACCAACACAATTTGCTTCATGTATAAGTTCACATTGCACACGATATATGCACTTAAGAGATCAAAGCTGCCATTTACATCGATCATTTCATATAAATTGCACACAACTTACCTATTAGGTCACCAAGTTTCATATAAATTGACCTTTCATAGCTATGTTCCATACCTAGAATTGCACTTTTTGACGGATGGAGTAATAAAAAGTAGAAACTTAGCTAGGTGACTTCATAAAATTTGCACACAACTTGTTGCATATACCTAAGGCTGTGGCATCAGCTAGGAAGACAGACAGCTATGAAAGATGCAGCTTGGCATAAGTAATGGATTTTTTTAGGGGTAATGGATTTTTTCTTTGCGCGAGGAGGCTGATGGAACTTGACCTAAAACCCCAACAAAAATGCATTATTTGGAATAGAAAAAAGTAGAATAAATGGGTATGGAATGGAATCTATATATATAATAATGTAATGTAAAGTGGTGATGGCATTGGCCAAAACAAATGGGTCATTATAGTAGGCTTAGATTTGAATTATATGTATTAAGAATTAGGTATATTAGTGATAGGAAGAAGAGTGAAGGTATTAAGTCACCACAAATGTCTCACTGTTGACGGGTATATTACCTACTAGAATATAAAAAAATGTGAGCTTCCGCTTCAAGGACTTTGTAACACCCCTGGTGTTACGAGCTTACTTAGCACCGAGTTTTAGGTCCGAGAGGGATTAGTCAAACAAGTTTTCGAGTTTTAAAATTTTATAACGCATGTGAAATGATAAGCGAATCCTATGTGACTCACTCTTGTGGTTGAGAAAAATCAAAATAAATGGTGTTAACTAGTGCTCTTAGGAGCTCAAAAATCAAATTTGACGTTAAGATAAGCCCTTTTCATTAAGTCGGCAAACACTTGAACTCTTGTTAAAATACCATTTTTGGCAAATTATATTGAGCAAAATAGTTAAATGGTGCTTAAATATTTTGCTCCTATGGGTTAGTATAAGGTATGGACTATTGCATGAAGTATTTATTGGCTGAAGTTAACAAGGTTTAGACCTATTAACAGTTGTCACAAAAGAGTTAATGGTTACTTAGCCCCTACTGAAATCCTTAACTTTTCTAAGTATGGAAAAGTAGTAAGACAATGCTATTTTTACATTTAATTTCTAACAAAAATGTTTAAACACTAGCGGCATGTTTTGGTATTGTTGATTGCATCAAAGTGACTACTTGAGCATGGCATAGATGGTTGTGTGTTGGGTGTCACGTTACTCTCATAAAAATTGCCCAAACCTCCTTAGAACGCGCTGTGAACCATGATTTGGTGCTCGGTTCGCGAACCAACGTTCAGCGTGACGAACTCATGTTGGCACCTCCCTAACTCACTCTCTGGTCGCTCTCTAGACGTGAGGTTTGCTTCGTAAGTTGGGTGTTAGTATCGACTTTAGGTTAGGGGAATTAGTTGAACCTCGATCGTGGTCATTAGCAGCTTTTGCCATGCTTCAAAATTCGTGCACGTCATCGCTCATCGTTGCACGACTCATGTCTGCAGTCACCGTGCGCGCTCTGCCGCTACCTAGCCATTCTTGTCCATGGTCATCCCCGTGGCCGGTCTTGCGGGTTACCAGTCGCGCGTCGGGCTGAGTTTGGCCTCGGCCACCTCCGCGGGCTCAGACTGCGCTGCAGGGTTGCTGTGGTGTGGCCGTCGCATGCGCGCTGCCGGCCAGGCCATGCGCGGGCCAAGCCAATGCCGCGATAGCCGCCGCATGACTGATGTGGCACCCATCTCCCTGCTTGATCCACCTACCACTGAGTCATCGTTCCATCGCGTTGCTGCCCTTTGTCGTGGTGTCAATGCCTTTCCCGTGCGACCGCTGTTCTAGTGCCACCATCCGCGCCCTACCAAGACCGAGCGGTCCCATCTGGGTACCCCACAGCATGCTCCCTCTGAGACTCACTGTGCGGATGCTCCCGCTCATTTAACGTGGCCTTGGCGAGGTTGTCCGAGCCTTGAGGCTGCTGCCCCATCCGCCTTGCCGCCAACGGAGCCGCACCGCTTCACAAGCTTATACACGTGGTTCATGATACCCCGCCTCGATTCAGTGCTCCAGTAGCTAGGATTGGAGGCTCGCTAGTAGCCCAACCCTCACTTTGGTGCAACCGAGCACTACTGGCCGCTAATTTGGTATTTTTCTTGCCCCCGGCCAGGTACGCCGTCGTGCCAGTGAAATTGGGGTAAGGTCTGAATTGGTTCAATTATTTGTATCCACAAGCTCGCTTTGACATTCTCTATCTGGTGCTCACGCCATTTAGCCAGGGCGCTTGTTGGAGATGGGCTGACGCATCGGTATCCATCCTAGAGCACCGCCACCCTGGTGGCTCGCATGTGGCTAGACCGCCACAATGCTCCCCAGCTTCAATCGTTAGTAGGGCGTACACTACGATGAGCTACTGATGTTTCTCCGCCATCTCTACCTTGCCGTGAGAGCGTAGGCTCGCAGGAATAGTCGTGCCGCCGTCGTGGATAGCCGCTCGTCGCTACAGCTCGCGATAATGCGCCTCCGAGTCCCTAACCGCTACCCATCCTTGCGCGTTTAGCTATAGATGGTGGTCGGCCCCTTAATTCCATCATAGCAAGCCTAGTTTGCTCGGCGTAACCACCTTATGCCGTCGGCCGTCGCGCCGGCGCACGTAGGGTTTGGTTATAAAGTTACTGACGATAGGAATAGTACGTATAGTAGTTGTATTAATCTCTAAAAGCTCAGGGGCCTTTCTGTAAAACAGCCAACGCGCGTGGGTGCCCCCGGCCTTAGGCCATACTAGGCCACCGCGATCCAAGCGCGGCCGCGCCACGCTGGGCTGTCGGGCTAGATGGAGTTGTTGCCGGCCCTTTCCTTTTTCTAATGTATTTTCTAATTTAATTTCTAAGTTAAACTTGTAAATTCAATATAAAATTCTGTATTTAACCAAAAATTGTGAAACCAATTTTGTTAAGTTTCTAAAATCATGATCTATCTATTAGTATATTTTGTTCTCATAGTTTTATAATATTTTCAAGAGTTATCTAATTAATTTAAGATGCTTAATATTATAAGATATAAACTTGTACAAATTTTTGTGATAAATTGGTGATAGTGTTGGCTCTGAAATGTTCACAGTAAATTTCTCACATTATTAGGTGCTCACTGTAATTTTTGTAGCTCCATAATAAATAGTTTGCTAAGATAGCTAGATAAGCCCTAGTTCAAAAATATATGTTTAATCAATAAAATGCCAAAACACCTTGGGATTTTAAAACTAGAACATGTTTCTGGAGGCAAAGCCTTACTTGATGACATGGATACGTAGACTAGTATGTTAGTTATTTAAGCTAGCTCGTTGACTTGTGGAGCGTAATCGTATTTTAGAGTTACAGTTGTCGTCGATTATTTACATCTCTACGTTGCATCAACGTATATCATAATAGGAACAACAATGGATCATAGAGTCGATCGAGGTATCAGAAAAGATGGTGCCTTAATGATCGTGTCACCATGATAGAATGCTAACTTTTGATTATATCTTACCTAGGAAAACCCCAGTGCATAACCCCTATTATTCTGCATTTTAATTTATGCTTGTGCATTAAGTTTTAAAGAGTTGAATGAAACCACTTATATATATCTACTATGAGTCCAACTAGTATGTCAGGATCATATAGATTGCTATGCTATAGGATCTGGTAGAAGTCGAGTGATTACCTGTCACTCGCGAGAGATAGAAAATATATTATTGTTGTTATTACATTATTATCACGCTACGATCGTAGTGTTTATTGATAACCCTCACTAAAGGTTTTTATAAGAAAAGATGTAAAATCTACTAGCATCTCTTATATAAAATATCTACTATGTTAATGCTCCACCATGTCATTAAATTAATCCTACTTCCTCTATAACTCTGATAACATTATTATATTTCGCTGTTATAATTAATTGAGGTAATATTCTGGTACTTTAATAAAGTGATGTAAGAAATGGCTTAAGAATGTTCACTAGTAGAAAACAGATCTTTTGTCTCGGCACCATTTTTGGAGTTACTCCTGGCATTTTTTGAACCCAAGAGTGAAGGAGATTTAATCCTGGCTATACCCTCAAGCCGAGAGTAAAGGTCGCTACCCAACGCTGCTGGCTCGGTAGGCAAGCCTTTAGTCTCGGTTAGAGGCTATAACCGAGACTAAAGATCGACATTTAGTTCCGGCTAGAGCCACTAACCGGGACTAAATGTTTAGTCCCGGCTGTAGGCTTTAGTCGGGAATAAATATTGCTCTTTGTTTCTGGTTATAACCTCTAACAGGAAATAAAGCTTCCGCCAGTAGTTATTAAAAAATAAATAGTTTTAGTTTATTAGTTTCATTTATATTCTTTTCTTAAGTATACTTTGATTTTTAGAGTCTTTTGTTGAAAAAATAGTTTTAGATTTTAGGGGAAAATTATAATTTTCACACATAAGTTTTTAAGTTTTATTTTACCGTATTTCGACGCAAAATTCTAGTGTTTTCGATCTATAATTCACCGTATTTCGTCTCACGCGGCAGAAAGAAAAATGTAATAATAAAAATAATTATCAAAAAAACCTAAGATCTTGTGTGGGCCCATATTTTGGGGGTAAATGACTACCAAAAAAATTTGAAACCATTTTGACATAGGCGGAGTCAACATGCTTCACAGAGGTATATAGAACCTTTCGTCGAACCCTATCTATACACCTAGGTTCTCTGGGATTCTGAGGTCCATATGCTTTGTAGTGCCGGATTGGTCTCAAACTTTTTCTCAAGATTGCAAATGCCCTGTGTGAGGCCACCGCCAAGTTTGAGATTTTTCTGAGCTGGTTTGGTGCTTTTTGCACTTTAATTGAATTTCCGTGCGAATTCACCGATTAATTATACGTTGAACTAAGTTCACCCCCAAAAAGATCCAAAATGGTGCCAAACTTTACCAAATGGTCTCTTGTGCCCTAGGTGACAAATCTCTATGGAGGTCGACGCAAAATTCTAGTATTTTCAATCTATAATTCACCGTATTTTGTCTCACGCGGCACAAAGAAAAATGTAATAATAAAAATAATTATCAGAAAAACCTAAGATCTTGTGTGGGCCCATATTTTGGGGGTACATGACTGCCAAAAAAATTTCAAGCCATTTTGACATAGGCGGAGTCGACGTGCTTCACAGAGGTATATAGAACCTTTCGTCGAACCCTATCTATACACCTAGGTTCTCTGGGATCCTGAGGTCCATGTGCTTTCTAGTGCCAGATTGGTCTCAAACTTTTTCTCAAGAATGCAAATGCCCTGTGTGAGGCCACCACCAAGTTTAAGATTTTTCTGAGCTGGTTTGGTGCTTTTTGCACTTTAATTGAATTTCCACGTGAATTCACCGATTAATTATATGTTGAACTAAGTCCACCCCCAAAAAGATCCGGAATGGTGCCAAACTTTGCCAAATGGTCTCTTGTGCCCTAGGTGACAAATCTCTATGGATGTCGACGTAAAATTCTAGTGTTTTCAATCTATAATTCACCGTATTTCGTCTTACGCGGCACAAAGAAAAATGTAATAATAAAAATAATTATCAAAAAAACCTAAGATTTTGTGTGGGCCCATATTTTGAGGGTAAATGACTGCCAAAAAAATTTCAAGCCATTTCGACATAGGCGGAGTCGACGTGCTTCACAGAGGTATATAGAACCTTTCGTCGAACCTTATCAATACACCTAGGTTCTCTGGGATTCTGAGGTCCATGTGCTTTCCAGTGCCGGATTGGTCTCAAACTTTTTCTCAAGAATGCAAATGTCCTGTGTGAGGCCACCGCCAAGTTTGAGATTTTTCTAAGCTGGTTTGGTGCTTTTTGCACTTTAATTGAATTTCCACGCGAATTCATCGATTAATTATACAATTATTGATGAAGAACTTAAAGATTTACGTTAAAATGATGTGAAAACAAATTTCCTATCGAAAACCAATAGATTTAATGATTTTAATTAAAGTCTATATTTTTGCATTAACGAAAATAGTGATTATTAGTTGCATTATGTTCAATATTTATAATTAAAAGGACAATAGTTTAGGTCACATATTTTTCTTGTGTGCAGTAAATCAAAATAAATTTTATTACTTTTTTTAAAAAATATTATGCCTAGTATTTAATTTACCAAGTAAATAATAAGAATTTAACATTTAAATAAAAAGAAATATATATAATACACTAACCAACCAAAAAATGGGCGCGAAGTGAATTTTCCAGCCCCCTTTAGTCCTGGCTTCGATCACGGCCCGGGACGAAAGGTGGGCTGCATTTGGCGGCCCGCCAAAAATTACCTTTAGTCCTAGCTGGTTATTGGAGCTGGGACTAAAGGTGGACCTTTAGTCGTGGCTGGTGGTTGGAGCCAGGACTAAAGGTGTAGTCCCGGGCAATGTTAGGAGCCGGGACTAAAGGTCCTTCTCCTATATACGCCAGCTCCCTTCTCTTCCTGCTCTCACTTCTTGTCTTTGACTTCATCGTCATCAGCGAGCCGCACCGCCGCCAACCGCCGCCGATTCGGCTCCCCGTCACCAGATCGTGGATCTCGGCCACCTCGACGCCGCCCTCCTCGCCGGAGGAGCCCTCGACATCGCGCCCGTCACCAGAGGAGCCCCCAACACCGCGCCTGTCACCGAAGGAGCCCGTAAGATGATGCCCTGTGCCACCTCTCGCCGTGACCCCCACGCCGGCCTGCACGTGCCACCGGCCTCCCCACCGACGGTGCCCCCCGCAGGCACTCCACGACGCCGGCGTGCGCCTCCCCACCGACGATGCCCCCCGTGGGCACTCCACGATGCCCATGCGCCGCCTCTTGCCAGCATCTGCACGACACCCCGTGTGCGCGCTGCCTCTCGCCATGGCCTATGCCGGCCTCCACGCGCCACCGGCCTCCCCACCGACGGTGGCCCCCCGCGGGCACACTCCACGCGACGCCCGCGCTCGCCTCCTCGGCCATCGACGCTGGCCGGCCGGCCGCCCCGTGTAGGCACCACCGCCCCCGACATATAAGTATATATAATTATTTATAAATTTTATTTTTTATATATATGAAATGTATATGGAAGTATATGAAATTATATGTATGAAATGTATAAATTTATGTTATATATAATACTAAATTTCATTTTATATGTATGAAATGTATAAATTTACAAGTATAATACTAATCAAATTACATTTTATATGTATGAAATTATAATAATGGGTTATATATATATGAAATGTATAAATTTATATTTATATCTATGAAATGTGTATGAAATTGTATGGCTAAACCCTAAACCACCCTATATATATGTAATCCATTAAAATTATATATATGACATGTATAATTTTTACTTAGGAAAAAATCTATTGTGGAGTATGAAAAAATTATATATCTATGAAATGTGTATGAAATGTCTATGAAACCCTACTTGCATAATTATTTTTTTTATAGTTGTTTAGGCTCTCTATGGCTGACCCGAGAGACGATGACCTGGAGGCAGAAATGATGGATATTATCAACGCTGGCACTGAACATTGTGCCGATGTTGATAAGGACCAGCAGGAAGACGATGGGAGTCAATACTTGAATCTCAATCATATTGTTGAGGAAGTTGTTCATGAAGATAATTTCGACGAGGTATATATTTCTCAATATCTAGCTCTCATTTATTTATTATGCATACATGTAGCCCACTGGATTGACCTTTGTTTTATAATACTTTTTGTGTTTCTATGCGTACATAGCCGTCTAGATCGACGACGATGATGGGGAACACAAAGAATGTTCGAGGGGCCAAAAAGCCATTGGAAGGCCGCTACATCATCTCAGAATTCAACATGGCTACAGGCAAACCACTAGGACAATATGCATAGAAATTTGTGTACCACTGTGGGTACCTTGTAAGGGACAAGCTCCCGATCAATGCCCATGAATGGAAAAAAATAACAATGCTCCTCATATTAGTTATGTCTCTGATAAGGACAAGGAGCTGATTTGGCAAGATGTTCTTGCACATTTCACGCTCCAAACAGATGATTATCATGAAGACATCACCCACAAAAGGTTGACAGAGCGAGTTAGGCACTGGACAATGAAGAAGATGGCCACCCAATTCCAATCTTGGAAGAAGCAGTTGTACAAATCATACGTCAAGAAGAACAAGACTCCAAATTGGAATGATAAGGGCCCAATCGCGAAGGTAAGGCCCTACTAGGAGGAATTTGTACAGTACAAGACATCAGAAGAGGGTGCGGAATGGGCGAGAAGGAACTAAGAGAATTCCAGACAAAAGCAATACCACCATAACATGGGATCAGGTGGCTACGCGACTTCCGTTCCCAAGTGGTAAAAAATGGAAGCAGACCTTATTGCCAAGGGGGTCGTACCTGAATCAGCACCGTGGCCTGAACGCACAAAGCGTTGGTTTTTAGGTCATGGGGGAGGATTGGACCCAGTCACTAGGAAGCTCGTCCATGGCACAAAACTCGAAAGAGCAACAGAAATGTTGATTCAAATTCTAAAAGCTAGAGATAGTGAACTATTCTGGCCCAATAGAGAGAAAGATGAACTGACATATTCCATTGAGACTGCTAAGCATTATGGACGATCTAGAGGCAAAGGGGCCATTCCATGGGTGCAAGGTTTCCCTGAATGGATCGATTCGTACAGAAGCCGCTAGAGACGGAAGGATGAGGAGGCAGAGAGGATCCGCATCTTACAGCAATATGTTATTGAGTCACGAGAAGCGGTGCTTGAATCACAAAGGTGAGAAAAAGAAATGCAAGCGAAAGTGCAAGAGGAAGTCGCAAGGCAAGTGCAAATACAATTGAGTGCCCAAGGGATTACAACAGCTCTAGGAATCAACATTAGCTCTGATCAGTTGAGAAGCAGTTGTGCTTCTACGGAGCTGCCTGATGCCATAAAAGATGTAGAGCTGTGCTTCCCCATGGATGACATCACTAAACCTTTTACATCACGTGAGCTGCACATTCCAAAAGATAATGGCACAGTGAAGGGTGTTGTAAACCCTATCGACCATACCAAGACACCAAGAATCCATGGGGCAGTAGTACCAGCTAGATATGCTACCGTCTCGGTGGATAAAGCTATTGAAGGTTTTAGCGATGTGCCTCTTGACATTCATGGAGGTGATGGGAAGAAGACCGTGGGAGAAGCAGAGAAGTCATTCATTGCATAGCGCAAGCACTACATCAATATTCCCGAGAAGCCATTGCCGCACAATAGGTATGGATGAAAGTGAATGAAACAATTTTTTTATTAATTTTATATTGCCTCTTAAATAACAATTGACTCATTGTCTTCTATACGCACACAGCAGGGCTTCCCCCAACCTAAGTCCAATAGTATAATCACCAGACCAGCATAGTGCTCTGGGCGGCGGTTATGATGGGGTAGAAGACACGGCTGCATCCCCACCATCTCCAAGACGGTCTCCACCACCGCCGCCACCGCCTCCAAGGTGTTCCCCAACACCGCCTCGAAGGTCTCCAACACCTGTTCCCCCACCATCTCCAAGACGGTCTCCACCGTCGCCACCACCGCCTCCAAGGCGTTCCCCAACGCCACCTCGAAGGTCTCCAACGCCTGTTCTCCCACCTCCTCCCATGAACCAGGGAAGACGGCTGCAAACAAATAAGCCATCTGCCCCGCCGGCAAAGACGACCAAGAAGGCCCCCATGAAACCAAGGCCAATTCCACAGAAATTGCCTGGTGAAATGAGTAAAGAGGAGTTACATGATGCGGTTAAAAAACCGTTGAAGCATTCTTCTCAGGCACAGGGAAGAGGAAGCAGCAGAAGCAGAAGCACTTCCAACTACCTCCAGCTAAACTAAGGTGGATGGTGGAAGCTAACCAGAAAAAGAGGCGGCAAGCTCATAAGCCCTCGCCGCCATCAGACTTTGACCGCACTCTTACCAAGATAATCAAGAAAGCTGCTAAAGCAGGGAAAACTATTGCACAACTCGGAGAACAAGAATTGCAATCAGTCCCTCCTCTAGTTATTGCTAATGAATATGGTTCAAACATAGATATGCTGAATATGATGGAAATACTTGCTGATAAAGAAGTGGATATGGTAGAACTTGCTAACTTTTATGCTATGAGAGGTATCGACCTTGGCGATTTCCTCTTCGAAAGTGCGCTGGTAGCGGATGAATGGCAGAAATATGAGCATGGCAGGAGTCTATGGAATCCTAAGACCATCAATGAACTAGGTACACAATTGTTCAAGCTAAACACCTTGTACCTCGACGCGTGTCACCGGAAAGAGTTCTTTATTTCTATCAGAATCAAAGACGACCATTGGTTCCTTGGCGATGATGTTATGTACATTGAGTTTGCTGAATTACACCAACTAGTCCACCGAAACTCTCTCGACAAGACTCTCATCAGCTGCTATTGTCTGTAAGTGATTCTTTCTACTAATTAATAATAAGTCGCTACGTACGTACATGTCTGTGTTTATTATCCTCACTCTATATATATGATGCAGGTTTGAGATGGGAGAGTGCAAAAAGAGAGGGTGTACTGATATTGGTTTCATTGATCCACATATCGTATTCGAAAACCCTAAACCCCAACCAACATGGAAAGCAGAAACGGAGGCCAATATCAAGATGTTCTTAGAGAAGCAACGTGACAAAAAATGTATACTCTTCCCCTACAACTTTAGGTAAGTGTTCATAATGTCGACGATCGTGTATCCATATATATATGTTCACTGTACCTGTTAGCTAATTAATGAGTGTTAATGGACATGGCAGTGAACATTGGATATTGATGGAACTCAATCTGGAGAAAGGTCATCTAGGCATCTGGGACTCGATGAGAAAAGGGCAAAAAGAGTTCTAAGAGATGATAGATATTATTCAGAGGTAATTGTAGTCTCACTAGCAAAACTATTCTAGTCTCTTTGCATGCAAATTAATGGTCCAAATATTTTTTATGTTATTTGGTAGTTGTTGGGAAAAGGTCTGTTAGGAACACCATATGAAACGCAAAGTGCCACTGAAAGTAGTGCTATACAAAGTAAGTACTATATACCTACCTTAGTTCAATTTCCCTATGCTCGGATGATGATGAATCTTTTTCTCGTAAAGTGGGTTCTGCGGCAGTCCCAGGGGACCAATCCCTGTGGATACTATGTTTGCGAGTTCATGAGAGTGTGCTAAAAAAGAACTAGTCTAGAGGAAAAAAGGGTAAGTGTACACATATATATATTCTTCATACATATATATATATATATTCATGATAGATACAATTTATTTATCATTATTCTTAATACATATATATATATACTAATATACTTTTTCTTTATCTCATATCTCAAATTGAAGACTCGTTGGTTGAAGGAAAAAACCCTAGACACACACCATCTCAAAGCAATCCAAGAGACAATAGGTGGATTTCTGAATGATCAGGTCTTAACTCTCGATGGCGAGTTTTACTATGACCTAAATATATGATGATGAAAGCCAAATTTCATATTGATCCAAAGAACATGTGTGGCAGAACCTCCTAAGTTATAGGTCCCACATGCACCTGTCACTGTCCGACGACCTTTTGATATTTATGCATATGTTTCCAATAACTTAAAAAGACTGTCGGGTGTCCTCGGGGAACCCCGAATCATCCACGATTTCCGAGCAGGATCACGTTACAGAGTCATTGCAGTATTACAACATTTATTCAAATATCAAAACCAGAGTAAAAACAGCGGAAGTCTTACAATAACATAGTTTACAATCAGTTGTTTCAAACCTTACAAACTAAGTTCCATAATTATTACAAACCATAGTAGTAGTAGAGTGGCATAACTAACATATACTTAACACAAAAAATAAACATCCTGCCCAAGGATCACACATTTAATTCTCATCGTCAGAACGAACGATAGTCATGCAGCACGATCCAAAACAGATCTGCTCATGAGGCTCACCTGCAACAAGGGGTCAACGAACCCTGAGTACAAAGGTACTCAACAAGACTTATCCGAAATCTTAACTGATAAACTTAGTAATGCAGGCTCAAGGATTCAAGGTATAGCTTTAACAATGATCAAAGTTCTTTTGCGTAAAAGCTCTTTTAACAACATTCTTTATATAGAAAACTTCTCGAGAATTATATACAAAGCTGACACGATCCGCACTGAGATCATGAAACTTCATATCCAACATCTTCACAAGCCTTATTTAAGTTCTGGTTGTTAATTCTACGATGATGAACAGTGAGTTGAGTCTCCATAACCGAGGAGCAACGACGATTCGAACCGATTAACACCCAGCTGGGAATTCCAGACCACATGATATATGCAGGTCCCCGACCTACATATACCAACCTACCCTCGGATCCTCTAAAACAAGAATGGGTCCGCGCCACCCGAGAACACAGTACTCCACCATTCCAGCCCATGGCCACGTGGGTACACGCTATTCCCGCCATCTCTCCACTCCCAGTGTGCGAGTAGCCATTCTCGTAGTAGAATTGCCAAGTTCAGGCTTACCGGAGTATGTGGTTAGTACTACAAATTCTCACCTCATGCAATTCAACAACGGACGTGCCTTAATCGACACAGGCGGAAAGAACCCGCTCACAAGACCTCCATGTCTTGTGGCTCACACTCACCGAGTCCGCCCGGTCTAGATTTATTACTCCACATTCCCATATCACATGTTAACATAGTTAACCAGTGTTCCATTTGTAACTTGCAGGTGGCAGGTAGTCACCCGACTTTCATCGTTCTACGCATAGCTAAGCAAGACTAGGCATATACGAGTTTAAAACTGGTATTATGGTAAATATGGAATAACAAGGGTGGTAATGCAACAATTAGGCTTTTACTTAACTCCTAATCACTTAATGCAGTAACGGAAAGCAAAAGCAAAATTAATTTATAAAACACAAGGTAGGGTTGTATGCATCCGGGGCTTGCCTTCGTTGACGGAAAAGTCCGGTTCCTGCGACGTTACACAAGTATTTGACCCGACCTCAACAGACGGATTAACCTCTTCAACAGCTTGATTAACTACCACGTTTTCACCTTCGTTCACTACACGTAATAACAATGCCATGTTTAACATGATGCGGAATTCGAAACATGATGCTCGATGAGGGATGAAAAATTAATAATTTGAATACAACTTTCCTTCGCGGTACAGTTGCAAGTCAAACAAACTAATTCTTTTTCGTAAACACATACATCAACTGCCAAGGATCATTAACAACAAATGACCCAAGGTCATCACTCAATCCAAAATTCCAAACAAAACCTAAATCACTAAAGGTTACTATTTGCTTTTATGAATTAATTATTTAATTCAAAATTATGAAATAAATCAACTTATTCTAATTGAGCCCAAAATTTTAGTACATGTTCATTACATGTTAACTAAGTGGCAAAACAAATTTCATAATTTTTGGATAAATAAATAAGCCTAGAAAAATCCTGGAAATCCATTTATGAATAAATTGAGCAATTTTTATCACATTTAAAACTTACTGAAAAACACTATTTCATATTTTTCTTAAATACTATACATCTCAGAGAAGTCACACAAAAATTTTCATAATTTTTGGAGCTCTAAATAAATCTACACAAAAATAACAAAAATAGACACTATTCATTCAAATCTGAAAATAGAGAAAAAAAATCCATTTGAACGTTGAGTCACTGACATCGGACCCCACCTGTCATCATCTACCTCCCGCGTGTTGACTACGACAACGACGGCGCTGACCGGCGCAAACTCACCGACGGTGAGTCCAAAGGCGACGGTCAAGGTACCAAAATGACCACATCATCCCGGCGCATCGACTGAAGGCACTAGCTAGACGAATTACTACGAGTTACGAGCTTGGCGTCGGCCATGGCGGATGCGGTGGCTCGGCGACGTTACGCCGGCGAAACGAAGCCGAAAACGGGGAAACAGAGGGCATGGGAAGGTCCAGTAGCTCACCACGAACACGTTCAAGCAAGAATTAAGGCCGGAGAAGCAACGTAGACACGGGTCGACGTGAACAGCAACGACGGCGGAGCAAGGATCGTCGGTGACGGTGTGCCGGCGACTACAGTGGATAAAACGGCCAAACAATAGTGAAATGAGCACTACGGCATCGAGACAAAGCTAAAGGGACATCAATCAAAGGCAACGGCTCACCGACGGACTCTGGCCACGAAGATGCGCATGCGACGGTGAGGTTACCGGCCGCGAGGAAGAAGGCGATGAAACTCGAGTTCCCAGTGAAGACAAGCCAAATTGGTGGGTCAAATGGACGCGCAAGGTTCAGGCGGAGCTGGGACTAGCTTAACAGCGACGGTGGAGCACGACAACGACGGCACGGGCTCGCCGGAGATGGAGCAGCGGCGACGGGAAAAACAGAGAGCGAAGAGAGAAGAACGACGGTGGCTCCAGAGCTTTATAGGGCAGCCAAGGAAGCGCAAGGAAGCCACGACGAAGTCTTCAGCGCGCCAACGCGACGCCCAGACGGCCACGCGCGCGACTGGAAGCAAGCCGAAGATCGCCGCCGGTGTAGCCTGAGCGGTGAGTACTGTTCACAGAAATTACAAGTTTGCCATTCGCCAAATTTCACAAATTACTCTCAAATTTTCATAACAACTCAAAAATCTCCAAAAATAAAAGTTGTTCAAAATCAAAAGTTCTACAACTTTGCTTTTATAACCATCTCCTAATTCGGTCTAGATTTTGAAATGAACTTTTGAATTTGAATAGGGAAATTTACCGAATTACGCCTTTTTGATTTACTCAAAAATTTTCTAAACAACTTGAAAAACTCCAAAAACAAACTTTGTATAACTTGCCAAGCTCTACACTTTTGCTTTTGGGCCCAACCCCAAAATATGCTTAGATTTTGAAATGGATTTTCAGGGTAGGGTTTACATGTTGAAACGCGGGGTTTTCTCGAAAAATTCAAAACCCAGGCAAACTTTGAACTTGAGTCAAACAATACAATTCAACACTCATTACACAAATGTAAACTTGTTTTAGTAAATGCACATCAAAGTTTTCACCAAATGCCAAATGCTTTGCAATGCATATGATGACATGTCAGATTTTAACATTTAAACACCCGAGGTGTTACAATCCTTCCCCCTAAAAGAAATCTCGCCCCGAGATTCAAAGCCATAGGGTATGTAATGGAAAAGGAAATGTGTCGCAAGAACACATACAAACTCTGTCCATAAAACAGCTAAGGTTACTTTTACAAAACACAACATGTACTACCGAGCTCAACTAACATTACTCGATTCTATATTGACGCTAAAAATTCGGGAAACTTTTCTAACAAGTAATCTTCTGATTCCCAAGTAGCTTCCTCTTCTGAATGTTGATTCCATTGTATTTTATAGAACTTGATTGTCCATCTTCGAGTAACATGATCTTTCTGATCTAACACTCGGATAGGATATTCGGAATAAGTTAAATCCGGTTCTAGTTCCACTCCTTCAACTTCAACATTTTGTTCAGGCACTTGGAGACACTTCTTCAATTGAGAAACATGGAACACATCATGCACAGCTGCAAGATGTTCAGGTAATTTCAAACGATATGCTACTTTTCCATATCTCTCTAAAATTTGATATGGTCCAATATATCGGGGTGCCAACTTTCCTTTAACACCAAAACGGTTAACTCCCTTCATTGGTGATACTTTCAGATATACAAAATCTCCTTTGTTAAATACCAATGGTCTCCGTCGTCTATCCGCATAACTCTTTTGGCGGGACTGAGCTATCTTCAAATTACTCTGTATTTGCCTAACCTTGTCTTCTATTTCTTTCACAAGATCAACTCCAAAGAATCTTCTTTCTCCAGGCTCAGACCAACTCAATGATGTTCTGCATCTACGACCATAGAGTGCTTCAAATAGAGCCATTCTAATGCTTTCCTGATAACTATTGTTGTATGAGAACTCGGCTAAAGGTAAGCATTCATCCCACTTTTTGGAATAGTTAAGGACACAACACCTTAACATATCTTCAAGTACTTGATTGACTCTTTCAGTCTATCCATCAGTCTGCGGATGATAAGCTGTACTGTACAGAAGTTTAGTACCCAACGAAGAATGCAATTGTTTCCAAAAGTTGGAGACAAACTGTGTACCCCTATCTGACACAATAGTTTTGGGTATTCCATGCAAACTCATGATTCTTGCTAAGTACATCTTGGCATATTGGATTGTAGGATATATTGTCTTGACTGGAAGAAAATGCGCTGACTTAGTGAGTCGATCTACAATAACCCATACTGAGTCAAATCCCTTTGATGTCTTGGGTAGACCAACAATAAAGTCCATGCTTATGTCCTCCCACTTCCAAGATGGAATAGGTAATGGTTGTAATTCACCAGTAGACCTCAAATGTATAGCTTTCACCTTTTGACAAATATCATACTTTGCTATGTATCTAGCAATCTCTATTTTCATTTTAGTCCACCAAAATCTTTGCTTCAAATCATGGTACATCTTGTTACTTCCCGGATGAATGGATAACCTAGTAGCATGTGCTTCATCTAGAATTGACTGCCGCAACTCAGGAACTTTTGGTACCACCAGGCGATCCTTGAACCACAACACATCTTCATTATCAATGCTAAAGCATTCCGCTTTTCCTTTCTTGACTCTTTCCTTAATATGGGCTATACCCTTGTTTTCTTTCTGAGCAACAATAACTTGATCTCGAATAGTGACTTCAATAATTATGTTGGTCAAACTTCCTTGTTGAATTACTTCTACATTCAACTTTTCCATTTCTTGACATAAATTCAAACCCATTGTTCTCACTGTCAAACAATTGCAATAACTTTTGCGACTGAGAGCATCTGCAACCACATTTGCTTTACCAGGGTGATAATGTACTTCCAAATCATAATCCTTAATCAGTTCTAACCATCTTCTTTGTCGCATGTTCAACTCTGACTGAGTAAAGATATACTTTAAGCTTTTGTGGTCTGTATACATATGACACGTATTACCAAGTAGGTAATGCCGCCAAATCTTTAGAGCATGAACCACAGTCGCTAACTCCAAGTCATGAGTCGGATAATGTTCTTCATGTTGCTTAAGTTGCCTAGATGCATAGGCAATGACTCGGCCTTCTTGCATCAACACACATCCAATACCAATACCTGAATCATCACAATAAACATCAAACGGCTTCTCGATGTCAGGTTGGGCTAACACTAGCGCAGTAGTCAACAGTCTCTTCAAAGTCTGGAAAGCCTCTTCACAATCTGATGACCAGACAAACTTAACTTGGTTCTTCAACAATTCAGTTATGGACTTTGATATCTTTGAGAAGTCTAGAATAAACCGACGGTAATATCCCGCCAAACCTAGAAAACTCCGAACTTGATGAACTGTGGTTGGCGGTTTCCAATCAAGCACATCCTTCACTTTGTTGGGATCAACTGCAACTCCTTTGGCTGACAAGACATGTCCAAGAAATTGCACTTCCTTAAGCCAAAAATCACACTTGCTGAACTTGGTATATAGTTGATGTTCTCTCAAGCGGGTCAGAACAATTCTGAGATGTTCTGCATGTTCTTTCTTATTCTTGGAATATACTAAAATATCATCAATAAACACCACTACAAACTTGTCTAGCTCCGGCATGAATACTGAGTTCATAAGATACATGAAATGAGCTGGAGCATTTGTCAAACCAAAAGACATTACCAAGTATTCATATAACCCATATCTTGTGGTAAATGCCGTTTTGGGAATATCCTCAGGCTTTATCTTGATTTGGTGATATCCTGATCTCAAATCTATCTTGGAGAAAACTTTGGCTCCGGCCAGTTGATCAAAAAGTAGATCTATCCGAGGTAATGGATACTTATTCGTGATGGTCACTTCATTCAATGGACGATAGTCAACACATAACCTCAGGGTCTCATCTTTCTTTTTTACAAAAATTGCCGGACATCCCCAAGGTGAAGAACTAGGTTGGATAAACCCTTTCTCAATCAATTCTTGTAACTGAGTTTTCAACTCGGCCAATTCCTTAGGTGGCATCCTATAAGCTCTCCAAGAAATCAGAGCTGTTCCAGGTTGTAACTCTATATTGAACTGTACATCCCTATTAGGTGGTAGACTGGGTAACTCTTCAGGAAACACATCTAGAAATCCACACACTACCGGAATATCACTAATCTCTTTGACAACAGTTGCACAAATCTTACTCACTGATCTTCTTAGGGTTGGAAGTTGGATAAGAAGTTGAGAATTACTATTAGGCAAACTCACTCTTAAGGTCCTATTCAAAGCATCTATAACAGCCTTATGCTGATACATCCAATTCATTCCCAAGATTACATCTATATCCTGACCCTTAAGGATAATCATGGTAGTGGGAAAAATATGCCCACCCAGGTTTACGGGTACCTGGTATACCATCTCCTTAGTACACAGACGTCCCCCGGGCGACTGTATAAAGAAACTTTCCTTTGTTGCCCCAATCGAAATTTCATGCTTCACGACAAATGTTCTATTGATGAATGAATGCGATGCGCTAGAATCAAAAAGTATAACTGCAGGGTGATTGGCAACAGGAAACATACCCATCATTACTGGCTCCCCTTCCGGAATTTCTCCAGCTTGAATATAGAACACCCGTCCTGTCTTCCTCTCATCTTTGCCCTTCTGAGCATTCTGATTGGGATTCTTGTTTGGTGCCTGACCCTGTTGTTGATTGGCAGGAGCCTTCTGATAATTTTGATTAGCCTGCCTAGGATATGGACATTCCCTAGAGAAATGACCAGTCCTTCCACAATTATAGCACGGATAGTTGTGACCCTGGGATGTTGGAGCATTGCCACCAGGAGCATTGGTTGACTGTGAACTCGGATAGGTTATAGCAGGACGGACATTTGACTGTTGCCCGGCTTGGAACTGTGGCGGACGATAAGGAGGACGATTATGATGTACTGGATGATAAATCACCCTTTGCCTCTTCGGATTTCCCCCAAAAGATCCAGACGACACACTCTTTTTCTTTTTGAGCTCCTTGTGCTGCCGATACTTTGATTCTGAAGCAATTGCAATATTTACTGCCTCATGATAAGTGACATTGGTGCAAGTGGTCATCATAGTCTGCAACTTGGTATTCAGGCCTCTCATAAACCACCTCTTCTTCTTGACATCGGTATTGACATGTTCGGATGCATATTGGGACAGATGATTAAATCTTCCCACATACTGCATCACGCTTTGATCTCCTTGTTTCAAAGCAAGGAATTCATCTAGCTTCATAGCCATTACTCCTTCAGGGATATAATGGGCTCTGAAGGCTGTACGGAACTCAGCCCAAGTTATTGGAATGCCAGTTGGTTGCATAGCCACTAAGTTTGCCCACCAAGCACTTGCTGCTCCTCTAAGTTGTTGGGTGGCAAACATAGGTTTCTGATACTCTGTGCATGGGATAAGGTCAAATTTCTGCTCCATGGTTCGAAGCCAGTCATCAGCCTCCAATGGTTCATCTGCCTTGGTAAAAACTGGGGGTCTTGTGTCTGTGAAATCAACATATGTAGCCTCCTGTCGGTTATGGTGGCGTCCACGGTTTCCGTACATCTGATTCTGATTACTCTGAGCCATCTTATGAAGCAAACGAGAATTTTCAGCCGTCACATTGACAAGTGCGGTTATAGCATCAGCTAAATTGGTTGGAATTGGTGGCGGATCAGGAATACCGTCCTCATCTTGTGAAGTTCCCGGAATAAACGAACCCCGTGTACAACGCATCTGCTCATAATAAACCAAACTTTATTCACATGTCTTTATTGAATTGTACCAAAGCTTACTCTAGACACATTACATGGAGCTTACTGATGTACAAACAAACCTATGGGTACGAAAACAGAACTACATAACTTAACTAGAGGTACTATTATACAACTCTCCTCCTTTCCTCAATTTCTTCAAACTTCAGGCTCGGTATCCATTCCGGAATTATTACCGCCTTCATCATCACTTTCATCGATCATTACTAATTCTTCAGGATCTTCTTCTTCTTCCTCTCCCGATTCATCATCATCGGCAAGGATGACACCAGGGTCCATGGCATCAGCTTGAGGCTCATGATTTGGATTCAGTAGATTGCTAAGCCTATGAACTTCCTCATGTAGATATGTATTATGTTCTTCTAAATCTTCTACATAGAATTCTAGCTCATGAGTTCTAGCTCTAGCTACATTTTCCCTGTGCCAAGCTTCATTTCTTCCCTTCACCGTACGAACTAACATACTTTCGCAGTTCCTATGCGCGGTGGTGAGCTGCCTCAATTGACCCTGTAATTCACCTATTTGCATAACATCCAAAGCCCTATCTCTAGTAGATTGTGCTAACTCTGCAGAAATCCTCTGTATCTCTGCCTGAGGATCAGGCCTAGTACTGCTACTGCTAGCACCATCATTTCTAGGGGCAAGTTGGTGACGAGGAACTCCTTTGGGTCCGGTGGACTTACGGGGCGTCATCTTGGCACGAGCCATACTGTAGGAAACCAATTTAATCCAAGTAAGACCATTTGATCAAAATCCAAAGAGTAGCTAAGATGGATTACATTCCTCAAACCAGTCTCACTACTTAACTCCAGACTAAGAGGTGAAGGAAGTAACGAGTGAATTATTCATGATGCATGAATCGCTCTTATGAACAAAAACATCAAAGTTTATAATGCATATAAACAACATTTATTTTTATATAGGGCATAGTATAATTACTACTCCACCACACAAAACATTTTAATCAAATAGGGAATGGTGAGAAAGAATTAAGATAAGTCAGAAGCAATTTGGACCAAATTATCAAGTTAAATTTAGTCATCCCAATTCATTTTGAAGTTTTCGTAAAACAATACAACAAAAACCTTGTAACGATCGCTCTGATACCATTCTGTGGCAGAACCTCCTAAGTTATAGGTCCCACATGCACCTGTCACTGTCCGACGACCTTTTGACATTTATGCATATGTTTCCAATAACTTAAAAAGACTGTCGGGTGTCCTCGGGGAACCCCGAATCATCCACGATTTCCGAGCAGGATCACGTTACAGAGTCATTGCAGTATTACAACATTTATTCAAATATCAAAACCAGAGTAAAAACAGCGGAAGTCTTACAATAACATAGTTTACAATCAGTTGTTTCAAACCTTACAAACTAAGTTCCATAATTATTACAAACCATAGTAGTAGTAGAGTGGCATAACTAACATATACTTAACACACAAAATAAACATCCTGCCCAAGGATCACACATTTAATTCTCATCGTCAGAACGAACGATAGTCATGTAGCACGATCCAAAACAGATCTGCTCATGAGGCTCACCTGCAACAAGGGGTCAACGAACCCTGAGTACAAAGGTACTCAACAAGACTTATCCGAAATCTTAACTGATAAACTCAGTAATGCAGGCTCAAGGATTCAAGGTATAGCTTTAACAATGATCAAAGTTCTTTTGCGTAAAAGCTCTTTTAACAACATTCTTTATATAGAAAACTTCTCGAGAATTATATACAAAGCTGACACGATCCGCACTGAGATCATGAAACTTCATATCCAACATCTTCATAAGCCTTATTTAAGTTCTAGTTGTTAATTCTACGATGATGAACAGTGAGTTGAGTCTCCATAACCGAGGAGCAACGACGATTCGAACCGATTAACACCCAGCTGGGAATTCCAGACCACACGATATACCAACCTACCCTCAGATCCTCTAAAACAAGAATGGGTCCGCGTCACCCGAGAACACAGTACTCCACCATTCCAGCCCATGGCCACGTGGGTACACGCTATTCCCACCATCTCTCCACTCCCAGTGCGCGAGTAGCCATTCTCGTAGTAGAATTGCCAAGTTCAGGCTTACCGGAGTATGTGGTTAGTACTACAAATTCTCACCTCATGTAATTCAACAACGGACGTGCCTTAATCGACACAGGCGGAAAGAACCCGCTCACAAGACCTCCATGTCTTGTGGCTCACACTCACCGAGTCCGCCCGGTCTAGATTTATTACTCCACATTCCCATATCACATGTTAACATAGTTAACCAGTGTTCCATTTGTAACTTGCGGGTGGCAGGTAGTCACCCGACTTTCATCGTTCTACGCATAGCTAAGCAAGACTAGGCATATACGAGTTTAAAACTGGTAATATGGTAAATATGGAATAACAAGGGTGGTAATGCAACAATTAGGCTTTTACTTAACTCCTAATCACTTAATGCAGTAACAGAAAGCAAAAGCGAAATTAATTTATAAAACACAAGGTAGGGTTGTATGCATCCGGGGCTTGCCTTCGTTGACGGAAAAGTCCGGTTCCTGCGACGTTACACAAGTATTCGACCCGACCTCAACAGACGGATTAACCTCTTCAACAGCTTGATTAACTACCACATTTTCACCTTTGTTCACTACACGTAATAACAATGCCATGTTTAACATGATGCGGAATTCGAAACATGATGCTCGATGAGGGATGAAAAATTAATAATTTGAATACAACTTTCCTTCGCGGTACAGTTGCAAGTCAAACAAACTAATTCTTTTTCGTAAACACATACATCAACTGCCAAGGATCATTAACAACAAATGACCCAAGGTCATCACTCAATCCAAAATTCCAAACAAAACCTAAATCACTAAAGGTTACTATTTGCTTTTATGAATTAATTATTTAATTGAAAATTATGAAATAAATCAACTTATTCTAATTGAGCCCAAAATTTTAGTACATGTTCATTACAGGTTAACTAAGTGGCAAAACAAATTTCATAATTTTTGGATAAATAAATAAGCCTAGAAAAATCCTGGAAATCCATTTATGAATAAATTGAGCAATTTTTATCACATTTAAAACTTACTGAAAAACACTATTTCATATTTTTCTTAAATACTATACATCTCAGAGAAGTCACACAAAAATTTTCATAACTTTTGGAGCTCTAAATAAATCTACACAAAAATAACAAAAACAGACACTATTCATTCAAATCTGAAAATAGAGAAAAAAAATCCATTTGAACGTTGAGTCACTGACATCGGACCCCACCTGTCATCATCTACCTCCCGCGTGTTGACTACGACGACGACGGCGCTGACCGGCGCAAACTCACCGACGGTGAGTCCAAAGGCGACGGTCAAGGTACCAAAATGACCACATCATCCCGGCGCATCGACTGAAGGCACTAGCTAGACGAATTACTACGAGTTACGAGCTTGGCGTCGGCCATGGCGGATGCGGTGGCTCGGCGACGTTACGCCGGCGAAATGAAGATGAAAACGGGGAAACAGAGGGCATGGGAAGGTCCAGTAGCTCACCACGAACACGTTCAAGCAAGAATTAAGGCCGGAGAAGCAACGTAGACACGGGTCGACGTGAACAGCAACGACGGCGGAGCAAGGATCGTCGGTGACGGTGTGCCGGCGACTGCAGTGGATAAAACGGCCAAACAATAGTGAAATGAGCACTACGGCATCGAGACGAAGCTAAAGGGACATCAATCAAAGGCAACGGCTCACCGACGGACTCTGGCCACGAAGATGCGCATGCGACGGTGAGGTTACCGGCCGCGAGGAAGAAGGCGATGAAACTCGAGTTCCCGGTGAAGACAAGCCAAATTGGTGGGTCAGATGGATGCGCAAGGTTCAGGCGGAGCTAGGACTAGCTTAACAGCGACGGTGGAGCACGACAACGACGGCACGGGCTCGCCGGAGATGGAGCAGCGGCGACGGGAAAAACAGAGAGCGAAGAGAGAAGAACGACGGCGGCTCCAGAGCTTTATAGGGCAGCCAAGGAAGCGCAAGGAAGCCACGACGAAGTCTTCAGCGCGCCAACGCGACGCCCAGACGGCCACGCGCGCGACTGGAAGCAAGCCGAAGATCGCCGCCGGTGTAGCCTGAGCGGTGAGTACTGTTCACAGAAATTACAAGTTTGCCATTCGCCAAATTTCACAAATTACTCTTAAATTTTCATAACAACTCAAAAATCTCCAAAAATAAAAGTTGTTCAAAATCAAAAGTTCTACAACTTTGCTTTTATAACTATCTCCTAATTCGGTCTAGATTTTGAAATGAACTTTTGAATTTGAATAGGGAAATTTACCGAATTACGCCTTTTTGATTTACTCAAAAATTTTCTAAACAACTTGAAAAACTCCAAAAACAAACTTTGTATAACTTGCCAAGCTCTACACTTTTGCTTTTGGGCCCAACCCCAAAATATGCTTAGATTTTGAAATGGATTTTCAGGGTAGGGTTTACATGTTGAAACGCTGGGTTTTCTCGAAAAATTCAAAACCCAGGCAAACTTTGAACTTGAGTCAAACAATACAATTCAACACTCATTACACAAATGTAAACTTGTTTTAGTAAATGCACATCAAAGTTTTCACCAAATGCCAAATGCTTTGCAATGCATATGATGACATGTCAGATTTTAACATTTAAACACCCGAGGTGTTACAACATGTGATGATGAAATGTACAATTAATGCAAACTTTACATGTGACGATGAAATATAATATTATGTTTTAGTTTACTTTTACTTGTGTTGCTTGCATGCATTATTCGAGCGAAAACTTTACAGTACGTGCGCGTATATGTATATTACTTTGCAGCAATTAATGCGTATTCGAAAACTAAATTAAAACAAAAAAGAATCATCAATTGAAATAAGTAGGAAAAGAAAAAAAAGACCCTTTAGTCCCGGTTGGTAATACTAACCGGGAATAAAGGGGCCAGCCTAGGCGCTGGCGTGGCTACCTTTTTAGTCCCGGTTGGTATCACCAACCGGGACTAAAGGTCCACTTCTATTCCCAGCTACTAACCCTTTATTCCATAACTCCTATTCTCGGCTACGTAACCGGGAATAAAGGGGGTTGGCAGCCGGGAATAGAAACCCTTTTTTTACTAGTGGTTGTAAGCTTTATTCTCTCCTCTATGATCCTAATGAAAAAATATGGATTTTTGAGTTCTTCCTTAGGGTGTGCTCGACGGAACGATGTAGTTTAGTGTTCTCTCTTGGGTACTTAGTGTCTAATGGAAGACAAGTACTCCTAGGAGATATTAGATTATGCAGTTCTACCAAAGGTGGTATTAGAGCATAAATGAGGAAATAAAGCTTCAAAATCCTTTGCTAAACTAAAATTTGACAACCTATTTTTGCAAAAACTTAGGGTGTTTAACTACAAAATATATAAGTAGCCCTATTGTTATAGTTAAGTATTTGGAATAGGTTTAACTAGACTTTCTCCGATGGATTGACTCTCGCATAGTATACAATCTTTAAGTTAGTCGTGCTAGTAATGTCTTAGTCATCGTGACCGTATTGCTGGTAGATGCACCCTTCATAGAGGTAACGCGAGTCGTATTGTGCATGACTGACCGGCCCTTGTTCTGGAATTACTGCTGAACTATGGCTCCGTGCTTCGTGTTCTCCTATGGTACACGCTTATCATGATCCACGTCTCTCCATACTCCTTTCTGCACTATTGTCGAACCCTTGCCCTATAGCCATGCTAGTCATTAATGGCCTCGGACACTGCTCGTCTCGAACGCACAAAAATTCTGGTTGGTTTATTTGTAGTTACCCCGCATAGGAACCTAAGGTGGACTATGCTAGGGCCACTGACCGCTCTACCATTATAAGCAGGGCCTAGCCTAGCCATTGGTACCACCACTCAATGCACTCTAGCTCACCTAGCCCATCCTCTTGAGCAAGCTTTTCGCTCAATCCTCCTTTGCAACCATCGCTAGGGATGGCAGGAGCCTAGGTTAGCAGTTACTACCTGAACACTGAGGGTTTCCCCAAAATCCTATATGCCACCCTACAAAAACTCAGGGTCAAAGATCGTCCTGAGTATGAGGGCCGTGAGTATGAAAAGCATGGCACTGAGAGGTGTGAAGTTACCGTCTATATTGGAAAGAGTGAGGAGTTTCCCAACATCACTGAAGCCTAAAATGTGACCGCAGCCTGGTTTCGCTTCATCGACACCTACCAAGTTATGGCCCATAAAGCCTTGCGGTATCTTTACCAGATCTATGAGGATCCTATTGCTCGTACCCCCATGAGGTTCTTTCCACCTTTGGAAAAGAATCAATGGGTATTGAGGGCTCGCATGTAGGCTTTGTAAGGGTGGGATGCGCAAGAAGATAGCCCAACTGTGGTGCACTTGACCACATATCTGCTTGCTCTAGATGAGCAGTATGACCGGCAAGACTTGGAGCTGAGGAAGTGCGTTCAGCGAGCCGATGAAGCCAAGATCTTCTCTAGGATGCTCTAGGTGTAGCTCCCTGAAACACATGCTAGTGTGGCAGCCATAGAGAGTCATGAGACTGCCATGTCGAAATCCCTAAAGGAGGCCGAAGATCGTCATGCCCATAAGCTGGGAGAGGCCTACCTTGTCACCAAGGCTAAGCGTAGGACATCGGGCGCTGAAAGGCAGGATCTCTTGATCTTGGAGGGAATCCTTGTCCACCTACTGAAAAGAAGGAGAACCGGTGTTGCAGTGCCACCAGCACCTCCACCCTTAGATGTGTCAGAAGTAGAGCCCATTCTTGCCCTCACTTAGCCACTGCCTAGAGAGGAGGCAGATCCAAAGCCAGGGCGATAAAAGAATCCATCGAGCCTAGGAATGAAGATGTGTGGTCCGACAAGTAGATTAGTTGCCTTGGGAAGATGTACCCATAGTTAGTGGTGTTTTTCATCGCTGTCCTCTAGTATTGTAATCTTTCCATTGTATTTTGTCCGTAGTTGTTGAGATCGTCTAGTCGTAAGAAAGGTGAACAAGGTGTCGCCAATGGGAGAGTGAGTGCCTATATGTTGTACCAGCATAAGGATGTTGGAATGTGCATTTTATTTATTTTGATGTATTTATTGCATCCATCTACCCTTAGGTCTCGTTAGACGTGCTTAGGGTTTTCAAGGGTGATGTTAAGTGGGTTACAAAGAAAGTTACTATTCAGGTGCGAGCAGACTGGTCGTTATTGGATAACATAGGATACTATATCGACTAATTGTAGATGTCCCAGCAGAACACTTGAATCTCTTTAAATCAAATCTGTTGTGGGATTTGAATTCCTTGTCTCTTGTTGCGAAAGGAAACCCATGTTGTCTGAATCTTTCCTTGTAATACTCTGATTCTGTGGTCTATGACCCCACTGCCTTCATTGCGTGTAAGTTGATAATAGTTGCCTGGTTAATAGCTTATGGTGCCATGATGAAATCGAGGGCCCCTATGGAACGGCTGCCACATGGTGATGCTACTCGACATGCACTGGTATCTAGGTTGTTGATCAAGTACCTTTGCCAAGTTACACCGCCATACCACTCTTGATACAAAATATTCTTCTTGGAAATATTCAGGTGTTCAAACGGGAAATCCACAATGGGTTGATGAAATAGTGTTCCCTCAAGTAAACAAGAGAAGGTGGTTTTGGAGGAAGCATGTATGTCATGATCTCAGTTCATACAAAAGGTTGGTGCATATTGTGAACACGGAAGGGAAGGAAGAGTAGAACAACAAGGAAAAGTTAGCCCTCAATAGTAGTGAGTGATTGGAAAATCCTGAGTGGATGTCATGTCCTAAGCCCCGTGTCATGCTCGACCATGTTATGCATGCTGGTCACTATTGCAGCATGCCCTGCGGATGCTGTCAGTGTCAGGGTCCACTAGTACCCCGTTCTCGTGTAACCACAGTATTATGCCACATCCATCGTACTCGTGCGCTATGTGTTTCCCTTTTTCTTGGCATCCTATCGGCTCTTGATCCTCGCCCTCGTCCCCATACCAGACCCCCTCCTGTTTTCCTCTTTTGGGGACATGGCCGCCCGCACGCCTCCTCGTCGAGCGAACCCCCTCTCCTCTCCTTTTTCCTCCCTCCACTCAAGCTCGTGTAGGCAGCACACCATGGTTGATGCTCTCCCCACCTCGTTACCGCTAGTGTTTCCTTTCCACTCTATCTACACTTCTTGATGTGCTACACCACCATCTTCATTCGCCACTGTAAGATGCCCTTGGTCCTTGCTCTCCTCCTGTATCCCCATCCCTTCAAATCTGAAGCAGAGCTACGAGATCTAGCCATCATTCGAGGAACTAGGTTCATCAGTCAGAGGTGATTGTGTAATCTAAGAAGAAGAAGGGACCTGAGTTTTTATCGAAGAAGTTCAAGTCTACCATTGGTTAGTTTGGCCTTAGGGTTCACGATGTTTGAGTTCTAGGTCTCCTGTTTCTGGATCTATTGGGCATACGCCATGTTTTGGATAATCATTTTCTTGTTATTTCTTCATTATACTTGTCAATCTTGACTTCTGGATTAAACCTTAGTTGTACTAGGTTGCTCTTAGCCGTGTATCTCTAAATCCTGGTGTGATTTAGTGTTTGACGTCACGTAATCTTCCGTGTAATTTTAGATCTACGATGTGTAATCTTATTTTTTTCCCCTTTTTGATTCTTGTTTTGAATCTTGGGATAAGATTCTTTTAAGCGGGGAAGATTGTAACACCCCTGATGTTACGAGCATGCTTAGCACCAAGATTTAGGTCCAAGAGTGAAAGGTCGAGATGGCAGACTAGAGGGGGGTGAATAGTCCTTTCTAAAATTAATCACATCGGCTAACCAAAACAAGTAAGGAATTAAAACTATCGATCTAGCCAAGACTACACCCCTCTATTTATGTTCTCTAGCACCTTCCAAAGATACTAATTAAGCAACAATGGTGCCGAGCTAGCTAGAGCTCACCTAACCAATTCTAGAAGCAAGGTCACACAAACCTATGCCGCTAGTACTTCAAGCAACAAGGGAGCTCCTACACAAGCTAGTAAGCAAAAGCATAAAGCCAACTAAGCTCACTAGCAATGCTCAATAACAAGGCAACCAATGCCAAATTAGAGAGCGCAAATACTTAGCTACACAAACTAAGCAAAGTGACTAATGATATGCCTGCGCGCGCTCTGCTGCCACTGACCGGACGCATGACCCTAGTGTCCAGTCACTGCGTGACCAGTGTCCGGTGCACTCTGTGAGACCCTATCTTTTCTATATAGGGCGCCGGTGGCACGGTCGGACTGTCCGCACTCAACGGGCGGACACTTTGCCGGTGGAGTTTGAACCCTTGCCTCCGTTCCTTCGCCGAGTTGATCCACATCAACTCCAACTTCATCTCCTTTGTAAATGTGCCAACACCACCAAGTGTACACCACCATGTGTATGTGTGTTAGCATTTTCACAAACCTTTTCCAAAGGATTAGCCACTCAACTTGCCACACCACTCAATCCTAGCAATGATGCAAAGTTAGATCACTCGAGGGGCATTTAGATGACCGATATGCAAACAAGTTTTCCCCTCTTGATAGTACGACCATCTATCTTAAACCCGGTCATCAACTTCTCTACACACCTATGATCGGTGAAATGAAATGCCCTAGGTTATACCTTTGTCTTGCGCATTCCATTTCATCTCCTCCAATGTCTATGCAACACATGCACCGACATGATCAACAATGATATGATCCACTTCATATCATCATATGATCATATTGGTTCATCGATCTTGACTTCACTTGCTTTTCACCGTTGCCTTCGTCTATCGACGCCAAGTCTTGCTCAAGCTTCACCGCCATGTGGTCCGTCGCTCCAAAGCCTTCGACTTGCCCTTCACGCTTGCAACCGATCCATCAAGCTAAGTCTTGTCTTGATCTTCTCCACCTTGATCACATGACAATGTCATGTCTCATGTGCAATGAGCTCCTTCATCATCACATGTGTGAGCTTTGCAACATCTCCAAGCCATTTTCACCTTCATGGCATATGTTGCTCACACATATGTACCTGTGGACTAATCACCTATGTATCTCACATAAACACAATTAGTCCACCTAGGTTGTCACTCAATTACCAAAACCACACAAGGACCTTTCAAAGAGGGATTAGCCAAACAAGTTTTCGAGTTTTAAAAATTTATAACACATGTGAAATGATAAGCCAATCCTATGTGACACACTTTTGTGGTTTAGAAAAATCAAAATAAATGGTGTTAACTAGTGCTCTTGGGAGCTCAAAAATCAAATTTGACGTTAAGATAAGCTCTTTTCATTAAGTCGGCAAACACTTGAACTCTTGTTAAAATGCCATTTTTGGTGAATTATTTTGAGCAAAATAGTTAAATGGTGCTTAAATATTTTGCTCCTATGGGTTAGTATAAGGTATGAACTATTGCATGAAGTATTTGTTGGTTGAAGTTAACAAGGTTTAGACCTATTAAAAATTGTGACAAAAGAGTTAATGGTTACTTAGCCCCCAACTAAAATCCTTAACTTTCCTAAGTATGGAAAAGTAGTAAGACAATGCTATTTTGACATTTAATTTCTAACAAAAAGTTTAAACACTAGCTGCATGTTTTGGTATTGATGATTGCATCAAAGTGAGTACTTGAGCATGGCATAGATGGTTGTGTGTTGGGTGTCACGTTACTCTTGTAAAAATTGCCCAAACCTCCTTAGAATGCACTATGAACCATGATTTGGTGCTCGGCTCGTGAATCGGCGTTCAGCGTGATGAACTCATTCTGGCGCCTCCTTATCTCCCTCTCTGGTCGCTCTCTAGACGTGAGGTTTGCTCCGTTAGTTGGGTGTTACTATCGAATTTAGGTTAGGGGAATTAGTTGAACCTCGATCATGATCGTTAGCAGCTTTTGCCGAGCTTCAAAATTCATGCACGTCACCGCTCGTCGTTGCACGGCTCGTGTCTATAGTCACTGCACGCGCAGTGCCGCTACCTAGCCATTCTTGGCCATGGTCTACCCATGGCTGACCTTGCGGGCTACCGGCTGCGCGTCAGGCTAAGTTTGGCCTCGACTGCCTCTATGGGCCTAGACTGCGCCGTAGGGCTACTGCTGCATGGCCGTCGCATGCGCGCTGTCGACAGGCCATGCGCGGGCCAAGCTGATGCCGCAACAGCCGCTGTATGATTGATGTGACACCCGTCTCACCGCTTGATCCACCTTCACCAAGTTACTATCTACATCTGCTGTTCCGTCATGTTGCTGCCCTTTGTCATGGTGTTAAAGACTTCCCTGTGTGACTGTTGTTCCACTGCCACCGTCCACGCCCTGCCAAGACCAAGCGGTCCCATCTCGGCACCCCACAGCACACTCCATCTAAGCCTCACCATGCGGATGCTCCTGCTCATTTAATGCAACCTTGGCAAGGTTGTCCGAGCCTTAAGGCCGCTGCCCCGTCCGCCTTGCCGCCAACGGAGCCGCGCCACTTCGCAAGCTTATACGCGTGGTTCGTGATACCCCGCCTTGATTCAATGCTTTAGCAGCTAGGATTGGAGGCTCGCTAGCAGCCCAACCCTCACTTTGGCGCAACCGAGCACTACTGGCCACCAATTTGGCGTTTTTCTTACCACCGGCCAGGTGCGCCGCCGTGCTAGTGAAATTAGGGTAAGGTCCGAATGGGTTCAATTGTTTGTATCCATGAGCTCGCTTTGACCTCCTCTATCTGGTGCTCATGCCATTTGGCCAGGGCACTTGCCGAATATGGGCTAACACATCGGTATCCATCCTAGAGCACCACCGCCCTGGCAGCTCGCATGTGGCCATACCGCCACAATGCTCCTCAACTTCAACCGTTAGTAGGGCGTACACCACGGTGAGCTACTGATGCTTCTCTACCATCTCTACCTTATCGTGAGGGCATAGGCTCACCAGAATAGTCGTGCCACCGCTGTGGATACCCACTCATCACTACAGCCTACGACAATGTGCCTTCGAGTCCCTAACCGCCACCCATCCTTGCGCGTTTAGTTGTAGATGGTGGTCGGCCTCTTAATTTCGTCGTAGCGAGCCTAGTTTGATCGGTGTAACCACCTTATGCCGTCGGCCGTCGCGTCGGTGCGAGAGGGGTTTCCAGGGATCTCCCCATGGTAAAGGCGAAAACATCCAAGGGTTTTGGTTACAAAGTTACTGATAGTAGGAATAGTGTGCATAGTAGTTATATTAATCTCTGAAAGCTCGGGGGCCTTTCTGCAAAACAGCCAATGCGCGCGGGCGCCCCT
This sequence comes from Miscanthus floridulus, assembly GCF_019320115.1. Lineage (NCBI taxonomy): Eukaryota > Viridiplantae > Streptophyta > Magnoliopsida > Poales > Poaceae > Miscanthus > Miscanthus floridulus. Next base: position 114,021,787 of record NC_089582.1, read on the forward strand.
GGCCTTGGGTCATACTGGGCCACCAAGACGCATGCGCGGTCATGCCACGCTGGGTTGTCGGCCTAGAAGGAGTTGTTGCCAGCCCTTTCCTTTTTCTAATGCATTTTCTAATTTAATTTCTAAGGTAAACATGTAAATTCAATATAAAATTGTGTAGTTAACCAAAAATTTTGAAACCAATTTTGTTAACTTTCTAAATTTATGATCTATCTGCTAGTATATTTTGTTTACATAGTTTTATAATATTTTTAGGAGTTATCTAATTAATTTAAGATGCTTAATATTACAAGATATAAACTTGTAGGAATTTTTGTGATAAATTGGTGATAGTGTTGGCTCTAAAACTATCACAATAAATTCCTCACATTATTAGGTGCTCACTATAATTTTTGTAGCTCTATAATAACTAGTTGCTAAGGTAGTCAAATGAGCCATAGTTCAAAAATATATGTTTAATCAATAAAATACCGAAACACATTGGGATTTTAAAACTAGAACATTTTTTTCGGAGGCGAAGCCTTACTTGACGACGTGGATACATAACTAGTACGTTAGTCATTTAAGCTAGCTCGTTAGCTTACGGAGCGTAATCGTATTTTAGAGTTGTAGTTGCCGTCGATTATTTACGTCTCTACGTTGCATCCACGTATATCATAATAGGAATAACGATGGATCATGGAGTCGACCGAGGTAAAGCCTTACTTAACGACATGGATACGTAGACTAGTATGTTAGTCATTTAAGCTAGCTCATTAGCTGGCGGAGCATAATCGTATTTTAGAGTTGCAGTTGATGTCAATTATTTACATCTCTGCGTTGCATCAACGTATATCATAATGGGAACAACGATGGATCATAGAGTCGATCGAGGTAGCAGAAAAGATGGTGCCTTGATGATCGTATCACCATGATGGAATGCTCACTTTTGGTTATATCTTACCCAGACAAGCCCCGGTGCATAACCCCTATTATTTTGCACTTTAATTTATGCTTGTGCATTAAGTTTTAAGGAGTTAAATGAAACCACTTGCATATATATATATATATATATATATATATATATATATATATATATATATATATATATATATCCTTATCCTATGAGTCCTACTAGTATGTCAGGATCGTGTAGATTGCTGTGCTATAGGATCCGGTAGAAGTCGAGTGATTTCCTGTCACTCGTGAGAGATAGGAAAGATATTATTGTTGTTATTACATTACTATCACATGGAATATATATGAATGATAATTGGAGACCGAGCGAAATGGTACTTTGGATCTAGACTTGGTTAGGCATTCGAGCGAGGCTTGATTGCACTTGTTCCGCCTGTGTCGATTGAGGATCGTCCATTGGTGTGGATGGTAGTCAGGTCACAGACTTATTATCCTGAGCACATACTTGCTTATGGGAGCGGGAATGCTCGTTACACTCTTGTCGTGAGTTTCGGCTCTTTGCAGACCAACTAATTGGAGGTGGAGAAAGATGGAGGTCTAAGCACCATTCTGAGACCGGGTCTCAAATATGGGGGCTTGGAGTCTATGTTTGGACGGGGACCTGGACCCCATGACAGGAGTGGAATGGGTTGGTCCTGTTTGTGCCTGGGGTACAAATGGGACGTGTGTTTAAGGGTACCTAGCTGGGATACATTGGTCCACGAATCGCTGTTTCGGTGAGACGGTGCGACTTGGCTATGGTCTAGCACCGTAGTAAGAACTGAAACTTGAAAGGTGATAAAATAGTTCTGATTGCTCATCACCTGCTTAAAAGTAGCGTAGGTGCTTACATAGAATGGTTAGTTAACGAACTAATGATGACTGCTAATAAAATTGACTATAAGGACGCACATTAGTAATTCATCCTACAGATGCAATAACGCACAAGCCAGATAGCCTTGCATATCCTTAGTCTTTTATTTTTCTCTTATCAGGTAAGTCTTGCTGAGTATAATCGAGTACTCGGGATTTTATTCCCCCTGTTGCAGGTGATCGGAGAATACTTAGAGCTGACTCTTGTGTGTGGAAACCTTCTGGTAGGCTTAGAGAGGATTTTTTTCACGCTACAACCGTAGTGTTTATTGATAACCCTCACTAAATGTTTTTATTAGAAAAGATGTAAAATCTATTAGCATCTTTTGTATAAAAATATCCACTATATTAATGCTCAACCATATCATTAAATTAATTCGGCTTGTCGGAGTGCAGGCTCCGGCTGGTAGCCAACCAGATGGCGCAGAATCCAAATGAAGAAGAAGAAGTAAATGATTTATTTGCATGCTCGCAAAAATGATACTTTACGTATGTGACGTTTGTAATTGAAAATTTTGGACATTTCAATGTCAATTGGCCTGCTAAGATATTCAATTTGGACACCCTCCTTCTGGATCTTCAGTTTGGCCCCAAAAACACTCACCTTGACTGTGGCACAGGAGGTAAACGAAATTTCAGTAGTCTCTATCCCGAGGGCATTTAAGTCTTTTTTCACCTCCGTTAGTCATCGTTAGCGATGTAGGTGCAGCCGGCCTCTGCACGCGCATCCCGATTTCCAAGCATGGCTCGGTGTCTGTAGTACGGCCCGCGGGGGGTGTCGGTGGTCGAGAGCGACGCCCAGCCAAGCCGACGCAGAGGCATGCAGCATGATGCATGCAGGCGTTGCCATTGGCCAGTGGGCAGGGCGGCTCCAGGAACATGACAGCGTGGCGCACAGGGCAACCTGAGCCGCCTGACAGCAACGCCCTTCTTCGTTCTTTCCGTCGCCCGCTTCGATCGTGTGTGGCGCTGCGCGGGAAAAAATTGCATGCGGCCCATCCGCATGCAGCATCGTGCGGACTCCAGACCTATTCCGGTCAGTGCACCTGTTAATCTGACAAGCACCGTGTGTTAGCTCCTAATTTTTTCCCACGTGGTGCAAATTGGTTAGACGTCCGTACGTTGCTGGGTGTGGTCGGTCTCCACTTAATTTTTTTGCCATCTGCGCGGGTGCTCCCATTGTCGATTCGAGTCGATTCTTCAGGCTCTGCATTCGGGGTTGGTTGTTGTTGACGCAGGGCTGTCAATTCGACGCATATACGGTAACTGTATCTGGTACAGCCCTACTGTTCAGGTCTATACACACGCATAAATGGTGATGGTACCTGATCACTTTGGTGTCACGTGGCAATTTATCGTCTTAGTAGAATTTAGCCGGCAAAAGAAATCTCCACGTTCATTCCAAAGTACAAAAAATGATTGTAACACCACTATTGTGTTGTAGAAAATTAACTTAAAATAGTCCTATACCTATGTATGTACTCTTCAGAATTCTGGGTTTGTATACGGCCGGGGTCCTTTATCCGCATGGCTGTATACAGCCTCCTTAATTATTAGCGCTAGCGCCATAGCGGCATGCACGATTATAAATGAGCCAATTACCTGTCCAATGTGACAATGACAACAACAGTCTTTCGGTAGGAAATGCCTAATACTAATAAATAGGGATGCCATAGTCTTTTGAGTTCTACACTAATCTATCTGAACTTTTTAGAATGACAAGTTTTTTTGGAACGGTATTAGTATTATGATACAACTGCTTCTCTTCTTTTTCAAAGTACTTAATTAGGGTAGACAGGGAAAACATAGCAATTACTACACTCTTTTTTTTCGCAAATAGCAATTACTACACTCTTGATACACTCAAATGAACAAACATTATAGAAACGAGGGAATATATATGTACTTATAAATTATCCACCACTGCTATTTGAAATAATAGCAAAATACACTCGTACAATGCATGCTTCTCTATCAACCTCTACTATGATTAAAAGTGAAGCCAACCAACACAATTTGCTTCATGTATAAGTTCACATTGCACACGATATATGCACTTAAGAGATCAAAGCTGCCATTTACATCGATCATTTCATATAAATTGCACACAACTTACCTATTAGGTCACCAAGTTTCATATAAATTGACCTTTCATAGCTATGTTCCATACCTAGAATTGCACTTTTTGACGGATGGAGTAATAAAAAGTAGAAACTTAGCTAGGTGACTTCATAAAATTTGCACACAACTTGTTGCATATACCTAAGGCTGTGGCATCAGCTAGGAAGACAGACAGCTATGAAAGATGCAGCTTGGCATAAGTAATGGATTTTTTTAGGGGTAATGGATTTTTTCTTTGCGCGAGGAGGCTGATGGAACTTGACCTAAAACCCCAACAAAAATGCATTATTTGGAATAGAAAAAAGTAGAATAAATGGGTATGGAATGGAATCTATATATATAATAATGTAATGTAAAGTGGTGATGGCATTGGCCAAAACAAATGGGTCATTATAGTAGGCTTAGATTTGAATTATATGTATTAAGAATTAGGTATATTAGTGATAGGAAGAAGAGTGAAGGTATTAAGTCACCACAAATGTCTCACTGTTGACGGGTATATTATCTACTAGAATATAAAAAAATGTGAGCTTCTGCTTCAAGGACTTTGTAACACCCTTAGAGTTACGAGCTTGCTTAACACCGAGATTTAGGTCCGCGAGGGATTAGCCAAACAAGTTTTCGAGTTTTAAAAATTTATAACGCACGTGAAATGATAAGCGAATCCTATGTGACTCACTTTTGTGGTTGAGAAAAATCAAAATAAATGGTGTTAACTAGTGCTCTTAGGAGCACAAAAATCAAATTTGACGTTAAGATAAGCCCTTTTCATTAAGTCGGCAAACACTTGAACTCTTGTTAAAATACCATTTTTGGCGAATTATATTGAGCAAAATAGTTAAATGGTGCTTAAATATTTTGCTCCTATGGGTTAGTATAAGGTATGGACTATTGCATGAAGTATTTATTGGCTGAAGTTAACAAGGTTTAGACCTATTAAAAGTTGTCACAAAAGAGTTAATGGTTACTTAGCCCCTACTGAAATCCTTAACTTTTCTAAGTATGGAAAAGTAGTAAGACAATGCTATTTTGACATTTAATTTCTAACAAAAATGTTTAAACACTAGCTGCATGTTTTCGTATTGTTGATTGCATCAAAGTGACTACTTGAGCATGGCATAGATGGTTGTGTGTTGGGTGTCACGTTACTCTCATAAAAATTACCCAAACCTCCTTAGAACGCGTTGTGAACCATGATTTGGTGCTCGGTTCACGAACCAGCGTTCAGCGTGATGAACTCATGTTGGCACCTCCCTAACTCCCTCTCTGGTCGCTCTCTAGACGTGAGGTTTGCTTCGTCAGTTGGGTGTTAGTATCGACTTTAGGTTAGGGGAATTAGTTGAACCTCAATCGTGGTCGTTAGCAGCTTTTGACATGCTTCAAAATTCATGCACGTCACCGCTCATCGTTACGCGGCTCATGTCTGCAGTCACCGTGTGCGTGCTGCCGCTACCTGGCCAATCTTGGCCATGGTCGTGCCCATGGCCGGTCTTGCGGGCTACCGGTCGCACGTCGGGCTGAGTTTGGCCTCGGCCACCTCCGCGGGCCTGGACTACGCCGTAGGGCTGCTACGGTGTGGCTGTCACATGCGCGCTACCGGCCAGGCCATGCATCGGCCAAGCCAAAGCCGCGACAGCCGCTGTATGACTGATGTGGCACCCATATCGCCGCTTGATCCACCTACCGCCGAGTCGCCGTTCCATCACGTTGCTGCCCTTTGTCACGGTGTCAATGCCTTTCCCGTGCGACCGCTGTTCCACTACCGCTGTCCGTGCCCTGCCAAGACCGAGCGATCCCATCTAGGCACCCCATGACACGCTCCCTCTGAGACTCACCGTGTGGATGCTCCCACTCATTTAACGTGGCCTTGGCGAGGTTGTCCGAGCCTTGAGGCCGCTGCCCCATCTGCCTTGCCACCAACAGAGCCGCGCCGCTTCGCAAGCTTATACGCGTGGTTCATGATACCCTGCCTCAATTCAGTGCTCTAGCAGCTTGGATTGGAGGCTTGCTAGCAGCCCAACCCTCACTTGGCGCAACCGAGCACTACTGGCCGCCAATTTGGTGTTTTCTTGCCCCCGGCCAGGTGCGCCATCGTGCTAGTGAAATTGGGGTAAGGTCCGTGTTTGTATCCATGAGCTCGCTTTGACCTCCTCTATCTGGTGCTCACGCCATTTGGCCAGGGCGCTTGCTAGAGATGGGCTGACGCATCGGTATCCATCCTAGAGCACCGCCACCCTAGTGGCTCGTATGTGGCTAGATCACCACAATGTTCCCCAGCTTCAATCGTTAGTAGGGCGTACACCACGGTGAGCTACTGATGCTTCTCCGCCATCTCTACCTTGCCGTGAGGGCATAGGCTCGCCGGAACAGTCGTGCCGCCACCGTGGATAGCCGCTCGTCGCCGCAGCTCGCGACAATGCGCCTCCGAGTCCCTAACCGTTACCCATCCTTGTGCGTTTGCTGTAGATGGTGGTTGGCCCCTTAATTCCATCGTAGCAAGCCTAGTTTGCTCGATGTAACCACCTTATGCCATCGGCCGCCGCGCCGACGCGCATAGGGTTTGGTTACAAAGTTAGTGATGATAGGAATAATACGCATAGTAGTTGTATTAATCTCTAAAAGCTCAGGGGCCTTTCTACAAAACAGCCAACACGCTTGGGCGCCCCCGGCCTTGGGCCGTACTAGGCCACCGCGACCCGAGCGCGGCCACGCCACGCTGGGCTGTTGGGCTAGATGGAGTTGTTGCCGACCCTTTCCTTTTTCTAATGCATTTTCTAATTTAATTTCTAAGGTAAACTTGTAAATTCAATATAAAATTGTGTAGTTAACCAAAAATTGTGAAACTAATTTTGTTAAGTTCCTAAAATCATGATCTATCTGCTAATATATTTTGTTCTTATAGTTTTATAATATTTTCAAGAGTTATCTAATTAATTTAAGATGCTTAATATTGTAAGATATAAATTTGTAGGAATTTTTATGATAAATTGGTGATAGTGTTGGCTCTAAAACATTCATAGTAAATTCCTCACATTATTAGGTGCTCACTGTAATTTTTGTAGCTCCATAATAATTAGTTTGCTAAGGTAGCTAAATGAGCCCTAGTTCAAAAATATATGTTTAATCAATAAAATGCCAAAAAAACCTTAGGATTTTCAAACTAGAACATGTTTCTAGAGGCAAAGCCTTACTTAACGACATGGATACGTAGACTAGTATGTTAGTCATTTAAGCTAGCTCATTAGCTGGCGGAGCATAATCGTATTTTAGAGTTGCAGTTGATGTCAATTATTTACATCTCTGCGTTGCATCAACGTATATCATAATGGGAACAACGATGGATCATAGAGTCGATCGAGGTAGCAGAAAAGATGGTGCCTTGATGATTGTGTCACCATGATGGAATGCTAACTTTTGGTTATATCTTACCTAGAAAAGCCCCAGCGCATAACCCCTATTATTCTGCACTTTAATTTATGCTTGTGCATTAAATTTTAAGGAGTTGAATGAAACCACTTGTATATATATATATATATATCCTTATCCTATGAGTCCTACTAGTATGTCAGGATCATGTAGATTGCTATGCTATAGGATCCGGTAGAAGTCAAGTGATTACCTATCACTCGTGAGAGATAGAAAATATATTATTGTTGTTATTACATTATTATCACGCTACGATAGTAGTGTTGTGTTTATTGATAACCCTCACTAAAGGTTTTTATAAGAAAAGATGTAAAATCTGCTAGCATCTCTTGTATAAAAATGTCCACTATGTTAATGCTCCACCATGTCATTAAATTAATCCTGTTTCCTCTATAACTCTTATAACATTGTTATATTCTGCTATTATAATCAATTGAGGTAATATTCTAGTACTTTAATAAAGTGATGTAAGAAATAACTTAAGAATGTTGTAAGCTTTATTCTCTCCTCTATGATCCTAATGAAAAAATGTGGATTTTGAGTTCTCCCTTAGGGTGTGCTGACGGAACGACGTAGTTTAGTGTTTCTCTTGGGTACTTAGTGTCTAATGGAAGACAAGTACTCCTAGATATTAGATTATGCGGTTCTACCAAAGGTGGTATCAGAGCATAAATGAGGAAATAAAGCTTCAAAATCCTTTTTTAAGATAAAATTTGACAACCTATTTTTGCAAAAAGTTAGGGCGTTTAACTATGAAATATATAAGTAGCCCTATTGTTATAGTTAAGTATTCAGAATAGGTTTAACTAGACTTTCTCCGATGGATTGACTCTCACATAGTATACAATCTTTAAGTCAGTCGCGCTAGTAATGTCTTAGTCATCGTGATCGTATTGCTGGTAGATGCGCCCTTCATAGAGGTAACGCGAGTCATATTGTGCACGACTAACCGGCCCTTGTTCTGGAATTACTATTGAACTATGGCTTCGTGCTTCGCGTTCGCCTATGGTTCATGCCTGCCGTGACCCACGTCTCTCTGTACTCCTTTCTACGCTATTGATGGACCCTTGCCCTGTAGCTGTGCTAGTCATTAATGGCCTCGGACACTGCTTGTCTCGAACGCACAAAAATTCTGGCTGGTTTATTTGTAGTTACCCCACACAGGAACCTAAGGTGGACTGCACTAGGGCCACTGACCGCTCTGCCATTATAAGCAGGGCCTAGCCTAGCCATTGGTACCACCACTCAGTGCACTCTAGCTCACCTAGCCCATCCTCTTGAGCAAGCTTTTCGCTCAATCCTCCTTTGCAACTATCGCTAGGGATGGCAGGAGCCTAGGTTAGCAGTTATTGCCTAAACACTGAGGGTTTCCCCAAAATCCTGTATGCCACCCTGCAAAAACTCGAGGTCAAAGATCGTCTTGAGTATGAGGGTCGTGAGTATAAAAAGCATGGCACTGAGCGGTGTGAAGTTACCATCTATATTGGAAAGAGTGAGGAGTTTCTCAACATCACTGAAGCCTAGAATGTGACCGCAACCTGGTTTCGCTTCATCGACACCAACCAAGTTATGGCCTGCAAAGCCTTGCGGCATCTTTACCAGATCTATGAGGATCCTATTGCTCATACCCCCATGAGGTTCTTTCCACCTTTGGAAAAGAATCGACGGGTATGGAGGGCTCGCATGGAGGCTTTGTAAGGGCGGGATGCGCAAGAAGATAGCCCAACTATGATGCACTTGACCACGTACCTGCTTGCTCTAGATGAGTAGTATGACCAACACGCCTTGGAGCTAAGAAAGTGCGCCCAGTGAGCCGAGGAAGCCAAGATCTTCTTCAGGATGCTCTAGGTGCAGCTCGCTGAAGCGCATGCCAGTGTGGCAGCCATAGAGAGTCGTGAGACTACCATGTCGAAAGCCCTAAAGGAGGCCAAAGATCGTCATGTCCATAAGCTGAGAGAGGCCTACCTTGTCACCAAGGCTAAGCGTAGGACGTCGGGCGCTAGAAGGCAGGATCTCTTGATCTTGGAGGGAATCCTTGTCCACCCATTGAAAAGAAGGAGAACCGGTGTTGTAGTGCCACCAGCACCTCCACCCTCGGAAGTGTCAGAAGTAGAGCCCTTGCTTGCCCTCACTTAGCCACTGCCTAGAGAGGAGGCAGATCCATAGCCAGGGTGATAAAAGAATCTGTCGAGCACACGAATGAAGATGTGTGATCCGACAAGTAGATTAGTTGCTTTGGGAAGATGTACCCATAGTTAGTGGTGTTTTTTGTCGCTGTCCTCTAGTATTGTAATCTTTTTGTTGTATTTCATCCGTAGTTGTTGAGATCATCTAGTCGTAAGAAAGGTGAACGAGGTGTCACCAATGGGAGAGTGAGTGCCTGTATGTTGTACCAGCATAAGGACGTTGAAATGTGCATTTTATTTATTTCACTGTATTTATTGTGTCCATCTACCCTTAGGTCTCGTTAGACGTGCTTAGGGTTTTCAAGGGTGATGTTAAGTGGGTTACAAGGAAAGTTACTATTCAGGTGCGAGCAGACCAATCGTTATTGGATAACGTAGGACACTGTATCGACTAATTATGGATGTCCCAACAGAACACTTGAATCTCTTTAAATCAAATCTGTTGTGGGATTTGAATTCCTTGTCTCTTGTTGCGAAAGGAACTCATGTTGTCTGAATCTTTCCTTGCAATACTCTGATTCTGTGGTCTATGACCCCACTGCCTTCATTGCGTGTAAGTTGGTAATAGTTGTCTAGTTAATAGCTTATGGTGCCACGATGAAACCGAGGGCCCCTGTGGAACAGCTGCCACATGGTGACGCTGCTCGGCACGCACTAGTATCTAGGTTGTTGATCAAGTACTTTTGCCAAGTTACACAGCCATACCACTCTTGATACAAAATATTCTTCTTGAAAATATTTGGGTGTTCGAACAGGAAATCCACAATGGGTTGATGAAATAGTGTTCCCTCAAGTAAATAAGAGAAGGTGGTTTTGGAGGAAGCATGTATGTCATGATCTCAGTTCATACAAAAGGTTGGTGCATATTGTGAATACGGAAGGGAAGGAAGAGTAGAACAACAAGGAAAAGTTAGCCCTTGGGTAGTAGTGAGTGATTGGAAAATCCTGAGTGGACGTCATGTCCCAAGCCCTGTGTCATGCTCGACCACATTACGCACACCGGTCACTATTGCAGCATGCCCTGTAGATGCCGTTAGTGTCAGGGTCCACTAGTACCCCGTTCTCATGTAACCACGGTATTATGCCGCATCCACCGTACTCGTGCGCTATGTGTTTCCCTTTTTCTCGGCATCCTATTGGTTCTTGATCCTCGCCCTCGTCCCCATACCGGGCCCCCTCCTATTTTCCTCTTTTGGGGACACGGCCGCCTGCATGCCTCCTCGTCGAGCAAACCCCCTCTCCTCTCCTTTTTTCTCCCTCCGCTCAAGCTCGTGTAGGGAGCGCACTATGGTTGATGCTCTCCCCACCTCGTTACGACCAGTGTTTCCTTTCCACTCTATCTGCACTTCCCGATGCGCTGCACCACCATCTTCGTTCACCACTGTAAGATGCCCTTGGCCCTTGCTCTCCTCCTTTATCCCCATCCCTTCGAATCCGAAGTAGAGCTAGAGATCAAGCCATCATTCGAGGAACTAGGTTCGTCAGTCAGAGGTGATTGTGTAATCTGAGAAGAAGAAGGGACCTGGGTTTTTATCGAAGAAGTTCAAGTCTACCATTGGTTAGTTTGGCCTTAGGGTTCACAATGTTTGAGTTCTAGGTCTCCTGTTTCTAGATCTGTTGGGCATACGCTATGTTTTGGATAATCATTTTCTTGTTATTTCTCCATTATCCTCATCTATCTCAACTTCTGGATTAAACCTTAGTTGTACTAGGTTGCTCTTAGCCGTGTATCTCTAAATCCCGGTGCGATTTAGTGTTTGACGTCACGTAATCTTCCGTGTAATGTTAGATATGCGAAGTGTAATCTCATTTTCCCCTTTTTTATTCTTGTTTCAAATCTTGGGACGAGATTCTTTTAAGCGGGGAAGATTGTAACACCCCTGGTGTTACGAGCATGCTTAGCACCGAGATTTAGGTCCAACAGGGATTAGCCAAACAAGTTTTTGAGTTTTAAAAATTTATAACGCACGTGAAATGATAAGTGAATCCTATGTGACTCACTTTTGTGGTTGAGAAAAATCAAAATAAATGGTGTTAACTAGTGCTCTTGGGAGCTCAAAAATCAAATTTGACGTTAAGATAAGCTCTTTTCATTAAGTCGGCAAACACTTGAACTCTTGTTAAAATGCCATTTTTGGTGAATTATTTTGAGCAAAATAGTTAAATGGTGCTTAAATATTTTGCTCCTATGGATTAGTATAAGGTATGAACTATTGCATGAAGTATTTGTTGGTTGAAGTTAACAAGGTTTAGACCTATTAAAAATTGCGACAAAATAGTTAATGGTTACTTAGCCCCCAACTGAAATCCTTGACTTTTCTAAGTATGGAAAAGTAGTAAGACAATGCTATTTTGACATTTAATTTCTAACAAAAAGTTTAAACACTAGCTGCATGTTTTGGTATTGATGATTGCATCAAAGTGAGTACTTGAGCATGGCATAGATGGTTGTGTGTTGGGTGTCATGTTACTCTCGTAAAAATTGCCCAAACCTCCTTAGAACGCACTATGAACCATGACTTGGTGCTCGGCTCATGAACCGACGTTCAGCGTGACGAACTCATTCTGGCACCTCCTTATCTCCCTCTCTGGTCGCTCTCTGGACGTGAGGTTTGCTTCGTTTGTTGGGTGTTACTATTGAATTTAGGTTAGGGGAATTAGTTGAACCTCAATCGTGATCGTTAGCAGCTTTTATCGTGCTTCAAAATTCATGCATGTCACCGCTCATCGTTGCGCGGCTCGTGTCTGCAGTCACCGCACGCACAGTGCCGCTACCTAGCCATTCTTGGCCATGGTCATGCCTGTGGCTGACCTTGCAGGCTACCAGCCGCGCGTCAGGCTGAGTTTGGCGACAGCCGATGTATGATTGATGTGGCACCCGTCTCACCGCTTGATCCACCTATCACCAAGTCACTATCTACATCCGTTGTTCTATCATGTTGCTACCCTTTGTCACGGTGTTAATGACTTTCCTGTGCGACCGCTATTCCACTGCCTCCGTCCGTGCCTAGCCAAGATCGAGCAGTCCCATCTCGGCACCCCACGGCACGCTCCATCTAAGCCTCACCATGCAGATGCTCTTGCTCATTTAACACAGCCTTGGTGAGGTTGTCTGAGCCTTGAGGCTGCTGCCGCATCTGCCTTGCCGCCAATGGAGCCGCGCCGCTTCGTAAGCTTATACGCGCGGTTCATGATACCCCACCTTGATTCAGTGCTCTAGTAGCTAGGATTGGAGGCTCGCTAGCAGCCTGACCCTCACTTTGGTGCAACCGAGCACTACTGACCGCCAATTTGGCGTTTTTCTTGCCATCGGCCAGGTGTGCTGCCATGCCAGTGAAATTGGGGTAAGGTCTGAATGGGTTCAATTATTTGTATCCATGAGCTCGCTTTGACCTCCTCTATCTGGTGCTCGTGCCATCTGGCCAGGGCGCTTGCTGAATATGGGCTGACGCATCAGTATCCATCCTAGAGCACCGCCGCCCTGGCAGCTCACACATGGCCAGACCACCACAATGCTCCCTAGCTTCAACCATTAGTAGGGCGTACACCACAGTGAGCTACTGATGCTTCTCTACCATCTCTACCTTGTCATGAGGGCATAGGCTCGTCAGAACAGTCGTGCCACCACCGTGGATACCCGCTCGTCGCTGTAGCCTACGACAATGCACCTCGGAGTCCCTAACCACCACCTATCCTTGCGTGTTTAGCTGTAGATGGTGGTCAGCCTCTTAATTCCATCCTAGTGAGCCTAGTTTGCTCGGCGTAACAACCTTATGCCGTCGACTGTCGTGCCGGTACGAGAGGGGTTTCTAGGGATCTCCCCGTGGTAAAGGCGAAAACATCCGAGGATTTGGTTACAAAGTTACTGATACTAGAAATAGTATGCATAGTAGTTGTATTAATCTCTAAAAGCTCGGGGGCCTTTCTGCAAAACAACCAATGCGCGCGGGTGCCCCTGGCCTTGGGTCGCACTGGGCCGCCATGACGCGCGCACGGTTGCGCCACACTGGGTTGTCGTCCCAGAAGGAGTTGTTGCCGCTCTTTCCTTTTTCTAATGCATTTTCTAATTTAATTTCTAAGGTAAACATGTAAATTCAATATAAAATTGTATAGTTAACCAAAAATTATGAAATCAATTTTGTTAACTTCCTAAATTTATGATCTATCTGCTAGTATATTTTGTTCACATAGTTTTATAATATTTTTAGGAGTTATCTAATTAATTTAAGATGCTTAATATTTCAAGATATAAACTTATCGGAATTTTTGTGATAAATTAGTGATAGTGTTGGCTCTAAAACTTTCACAATAAATTCCTCACATTATTAGGCTCTCAATATAATTTTTGTAGCTCTATAATAATCAGTTTGCTAAGGTAGCCAAATGAGTCATAGTTCAAAAATATATGTTTAATCAATAAAATACCAAAACACCTTGGGATTTTAAAACTAGAACATTTTTCCGGAGGTGAAGCCTTACTTGACGACATGGATACATATACTAGTACGTTAGTCATTTAAGCTAGCTCGTTAGCTTGCGGAGCGTAATCGTATTTTAGAGTTGTAGTTGTCGTCGATTATTTACGTCTCTATGTTTCATCCACGTATATCATAATAGGAACAATGATGGATCATGGAGTTGACTGAGGTAGTGGAAAAGATGGTGCCTTGATGATCGTATCACCATGATGGAATGCTCACTTTTGGTTACATCTTACCCAGACAAGCCCTGGTGCATAACCCCTATTATTTTGCACTTTAATTTATGATTATGCATTAAGTTTTAAGGAGTTGAATGAAACCACTTGCATATATATATATCCTTATCCTATGAGTCCTACTAGTATGTTAGGATTGTGTAGATTGATATGCTATAGGATCAAGTAGAAGTCGAGCGATTACCTATCACTCGCAAGAAATAGGAAAGATATTATTGTTGTTATTACATTACTATCACATGGAATAGATATGAATGATAATTAGAGACTGAGCAAAATGGTACTTTGGATCTGGACTTGGCTAGGCATTTGAGCGAGTCTTGGATTGCACTTGTTCTACCTGTGTCGATTGAGGACCGTCCATTACTGTGGATGGTAGTCATGTCACAGACTTATTATCCTGAGCACATACTTGCTTATGGGAGTAGGAAGGCTCATTACACTCTTGTCGTGGGTTCTGGCTCTTTCTGGGCTAACTAATTGGATGCGGAGAAAGGGAGAGGTCTAAGCACCATTCTGAGACTAGGTCTCAAATATGGGGGCTTAGAGTCTAAGTTTGGACAGGGACCTGGACCCCATGACAGGAGTAGAATGGGTTGGTCTTGTTTATGTCTGGGGTACAAATGGGGCGTGTGTTTCAGGGTACCTAGCTATGATATATTGGTTCACGAATCGCCGTTTCGGTGAGACGGTACGACTTGGCTATGGTCTAGCACCGTAGTAAGAGCTGAAACTTGAAAGATGATAAAATAGTTCTGATTGCTCATCACCTGCTAGAAAGTAGCATAGGTGCTTACATAGAATGGTTAGTTAACGAACTAATAATGACTGCTAATAAAACTGAATATAAGGACGCACATTTAGTAATGCTTCCTACAGATGCAATAACGCACAAGCCAGATAGCCTTACATATCCTTAGAGTCTTTTATTTTTCTCATATCAGGTAAGTCTTGCTGAGTATCACTAGTATAGAAACGGGCTTTACTCCCAGTTGGGAAACCCCTTCAGTCCCGGTTTCCCAACCGGGAGCATGAATCCGGGACTAAAGGGCCCCTCCTTTAGTCCGGTTGGTATTACTAACCGGGACTAAAGGTTTCTTTTTTTTCTTTTTTTGTTTCTATTTTCAATTGATGATTCATTTTGGTTTTCGAATTGGTTTTCAAATACGCATTCTACGCTGCTAGTAATATACGTATTTTACATGTTTATAATGTTCGAACATTTTGTACAAACTAAAGTATGAAACTAACGTATATGTTACATGCATATACATATATTGTACGTTATTTTATATACATATAATATGTATGTGTATATATATGTATATTATAAATAAAAGCTTGCATTGTATATTCTATCATATCCTTGGGATAACAAATTCACTCTATCGGGTTTGGCTTTCATGTTTCGTTGACGTCATTGTAGAACTCGTCGGCGGGGTTGAGGACCTGGTCATTAAAAAATCCTGCTATGGTCTCTTGAATTGCTTTCAGTTGGTCACGTCGTATGACTTTTTCCTTCAACCATAGAGTCTTTAATAAAAGTTAAAGGAAAAGTATTAATATATATATATATATGTGTGTGTGTGTGTGTCTTGGTCACGTGATTACTTATATATATGAGCAACAAAAGAAATTGTGAATATATGAATATATTTATATAACGTACTTTGAGGATCTCTTCAGGAGTTCTTTTTGCGTACGCCATGATGAACTCGCAAACATAGTATCCGCAGTAGTTGTTCTCCTGTTCTTGCCTCAGAACCCACTTTTACGAGAAAAAAGATCCGGTGAATTGAAAGCATGCATGGTGTTAATTGAATTATATATATATAGCTAGTACTTACTTTGTGTGCGATTACATCCGTTGGCGCTTTGTAATGTTTCATGTGGTGTTCCTCAATGAAACTTTTCCAAACACTGTGCCTAATAAAATAAAAAATTAATTTGGCCTTTAATAATTATTGCAATTAAGAGATCGGGGTATATATAGTTGCTAGAGAGACCAAATTACCCTTGAATAATATCTATCATGTCTTGATACTCTGTTTGCTCTTTTCTTAATGAGTCTAAGATGCTCAACCGACTATTGGCCATATCGATGACCATCAATATCCAGTGATTGCTGCATATGTTTTTATACACAAATATGATCAACATTAACTAGAGTCAACATATATATATATATATATGGGAGATAGCTTAGCTAGTAAGCAAATAATTGAACAAATGTCCATATGATCGACATTAATTATTTAACACTCACTTGAAGTTGTAGGGGAAGAGTATGTCCTTGTTTTGTTGGTTCACTAAGAACCTCATGAGATTTTTCTCGAGTTCAGCTTTCCATTGAGGCGGGGGTTAGGGTGTTTAAATATGACATTTGGATCAACGAAACCAACATCATTATCCTTTCTCTTTCTGAGGTCTTTCATCTCATATCTACATATATAAAAATATAGTGTGAGGATATATAATTTATATATATGCATGTAGCTTTATATATATACACTTTAGTAGTAGAAAATAATCACACTTACAGACAATAGTAGCTAATGAGACTTTTGTCGAGAGAGTCCAGGTGGCATAGTTGGTGTAATTCTACAAACTCAACATATATAACGTCATCGCCACAAAAGTAATGTTGGTTTCTAACTCTGACAAGAACAAAGGCCTCTCCCCGTTCACAAGCCACCATGTACCACTTGTTTAGCAGATACATTTGCGTACCTAGTTCACCTAAGGCCTCAGGGTTATATAGACTCTTTCCATGTTCAAATTTCTTCCAAGGATCCACTTTTGGAGCAGATGGTCCTTCAACGAGCACTTGGGCAAGGTCCAAACCAGTTTCCTCATAAAACAGAGCCAGCTCCCCAAAATCGACGTCTAAGTCTAAGTTCAAACCATATTCAATACGAACAATAAGAGGGGGGACTGATTGTTGCGATTGTTGTCCGAGTTGTGCAACACCTTTCCCTGGTCTAGTCTTTTTCTACGCTGCCTCAAATGACTTGGTGAAAGAGCGGTCATAGTCCGATTTTGGCAGGGTCTTTTGAGATTCCCGCTTTTTCTGGTCCACTTTCTTTCTTAGAAGATCTGGAGGTAGTTAGAAGTACAGTTTCTCCGGGTTCTCCCTCGCTTCTTATTGCTTTTTCACTTTTTTGAAGAAATTGTCCACATCTTTTTGTACTGCAGCATTTAATTCCTTTTCACTTTTCTCGTAAGATAGTTTTTGGGGAATAACTGGATTAGATGAGGCTTTCTTCTTTGCCGGCTGGTGGACCAATGGCTTCGTTTGCGGGGCGGACCTCTTAGGAGCTGGCTTCTTCTTAGTCATCAAGGGAGGCGGGGAAGCCGTTGGAGACCTCCTTGGAGGCGTTGGAGACCTCCTTGGAGGCGTTGGAGACCTCCTTAGAGGTGGCGGCGATGGCGACGTTGCCACCTGATTTCTCGAAGCACTATGATGATCTGGAGATTGGATAATTGGACTTAGGTTGGCGGAGACCTTGCTGTGTGAGTACAAAAAAGAATAATTAGGTATAAGAAATTATTATTTTTAATCATGCATGTCAATAGAAAATTAGTGAAAAAATTTTCGTTCACTTTTGTCCGCACCTATTATCTGGCAATTGAGGAAGCGGCGGTGGACTAAAGACCCCAGGAATAATGATGTAGTGCTTGCACTATAGTATGAATGTCTTCTCTGCTTCTCCTAGAGTCTACTCCCCATCACCTCCTGGAATGTCAAGAGCCATATCACTAAAACCTTTGTTAACTCTATCCACTGAGACGCTAACATCTCTAGGTGGTATTATTGCCCCATGGATTCTTGGTGTCTTGGTAGGATCTAGAGGAGAAAAAACACCGAGAGCCACCATGATTGTGGCATTCTCTTTTGGAATATGTAGCTCACATGATGTAAACGGTGCAGTGATGTCATCCATAGGAAAACGTAGCATTGCGTCATCTTGATTTGGCAACTCCATGGAAGCGCAACTGCTTTTCAACTGATCAAGGGGGTAATATTAATGTTGATTCCTGGATCAGATGCCCGCCTTTGGGCACTCATTGCTATTTGCACTTGCTTTATGATTGTGTCCTGCATTCTAGCTTGCATGTTTTTTACGCGCTCTTGTGCTTGAAGCAACGCCTCCCGTGACTCACGAATATATTCCTCCAACTTGCTGATCCGCGCTGCTTCCTCATCCTTTCTTCTTTGTCGACTTCAGTAGGTATCTCTATCGTTAGATAAACCATGCTCCCAAGAAATATTCCATCCTAAACCTCTCGTTCGGCCACTGTGTTCAGCAGTCCCAATGGCATACGTCAGTTCATCCTTCTCTCTATTGGGCCTGAACGCACCAATAGCTTTAGCATGTAGAGCATAAGACAATCTTTGTGTTGCTCTTTCGAGTTTTAGGCCATGAACCAGCTTTCCGGTCTCTAGGTCCAGTCTTCCCCCATGAGCGAAAAACCAATTCTTTGCGCGTTTGGTCCAATTGAGTGATTCTGGTGTGATACCCTTGGCAAAAATGTTCGCTTTCATTTTTCCCACTTGGGAATGGCAGTCGCGTAGCCACCAGATCCTATGCCATGGTGGTATACCTTCTATCGGGCATTTTCTTGGTTCCTTCTCACCCGTTCCTCACCCTCTTCCGATGTCTTGTACTGTACAAAATCATTCCAATAGGGCCTCAACTTCGTGAGCGGGCCCCTAGTATTGAAATTGGGCGTTAGGTTCTTCTTTACATATTTCGTGTATAGGGATTTCTTTCAAGTCTGGAATTGTGTGGCCATCTTCTTCATAGCCCACTTTTGAACCAGCTCCTTCAATTCATCATCGTTGATATCATCATAATCATCCGCTTGCAACGTGAAATATTGAAGGATATCATCCCAAATTAAATTCTTATCAAGATCAAAGACAAAACTAACATGAGGCTTGTTGATCTTTTGCTTCCATTCACGGACACTGATCAGAAGTCTGTCGCTTACAAGGTACCCACAGTGTTGCACGAATTTCCTTGTATATGGACCAAGTGGTTCGCCTGTCTCGATATTGAATTCCGATATTATGTAGCGCCCCTCCAATGGCTTTTTCGGGCCTCGAATATTTTTGCTTTTCGTCGTTGTGGTCGTCAATCCAGAGGACTACGTATAAAAAAAGAATAAATAAATATCATGTGTACACATAATAGATGATAGATATTCAAATATATATATACAATATTCAAATATATATATAAATATATATACCTCGCTAGTATTTTCTTGCACAATATTTTCTTGGTTATCTTCAAGAGCCAGGTATTGACTCCCGTCATCTACATCCTGCTGGTCACCATTGGCAAATTGAGTGCCGGTGTTGATAATATTCATCATTTCTTCATCCATGTTGTCTCTCGGGGCAGCCATCTAGCTTTTACTCCACTAGATATATCTATAAAAAATAAAACATGTTTCAATAAATAACCATCCGTACTAGTTGACCTTGCTTACGTGATCATCTCGGCGAGCATTTCTCCACCGGACGGCACCGTACTTGGCCTAGGAAGAGCTCCGATTCTATGAGGAAGGAAACACGGTTTTCCACGACCGTTGCCGCTCTCCCTCATAGAATCAAAGCTCCTCCTTGACATCCGTTACCGCTCGGCAGAGAACATGCTCGCCGAGATGAACACAGTCCGCAAATTCAACTAATACGGATTTTCTACAATTTTCTAACTATTTTCTAAGTTTTTCATTTCATGGAAAAAATAATTCTAAAAAATAAAAGGCATGATTTCTAAGTATTTCATTTCATGGAAAAATAATTCTAAGTGACCTGCTCAATATCGGCGAGCTCACGGGCATTTAGGTTGCCGAGGATAGTAACATTTGTAGATGACATTTGTAGGTCTAAAGTTATCATAAAGTTATCAAATATCCATCAAATTATAGCTCAAAAACATGTTTTAATAAATAACCATCCGTACTAGTTGACCATGCTTACGTGATCATCTCGGCGAGCATTTCTCCACCGGACGCCACCATACTTGGCCAAGAAAGAGCTCCGATTCTACGAGGAAGGGAACACGGTCTTCCACGACCGTTGCCGCTCTCCCTCGTAGAATCAAAGCTCATCCTTGACGTCCGTTACCACTCGGCAGGGAACATTCTCACCGAGATGAACACGGTCCGCAAGTTCAACTAGTACGTATTTTCTACAATTTTCTAACTATTTTCTAAGTTTTTCATTTCATGAAAAAATTAATTCTAAAAAATAAAAGACATGATTTCTAAGTATTTCATTTCATGGAAAAATAATTCTAAGTGACCTGCTCGATATCGGCGAGCTCGCGGGCGATTAGGTTGCCGAGGATAGTAACATTTGTAGATGACATTTGTAGGTCTGAAGTTATCAAATATTCATCAAATTATAGCTCAAAAACATGTTTTAATAAATAACCATTCGTACTAGTTGACCTTACTTACATGATCATCTCGGTGAGCATTTCTCCACCGGACGGCACTGTACTTGGCCAAGGAAGAGCTCCGATTCTACGAGGAAGGGAACACAGTCTTCCACGGCCGTTGCCGCTCTCCCTCGTAGAATCAAAGCTTCTCCTTGACGTCTATTATCGCTCAGCAGAGAACATGCTCGCTGAGCTGAACACAGTCTGCTAGTTAAACTAGTACGTATTTTCTATAATTTTCTAACTATTTTCTAAGTTTTTCATTTCATAAAAAGTAAAAATAAAATGTTTAGTCGCGGAGTCCATAGAAACGACCATATTTTGACCTAGCAACGCATTGTCAATTGTCATTGCATTGCATTGCACCCTGGACCGGACTTCGGACAATAAAATAGTATGGTCGATCGATGCCGTTCTTTGTCGTACAGTCGCACAGCGATGGCCGACGGACTCATTCAACCACCAAATCTGTCAGGCCGACTGGTCGGGCATATCATCAAAAGAGAACAGATTTGCTTCCTATTGCACGGCCTTGCATTACATCTGTACTTATTCACCGGCCGAGTCCATTACGCATGGAACTTAGTACTTCGTATAGTATTTCCTAATTCATCTCCACGGGTAGCAACAAACGGTGAAAGAAAGAAATGAGGAAGACGAGCGAAGTGCACAGAGACAGCAATGCAACCGCAAAACCATGACAGGCAGAGCAGAATTCCAAATGGACATGCACAGAGTCGAGCTGAATGACGACTGACGCCTGCCTGGTGCTCCCGATGGAAACGAGCCGCACCGCACCGCACCGCAGCCGTGTGGAGCCGACAGGACGAGTTCTCCGCCGTCCCGCACGTCGCATTTTCAATTGTTACAGAAACTCAAACATAAAATGCTACTGACAGGCACATACAAGAGAAAATAGCATAATCTTTCCTTGGTTCAGTATGCAGCACGTTCGAATGAAGGAAGCACATACAAGAGAAGGCTCAGCTGTGCTTCGGTGAGGCAACGCGCGTGGGGAAGGCTCGAGCGAGCTCTGGTGAGGCAGCACGGGGAAGGCTCGGCCGCGCTTCGGTGAGGCAGCGCGCGCGGGGAAGGCTTGGGCGAGCTCCGGTGAGGCAGCGCGGGGAAGGCTCGGCGCGCTCCGATGAGCACGAGCACGGTGGGGGCCGGGGACGAGGACGGCGCGCGCTCCAGCGAGGACGAGTGAGGCGCGCTGGCCGGTCGGAGAAGAAGCGCGCGTGTGTGTGGGGCCGATGACAGCGTGCACGCGTGACGAGGTGAGGCTAGGGTAGTCGCCTGGGAGCGGCGGCGCTATTGGATCGTTCTGGTGGAGAAGATGAGGCGACGGCATGGCGGAGATAGAGAGGAAGAGAACTAGGGCGTGGTTTATAAAGGGAGACCTTTAGTTCCGGTTGGAGCTACCAACCGAGACTAAAGACTCTTTAGTCTCGGGCTATGGTTACAACCGGGACTAAAGGTGGAGCATTAGTCTCGGGTGTAGCCACGGCCCAGGAGTAAAGGGCATTTGGGCGGGCCGCGAAAACTGCAGCTCCCACCCGGGACTAAAGGTGGAGTTGTAGTTTTCGCGGCTCGCCCAAATACCCTTTACTCCCGGGTCATGGCTACACCCGGGACTAAAGCTCAGACCTTTAGTCCTGGGTGGTTGATCCACCTGGGAGTAAATGGGGAGCTGCAGTTGGCTTTCTCCAATTTCCATAAGTTTTTTCCTTTTTATATATTTCTTTTATATAAATATGCAGAGAGTTATTAATTGCCTAATAAATAAAATATTATCCAAAAAATTATAAAAAAATTCTTGGACTTGGTTTTGCATTATTATACACAACAAAAATTTGTAAACTAAACTCTTTTGTTTTACTGTATAATATTTGACATAGTGTAAATAATAATTACAATTTGCACCATGCAAAAATATACTACTTAATTAAAATAATTAAAACTATTGTTTTTCGACAGGAAATTAGTTTTCACATCTTATTAACGTTCATCATTTGGTTTTTCATCACACATTCTCCATAGGAAATCCACCGTCTAGCAAAAAATTCATTTAAACCGTATAAAATATGAAAACACGACAAAAAATCTGAAGTCACAATTATTACATAATAGGTCTAATACATCACTATATATCAAGCGGGCACAGTAGTGAACTTCTTAACATATATCCCTTGGTTATGATCGCGCCATAACCATGGAGTGTCCTTATCATTTAGCTGTATGCTTAGGTCTTTGTTCACTGTGAAGGGTGGAATTCATTCATCCTTTTCATAATCTTCTGATATGTCTGACTTATCTTCAATTCCGACGATGTTTCTTCTCCCTGAAAGAACTATGTGGCGCTTTGGCTCATTGATTGGGTCGTTGTTATTTTTCCCTCTCTTCGGTTTTGTAGACATGTCCTTGACATAGAACACTTGATTCATATCCTTGGCAAGGACAAACGGTTCGTCTTTGTACCCAATATTATTGAGGTCCATGGTTGTCATTCCATACTGGTTATCGACTGCTACCGCCTCTAGTCACCTTTATCCATTGGCACTTGAACAAAGGTACCTTAAAAGTAGGTGCATAGTTTAGTTCCCATATCTCCTCTATGCAGCTATAATATGTTTGCTTATTTCCATTAGGGTCGGTGGCATCTATGTGGACACCACTGTTTTGGTTGGCGCTCCTTTTATCTTGGGCTAGTGTGTAAAATGTATTCCTATTTATCTCGTACCCTTTGTATGTGAGGATATGCCACGATGGCTGCCTAGCCAACAAATAAAGTTTCCATGTGCTGACGCGTAATCCAAGCTTCAGACTTCCCTTGAAACTCGGATCGGAGCAACTCTTTATGTGTCTCCATATACGGATCCACCAAAGAGGAGTTTTGTAGAACTTTGTAGTGTGCTTTATTAAAATAATTGTCCTACATACCAATATATGGTTTCTTCCCTAGTGTCCCATTTCCACTTAGTCTCCCCTCGTGTCGCGATTTAGGAACACCAATTGGGTCAAGGTCGGGAATAAAGTTAACACAAAACTCAATGACCTCTTCTGTTCCATAGCCCTTGGCGAGGCTTCCTTCTAGTCGAGCACGGTTGTGAACATATTTCTTTAGGACTCCCATGAACCTCTCAAAGGGGAATATATTATGCAGGAACACAGGACCAAGAATGCTAATCTCCTTGACCAGGTGAACTAGGAGGTGTGTCATGATATTAAAGAAGGAAGGAGGGAACACCAACTCAAAGCTGACAAGACATTGAACCATATCATTCTGTAGTTTAGCTAGATCCATTGGATCGATTGCCTTCTGAGAAATTGCATTGAGGAATGCACATAGCTTCACGGTGGCTAGACGTACATTTGGAGGTAGAATTCCTCTTAATGCAACGGGAAGCAATTGTGTCATGAGCACATGGCAGTCATGGGACTTTAAGTTTAGGAATTTCTTCTCTGGCATATTTATTATACCCTTTATATTCGAGGAGAATCTAGATGGTACCTTGATGCTTGCTAGGCATTCAAACATGCTTTCCTTCTCTTCTTTGCTAAGAGTGTAGCTGGCAGGACTTAAGTAATGGCGTCCATCATCTGTCTTTTCTGGATGCAGGTTGTCTCGTTCTTTCAAACATCACAGGTCCTGTCGTGCTTCAAGTGTGTCCTTAGGCTTCCCATATACACCCATGAAGCTTAGCAGGTTCACACAAAGATTCTTCATAAGGTGCATCACGTCGATCGCGCTACGGACCTCTAGGACTTGCCAATAGGGTAGCTCCTAAAATATGGACTTTTTCTTCCACATGGGTGCGTGACCGTCGGCGTCGTTCAGAACACGTTCGTTGCCATGTGCCTTTCTAAATACTACTTTCACATCCTTGACCATATTGAGTATATCCTCACCAGTTCGATTGCCTGGCTTGGCCTGGTGGTCTGTCTTACCTTTAAAATGCTTGCCTTTCTTTCTTAGGGGGTGATTTATAGGAAGAAATCGACGATGGCCAAGGTACACGACCTTTCGATATTTTTTTAAGAATATACCTTTAATGTCATCGAAACAGTGCGTGCATGCATTATATCCCTTGTTTGATTGTCCTGAAAGATTACTTAGAGCAGGCCAATCATTGATTGTTACAAACAACAATGCTCATAGGTCAAAGTGCTCCTGTTTGTGCTCATCTCACACACATACACCTGGTCGGTTCCACAAAAGTAGAAGTTCTTCAACTAGTGGCCTCAGGTACACATCGATGCCATTGCCAGGTTGCCTTGGGCCTTGGATGAGCACTGGCATCATAATAAACTTACGCTTCATGCATAACTACGGAGGAAGGATGTAGATACATAGAGTAACAGGCCAAGTGCTATGACTACTGCTCTGCTCCTCGAAAGGATTCATACCATCCGTACTTAAAGCAAACCTTAAGTTTCTTGCGTCATTTGCAAACTCTAGGAATTCTCTATCGATTGCTCTCCACTGGGACCCATCAGCAGGGTGTCTCAACATGTTGTCTACCTTACGGTCTTCTTTGTGCCATCGCAACAACTTTGCATGGTCTTTGTTTCTGAACAGACATTTCAAGCGTGGTATTATAGGAGCATACCACATAATCTTGGCAGGGATTTTCTTCGTGGGACGTTCGCCCTCAACATCACCAGGGTCATCTCGCCTGATCTTATACCGTGATGCATGACATACCAGGCATCCATCTAACTTCTTGTACTCCTCACCATGGTAGAGGATGTAGTCATTAGGACATGGATGTATCTTCTGGATTTCTAATCCCAAAGGGCAGACTACCTGTTTTGCTTCGTACGTAGTGGCAGACAATTCGTTATCCTTCGGAAGCATCTCCTTTTGGATTTTCAGTAACTCCTCAAATCCCTTGTCAGATACACCATTCTTTGCCTTCCATTGCAGCAATTCTAGTGTAGTACCCAACTTTTTCTGCCCCGCATCACAAGTTGGGTATAGCAATTTCTTATGATCCTCTAGCATGCGTTCGAACTTGATCTTCTCCTTTTCATTTTTGCATCCTCTTTGTGCGTCATGAATGGCCTGATCAAGATCATCAGCGGGCTCATCTTCTGCCCCTACCTCTTCTTCAGCTTCCCCCATTGCAGTATCATTGAAGGCCCCATATTCAACAATAATGTCATCATCGTCCTATTGTTCTTCTTCATCTTCTTCCATTACAACCCCGGTTTTTCCATGCTTCGTCCAACAAATATAGTTTGGCATGAAACCCAACTTCAACAAGTGTGAATGAAGACTCCTTGAGCTAGCATATTCCTTCAAATTCTTACATATGGCACATCGGCAGCACATGAAACCATCGTGTTTGTTTGTCTCGGCCACACGTAAGAAAGAATACATGCCCTCAATGAACTCTTGGGAGCGGCGATCAGCATTGTACATCCAAAGCCGGCTCATCTGCATTACATGACATACATACCATATTAAAACCTAGAACATAATTAGTTAATTATACGACATGCATGCCACCACACAAGGTATTAATTTATGAAAGTCTCGCTACAATGTAGACAATCCCAACTACCACTAAAAAAACTAAAGCTAAAATACACTTCAGCGGCATAAGGATTTTGCGACCAATCTCAACTAAAACAGACAGATCATGCGTTTGTTCAACATCTATGGGCTTCTTCCGCAGGATCACTACCTCATCAGCCGCCGTAGCCGCCTGTGCAAGAGAGTTTTGCACGTGTTCAACATACTCTTCCTCTCAGTACCAGCCTGAACATCCAGTGCCATCCCACTGTAATTAAAACAAAAAAATAGAACTTTAATCACAATCATCATGAAAATGAGTATAAATTAACCATAATCATAAAATGCGACAAAATAACTCACATTGCGATCCGAACACTTGTAGAAGATACGGCCCTTGTTGGGACACTCCTTCCTCACCCGATACTCTATCACAATCTTCTCCTCACACTTGCCGCATGCAATGAGAGGGAGGTCTGGCCTCAGTCGCTTTGTAACCCGATGAGAGGCCGAGGACCCAGAAACAGTTGCCATCTACTCTCTATACTCATTTTTAATATAATATAAATTTTTTATTTTATAAACAAATAAAATTAAAAAAACTCTAAAATTCTCTATATCTCTAAAGCATGAAGTGTGCTATGCATGCTAGAAATAAAAGCTCAATACTAGTTTTGAATAACTACTTTAACCTTTCTTCATCCAAATATGTAAACTTTAAAGTGATTTAGAGCTTAAATGGCTTACAAATAAAAAACATCTACCATAAAAAAACCACATATATCTAGTCCACAAAATAAAATAAGCTACTGATGAAACATGAGAGTATAAAGTTGGTAACCTTTAGAACCGAAGAATTGATGGACGAATGGAAGAAATCTTGTGATCACCGGTGATGAGGAAGAAAAGAGGCCGGCGATGAAGCAAGAACACTGAGCTCGAAGTGGCTCAAACTCGGGAAGGAACAAGGGGTATATAGGAGGGGACCTTTAGTCCCGGTTATAGATAGAAACCGGGACTAAAGGTTCCTTTCTAGCCCCGGACGGAGCTTCCAGCCGGGAGTAGACTTTTTACTCCCGGTTAGAGGGACCAACCGGGAGTAAAAGTAAACCTTTAGTCCCGGTTGATAGCTTCAACCGGGACTAAAGGTCCCCTCCAGCAAAAACCTGGCGCAGTAGCCGTTGAGCAGAGACCTTTAGTCCCGGTTGAAGCTACCAGCCGGGACTAAAGGTTTCTCTAGTCCCGGGCGAGAAAAATACCGGGACTATAGCTAAATTTTGAAGTGGATCAAAGGTCGTTTCTCTACTAGTGTATAATCGAGTACTCAGGGTTTTATTCTCCCTGTTGCAGGTGATCGGAGGATACTTAGAGCTGACTCTTGTGTGTGGAAACCTTCTAATAGGCTTAGAGAGTATTTTTTTTTCACGCTACAACCGTAGTGTTTATTGATAACCCTCACTAAATGTTTTTATAAGAAAAGATGTAAAATCTACTAACATCTTTTGTATAAAAATATCTGCTGTGTTAACGCTTCGCCGTATCATTAAATTAATCCGACTTAAATTAATCCGGCTTGTCGGAGTGCCAGCTTCGGCTGGTAGGCAACCAGATGGCGCAGAATCCAAATGAAGAAGAAGAAGAAAATGATTTATTTGCATGCTCGCAAAAACGATACTTTACGTATGTGACGTTTATAATTGAAAATTTTGGACATTTCAATGTCATTTGGCCTGCTAAGATATTCAATTTGGACACCCTCCTTCTGGATCTTCTCTAGCCTGAGGGCGTTTAAGTTTTTTTTCCACCTCCGTTAGCCACCGTTAGCGCTGCATGTGGACAAAATAGCTTACAAAGCAAAAGAATTCAAAGTTGTGGCACACGTGAGAGCTCAATTTTTTTAATGACTTAGAAGTAATTATTAACTTTTTTTTTACGACACACCGTAAAAGGCTCAACAACAAGGTGCAGCCAGCCTCTGCATGCGCATCCCGATCGTTCCGAGCATGGCTCGGTGTCTGTAGTAGTACGGCCCGCGGGGGGGGGGGGGGGGGGGGGGGGTCGGTGGCCGAGAGTAAAGATGGCAACGGGGACCCGATACCCGATACCCGACGGGTATTTGACCCATTAGGGGACGGGGATGGGACGATCTCTCTACCCGTGGGTACGTAAATAGGCAAAAATCCATACCCAACGGGGATAACAGGTATGAGAACGTTCTTTATATACCCGTACCCGTTACCCGTCGGGGAACCCGCTACGATGCTATTATACAAATTTACCGAGGCGGAGAACGGCTGCGCGCGCCTGTTTTTCTGTTTTCCCGCGCCGATGTCGACATCCGATCTTATACCAGCGGCGCCGCCCACGGTTTGGGCAAAACAGCCATCGCTGCTTGCACCGAGGCACCCAGCTGGCCAGCTCGCATCGCTCGTCTGTCTCCCAGAGTCCCAGTCCCAGTCCGGTCTCTGGCTCTCTGCCTCTCTGGCACTCTCTGGTTCTATGCTCCTAGACTCCTAGTAAACTAGTAAAGGCTCCCAGCGACTGTACATACCAGCGACCCAGGCTAAAGTAACCCAGGCACTAAGGCACCCAGCTAGCTAGCTCATTTCACTCGTCTCCCTCAGTCCCTCTCTAGTAGTCCAGTTCCAGTCTCCACTCTCCACTTCACTGCTCGGCTGCTCGCGACGCTCGTCTCCACTGCGGACCCGGGCACCTGGCTGCCGTCGCCGCTTGCCGCCATGGAAGTTGCCCGGTGAAGCCCTTCTTCGTTTCTTCCTCCTCGACGAATTAACCCCATCATTTGCAGTGTTCCTCTACTGACCCATCCCTCCTCAAGGGACGCCGCCGCTACTGAGCCGCCGCCGCTGCCGGATCCGGTCGTCTCCGACTCCCTGCTGTCGGATCCGGTCGTCACCGACTCCCTGCTGCCGAATCCAACCCCCGGATCGAAGACCAACGAAGCTGCAGCCGCATCCAAAGAGTTGGTGGATGCTCCATCTACACCTGCAACCGGGAAGAAGAAAGCTCCCCCTGCACCTGCTGCCGAGAAGAAAAAAGCTCCCCCGCCGTCGTCGACCAAAGCTGCCTTCATAGCTGGAGACCCCAAGCGGCTTCCCCGACCACCACAGGCGAAAGGTTCTGACCCCAAGCGCCGCCGCTTGAAGATATCTGCAGCTGAGAAGCCTGGACGCAAAAATTTTAATTCTCCAGGGTCAGTACTCAGTAGACCTGAAGCTTTTAAACTTGATGAATATTGTTTGTCTCATTATTATGTACAAGTTTAGAGCTAGAAGTTACCAATTTAGTGTTAGCAGTTAGCAATATTTGGAATTTAGTGTTAGCAGTTAGCAGCAAGCAATACTCAATAGATATGTGCTTTTTCCATTGCATCTGAGCTCATTCAAGAATTTTATCTTGAGTTATTTGGTATTAATTTTTCTTGCCAAGCTGTACTATTTTGTTCATGTAGTTGGCTCAGTAAAAAGACACTTTTGCAATGATGATAGGATTTCTATTTTCTAATCCTAGCTCGATGAGACTTCCCTTTGTGGGTTGTCTGGGATAAAAAAATTCCTTCCTATCTGATCATGCATATGGTTTTGTTTTGTTTGTGATCTTTTTAAAAAGGGTTGTGTAGCAGCTTATTCTCTTGAATGACATTTGCAATGATGATACTCTTTTTACCTAGCTCATTATGAGACTTCCCTCTGTGGGTTGTCATGATATGTGCTTTTCCTTTGTATCTAAGCTCATTCAAGAATTTTATTGAGTCATTTGGCGTTCACTATTTTCTTATCAAGTTGTGTGATTCTACCCATCTATTTAGTCAGTTGTACAACGGGCATAGCCTGATTTGTTCTGCAATGATGATAAGATACTCTAATCTCAGCTCGATGAGACTTCCCTTTGTGGGTTGTCTGGGATCATAATGTTTCCTAGTATCTGAGCAAGCATATGCATTTGTTATTTAAGCAGCATTTGTATAAAAATGATTAATTAGATTTGTACTACAAATGTACGTTGTGTCCAGTCCTGTAGTGCAAATATTGCCTGATTTATATACTGTTTTGCAGTAGCTTATGTTTGAGGCTTTATGCACTCGTGACCTCGTGTTGTACTAATTAAATATTTATGTGGTTAATTAACTACAGGCTGAAAAAAATGTCAGAAGCTAGTGCAAACAGCAGCCAGGCTCCTATGTCTCAGGGCTCTCAGCCCGAGTCTGAATCGCATCTAGAATCTGTCAATGAATCAGAAGCAATTGAAATAGATGATGATGAAGAGGAGATTGAAATTGAACCATCGGATGAGGAAGATGGTGCTGAGGTTGGGTCAAAAAGAAAGCTCACATCTGTTGTTTGGAAGGAGTTCAAGAGAATTAGATGGCATGGCAAAATAAAGGCAAAATGCATTTACTGCAACACCAAGCTTGGAGGAGAAACAAGGTGTGGGACTAAGCACCTTCACTGTCACTTGAAGTCATGCACTCTTAGGAAGATTAAGTTGGGAGGAAAGAAGACACTGTCTCAAACATCATTGAGGTTTAGGGCCACAGATGCAGGGACAGTTTCTATAGAGAATTACACCTTTGATCAAGACATAGCTAGAAAGGAACTTGCTGCTATGATTGTGCTACATGAGTATCCCTTGAGCATGGTTGACCATGCTGGTTTTAGAAGATTTGTACATGCACTCCAACCCTTGTTCAAGATTGGCACCAGAAACACATTAAGGTATATATAGTGTGACTTTGTACATGCTTTTGTATGTAGTGTGCTTATGCAAATTACAACCTGCTTTCTAATCTTGTGTGCATATATTTCATTTACTTTAGGAAGTACATACTTGAACAGTATGAAGCGGAGAGGAAGAAAGCCATTCAATATATGGCTGCAATCAAGTCTAAGGTGGCAATCACTAGTGACATGTGGACTTCTGATAACCAGAAAAGAGGATACATGGCTATCACAGCACACTTTATTGATGAGAGTTGGACTCTAAGAAACATTATCATGAGGTGGGCCTAATGATTGTTGGATCTGGTTGCATTTCTGTAGAGTGTTGTAATTTATAGATTTTTTGACATGCTGCTCATAAAGTCTGCTGGCCTTTTACAGGTTTATTTATGTGCCAAGTCCCCACACACATGAAGTCATTGGTGATGAACTGTATGACTCCCTTGTTGACTGGAATA
The DNA here is from genome assembly GCF_019320115.1 of Miscanthus floridulus. Classification (NCBI taxonomy): domain Eukaryota; kingdom Viridiplantae; phylum Streptophyta; class Magnoliopsida; order Poales; family Poaceae; genus Miscanthus; species Miscanthus floridulus. The sequence continues at coordinate 114,053,210 of NC_089582.1, forward strand.
TTGATGAGAAGGTATCAACCATCACGCTTGACAATTGCAGTTCAAATGATGCTACAATTCCTTACCTTGTTAGAAAGATTGGCAAAACTAAGCTTATGGCTGATGGAAAGTTTTTACACATGCGTTGTTGCGCTCATATCCTTAATCTGATTGTTAAGGATGGACTAGAAAAACTAAAAGATGCCATTGAAAACTTTCGTGATAGCGTAGCTTACTGGACAGCCACACCAAAAAGGGTAGAGAAATTTGAGGAGATAGCTAAGTATGTGCATGTCAAAATTGAGAAGAAGATAGCACTGGATTGTAAGACAAGATGGAATTCAACTTACATAATGCTTAGTACTGCATTGCCCTACAAGGCTGTTTTCATGAGAGCAAGCCGTGTAGATAGGCAATATACTTGCTGCCCCACTGAGGAAGAATTTCAGTTTGCTGCTGATGTGACTGCAAGGCTTAAATTATTTAATGACATTTCTGTCCTGTTCTCTGGAACTGACTATGTGACTGCAAACATGTTCTTCTACAAGATTTGTGAGGTTAGAAGTAAAATTAGGGAATGGTCATCTTGTGGCAATCCATTGATAGAAGAAATGTCAGATAACATGGAAGCCAAGTTTAGGAAATATTGGACAGAAATTCAAGGTCTGATGGGCATTGCCACCCTTCTTGACCCTAGATTTAAACATCACATGCTTCTATACTGCTTTGAAGTGTTGCAAGTAACAAACTCTGATGAAGAGGTTGGTAAAGTGAAGTACACATTGAGTGATTTGATGCTAGAGTATCACATAGATGAGGATGCAGGTACAAGTAGCAGTACCATCAAACCCACAGTAGAGAACTCAGGATTTCTGTCATCCTTCACTGCACGTGTTGCAAATTCACAGCCATCAGCATTGAGGTTTAAATCTGAACTGGATCGGTACTTAGAGGATGAGATGGTGGACATACAAACCGAAGGCTGGAATGTTTTGGACTGGTGGAAGGTTGCAGGAACACGCTATCCTACTTTGAGGATGATAGCTAGGGATATTTTTGCAATTCCTATTACAACTGTTGCTTCAGAATCTGCGTTCAGCACAAGCGGGAGAGTACTTAGTGAGCACCGCAGCAGGCTCACCTCTCAGATGTTAGAGGCTCTAATGTGTTCACAGGACTGGATTAGAAACAAATACAAAGGTCTGTTGTTGAGCAATTTATAATTTCTTTCTCATGCAATTCAATGTTATATTGGAAAAACACGAAAGTAATTATCTTTTTTTGTAGGAGTCCTTACTGATGAAGGAAAACCTGCTAGCTTCTGGTCTTGTCTCAATGAAGTTCAAGAGGGGCTTCAGGTAATTGTTCTGGACTACAAAAATTACATTTCTGCTTTTCTGCTTTGTTTCATTGCATATACTTCATTGTTTAAGATTGTCTACTCAACTACTCATTTGTCATGCTCATGCAGGAGCTGAAACTCTAAGTCCATCGCTCCAACCTTCACTAGATGGTTCCCTTTGGCAAGATCAACAATCAAGCTGGCGTGCAATTGCAAGTGCATTTTGTTATGTGCTCACACAACCCAACCACTAACTATTTATGTAATAGTCTGGTTTGTAATGTGTGATAACATTGCGGTATTGTGTTGCTGCTTAGAATTTGATGGCATATGCCTACTGGCTGCTGCTATGACTGTGAGCGACTAAGGCACTAAGCCTATGGGCTATAACTATGTCTGTATTTTGATGTTGAATTGTTGATGCCTTGATGGGATCGAACTGTCAGTGGATCTGTAATATGTTAGGCTATGTAGACATTGAACTTGTAGTTGTTAACTTGTTATCAATCAGTTAAGACCTTATGCTGTAGACGTAGACTTGTATTCTCTGTTTATTTTGCATTTTTAAACTGAAAGTACTGCCGTACTAACAGCTTGTTGTGTTATTGTGGCATGTATTGTTGATTGTACACGGGTTTGTTCTCGGGTATGGGTACCCGGTGGGTATGAAATCCCCGGTCGGGGATGTTAAACGACCATATTTTGACCTAGCAACGCATTGTCAATTGTCATTGCATTGCATTGCACCCTGGACCGGACTTCGGACAATAAAATAGTATGGTCGATCGATGCCGTTCTTTGTCGTACAGTCGCACAGCGATGGCCGACGGACTCATTCAACCACCAAATCTGTCAGGCCGACTGGTCGGGCATATCATCAAAGAGAACAGATTTGCTTCCTATTGCACGGCCTTGCATTACATCTGTACTTATTCACCGGCCGAGTCCATTACGCATGGAACTTAGTACTTCGTATAGTATTTCCTAATTCATCTCCACGGGTAGCAACAAACGGTGAAAGAAAGAAATGAGGAAGACGAGCGAAGTGCACAGAGACAGCAATGCAACCGCAAAACCATGACAGGCAGAGCAGAATTCCAAATGGACATGCACAGAGTCGAGCTGAATGACGACTGACGCCTGCCTGGTGCTCCCGATGGAAACGAGCCGCACCGCACCGCACCGCAGCCGTGTGGAGCCGACAGGACGAGTTCTCCGCCGTCCCGCACGTCGCATTTTCAATTGTTACAGAAACTCAAACATAAAATGCTACTGACAGGCACATACAAGAGAAAATAGCATAATCTTTCCTTGGTTCAGTATGCAGCACGTTCGAATGAAGGAAGCACATACAAGAGAAGGCTCAGCTGTGCTTCGGTGAGGCAACGCGCGTGGGGAAGGCTCGAGCGAGCTCTGGTGAGGCAGCACGGGGAAGGCTCGGCCGCGCTTCGGTGAGGCAGCGCGCGCGGGAAGGCTTGGGCGAGCTCCGGTGAGGCAGCGCGGGGAAGGCTCGGCGCGCTCCGATGAGCACGAGCACGGTGGGGGCCGGGGACGAGGACGGCGCGCGCTCCAGCGAGGGACGAGTGAGGCGCGCTGGCCGGTCGGAGAAGAAGCGCGCGTGTGTGTGGGGCCGATGACAGCGTGCACGCGTGACGAGGTGAGGCTAGGGTAGTCGCCTGGGAGCGGCGGCGCTATTGGATCGTTCTGGTGGAGAAGATGAGGCGACGGCATGGCGGAGATAGAGAGGAAGAGAACTAGGGCGTGGTTTATAAAGGGAGACCTTTAGTTCCGGTTGGAGCTACCAACCGAGACTAAAGACTCTTTAGTCTCGGGCTATGGTTACAACCGGGACTAAAGGTGGAGCATTAGTCTCGGGTGTAGCCACGGCCCAGGAGTAAAGGGCATTTGGGCGGGCCGCGAAAACTGCAGCTCCCACCCGGGACTAAAGGTGGAGTTGTAGTTTTCGCGGCTCGCCCAAATACCCTTTACTCCCGGGTCATGGCTACACCCGGGACTAAAGCTCAGACCTTTAGTCCTGGGTGGTTGATCCACCTGGGAGTAAATGGGGAGCTGCAGTTGGCTTTCTCCAATTTCCATAAGTTTTTTCCTTTTTATATATTTCTTTTATATAAATATGCAGAGAGTTATTAATTGCCTAATAAATAAAATATTATCCAAAAAATTATAAAAAAATTCTTGGACTTGGTTTTGCATTATTATACACAACAAAAATTTGTAAACTAAACTCTTTTGTTTTACTGTATAATATTTGACATAGTGTAAATAATAATTACAATTTGCACCATGCAAAAATATACTACTTAATTAAAATAATTAAAACTATTGTTTTTCGACAGGAAATTAGTTTTCACATCTTATTAACGTTCATCATTTGGTTTTTCATCACACATTCTCCATAGGAAATCCACCGTCTAGCAAAAAATTCATTTAAACCGTATAAAATATGAAAACACGACAAAAAATCTGAAGTCACAATTATTACATAATAGGTCTAATACATCACTATATATCAAGCGGGCACAGTAGTGAACTTCTTAACATATATCCCTTGGTTATGATCGCGCCATAACCATGGAGTGTCCTTATCATTTAGCTGTATGCTTAGGTCTTTGTTCACTGTGAAGGGTGGAATTCATTCATCCTTTTCATAATCTTCTGATATGTCTGACTTATCTTCAATTCCGACGATGTTTCTTCTCCCTGAAAGAACTATGTGGCGCTTTGGCTCATTGATTGGGTCGTTGTTATTTTTCCCTCTCTTCGGTTTTGTAGACATGTCCTTGACATAGAACACTTGATTCATATCCTTGGCAAGGACAAACGGTTCGTCTTTGTACCCAATATTATTGAGGTCCATGGTTGTCATTCCATACTGGTTATCGACTGCTACCGCCTCTAGTCACCTTTATCCATTGGCACTTGAACAAAGGTACCTTAAAAGTAGGTGCATAGTTTAGTTCCCATATCTCCTCTATGCAGCTATAATATGTTTGCTTATTTCCATTAGGGTCGGTGGCATCTATGTGGACACCACTGTTTTGGTTGGCGCTCCTTTTATCTTGGGCTAGTGTGTAAAATGTATTCCTATTTATCTCGTACCCTTTGTATGTGAGGATATGCCACGATGGCTGCCTAGCCAACAAATAAAGTTTCCATGTGCTGACGCGTAATCCAAGCTTCAGACTTCCCTTGAAACTCGGATCGGAGCAACTCTTTATGTGTCTCCATATACGGATCCACCAAAGAGGAGTTTTGTAGAACTTTGTAGTGTGCTTTATTAAAATAATTGTCCTACATACCAATATATGGTTTCTTCCCTAGTGTCCCATTTCCACTTAGTCTCCCCTCGTGTCGCGATTTAGGAACACCAATTGGGTCAAGGTCGGGAATAAAGTTAACACAAAACTCAATGACCTCTTCTGTTCCATAGCCCTTGGCGAGGCTTCCTTCTAGTCGAGCACGGTTGTGAACATATTTCTTTAGGACTCCCATGAACCTCTCAAAGGGGAATATATTATGCAGGAACACAGGACCAAGAATGCTAATCTCCTTGACCAGGTGAACTAGGAGGTGTGTCATGATATTAAAGAAGGAAGGAGGGAACACCAACTCAAAGCTGACAAGACATTGAACCATATCATTCTGTAGTTTAGCTAGATCCATTGGATCGATTGCCTTCTGAGAAATTGCATTGAGGAATGCACATAGCTTCACGGTGGCTAGACGTACATTTGGAGGTAGAATTCCTCTTAATGCAACGGGAAGCAATTGTGTCATGAGCACATGGCAGTCATGGGACTTTAAGTTTAGGAATTTCTTCTCTGGCATATTTATTATACCCTTTATATTCGAGGAGAATCTAGATGGTACCTTGATGCTTGCTAGGCATTCAAACATGCTTTCCTTCTCTTCTTTGCTAAGAGTGTAGCTGGCAGGACTTAAGTAATGGCGTCCATCATCTGTCTTTTCTGGATGCAGGTTGTCTCGTTCTTTCAAACATCACAGGTCCTGTCGTGCTTCAAGTGTGTCCTTAGGCTTCCCATATACACCCATGAAGCTTAGCAGGTTCACACAAAGATTCTTCATAAGGTGCATCACGTCGATCGCGCTACGGACCTCTAGGACTTGCCAATAGGGTAGCTCCTAAAATATGGACTTTTTCTTCCACATGGGTGCGTGACCGTCGGCGTCGTTCAGAACACGTTCGTTGCCATGTGCCTTTCTAAATACTACTTTCACATCCTTGACCATATTGAGTATATCCTCACCAGTTCGATTGCCTGGCTTGGCCTGGTGGTCTGTCTTACCTTTAAAATGCTTGCCTTTCTTTCTTAGGGGGTGATTTATAGGAAGAAATCGACGATGGCCAAGGTACACGACCTTTCGATATTTTTTTAAGAATATACCTTTAATGTCATCGAAACAGTGCGTGCATGCATTATATCCCTTGTTTGATTGTCCTGAAAGATTACTTAGAGCAGGCCAATCATTGATTGTTACAAACAACAATGCTCATAGGTCAAAGTGCTCCTGTTTGTGCTCATCTCACACACATACACCTGGTCGGTTCCACAAAAGTAGAAGTTCTTCAACTAGTGGCCTCAGGTACACATCGATGCCATTGCCAGGTTGCCTTGGGCCTTGGATGAGCACTGGCATCATAATAAACTTACGCTTCATGCATAACTACGGAGGAAGGATGTAGATACATAGAGTAACAGGCCAAGTGCTATGACTACTGCTCTGCTCCTCGAAAGGATTCATACCATCCGTACTTAAAGCAAACCTTAAGTTTCTTGCGTCATTTGCAAACTCTAGGAATTCTCTATCGATTGCTCTCCACTGGGACCCATCAGCAGGGTGTCTCAACATGTTGTCTACCTTACGGTCTTCTTTGTGCCATCGCAACAACTTTGCATGGTCTTTGTTTCTGAACAGACATTTCAAGCGTGGTATTATAGGAGCATACCACATAATCTTGGCAGGGATTTTCTTCGTGGGACGTTCGCCCTCAACATCACCAGGGTCATCTCGCCTGATCTTATACCGTGATGCATGACATACCAGGCATCCATCTAACTTCTTGTACTCCTCACCATGGTAGAGGATGTAGTCATTAGGACATGGATGTATCTTCTGGATTTCTAATCCCAAAGGGCAGACTACCTGTTTTGCTTCGTACGTAGTGGCAGACAATTCGTTATCCTTCGGAAGCATCTCCTTTTGGATTTTCAGTAACTCCTCAAATCCCTTGTCAGATACACCATTCTTTGCCTTCCATTGCAGCAATTCTAGTGTAGTACCCAACTTTTTCTGCCCCGCATCACAAGTTGGGTATAGCAATTTCTTATGATCCTCTAGCATGCGTTCGAACTTGATCTTCTCCTTTTCATTTTTGCATCCTCTTTGTGCGTCATGAATGGCCTGATCAAGATCATCAGCGGGCTCATCTTCTGCCCCTACCTCTTCTTCAGCTTCCCCCATTGCAGTATCATTGAAGGCCCCATATTCAACAATAATGTCATCATCGTCCTATTGTTCTTCTTCATCTTCTTCCATTACAACCCCGGTTTTTCCATGCTTCGTCCAACAAATATAGTTTGGCATGAAACCCAACTTCAACAAGTGTGAATGAAGACTCCTTGAGCTAGCATATTCCTTCAAATTCTTACATATGGCACATCGGCAGCACATGAAACCATCGTGTTTGTTTGTCTCGGCCACACGTAAGAAAGAATACATGCCCTCAATGAACTCTTGGGAGCGGCGATCAGCATTGTACATCCAAAGCCGGCTCATCTGCATTACATGACATACATACCATATTAAAACCTAGAACATAATTAGTTAATTATACGACATGCATGCCACCACACAAGGTATTAATTTATGAAAGTCTCGCTACAATGTAGACAATCCCAACTACCACTAAAAAAACTAAAGCTAAAATACACTTCAGCGGCATAAGGATTTTGCGACCAATCTCAACTAAAACAGACAGATCATGCGTTTGTTCAACATCTATGGGCTTCTTCCGCAGGATCACTACCTCATCAGCCGCCGTAGCCGCCTGTGCAAGAGAGTTTTGCACGTGTTCAACATACTCTTCCTCTCAGTACCAGCCTGAACATCCAGTGCCATCCCACTGTAATTAAAACAAAAAAATAGAACTTTAATCACAATCATCATGAAAATGAGTATAAATTAACCATAATCATAAAATGCGACAAAATAACTCACATTGCGATCCGAACACTTGTAGAAGATACGGCCCTTGTTGGGACACTCCTTCCTCACCCGATACTCTATCACAATCTTCTCCTCACACTTGCCGCATGCAATGAGAGGGAGGTCTGGCCTCAGTCGCTTTGTAACCCGATGAGAGGCCGAGGACCCAGAAACAGTTGCCATCTACTCTCTATACTCATTTTTAATATAATATAAATTTTTTATTTTATAAACAAATAAAATTAAAAAAACTCTAAAATTCTCTATATCTCTAAAGCATGAAGTGTGCTATGCATGCTAGAAATAAAAGCTCAATACTAGTTTTGAATAACTACTTTAACCTTTCTTCATCCAAATATGTAAACTTTAAAGTGATTTAGAGCTTAAATGGCTTACAAATAAAAAACATCTACCATAAAAAAACCACATATATCTAGTCCACAAAATAAAATAAGCTACTGATGAAACATGAGAGTATAAAGTTGGTAACCTTTAGAACCGAAGAATTGATGGACGAATGGAAGAAATCTTGTGATCACCGGTGATGAGGAAGAAAAGAGGCCGGCGATGAAGCAAGAACACTGAGCTCGAAGTGGCTCAAACTCGGGAAGGAACAAGGGGTATATAGGAGGGGACCTTTAGTCCCGGTTATAGATAGAAACCGGGACTAAAGGTTCCTTTCTAGCCCCGGACGGAGCTTCCAGCCGGGAGTAGACTTTTTACTCCCGGTTAGAGGGACCAACCGGGAGTAAAAGTAAACCTTTAGTCCCGGTTGATAGCTTCAACCGGGACTAAAGGTCCCCTCCAGCAAAAACCTGGCGCAGTAGCCGTTGAGCAGAGACCTTTAGTCCCGGTTGAAGCTACCAGCCGGGACTAAAGGTTTCTCTAGTCCCGGGCGAGAAAAATACCGGGACTATAGCTAAATTTTGAAGTGGATCAAAGGTCGTTTCTCTACTAGTGTATAATCGAGTACTCAGGGTTTTATTCTCCCTGTTGCAGGTGATCGGAGGATACTTAGAGCTGACTCTTGTGTGTGGAAACCTTCTAATAGGCTTAGAGAGTATTTTTTTTTCACGCTACAACCGTAGTGTTTATTGATAACCCTCACTAAATGTTTTTATAAGAAAAGATGTAAAATCTACTAACATCTTTTGTATAAAAATATCTGCTGTGTTAACGCTTCGCCGTATCATTAAATTAATCCGACTTAAATTAATCCGGCTTGTCGGAGTGCCAGCTTCGGCTGGTAGGCAACCAGATGGCGCAGAATCCAAATGAAGAAGAAGAAGAAAATGATTTATTTGCATGCTCGCAAAAACGATACTTTACGTATGTGACGTTTATAATTGAAAATTTTGGACATTTCAATGTCATTTGGCCTGCTAAGATATTCAATTTGGACACCCTCCTTCTGGATCTTCTCTAGCCTGAGGGCGTTTAAGTTTTTTTTCCACCTCCGTTAGCCACCGTTAGCGCTGCATGTGGACAAAATAGCTTACAAAGCAAAAGAATTCAAAGTTGTGGCACACGTGAGAGCTCAATTTTTTTAATGACTTAGAAGTAATTATTAACTTTTTTTTTACGACACACCGTAAAAGGCTCAACAACAAGGTGCAGCCAGCCTCTGCATGCGCATCCCGATCGTTCCGAGCATGGCTCGGTGTCTGTAGTAGTACGGCCCGCGGGGGGGGGGGGGGGGGGGGGGGGGGGGTCGGTGGCCGAGAGTAAAGATGGCAACGGGGACCCGATACCCGATACCCGACGGGTATTTGACCCATTAGGGGACGGGGATGGGACGATCTCTCTACCCGTGGGTACGTAAATAGGCAAAAATCCATACCCAACGGGGATAACAGGTATGAGAACGTTCTTTATATACCCGTACCCGTTACCCGTCGGGGAACCCGCTACGATGCTATTATACAAATTTACCGAGGCGGAGAACGGCTGCGCGCGCCTGTTTTTCTGTTTTCCCGCGCCGATGTCGACATCCGATCTTATACCAGCGGCGCCGCCCACGGTTTGGGCAAAACAGCCATCGCTGCTTGCACCGAGGCACCCAGCTGGCCAGCTCGCATCGCTCGTCTGTCTCCCAGAGTCCCAGTCCCAGTCCGGTCTCTGGCTCTCTGCCTCTCTGGCACTCTCTGGTTCTATGCTCCTAGACTCCTAGTAAACTAGTAAAGGCTCCCAGCGACTGTACATACCAGCGACCCAGGCTAAAGTAACCCAGGCACTAAGGCACCCAGCTAGCTAGCTCATTTCACTCGTCTCCCTCAGTCCCTCTCTAGTAGTCCAGTTCCAGTCTCCACTCTCCACTTCACTGCTCGGCTGCTCGCGACGCTCGTCTCCACTGCGGACCCGGGCACCTGGCTGCCGTCGCCGCTTGCCGCCATGGAAGTTGCCCGGTGAAGCCCTTCTTCGTTTCTTCCTCCTCGACGAATTAACCCCATCATTTGCAGTGTTCCTCTACTGACCCATCCCTCCTCAAGGGACGCCGCCGCTACTGAGCCGCCGCCGCTGCCGGATCCGGTCGTCTCCGACTCCCTGCTGTCGGATCCGGTCGTCACCGACTCCCTGCTGCCGAATCCAACCCCCGGATCGAAGACCAACGAAGCTGCAGCCGCATCCAAAGAGTTGGTGGATGCTCCATCTACACCTGCAACCGGGAAGAAGAAAGCTCCCCCTGCACCTGCTGCCGAGAAGAAAAAAGCTCCCCCGCCGTCGTCGACCAAAGCTGCCTTCATAGCTGGAGACCCCAAGCGGCTTCCCCGACCACCACAGGCGAAAGGTTCTGACCCCAAGCGCCGCCGCTTGAAGATATCTGCAGCTGAGAAGCCTGGACGCAAAAATTTTAATTCTCCAGGGTCAGTACTCAGTAGACCTGAAGCTTTTAAACTTGATGAATATTGTTTGTCTCATTATTATGTACAAGTTTAGAGCTAGAAGTTACCAATTTAGTGTTAGCAGTTAGCAATATTTGGAATTTAGTGTTAGCAGTTAGCAGCAAGCAATACTCAATAGATATGTGCTTTTTCCATTGCATCTGAGCTCATTCAAGAATTTTATCTTGAGTTATTTGGTATTAATTTTTCTTGCCAAGCTGTACTATTTTGTTCATGTAGTTGGCTCAGTAAAAAGACACTTTTGCAATGATGATAGGATTTCTATTTTCTAATCCTAGCTCGATGAGACTTCCCTTTGTGGGTTGTCTGGGATAAAAAAATTCCTTCCTATCTGATCATGCATATGGTTTTGTTTTGTTTGTGATCTTTTTAAAAAGGGTTGTGTAGCAGCTTATTCTCTTGAATGACATTTGCAATGATGATACTCTTTTTACCTAGCTCATTATGAGACTTCCCTCTGTGGGTTGTCATGATATGTGCTTTTCCTTTGTATCTAAGCTCATTCAAGAATTTTATTGAGTCATTTGGCGTTCACTATTTTCTTATCAAGTTGTGTGATTCTACCCATCTATTTAGTCAGTTGTACAACGGGCATAGCCTGATTTGTTCTGCAATGATGATAAGATACTCTAATCTCAGCTCGATGAGACTTCCCTTTGTGGGTTGTCTGGGATCATAATGTTTCCTAGTATCTGAGCAAGCATATGCATTTGTTATTTAAGCAGCATTTGTATAAAAATGATTAATTAGATTTGTACTACAAATGTACGTTGTGTCCAGTCCTGTAGTGCAAATATTGCCTGATTTATATACTGTTTTGCAGTAGCTTATGTTTGAGGCTTTATGCACTCGTGACCTCGTGTTGTACTAATTAAATATTTATGTGGTTAATTAACTACAGGCTGAAAAAAATGTCAGAAGCTAGTGCAAACAGCAGCCAGGCTCCTATGTCTCAGGGCTCTCAGCCCGAGTCTGAATCGCATCTAGAATCTGTCAATGAATCAGAAGCAATTGAAATAGATGATGATGAAGAGGAGATTGAAATTGAACCATCGGATGAGGAAGATGGTGCTGAGGTTGGGTCAAAAAGAAAGCTCACATCTGTTGTTTGGAAGGAGTTCAAGAGAATTAGATGGCATGGCAAAATAAAGGCAAAATGCATTTACTGCAACACCAAGCTTGGAGGAGAAACAAGGTGTGGGACTAAGCACCTTCACTGTCACTTGAAGTCATGCACTCTTAGGAAGATTAAGTTGGGAGGAAAGAAGACACTGTCTCAAACATCATTGAGGTTTAGGGCCACAGATGCAGGGACAGTTTCTATAGAGAATTACACCTTTGATCAAGACATAGCTAGAAAGGAACTTGCTGCTATGATTGTGCTACATGAGTATCCCTTGAGCATGGTTGACCATGCTGGTTTTAGAAGATTTGTACATGCACTCCAACCCTTGTTCAAGATTGGCACCAGAAACACATTAAGGTATATATAGTGTGACTTTGTACATGCTTTTGTATGTAGTGTGCTTATGCAAATTACAACCTGCTTTCTAATCTTGTGTGCATATATTTCATTTACTTTAGGAAGTACATACTTGAACAGTATGAAGCGGAGAGGAAGAAAGCCATTCAATATATGGCTGCAATCAAGTCTAAGGTGGCAATCACTAGTGACATGTGGACTTCTGATAACCAGAAAAGAGGATACATGGCTATCACAGCACACTTTATTGATGAGAGTTGGACTCTAAGAAACATTATCATGAGGTGGGCCTAATGATTGTTGGATCTGGTTGCATTTCTGTAGAGTGTTGTAATTTATAGATTTTTTGACATGCTGCTCATAAAGTCTGCTGGCCTTTTACAGGTTTATTTATGTGCCAAGTCCCCACACACATGAAGTCATTGGTGATGAACTGTATGACTCCCTTGTTGACTGGAATATTGATGAGAAGGTATCAACCATCACGCTTGACAATTGCAGTTCAAATGATGCTACAATTCCTTACCTTGTTAGAAAGATTGGCAAAACTAAGCTTATGGCTGATGGAAAGTTTTTACACATGCGTTGTTGCGCTCATATCCTTAATCTGATTGTTAAGGATGGACTAGAAAAACTAAAAGATGCCATTGAAAACTTTCGTGATAGCGTAGCTTACTGGACAGCCACACCAAAAAGGGTAGAGAAATTTGAGGAGATAGCTAAGTATGTGCATGTCAAAATTGAGAAGAAGATAGCACTGGATTGTAAGACAAGATGGAATTCAACTTACATAATGCTTAGTACTGCATTGCCCTACAAGGCTGTTTTCATGAGAGCAAGCCGTGTAGATAGGCAATATACTTGCTGCCCCACTGAGGAAGAATTTCAGTTTGCTGCTGATGTGACTGCAAGGCTTAAATTATTTAATGACATTTCTGTCCTGTTCTCTGGAACTGACTATGTGACTGCAAACATGTTCTTCTACAAGATTTGTGAGGTTAGAAGTAAAATTAGGGAATGGTCATCTTGTGGCAATCCATTGATAGAAGAAATGTCAGATAACATGGAAGCCAAGTTTAGGAAATATTGGACAGAAATTCAAGGTCTGATGGGCATTGCCACCCTTCTTGACCCTAGATTTAAACATCACATGCTTCTATACTGCTTTGAAGTGTTGCAAGTAACAAACTCTGATGAAGAGGTTGGTAAAGTGAAGTACACATTGAGTGATTTGATGCTAGAGTATCACATAGATGAGGATGCAGGTACAAGTAGCAGTACCATCAAACCCACAGTAGAGAACTCAGGATTTCTGTCATCCTTCACTGCACGTGTTGCAAATTCACAGCCATCAGCATTGAGGTTTAAATCTGAACTGGATCGGTACTTAGAGGATGAGATGGTGGACATACAAACCGAAGGCTGGAATGTTTTGGACTGGTGGAAGGTTGCAGGAACACGCTATCCTACTTTGAGGATGATAGCTAGGGATATTTTTGCAATTCCTATTACAACTGTTGCTTCAGAATCTGCGTTCAGCACAAGCGGGAGAGTACTTAGTGAGCACCGCAGCAGGCTCACCTCTCAGATGTTAGAGGCTCTAATGTGTTCACAGGACTGGATTAGAAACAAATACAAAGGTCTGTTGTTGAGCAATTTATAATTTCTTTCTCATGCAATTCAATGTTATATTGGAAAAACACGAAAGTAATTATCTTTTTTTGTAGGAGTCCTTACTGATGAAGGAAAACCTGCTAGCTTCTGGTCTTGTCTCAATGAAGTTCAAGAGGGGCTTCAGGTAATTGTTCTGGACTACAAAAATTACATTTCTGCTTTTCTGCTTTGTTTCATTGCATATACTTCATTGTTTAAGATTGTCTACTCAACTACTCATTTGTCATGCTCATGCAGGAGCTGAAACTCTAAGTCCATCGCTCCAACCTTCACTAGATGGTTCCCTTTGGCAAGATCAACAATCAAGCTGGCGTGCAATTGCAAGTGCATTTTGTTATGTGCTCACACAACCCAACCACTAACTATTTATGTAATAGTCTGGTTTGTAATGTGTGATAACATTGCGGTATTGTGTTGCTGCTTAGAATTTGATGGCATATGCCTACTGGCTGCTGCTATGACTGTGAGCGACTAAGGCACTAAGCCTATGGGCTATAACTATGTCTGTATTTTGATGTTGAATTGTTGATGCCTTGATGGGATCGAACTGTCAGTGGATCTGTAATATGTTAGGCTATGTAGACATTGAACTTGTAGTTGTTAACTTGTTATCAATCAGTTAAGACCTTATGCTGTAGACGTAGACTTGTATTCTCTGTTTATTTTGCATTTTTAAACTGAAAGTACTGCCGTACTAACAGCTTGTTGTGTTATTGTGGCATGTATTGTTGATTGTACACGGGTTTGTTCTCGGGTATGGGTACCCGGTGGGTATGAAATCCCCGGTCGGGGATGTTAACGGGGAAAATCTGTCCCCGCGAGCGGGGACGGGGACGGGGACGGGATACCTTTCAGATCGCGGGGATGATAACGTTCTGACAATATCCGTCGGGGATGTACCCGTTGCCATCTTTAGCCGAGAGCGACGCCCAGCCAAGCCGACGCAGAGGCATGCAGCATGATGCATGCAGGCGTTGCCATTGGCCAGTGGGCAGTGGAACACGACGGAGCTGAGTGTGGCCTCGTCCCAGCCGTGCACGCGCGCGCGGGCCTGACGGACCAGCGCCGCGTGCTGTGAGCTGCAGCGACAGGTGCAGGAGCTGGTTCAGGTGGCCCTGCGCCGGGAAGGGCACGGTCACCACGGCGATTGACTCCATCTGGATCCCTTTCACCACCAACGGCACTACGGCAGAGAGCTGGTGACCAATGCAAAATGAGCACCACGTAACGGGCCAAAGATGGTCGGAGTGCTCCGCTTCCCACGGCTTGTCGGAGTGCCAGCTCCGGCTGGTAGCCAACCAGATGGCGCAGAATCAAATGAAGAAGAAGAAGAAGAAGAAGAAAATGATTTATTTGCATGCTCGCAAAAATGATACTTTACGTATGTGACGTTTATAATTGAGAAATTTGGACATTTCAATGTCATTTGGCCTGCTAAGATATTCAATTTGGACACCCTCCTTCTGGATCTTCAGTTTGGCCCCAAAAACACTCACCTTGACAGTGGCACAGGAGGTAAACGAGATTTCAGTAGTCTCTAACCCGAGGGCATTTAAGCCTTTTTTCACCTCCGTTAGTCACTGTACGTGAACGGAATGACTTGCAAAGCAAAAGAATTCAAAGTAGTGGCACATGTGGGAGCTCAAATTTTTTAATAACTTACAGGTAATTATCAACCATTTTAACGACACACCAGTAAAAGCCTCGACAACAAGGTGCAGCCGGCCTCTGCATGCGCATCCCGATCGTTCCGAGCATGGCTCGGTGTCTGCAGTAGTACGGCCCGCGGGGGGTGTCGGTGCTCGAGAGCGACGCCCAGCCAAGCCGACGCAGAGGCATGCAGCATGATGCATGCAGGCGTTGGCGCGTTGCCATTGGCCAGTGGGTAGGGCGGCTCCAGGAACATGACAGCGTGGCGCACAGGGCAACCTGAGCCGCCTGACAGCGGCGCCCAGTTCAATGGGCTTATAGTTGTACTTTTTCGATTAATAAATGTTATTTTTCTCTCGTAATAAATTAGCCAACAATATTTTTAGACATGACTTATCAGTCAAGTGAACGGGCCATTTGTTCTTTCTATCACTCACTTCGATGTAGTGTGGTGCTGCGCGGAAAAACACAGTCTATTCGCTTGTTGATTTTAGCTAGGACTTATCAGCAGGGGCGGAGCTATAGGGTATGCCAGGTATGCACTGGCATACCTGCAGATCCAGCATGTATTGGAGTATATATATTGTATTTGAAAAAAAAAAACAAAACAAAAGAACACTTACCTGTAGGCTAGAGAGCTGAAAACGAACGCAACGCTAGCAGCCCAGCTTTGCCGAGATGGCCTTTGCAGCTTTGTTGCTTTTCTCCGGAGTCCAAGGCCATGCGTCTAGAGTCACACGGATGGGAAATCCAGGACCTCAGGTCCTGTCGTGGTGACACTTTGGTAAGTCTTGATAACTAACGCGGTGACGCCTTGGCTTCTAGGATCCAACGCACCATCTGCCATCATCCATTCATCTACCGCAAGTTTGGAGCTAGGGAGCTCGGTTGTTGCCTGCTAGGTGCGTGTGCGTGGCTAACAAGCAAAGGCGACTGTTTGAGACACCAAGACATAATTCAGTCTTTGTCCTTTTCTCTTCTTTTTCATGTAGAAAAATCTTGTCTACTTTCGTTGCTAACAACAATGAGTCATCCCTCCACAGCTACTGAATTACTATTACCAAATTATGTTCCAAATTTAACTATTCTTACCGAATTACGTTGCTAATTTTACTACCGTTACCAAATTGCTAAATGATTTGCTGAATTATATAGAAATTTTTTTGGACGGCATACCCCGAGGTAAAATCCTAGATTCGCCACTGCTTATCAGCCAGTCAATAGTGTTTTTCTCTCATAATAAACTAGTACTATTTCAAACCAGAAACCAACCCGCAAATAGACCGCGTCAGACCTATTAATCTGACAATTGCATGCGGCCCATCCGCATGCAGCATCATGCGGACTCCAGACCTATTCCGGTCAGTGGACCTGTTAATCTGACAAGCACCGTGTGTTAGGTCCTAATTTTTTTTCCACGTGGCGCAAATTGGTTAGACGTCCGTACGTTGCTGGGTGCGGTCGGTCTCCACTTTTTTTTTTTTTTTTTTTTTTTTGCCATTTGCGCGGGTGCTCCCATTGTCGATTCGAGTCGATTCTTCAGGCTCTGCATTCGGGGTTGGTTGTTGTTGACGCAGGGCTGTCAATTCGACGCATATACGGTAACTGTATCTGGTACAGCCCTACTGTTCAGGTCTATACACACGCATAAATGGTGATGGTACCTGATCACTTTGGTGTCACATGGCAATTTATCGTCTTAGTAGAATTTAGCCGGCAAAAGAAATCTCCACGTTCATTCCAAAGTACAAAAAATGATTGTAACACCACTATTGTGTTGTAGAAAATTAACTTAAAATAGTCCTATACCTATGTATGTACTCTTCAGAATTCTGGGTTTGTATACGGCCGGGGTCCTTTATCCGCATGGCTGTATACAGCCTCCTTAATTATTAGCGCTAGCGCCATAGCGGCATGCACGATTATAAATGAGCCAATCACCTATGTGACAATGACAACAACAGTCTTTCAGTAGGAAATGCCTAATACTAATAAATAGGGATGCCATAGTCTTTTGAGTTCTACACTAATCTATCTGAACTTTTTAGAATGACAAGTTTTTTTGGAACGGTATTAGTATTATGATACAACTGCTTCTCTTCTTTTTCAAAGTACTTAATTAGGGTAGACAGGGAAAACATAGCAATTACTATACTCTTTTTTTTTTTGCAAATAGCAATTACTACACTCTTGATACCCTCAAATGAACAAACATTATAGAAACGAGGGAATATATATGTACTTATAAATTATCCACCACTGCTATTTGAAATAATAGCAAAATACACTCGTACAATGCATGCTTCTCTATCAACCTCTACTATGATTAAAAGTGAAGCCAACCAACACAATTTGCTTCATGTATAAGTTCACATTGCACACGATATATGCACTTAAGAGATCAAAGCTGCCATTTACATCGATCATTTCATATAAATTGCACACAACTTACCTATTAAGTCACCACAAATGTATCACTGTTGACGGGTATATTACCTACTAGAATATAAAAAAATGTGAACTTCCGCTTCAAGGACTTTATAACACTTCTTGGGTTACGAGCTTGCTTAGCACCGAAATTTAGGTCCAAGAGAGATTAGCCAAACAAGTTTTCGAGTTTTAAAATTTTATAACGTATGTGAAATGATAAGCGAATCATATATGACTCACTTTTGTGGTTGAGAAAAATCAAAATAAATGGTGTTAACTAGTGCTATTGGGAGCTCAAAATTCAAATTTGACCCGTTAAGATAAGCTCTTTTCATTAAGTCGGCAAACACTTGGACTATTGTTAAAATACCATTTTTGACGAATTATATTGAGCAAAATAGTTAAATGGTGCTTAAATATTTTGCTCCTATGAGTTAGTATAAGGTATGGACTATTGCATGAAGTATTTGTTGGTTGAAGTTAACAAGGTTTAGACATATTAAAAATTGCGACAAAAGAGTTAATGGTTACTTAGCCCCAACTAAAATCCTTAACTTTTCTAAGTATGGAAAAGTAGTAAGACAATGCTATTTTGACATTTAATTTTTAACAAAAATGTTTAAACACTAGCCGCATGTTTTGGAATTGTTGATTGCATCAAAGTGAGTACTTGAGTATAGAATAGATGGTTGTGTTGGGTGTCACGTTGCTCTCGTAAAAATTACCCAAACCTCCTTAGAACGCGCTGTGAACCATGATTTGGTGCTCGGTTCGTGAACCGGCGTTCAGCGTGACGAACTCATGTTGGTACCTCCCTATCTCCCTCTCTGGTCGCTCTATGGACATGAGGTTTGCTTCGTCAGTTAGGTGTTAGTATCGACTTTAGGTTAGGGGAATTAGTTGAACCTCGATCATGATCATTAGCAGCTTTTGCCACGCTTCAAAATTCATGCACATCACCGCTCGTCGTTGCGCAGCTCGTGTTTGTAGTCACAACGCGCGCGCTGCCGCTACCTGGCCATTCTTGGCCATGGTCGTGCCCGTGGCTGGCCTTGCGGGCTACCGGCCACGCGTCGGGCTGAGTTTGGCCTCGGCCGCCTCCGTGGGCCCGGACTGTGCCGCAGGGCTGCTACGACGTGGCCATCACGGGCGCGCTGCCGGCCAGGCCATGCATGGGCCAAGTAGATCCAGCAACAACCGCCGCATGACTGATGTGGCACCCGTCTCGATGCTCGATCCACCTACCGCCGAGTCACTAACTGCATCCGCTGTTCTGTCGCGTTGCTGCCCTTTGTCACGGTGTCAATGCCTTTCTTGTGCGACCGTTGTTCCACTGCCGCCGTCCGCGCCCTGCAAAGACTGAGTGGTCCCATCTCGGCACCCCACGGCACGCTCCCTCTAAGCCTCACCGTGTGGATGCTCCCGCTCATTTAACATAGCCTTGGTCGAGGTTGTCCGTGCCTTGAGGCCGCTGCCCCGTCCGCCTTACCGCCAACGGAGCCGCACCACTTCGCAAGCTTATACGCGCGGTTCATGATACCCTGCCTCGATTCAGTGCTCCAGCAGCTAGGATTGGAGGCTCGCTAGCAGCCCGACCCTCACTTTGGCGCAACCGAGCACTACTGGCCGCCAATTTGGTGTTTTCTCGCCGCCGGCCAGGTGCGCCGCCATGCTAGTGAAATTGGGGTAAGATCCGAATGAGTTCAATTGTTTGTATCCATGAGCTCGCTTTGACCTCCTCTATTAGGTGCTCCCGCCATTTGGCTAGGGCGCATGGCGAAGACGGGCTAACGCATCGATATCCATCCTAGGGCACTACCGCCCCGGCGGCTCGCGCGTGGCCAGACCGCCACAGTGCTCCCTAGCTTCAACCATTAGTAAGGCGTACACCATGGTGAGCTACTGATGCTTCTCCGCCATCTCTACCTTGCCATGAGAGCGTAGGCTCGTCGAAATAGTCGTGCCGCCAGCGCGGACAGCTGCTCGTCGCTGCAGCCCATGACAATGCGTCTCCGAGTCCCTAACTGCCACCCATTTTTGCACGTTTAGCTGTAGATGGTGGTTGGCCCCTTAATTCTGTCATAGCGAGCCTAGTTTGCCCGGCGTAACCACCTTATGCCATCGGCCGCCGCGCCGGCGCGCGCGGGGTTTCCAGGGATCTCACCGTGGTAAAGGCGAAAACATCCAAGAGTTTGGTTGTAAAATTACTGACGGTAGGAATATTGCGCATAGTAGTCGTATTAATCTCCAAAAGCTCGGGGGCCTTTCTGCAAAATAGCCAAAGCGCATGGGCGTCCCGGGCCTTGGGCCATACTGGGCCACCACGACGCGCGCACAGCCACGCCACGCTGGGCTGTCGGGCTAGAAAGAGTATTTTTCTAATTTAATATCTAAGGTAAACTTGTAAATTCAATATAAAATTACGTAGTTAACCAAAAATTGTGAAGCCAATTTTGTTAAATTTTTAAAATCATGATCTATTTGCTAGTATATTTTGTTCACATAATTTTATAATATTTTAAGGAGTTATGTAATTAATTTAAGATGCTTAATATTATAAGATATAAACTTGTAGAAATTTTTGTGATAAATTGGTGATAGTGTTGGTTCTAAAACTTTCACAGTAAATTCCTCACATTATTAGATGTTCACTGTAATTTTTGTAGCTACATAATAATTAGTTTGCTAAGGTAACTAAATGAGCCCTAGTTCAAAAATATATGTTTAATCAATAAAATGCCGAAACACCTTGGGATTTTAAAACTAGAACATTTTTCCGGAGGTGAAGCCTTACTTGACGACATGGATACGTAGACTAGTACGTTAGTCATTTAAGCTAGCTCGTTAGCATGTGGAGCGTAATCGTATTTTAGAGTTGCAGTTGCCGTCGATTATTTACGTCTCTGCGTTGCATCCATGTATATCATGATAGGAACAATGATGGATCATGAAGTCCACCGAGGTAGTGGAAAAGATGGTGCCTTGATGATGGTGTCATCATGATGGAATGCTAACTTTTGGTTATATCTTACCCAGACAAGCCCCGGTGCATAACCTCTATTATTCTACACTTTAATTTATGATTGTGCATTAAGTTTTAAGAAGTTGAATGAAACCACTTGTGTGTGTGTGTGTGTATATATATATATATATATATATATATATATATATATATATATATATATATATCCTATGAGTGCTACTAGTATGTCAGGATCTAGAGTCGAGTGATTACCTGTCATTCGCGAGAGATAGGAAAGATATTATTGTTGTTATTACATTACTATCATATGGAATAGATATGAATGATAATTGGAGACCGGGCATAATGGTACTTTGGATCTGGACTTGGTTAGGCATTCGAGCGAGGCTCGAAAAGAGGACCGTCCGTTGCTATGGATTGTAGTAAGGTCACAGACTTATTATCATGAGCACATACTTGCTTATAGTAGCGGGAAGGCTCGTTATGCTCTTGTCGTGGGTTCCGCCTCTTTCCGGACTAACTGATTGGAGGCGGAGAAAGGTGGAGGTCTAAACACCATTTTGAGACCGGGTCTCAAGTGTGGGGGCTTGGAGTCTAAGTTTGGATGGGAACCTGGACCCCGTGACATGAGTGGAATGGGTTGGTCTTGTTTGTGTCTGGGGTACAAACGGGGCGTGTGTTTCAGGGTACCCAGCTGAGATACATTGATTAGCGAATCTCTGTTTCCGTGAGACGGTATGACTTGGCTATGGTCTAGCACCGTAGTAAGAACTGAAATTTAAAATATGATAAAATGGTTCTGATTGCTCACCATCTGCTTGAAAGTAGCATAGATGCTTACACAGAATGGTTAGTTAACAAATTAATGATGACTGCTAATAAAATTGACTGTAAGGACGCACGTTTAGTAATGCTTTCTGCAGATGCAATAACCCACAAGCTAGATAGCCTTGCATATTCTTGGAGTATTTTACTTTTCTTCTGTCGGGTAGATCTTGCTGAGTACAATCGAGTACTCAGGATTTTATTCACCCTAGGTGATCGGAGGATACTTAGAGCTGACTCTTGTGTGTGGAAATTTCCTGATGGGCTCAGAGAGGATTTCTTTCGTGCTACGACCGTAGTGTTTATTGATAACCCTCGCTAAAGGTTTTTTATAAGAAAAGATATAAAATCTGCTAGCATCTCTTGTATAAAAATATCCACTATGTTAATGCTCCACCAAGTCATTAAATTAATCCTGCTTCCTCTGTAACTCTGATAACATTGTTATATTCCGTTGTTATAATCAATTGAGGTAATATTTTGGTACTGTAATAAAGTGATGTAAGAAATGACTTAAGAATGTTGTAAGTTTTATTCTCTCCTTTATGATCCTGATGGAAAAATATGGATTTTCGAGTTCTCCCTTAAAGTGTGCTCGATGGAACGACGTAGTTTAGTATCCTCTCTTGGGTACTTAGTGTTTAATGAAAGACAAGTACTTCTGAGAGATATTAGATTAGACGGTTGTGCCACAGACTTATCCAAACGAATATGTTTCACCATAATACTAACCCACTGACCTACACGACCAGTTCGCAAACAGAATGAAGGTATGGTACAGTAAAGAAATTTATCACGGTGATACAATAATACAATGACATATAGCACGCTTAAATTCTTAACTCTAGTTCGAGTGTAAACTGACATGTACGTTTCTACACCAATAGAACCTCTCCGTTCTTTTTGTGTCTTTGTCATGACCGTCAAACCAATAGTATTTTTTTTGAACGAAAAATCAACTAATATCTCCATGCATGTCATTCTCCTGTGCCAGCATGCCACTTTATTACATGACAAAAGAGCAGAAGCGAGCATGCATGGCCGTTTGCTGCTGGAGCATGAGTCAGCAGGGGACCGTTCATCAGTAACACTTAAGTATCCTACCTAGCCTTGTGCCCAAAAGCTACAAAACATCCGCGCCCTGCAGGACCAGAACGATTCCGTTTGTATTGCGTGGGTTTGTCTATCGTTTTCGTTTGGTACTCCACGGTCGCAGCTTGTCGATCGGCGCAAAAGTTAATAATGTGTAGTATACTTCATCCTGCGGCAATACGAAAAGAGAGTCCATCAATTGCACACCTTGTCACATAGTAGTTGCATTTGTACAGCATCCATCATACCATCAATTGCCGAAACAATGATGCGCTTTAGTCACATGCATGCATTCACGAATTACTCACTTGAATGTAATCGCAGGATTTGTGCCGGTCAAACAAGCTCATGTTTGATTAAATTTATAATAAATAGTATTAGTACTCATGTCTCTAAATAAATTTATTATAAAAATATATTTTATAACCAATTTAGTAGTACTTATTTTGCATCATACATGTTAGCATATTTTTTTATAAATTTAATCAAAGTTCAAACTGTTTGGATTTGGCTAATAGGTGTATACATCCATAGTAATGAACTATTAGTCCTTGTTAACTTCTTGTGCTTGATACTCGATTAACAACTAGCTAAAGATTTGACTAAAAATTAGTAGATCGATTAGCCCTCCTATTTGGATGAACTAGTGCTAATTTTTAACTACTACTAAATTCGTCCTAAATTATAAGACGTTTTGGCTTTTCTAGATATATTACTTTTACTATGTATCTAGACACAATGTACCCATACGATCAAATAGACTAGAGCTATACTCTATTTGTATGGGGTCTTGAGGATAGTTTGGTAGAGCTCTACTTCTTGATTCTCTGGTACAATGGTTCCCGTTGTGTTTTAACTATTTAGTAGAGTTTCAAACGTAATTGGTCCAAAGAAACTGTAAGCAGAGCTCTACTAAATATGCTCTTAATTTTTCAACCAAAGAAAGTGCTTTATTTAGGGATCATAGGTTCACGACACAATTCTCTCAATGCCCTCATATAACCAAATTATCTATAGTAAGCTACGAGAATCGATGAGAAACCCACCAAACATCCTTCGACATGGATGATCCTCACGACTGCCGTGTCCCATCCATCACGAGATTGAACTTAGAACTCCGGTTTTTACTTAGAGAGAATTCTGTATTTGGCGCTGAAACAAACCACTCTTCCATATTTGGCACTAGAAATTTTGAACTTATTTATCTAGCACCAACTTAAAATTTCCTTTTCTAAATGGCACTTCCGTCCATTTGATGTAGTAACGGTGTCAAGTGCCACATAAAATGGCATATGTACCCTTCTGTGTAGCAGCAACATGTAGTGCCAGATAGGAAAAGAATAAATGGGCATGTTGTCAAATAAGAAAAACACAAATATACTTGTGAATAAAACATAGCATTTTGATAATTGAAGAGTACTAATAATAATCAATAAATTTGATGCACAAGCTTCACAAATCTGATCACATTGTCAACATGCTTAAAAACAAAAAATATATATAAACACCTTGCACACCTCATATTAGCTCAACAAATCCATACAATAGGGGTCTAAGTCCACATGTCCAGGTTCATAAATATGCATATATTACCAGGTTCATAAACATAAACACATGAATGTTTCTAAGTAGGGGTCTAAGTTCACATTGTAGAATAGCAGGTTCATCATGCACACATCAGTTGCACTACATTATAGTTCATAGAGCATATGCCTTACACATTGCCAAGCACATCTACATAGAGAAATCACAAGCTCAACCTTCTCTTGTTTTTTGTGCTATTTGCAGGACTAGCAAGCTCAGCTGTTTTGTTTTCAGGTGTCCATTGTAGGGCTGTCAAGTGGCAGCATAGAATTTTTTTGAGGTTTGAAGCAAGCCGTTTATCGGTCCTTTTAGCCTTCTCCTTGGTTGGAGAATGAAACTCGGTGGAAATTGGCTCGGGTTGATTGGAGCCACATCTTGACCTGCACATGTACATGTATCGAAGTTGAATTTAGATGTAATAACAACAGGAAGAACTACCATATCAAATGTAACATGTTACCTTTTTGATGCTCTAGAGCTGGAGTTACCATGTTTCTCATTTTTCTTGCTTGTAATCTCCATGCTTTGGCTATGGTGACAGAAGGTTGGTAATTAGATTCTCTAATTAGATTGCGAACCATGTTTCATTAAATAAAATACAAAAGAGATCTTAATACCAGTTTGAACTCTTTGAAGATCCAGCTTCTTGTTACTTGTCATCTTCTTAATTGGAGACTTCTTAGTTGTAATTCCCAAGCTTTGACTATGTTATCAAAGAATGTAATTAAAAATCAGCACAGGTGAGAAGATTTTGTACATAGAAATCAGCACAAGTGAGCAGATTTTATACTTAGAAATCAGCAAAAGTGAGCACAAGTAAGCAAATTTTGTACTTAGAAATCAGCACAAGTGAGCAGATTTTATACATACAAATCAGCACAAGTAATCAGGTTTTGCACAAGTGAGCACATTACCTAGGTGGAAAAGACATAGATGGCGCTGGTACTTCATCCTCTAAAGGCATAAAATAACTTTGAGTAGATTTTGTAGTCTTGTAGTGTTCTTTGAGATTTTGTTGCAATTCACTCGCTCCCCGAGTTGTATCCTGAATGAGTCAGTCCTTCACCTTTTCACAAATCCAGTGTCTGGTAGCATTCCTCATTCTCTTCTTTCTTCTACTACTAGAGCAGCAATGAGCACTAGGGTTCTTTTTCACCTACACAAAAAGGCAAACATAGTAAATAAATTAAATATACATATCAAGTTTGCAACAAAAGTGAGATGTGCTAGTTTGAACAGTAGATAATTACCATTACTGTTATTCCATCAGCCGTTGTAGAAGCATGTATCCTCCCTGGACAATTATCGTCTTCTTTCCTTGAACAATAAGCAGGGGCGGACACAGCGGTGGGGCGGGGGGCTCAAGCCCCCCCTACCCATTTCGCAGCAGTGGAACCCCTGTGGAGCCCCCATAATTTTTTAGGCAAAATTCTATAGTGTAGGGGGGCTGAGACTTAAGATCAAATAGCAGTGTTGTTCAGCCCCCGCTGAAATATTTTTCTGGGTCCGCCACTGACAATAAGCTCTCAACCGTTTTGGTTCACTTCTCTCTGTATTATACTCGAACTCATTTTTTATTGCGTGCTGCGAAAGAGCCAACTTAAACTCTGCCATATTGGGATACATACTGCCTACTGTCATCGGAGGGTCTTCTTTGTCATATTCCACATGTGGGCCATGATTGCTTCTTTTTGCATCTCATCTTCTGTCATCTCATTCTCCGTCACCTCATGTTCCCTACCAGATTGTACCGGAGATTAAGAGCACAAGATGAACTCACCCTTCATCTTCTTGTTGATGTTGTGCAGCTTCTGGTGCGCCACTGGACGAGCCCGGCGCTCCACTGGGCGAGGCTGCCCTGGCTCCACAGCCGGAGCGTGATGGACCACGGCCGGGGGAGGCCGCCGCGAGGCCTCTGCGCTATGGACCGCGTTCGGGGGAGGCGGGGCCCCGTGCTCTGCTCGACGAACCGTGGCTTGTGGAGGGGGCCCCGTCACCTATACGCCAGTGGGTAGCAAGGCTGCCGCGCCGCTGGGTGGCCGGAGAGGCCGCGCCGCAGCCGTGACGCCGTGGGGTGGCTCTGGCCTGCGAGACTGCGCCGTGGCCTGCCTCCGCCGGGCGAGGCCGCCCCTGCCGTGCGTACCTCGCGATGGGCGCCGCTGGCCGCAGAATCCTCTGCTCCATCGTCGTCTCCTCCTAGGGTTAGTTTTTTTCCGAACAGAAGTCGTGGGGAAGAGTCGAGGGGAGTCGGGGGCTCGGTCCAGCCAGATGCACGAGTGAGAGATAGAGGGAGGGGTACGATGGACACAAGGAGAAAAATCTGACACTGTCAAAATGGCCAATTAATGGATGGGCGGTGAAAATGGACGGCAATACTATTTAGGGAAGAAAATTTTAAGTTAGTGCTAGATAAGAAAGTTCAAAAATTTTAGTACTAAATACGGAAGAGTGATTTGTTTCGGTGCCAAATACGGAATTCTCTCTTTTACTTATTACAGCTCATTTCTGTTGCCACACTCCAAACACAGCCCTAACGCCTGCCTTTCCAGGAAGAAAAGTGATGCTACAGCAGGTACACGAGTAGTCAAAACATGTCAAAATTAAGCAAGATGGAACAAGATTTACTATTTTATCGCTAAACGAAACACAGCAATCGCAAGTGTTTATGTTAAAATATTGTGAGAGAAAAATACAATTCTATGGCTGGCATAAGCATCGGCGTAAACTAAATTACATGATCGTAACCATCCGACGACGGATCCTTTTCAAAACGCACCATGATTGTGCTATTGCACCCAGAATTTATGCGCTAGTAGCTACTGGTACTAG
The DNA here is from genome assembly GCF_019320115.1 of Miscanthus floridulus. Classification (NCBI taxonomy): domain Eukaryota; kingdom Viridiplantae; phylum Streptophyta; class Magnoliopsida; order Poales; family Poaceae; genus Miscanthus; species Miscanthus floridulus. Next base: position 114,080,233 of record NC_089582.1, read on the forward strand.
TACAAGGGACTTGTGTGGCAGTGGCACCATGTATCAACTACCAAGAGATTCACGAGAAAGGCGCGTACTCGGCACCGGCAATGATATGCCTGCCAGCAGGCTGCCATACGTACACGTACACCGGCCGGCCTTGGGGCAGACAGCTTCTTCACCGATCACCGCAGTAGTATACACCACACATTCCCTGCTGCTCAATGCGACGTGCATGTAGTTTGTACTCCGAGAGAATCCTATTTTGGATGGGTTTGCACGCGTCGATCAATCAATTTTTGTAAAAAGCTTTACTCCCACGCGCAGAAACATAACTAATTGGTTGCTGCTGCTGTGGTCGTTCGTTCCTGACTCTGATCCGTGTCATCCTGCCAGAGGGCTTCCTCTGGGTATATAAATGAGTTCCGTTACGTAACCCGGAACTTTATTTGTAGTGTTTATATAAATAGAGTTTAAGGTTACGTAACGAAAACTCATTTATATACCTAGTAAAGCTCTTTTGAAACAAGAGGGAAGGTTAGCTCCCAGTGTTTATATAAATGGAGTTCCGAGTTACATAACGGGAATTCAATTATATACCCAGGAAAGAAAAATACAAGGTTTCTGGTATCGTCTTGTTTTAAATGATGTCCTTATACTAAGTAACGCTCATCAATGATAATGCGTGGGGTAGAAATGTAGACTATATTTTTATTTTAATCATCAGACGCACCAATTTTTGAAGCAATACGACAAAATATATGTGGAAGCCTTAAAAGTTTGTAACCAATGTACACTATACTATACGCGGGCTGGCAGTATGGCACTGTTTGCCGGCGTTCCCTTGTCGCTTATCGCAGCAAGACCCAGTCAGCGCATGTCAAATCAAATCCAGTCGCAGCATCTGTCTCTTCCAATCCAATCACTGACACTGCTGACTGCCCTTAACTTTCAGCCGGCCGGCCCGGATTCTTGACCTTTCGAAGGGTAGGGAGTAGGGACCCTAAATAATAAAAATATACGGAGTATATATATTCCCTCCTCTCTTCAATGGGTACCCCCGGTCGGTTTAATCTTGAATTAACCAAATGCCGAATACCTGAGGAAGCATCACCGTCGATCGGGTGCCTGCTTGAATGCTTGATGCTACTACAAAAATGATTGCAGTAAACTGCGCTCGGCACTCCCAAGACAGAAAGGTAAAAACCGAGTGATCCACGCCGACGCCAAGCATTGTTATTACTATTTTCACCTGAAGGAGGAGCAGGGCAAATCCGAGGCATCGTACGAAACTAAAAAAATGAGGCCTATTAACTTGAAAAAATAGGATTAAAATAAGATGTATGAAATAATATATTACGTTGCAATAAGATACTCCCTCTGTCCACAAAAGAATGCATTTCACATGTCCCGAGGAGTCAAACAATTCAAACTTTAACTAAAATTATATAAAAAAATACTAACACTCATTAAACAAAATAAATATCATTAGATCAGTTATAGAATATATTTTCATAATAAATCTATTTAGAGATATAAATGTTAATATTATTTTATATAAACTTAATCAAATTTGAATTAGGGAGACAAAACGTCCGTGCGGCTGGCCGGGAAATCATTTTCTATCGGGCTAATTGGCCATGCCAACGAACGGATCAAACAAATACGCCCTGCTGCTGCTGTGCTTAGCTATATAGGTAATGGTACTACATACTTCGGGGCCTATCAGAATTAGAGGCACTGCACTGTCGCTCAGGCTGCACGCCCCCCGGGACGGCCCTGGGAGGAGCAGAGCTGTAGAGCGACTAGCGCTCGGACGTCCGGTAGGATGGCGCGTCGTGTAGCCTATCCCGTGCGCTGATTTTATTTTCGTCTCGCACACGAACCTATCCTGTCGCAGTGCCCACGCGTCCACACGACTCGCCTCATACGCGCAACCCTCCCTGTCCGCCTCCATTTGAGGTCGTTCGCCCTATCCCGCACACGCACCCTACCCCCGTCACGTACCGACCGGCGCCCCTAGCACGCCCCGTCTACAGTACACCGGCGTGCCGCGCACCCCGTCCGTCGCCCCCCCCCCCCCCCCCCCCCCCCCCTCCCGCCGCCACTCGCCGCGCCCCATCATTACCCAGCGTGCGCCCCGTGCCGTGCCACCATCACTCCTCGCGCCCCCTTGACTCTCCGAACAACATAAAACATGTGCAACATGAAAAACACTTGAATGCAACATCCGTATGAAACGGATGAAACATCTATAACATACACTTGCAACATGTGTATGAAACATATGCAACATCAGATAAAAACACTTACAACTTACAACATGAAAACACTTACCACAACATAAGACTGAAATAGTTAAAACATTTGGAACATATTGTTGCAACATATGTGTGAAAACATATGCAACATCCAGATCGGAACGATTGCAACATACGTCTGGAACAGATGAAATATTTTGAACAACACCTCTGAAACACTTGCAACATCCCGGCCAATCTACTTTAACAACATCCATATGAGATAATTGCAATATATATCTGAAACAGCTGAAACACTTGAAACATATTTGCAACATGCGCTTTCATCGTAACATCTCCTTGCTGAGGTCATGCATCACGGCGGCCACGGCGGCGACAATGGCCATGACCTTCTGGTGGGGAACGGCGGTGGCAGCACCTCAGCAGTACCCCAGCAGCACCCCAGCGTGCATGGGGGGCACGGTGCGTAGCAAGCTGGAGGGGGCGCGGCATGGGATGGGAGCGCGACGCTGGATGGAGGAGCCGCACGGCGCGAGATGGGGTGCACGGCGAGGAAGACGGTAGTAGACGAGCAGGAGTGCACGCGGTGGGCGATCAAAGGAGTGGGAGATATTTTAAGAGAGAGACGGAGAGACGCAAAGAAGCAGGCCTGTTGGGCCGCGCAAGCCCAGAAAGTGGCGTTCAGACGAACGGACGTCCACTCCTAAGCATTATTATAGCTAACTTGGCACCAACCAGTGAATGAAGCCAAAGTAGGAATTTGAAATACTGACATTATCCTGGATCTAGCTAGTAGCGCTGGACCGACGTAGTCAGATTATTTGAGATTGGTTGATCAGTCACAGGTTCACAGCAGCGCGCATGCAGCACCGTACATCAAGCATGCATATCGATCTGACGATTATTGACGAATGAGACCGACGATGCACAATGATCACGCAGGCAAGTGGCGTTGTCGGTCTCGCGCTCGCTCTCGCCCCTTGGATCTTTTTTTTTCCTTTTGGACGCGCCGCCTTTCATTGTCGCCGATCTACCCCCTACCCGTCGGTCGATCCAGGTATCGGAAACTGGATAAGGGGAGCTATCTAGCTGCTGCTTCAGTTACATTACAAGCGAGGAGGCCGTGCTGCAGCGTCGAGGTGGAGCCATGCCATGCATGCAACAGCCACGGTGGTTGAGACGTCAAGCTGGATCGATGCAGCTGTGACTGCAGGCGTTTCTGTGGTGCGATCGTTCCAATCCATCCCCATCTCTTAATTCTGGTCGCGTTCTTGCGCGATACAGTATGTACGTGTCAGGTCGTCGCCGTCGGGCTGAATTATTTCGAGCCAGCCAAGGACGACGTACAAACCGACGCCGTACGTCCTTCTACCTGTCTCGAGGTACAGTACAGGCTGCGTGCATGTGCACCGGTGCGCTGTAAGATGTTAGAACTGCTAATCTTTTATGGCCTTAGGCGTATCAAATGTAGACTGATCTACTGTTCAAACGATTGCCAGTTTTCCGCGACTGTGACAAATAACTTGGTGTATATGTAGTTATACCCATGGGCGTCCTGTGCTATGTGCCTTTGTATCATGCAATTTTATGTGACGCTAAGGTCAAACGCCTGCCTGCCATTTCAGTTGAGAAAGAGAGAAAATACGATGGTTTGCTCCTTGTTTTTACTCTACTGATTTCAAACAAACAAGTTCATGTCCTTGTTTATGTTATACCATTTTGGTGATGGGAAATTTTGCAATCCTTGCTTTTAAAAATTCGGCGCAATCTTAATTCATAATATTAGTTTATCGCTAAATGAGACTCCATGGTTTTAAGGAAACCAATCACATAGTTCATTTCCATACATTTACATCAGTTATAGTATCTCTCATATTCACATAGAGTTGATTGATGTCCATTTTGCATTACAAAACCTTGTGTCTTCTTGGATGCCTTACCAATACAAGCATTTGATGATTTCAGATATCTGGAGGCTAGCACAGCAGGTTAAAGTCAGGCAAAGGTTAGGCCTTGTTTGCATAACCTGATTTATTTGCTTCTTTTGTACTGATAAAAGAAACTTGTTTGTCATCTTGATTTCTTACTATATTTTGCACTTGGCATTTTTCCTTCTACATCTTGTAACTTATATAGATGCTAAAAGAATTAAAAAAACACATCATATAGGTTGTTGGTTTATTAACTGAAAATCAGCACATTCAGATGTTTAATTACTGGGGATGCAACTTCGGTTGGATCTAGGTTTACTTGTTTTGTCACTTCTTTTCTGTATTCTTCTTCTTTGGGGCAATTCTCTGCAGTACCAGGTTGAAGAAAGCTTCAGAGATGTCATGAAGAGAATCTTCAGATTTTCGAACGAGATTTGTTTTGCTGTGGTCATACTTAAACTTGAATTTTCTTTCTGATTAATGAGGAGCATCTTTATTATTAAAGATTTTCCCCAATCCAAAAACCCAGTGCAGAACCTTGGAAAAGGACGGGATACTATCCTTCTCAAAACCCACCTTTTTATATCCCACTCCCAGTCCAACAAACCCATGGTGCATCCAAACGCCACCTTAGTGTTTGTTCCTCCCCCATCATTTTGTCCCTGATGTTCCTACTCCAGCTGCAATAATCAAACTCTGGCATCATTAAGAGAAAGATGAGCTTCTCAAATATAATTCTTATGTTACTACCGTATGCTCATCAACCATATGAGTGCAACAGTACTTACAGGGATTACTGTAAAAAGTAATATTGAGTGCATCTCAAGTCTCAGCGAATGAAGTTTTCATATAAACATGCATGTTATATCCCGTCTTTAGCTTGTCTGCCAAGACGCGATCTTTGTGACCTTAAACTGTTGTTATTTCAGGGTTATAGCTACAGCAGTCACTTACTTCAGGCGTGTGTATACAAGGTATGTTTCTCTATGTAAGGAGGATACACTGCATGTGCATCTGTGTTCGTATGCATTGTAGAATTATCACTTCTAAATTCAACTGGTGACCTTAAACATAGTGTTATTACAAGATTTGTAGAATTGTTTCCTAATTTTTTTCAACTGTCCTCTAGTATGGTTGTGCTCACCTCTTAAAACTGTTTAACTTGAAATATGAAAACCATGTCTGATACCTAATCTTCTGCCATCATTAGCTGGGCTAAATATATCCATATTTTATCACTTGTTTCTATATATTCTCCTGAAAAACATTGAATTATCTTTTCTAGTGGGGCCTTGAATTGTTTGGATGGGTATATTTCGTAGTGAGAATTTTGTTCTAACACGAAATTTGTTCCCAGGAAGAGCATGTCAGACTATGATCCTCGTTTGATTGCACCTACCTGTTTGTATTTGGCATCTAAGGTGGAGGAGAGCACAGTACAAGCCCGGCTTCTTGTCTTTTACATAAAAAAGATGTGTGGTATGTCTTATAACCATATTTATTAATTGCCATATTTACATGGAAAAACTGCAGCCTCTCTTCAAAGTGCAGGTTCCGATGACAAGTATCGGTTTGAAATTAAGGATATTCTTGAAATGGAAATGAAGCTCCTGGAAGCTCTTGACTATTATTTGGTTGTTTTCCATCCATATCGTCCTCTCTTACAGTAAGAATCTGTTTCCTGTGTAATCGCTGGTGTTTTTTGTGGAACATACCTTTCTCATATCTCCCGAGCTTTCGGTTATTTGTTCTAGTGGAACTCCGAGTTGATACATGCCCTATCTGCAGGTTATTGCAGGATGCTGGCATAACAGATCTGACACAATTTGCCTGGTAAGCACTGCTTTTATCTACAGCATGATTCAGTGTCAACAGTTAAGGGGAAAAGGAACTTTTATTCTGCTTAGGACTTTCAGCCCTCTGTGTTTTGAGTTTCAGTGTCTTGCTATTTCTGTGAAAGCTACATGAAGCATTTTATGCTATTGAAACTGAAGCCTAGGCTCTTGGATGTTTTTGTTGGCCCAAACTTGGACTTTCGAAACATTGTCACATGAGTAAACAAGTCTAGCTACCCTCATTCCTTGCAGGGTTTATTGACATCAATAGTTTAAGTAAGACTAAGGCTGTGTTTGGCATAGCTCCCAGGGGCTCCGGCTCCTCCGTGAAATCATTGTAGCAGCACTGTAGCACGGAGCCGTTTTAGATTTCGAGGCAAAAAATGAACTGAGAAGAGGAGGAGCCGGTGGAGCCACGATTTCGAGCTTCTCCGGCTCCGTGCTGCAGTACTGCTACAGAGTAGCGACGCGGTAGCCGGAGCCGGAGGAGCCCAAAAACGAGCTTCTCCCCCTCAGAACAGCTCTGTGAGAGAGGAAATAAAGAGAGAGAAAACCGGCTCTGATGAATAGTGTCCGCACATGGCGTGAACAGTGTCGTAGCGGAGGGAGCTGGAGCCGCCCGGAGCTGCACCAAAGAGGGCCTAAGTATTTTGCATTTGGTATGAAATACCCTTCGGAGCAAATACTTATTGCTCTTCAGAGTCTCCTTTCTCTTCCCTCTGAATTTGGCCCAATTTGGCAGGGCTCCGGTTCCTCCTAAAAGGGCTTTGACTCTGACTCCTCTTGTGGAGCTGCTTCTCTAGTGGAACTGAAGTCGTTTTAGAAAACATATGGCAAAAGCAGCTCTAGTGTTGTTGTCGTTGTTTTGTTTTGTTTTTACGGCTCCAGTGGTAGTTTGTGAGGAGTCGGGAGCCACATTTTTGTGGCTGTGGCTCCTCTGGGCTTCTTCGCCAGAGCCATTTCGGCACCCACCGTTTGGCATGGCTTCACGGCAGGAGCCGGAGCTGGCCCTGTGCCAAACGTTTGTGTGATACGGTTAGGCACAACAACATAAATTGATTGACCTAGAATTGTTAGCGTTAGTTTTAGGATGAGTATCTAATTATGGGTGATATTGTATGCTCAGTCTTCAGCTAGACCTGTTGGTTGTTGTTGTTACATCTCTCTCTCTCTCTCTCTCTCTCTCTCTCTCTCTCTCTCTTGGATCTTATCCTCATATACCCTCCCTACATGATTGCAATGGCCTGCATATACATAGCAAGTGTTCTGAAAGAAAAGGACACCACAGCATGGTTTGAAGAGCTCCGTGTTGACATGAACATAGTAAGCAGTTCTAATGTTGATTTCCCAGCTATTTATTCTGTATTGTTTTCTTCACCCAACTTTGTGACTTGCAATTCCCAGGTTAAGAATATCTCTATGGAAATATTAGACTTCTATGACACCTACAAGATTGATCCTCAAAGGGGCATCCCTGAGGATAAGATTAGCCCCGTGATGAACAAGTTGCCGGCGAAGGCTTAACTCAGATTTGCCGTCTATTCAAGCTTTCTTAGAGTGTAAACTAGTAGTAAGCTACATCACACTTCCACCATGTGTGTACTCAGCCTGCACTGTCGCTTGTGACGTGTTGAACTACTTGTTGACAAATTCGATGCAAGAGTCCCTTGCAGAACCCCAATGGAATTGTTTGTGTATGCCGCTGGAGTGAATTTCAAGTAGTATTTGTTCCAGGGTTATCCATTCATACGAAAGGTGCTACTTTGTGTTATCTTCAGGCTTTGGCTGTCAAAATCTGCATCGCCAGCACCGGCGGTGTGCACGCGGGGAGCACATAGTGACAGAAGTAGCAGACAAAAGACTTACAAACCATCAGATAGGAGGTCACACTAGCTCTACACCTCAGCCAAAAATCTTTCTAGATGCCAGAGAAGGAGGTCAGAAATAGTACGAGTATACAATACCAAACAAAAGCATCCAAAATGCAAAATATTTCAACTGGCTATTACCATTTTAGAATGAAGCAAATCCCAGTTACACTAATCCACTAGCGCAATAACCTAAAATATACAACAACACAATAACATTCTGGAACCATGGATTCAATAAGAGGCGAGTAAAACTGAGGCTGATATCCACTTCCCTAGTCAGGAAGTTTTCATGATGAGCTCTTGGTGATGCAGTTAAATGATACAGACTAGGATGAAACATCTATCCGCTGTTCACCCTAAGAACTTCTGATCCTAACTGTACATTGCACAGCCTTATGTTACCAGAAGTTTCTTTGACAAAGCCAATCGACCTGTATCGGATAACAAAGAGGTTAAGCTAATTGCCCCAACAGTTTACTACAAGCCATCAGATATGTAAAGCAGCTCACCTTAACTAGAAGCCTTCGGAAGGTAAATACGATGAGCGCTATTCATTTTCAGCCCCTTCCTGCAAGTAGGGCATTTCTTCTGAATCTTGATGGCCTGCTTGATGCACGTGTCGCAGAAGACATGGCCACAAGTCGTTGTGGAAGGCTCCTCCATCTTATTCCAACATATTGGGCAGGTAAAAAATGGTTCCTTGGGAACCTCCTTGGCAGGCTCTTTGCCGGTTTGTACGGCATTTGACTATAGAATAGAAACTCGTAGTTAGAGTTCAATGCGAAGAGCAATGTAAAAGCAATTGGGGCAAGCATCAAACACAGGGCAGCCTTTTTACTGAAATTTTCGAAATGTACTCCAAAATACTAAATAGCAAGCCAGTGAGTTAATATCACCTACATTACAGAACATAACATGATGCTAGAAGTTTACAACGACAGAATTTGGATATTCATAGATATTAAAGGTTGGCAGCTAGCAAGAACGTGAACAGACCCATATCACACCATAATAATATGTAAGTATGTGTTCCAAGACTTGGTTGGCCAAGGAAAATATGAATTTAAAACAAGCCACTGAAAGGACAAAGTTACATAAATAACATTATATGGGAATGTTGAACGTGTAAGTTAGGATTGAGCATTAACAGGAAACCTTATGCACATTAAATAGCTGAAAGTACACAGATAGGTCTTCTATCAACCTAGCTTTGAAGTTGAAAAAGTTATTCCCTTCAATCAAGACTACTATAAAATAAATACCTGCAAGCTGGACCCTGCTCCCCAATCTGGAGAGAGGTGATGTCCTACTGGTACAACCCTCTGGCGTTTGTTCCCTGTGGACAAGATACAGATGCATCATCATCACAAAACACATATGACTGAATGCATGGTAACAGATAGGAGTCTTAAATCACAGAGGAAGCTAGGAAATAAGATATGTGTTGACAAACATTTTCCATGTAGGCAGCATGCAATATCATAGAAGCCAGTCAATTAAGAAATTAGAAAATTAGAAATATGAGCATAACTTCCAGCACAGCCTAGAGATGTGTCACCACTACCGCAGTAGCTTGTGTCCTAATATGGAGTAATCTGAGATATAGTCATAGGCACATTGCAAGCACTAACCCAAATTGTCTGTGTTGTTGAATATACAACTTTTGAAGAATTTAATTGTGATTTGATATTGCATTGATGAACAAATACCATTACAAAGGCCACACCAATTCTACAAGCACAATGATACGAAGACAGTACACTAACCTTCCCGGCTAGCTTCAACCTCCAAGTCAACCACTGTTATAGGTTCCCTCCTGGTTCTCCTGTTCCTCCTCTGCAGAATACAATATGCTTTGATGTAAGTGCTAGCTGATGGTGCACCATATTAGCACAACTATCATTCACAAAAATCCTTATTTAACAGGAATAACTGCGATAGTAAAGAGTTGGAGAAGTCCTGTTAAAAGGCTGCTCCTTAAAAATCACCAACAGACCCAATGGCATGACACTAGCAGAACAAACAACACTATGGAAAAGTGCAGTACTTGTTTACATTCAAGATAATGAGAGAATTATACTGGCGGGGGCACTCGCGAGGGCAATACTGCCTGAACTTCATCTTCGATGGCCTCCACGTCAATGGGTGAGTTTCGGGAGCCAGGAACAGGGGTCAGTGGTCCACAACGGACCCCCACCACCCGGGAGCTTGCTTAGATGATCACCAATACTTTATCAGCAGACCCATCTTGCGACTGCCTCCTTGGTGCACGCCTTGTACCACTGACAGTGCTCATGCTCTCTTTGGTGCCTATACTCACCTCAACTTCACAATGAACCTGAAATTCATGGGCACATGGTTTAGTTCCTTATCTGCTAGTCTACTGCTCTACAGCTTTTTACTTCACGATAAGAACAAAACCTAGACACTGTTCCCTCAAAAGCAAAACCTAGACACTCATCCAACCCTAACAGCCTAATCACTAAGGAAGTAATAACGAAGATTGAAACCGCAGCAATGGTAAAATCGCAAAACTGTGGAGTTCTACGCGGGATGATGGGGGGGAAAATTTGACGAACAACACTAACAGCTCGAAATCACGGTTCCCAGCAAAGATTTACCGAATCAACAACGATCAACGGTGGGGAGGCGTTGCTAGAAATGAGAAAAATCGACCTAAGGACCGGGGGAATCGGCGGCGCGGCGCGGCGATCGAAATTAATCAGAAACCCCTCCCTCCCCCGTGGTTGCCTCGCCAAATCAACACCGGTAGCCAACCCACGCGGCCCGGATCAAATACAGACCGTAAGCATCGGGAGGGACGAGAAATCCGCACGTACCTGCCGAATCGGACCCCGAGTTCGATCGAACGGAGTTCGTTCGTTCGAAGAGGGGAGGGGGGGAACCCGAAACCGCGACCAAACTTGAGGGGTAAGAAGGGAGCGCTGCTTCCTTTCTATTGGGTCCACTCTCCGGTGACTTATGTGATTATTAGCGTCCCTGGCAAGTGGGGTAGCCGAGCAAAGCAAAGCCCACTTCAGGCGAGTCCACGAGGCGGACCAGCCCAAGCCCATCAGCGAAACAACCCTAGCCACGAGCTCAACTCCTGCAGATCCGCCGCCACGTCGTCTGGAGCTGAAGTGTTCAAGTTCAAAGTGGGAAATTTTTCCAAAAGAACTGTGGAGGTAATAAAAGTAAGAAATAATCATGGCGGCGGCCGCGGCCTCCGCGCGTGACCGACGGCGAAGGAGCCGTGCTCCGGCGGGTGGCGCCGCCCACGCCGTTGGAATCGATGATGGCGAGGAGCAGCACCTCAACCCCTTCCTCGACGCTGCGCCGTCCGCCTCCTCAAGGGTCCAGTTCAGGTGCGTGCTTCGTTTTGCAAGCAGATGCTCTGCCTTTTTCCGTCTGTGTTGGCTCGTCATGGGATTGTGACCTCGCTGGGTTCTGCGGATCTGGGCACAGGAATATGGCGTCGTGCGCGCGGTGGGTGGAGGAAACCGGCGCTGCGGAGGTGGTGGAGAGCAGGGGCAACCTGTGGCTGACCACCGGTGTCACTCGAGCCGGCAAGCTGTACTACAACATTGAGGAGATCGGGTACGCCACTGTTTGATGAAATGTCGTATCTGTGCAGCATTTGATTGTACTGGCCCTATAGCCATGGTGTGCTGTGCATCCAGCAGACCAGCATAAATGCTGCACTGCGTGTATTATGCATGAATTGCTTGCCGTTGACTTTATTTTCAAGTACTCGAGTTTGCTAGTGAAGGCTCATTGTCTGATGAAAACATGCAGGTTCTTGGCTGAAAGAGGTGCCTTGATTCTTCTCAATGATAAGGATGAAACCATAGGAATTGACGGCATCTATGAAAAGCTTGCTGGAGGAAATTATGGTTGCTCCTGGGATACCTTCCAGGCTTATAAGCACTTGAAATCACTTGGATATATTGTTGGAAGGTTTGGTGTTCCCTGGACAATGAAGCATGGTGGTACTTGTGACACCATTGCTCCCCAAATGAATATACTTGAGACTGATCAGAGCTTAAATAGAGTTGACGGAGTCTCAAATGACATAACCAAATTGCTCAAGAAAATGCAGATTGATGGGATATCTCCATCTTTTGAAGTTTATCTACCAAATAGCAAGTTCAAAAAGTCATCCCCAGGGTCCCCTTGTTTCCTCTTATGTCTATTAAGGTAACAGTACATTAGTACGCCTTTATCGACTCAGTTAATTTTATGCTCATAGATTCAATGCAGTTTCATTTTTCCTCAATTCATCTTCTGTGTTTCTTTCAGTATTTTAGTGTAGGGTAACAGGGCCTATCTTCATTTCAGGCTTTTCTTTAATTGTGGAAATATCAATCTGTAAATATGAATGCATATACAATGTTAGTATAATATCTTCTTTGGAACATGTGAGTGCCCACTGGTACACATGGGCCGAGTTTCATGGAGGCCAAGGGTGGCTGGCATCCATCTCTATATAAATGGATTTCTTGTGCTTATGTATCTATTTGCAATGGTCACCCATCTGCTAGCTAAATGAACTCAATTGATAACTCAGTTGAACCTGATTGATTCTCAGTTAATTGGACTCTGTCTTGCCAAGTTGCTGTCAAATTATATAATGAATCATCATTTCTTGCCTGCATATTCTCTTTGTGTTGGTCAATTGCAACTTATCACATTTTCTTTCCATTTTTCACCATTTCCCCCCAAAAGAAATAAATAGATGAAACCGAACTGGGGTCTAAGATTTTCTGCTAAGAGATAAACTGGAAAGAACAGTGTCATGTAAGTCAAGGGATAAACTGGAAAGAACAGTGTCATGTAAGAGATAAACTGCTAAGAGATAAGCTTATGAATAAAACCAGCATCATAGCAATCAAGAATGATCTCATATACTCTGTTGATACATGTTTCTATAACAACTTCGACATTCGACATACAATCCCATAAGAAAGACATTGACGCATTGTTTTTCCAATCTAATGCAGGGGTAAACCACCCTCAAGGGTTGAATTGGAAGCGGTGGAAAATAATTTCAGAGGCATCCCTCTGAAATATTGTCATGTGGATAATGGACGGGTCAGCTTTCTCTCCTTTGATGAAGTTACGCTCCCAAGCTTGCCCTGAAGGGTAGTAGCAGAACATGTAAAGTACATAGCATGATAGCAACAACCAGATCTTCCTTCATCAGTTGGTCACAACAATTATTTTTCTTGTCTGAAGCATGGTTAATTGATCTGAAGCCTGATAGTACGTGAAATGTTCCATCTTGAGCTGAACGGGTCTTGTTGAATCTTGACCCACTAATTTATATACCCTATACCGGATATGTATCATTTATGCATGCCCAAGATCTCTTTTGTTGAGGTCACTAGAACTGCCAGAATTCTTTGCAGAGATCAGTCACACAAGTGATTGCTTTTATACTTGATTGCTGATTAGCAGTTGCACAATTGCAAAGACATAATCTTTTGTAACAATAGTCCCAAATTGACATGAGAAATATTTAAACTACATAAGCAAGCGCAAATTGACACAATGAATGAATGAATAATTAAATCTGTAAGGAAGAAATCTGCTGATGCAAACAAGACTCTGTACTATAAAAGTGTGCTGCTGAACATTGGTGCGACAATGTCCGAATACAAACCCTACAAAGCAATATTGCAGCTTACAATTTAAATCTCTGATAGTGCACACAACTTCTGGACTTCTGATAGTGCACACAGCTTCAGAACAGTCTTGAGATGCATTCGCACAAGCGCACTTTCCTGCCTATTGCTTGTTCCCTTGACAAGCGAACATATTAAAGTATGGAATTCTATGTAGTCTCACAATCCAGCAATTTGTTGTACAGTCCTGACTGTATGTTGGAAGGAGAAATCATGTTTAGTCTTTGCTTCTTGTTCACCTCTGATGATTTTGTTTCTGAGGCTGCACCTGTGACTTTCGGATTTCCAACTGCGACAAATGCTACTCTCTTCCTAGTCTCGGGCTTCAGGTGCTCGCGAGTACTAAGGGTGTCAGGAACTGAACAAGCACGGCTTTCATTTTCTACTTGCCTCCCCCTCTGAGAATCTCCAGCATCATTGCAATGGATCATTTTATCTGGTTGCTCTGCTAGAGCAGCGTCTGGCTGGCTGGCTGGCGAGTTCGTTCCTTCTAGCCTTTTCATATCTGTAATTGGTCACAAAATAGGGCAATAGAATAAAAAAGAATGCTTTTGAAGTTAAAGGCCATAGAACCATAAAAATAGAACTGGTCATGTTCTACATAATAAAAAAAATTGTTGCTGAAAACCTTTTATTTTGTTCCATAAAGCAACAGCCGACTTTCAAATTAACCAAGTTATAAGTTACAACAACAACAAAGCCTCTTAGTCCCAAGCAAGTTGGGATAAGCTAGAGTTGAAACCTAACATCAGCCTCTAGTCACGGTTCTGGCACGTCAATAGCTGCTTTCCAAGTACTCCTATCCAAACAAAGATCTCTAGGTATATCTCAACCTCTCAAATCTCTTTTTATTGCCTCTCCTATGTCAGCTTCGGTCTTCCTCTACCTCTCCTCACATTAATATCTTGACTTAGGACTCCATAATGCACTGGTGTCTCTGAAGGTCTCCTTTAGACATGACCAAACCACCTCAACCGATGTTGCACAAGCTTTTCTTCAATTGGTGCTACCCCTAGACGATCACGTATATCATCATTCCGAACTCGGTCCATTCTTGTGTGACCACAAATCCAGCGCAACATACGCATTTCAGCAACATTCAGTTGTTGGACATGTCGTCTTTTTGTAGGCCAACATTCTGCTCCATACAACATAGCGGGTCTAATTGCCGTTGTGTAAAACTTGCCTTTTGTGGTACTCTCTTATCACAGAGAATGCCAGATGCTTGGTGCCACTTCATCAACCCTGCTTTCATCCTATGGCAAACGTTTGCATCAATATCTCCATCCTTCTGCACCATTGATCCTAGATAACGGAAGGCATCTTTCTTAGGCACCACTTGACCTTCCAAACTCACCTCTCCCTCCTCATGTGCAGTGTTGCCAAAGTCGCATCTCATGTATTCTGTTTTAGTTCTACTTACTCTAAAACCAAATAATTATATAAATAACTAATCAAATGTTGCTCCATATATATCTGTAATATGCAAAACCTGGTGCATTTCAGTCAGAACCATGTTAGCTTATCATTCAAGTAGACTATGTGAGGTTAGCATCAGAACACACGTCTGCCATATCACCATAAATCATGCCACCATGTGTTGTTTAATATACGCTCTAATGTAACATACTTCCAAAGATTGATGAACTAGCCTCAAAAACCAGACTCCCACCTTGGTAGTTGGCAGCTAGCTTGGGAACCATGGGAATTTTATAGTAAAATAATTCAAAATATCTTAATATTTAAGTTGAGCTATGTTCTTAGCAATGCAATAACACTACTAAGGTGCTTTCTTTTCAATCAAAATCAGCAACAAAGCACCAAGTATTGCCATGATTCATGAGCATGTCAACTAATTATGACAAAGGCAACAAAGAATTCAAGATCAATGGGTCATCATGCATTTATCGCGAAGAATAGAAGATAAAGCATTTCAACCTTCACTAATCAGTGCAAGTGTTTCATACTGGATTGGAGATTCAGGGCCACAGCACTTCTGATCCTCAACTTGGGTTTCCTGACAGATATCCTTAACCTTTTCATGCAAAATAAATTTATCTTTTACCCATACACACTCCAGAACTGTGCATGCATCATTCATAGAGAGGTAGTACTCTCTGAAAGCCTGTGGGAATAAGAGAAATAAAAAAGAGGCAAATTTATTTAGCGAAATCATTACATTTACTAGCAAGATCAGTTTGTGTGAAAAGTGAAAACATGGTCGCAGGCAATACAGCTTTTCCATGATATACAAAATGACATCATTGCTAGCGTGGAAGTAAAATACACCTGCACTCCACTGATGCTAATCTTAACAGCCTGCTTCCTATCAGTAAGATCGGTGACCTTATTGTATACTGACACAACATCAAGTAACATCTGTGAAACAAATACCAGAGCGTCAGCGTCTACAGCAAAAGCTATGTAGGGAAAACAGAGAATATAACAATATTAGCTAGCATGTGATTCCAAAGTAACTTTACTACTTGTTAGGACAGCGCATGTCAGCAATTTCAAACCGAATTTTCTTGATACAATATTAGCCATGCTTATAGATTATAACCCTCACCTGTTGGATCAGGACCCTTACTCGCGCAAGCAAAGAGAACACAGCCGTGCAAAGATCAACGAAGAATGATCTAGCAAGCAAAAATGTTATCTGACTGTAATTTAGGTTAAGGAACTTTGGACGTCTCTCAATTGCAAGAGAAATATACATTTGTTTTCTTATGATGGTGATAATGAAATGATCAAGGCGAGACATTTGTAGTTTATTAAAGTAAGCCAAGTGCAAGTGCACAAGCACAACTAGTCCTATTTGTGACCTAAGAAACCAAACAGAAACATGATATAACAAGCAAAAGAAAAAGGATACATTGCTGCCTTCATAACAGGTTCAGACATCTGCACGGGACCGAGAAAATTTTGACTCAGATTTTATACGATATTAAGTTGGGCAAAGTATGAAATCTCACTTCGAGTCTACATATGTCAAGATTCCAATCGAATCAAAGCTCAACAAAGACAAAACACACCTGGGATAACAAGCGGGCAACACCCAAAAGCCTCTCATGATGGCTGTAGTTCGCACCAGGTTTCTTCTTAGTCTGCCTATATCAGAATTCAGAAGAAGAAAAAAGAGCTTTAACTGAAAAACCGAACAAGCCAAGTAATCAGATGATAGCAAGTGAAATCTGTAAGAAGCGTAAATACAATAACAGACTGACTTGGTGGGGACGAGGATCGTGTTGGCCGGCTTGCGGCATGCGAGAACTGGGAACACGGCGTTGAGGACCTCCGCGAGGCCGGCCCCGAGCAGAAGCTTCAGGTCCCTCCTCACCTGCGCGCATAGAAACTCGCCACTCGCTCAGCGCAGCGGGATGGGAGGTTTCATCAGGAGGAGGTGTAGAGAAGCGGCTGGGGCTCACCTTGAGGAGGTACTGGAAATAGGCGGCGCCACGGTGCTGGTTCCGGTGCTTGTACACCAGGCGCTCCAGCACCCCCGCCTCCGCCTGCAGGTGACGCAGCGCAGCCCGCAGCCGCTGCTCCTCGTCGCCCTCCCCAGCAGTGCCCGCCTCCGACCCCTGCGACATGACCGACGGCGTGTGGGAGCGCAGTGGCGGCGGATGTCCCTCCGGCGCTGTTCCTTGCGTAATGGCCGAACTGGGCCCGGGCTGGTGGACGTGGGAATAGCCATATTCGTAGCGCGGCGCGGAAGCGTTTTGGGCCAAGATGCGCTGTGATGGTCCAGGTAGAATTGAACTTTGAGGACTCGGGACGTGCCCCTTGCGCCCGGACGCCGGCAACGCTACGCCCGAGTGAAAAGAGAGGAAGGGCGCGTGACACCTCCGGTTCGGAAGCACACGACTAAAGCGTTGTATGGATGCCCTGTCAGCGTTGGGAGAAGGACAAATCTAGACGCACCTAATCTACTTTTAAAATATTTAAATACAACAGTTATAACATACGTTTGATGGCAATTGAAACACTTGAAACATGCTTCTAAAAGACTTGAAAACACTTTAAAACCATTGCAACCACACGTAACATCCAAATAAAATATATGCAAACGTATGTGTGAAACATATGCAACATCTAGATAAACACACTTGCAACATGCGTCCAGAAAACATAGATGAAACGTACATTTGAAATATCTGGAACACTCAAAACATACGCTTGCAGCATATGCAACATGTGCAACATCCCCGATCTACTTTTGCAACATCCATATGAAACAATTACAACATACATCTGAAACACTTGAAACATACATATGCAACATAGGAGAGGGGAAGGTTGGGCCGATCGATTTCGGGCGCCGAGGTGGGAGAGAGCCACCCACTCCCCTGCAACACCGTTGCGCCACCTCCATGAATCTCACTCGTGCTCCATGGATCTCGCCGGGGCAGAGGAGAGGGCCACCGGATCCGCAGGTGTTGGACGCTCCTAGTTGGTGAGGACGTCGGGGTGGGGGAAGGGCGTCGACGGTGTGGGGGAATGAAGAAGCCACCGGAGTGGGGGAGGAGAATGCCAGGGTGGGGAAGCGCGCACGCAGGATGGGTGAGGGTGCCGCCACCGGCCAAGGAGGCATCCATGGCCGCGCGTCGGGGTGGGACAGGGCACGAGCGCGGAAGGGATAAGAATGGAGAGGAGGAAGCGAGGGATAATTTTTCTGTAGCAAGCGGTGCGTGCGGGAGTGAGCAGTGAAGGCGTTCGTCCGTTTGGGCGTCTTAATTGATACTTGTATCCAAGCTGTGTCGGATACGCGATACAGTCCTCCCTCTTGAGTATTCGCGCATCAGAATGCAAGTTACCAACTCACACAATATATGGTCATGGTTGTATATCATACTCGGCATAGTTGATAAGCCCGGCTGAAAAGTATTGTTCGCTGATTTGTTGTGAGAGAAAAATATATTTCCTTCGCTGAAAAAGTACGACTTATAAGACAAACGAACAGGGTGTAACGTACGATAACCATAAGTCGCATGCTTAACTTTAAAAGCTGATGTGCAAAGATTTTGCACTTGCAGTAGCAGCTCTGTAGTCAGGGTTGGCAAGTGTGCTTTCTTCAGCAGCGAGGTACGCGCAAGCAGAAAGCCGAAAGCCTTCTTTCGTGTTTCCTGCAGACAGCGGCGGACCTAGAAAATATTTCAGGAGGGGCTGAACAACACTGCTGTTCGATCTTAAGTCTCAGCCCCTCTACACTATAGAATTTTGCCTAAAAATTCATGGGGGCTCCACAGGGGTTCCACTGCTACGAAATTGGTAGGGGGGCTTGATCGCCCCCCCCCCCTCCCCCGCTGTGTTCGCCCCTGCCTGCAGAACAGATCTTTTCGAATTTGCAATTATGGCAATCAGGCCTGGTTTAGTTCCAAAAATTTTCACCCCAAACTATCACATCGAATCTTGCTGCACATGCATGAAGTATTAAATATAGACAAAAAAAAAACTAATTGCACAGTTTGGTTGAAAATCGCGAGACGAATATTTTAAGACTAATTAGGCCATGATTAGCTATAAGTGCTACAGTAACTAACATGCGCTAATGATGGATTAATTAGGCTTAATAAATTCGTCTCGCAGTTTCCAGACGAGCTGTGTAATTAGTTTTTTTATTAGTATCCAAAAACCTCTTCCGACATCTCCGAAATATCCGATGTGACGTCCAAAATTTTTCATTTCCCGAACTAAACACAGCCTCAATCTTGGTGCCAACTGCCAAGTGGAGCTCTGTAAGGGTCACAGTGCCTAGGGAAAAGCCAAGAGGAACATTTTCCAATTCTCCCTGCATGTAGACTGTCTAGGCGCCATCTTTCTGAAATGCGTTTGGACCGTAGTCCAAATACACGGGTAGAGAAACATTTCCAGTTCTCACTGAATATAGACTCATCCATTAGAATGGTAGTATCTTTGATGAAATATCCAAGCCTGTACTTGTCATGAGTCGTGAGCATTGTCCTAAATGGAAGAGCTTTCCTCAGTATCCCACACGGCACATCGGCAGTTATCAGTCTTCTGTGTGTAACTGCATGGTGACAACAACAGCGAAGCCGGGACCATCCAGCTGATCTCCTCGTCGTGCCGGGCCGGGCATCGCAATCTGTTTTGGTGAAGTACGACAACGTAGCTTCTGGAACTCGTTTAGTGCACTCATCAGAAAAGGATTTGCGCTGCCTCAGGCCTCAGCTGAGTGTAAACACTAGTGTAAGGCTATGTTTGGATGGATAGAGCTAATAGTTAGCTGCTAATAATTCTCTCCTTATCCAAACATGTATATAGTTTAGCTAATTATTAGCTGAATATCTAACTAATAATTATTTCACTAGTTGAACCAAACTTGCTAAGGTTTTTGGATATATTAACTGATAGTAGTTAGTTAGCCAAGAGCATCTCCAAAAGTACCCAAAAGAGTATCCCAATCTAGAAATTTTGGCAAGATTGAAAAAAAACTCATCTTCAACAACTTTCAAACCCGCTTCCCAATCTTTTGGCACTTGGAAAAAACCATCCCCATACGCATAAAGTTACGCGTGTATCATCGCCTCAATCTGAGGTGGAAGGACGTGGGGAAGAAAAAAGTAGGACATGGTTCCTGATGCAAACGTACGAGAGAAATAAAATGTAAAAGTGGTTAATGCGATTATTTCCTATGTAAAATTACCTTCTATCTTTTTGACACGAGATTTTAAAAACTGTTGGAGTCGTAACTTTTTTATGTCTCTCAATATATTTTGCAAAGGTTAGAAAACCTGTTTTTGGGGAGTATTTTTTAGATACCATTGGAGATGCTCTAATAGCACATAGCTAATACTCCCTCTATTTTAAATTATAAGATATTTTGACTTTTGTAGATATACCGTTTTTACTATGTACTTAGAATACACTATGTCTAAATACATAGTAAAAGCAATATGTCTAGAAAAGCTAAAACATCTTATAATTTGGGATGGGGGAAGTATTAGCTGGCTAACAATTGACTAGCTACTTATTAACTGGGAGGATGTTTGGATATACAGCTAATCAAACGAGATAGTTGTTATTTCTTCACCTATTAGCTGCTATTATTTGATTTAGTCCAACTAATGAAACAATTGTTATCTAGATATTCAGCTAACAATTAGCTAGTCTATTATCTATATTTGTTTAGATCAAAAAAAGATAATTATTAGCAGATAACTACTATCTACAGGGATCCAAACATAACCTAATTGTAGCTAATATCAGCTATAAACCATTTATTAGCCGCTAATGGATCCAAACAGAGGTAATATATATACAGCCTGTTCGTTTTAGCTGTGGCTTGTCGTAAACGATCGTAAATTTCCAGCTGGAATAGTATTTTTCTCTCACACAAACCAACCAGCAGTACTTCTTCACGAACCAGCGATGATACGAACCAGTCAACCGAACAGGCTAATACTGTCTTCACGGATTTGGGTTCTTGGAACCCAGCAGTTCTCCTTGGTAAAAACACGGGTGGAAGAGACACGGTGGGGGTGGCGGCGTGGATAGGATCGAACTGTATCTGCAGAGGACGTCGCTTTCTTTCGTGCAGACAGAGACGATCTCCATCTGAACGCTGTGAGTGATGGACCATGGGGCCTCCGGTCCGGAGCCCATGCAGATGGACAATGCAGCTCAACCACCGATCTAGCTATATAGACGCATAATGTGGTTTCCCGGCCCTAAGATCGTGCATGTGTGCAGTTATATATATATATATATATATATATATATATATATATATATATATATATATAGTTATAATACACCTGGGTACATCCTATATATAGAATGCATCCAGGCTAACGAGCGCACCAACTTGAAGTAACCAGCGCGCCCAAGCGAATACATGCATGCATGGAATTTTTTGTTGGTTCGAATTTTTGAAACAAATTTTCTCCTAAACCGTAACCCCGAGTGACAAACCGTTTGTTGCATCCGACTCAATAAAATATTCTGAGCAAAACTAGATCCAATATTGATATATTTTTTATCCTTTAAACGAGTTGCATATCAATGTACTACCGATTGCAACTCTGTCTACCACCTAGTTGCAACTAGTTATAACTCTATGTATTATATGCATCTGGTCACTATAATCACGTCAAGTTGCAATTCTGAGTTGCAATCATATCTGAGTAGCAACTGTATTTAAAAAAACTTCATCAAATACAGCCTTCATTGCAACCAGTGCTAAATACGCTACAGCCAAGTTGCAATTGTGTTGTAGAAGTGCTTGCAACTCATAATACAACATATTGCAATTACGTATTTGAAAAAAAAAACTTCATCAAATACAGCCTTCATTGCAACCAGTGCTAAATACGCTACAACCAAGTTGTAGTTGTGTTGTAGAAGTGCTTACAACTCATAGTATAACATATTGCAATTACGTATTTGAAAAAAAAAACTCCATCAAATACAGCCTTCATTGTAACCAGTGCTAAATACGCTACAACCAAGTTGTAATTGTGTTGTAGAAGTGTTTGCAACTCATAGTACAACATATTACAATTACGTATTAAAAAAAACTTCATCAGATACAACTTTCACGAATCTCGTTTTGTTAAGCATATTTTTTTTCAACAACCTACTTCAAACAGAACTAAAATCGGATATATGATTTAGAAGATATCACATTTTTTCGTTTCGAATCAACAAAAGATTCTCTGCATGCATGTTTCCTGATGGATGGGTTGAGCAGTTAGATGGCATCACGTAGTTGGTTGTCTCCATTTAGTTTTACATGCAGAAGCGTGGACTTACCTCGCGTTCGCTGCGCTCTGCGCGTCTCGCCGCTCGCGCTCACGTGTCGAGTGCACTCGCTTCACATAATACACCCAGATACATTTTAGTGTGTGTGTATATATATATATATATATATATATATATATATATATATATATATATATATATATATATATAGCCCGTGTCAGCGTATTCTTCATAGAAGAACTTATTATATTGGCATTTGATGCAATCAGAGTAACCCAGTTTAGGTCACGAAGAGAGAGACAGATGTGGGTTGGAGCCGTTGTTCAGCTGGTATTAAAGTCGGTTAGGCTGAAGTTGATTTATTATAAGAGAAAAATAATGTATATTCTAGCTGATAAGTTAGTTAATAAATTCAAACGAACAGACATAAAACAGTCGTAGAATCATATTGCATGCAGGCGGCAGGCCCTTAAACAATGACACTTCCTGCGCCTAGTATAATTATGAATTATCAGTATGTTCGCTCGGTCGTATTTGACTTATAAATCATGACTTATTAGTCAACAAATAATATTTTTCTCTCACATCAAATCAGCCAACTATACTTTCAGCCATGGTTTATAAGCCAAACCAACACAAACAAAATATTCTCTCGCAGCCAATAATACGCACAAATGGGCACACCGCAACGGCCGGCGCTACAGTCCACGGACCAGCCCTGTAATCTTGCGAGCTACACTACACGGCAATTCCTCCCAGCGATGCGCGCTTGTCCGCCTCTGGCCTCTACTACCTCTCTACTGGTGGCTCGTCGCTGCTGCAGCAGAGCAGGCCGTTCCCAAAGACAAACGGCGCCGGGATAAGCCTGTCTGTCCGGCTCCGGCCGGGGTCGCCGCACCGATCGGGCCTGAGAGAAGAACAACTGTATCTCGCCGACGGCCGCCGATCCCGCCTCGCCATGTGTCCCTCGGCTCGGCTCGGCGCAGGATGATTGCGGCCATGCATGGTCTTGAGTTCTGGCGGACCGTTTGATAGAGCGGCGAGGAGTGGAGGATGGCATCATGGTAAAGCCGTAAAGGTGACTTTACCTAGCTTACGCAGCAAGATCAAACAGCCTGTTCGGTTGGCTTGTTCGTATCGTTGCTGGTTCGTGAAAAAGTATTGCTGACTAATTTGTGTGAAAAAAAAACTATTTCAGCTGAAAATTTACGATCGTTTACGACAAGCCACAGCCAAACGAACAGGCTAAAAATCGAGGCTACACGGACAGCGATCTGCGCGTCGTGCCGCGTATAAAATAGCCGAAGATGGCGACGCCGTGCCGGCGCCTGAATGGCCCGATCCTTCCTACTTCCTAGGGCCTGTTTAGATGCCGAAATTTTTGGCAAATGACACTGTAGCAATTCGTTGTTATTTGGTAATTAGTGTCCAATCATAGTCTAATTAGGCTTAAAAGATTCATCTCGTGGATTTCGTCTAAACTGTGTAATTAGTTTTATTTTTTATTTATATTTAATACTTCATGCATGCGTCTAAAGATTCGATGTGACGAAGAATCTTGAAAATTTTGATATTTTGGGTGGGAACTAAATGATACCCGGTCCTAGCCCTAGGTCTAAACTTGGAAGGCATCATGATCCGCACTGTTCGTCTGTGACCTGGGGCTCGCTCGGCCCAACACTGTCCTGTTCGGCTTCCTCAAAGATGATGGGTGTGGTGAGGTGATTGGGTTTAATGATTATTGATATATGACTATATATCCGGGTATAAGATAGCTATAGTAAGTACGGTGGTAATATAGTACTATTAAGTCTTTCACTAGCATAATTCTCGACGTAGTGTTTTTCTCTTACAACAATTTAGTTGGAACAGTATTTTTCAGAGTTTTAAGTAGCGAACGGCCCAAGGACGGCTTGACAAAGCCGTTCCGCCGAGTCAACATCGGCCTAACGTGTTCAGGTGGGCAGGCAGATAGCCTGCCATTCAACAGTTCGACTCGTCGTCGCTTATCTTTCTCTGCCCGTGACATCAAAGACTGCGGTTTGAGACCGAGCGTGCCCATGCGTTGAACGGAGGGAACGCGGTGGAGCTTGCACTGGGATGCTGGCGGCCTGGCGGGCGACACTCAGATGATACGCGTGTGCTGTGGCGTGGTACCATCACGCAATCTCCGGGCAGTGACGCCAGGATATTCTGCTGGGTTGGACATCTTTCGTTTGGACCGAGAGATCTTTACTGCGATAGCACGGCGTCTTTGGGATTGCAGGATTCAATTCGATCCATGTTCCATGGACATGCATGTTCAATGCTCACCTGTGCGGCTGTGCTGTGCCGTGCATCCATCACGGCATGGATGATGATGATGGTACTAGTAGTACATGTGTCATGTTGAATCTTGTTCGAGTCCAACAAGGCGAAACAAGAAATGGAGCAAGAAGAGAAACAAAAAACAGAGATCTTATCTACACCGAATGTTTTTCTCTAATCGATCATCGATCCGTCACCAATCAACGCGAAAACGATGGAAAAGATTGGTTCGTGCAACAGAGAACCACGAAGCACCGTCACCGGTTGCGGGCGGAATGCAAATATGCAATGCAGTAGGGTGCGGGGGTGTCAGAAGAGGTTGAGGACCTCGCGGATGGTGGCGTTGCAGAGCGGGCAGCGGCCGCGGCCGGCGCGGAGCTCGCGCGCGCAGGCGCGGCAAAAGGTGTGGCCGCAGGGGATGAAGGCCGCGCCCTTGCCCCGCGCGACGCACACGCAGCACCGCCCGCCCACGCCGCCGCTGCCCTTCTCCTTCTCCTCCTCCGCATCCTCCGGCGCCGCTTCCTCCGCGCCGCCCGCGCGCTTCCACGTCCACTGTTGCTGCTCCGTCCGCTCCAGCAGCGCCATCAGGGACACCCTCTGGCTCTCCCCCCGCGCGGCGGACCCCGGCGCCGCGGTGGCCGTGCCGGTACCCGTGCCTCCTGGCGCGGGGGCGGGGCGAACGCCGCGGCGGACGGAGGCGACGGCGGGAGGGCGGCGGCCCTCGTCCGCGTCGCGGATGACGTCCAGCAGCGTGCGGCGCCTCGCCGCCGCGGCGGGGCGGCCTTCTCCTTCGCCTCTGTCAACGTCCTCCCGGAGCTTGAGGAGGTCGCGGAGGTTGGACGACGCGGCGAGCTGCTCGGCCAGCGTGACGCCGCGCCGCGGCGTCGGCGGCCGCGGCCGTGACCCCGGTGGCGCCCGGACCTCCATCCCCTCGCGCTCGCGCCACCAACTCGGGACTGGAGGAGCCCGCTGACGCCGCCGCCTGTTGGCACTGCCACCCGCACCTGCTACCCGGTTTATACCGCGTGCCAGTCTGCCACTGCCCGCTCGGGCTCCCCGTCTTGTTTTGGGAACCAGCCGGCTTCCGCTTGTTTTGGAGGGGAGGCGAGTCGCGTCGCGTGAGGCGTCGTGCGCGCCTGCGCGGACGCGGGATCAGCCGCGCGATTACGGGCGCCACTTGGCGGCCGCGCGCGCGCTGGGCTCGACCGGTCGCCTCGCGTTAGCCGCGCCTGCGCGGGGACGGGAGGGGGCCAAGACGGCTGACGGTTTCGCCCTGCCGCTCCCGTTTTCCACCGTGACGCGCGGACTTTTCTTACGGGGCCGGGACTCGGGAGTCGGCTGACTTGGGAGCCGGGAGCAGCCGGCGGCGGGAGGCGACTAACCTACCGGTGGACCGACTAGCGCTGCGGTCGTGCGCCGCCGTTGCCTCGTGTGATGGGACTCGGGACGGACGGATAGGTCATATTGGTGGATCGTGGATGGGCAGGGGTTGTCTACTTTTGTGGGCGTTTGGCACGGGTTGGTGCGTCGACCGGGGCCGGTGGACGTTCAGGTCCAGGATTTTTACCTCCACATCCGAAAAGGTCCAGCACCGGATGGGTGCCTGCCATGGACAATGGACTCGTGGGCAGGTGTGTCAGACGTAAGGCTGGACGAAAAACGCTCGTCAGCTTGCCGGGCTCGTGGCTAGCTCGGTTTGGCTCGTTTTTCATTAGGGTTAATTGGATCTATATCATTATAACTTCTTCGTTTATGAAGAACGCTATTACTATTCATCTATTTTGAAGCATGTCATTATAATTTTTTGTTTTTCACAAATATGCCACAGAATACGTATGGACACAGCCTGGGTCCAGCTGCAGCGTATACGAAGACGTATACTTCATCACCCCTGTCACTGACACGTGGGCCCCACATGTCATCTTCTTCTTCCTCCTCTCCCTCTCCATCCCGACGCGGCCACGGCCATGGCGAGCAGCAGCACGCCGGCAGCCCGCGAGCAGTAGCAGCACGCCGAGTAGCGCCGCGGGCGAGCAGCAGCGTGCCAGACTGGGCTAGGGGCGGGGAAGGGGTCGTGCCTGGTGGAGCTCACGAGGACAGGGATGGGACCGCGCCTGCTGGAGCTCGCGGGCATGGGGATGGGGTCGCGCCTGCTGGATCTCGCAGGACGGGGCCGCTGCAGCGCGCAGGGACGAGGCCACGCCTGCCGGAGCCGGGGACCGGGAGCCCACGATCGACCTGCACCGGATCCAGTGGAGCCCGCGGTCGCGCCGGCCATGGAGGCACTTGTGAAGCTCGACCTGCGCCGGATCGGGCGCCAGCCATGGAGGTACTCGTGAAGCCCAACCGGCGCCGTATCCATGGAGGAGGAGGTCCGCCGGACGCCGGCCATGGAGGAGGAGGCGCCCGCCGTCGGGGAAGGCCAGCAGCACGCCGAGCAGCAGCAACAAGCCCGCAGCAGCAGCAGCACGCCGAGCAGCGGCGCGTGGGGTCACGACAGCGGCTCATCAGCTCGCCCGCAAGCCCACAGCCGCCGCCGGCGGCAGCGCCCGTCGTGGCCGCGTCAGGATGGAGAGAGAGAGAGAGACGAGGAGAGGAAGAAGATGACATGTGGGGCCCGCGTGTCAGTGACAGGGGAGATGAAGTATACGTCTTCGTATACACCTGAAGCTGGACCCAGGTTGTGTCCATACATATTCAGTGGCATTTTTGTAGGAAACGAAGAATTATAATGGCATGCTTCAAAATAGACGAATAGTAATGACGTTCTTCAGAAACGAAGAAGTTATAATGGCATAGATCCAATTAACCTTTTTTATTACTTCATGTCTTGCTTTATATTTAGTCGATGATTGGTCTAGATCTTATAAACTTTGGATTTTTATGAATTTATATATCATTTTAGTTTCAATGCATGTATGGATACTCATGGACACATTATGTATGGTATAGAGTATGGACTATGGATGTATGATATAATACTGTAGTATGTTATTATACTTGTATACTCCCTCTGTTTCAAAATAGAAGTCGTTATAAAATACGTGCAGGTCAAACTTTTTTAATTTTAACTAGGTTTATAAAAAAGACGTGCAACATGTATATCTTCAAATAACTTTATTATAAAAAGTATATCCAACAATCTATCTAATAATACTAATTATGTATTATAAATATTAATATTTTTATATATATTTGGGTCAAAGTTAAAATTGTTTAACTCAGTGAGAATGCCCACATATTAATTTTTTATCCGATTTAAGGCCGTAAGATGTGTTATTTTTTGTATTATTACTATTTCAAGCTTTAGATAAATATAAATATTATATTTTGTGTACTTTTTTATATCTATCTTGCGAGCTTATAAACGAGCTGAGCCAAGCTGGCCTTTTAACGAGCCAAGCCGGCTCGTTATCGTGCGGCACGGTGAGATCTCATCGGTCATCGCCTGCGTCCCTCCCTGGATCCCTGGGCTCTTCCCAGTTGCGCCAGCTTCTGCCGTAGTTTTCACGGATCAACGCTGGCTGCCAGCAGGGAAACGTGATTCCAGTAACAGCGACCGATACAACAGTAACCCAGCTGCGCTTTACGCTGTCAGCGGCACTCCACTTTGCTTTTTGCAGTTGCAAGCCAACAATCAAGCTGGACACCGTAGTCGTGCAGTCTGTTGCAATCCAACGTAATGAAACTAGAGTTTTTGAACAGCTGCTGCCAGGGTGAAATGACCCGGGATGCAAAATCTGAAACCAAAATTTCAAGCGGGAAATCCATAATAAAAGAATCTGAATATGTATATATATAAAAAAAGATTTCTCAGATACAATCTCTCCGGGTGATGAGGTGTGAAAACAGCTGTGATAGTTGCAACTACAGGATATAGATCCTAAACCCGTTACAGTGTCCCCATCACTCAAAATCTAGGGGCATGCACATACCAAAGAAAAATTTCAAGTTGACCATGAACCATTCAACGAAACCCTGCCAATTTTGACCAATCTCCAGACCACCAACTATGTTCTTCAAAGACCAAAAAGGAAAAAAAGAGAGAAATGGCTGTAGGGGAGTATGAACAGTTCTGTTCAAGTCCAATTGTGAAAATCTCTTCGACCAAGTAAATGAATGGTAATGAAGCCACCTAGGGCCATAGAGTGACTCAATCGAAGGAACAAAATGGACTTGATAGATAGCACGTTAGTATGCAAACTCATTGGGCCGTGCCCACAAAAAAATGTTGTCTTCACCTCCCAGTTTACCCCCAGTGATCTTCAACTGATAAATGTCTGACTGATGAGTAGGCTGACAGAGATTTTATCTTAGTCGCCCACCCTCTCATAAAAGAGAACGTAAGCCTCACAGTTAAGCACTTCCTCCAGAGAGGCTTCTCTGACTTGTCCATCGCTTGCATAAAACCAAGACTTTGAGCCACTACTCTGCTGCTGCCGACCTCCAATCTTGCAAGCTCTCACATACGCAATATAATGACCTCCCGTCATGGTTCCCAAGTGCTCGACAACACCAACTAGACGATAGGTGCTGGTGTTGTTCTTACATCTGCAGGTAACAGAAAACAGTGATGAACAGACCAATCCCAAGGCTGCAAAGAGCTGTTGCTACTGATAAATCACAAGCATGTCACACTTCTATCATATAGAATCAGAAGATTATGGAAGAAGCAACAATCATCAAGACCTCATCAGAGGTTATGGATATTATAAGACTATGCACTTAGATATACACTATGTCTAGGTACATAATAGAATCAATGTATCTAAAAAAGGCAAACGTCTTATAATTTGGAACGGAGAGAGTAAATATTATAAGGCTTAGCTACTAAACTATGCAGAACATATCCCTCATCAAGAATAAATGTAAAGTTGGGTAGTAAGGACCAGAAGGTTCAAGAAAAATTTAATGTGTTAGATTGATTAGGACACAAATAGAAGATATTCGCCATTATAAGCCCTCAAACATCACTATATAGCTTAAGTACAAAAGTTCCTAGTCAATTTGAACTGTAGGCAGTAAGCATATAGTTCTGTTCCAAAGTACGCTAAATCGAAAGAACATGAATGTGGACATATTTGTATGGTCAGCAAAGATCAGAAGCTGGAACATGACAAGATTTTCTTTTCTTCGATGGATAATATATTGCTTTGAAGCTTGAAAGAAGCAGCCCCTTTGTGTCATTAACATGGTTCTGCAAATAAATAAGATAAAGTACTTAAAATCTAAATTACTCGACAGAGTTGTTGCAATAGAGAAACCCTAATATAAAAGATCGCCGCTCAACTCCCTCAGGTTCATCCCTTCACATTTGAGCACTGGAGCAAAGTGGGATCTTGGAATGGGATCATGGATTGTCATTAGCCAGAGTAGTATCTTCGAATGTGATTATATGTTCTTAACATTTGAGCATGGTTATTAAGGCGGTAAGGTGAGGCACGGCGACCCACCCCTTTCCAGACGCCTAGGCGAATAAGGCGTGTGGCCAGGCGACACCATACGCATACCCTCACCTACATTAGAGTAAAACAAACATACATTGATGTGTACCTTTTTGCTGCCAATTTTAGAGTCTATGCACATATGCACAAGGAGCCACCACTCACTAGCCAAAGCAGCTTATACCCTATCCAATTATCCAAGCACTAGCAGCATACCACATTACAGGAGTATATCCATATCCAAGTCCAAGATCCAAAGCATAAGCAAATACTAAAATAAGCAATATAGTCCAGACTTCTGAACAGAGGAAGGACAGGAGAGGAAAAGCAGAGGAAGGAAGGGAGAAGAAGAGCAGAGGAAAGGAGAATAGGTACTTGTGAGTCTATGTGAAGGGCGCTGGGCCTGGCCTGCTGGCAGGGAAGCAAGCAGAGGAAGGAGACACTGAGCCCATGTAGAAGCGGAAGCAGGGAGTCCTCGACAGGGCATAGCAGCATAGGTCGGAGGGCGAGGACACGAAGGGATGATGGAGCAGAGGTCTGAAGGCCGTGGAGCAGAAGCATGAGCCGCGAATCTGCAGAGCAGAAGGGGCGGGAGCATTCCAGGTGCTACAGCCATCGTCTCCTCTTCTCCTATCTCCTCTCTTTCCTTTCCCTCTCTCAATTGGCGAGCTGCAGGGTGGGTCGTGCTCCAGCGGAAGGTATAGGCATGTGATTTCCCCTGCGTGCGCAGCTCCCTCTTGTTTTCCGCGTGATTTCCCCTGCGCACGCAACTCCCTCTCATTTTCTCGCCGCACGCATTGCTCTGTGCACTTTTCCCTGTGCCTGCAGCCACCTTGTCGCTCTAGCGGCGTCAGTCCCATGCCATGGCGATGCCATACGCAGGGAGGTCACAGCAGGCATGACACCTCGATTGGAAAAGCACCCAGACGACGCCTTAATAACCATGCATTTGAGCAGGGTAACCCAAACTGAACCCCTTTTTTGCACCATATTTTCAGTAGAGTGAAAATATTTCAGGTAACTCAAAACTGAACCTAATTGGTTAGCTAGCTTGATAGTTATATGGCAGAATTATTATGGACATGGATATATTTGTAATAACTAATAAGTGCCTCGAAAAAAAAGTAGCGACAGATTAATAGGTGTTATATACTTTGTTGATTCGCATGCTGAAAAGGTCAGCTTACCTGTTTGTTTGGGTAGTAATCAGTTCAATCAATTCCTTTCATTGATTTCAACTTCACTATACATGGTTTTCTCAGGTGCTTAACAATTATAGTTGGTTACTGTTATCTTGCTTAACTAATGAAAGAAACATTTTGCTGCTGTATCCATACCATGCCAGCTCATAATGTGGACAAGCATCTCCTATGTCAGTTGAGTTTATTAATGAATCTAAAGCTATCTAGAGGAAGAACACCCCAGATTACTCCAGGGGTCATTGGAACTTTCCCTTTAATTTGTTCGTGTCACTATGGATAGATTTTCACAAGTACATGATTTACTCTTCTGTTTCAGCAAGCTTATAGCCTAAAGCAGATCACACATATCAAGCTAAATCTTATACTAATATAGTAATATTCCTGTATTGTCTGTGATTTCACATTACTGCCCAATGTCTTAGAGAAAATCATTGTGGAAAGAACCTTACATTCGGCATGTCAAGTTCCTTATAGCTATTACTTTGACCTTACAGCACAAATTGCATAACTTATTGACAGAGAGTTGCCTTATGGCATGAGTTTAGTTATAACATGTGTTCGAGCAAAAAAAAAATGAATTTAGTTATAACATAAGCACGTGTAGACATGAATTCAGCACGATGGTCACTGTTTACTCGTGTATTTCCATTACTGTTGAGAAAAAAGATGAGAGCTGTAATATGTGCACAATATAATCGTATATGGTTTACTATCATTTTGTACAATAATGTCACCGTAGCGTTTAATTGCATTGCAGCAAAGCAGAAAACAGTTGACTCATTAAAGGAAAAAATTAGATGCTTTCAGAAGTAGACGGTACCTTGGGTCCATGAATGGTTGTATATCAAGCATCTCCTTAAAGCGCACATGTCCTTTCAGTTTCTTATATCGACCATGAGAATCCTGGCTGAATCTGTTCAAGTTAATTGTCAATACAGGTGGAGCCTTGCTTATAAGAATTCTTCTCAATGCAGCTCTGAAAACCTTTGTCTCATCCTCTTTCTGCTTATTTTGGTTATCTTGCACTAGCTGTGCCTTACCAACCATCTTCATTCGCTTCCTCCTGCCCTGATTCTTTGTGATGGCATCGTCATTATCTTTTGCACCCAGCAAGGTTTTTTGTGCATCTGATGGAAGGCTACTCGACACAACTTCTTCAGTACCACCAACAGGTTGAGCTTCAACATTGTTAGTTGCATTGCAAGACACGGAATCACCACCACAACTCAGTGGTGCACTTGCTGCTTTAGTGGTTATATCCACATTATGACCATCATTATATTGGATAGGCAAATCATGTTGCTGGTTATTCAAAGATGAGGACTCAAGTTCTAAGCTTTTCAAATCCATACACTGTTCCTTGTGGCTGGTCTGATTGCTTGACTGTTCAGTCTCATTCATAGTGAAGACTGCACCAGATCTCTGCATAGAAGTATTTTCTGTGTCTGGAACATTACAATCACAGTTTTGTTCAGGGTCAGCCAAAGAAGGATTAACACACCTACCTTCCTTGCAATGCATATCAGAATGTATATTGTCAGAGCAATCACCAGTTGCCATAATCTGATCAATGTCCTTTTTGCAACCATCAGTTCCCATAACCTGATCAATGCCCTCCTGTTTGCTGCAGCTCACGATCAACTTCTCACCATCTTTTCTTCCATCACCACCTGCCATCATCTCCTTACCATCATTTATTTCATTAGCTCCGTCCGTCATCTCCATGACATTTTTTCTTTCATCGGCTTTTACGTGTGCAGCATTAGTACAGTGCTCACACAGCCATGGTTCAGACAGCAGCTCTGGTTCAGTATACAAAGCCAAGCAGCCCTCAACTGATACAGGAGCATTACTATCATCTACCTCATCATCAGCACTGTTACTACTCCAAGCCATTACATCAATATCTTCTACTTTACTAGCTTCTTTCTTGACTTCAGAAGTAACTTCCGGTTCATTGAACATATCACCAAGACCAACATAGTCATCTTGCTCCACATCTCCACAATATCCAGGTTGTGTATTATCTTCCGTTACTGGAGAAACAACTAGAGGAGGAACTGCACATTCTGAATTATACGAATTTTCAATGGTTTCATCCCTTTCCTTGGCAGTGGTACCAAGTTCTTTGTAAGGAAGTAAGATAACAGTCTGTAAGGAGGCATCATCATCAACAGTGTTCTCGCCTGAGTGCTCAGACCCCAAGATCTGCTCTTTGGGTAGAGTATCATCCTGAGGGTGCAAGGGACCATCTGTTGCATCCCTGCATTCCCAAATTTGTCCTGTTCCAGTAGAATCTGCGGAATCAAGAATCTCAGATTTTGTTTCATCCGCATCGGCGACATAATCCAACCAGCAGATGCTATTCTCCACATTCGTAGTGGCATTTTGTTCTTGATTAGACACAGAACCACATGACTCACTGCATCCAGAGGGCTCAGCCTCTTTCTCGCTGACTACCTGTTCGAGTTCTGAACCAGGAATTTGGGAATTGTTGCGCTCAGCAATTGTTTGGATCTGTTCTTTACTCTCTACTGAAGGAGATGCTCGAACTGGAACCTTCCTGTATCTGCGGCTTTTGTTCCTATCTCGTATGGATTGTTTGGTCCTCTTTGCTGGTGGTGATGAAACACTCTTGGTTGGAGGCCTCCTTGATGGAACTGGTAGTGAGAGATCAAGGAATTGATCATGTTTAATGGAACTGTGTGAGCATTCTGTGCTGGACACAGTACTAGACAGCTGACCCCCAAAAATGGAATCCACAACTGTGGGAACCCCTGCATCTGAAGCTTCCTCCGCTAGCTTCCGTGCTTCAGTTTCCTCAGTACGCAAACCATCAAGAAAACAACGGAGCAATTCATGGCTATCCTGCATCTGGTAGCCCCTGAACTGCGGATATTTTGAGCAAATGCTTGAGAAGAGGTTCTTCGGGCTTAGCGCGCCTCCTGCATGATTTGAAGCACTTGTCTCTGCAAAAAGCTTCTTCAGTGACATAGCAAGGGCCCCTGTAGGAACATCTGGTCCTAACATCTTCCTGCGCAACCTATCAACCGCGAGGAGGCTCTGCAGCACTGCATTGAAGAAGCATGTATTTCCCAGATTTGGCAGCCCTTTGATCACATTAGCATCGGGGTTAATCGAACGCCATGAATCAGTATCTTCTGCACCAATCACCTTATCTTCCACTGCTACTGCAACAACTGTCTCTATTTTGGGCATCTCAATTGACACCTCCTTTTCACATGACAAACAATAAGCAACTGTTGGGTCATCATACCTTGCAGCCCACCAATGCCGGTCCTGCTTAGCATGCCGTCTGGCATGGCCATAGGGCTTGGTATCCTCTACTGCACCACCACAAAAATGCCGACCACAGTCCAAGCAGACCCACGTATCACTTTTGTCCGCCTTTGCCTGCGCCTTGGCAGTAGAGCCTTTGGAGGCGCCTCCTTTCTTCTTCTGCTTACCCCCAGCACCACCTTTCTTTCTTGGGGCGTCTTCTCGGCAGTGCTCACATGAAACAACGTGCTTGGAAGACAAGATCTCCAGGAGGACCTTGTCCAGGTGGGCATTGTCACGGCCGTAGTGGCTGCAATGCTCCCTGCCACTAGCTGAAGCAGCTGCTTCCTCTGCTGAGTGGCTTGCATCCTGCGATGCTGCATCACCAGGTCCAACCTCCGAGGATGAGGCTGGAAGATCCCGTTCATGCGCTTTCCGCGGGTTCTTGGGCTTAGCCTTCACCTTCTTCCCCATCACTACTGAACAGGGCTGGAATCAACCAGGGGCGGAACCAGTAAAGGACATAGGTTTACAAATATACACCTGACAATTTTTGCAAAAAAAAAAAAATGAAGTTAGTATGCATGATAAATGTATTCAGTTGTAATTAGATCGGATCCGAAGACAAGTAGTCAGATAGCTTAAGTTAGGGTTTGGGCCCTCGGTTTCGCACAGCATGAAGGGAAGAGAAGAGTTGCGCGTACCTGGTGGGTGCTCGTCGCCGGCAAAGCACCCGACGAAAACTGGGGAACCTGGCGTAGGTCGGCGGCGGCGGTCGCACAGTCGTCGCCACTCGCCAGGAGAAAAAGGGGGGGGGGGGGGGGGGGGGGGGGGGGGGGGGGGGAGGTGAGCGCACGCGTGGTAAACCTCAGTTATATCTCTTCTACCCCTACAAGCGGAAGGCCTCTCCGATTCTCACTCGGTCACTCCCCTCCCTTTAATAACATATAAATATAATAAAAATAAAAACAAAAAAACAGCGCCCCCGGCGCGCCCCGCCCTAACGACCCTACCCCCGGTGCCGCCGTCCCCGTCGCCGCCGCCGCCGCCCCTCCCCGCCGTACGTGAATCAGCGCCGACAGGTGGGCCCTCAGGTGCCTCCCTCGTCCGTGAATCCCCTCCCTCACTCCGTGCCTTGCTGATGGCTGCGCCCGCCCGCGCCTCTCGCCCCGCCGCCGGCCACGCCCGCCTCACTACTGGCCCGCGCGCCTGCGATACCTGAACCTAATAATCACAAAGAACTCGATGCGCGGATCCAGAGGAGGGGACCGTGTGCCGACGCCGCGATGCCGATCAGCGCGCCGTCGTCCGACTCCTCGTCCTCGTCGGGCTCGGGTGCCCGCGTGTGGGTACTCCACGGGCTAGCGCTCGGAGCCGCTGCCGCGGCATACCTTTACCGGCGGCCGAGCGGGTTCCGCAGCCGCGCGGTGGGGATCATACCCGCGCGCTTCGCCTCCACGCGCTTCGAGGGCAAGCCGCTCGTTCACATCCTCGGCAAGCCCATGATCCAGGTCCACCTCCTTCTTCTTACCTTGTCTTATCGCATCTTTTAGAGAGAGATGGGAAGCTTGCGGTAGATACTCAATTTGTATGGGAAATTGTACCTGCAACTCGCGGTTGGGAGTGCGAGGGGAGGTCGAATCGAATTATGCTGTTTCCGTTTAGAATGAACTACACAGTGGCTGTTCTGTTAGTTACTGAAATGTTGTGAATCGTTTGCAGGCTTCATTCCTCACAATTCATTGTTTTCCAGCAATTAAAATGTCAAGCTTGAGTTGGGTGAATTTCAATTTGATGGATTTTGGAGAAGGGAAATGGTATAGCTGTTAGTTTTAGCCAGTTTTAATTTTCTTGCCTGCGATTAATCCAGCATATGTATAATTCCTACAGCACCTTGTGCTGACACTTTTTTACACTGAATACGGAACTAATTTCTTCTGAAAGTGTATCATTGCTTCTTCTGATTTGTTACATATTTTACTTCTTGTTCACTTGTTCAGTTAAAAATTTGTGTGTTTCGCACTTACAGAGAACATGGGAAAGAGTTATGCTAGCTTCTTCTTTGGACCATGTTGGTAAGCCCAAGATGGCTAATATTAATCATTGATTGGTTTCATTTGTTTGTCATGTTCACACTTGTGCCTTTTCCCCCTTAGTTGTGGCAACGGATGATAAGAGAATTGCAGAATGTTGTTGGGGATTTGGAGCTAATGTTATAATGACATCAGAATCTTGCAAAAATGGTACTGATTGTGTTTTGTTTTGTAGTTATATTATCTCTTCATGATTATGTGGTTAAACAGTAATGTGTGTGTTTGTTGGCATTTGCTTGATAACATAGGATCTGAACGCTGCTGTGAGGCACTTAAGAAGCTTGAGAAGCACTATGATATTGTCATCAATATTCAAGGAGATGAGCCTCTTATTGAACCAGAGATAATAGATGGTGTAGTTATGTCACTGCAGGTGGTTAATTACACAACACTGTCTTGATGTTGCCTGTACTTCTCTTCAGTTAAATAAAATGGTTCTTAGCATTTGTAGGTGGGGACTAATATCTTTTCTTTAAGCTTACTCCTGAAAATAATGCATTCATCATTCTAATTATGTTGCATGCTACACATTTAACATTTATCTTGACCTTGTGCAACCTAAACACCCTGTGCCTTGCAGATGTCTTGATCTCTTTTTATTGACCTTGTTTCCTTGTACTTCAAATGTGGCTTGCAGCGAGCTCCAGATGCAGTCTTCAGCACAGCTGTTACTTCACTGAAACCAGAAGATGCATTCGATACAAATCGAGTGAAGTGTGTTGTGGATAATCAGGGCTATGCGATATACTTTTCAAGAGGGCTGATTCCATTCAATAAGTGAGACACCAATGGTTGCTTTAACTGTTCCATTGGCTATATTTTTCACATGAAATTTTTCTGACCCTGACCATTTCAGATCAGGGAGTGTCAATCCGAAATACCCTTATCTTCTTCATCTTGGAATTGCGGTATTTTATCAACCTTATGTTTATTTATTTATATTTGCTTCATGGTCCTTTGATTAACCGACTTTTGACTAATTAATTAACCGACTGTTCTCTCACGCAGGGCTTTGATTCAAAGTTTTTGAAGATATATCCTGAACTTCCACCAACACCGTTACAAATGGAAGAGGACCTAGAGCAACTGAAAGTTCTTGAAAACGGCTATAGGATGAAGGTATTTTGGCATGGAACTCTAGAATCTATGAGATAGACAGTGCCTGTTTGTTACTGCTGTTTTGCAGTTTGTTCACGGTGAACCACGGTTTGAATGCTACTATGTTTTCAATGTGTGCAGTAGCATATCTTTTTGTATGGTGCATAACCGGTTACAGACTTACTGTCTGTAGTTTATATCCTAGAGCACTGAGTTTTGTTTCTGTTTGCTTTCTGTAATTGTAGGTGATCAAAGTGGACCACGATGCCCATGGTGTAGATGCACCTGAGGACGTTGAGAAAATCGAAGCACTGATGCGGGCGAGAAACTTTCAGTAGAAAATGGAGAGAAAGTGAGTGCTTTGCTTTGCTATCGGCATAGGGTTGGTGTGAGACTTTTGGTTGTGCTATCCCATTTTCTGAATAGCATGATACCAAGTAAAGCTGCTGCATCAGTTCTTGAAGTTTGTGCTTGCTAGACTTTGAGTGATTGAATATGTCGATTGTCACTTGCATTACTCCTCAATCAGCAGTTCAGTGCACAGGTGGATTGTATCTATACTTCAGGAGTTAGTAGCAGTACTTTTGGTCTTCTGCACAGTGGAAACCATATCATACTTAATGCTTCACTTGATCATGGTCGTGACATTTGATCCTATCTATACAAGCATCATGACTCGTATGCTACTATCTAGATTTTCCTCTCATACTATGCCCCATAATTCATCTATTAAAATTGAGTTGATTTCAATTGTTTATAAAACTTAATTAAATATATTAAACGAAGGGTGCATGCAGATTATGAAATGGATACCAGAATTATGAATGATGCCTACCTAAAGATTTTGGAGGTTTGGGGATTATGGATACCAGAATTATGAATGATGCCTTAAGTGCTGATAAAGACTGCCTAGTCAGTGACTGTTGGGAGGGAGATGGTTGGAATATAAAGCCTTTGGAGATGAAGACATGAATGAATGGGAAAGGTTCATGGCCAGTTTAGAAGAATTTTGGTTGAATGAGGAGGCAGATAAGTTTGTTTGGCTGTTAGATAAGTCCGGAAATTATAGTACATGATCTATGTACAGGAGGATGACTTTTAGAGGGGCTGTCAACCAAAGAATGCAGAAACTGTGGAAGAGCAGATTACCTAATAAGATCAAAGTTTTTGTTTGGCTGGTGACTCAAGATAGGTTGCAAACTGGGGTAAATCTGAAGAAGAAAGAGTGGAGGGGGAATGTGTGGGATTGATGAAACCAGCGATCACATTTGCTTTCATTGCCACGTAGCGAGAGCTATCTGCTTCTCTTTCAAAGAAGCGTTGGGGTGGGATAGGACTCCTCGAAATATTTAGGATGTTTTTGAATATTGGACCCTCCTTGGAGGGAAATATATTTTTTCGAAACGAACCGGCAGGAGAGGTGCCCGCTATATTAAAAAGAAAAAAGAAGGAACTTGGAGGGAAATATTATCACATTAAACTTTTCATGTTCTCTATTATTCTTGGGGGCTTATGGACCGTGAGAAATAAGATGGGGATAGAGAAAAACTTTTCATGTTCTATAAATTTTTTTTTCTACCAAAATGATGTATCTTGTCGAAGAAGAGAGATGCCAAACACTGACGCATGATTCGGAGCATGGGGAGATGGTTGAGGGACTTTTGGAAGCGAACTGAAAACGTAGGAGTCGAAGGCATTTTTTGAAGTTCTCCACTTCTGGGAGAAGGCTTAGGCGTTTGTTTCCTTTAGCAGTCTTAGCTTTGTTTGTTTAACGGCCATGGAGGGGACCATGACGGGGGGTTCAATTAGGCAACTTAAAATTCTAACTCCAAACTATGATATCTTTTTTTACCCTTAGCAAAATCTATGCAAAAGATAAACTATTTAAATGTACAATTATGGTTTTGCTAGTGTGTTGCTATCTCTACCGTAAAAGTAGTAATACAAACAATGTAAATGCGGAAGCTAAAAAGTAAGGTAGAGATATGCAAACTCACGTCGACGACTCCGGTATTTTTACCGAGGTATCGAGAAACGCGCAAGCTTTCCCCTAGTCCTCGTTGGAGCCCCTCGCAAGGAATCCCTCACAAGGGCCAAGCTCCCGGTCGGGTAACTCTGTGGATAGCCTCGGGCCTTCCCCACGCGCAAGTGGGTCTCCGACGTGCCTTCCGACAAGCCTCTCCCGGAGCTCCCCGCTGTCTTCACTATCAAGCTTCCGGCCGAAACACCGCGGGCCTTGTTCCCTCCGGTACACGGTG
Source organism: Miscanthus floridulus (assembly GCF_019320115.1). NCBI lineage: Eukaryota > Viridiplantae > Streptophyta > Magnoliopsida > Poales > Poaceae > Miscanthus > Miscanthus floridulus. Next base: position 114,120,190 of record NC_089582.1, read on the forward strand.
GCGGTCACACCACAAACTCGGTTGGTGTGATCTCGCAAGACTACAAACCCCTCCGATGTACAACAATGGTGCGCGCAAGCACCGAGTGGTAAGAGGTATGCAAACCTCACTAAACACTCGGCCTAAACCTAAAGCAAGCGCATAAGCGGTGGTCTAATCAACATAAGCACTTCACAAAAGCACCTATGCTAATCACCTAATGAATCACTAAGCACTATGCAAGTAGATATCACTAAAATAGTGTATCAACACCATTGGTATGTGTCCTTAGCTCCACTACTCTCATTTGGCCGGTTGGGGGTTGTATTTATAAGCCCCACTGAGAAAGTAATCGTTGAGGATGAAATCTCGCTTTTCTGCTACTGGCCGAACCTGATCACGTCCTGACCGGACGCGTCCGGTCGTCCCGACCGTTAGAGCTGCGATCAACTGATCGGACGCTGCCAGCATCCGGTCATATGCTACCGGACGCGTCTGGTCGCAATTTCGCCGCTCTAGAACCTTTCTGTACTTGATCGGATACTGTTGTCCAGCGTCGGGTTGATCTTGTTGTTCAGCATCCGGTCGCTGCTTTTGCTGAGCCTCTTGATCGGAGCATCCAGTCACTGTGCTACCGGCGTCCGGTCATCTCTGTGAGCTCGTTTTTTTTGTGATCTTGTGTCCGGCTTGGTTCCTATCTTCGTGCTTGAACTTTGCTTGATATCTTGGATCTTCTCTTATGCTTCTAAGGTCTTGCTTATGGTGTTGATCATCGGATCATCACGTCGCCTTCGTCCAAGTCACGTCTTGCACCCTATTGAACTACAAAATAATTACTTGTAAATTCATTAGTCCAATTTGGTTGTGTTGGTCATCAAACACTAAAATCCAAAATAAATGGGTCAAGGGTCCATTTTCCTTACAGGCCACATTTAGGGCGGGTGGTACTGTGCTTTTGTTCGTGTTCATGTATGTTGGTATCCTGATAGTTATCTTTGTGTCATTTTTTTGTTTAGATTGTCTGTACATCATGGACTCGGTGCCTTTATAAAAGTAGGGTTTCCCCCTTAAAAACGGGTGCATACAAGCTAACACATTTATTTTGAAAATTTATTCCGGACAGGAGGCCAGCATCCAATGCGGTCCTAATGACGCTTTTCTATGCAGTCTGGATGATCAACATTGACTAATTATACTCTCTCTGCCCTGAAATATAAGGTATCCTAGGAATTTTAGAAAAAATTACTGGTAAATCAAATGACACATGTAGTCATCACTTAACTATAAAGAGGTCTTGTGCTTGCCATGTTTTGAGTTTGGTGGCCGACACTTAGGGTATGCACACGTGCTAGCAAATAAGCACCAAAATGAGTCGTTTCAAGCTAGAGACCGTAAGATAAAGTATGATTTTAGGGGGGAAATCTTAAACTAGTTCATAATTTTCGGAGCTAAAACAAGATTCTATGATTTTTATAAGATTAAACCAGATTTTAGGGTTTTTAATTGTATTATTTTTCAGGTAAAAATATTTGTTTTTTTTTAAAAATATTTTTTGATAGTTTTTAAAATAATTCTAGTCCGATTTACCTTCCTAAACATTCAAATTAGCCCAATTTGTCTCTCTTGTGGCTGATGTAAAGCCCGAAAGACAGCTGATATGGTGCCACAATAGCAAAAATTACTCATAAAAAAGGAAAAACCAGACTCAAGGTGAACACAACCAATTTTAAAAGTTTTTGAAGGAAAAAAACCCAATTTTTGTGATAAGGGAGGAAATAAGAGGGCCGTGAAAGCTAACGGGTCAAAAAGACTCTCTCTCCAAGAATTTAGGGCCCGGGCATTATCGTGCCGGCCCAAACTCGATAGGAATACTTTGGCGTCAACCCGTAGGAATACAAGATCCAATATCTTTACTTCTTGGGCCAACCCAAAATATTTTGGCGCGAATGTTTACAAAAATTCTCTTATACGAGTATCGGCCACCGGGCAATTGACCCCAAATGCCCCAAATCCCTAATCCAAGCATCCCCATTCCTCTCGCGTCTGGAGGAATGGGGGAAATGCCCCAGGGAACCGGTGCCTCTGGCGCCAAGAGGGCAAAGACGTCGCCGGCGCCGCCGGTAGCCTCCCTCGGCGTCGACCTGCTCCGTGAGATCCTCCTCCGGCTCCCCGACATGGCGTCGCTCGCCAGCGCCGCTCTCACCTGCAAGCTCTGGCACGGCGTGGCCTCCGACCCCACCGTCTTCCGTCGCTTCGACGCCCTCCGCCGCCCCCCACTCGTCGGGTTCCTCCTAACCGACCGCGGTGATATGCCCTTCCCCCTCCGTTCCCCCAACATTCTCTTCGTGTGGGGCACCCGCAACCCCAATCTGGCCGCGGCTGCCGCAGACGGGGATTTCCTCTTCGAGGACCTCCCTGCTGTCGATTCGGACGCCGAGGAGAAAGGGTACGGCTGGGACGAGTGGCGCCTCCGCGGCTGTGACGGCGGTCTCCAACTCCTCTCCCGTGGCCGGCACGGGCTCGACCTCGCCGTCTACAACCCCATCGCGCGGACAGCCGTCTTCCTCCACGTTTTCGACGTGTTCCCCTATTCGACGCACGTGGCTCGTTATGCCATTGTTTTCGACGAGTCCGACGGCTCGTTCCTGATCATCGGGATAGACGATCACGCAGCCATCTTTTCCTCCCGCACTAGCTAATGGACTAGATTGGAATGCCGCGAGCTGCGTAGTTTTTACCCGTTGCACAGTGACGGCATGCGTGCTGGGCGGTTCGCGTACTGGCGATCCAACACGAAGAAAGGAAGATACCGTAATCTCGTAGAGAGGATCCTGGTGTTGGACACGGCCACCATGGAATGGTCTATCATCAATGCTCCATTCCCCGTAGGGGAGTCCTACTGTATGGCTGACATGCCAGAGCATGGCGGGCTGTGCCTCGTGTCCAGCAAGGAGCAATGCTTGCAGCTCTGGTTCCGCAACAGCATAGGTGAATGGGTGCTCATGAAAAACATCTCTTTGCTGAATGACTGGATGAAGAAGATACGCCATGATGAATGGATGAAAAGGCTGCGCATACTGGCAGTGAGGGCCAGCTATGTCTACATGGAATTCTGGTCAATAAGGAAGCCTAATTCCTACTTTCTTGTGTTTCATCTGAGAACCAGGAAGATGACAGTGTTCCGTAACAACCCAGAAGACCCTCATAGAGGTCCTGCGTTTCCATTCTTCATGCGCTTGGAGCCTCTGCTTGGACCAGATGAGGGTCAGAATGTCCGTCTTAACGGTGTTTGATGCAACGTAGTTGGTAATTTTCGATCTCTTCATTATCTTTGTTTTTTCTTCTGTTCTAATCTATTGATCATGCTATTTAAATATTAACATACATTTAGTCACTATATTAAATCTTTGTGAATTCCACAAATGTTGGTGTAAATATGTTTACTTCTTACAGGAGGCTAATTATATATTTTCTAATATCCCACCCTTATGTAAACAAACTAGGCTGTTTAGTTTCTCTAATCGTGACTTTGTACCAAAATGACTGGGCTCAAGTTGTAGCTACTATCTTGAATTTTGAGTCATTGATAATGTTGGTAGATTTCAGTAAGAAATACTCTGTTGTTTGTCTTCAGTTCATTTTTCAAACTTATTGCAAATCCGATGCTCCAGTGAAACACAATAAATTTTCTAGGTGAGAATTAATTACTTCTTGATTATTCAAGTGCTATATGAGAAATAATTGGCTTTTGTTGTTAGTACACCGCCAGACAGATAGCTTCAGTCATTTGAAAGTTGAGCTTACAATCTGCCATTAGCTGCCACTTTATTCTCTGCAAATAGATGCACTTTAGTTCAGATTGCTTTTAGGAGATTAATCTATATGGAAGTTTACTGTTAGTATTTGATCATAACTATCTGTCCTGTGATTTGAACTTTATATATTATGTCTAGTTATCTCGATGAAGTGTCCCTTGTTTTGTGTAAACAAAACATTTGTGCAAATTCACCAAGTAAGGTCAACTGCTTAGTTTATGTTGACTCCTTCACTTTAGCATATGTTTAACCATGAGATCTTTCATCTTAATATAGTGTATTTAGTACTGAATGCTGATGCATTTTTGTATTGTGCGAGTTTCAGGTGGCCGTTGATTTGTTATATTTTGTGGTGGCATAGCTTTCTACAGGTACTTCAGCAATTCATATTCATAGTACTTGTGACCTTCACATTCTGATTCATAAACTGTAAATGATTCACTTTGCATGCTGCTCTGGCATAAACTAAAGTAACTCCCTTGCATTTCAGGTTAAGTTATTACTTCTAAGCTTTGCTAAGCCATCTAGATATCCTTTGGACATGGAACTGCTGCAGCTGGTTTAATAATTAAACCATCCATTCCTTCTGATATCTTTGGAACCTTCTCCAATATTTACATGGAAGTGCAGCTATATTTGGATCCATATAAACTGGGTTTTTCGGCAATAGCTTTCATGTAATCTGGGATCAGTTATTTCCAATTTTATGAATTTAGTTAAACTTCTGTGTGAACCTGGATGGGTTAATTTAATTTCAGTTTCATGTGTGCTACTTGTCTGTGAGATTGCGACAACATAATTCAGCTGAAATGCTCGATATATGATCCATTGTAGATGATGACCGTGCTGTAGTAGAGCACATGCTATTTATGCATATGTTGCTTAGGCCCCGTTTAGATGCGAAAATTTTTGGCTTTTGGCTACTGTAGCACTTTCGTTTGTATTTGGCAAAAATTGTTCAATTATGGACTATTTAGGCTTAAAAGATTTGTGTCGTCAATTATGGGCAAACTGTGCAATTAGTTATTCTTTTTATCTACATTTAATGCTTCATACATGTACCGCAAGATTTGATGTGACGGGGAATCTTGAAAAATTTTGGATTTTGGGTGGCATCTAAACGGGGCCTTAACCTGTGTGTTTTGGTGCATCATTGAAGCACAAAACTGAACATCACGTTCAGCACCCTGAAACGAAGGTCTGTTTTTATCAGTCCCATGCATTGCTGCATTATTTCTTCAAGTTTGCCTTGCCAGCCTCTGATCACTCCATATTGTAATCACCCATGATTTAGCTGCCGAAACATAATGCAATTATGTCATGCTGTTGGCCTCAATAGAAAGATGGTATGCCTTCAGGCTTAGGGGCTTTGGCTGATTTTGTTATTTTTCTTGTTGATTTCTATCATCGATAAAATATATTAGTTTGTTAGATTGTGCGCTTGGTCAAGACTAATGAGCAATTGTAAAATAACTAAGCTACACAATAGAACTAGGCACTACTTGAACAAGGCACAAGAGCTACTCGACTACACTAATGATAGTTTAAATAGATAACAGGCGTGACTAAACACTATGATTTCAGCGAGATTAGAGATGATGTTTGGGAATCTTTGTAAAGTATATTCTGTCGGGGGACCATAATATTTCTAAGCTGGACATGAAAGAAGAGTATGTTGATCTCTATAAACCAATGAAAGAGATAAACCAAACCAATTACCAGCACTATAGATGGGACTGCTCGAACGGTTCTTGATTTGATACTTAAAGAGTTCAATGATTGATTTGGTGAAACAAATTCTAATTTGCTTTACTTGCATGGCTGCTTTTACTCAGAATACCACTGTCGTCTGTTTGGAAAGCTTACTCATTTTATTTACTTCTTGTTGCATATTAGACTAAGAGCCTCTTTGGCAGGGCTCCTGCAGGGGCTTAGTTCCAGCTCCTGCAGGAGCTGTGTCAAACGTCTGTTTTGGAAAGGGCTCCGCATAGGGAGTCGGTCAAGAGCCGGAGCTATTTTTTGCCTGCGCAGGAGAAGCCTTAAAAACGAGCTTCGCGCGACTCCTTGCTATGGGTTCACGTCGTCTAGTGCGAAGGAGCCGTTTTGCCAAACGTTTTTCAGAACGGCTTTAGCTCCTCCAGAGGAGCCAGAACCGGAGCCATTTTCAGAGGAGACAGAGCCCTGTCAAACAGGCCTCAGGATTGGAACCCTAATATACTTTATTCTGCAAGCTCGCACTTTTTCATGACATGGTGGGTTGGGGTTGACGCGGGAAAAAAAAGGAAAACTGGTCCATCTCATGGGAAGACAGATTATTGGCAACTCGAACCCTCTATTACTCGAATGTCTGGTCTACACCCACGACAACCATAAATGGATCGCATCTCATGTCGACGCAAAGTTGGGAGTTGCCGGAGAAACGCAGATTATTCCATATCACAAACATTGTTCACTGGTACAAATCGGACAGACCGTTACAACTGCAAGAAATGTCACAAATCGGCACCGTTACATGGTAGAGTACATTCCAAAGGGCAACAATACATAACAAAATTGTGGTACAAGGGTCGACAGCCGTAGAAGCAAAATGGAGCAGAATATTGATGACCAAAAACCACTTCTTATCTAGCTAGCTTCCTCCACACGGTACGGCCACGGTTGATCTCGTCCCCATTGGCTGCAAATCTTAAGCAATGCAGGAACTGCTGCTGCTGCTCCTCTTTGTGAGGCGCTGCGGAAGCAGAGCCGTTCATGCTTTTCTCCTCTCCTTCCTCTATGTAAGTAAGCGAATCAACTATGTCATCATGTTGACATTCTCTTCTATAGTCGAGAGTGATTGTTTGTAACTCGTGTGTATCAATTATATCTTGAGGTATACTCTGCAATTTGAAAGGTAGACAAAGAACTATTAGAAATCACCCCAAATCAACAAAGATGCTAATTTCCATCTAGGGTCCATTCGGTTACAACGTTCCCGGTCCTTCCTGACCGGGAACGGTTCCGGACATGTAGAAAATAACGAAGAAACAGCGAGGCCAGGAATCGATTCCATATAACCGAATGAGGCACTAGAAGGAAAACAGTAATAGTAAGGAACTAGTCATTGCAAACTCTACTCAGATTAGATATCCTCACAAAAACCAAAGTTTCAAAAGTGGGATCAGGAGTAAGAAAAGTCTAGAACACTTACTTCGAGGACCCAACCAATGTAAGTAACATTATTGACATGTTGGTTCATGTCCAGATCAGCTCTTCTTGGCTGCAGTTTGGAAATCAATGTCTGTCAGCACTGAAATAGTAGTATTGGTGCGCTAAGAACTGGATGATACACGAAGGGGAGAACTGACCACTAGTCCAAGTCTTGAATATTGTGCAGGATCTGAAAGATTCGGAATCTTCTTCAAACTGCCATTATTTTCCTCTGGGAATGCTAATCTGCACAACTATAACTTGTTACAACTCATAACTACAGTATGAGAACACCGTGACAATCATTACACAAACTCAATAACCAAAACAATTGCTGTTAGACTGTTATCCGTAAAAGTTGTTCAGACTATTTCAAATATTCAGATTAACATTTCCCACGGCCCACGCGTCGCTCTCCCCTAGGGGGCGACTCGGGCGGCTCTCCTACACCGCCGCCATCAGACCCTCCCTTGCGCCCCCTCTACCCGGCCACCGCCGGAGGTCCGGCAGAGGGCAAGGACGGCGGCGGCTAGGTTCTTCTTCCTCCCTCCCTCTCTCCCGTGGGACTCCTGTGCGAGCGGATCGGGCGTGTTCTTTGCGGGGGCATCGGCCGGCGGCGCATCCGGCGCCAGGGCGGGTGGATCCGGCTTCCCCTCGCCTGGATCTGTCGTCCCCATGCGTTTTGCTGGAGTATCTTCGGTGGAGGTGTTCTGGCCTTCACCCGCGTCGATGATGGCGGGCCAGCTGACGGCGCCACCCTTGTCGGCTTGGTGAGGCCAGGACCGGCGCGGGCACTACATCCACGTCGCTGGCGGCCGGATCCGCTGGTTTGGTGGCCGGTGCTGTGAGGATGGTGGCTGGTTAGGCAGCTGGGGTTTTTCCTTTCCCCGGCCCTCTCCTCCCTGCCATGTTCCTTCTCCCTTGCTCTGGCCGGTGCCATGGTGGAGTTGGCCAGATCTGCTTGCTGCTGGCCAGTTTCGGCACGATCTGGTAGTGGGCAGCCTCTACGGCAGGCCCGTGGCGCTTCTGCTGGCCGGCAGGTGGCTGGTGCTGCTGTCGTGCTTTCTTGAGATAGCGGCGGGACCCTCGTGGCGGCTCCAGTTGTCGTGGTGGCTATGTGGTGGTAGGCTCCCTTGGCTCTCCGTGCCCGGTCCCCTGGACGGGTCGGGGATGTCTCCTTGTGGCTGCGCATGCAACGGGGACGCTCGCAGCACGTGTGGTGGTGTCAGGTGTCGACGGGGACGCTCGCAGATCGCCACCGGCGCCTTTCTGCAAGGAAGCCCCCCCTGCGGTGGGCAATGGTGGGCCGCTGTGGACGGGTGGGAGGGATCGAGGCGAAAGCCTGGACGGAGACGTCTGCGGACGCCGCTTCCTCCTTGGAGACGTCCTTTCCTCTTCTACCCAACTGGTTTTTGCGGGTGAAAACCTTCCTATGATGGGCTCGTGACGTCGGCGCCTTTGGCGTCGTTTCCTTCCTGAAGGCATCGTGAGGCTTATTTCCAGCTCCGCTCTGCCATTCTGCTCTTGTCATTTGGCCAGGGTGGTGCTCCAGGGTTGTGGCACCCAAGAGTTGTTATAGTTGTTATGTAGTGGAGTTGCTAGTTGGGTCTTTTTTTTCCGACCAAGTTGGCTCAGTTTAGCTGGGTCTCAGTTGAGTTGCTAGTTGAGTAGTTGTTGCTAGTTTTAGTAGTTGTTGGCAAGTTGACTCAGTGTAGTATACCTGAGCAAGTAGTGGATGAAGTTGTTAGTTGTTCGGTGGTTGTGCCAAAGTTGGGTGGGATGAGTGATGCACTCTCCCTAATTGTGTAGTTTTTGGGCCCGGTTTCCACTCAAAAAACTGGGACGACACTTGTTTTCTTTTTCTTCGTCTAATAAAAATCACGGCAAAGCTTTTGCCGTCCCTTCTAAAAGAATATATATTCAGATTAGCATGCATTCATCCAATGAACTACAGGTAACAACACTTAAATGACCCAGCTGAGTGTAAAACTTCAAATAGACTTGGGTTCCAAAAGGGCAGAGAGCTACTTGGGCACTTTCGATGCATGGATTGTATGAAAATAACAAGAGTGCATGTCCATGCAGAATGTCGAGAACAAAACTGAGTCGCTTTACCTTGGAGTCTTTGGACAATGTATAAACACCTCATCCCTCACGTCATCACTGACTCGCTGAAGTCTCCGTGTATTTTGGTTCATCATGACCCATTTGCTACAGAATAAGCAATATGACTCAGTTACTTGTACTGTACACCGTGATAAAAGATATGCAAAAATTTGAACTAAAAGAGAACAAATAAAGAATCTGATAGTCCCAACACTGCTGCGCTGCTAAAGCAGCATAAATTGATCCCGCTTCTTAAATATCAAGGAGGCTTTCAGTAGAGACAACAAGACAGATATGCCCAGCATATTCAAGTGAATGGTAAGTGCAACCGAGAGGAACAGGCATGATAATATTGGCAGAAGTTTACGATTCACACCGATCACCTAAAGGTCTACACCTCACCACTCACCTAAGGAGGTGAGAATGATTTTTTCTGTTTTTTTGCCAGGAGATAGAAATGGGTGCGAAAAGTGATGGCTAACATGCTATCAGACTAAAAAATATGACACAGTGACAGACAAATTCTAGGTCCTCCATTACACTCAAGAAGCACTCAGCAAGTACCTGGTAGCTCTGCCAATAACTTCACCATTAGCCAGGTCCTTGAGGATCCAATCACGACGAGTACCAATTCTTCCATCTTCTTGGCACCATGTTTCAATCTCAACAACATCGCCCCTACCAGCAGCAGAGTTACCAGTCAGGATCGAATCTTACCAAAAAGGGAAAAAGTGGGGAAAAAAGGTTCAATGTAAGCCTGAAAAACTACCAAGCTGGGTACTTGTAGATCTCAATGTGCATTCGGTTCGTCACCCAAATAAGTCCAAGTTTTCTCATTGTAGTAGTTGTGGCAAAGCCATCAGTGGAGAACCCAACGCTTTGTGCATGGTTACATCCTACCTCCTGAATTTACGAAAATGCTTACCATTAAAGATATCGAAAATTACAGGGAATAAAGAATAATAAAGATACACTCGTTTATAGTATATGCCTTATATAAATGGCAGTAATATTGTTACTTAAATCAGTTGATAAAATGGGAACACGTGGAGTTGCCCTTGTCCCATTCGGTGTGATTTAAAATTTTAAACTCGGATCACAAACCAATTTCACCACCACTAACTCGAGCGATCTGAACCCTATATGAAACTTCATTTGTGCATGCCAAAGCAAACACATCCAGGAAATTGGTGACAGCAAAGTCGGCGACAACCACCTGTTCTTCTCAGTAGTCAGCCCTCATGACTTAATTCGTAGTTGACTACCTGCATAGGCATTGCCTATGAGATATTTTGGCACACTAATTCAAGGCTCTTATCGCTTCTCCCAGAGCTGGACAAAGAAAGTTGCACTAGGTTTTAGCATTGCAGTGCCCAATTTGTTGCATACTTGCATGCACACGAGGGGCTAATTTCTGTGAGCAACTTGTCACTTAGCAACACTAACAAGACAGGGACAGTTAGCATTTTAATCCACCAAACACAAACTAAGCTACACCCTAGCTCTAACTTAAGCAAAGGACACAGCACAGAATTGTGGAGCAACAATATTCCTCTTTCACAATTCAATCCTAGCACAGAAGAGGAGCTCCGATTGTACCACAAGTTTGGAGCGTTCTAAATTCAGATCCAGACATTCGACCTCTTGAATCCAGGCATAACCGGAATACAATAAATAAGTTTCACGCCACAAATCTGGCCTCCGGAGAGCACAAATCCGGACTTTCGGAAGCAGAGACCCCACGGCGCGAGCTCGCGAGCGTACCTGGAGGAGATTGGCGATGGTCTCGATGGTGGCCGTCTTGTTGATGCCCACCTCGTAGCAGCGCACGATGAAGCTCTCCTTGTACGAGAGCCCGTCCTCCAGGAGGCTCCCCAGCCGCAGCCGCTCGGCCAGACTGGGCCGCGCGTCACCCCCTTCCGCCTTAGCCGCCGTGGCAGCCGCGTGGCCCGGCGACGCCGCCTCGATCCCGGGCACCTGCGGCGCACCCCGCGCGCACCGCACCACCACCCCGGGCGCCGCCGCCTGAGGCGACTCCCGCCTTCCGTGGTGGCGCAGCGGCGCGTGGCCGCATTGCGGTGGCGTGTGGCAGCGCAGCATGGGAGGGCGGGTGCGTCCCTTCGAGGAGGCTCGTTGGCCGGCCGCCGCCGCCGCAGCCGCCGATGCGGGGTTTGGTTTACACGGGCGGAGCGGGGTGGGTTTGGCGCGGCGGGCAGCCAGGGACGGTGGCGGGCGGGGGACCGGGCGCACGGGGCGATAGGAACGAGGTACGAGGCGTCGAGGACGGGCTGGAAGACGTGCTGGCAGTGGAGAACAGGAGGGAACGAGGAAGTCTCTGGACCCGGTGCATGCGGCGGTGGTGGTCCACGACTCTACGGCGGTGAACCGGTGGTAAATATGTCGTCGCGCGTCGCGCCGGCTGGAGCGCGCGTGCGGCGTGCCAGTGTCAGCAAGTGTATAGCACGGATAGATAAGAGAAAATTTGGTATCTGCCATTGGAACTTACATGGCCTGTTTGATGGAGCTCCATTTAATTCTGATTTTTTTTAGAAGTTGATTTTCTAAGAGAAGTGATTCTAGACGTGAAAATAATTTTTTTTATTCTTTAGCATAAACTCTTGAAATCATGATGGAGAGTCACTTTATAGAATCAAGAGAAGCTACTTTTTTCAGCTCTCAGACTCATAGTTTATTTCAGAGAATTAGAATCAGCAAAGAATCAAGGCCTGTCTGATTGAGCTCCATCTGATTCTGATTCTATAAGGAAGTTGATTCTATGATAGAAGTGATTCCGTGGTTGAAAGTGATTCTCTATGATAGAAGTGATTCCGTGGTTGAAAGTGATTCTCTTTGATTCTTTAGCATAAACTCTTGAATCATGATAGAGAATCACTTCACATAATTAGGAGAAGCTACTTTTTTCAGCTCTCAGCCTTCTAGTTTATTTCAGAGAATCACTTCACGGAATCAACAGAGAATCACTCATCTCTGAAAAAAATGTTTGGCAGAGCTCCTGCTAGATTTAACATAGAATCAACTCTGAGAGCTCTACCAAATGAGGTCTCATTTCTCTCTTAAAAACTGTTTGGTAGAGCTTCTGCTGAATTCAGCAGAGAATTATGTGACATGTGTCATTGAAAGTTTAGATTTTGCATGATTGCCATTGAATCGTAATTTTTTCCTCTTAAATGCCATCACCGTCACTTTGGACTCATGAACAGAGTAACATCAGCAAAGCACAGGCAGAAGTACCCGTTATACCCTTCTGCTCTCGACCTCTTTTTCCCAAGTTTTCTCGATCTAGCTCTTCCTTCTCGCGAGCGCTCTCTCGGTCTTGGTTGTAAAAAATCTCCCAACTCCTAGGTGACCGGATCGAAGCCTTCCTCGGTGTTTGCCCTCCGCGTCGTTCGTGTCCAACGCGTCGATCCTTGGCGAGAGCGGCTCCTCCAGTGGCACGACCCCGGCGATCGCGGCCCATCAGGCCGTCGCTGCCTCTCCGGCAGGCACGTCCCCGGCAGGCGTGGCCCCTCGGACGAGCGCGACCTCCGCCGGCCGTGGCGGCCCTCCGACAGGCGCGGCTCCCTCATACGAGCGCTATCATATTGCTTGTGCATATTTTTAAATTAAATATGTGGGTTGAAGTGTTATTCTATTTTTTGCTAGTGTCGAAAATACATGTAGTGGTACTGTCCAATATTGATTTATCTAAGTGCTAATGGCATCAAAGGGATATTTCTAATTTATTGGGTTATACAAGGGCAAAATGGTCATTTCCGTCATCATCTAACATCCACTTAACATAATAGAGCTATCAATGGCATATAACAAGGAAAAAAAACAACTCAATGGCAATGAACCAAAATCGTGATTTTCAATGGCACATACAAAGATGTTATAATTTCCAATGGCAATGAACAAATTTTCTCGATAGAGAATTAGAGATGGCAACAGGGCCGTTTTTGGGTCGAGTAGAGTCTCCGTCGACCTGAATCTAATATCATTCTCAGAGGATAATTCGTCCTAGTTATCAAATTTAATGGTTTTTCAAACCCTAATTGGTTATTCGAAACCTAAAACCCACCACTATATGTCAATATAATAAAAGCAATAGAGAATTTCTAGCAACATACAAGATACATATATTACACACAAGAGACAAACAACACATAATTTCATGATTCAACTTAAAACAAATTTAATAACTTACAAAATGTATTAATGAAAGATATGAATTTTTATTCAAAAATGACTATTTTAGGTCTCTATTGGGCATCCATGGGTGAAAACCGAAACCAAAACTGAATCCGACAAGTTTTGGGTACCTGAACCCAAAAACTATGGGGGAAATTGCACCCGTGGGACTTGAAACCGCCCTACTACCATTCTTGCGCAGGTACTCTCTCCCAAAATAAGTGCGCATTTTTGAACTTTGAGAAATCAATCAATCTTCAATTTAATCAGATTTATAGAAAATAGTGATAGCATCTGTATCTTTAAATACATTTACTATAAAAATATATGGCATGGTTAATCTAACTACGTTATTTTTGGTATTATAATGTTAGGATTAATTTTATAATATTTGATCAAATCTAAGATTGGTTGACTCGAAGTATGACATGTGTACTCCCTCCATTGTAAATTGAAAAATTGTTTTGTTTTTCAGATACATAGCTTTTTGCTATGTATTTAAATATTTATTATATTTATGTAGATTGTAAAAAAAACTATGCATTTAAAAAAGTCAAAATAATTTATATAATTAAAACAAAGAGAAAAACTGAAAGAATACTTTAGAGCACACTGCAGTAACAGTGCCAAACCTCTCCTCCGCGGTTCACTGGTACAAAACGGACAGACCGTTACAAATTTACAACTGGAAGAAATGTCACAAATCGGCACCGTTACATGGCAGAGTACATTCCAAAGGGCAACAATACATCACAAATTGTTGTACAAGGGCAGCCAGCCGTAAGCAGCAAAATGGAGCTGAATATTGAAAAAAATTAAAAAAAACACTTTTTATCTAGCTAACTTCCTCCACACGGTACGGCCACGGTTGATCTCGTCCCCATTGGCACCAAATCTCAAGCAATGCAGGAACTGCTGCCGCTCTTCTTTGTGAGGCGCTGCAGAGGCAGAACCGTTCATGCTTTTCTCCTCTCCTTCCTCTATGTTCGTAAGCGAATCAACTATGTCATCATATTGACATTCTCTCCTATAGTCGAGAGTGATTGTTTGTAACTCGTGTGTATCAATTATATCTTGAGGTATACTCTGCAATTTAGAAGGTAGACAAAGAACTATTAGAAACCATTGCAAATCAACAAAGATGCTAATTTCCATCTAGAAGGAAAACAGTAATAGTAAGCAACTAGTCATTGCAAACTCTACTCAGATTAGATATCCCCACAAAAACCGAAGTTTCAAAAGTGGGATCAAGAGTAAGAAAAGTCTAGTAGAACACTTACTTCGAGGACCCAACCAATGTAAGGGGGTGTTTGGTTCCTACAGGAAAATTTTAGTCCCTGTCCCATCGGATGTTTGGACACATGCATGAAGTATTAAATATAGACGAAAAAAATAACTAATTGCACAGATTGTGGCTAATTTGCGAGACGAATTTTTTAAGCCTAATTAGTCCATGATTTGACAATGTGGTGCTACAGTAAATATATGCTAATGGCGGATTAATTAGGCTTAATAAATTCGTCTCGTAAATTAGTCTCCATCTGTGTAATTAGTTTTATAATTAACTCATATTTAGTTCTCCTAAATAGCATCCGAACGTCTGATGTGACATGGACTAAAATTTAGTCCGGGAAACCAAACACCTAACATTATTGACATGTTGGTTCATGTCCAGATCAGCTCTTCTTGGCTGCAGTTTGGAAATCAATGTCTGTCAGCACTGAACTAGTAGTATTGGTGCGCTAAGAACTGGATGATACACGAAGGGGAGAACTGACCACTAGTCCAAGTCTTGAATATTGTGCAGGATCTGAAAGATTCGGAATCTTCTTCAAACTGCCATTATTTTCCTCTGGGAATGCTAATCTGCACAACAATAACTTGTTACAACTCTTATAACTACAGTATGGGAATACAGTGACAATCATTACACAAATCCAATAACCAAAACAATTGCTGTTAGACTGATTACACGTAAAAGTTGTTCAGCCTATTTCAAATATTCAGATTAGCATGCATTCATCCAATGAACTACAGCTAGGGACATTTAAAATAACCCAGCTGAGTGTAAAACTTCAAATAGACTTGGGTTCCAAAAAGGCAGAGCTACTTGGGCACTTTTGATACATGGATTGTATGGAAATAACAAGAGTGCACGTCTATGCAGAATGTTGAGAACAAAAGTGAGTCACTTTACCTTGGAGTCTTTGGACAATGTATAAACACCTCATCCCTCACGTCGTCACTGACTCGCTGAAGTCTCCGTGTATTTTGGTTCATCGTGGCCCACTTGCTACAGAATAAGCAATATGACTCAGTTACTTGTACTGTACAGTGTACACCGTGATAAAAGATATGCAAAAATTTGAGCTAAAAGACAACAAAGAACGAATCTGATAGCCCAATACTGCTGCGCTGCTAAAGCAGCATAAACTGATCTCACTTCCTAAATATTGGTTTCAGTAGAGACAACAAGAACAGATATGCCCAGCATATTCAAGTGCAACCCAGAGGAACAGGTATGATAAAATTCACAGAAGTTTACGATTCACACCTATCACTTAAAGGTCTACATCACTCGCCTAACAAGGAGGTGGAATGATTTTTTTTCTGTTTTTTTTTAAAATTAGGTCCTGCATTACACTCAAAGAAGCACTAAGCAAGTACCTGGTAGCTCTGCCAATAACTTCACCATTAGCCAGGTCCTTGAGGATCCAATCACGACGAGTACCAATTCTTCCATCTGTTTGGCACCATGTTTCGATCTCAACAACATCACCCCTACCAGCAACAGAGTTACCAGTCAGGATCAAATCTTACCAAAGGGGGGGGGGGGGGGGGGGGGGGCGCAGTGGAAATGAAAGTTCAATGTAAGCTTGAAAAACTACCAAGCTGGGTACTTGTAGATCTCAATGTGCATTCGGTTCGTCACCCAAATAAGTCCGAGTTTTCTCATTGAAGTAGTCGTGGCGAAGCCATCAGTGGAGAACCCAAGACTTTGTGCATGGCTGCATCCTACCTCCTGTATTTTAAAAAAATGCTTACCATTATAGATATTGAAAATTACAGGGAATAAAAAATAACTATACACTTGTTTATAGTATGCCTTATATAAATTACAGCGAATGGGGCCATTTATACTTAAGAATCAGTTGATAAAATGGGAACGCGTGGTGTTGCCCTTGTCCCATTTGGCGTGATTTTAACTTTTAAACTTGGATCATAAACCAATTCCACCACCACTAAACTCCAGCGATCTGTACCCTATATGAAATTTTGTTTGTGCATGCCAAAGCAAGCACATCCAGGAAATTGGTGACGGTGACAACCACCCCATGTTCTTCTCAGTAGTCAGCCCATTACTTAATTCGTCGATGCCTATGAGATATTTCGGTACACTAATTCAAGGCTGTCATCACTTCTCCCAGGGCTGGCAGACAATTTAAGTTGCACTAGGTTTTAGCAATGCAGTGCCCAATTTGTTGCATGCACACTAGGGGCAAATTTCTGTGGGCGATTTGTCACTTTGCAACACGATAAAAAAAGACCGGGACAGTTAGCATTTTAATCCACCAAACACGAACTAAGCTACACCCTAGCTCTAACTTAAGCAAAGGACATGGCACAGAATTGTGGAGTAACAATATTCCTCTTTCACAATTCAATCCTAGCACAGAAGAGGAGCTCCGATTGTACCACAAGTTTGGAGCGTTCTAAATTCAGATCATCCAGACTTCCGACCTCTTGAATCCAGGCATAACCCGAATCCAATAAATAAGTTTCACGCCAGCCTCTGCAGAGCACAAATCCGGACTTTCGGAAGCAGAGACCCCACGGCGCGAGCTCGCGAGCGTACCTGGAGGAGATTGGCGATGGTCTCGACGGTGGCCGTCTTGTTGATGCCCACCTCGTAGCAGCGCACGATGAAGCTCTCCTTGTACGAGAGCCCGTCCTCCAGGAGGCTCCCCAGCCGCAGCCGCTCGGCCAGGCTGGGCCGCGCGTCACCCCTTTCCGCTTTAGCCGCCGCCGCCGTGGCGGCAGCCGCGTGGCCTGGCGACGCCGCCTCGATCCCGGACACCTGCGGCGTACCCCGCGCGCACCGCACCACCACCCCGGGCGCCGCCGCCGCCGGAGGCAACTCCCGCGTTCCGTGTTGGCGGAGCGGTGCGCGGCCGCATTGCGGTGGTGTGTGGCAACGCAGCATGGGGGCCGGGCTTCGAGGAGGCTCGTTGGTGCGCGGCCGCCGCCGATTCGGGGTCTTTTTTTTTTTGAATTATACAGTGGGGTTGGCGCGACGGGCAGCCCGGCACTGCGAAGTGGATATGAAGAGGGGGCCAGGGGCGGTGGTGGGCCGTGGACCGGGCGCACGGGGCGATACGAACGAGGACGCGCTGGACGACGACGTGCTGGCGTGAGGAGGACTACGAGTAACAGCGCGCCAACTGCCAAGCCTCTCCTCCGTGGGAAAGCTGCATGTGCGAGACATGGCTCCTTGTCCTATGCGAGTATCTTGTGCGATAGAGACCCGACGGCTTGTCACCGTACACACTCATCGGTGGCCTTCCGCAATTCATTTTTTTTTCCATTACTCGTGTCGCTGTGGGACAATTAATTTTTTTTTACTAAAAGATTACACGATAAGATAATAATACTGTTAAATTAAATACCGACGTCAAAGTGATATTTAATTCAAAAAGTAAAGTTCATGAAATTAACACAGTCACGGAGAGCGCGACGTCGCAGGTTCACAAATTCTACTATATAGACTTTTTCGTGATACGGCTAAAATAATATTTTATATCGGCAAAAAGAATTCTACGATATCTATTTTTTTCATGCGCCAATAAATTCATGAATAAGTTCTGCTACATCTCCATATAATCATGTACACACAGGTTCGAGTATATATGCAAATAGGTTCGTGTCCATGCGTTGTTACGGGGCAACTAAACTTTTGTACTAAAAACACACGGATCGCACGATAAAATAATAATACTGCAAAAGTATATGACCGACGTTAAAGTGACATTTAATCCAAAAAGCTAAGTTCATGAAATTTACACGGTCACAGAGAGCATGGCGTCGCGGCTCATAAACTCTACTATGTAGATCTTTTCGTGATGCGGTTAAGATCATTTTTTATACCGGTAGTAAGAGATTTCCAATATCTATTTCTTTCGTGTGTCAACAAATCCACGAATAAGTTTCACCACATCTCCATACCATCCTGTACACGGCGCTGGCAAGCGAATTGGCCACAACTTATGTAATTAGTTTTATAATTAGCTCATGTTTAATCGTCCTAATTGATATCTAAAAATTCAATGTGACAGGAACTTAAGTTTAGTCCTAAGATCCAAACACCCCTGACTCTTGACTTCTGCTGACGGCTTACTTGCACCACCATGCCTATGTGTCTGTATGTATATACTCTAATACCAGAACGTCTAAGATGGTCTTTATTGTTCACCCTTTAAAAATATCATAACTTTAAGGTTACCATTTGTGTATGCTGTAGGATTGGGATGCTTTGCACTGATCCATGAGGGTGTCCATGAGAGTCAAAATTTTTGATGCCATTATAATGTCCAAGCTTACTAATCAGACGGAGACGAACTTGATTGTTAAAATATTTTCAACACTGTTTTCATATACTCCATTTATTCCAAAACAGAATTCATTCTCGCTTCCCGAGAAGTTAACTTTTTTTAACTTCGACCAATTATATATAAAAGAACATTAATATTTATAATACATAATTAGTATCATTACATAGAACATTGAATATATTTTCATAATAAACTTATTTGGAGATATAAATATTGCACGTATTTTTTACAAACATAGTCAAAGTTAAGAAAGTTTAACCTGCACGCATCCCATAACGACTTATATTTTGGGGTAGAGAAAGTATATGCTAATGGGAATAGTCAACTGGAAGTGGTGATGAACACAACAATACTTTCATATTATATGCTAATGGGAGCACGAAGAAACGCAGGGGAATGGACCTATATACTAATGGTGGAAATATTCGTTTAGGAAATTGCAGAAGGTTCATCAGTCTCACCATGTATAACCTACACATCTTTTATTTAGCACCACTGATGTTTTCTTCCATGCATGATTATTATTTCCTTTCATGCATGATTATTGTTTCATGCATGATTATTGTTTCCTTCCATGCATGATTATTGTTTCCTTCTATGCATGTGGCCTCAGGTGATCGATTTGTTTCTTTCAAAGCAGACGGAGATCGCTGGGATGATAATTTCTTTTTCTATCGCGTCTTTCCTTTTCTCGCTCGCCCGTTGGACAGCGTGGGAGGTGGGATCGATTGCATAGGGTGGCAGACGGATGAACCAAGACAATTGTTGCACTAAAACGATGTCCACACTTTGTCTTTTTGGTTGTATGAGATTAATCATATTTTACATGGACTCCTTGTCTAACTACTTTTCTTTGCAAACTAATATGAAAAGCAAATTGTTTGAAAATTTATCATTTATGTTCTATATATATGTCGTGGTTCAACTCTGAGCAGGAGCAGCCTGCAGCTAAGCGCCGGGCATGATCCGGATCTCTTGACTGTTTATTTATTCTTTTCAATTCTTTGTTTCTTAATTGCTCATTGTGCCTACGTTCGTTACACTAGTTGGTCTAGCCTCCGGGTGGCATCTTCCATGACCATAGTTCGAATCATTAGTCAGGCGAATTTCTAGTCGGTGGTGTAGAAAAAAAACAATCTCTCATTTGTCCCGTGTTCCCAAAGCCTAAGTAAAATAGACAGACTCTCTCACTAGGTAACGAGCCCCTGTGTACGGACGGGCCATGGGGTTCGAGAATTTTCTCGGACTAGGTGAGAAGAGGATTTTCTTGGATTGAGTGAGAAATCCTCTACCTTAAGCTAAAATAGTTCGGGGTGTCTACCCATGCAGCCCGAGTTTTTTAATTGCTCATTGTTTGATTTTTTTTGTTCAGCAAACACCAAGCATGAGCTTAATATTTTTTTCTTCACGCCTTTTGTACCATTTATTTAATTTTAAATAAAAGAAACAAATTTGGCTTCATCTCTTGAAATCAAGAGAATCAAACCAATTATTATAAATTTAAAAAACAGCTACAAGTGTCAAGTTCCAACTCATAACTTAATCTAAAATTGATTGGCCATCCAAAGGATGCAAAGAAATTCATTGCAGCCGCCTCTATTGCTCGACAAATTTGCAAGATGCGTTATAGCTAATTAATTTAGAAACATCGGTTCAATTGCTGTCTACACTGCCCACGCTGTCCATATCTCAATTTTATCCATCCTCTCTGCCACCGTGGGCACACGAAGGATCATTGGCCCTGTTCACTTCGCTGAAAAAACAAGACAAAATGCTGTTTCGACTGATTTGTTGTGAGAGAAAAATACTATTCTGACTGAAAAAACAAGCTGAAAAAGATGGATTATAAGAGAAGCGAACAGAGCCATTGTCTGACCTCCTTTTATCTATTTATGGCTTTATTATTATTCTACACCATGGATGGTTTGATACTGATAAGGACATGACACCCATACATATGACCATGTTTGGCACACGGTATGGAGGGGTAGGAGGCCAGCAAGGGTGTCCAAGTCAAGAAGGAGGTCTGAGGCTAATTTGGTTCGAGTTCCCGAGGTGGAGGCCCAAAGCAACTCAAGTTCGAGTCTGTCTCGGATTTCAGGACTAGTCTGCCTTAAACTGGCCACCCAGGACGCATCCGGACTCCGTTTTCGACGATACACATATGGTTGGAAAGCTAATTTGATAAGGAAGCCAATCCAAGTGGTTTCATATCAAAAGACCTTCGGAATCAACGGTAATCGTCGAAACAAGTCAGCGTCCAGAATCTACCAGGGTGCTGCGACACCCTCTTTTGGTCCGTTGGACCGTGTATCGTGTTTGGGCCCATTAGGGGGCGCGTCCAGGGGGGTGACGCTCAAAACTCTATAAATAGCAGCCGTCGCTCTCCTTAGGGTTTGGGTTTTATTTAGTTCTTGATTTCCTCATGAAACAGACATCGTTTTGCTGCAACTGTTGCCGCCAAGGCCGCTTGCTGTGAACCAGGGCCCTAGTTCTTGATCTTGTTCGCCTGTGGCGATTAG
Organism: Miscanthus floridulus; assembly: GCF_019320115.1. Lineage (NCBI taxonomy): Eukaryota > Viridiplantae > Streptophyta > Magnoliopsida > Poales > Poaceae > Miscanthus > Miscanthus floridulus. The sequence continues at coordinate 114,141,601 of NC_089582.1, forward strand.
TTCTTTTGAATAAAGACTTGAACTCTTTCTCATTATCATAAGCCTCATATTTATTTGTAATTTCAGATTGCGTTTATCTCGTTCTTGCTTGTGTTCTCGATTCGCTTGCAGGAAAGCCTTCTTGGTGAGGTTAATCGCGTTCACGTGGTTGATAACCAATGGAGCAGTGGTGTAACGATTGCGGGGGTCCGAATCAGTCTTGGTTCGAAGCCTAGATCGTGAACGCCGAGTCTCCACCAATCGACGCTATCATATCTATCGGAAGATCAGGCCTAGTCTACATCAAGTGATATCAGAGACCTTGTTGTCTGTTAGGTATAACTTTATTTTCCCTTTAGATTGTTACTGTTTTTGCATTACCAATAGTCCACAAAAAGCCAAAAAAATATATACATCATCACATATTTCCTATCCTATAGCTTTATTGTGCCGTGCAATTTCGTCTCTGTTTTGCGTTGTTGAGTTTGTGCCCTAGGTCAAGTTCTTGTTGCTGGTTTTAGATCGTTTTTTAGTCCAGTTTGTGTTTTCCCCATTATTTTTCATCATAATCCGTGAACATCTCCAAGTCTTGTTGAGTTTCCTTTGTATACATCAAACCCTAGTCCACGTCATCTAATTTCCTACACTTGTCTTCACTGTTTCCATCAAATCATTACTGTCGTGACCAATTTTACGCGCATTGTTCCCGTTTTGTCCTCTAATTCGGAGTCCGTTCTTAAAACTAGTCTAGTTTTTGCATACGAACTCGGATTTCGACGTTCCATATATCAAAATCGATCAGAAAAAAATTTCAGATTCGTCCATCCCTGGCATAGCCAGGGTCGGAGATTTTTATTTTAGTCAAAAAGTGGTCACAAGATCCTCTTTTCGTGGACACAAGGTCTTTGTCGATTTCGAGCACGTCTTCTAAAAATTTCACAGGCCACGTCTTTCACTTGTTTAAGCTCATATTTTCTGTGGTTACTTCTTTTGTGCTCCTAAGTGAAGAAAAAATATCAAAAAAATAAAAAGAAAAAGTCAAATAATCCCAAAAAAACAACGACAACTCAAAAATAGAGAAAAAAGAGAGGGGCAAAAGTGAAACAATATCTAGAGGAGCACATAGAGAGCGCCATTTGAGCTATGTTTACGTGTGCTGATTTCTACCTTGTTCCTAATTATATTCTTGCTGTTCACATCACTTGATACATCTGGTACTTGGAACATGAGTAGGCCAGTAACTAAGACACGTACTTGGGATAATTATTCAGCTTTGCTATTCAGTTACGAATTTTGCTATTCCTTGCTACTATATTGTGCCTGTCCAAGCTCTACTTTTTTCTAACCAAGTACATGTCTGCCTTGCAACTGTTACACTCAAGCTACGGTGGTATTACAGTTACCGACCGATTGCACCACATGTTGCTTTGGTAAGAACACTTGTAAGACCGTGGTAAGACGCTTGAGAGTTGAGTGTCTTGTTTTTTCTTGTCCGCGGATGGTATGGAGGGGTAGGAGGCCAGCAAGGGTGTCCAAGTCAAGAAGGAGGTCCAAGGCTAATTCGGTTCGAGTCCCCGAGGTGGAGGCCCAAAGCAACTCAAGTTCGAGTCTGTATCGAATTCTAGGACCAGTCTACCTTAAACTGGTCACCCAGGACGCATCTAGACTTCGTTTTCGACGATACACATATGGTTGGAAAGCTAATTTGATAAGGAAGCCAATCCAAGTGGTTTCACATCAAAAGACCTTCGGAATCAATGGTAATCGTCGAAACAAGTCAGCATCTAGAATCTGCCAGGGTGCTGCGACACCCTCTTTTGGTCTGTTGGACCATATATCGTGTTTGGGCCCATTAGGGGGCGTGTCCAGGGGGTGATGCCCAAGACTCTATAAATAGCAGCCGTCGCTCTCCTTAGGGTTTGGGTTTTGTTTAGTTCTTGATTTCCTCGTGAAACAGACATTGTTTTGCTGCAACTGTCGCCGCCAAGGCCGCTTGCTATGAACCAGGGCCCCAGTTCTTAATCTTGTTCGCCTGTGGCGATTAGTCCTTTTGAATAAAGACTTGAACTCTTTCTCATTATCATAAGCCTTATATTTATTTGTAATTTTAGATTACGTTTATCTCGTTCTTGCTTGTGTTCTTGATTCGCTTACAGGAAAGCCTTCTCGGTGAGGTCAATCGCGTTCACATGGTTGATAACCAATGGAGCAGTGGTGTAACGATTGCGGAGGTCCGAATCAGTCTTGGTTCGAAATCTAGATCATGAACATCGAGTCTCCACCAATCGACGCTATCATACCTATCAGAAGATCGGGCCTAGTTTACATTAGATACTGCAGTACTTCTTTAGGGTGGATCTTCTATTAAAGCATCTTTGGCAGCTCCCCAATACAACTCTCTCAAAAGATGGTATTGGGATAGCCCAATATTACTTTTTAAACTTATTGGAAAGATGCTACAGCAGATCACCAATAATCTCCCCTAATACGTGGGACCTACATGTCAGGTCACCAATAATCCTCGATGGATCTCATGGCATGTCCACACGACATCCATGGCCGCCATAGCCCTAGCCTCGGCCACCTCACCTCGCCGTGCCCCACGCCCACTGTACCGCCTAGCCACGCCCACCGCCGCGTGCCCTAGCCCTGACCGCCGCGCCCACTGTAGCACTCGGCCGTGCCCAAGCAGCGGCCCTGGCCTTGGCTACCGCTACGTCCATCTCCGACCCCGGCCGTGCCCATCTCTAGCCCTAAGTTGCTACGCACGCTGCCATGGCTAGATTTCTTGAGCACCATGGTCGTGAGGAGAGGAAGAGATGACAGTTACTATGGGACCCATCTATTAGGGGATATGAGTGATTTTTTTTGTGGCCACCAAAAAAGGGGTCTTATTGGGGAGTTGTTGGAGCAAAGAAATTGGTCTATCTCCCCCAGTATGATAGTTTAATGGGGATGAGGGGTCATATTGGGGAACTGCTAGAGATGCTTTTATATCAGCAGTGCCCACACTGGTGCTCCACATGCCATAATTTTTGGATCAGGGAACCACCAGAATTTGTCACCAAACCCTGCAATAAAGCTCGTATTAAAAATTGCTTATTTTCTTTTTTCAATCAAATGTTATTTGTTGGCTTTGCATCATCATCGATCTTTCAAGTTTCAAAATTTAATTAGTTGCCAAGATGCTTGGGCTACACAATCTGTATAATGATTAAATCAAACTTTTGCTTGCCAGAGCAAGTGGATTTCATTGGTGCAAGGGATTTTGTAGCTTGATGCTTTTTACGTGCAATAATTCCTTCTATGTAGCATTATAAAATTACAGCAGTAACACATGGGGTATTATCTAGTTTATGAAGCAAAGTGAACATAAATTGTCTAAGGATGTACCAAAAAGGAAAAGGCAGAGCAATACCAAAACAAAAGGTACATGTTATAATTTTGTAGATGGAAGAAAATTTAATATAAAAATTAATTGGCATGTTTACTTTAACATCCCTCGGTAAATAATTGGTGGTGGTCGATTGCAGATTTAAGGACCTTTTGGTCTAGTGGCGGAACATCCAATACTTTTACTTGTGCTAGTAAAGCTGCAAATATTTCAGATGTTTAAGTAGAGGTTCAAGAACAAGTAGAGGAGGAAGATGGTTCTAACTTAGACGAGTATGAGCAAGTTGTCGCTTGGACTAAACTCTACTATAACAATCAAACACCCCCTCAAGCTAGAAGTCCAGTTGGGTCATTTTGGTGGAAGGATATCTTAAAATTATCCAGCAAATACTAGGAGCTAGTTATTTGTTACCCAAACAGAGGCACCACAATAAGGTTTTGGTTAGATTCTATAACATCCCAGATATTAAAAAGCAACTAGAATTATGATCATGGGCATCATCAAGCATAAGCATCAAGTGTCATGTCATAAATGCATTTCATGTTACAATTATAGCTTTCACATGTTGCATAAGTGATGTTTCATATGTTGCATAAGTGATGTTTCATATGTTGCCTAAGTGATGTTTCATTTATAGCTTTGCTATGTTGCAAATGTGGTGTTTCATTTGTTTCCTATAATATGTTTCCCATGTTGCATCAAATGACATCAATGTTAGTAATTAAGAAACTTTGTGAATTTATATATGTGAATTTGCTTAAATAAGTAAAATTTTGTTAAAATAAACTTTGTGGTTTAAAGTATGCTCTTTAAAATAGAATCAATTTTGTTTGAGTTTCCAAATAAAAATGTTTAAAATTTGAGCTCCAAAATTTAAATTAGCATTGAAATTCAGCACTTTGGTCAAATTTTGGCTAAGTGCTAAAAATCAGTAAAGGATTCAATTTTGGGGGAATTATTAAATGAATTTTCATAAATAAATTTTGTCCAACTCTTATTCCATGATTTGGTGTAATGTTTGAGTTATGCTAATGTGAAGTTGGTTGATAGGTTTGGTAGATGGTTAGCCCTTAATTAATTACCCAAAAAGGTTTGCTTAAAACAGTTTCAAAACTTGAAACTGTTTCAATCTCAAAATCTCAAAATTGGTTGGTCTTTTGATGTTAATCCTTAAAAGGAAGTTGGATATCTCTTATGTGTTAACAACTTTTGTTAAGGGTGATCATCAAGTTCCTTTGCAAAATCAAGAGAAAAAGGAGGGAGAAGATGACCTATCATGCATGAACAGTAGCACAGGAGTAGCTACCACGCAGCTGCTTCGCCGGAGTCAGCCACTGCCCTTGCTCACCGCCTTCACGTGCATGTGATGTGCAACTGCTTTCATGGAGGGCTCCAAGCAGCTGCTAGCTCACCTAGAAGTCGTGCCCACATCGTTATAACACCGAGCCGGTCGCCGTATCTTGTTTCTCTTCTTTCTCGCTGCTGTCGTGCACCTCCACGCGTTGGCATAATACATCGCCGTCATTGCATTTCCATCCAATTCCTCTAGCTCATAGCCTCGCCTGCTCCTTGTGTACCCGCCCGACCTGCTTGCGCCACCTCTGTCCACCGGACTCGCCCGCACGTGTTGCTGCTGTCGTGATCATGCCACCATGGCCACCAAGATGTGCCTCACCATGTCCAGCCCGCTCCAAAGCATCCTTCTTTCTCCTATCTGTTGTTTTAGCTTCACCTTGACTCACTGATGCTCATAGGCTTCCCATTTTTATCGTTATCGCTCAAGGCACGTGAAAGCTCTAGTTTGGTTTTGGTGAATTGATGAAACCCTAAGTGCTAACCTAGTTTATCAAAGTGATTATGAGATAGGTAGCACATTCCAAGTGGTGAAGCAAATGAAGATCATGACATGATGATGGTGATGCCATGGTGATGATCAAGTGCTTGGACTTGGAAAAGAAGAAAGAGAAAAATAAAAAGCTCAAGGCAAAGGTGAAATTGATAGGAGCTTTTTGGTTTCATGATCGAGACACTTAACGAGTGTGATCACATTTAGGATCAATAGCCATACTATTAAGAGGGACAAAACTCGTATCAAAATGTGGTTATCAAAGTTCCACTAGATGCTCTAACTCATTGCATATGCATTTAGGATCTAGTGGAAAGCTAACACCCTTGAGAATGGTTGTGAAAATATGCTAACACACATACACAAGGTGATACACTTGGTGGTTGGCACATTTGAGTAAGGGTGGAGAAGTTAGTGAAATAAAGGAGGTGATTGTCACTATGAAACAGTGACCGAACATAGGTCATGTAGTGACTAGACTTGGGGGAGCAATGTCCTATCAATTTTAGATGAAGTTAGCGTGCTCAGGCTCTGTTGTTGAAGTGACCGGATGCTAGGTCAAAATGTGACCAGACATGACAGTGGTGAGTCTGGTCAGAAGAAGCTGAGGCAGCGTAACCTAGGGTATTGCATCGGACGCTGAGCTAGGTCTGATCGAGGTACACCGGACGTGTCTGATCAAGAAAATGCAGCTCTGGATGCTCTCTAGAAGTGACAAGACTCCATGTTATTGGAGCCTCCAGTCATTCCATCGGTGCATCCGGTTGTTGGGTGTTGGTGTGCTGGTGTGTGAGGACCTGACGTGGTCGTGGCATGTTCGGTCAGCTTGCCTATGCGTCCGATCATGACTTAGGGGTTGCACTAAATCACTTGACCATTGAGATCATGCAGATGTTGTTGAACATGGGGGACACATGGATGATGATCAGTGATCGAACACTAGGGCTAGTGCATCTGGTCAATCTAACCGGTGTGTCTAGTCAACCTGAATTTCAGAGGACTAAGGAGTCAATGGCTCTATTTCATTGGGGGCTCTATTTAAGGTGTGTGGCCGGCTCTAGCTCACTCTCTTAGCTATTTGCATTGACATAGCAACCTTGTGAGCTTAGCCAAAGCCCTCCCACTCGTCTCTATCATTGATTCATCATCTTTATGATATTGGGAGAGAATCCAAGTGCATTGCTTAAGTGATTGCATCTAGAGGCACTTGGTGTTCATGTTTGCTATGGGATTCAGTTGTTACTCTTAGTAGTTGCTGCCACCTAGATAGCTTGGAGCAATGAAGATCATCAAGCGGAGGTTGGTGATTGTCTCCGGCTCTGATCGTGGTGATTGTGAGGGGTTCTTGACCTTTCTCTGATAGAGAGCCAAAATGTACTCTAGTAAATTGCTCGTGGCCTGTGTGATCCTTATCTTGTGTTGGTTGTGAGGCACCCTATTGAGGGTTTGGCGTGTGATGTCAATTAACGCGTGAAACTCCAAGTGAGTGAATCGCCACAACAAGGACTAGCTTGCCGGCAAGCAAGTAAACATCGGTAAAAAATCATTATGTCATCATTTGATTCTGAGGTGATTGGTCTTCAGTAGTATTCATTCTTGTGATTGATTGGTTCATTCCTTGACTCGGTGGTATAACCATTTTGCTCTCTCTCTCTTTACATTACCACAAACTAGTTGTCAAGCTCTTTAGTGTAGCTAGTCATGAGAGCTTGTTAGTTTGGTTAGTGTGGCTCTTTAGTTAGCCTTTGAGAGCACACTAACTCAGTGTAGTGATATAGCTATTGTGTGGATAGAGACTATAGAAACTAGAATTGTGGTAGGTGGCTTGCATTTTTAGTAGGCTAGCGCAACACTCGCTTCACCTCATATTTGTCTGACCGGTTTGCTAAGTGTTGTTGTAGAAATTTTTAATAGGCTATTCACCCCCCTCTAGCCATTAGGACCTTTTAGCATGCCAGAACGCGAGCTCACCGTGTAGTTCGCATCGCCGCACCCGCCCTTACCCTTGGTAGATGTGCCTACGCTATCACCGCTTCAACCATCACGCGCAACACGACGAGGTGAGCAGCGCGAAGCCAGCCTCTGCCGTAGCTGAGTCGATTAAAGGTTGTATCTATTGGTACACCGCCACGCCATCATGCTTGGTGGCACCGTCTGCCATGGTCATGGTCGAGTTTGATCCGAGTCCCAATCCGCTTAGCTGATAGCGTAGATGAGTTTGAGGTGAACCCCTAGTCCTGTCCACCCCCTCCGTTTAACCTCTACCGGTTTGTCGTGGCCGGCGCATAGCTCGCTGCTCCATCGTGGCCGCCATGGCCAGCATTGAGCTTGTCGTGGTGCTCTAGCTGCTCAACCAGTACCCTAGGTCGATGCGCGAGTTCACCACGAGCACGTAGATGTCCTCGTCGCCGTCGGAGACCTCACCGCTGACGAGGAACGGTGGTCAAACACCATGCACCCATGGCTGCACGTGGGTGCACTATGTGGTTGACCACAGTCCCCCTTGTCAGTGTCTGTGGGTAGAGGAGGAGGGAGTAAGAAAAGGTTTTCGCGCAGAAAACGATTTATTCTTTATCCAGAAAATGCTTTTGTGTTGATTCTTGTATAATTCATAACTAAATATTGGTGCATGATAAAAATGTGAAATTTTGTGTGTAGATTTTATATGTTATGATCTACCATGAAAAAAAATATGAAATGGTCATTTTCAATAGTTTTTATATGCTTTAAAATTACCACTTTAAATTAATAAATGGACCTTGCATGATTTTTATAGGCTAAAATAATTTTGATTTAATCATGAAACTTTTTGTGTATGCTTTGCATGCTTATACCTACTTTCACAAAAAGTTTGGTACTGTTTTGATAAACATAACTTGGTTAATTAATTTAAGTATGTTTAAATGCCTTTTATGGATTAATAAAAATAACAAATGATTTCTATAAATCCCTAAATGACTTTGGTGTATTTTATATCTTGATTGTGGACCTTGGAACACAAAACCCCCTGCTGTTACTTGGCAACCCCTTTGCTTCTTTGTTGTGCTCATAATTCACATGTTGGTTAATAATTAAAATGATTTACCAACTTGTTTAATTAGTAGATGCAAGTATATGCTTTATATGATTGCTCTTTGTATGCAATGCCCTAAGATAATGGATGAGGTATAGTAATGCTAGTGTAATCTTTTGAATAACATATATACATGATCCCTTATTAATATGATAATTAGTAGATGTGTGGTTTATGCAAGTTTTCATCCTTTGTTTAGTTTTACTTAAGATGTGTTTAAGGTGTCTCATGTTAGTGTTGACTATGATAGTAGCTATGTTAAATAGTGGTTGATGATCTCTGTAATTAATTTACTCATGCATAGTTTTGATAATAGATTAGAGAAGCACTAGATGCACATGTTTGCTGAAATGGCTGCATGAGCAGTTCTTGTGTAGTGGCTGTTTTCACCATGTTAATCATGTTCCCTGTGAATGTGTTAAATACAAAAATTGTAGTTAACTTCCATATCTTGCTTGTCCTAGAATTTCATGATTTTAGGCCTGCTAGTTTAGGAGCTATAGTTTTTGCAAGTTCCATATCAGTTTCTGCTTGCTTTCTGAACTGATCTGATAGATGATGCTTTATGACTTAGTTAAGCTTTGAATATTCTGTTGGCAACAACTGAAAAGTTGTAGTGTTTTTCATAAGCTTTCCAACATGTTGAGGATCTCTATTTTTTGTGATCTAGAACTCTAGTTATAGCTGTTTAAAGTTTGATGCCAGATTCTGTCCAAATCTAGACAGAATTGTTTCTTCATACTGTTTGACCTTGTTAAGTGTTGAATCACCTTTTGATGATATTAAGAAAGTTGTAGGAAAGTTCTTACGCTTTCTATAAAGTCTAAGATCACCTTTGCTGGATGTCTAGATCTTTGGTTATGGTTGCTAGAAGTACTTGCAGTACTGCTGTCTGGAATCTGAGTGTAACTAGAGTTGATTGTTTAGCTCTCTTTTGCTTAAGTCAACGTGATGTGGTCTTTTCCTTGTCTTGCTTAACTAGTACAAAGTGTTATGTGTTTCTCTCTAAATAAGTACATGCTTGACTTGTTATCAAATAATTCAAATGCTTTGTGAAGCGTAACCCTAGTTGTACGGCGAAGGAAAGTTGTACTCAACTTTCTTAGATTAGTTAACTTCTGTTATGCACTTGTGTATCTCTCATCATGCATCATGGCATGTAGTCCATCATATTAAGCAAAGCATCATTTATTACGTGTAGTGTATGAGAGTGATAAGACTCGTGTTGATCAAGTTTCGAAGAAGATGTATCCACCAGTGTTGTTGGTGCCAAGTTTAACCTCTGGGTCTCTCTGTGGACACTAACCTTCTCTACAACGCAGGCAAGCCCCGGAGCATAAACCCTTCTCTAGTATTTACAAATCTTTATTACACTTTAAGTCTTGTGAAATATGCATTAAGTAAATTGGGAGTTGGTCGAATACCGTTGCTGCATGATTACCTTGATATACAGGTATCCTTAGTTATACCCTGCTAGTTTGGATAGGTCGATACCTCTTAATGCTTAGTAATGCTTAGATTTCGATAGAAGTCGAATGATGGTTTCATCGTTTGAGAGTAATAGCTTACCTTGCCCTTCTCAACTCTGGGTATGGGTTGTGAATACCATGACAAATCATAATATTTAAATTGAGACTGGGTGAGAATTGATGTTAAGGTAAGTGTTGGGCAGATAGGTTCGCCTGGTCATGCTCATCTTGCCTGTATTGATTAAGGACCATACCATTGTAGACCTATTGTGAGTCGAGACCTTGTAGTACTAGCCACATACTCCAATAAGCCTAATACCTTAGCTATTCCATTATGTGAAAAAGACAACTACGCACTGGGTGTGGGAAATCATGAGAGTAGCGTGTACACATCCTGTGTATCTACCAGGAGTGGCGCAGGGAGGTGGAGTACTATGCTCTCGGGTAGTGCAGACCAGTTCATGTTTTGGAAGATCCGAGTGAGGGTTGATATATAGGTTCGGGTCCAGGCCTAGACCTGCATATGTTGTGTGGTAAGGAAACCCTAGCTGGGCCAATCGATTCGAATCACCGTTGCTTCATGGAGAAGAAGACTCAATTCTCTGCTCTACATTGTAGTTAATCAATGGAACATGATTACTTATGGATTTGGGATAAAATGAGTTGAGGTGATTAAAGAAGTGCTTGATTTAGATCAGGTGCAAACTAGATACCCAAATGATTTAATACAAAGCTAAAATATTGAAACTAAGGATCCACTTATAGTAAACTTTTCTACAAAAGTAATAGCTTATGGTGCCATGACAAAACTGAGGGCCCCTGTGGAATAGCTGCTACATGGTGACGCTTCTTGGCATGCACTGGTATCAAGGTTGTTGACCAAGCACCTTTACCAAGTTACACCGCCATACCGCTCTTGCAACAAAATATTCTCCTTGGGAAAAATATCTTTGTGTTCTAATGGGAAATCCACAATGGGTTGATGGAGCAGTGCACTTTCAAGGTAGCTGGGTTAATGTAGTTTTGGAAGGAGTACTGAATGTCTTGATCTCAGTCCATATGAAGACTAACGCATGCTATATTTGAGGAAAGGAAGACAGAGGAGAGCAACAGGGAAAGGTTAGTCCTCGAGTAGATTGAAACACCTGAATTGTCATCATGTCCCAATCCCTATGTCTAATTTGACCATGCTTCGCATGTTGGATTGTTGTCACTGCATGTCTCATGGACGCCGTCTGTGCCAGGACCCACTTGCACCCCTACTCTTGTTTGGTCGTGGCATTGTGCCACGCTCGCTTTGTCCATTTGCGTAGTGCGCTTTCTCTCTTTTTCCCACACACTATTAGCTCTCGACTCTTGTCCTCGCTCCTATACTAGACCCCCTCCTTTTTCTTCTTTTGGGACACGGCCGCTCGCATGCCTCCTTGTCGAGCGAACCCCCTCTCCCTCCACTCAAGCTCATGCAGGGAGCGCACCATGGCCGATGCTCTCCCCACCTCATGACCTGCCAGTGTTTCCCTTCCATGCTGTCTCTACTTCCTAGTGCGCTGTGCCCCCACCTTAGTTCGCCACTATAAGATGCCCTTGCTGTCCTCCTTCATCCCCATCCCCCTCGAATTCGAAGCAGAGCTATGAGATCCAGTCATCATTTGTGGAACTAGGGTCATCAGTCAAAGGTGATTGTGTAATCTGAGAAGAAGGGATCTGGTTTTTGTCGAAGAAGTTCAAGTCCACCTTTGGTTAGTTTGGTCTTAGGGTTCACGATGATTGAGTTCTCAGTCTCCTATTTCTGGATCTATTGGGCATACGCCATGTTCTAGGTGATCATTTTCTTGTTGTTCCTCTATTGTCCCCATCTATCTTGACTTCTAGATTAAACTTTTGGTTGTACTAGGTTTGTTCTTATTCATGTATCTCTAAATTCCTGAGCGGTTTAGTATTTGAAGTCATGTGATCTCCTGTGTAATTTTAGATCTACGAAGTGTAATCACATTTTCCCTTTCTGACTACTACTTTGAATCTCAAGGCGAGATTCTTTTAAGGAGGGAAGATTGTAACACCCCTGGTGTTACAAACTTGCTTAGCAACGGGATTGTGGCCTGAGAGGGATTAGCCAAACAAGCTTTCGTGTTTTAAAAATTTATAACGCATGTGAAATGATAAGCGAATCCTATGTGACTCACTTTTGTGGACTCAAATAAATGTCCAAGTTAACTTACTTAGTGCGTAAAAGTGCTAATGAAAATCCTAACGAGAAAAATGGGATAAGTTGTTTTAATTGTTTGGCACGAAAAACAATTTATATAAACAAAAATAAAATATAACTTATGTGTAGTACTTAAGTAAAGATGATGAGCAAGTGGTGTAGTTGAAAATGCAACTAATTTTTGAAAACAAATGTCGTTAACTAGTGTTCTTGAGAGCTCAAAAATTGAATCTGAAACTAAAAATTAGCCTTTTCGTTGAATCGGCAAGAATTTGAACTTATGTTTAAAATGCCATTTTTGTGAATTATATTAAGCAAAATGGTTAAATAGTGCTTAAGTATTTTGTTCCTATGGTTTAGTATAAAGTATGGGCTATCGCATGTAGTGTTTCTTGGTTGAAGTTAATAAGGTATAGACCTCTTAAAAATTGTGGCAACAAGTGTTCATGGATGTTATGTCCAAATTGAACCCTTGTCTTTTCTAAGTCGGAAAAGAGTGTTGGACAATGCTATTTTGGCATTTGAATTCTAACAGAATTTCTTAAACACTAGTTTTATGTTTTGGTATGGTTGGTTGCCTCTAAGCGATTACTTGGGCATGGTATAGGTTGTAGTGGTGTTGGGCGGCATGTTGTTCTCTTAAAAATTTCCCAAACTTCCTTAGAACGCACTGTGACCATGCTGTTGGTGCTACGTTCTTGGGCCAGCGCTCAGCGTGACGAATCCACATTGGCACCTCTCTATCTCCCTCGCTGGTCACCCTCCGACCATGCTTGTTGCCTAGAACAAAGCCCTTAGGGTATACTAGAGTCTTGAGCTTTTGTTTTAATCTCAACCGAGCTCTAATTGGTTGATTTTTATGCTTTAAGATCTATGCATGACATCGCCTTGGGCTGGCTAGCCGAGTGTGTGTGGTCACCGCACTTGGGGTGCGAGGTCACATGTTGGTGCACCCACTGCTGCACACGCGCACCGCATCACGCGTGGCCTTGCCAGTGGTCATCTCATCGCCGCCCCATGCTACATGTTGGGCTGAGCCAGCCATGGCCACCGTTGTTGAGCCGACCTAGCTATGCCTAGGCCTCGCATGTGCATGTGCACTGTGCCGCCACGCTGCGTCAATGATGCTACTACGTGGCTATGCTGTGAGGTGTTATTGTGATGCCATTGTCTCTTGTTCCCCACTGCCGCCGCGTGCGCACGCCACCATGAACGTTGAGCCACGCGTGGGGTCAAGCCAAGGCTGTGCCATCATTGCCATGCTCATGTGGTGGTCACCCCACCCTATGATTCACCTACTGTGGGCCTATGTCACTGCCCGCCATGTCTGGGTCAACTGACCCTGGTCACCGGTTGACGGTGACGCCTCCCTGCTTCGCTCTGTCCTGCTAGCCGACGCCAGTGAGCCCACTCAGGCCCGGCTACTACATTCAATTGTTTCACGCATAGGCACACCTCATGGCTCCATCCAAGCACTAACCAATGTGCCTCCTGCCCCTTGCTCATGTGGCCATATCCTCACGTTGCCTAGCCTTGTCAGGTCGTGGTCGGGTCACCCCTGGCGGGGCCACTTCATGCGATGTAGCAGTGGCGATGCACCGCTCTCTCCCCTTCATAATCACTAGCTCAAGACTTCTCAGCATAATTCCTTGTGCCAATGAGTAGCATGGGAAGTTAACTAGATGCCCCATTCTTGTTGGGTCCAGTGGTGGTTTGGCTACATGCAATTTTGGGTTTTGCCCGCCCTTGGCCATGAGCGCTGCCATAGCCAGTGGGTTAGGGGTAATTCCCAATCCGTGGGGGGAGAACCCAATTGGTGGTGTTTCTAGACTTGTGTTGATCTCCTCTAGCTGGTGCTCATGTTAGGTTGGCTCAGGTTTCCACCATGGGTGCGGTGACGAGCTAGTGCCACGCTCGGAGCACCGCCGCGCGGTGCGGGCGCACGTGGCTAGACCACCTCAGCACTTCCCTATTTCAACCATCATTGTAGCTCAGTCCTTGGTGAGTTTTGAGTGGTTCCCCACTGTCTCTACCTCTCTGTTAGTGCCCTAGGTCATTAGAATGGCCGCACCGCCGCCACGGATAGCCACTCACGCTAGTACATCTTTGAGTTCCTAACCACCACCTATCCTTGCATGTTTAGCCATAGATGGTGGTCGGCCCCTTACTTCCATCGTAAAAGTCACTGCTGGGGAAACACCCGAGGGCTTGTTTGCAAAGTCGTTGTTGGTAGGAATAGTGGCATGGTAGTCGTACTATTACCTAGAAGCTCGGGGGCTTTTCTGCAAAGCCACCATCGTGTGCGGGCTCCCCTGGCCTTGGGCCACGTAGGGCCGTCATGACGCGCGCGCAGCCACACTCGCGCTGGGCTACTAGGCCGGAATGGTTTGCCGCAAGCCCTTTTCCTCTTTTAAGCAGTTTCTAGTTTAGTTCCTAAGGTAAATTTGTAAAATTCAATATATATTTGTGTAGTTGACCAAAAATTATGAAACTAATTTTGTTAGGTTCCTAATATCATGATCTATCTGCTAGTATATTATGTTCACATAGCTTCATAGTATTTTCAAGAGTGATCTAATTAATTTAAGATGCTTGATATTATTAAAATTTAAATTTGTAGGAATTGTTGTGATAGTGTTGGCTTTACAAATTTTATAGTAAATTCCTCACATTATTAGGTGTCCGCTGTAATTTTTGTAGCTCCATAATAATTAGTTTGCTAAAGTAGTTAAATGAGCCCTAGTTCAAATATATATATAGATATTTAATCAATAAAATGCCAAAACATCTTGGATTTTAGAGCTAAAATATTTTTTTGGGGAACGACGCCTACCCTAGCATGTTAGTTATTAGAGCTATCTTGTTAGCTTGCGAGGCATAATCGTATTCTTAGAGTTGCAGTTGATGTTAATTAATTATGTCTCTGCGTTGCATCCACGTATATCATAATAGGAACAACGATGGATCACAGAGTCATCTAGGGTAGCAGAAAAGATGGTGCCTTGATGATCATGTCACCACAATGGAATGCTAACTTTTGGTTATATCTTATCTAGACAAGCCTCAGTGCATAACCCCTATTATTCTACACTTTATTTTATGCTTGTGCATTAAGTTTTAAGGAGTTGAATGAAAATCACTTGCATATATATATACTTATCCTATGAGTCTTACTAGTATGACAGGGTCATGTAGATTTCTATGCTATAGGATCCCAGTAGAAGTCGAGTGATTACCTGTCACTCACGAGAGATAGGAAAAGATGTTATTGTTACTATTATCAGGTTACTATCACATGAAATATATATAGATAATAATTGGAGATCAGGCGGGACCATACTTTGGGTTTGGGTTTGGACTTGGTTAGGCAACCGAGCGAGGCTCTGGTTGAATTTGTCCTGCCTGTGTTGATTAAGGACCGTCCGTTGCTGTGGATGGTAGTCAGGTCATAGACTTATTATCCTGGGCACATACTTGATTATGGGAGCGGGAAGACTCATTGCACTCTTATCGTTGATTTCGGCTCTTTCTGGACCGACTAATTGGAGGTGGGGAAAGGTAGAGGTCTAAGCACCATGCTGAGACCAGGTCTCAAGTGTGGAGGCTTGGAGTCCATGTTTGGAAGGGGACCTAGACCCCTCAACAACAGTGAAATGGGTTGGTCTCGTTTGTGCTTAGGGTACAAGCGAGGCATATGTTTCGGGGTACCCAGCTAGGATACATTGATTCGCAAATTGCTGTTTCTGTGAGACGATACGACTTGGCTATGGTCTAGCACCGTAGTGAGAACTAGAATATGAAAGATGGTAAAATGGTTCTGATTGCTTACCACCTGCTTGAAAGCAGCATAGGTGCTTACATAGAATGGTTAGTTAATGAACTAATGATGATTGCTAATAAAATTGAATATAAGGACGCACATTTAGTAATGCTTCCATAGATGCAATAACCCACAAGCCAAATAAGCCTTGCATATCCTTGGAGTCTTTTAGTTTCCTCCTATCGGGTAAGTTTTGCTGAGTACAATCAAGTACTCAGGGTTTTATTCCCCCTGTTGCAGGTGACTGATGGATGGTAGATGACTTTTTTGTGTGGAAACCTCCTGGTGGGCTCAAAGAGGATTCCTTTCGCGTTATGGCCATAGTGTTTATTTATAACCCTCACTAAAAGTTTTTAGAAGAATTTTTTATGATTCACCATTAATCTTTATTTCCGTTGTAATTCTGATCATATGTTGTTCTCTGTTTCAAGATAAAAATATAAACCTAAAATGTATAAACTCTTTTACATGTAAAATTGTCTTAATTCTGCTATTGCATTCAACTTGTGTAAGTACTCTAATATTGTAATAAAGTGATGTAAGAAATCGTTAAGAATATTGTAAGCTTTATTCTCTCATTTATGATCTTGACGAAAAAATGTAGATTTTTTAGTTCTCCCTTGGGGTGTGTTCGACAGAACGGCATGATTTAGTGCACTTTCTTGGGTACTTAGTGTCTAATGGAAGACAAGTACTCTAGGGAGGGCATTAGATTAGGTGGTTCTACCACATATAACTTGGGCGGGTCTGCCACTGATTAATGGGAAGGTCAAGTTCTGAAAGACAAATATCCTCAACTTTATTCTTTCACCAGAAACCCAAATGTACCATCATATTTTTCCTAGAACGGGAATTGGGCACAATGTTCAGGTTACCCTTATCCCAACAAGCTGCAGCACAATTAGAGGAAATTCAGACACTTTTGTAGTCTAGACTTTGGGATGAAAATGCCAATGATCTCTAGAACTACACATGGGGATCTCCAAGATATAGCACAAAAAAGCCTATGGCACTCTTATTGGCACTACTACAGTTTGTCCTTTATTGAAATGGCTATGGGCCTCAAGTAACTTGGGTAAGCATAAATTCTTTTTTTGGCTTCGCCTCAGGGATAGATTAAACACAAGAAACTTGCTGAGACGGAAAAATATAGAGTTGGTTGACTATAATTGTGTGTTGTGCCATTTGAGATGTGAAGAAACAAGCTTTCACCTATTTTTTGAATGCCCTTTCAGTTGAGATTGCTGGTCTACCATACCCATTAACTGGAACTTGAACCTTAGTCCCCTAGATATGATCTTGCAAGCAAGAGCAGACTTTGGCAATGCACTTTTCAGAGAAATAACTATCACTGCTTGTTGGGTAATCTGGACCACAAGGAATGGAGTGACTTTTGACAATGGGCAAATCAACATCAACCTGTGGAAGAGGCAATTCAGGGCAGAGCTTGGTTTGGTTTGTACCAAGGCCAAACCTAGTAAGCAATTACCACTTAGTCACCGGAGAGAAAACTATTTGTAATTTCCTTATTGTTTTCTTTTTGGGCTGAGTTGCCTTGTACTTTCCTCTTTTTGTTTTGTTCTCCTATACAAATTATTCTTACATTTAATGAAAATCAAAAAATGTAGGGGACTCCTCTGGCGTTTTGGTCAAAAAAAGTATGAGCAAGTTGTTGCCACGATTAAATAGGATATGGAAAATGAAGATTGTTAAACATAATTATGCAATAAGATGTCTGATGCTTGGCTTAATAACTTAATGGTGTGCTACATCTAGATATATCAATATATCTAATGCTTGGCTTAGTGACTTAATGATGTGCAACATTGAGCGAGAGGTATTCAAAGAAATTGATCTTGAGAACATTAAGAAATCATTTTAGAAAAAGAGAAAGATAGAACAATGCAATTACCTAGGTCGCCTAGACGCAACTAAAGCTTCATTGCCGTTCGGTTAGTCTTTTGACTTCACTTATATTACATCTTTCTATTTATCCTATAAATGTTTTTACTTATATAGGAGACGATCATGACAACTTATATGTATATGAAATAATTTAATGACTAATTTTTGCTATTTATATTATTGATTTTGTCGTATCTTATTTTTTTTGTCCTTCGCCACTGAAAGGTCCTTGTTTGGTTTTAGTAATTAAGTGACAACCTAGCTGGACTAATTGTGTTTATGTGAGATACACAGGTGATTAGTCCACAGGTACATATGCGTGAGCAACATATGCCTTGGAGGTGGAAATGGCTTGGAGATGTTGCAAAGCTCACACATGTGATGATCAAGGAGCTCATTGCACATGAGACATGACATTGAGTCATGTGATCAAAGTAGAGAAGATAAAGACATGACTTGGCTTGATGGACTGGTTGCAAACGTGAAGGGCAAGTTGGAGGCTTTAGAGCGATGGACTGCGCGATGGTGATGCTTCAGCAATACTTGGCGCTGATGGATGAAGGCAACAGTGAAAAGCAAGTGAAGTCAAGATCGTTGAACCAATATGATCACGTGATGATATGAAGTGGATCATGTTGATGCATGTGTTGCATCAACAATGGAGGAGATGGAATGGAATGCGCAAGGCAAAGGTATAACCTAGGGCATTTCATTTCACCGGTCATAGGTGTGTAGAGAAGTTGATGACCGGGTTTAGGATAGATAGCCGTACTATCAAGAGGGGCAAACTTGTTTGCATATTGGTCATCTAGTTCCACTCGAGTGATCTAACTTTGCATCACCGCTAGGATCGAGTGGCGTGACAAGTTGAGTGGCTAATCCTTTGAAAAATGTTTGTGAAAATCTAACACACATACACATAGTGATGTTGGCACATTTACAAAGGAGAAAAAGTTGGAGTTGATGTGGATCAACTCGGTGAAGAAAAGGAGGCAAAAGGAGGTCACTGCGAGTGATCAGACGCTAGCCTTGGTAGGACCGGCGCGTTTGGTCAGCGGCAGCAGAGAGTGTGTAGGTGTCAGTCTTCGACCGGACACGTAGGGCTTGCTTCCGATCGCGTGTGATGTATGGTGATGTAGCGTGGGCTACTGAGACAGCGAGGACCTGACGCTCAGCTGCATCTAATCACCTATGATTGAACACGTCTGGTCACAAAACAAAGGCTCGGGGAGCTCTCTAGAAACGATCGGACTCAGGCGTAGCAGCATCCGGTCATTCTCGCTATGCTACGTCCAGTCAGTGTCTGGCGTGTCCGGTCGCAAGTTAACCGCTAAGATTGGGCGCTCAGCATTTGAAGCCAGGGATGATGTGGCATCCATCCATTGACTGGACGCTGGCAGGGCGCGTCCGGTCGATACGACCGGTGCGTCCGGTAGTCCCGAATTCTACCTAGTGAAGGGATAACGGCTATTTTAGCCCATGGAGCTATAAATAGAAGTGTTGGTCAGCCTTTGGCCAAGATCTTGGAAGAGCTGAGCACCCTTGAGCCTTAGTGGCTTGTGTAGGTGTGCTTGGGAGCCCTCTAACTCACTCTAGCTTAATAGTGTTCATCTGATTGAGTGAGAGAGTGATTCTAGGTTGCATTGAGTGGCACTGGGTGATCAAGTTGCAAGCCAGTAGTGCTTGTTACTCTTTGAGGTTGCCACCTTCTAGATGGCTTGGTGGTGGTCTCTATCGAAGCCCGCATGAAGCTTGTGTGGTGCTCCAGAGAAGAGCTTTGTGAGGGGCATTATGCTCGCCCCACGGGAGCCACGAAGAGCAACTCTAGTTGAGCATGTCATTGAGCTACCCTCACTTTTGGGGTGGGTTCTTGTGGTGCTTGACACGCGGTCTTGGTAGGTGATGCCAATTAGCCTCCGAACCACCAAGTGAGTGGTCAACACAACGGGGATGTAGCGTGTTGGCAAGCACATGAACCTTGGGAGAAAAATCATCGTGTCAACATTATTCTTCCCATGGTTTGCAATCCCCTTACACAAGCTTGTAATTACTTTCATATACATTGTGCTTGTGTAGTTGCTCTTGTAATTAGTTAGCTTATGTAGCTCACTAGTTACCTTCTTGCTTGTGTAGCATAGAAGTTGCTCCCTTGTGTGGCAAATTTGGTTTGTGTAACCTTGTTAGTCACATTGCTTAGTTTGGGTAGCTAAGTATTTACGCTCTCTAATTTAGCATTGGTTGCCTTGTTATTGAGCATTGCTAGTGAGCTTAGGTGGCTTTGTGCTTTTGCTTACTAGCATATGTAGGAGCTCCCTTGTCGCTTAAAATACCAGTGGCATAGGTTTGTGTGACCTTGCTTCTAGAATTAGTTAAGTGAGCTCTAGTTAGCCCAACACCTTAATTGCTTAATTAGGATCTTTGCAAGGTGCTATAGAACATAGATAGAGGGGTGTAGTCTTGGCTAGACCGTTTGTTTTAATTCTGCATTAGTTTTGGTTAGCCGACGCAATTAAATTTAGAAAGGACTATTCACTCGCCCTCTAGTCCGCCATCTCGACCTTACAAGTGGTATTAGAGCTAGGTCTCTTATTTGTGGTCTTCACCGACCTAAGAGGATGGCGTCTAGTGGGCTAGATGTTTGTGAGACACATTTTAATGGCACAAACTTTACACTTTGGAAAAATCACATGCTTGATCATTTTTTAGCAAAGGGACCTAAGTTTTGGTGGATTGTCACTAGTGGTCTCACTCATGTATTGGACCATAGAAATCTCATAAAAGCTCAAAAGGTTCTCTTTAAACTTGATGCATATGCTTGTTATTTTCTAATGGATGCATTGAGTTTTGATTTGATGAAATAAGTAAACGACATGGGACCCAAAGAGTTAGGCGGAGCAGATAAGGCAAGACGCTCAAGTCAACCACAATACCGAGGACCGTACCCTATGCACCTATAGGACAGTACTGTCAGGCCATGCCAGAAGGGTTCTTCGCAAACCTTCTAGGCATGCCAGAACCCAAATAGTGTTACGGGCGCCGTTCTTTGTCCTACAGTGTTGCGAGCGTCGTCTTTCACCCTACAGTGTTGTGGGCACCGTCCTTCGCCATACCAGGTAAACACGGTAATGCCTACCACACGCGTCTGACATGAACAGTATTGTAGGCATCAATGACCGTCTTGTACCCGATGGCATGGACAACAAGACTAGGTAGCACACACACACTCTTCCTCTCTCTCTCTTGTAAAGCCATCTCCTTCATCTATAAAAGGGGATGCGCTCTCTCTAAAAAGGGAGATCGATCTCAATGAACAACAGACAACATACAGATCATTCTAGCTCACTCTCTACTAGCTTTAGACACTCTAAAGCTACATAGAGCATACGTTCCAATACTTAGCGCATGTAGGAGCTCCTGTCACTCTTAGCCTTTCAGTCTAGAGTCCTACCAGACATCTGATACCCTCCATCTTACTCCCTCTCGTTTGTAACCCCACTGTAAACTTTGAGCACCTGGGCTTAGGAATAAAGTCATCAACCGACTCAAACTAGACATAGGGCACATTGCCTGAACCAGTATAAACCCTGTGCCATTGAGTGCTAGGCCACATCCGATCACAACGTACGGCAAAATGACAAATATTTACTAGTTGGTCAGTTTTCACACCGACAGTTGGCGCCATCCGTGGGGAGGACGTCGTACGTTCACACCTTTGGTCATCGGATGGCCCACATTTCCACCATTTTCGCCATGATGAGCTCAAGCGATACGACTCGCTTTAGCTCATTGGAGTTTCCTGTGCTCCCACCTATTGGGATGTGGGTTATTCCTGTCTTTGAACTATCCCAGACCTTCCTCTTTGGAAGCCTGGACTTCGTCATTGACTAGCTCGGTGTGCTTCGTCTCCATGAGGAGGCACTCGTCTCGGTGCCCATCAGAGGAGGAGCGCTCTCCATCGATGCTGGAACACCTAGTGACCTTAATGATGAGACGCCTACGCTATGCTCTGAGCCCACGCTGGGCTCAAACCCCACTATGAGTAACATACATATTGTTCCTTACTCGCTTTTTTATATTTTCCACTGATTTTCTGGAGGGACCCCTTTATCCCCACCACAACTACCATGCGACCGGTTCCCCTATGGCCTCACATCCTCCATGGATGTGTATGCTTGGGGGCTCCAAAATATGCTGACACCACCCCCTCTCACATCCAAATTCATGGGGATGGCGGGCTATGCTCCCACCTCTTTCCATGACCTTGTGGATGACAAGGTTGAGAGCAGTGGCTCTAGCATCGGTGACATGGTGGCACCTAGCCACCCTCTATCCTAGGAGTGCACTATGGCAAATGCTCTAGGATAGCCCCCAGTGGTAGCGGAGTCTCTACAGACCCACATCCCTTTAGACCCTCACGCAGAGGCCCTCGCGTGTGCACAGGAGCATGGCAAGGAGCTACAACAAAGGCAGCAGAACCAGCCACCACCTACGCTAGAGCACTCGGCGTAGCATGCTGTGCCATGCATGTGTAACCTAACGAGCGACACCTAGGGTTGCACCCACTAGGTCTAGCGCAACATCATGGATGAGGGGAACAAACCCCCACAATTCGCTTGGGTTGGCCAGAGCATCGCCGCTGCGGCGATGCTTCTGCATGGCCTTCCTGAGCCTATGAACCCCCAGCAATAGGCGGTCCACCGGAACCTCCAGGCCGTGGTGGAAACCACCGCCGTTCAACAGACAGAGAGCTCCGCATCGTGACACCAACTTGTGGCCTCTGTAACACCCCAGGTGTTTGTCACCAGTTAAGCAATGGGTTTGAGCTCAACCATGGCATGTTAAGTGGTGATGAAGATGTCAAGGTCAAACCTATGGAAATGAGCCCTAACCTAAACTCGGATATTGCACCCTTGCTTTACATATAGGTCTTTTCAAGATATATGCTTGGCTGGTGTTATTGGAATATCTTCATGTGTCTCATGTCAATACCCATCTATATGGATCACTAGAAAAGTTTCATGAAGTTTGGAATCAAAAAGTCACATAAAATGATATGTCATATCTTTGCATGAATTGCTTTATCAAGTGGATGGAAACCTATGAAGTCAACCAAACCTTGCAACCTTGCCCAAATGACTCTATATGAACTCTACAACAAAAGTCATGAAAGGTTCAGGTTGAGCAGGTGGCCAGAAAATGCTCCAATAGATCAAAAAGGGTGATTTAAGCTTTATAGTGATGCGACTTTGACTTGGTTTGAACTGTAGCTTAGAGTCTTTGTATGGCAGTGGAACCTAAATAAAAGTTGGAGTCCATGTTATGTACAACAAACTTTATGTGTGGACCAAGAGCTAGATCAGCTTGTAAGCAAGTCAAACCGAGGCTCAAACTTTGAATCAACAGCTGTTTTCAGCACTTGAAATTTTTCTAAGTCTGGGAACGGGAATTTTAGTTTCAGGTTAGCTTATTTGGTGCTCGGTATCTCCCAAACCAGGCCGAACCAATTCATGAACCTTTAATAGAAGTTGTAGTACTCCCATAGATATACAACTTGTATTACTGACGTTTTTGCTGAAACTGGATGTACTAGGGAGTAGAAGAGGGAGAAGAATACGGTTTCGGTCAGCCCGTAACTGAACTGTAGAATTCTGTTTTGAGGTACCCTCCTTTGAAGATCCATATCTCCAAATCTAGGTTGACTTAGCTCTTGATCCTTAAGGCAATATTGTTCACCTCACATAGATGTACAACTTTGCCTCTTGTTCCTTGATCACAGGACCACCGGATCGGGAGTTATAGGATGGGAAAGTCGGAGTTTCAATCGTTTGTTTGCGGTGGTATTAGTAGTTCTCTCAGATTTTGAACTGCTGAGAAGCAGCAATGGCTGACCGACCACAGGGTCTCAATGCCGCGTGGCGCCCTTGCTCGCTTGCATGCTCGCCATCTCGCCCCGCGTGCACGGTGTGGAGAAGCCGAGCGCCCTTTCCTTCTCTCTCCCTCTCATTCTTTGTCTCACTCTCGCTCTCAGCCATGGAGAGCCGAGCAGAGCACCGTCGTTCTTTTTTTTCTCAGTGCCTCCTCGCTCACCACCAGCTGCAGCCACCATCTCCGCCTCATCCCCTCCACCTCACGCCCGTAGCGCCGTCTCCCAGGGCTTCCGGTGCAGCCAGCAACGCTGCCACCAGCAGGGTCACCGCGGCCGCCACTGGCACACATGGCCTGGAGGCTGCGGTCCGCTGCTAGCCGGGCCGAGACCTGGCGTGAGTGAGGCCCAACGCCGCCAAGCGCCAGCACGGGTTCCCCGGTGCTCCATCGCCACTCCACCGCCGCCGACGAGCAGCCTCCGGCCGAAACCGCGAGCCTCCGACGGCCTCCTCTGCTTTGATTCACGTGGAGGGCTTCGCGCAACAATTAGGAGAAAGGAAGGGTCCTATCTGCAATGTTATAGACTCATATGAATAGTGCTCCTAGGGACCTATTTGTTTTAAATCGGCTGAAAGGTTGGAAAATGATAATAAATCATAGGAAATTCGTAAAATAGCAAATGAAGACTTTTTGGAATCCTTGTGAAATTATCTATGCATTAGATCTATAATATGGCATGTTTTAGTTTCAATATATTGCGGTAAAAATAGATTTGTGTAGTAAGGTTGTAATGCTAGTTGAATTTGTTATTTTCCATAACTACAGATCTAGGGCTCCAAATGAAGTGAAATTTTTGTGGCATGCTACTCATGTGATAGTTGATGTGTGGTAAAAATTTCATGAGTATTGGATGAAGTATGAGCGAGTTATTGGTTTATCTCGCTCTCACATGATTTCTTGCTTTAGCAACTTGTCTTTTTCATAGAGGTTTCTATACATATTCAAATGGAGTGAAATTTGTGCAGTAGACTATTGAGAAGATATGTGAGCCACTGTAATTTTGTTAGAATTTATTGTATACTTTTGGTATATGTTCATTAAGTCACCTGGTTATCTAAAATAAATTAAGAAATGCATTAAAAGAATTTATTTGGTCATGGACACTAGGTTTTCTGGTGTTCTTTAGTCATGTGTGAAATGTTGGTAAAGTTGGTTTTGCCCAATTATGTGTTTGCAATATAAGTTAATAATTATTTTCTTGCCGGTGTGGTTTATGGACAGATCTGGGAACTTAGCAAAGTTCTTCATGATAATGTGCTTTGTTGTGAAACTTGTTTATACAAAAGTTGTAGATTATTCGTGTATCTAGGTGCTGTTAAAATTTGGTGTCAATTAGCCAAGTAGTTTAAGAGTTACAGTTGTTTAAAGTTGGGTTATACAATTGATTGCTCTCTGTCTTGTTTAGACCAGTTTCGGTAAATGTATAATTTTGACCTACTTAACTTGTGAATCATGCTATGATGGTTATAGATGAAATGTAGATAATTTCATAAGCTTTCCAGAATGTCTTCTTGCAAGTCATTTGGACTTGTGTAACTCCAGTTATAGCTAAATCTTGTAGCTGCTGTTTGCATGTTTAGAAATTGACAGATTCCAATTATAGTTGTTTGCTTGTATATTGCTCCGTGTGGCTCATACCTTTGATGATGGTTGAGTTAGAGTACCTAAGATCTTGGGAAACTTGTGTCATGCTTGGTGTTGTCATCTTCTTTGCTATCGTGGCATGATAAATTGTGCGATATTTAAAGTAAGCAATGCGAAGTGCTTGTGCATGTTAATGTAACCTTGTGCTTGTCTTACTTACTGCATGCGATGCATTGCCTATTGCACTTCCATGTATTCATACACTTGCATCTTGCACCTCATCTAGGTACGCTAGATGCATCACGGAAAGGATGTGATGTTGGAGCCAAACTCGAAGACAGCGTTTGATGGATCTATCTCGAAGCTGGAAGGACTAAGCGAGTGCTAGGACTTGAGATGTCACCAGGACGGTGCAAGCTAACTGAACTGACTTGTGTTGGATCCTAGGCAAGCCCCGGAGCATATTAAGCCTCCTAATTTCTGAAATACAGTTAAAGTATTATTGTTATATATATATATTGTTGCATTAAGTTTAGGTGTTGGATGCAAACACTTGCTGCATTGGTTATCCAATCCTTGTCCAGATATTGATACCCTGAATCCTATGTAGCTTAGGTTCATGTAGTGCTTAGCCCTGCTTAAACGCGGTAGAAGTCAGGTGATTTCCTGTCACCTGTGAGATATAGGGACATACATATGGCACAGTTGTCTATATTTGCTATCGTGGAAAAGAACATGTCTTAATTTGAAATGAAGACCGGGCGGAGGCTTGCCGGTTTGTAGTGACTCCGTCTGTGTCGCTTAAGGACTGAATCTTGGAGCCTTTCCTGTTCATGTTGAACGCATGCCTCTCTCTTAGTTGGCCGTGTCCAAAGACCGACCGCGAAGCCGAGTAGCTCAACTCAGGTCAGGAGTCGATAAGTATAAAGTACGCCTTGGAAGGGAGCCATAGGCGTGAGTCCAAGGGCAGGTGATTTAAAAGTCCTGATCGTCCTGGCAGAAGGGTAATCCCTGAGAGTGCTGGCGCTGATCGAACCCGTAAATTTGGTTCCTAAGTTGTCCCAAAGGTGACCCATGGCTACCCTTGCAAAGTATGCCAGGGTGAGAGTTAGGAACACCCCCTCAGCTGAGTTGTAATTCGATTCGAGTCGCCGTCTCTCCCGGTTAGTGAGAACTTGATGGGCTTATCTCCAAAGTAGATACACTAAATAACATAATGGTTCAGAAATGATGATATGATGATGACAGCCTTATTATACCTGCTATGGTTAATATTGATTGCTCCTAATAAGTGAGTGCTCTAGTACAGGTGCTAATCTAGTGGACAGGTAAATGATGATAAACTTGATGCTAAGTTTAAATTGGTCACTATATTCATAAGCTCTTTTATGCAACTGTGTCAAGCTAGCCCACCTCATAAGCCTTGCATGACCCTTGGTGTCCTTTATTTCTGGTTTTGACGTGTAAGTCTAGCTGAGTACCTTCTCGTACTCAGGGTTTATCCCACCATGTTGCAGGTGAAGTTCTCGGTCTATGAAGATGGTGGCTAACCGCCGGTGGCTCGGTGATTCTATAGTTACTTCTCATCTATATGCTTTTGTCGGATGATGTCACTTATGCTAGCAATGTATTTGGAACATATATTAAGGTAATCTTTTGAAAGCTATGTTGTTTTCACTAATCGATTTTGAAACCCAAACTGGTACTTTTAATTGTGAACCCAGTTGTAATATTATTTCTGCTGCAACCCTATGTATGTGATGTGTATTTGCTTAATCACGCGATCTTGGTTGTGATGTTGATTTACCGAGGTCTTTCAGGACACTCGGCGGACTACCGGGTTTATATGAGTGAAAGTATGTGTGTGTCAACGTGTTAGCGGGGACAGCCGTACTTGATCTTGTATAAATTGGATGGTTCTGTTACAGCCTCTTTCCCTACCGGGGGAATAGGGCCACACTAGTCGAATCACTCCTATTAGCTCACTGCTATAATCACCAGGCATGGAATAGTAGGCCGCAACTGCACCATGGCTAGACCCGATGCCCGCTCCACACCAGCCACTTATGCATGAATGCCTTGAGCCAAACTGAGATGCTTGCAGCATCATCAACAACTGGTGCCAGGCCCATCATGATGATGATGTCCATCAAAGGGCGGTGAGAGCAGGAGGCACGGGTCTTGGCCAGACCATCGAGGGTAGCAGCGAAACACACCCTAGGCATGGTCACTGACCCGATGACCGGAGTCCCAGCCTGGATGGTCCAGGACCACGGGCTTTTGGCCGACGCATCTAGAGAGCAATGTTCCCACAGCGCTTCCGATCACCTACCAACATCACCAAATATACTAGGGACACAAACCCTGGTATATGGCTCGAAGACTTCCGACTCGCCTGCTAGGCTGGGGGAGTGGATGATGACCACTTCATCATTCAGTACCTCCCCACCTGCATGGGGGAACATGTTCAGGCATGGCTCAAATTTGTCCCACATCATAGCATCTGTGACTGGGTGGACCTCAAGAGGATCTTCGTTGGGAATTTCCATTGGACATACGTCCACCCTGGGCATTCCTGGGACCTCAAGAGTTGCTAACAGGAGCCCAATGAGTCCCTTCAAGATTACATCCATAGGTTCTCAAAATGATGCAACTCCCTTCCCGATGTCGTCGACACAGACGTCATCAGCGTGTTCCTCTCCGGGGCAACCTATGAGTCTTTGATCCACAAGCTTGGTTGTCTAAAGCCCTAGACCACCCATGACCTACTCGATGTCACCATAAACCATGCCTTTGGCGAGGAGGTAGTCAAAGCGGTCTTCAATGGTGGTTGAGACAAGGGCAAGGCCAAGCACGAGGACCAAGACAAGGGCCCCACCACATAGAGGGGCAAAAAGAACAAGAAGGATCGGCGCCGACTGGCCAACCTCGTGTTGGTCGCCGTGGTTGATCGCATAGGCAAGCAGCCCCAGCAGGGCTAGCCCAGCCACTTCGACAAGCTCATGGAGAGTCCATGCACCATGCCTACCCCATCAAGCACCTCTACAAGGACTATGAACTCCTGAAGCGCTTTCTACAACAAGCCAGTGACCCAAACGACAAAAAGGTCAAGGAGGCAGCAACCAAGAAAGGAGGTGCGGCCGGCAAGGATGGGGACAGCTTTCCCAATCCCAAGGATTGCCTCATGATCTTTGGGGGATCCGACACCATCTACTCCAAGTGTCAGCACAAAGTGCGCTATAGAGGGGCATACATCGCCAAAACGGCCATCCCCTCCTTCCTTAGCTGGTCAGAATCTCTGATCACCTTTGATCAGAGGGACCATCCTTCCCACATCGCTAGACTAGGTCGCTACCCGCTCATCATTGACCCCATTGTCCATAAGAAGCGCCTCACCAAGGTACTGATGGACAGAGGCAGTGGCCTCAACATCCTCAATGTTGACACCCTCGACGCCTAAGCATCCCCCGGTCAGAGCTCCGCCCGGTGAGCTCTCCCTTCCACGACGTGATCCTAGGGACATAGGCATACCCACTCGGGCAGATCGACCTGCCTGTCACATTTGGTGACCGCACCAACTTCCTCTCAGAGGTTCTCACCTTTGAGGTGGTAGACTTTCTAGGGTCCTACCATGCCATCTTTGAGCAGCCATGTTATGCCAAGTTCACAGCCATCCCCAACTACACCTACCTCAAACTAAAGATGCTAGGACCGAGCGGCATCATCACTATGGGTAGCGCCTTCTCGCACGCCTACACATGCGACCATGAGCATTTTGAGCTCACCACTACAGTCATCAACTTAGCCGAGCTCCCTCAGGTCAGAGAATCGGTGACCCTAGTGGTCCTAGACTGCAACAAGCCAACCTCCTTGACTGCCTTCCACCCAACCGAGGAAACTAAGGTAGTGGGGATTGACCCCACTAACCCAACCAAGACGGTGTGGATTGGGACCTAGCTCTTGGCCAAATAGGAATGCAAGCTCACCGACTTTTTATACGCCAATCGTGATGTCTTCACATGAAAACCTTCTAACATGCCAGGCATACCATGGGAGGTCACTGAGCACACATTATGCCTTGTCCCGGGCTTGAAGCTCGCCAAGCAACGATTGTGTTGCTTTGATGACGAAAGGTGTAGGACCATAGGCGAGAAGGTCACCAAACTCTTGGCAGCCAGATTCATCAAAGAGGTATACCACTCTAACTGGCTTGCCAATCCTATTCTTATTGAAAAGAAGACTAAGAAATGGAGAATGTGCATTAATTATACTTGCCTCAACAAGACATTCCCAAAGGACCATTTTCCTTTACCACGCGTAGACCAGATAGTCGACTCCACCTCAGGATGTGAAATCCATTCTTTTCTGGATGCCTACTCAGGCTACCACCAGATCATGATGAAAGAGTCCGACCAGCTCGCGACTTCATTCATCATCCCGTATGGTTCGTGCTGCTATATAACCATGCCTTTCGATCTGAAGAACGCTGGCACCACCTATCAATGGTGCATGCAGCAATGCTTTGCCAATCAAATCGACCCGCCCTACCAGCCTGACCAAGTCGAGCAGCCAAAACCAACAATCACCGTCTATGTTGATGACATAGTGGTAAAAATAGCTCAAGCTTGCGACCTGATCGCAAACTTAGCCACAATGTTTGTGAACCTCTAAAGGTTCAACATCAAATTGAATCCTAAAAAATATGTTTTTGGGGTTCTGAAGGGAAAGCTGCTTGGCTACATCATATCCGAATGCGGGATTGAGGCCAACCCCAAGAAAATCATGACCATCTCCAACATGGACCCTATACGCAACGTCATGGGCGTACAAAGGCTCACCGGCTATTTGGCCGCCCTGAGCTGGTTCATCTTCTAGCTGGGCGAGCGGGGAATGCCTCTCTATAAGCTCCTCAAAAAGAAGGATGCCTTCATTTGGACTGAGGATGCACAATAGGCTTTGGAAAGCCTCAAAACATCACTGATGTCGGCCCTGATCCTCGTCACTCCCGAATGGGGAGAACCCCTCCTCCTCTATGTTGCGGCGACAAACCACATGGTGAGCGCCGCCCTAGTCATCGAAAGGGAGGATCTAGGACACCACCTCGAGGTCCAACGACCCATATACTTCATCGGGGAGGTACTCACCAAT
Source organism: Miscanthus floridulus (assembly GCF_019320115.1). Taxonomy (NCBI): domain Eukaryota; kingdom Viridiplantae; phylum Streptophyta; class Magnoliopsida; order Poales; family Poaceae; genus Miscanthus; species Miscanthus floridulus. The sequence goes on from NC_089582.1 coordinate 114,171,950, forward strand.
GCTAAGGTTTGGTACCCCCTAGTGTAGAAACTCCTATACATCGTGCTGATGGCAACCTGGAAGCTCCTACACTACTTCACCGACCACAAAGTCTCGATCATCACTTCATACCCTCTAGGAGACATCATCCACAACTACGATGCCACAAGGCAGATCTCCAAGTGGGCACTCAAACTAATGGGCCATGACATCAGGTACATCCCTCATACTGCTATTATGTCTCAAGCTCTCATAGATTTTGTTGGCGAATGGACGGAGGTCCAGCTCCTAGCCGCCGACATCACCCATGAGTAATGGATGATGTACTTCGATGGGTCGGTAACGACACCCAGCTTAGGGGCTGGAGTGGTCCTCATCTCCTCGGATGGGAGCAAGCTCCGCTATGCGATCTGACTCCACTTTTTGGCCTCAAACAACGCTGTGGAATACGAGGCCCTCATCAATGGACCGCGTATCACCATCATGCTTAGCGCTACATGATTGTACATCCATGGTGACTCAGAGTTGGTCATCGATCGGGTCATGAAGGAGTCCTCTTGCAAAAGCCCCCTCATGGCAGCATACTGCCATGAGGTGCACAAGCTCGAGGACAAATTCTAAGGGATCGAACTGCATCATGTCCCCCAAAAGGACAACGATGCCACCAATTTCCTCACAAAATTGGTGGCCAGGCAGACTCCATCTCCAAACAAGGTCTTCATCAATGATCTTCATGCGTCATCTACCTGCATCCTAGAAGGACCGATCCAGACACACTCTGACTCTGACTCTCCACTCAGGGGCTCCAACCCAGGTGCCTCCATGACAACATCACCCACTGATGTCACCATGGTGACTCTCGATCCAGTTGACTAGGGAGCACCATTGCTCGCCTACCTCCTCGAGGAGGTTCTCCCATCTAAAAGGATTGAAGCATGATGGATCGCTTGATGCACCAAGACCTTCATCATGGTCGGAAACAAACTCTACAAACGAAGCCCATTGGGAGTACTCATGAAGTGCATCCTGACCGACCAAGGGAAACAACTCATCCTCGAGGTCCATGCTAGAATCTATGGACATCACATGGCCCTGAGGTCGCTGGTCAAAAAAGCCTTTTAGCAAGGTTTTTACTGGCCCACTGCGCTATGAGATGCAGAGGAGGTTGTCCATAGGTATGAGGGATGCTAGTTCTATGCTTGGCAAACTCATTTTCTAGCACAAGAGCTTCAAACCATCCCCCTCACCTAGCCATTAGCGGTCCAGGGCCTCAACATGGTAGGACCCCTCAAAAAGGGCCTAGGTGGCTTCACTCACCTACTCGTAGCAGTCGACAAATTCACCAAGTGGATAGAGGCAAAACCCATCACCAACATCCACTCAGAGGAGGCGGTCAAGTTCTTCCTTGAGATCATCTATAGGTTCGACATTCCAAACTGTATCATCACTGACCACAGAACCAACTTCACAGGCAAGAAGTTCCTGGACTTCTATGATGGATACGGCATCAGGATCGACTAGGCCTCGGTTGAACATCCATGTACTAACAGTTAGGTCGAGCACGCCAATGGCATGGTCCACCAAGGACTCAAGCCATGCATCTTTGACTAACTCAATAAGTACACCGAGCAATGGGTTGTAGAGGTCCTAGTGATCCTCTAGAGCCTGAGAATGACCCCAAACAGATCCACAGGGTTCACGCCTTTCTTCCTAGCCTATGGAGCTGAAGCAGTGATGCCCTCCGACCTTAACTATAATGCTCCAAGAGTGAAGGCCTTTGACTGTGACTGAGCCACGGAGGCTCAGCAGGACGTAGTCGACCTACTCGAGGAGGCTCATGAGATGGCCGTCATCTGCTCCGCTCGCTACCAACAAACTCTCCATAGGTACCATGAAAGGAGAATCAGAGGAAGGATCCTCAAGGTCGGAGACCTCGTGCTTCGAAGGACCCAATCAACCATGGAGAAATACAAGCTATCTCCACCATGGGAAGGACCCTACACGGTGACCAAAGTAATCCAACCAAGCACCTACCGACTGAAGGACGACAACGGCAACGTTCTCAACAACACTTGGAACATCGAACAATTATGTCGTTTCTTCCCCTAAAATTCGGTCTTACCACTTTCTTTCAATCAACATTTGCTACTACAAGCACCCTAGCCCGAACACTTTCGGCCCAGGTCACTTGAGGGCTCTACGGGGGTGTGGTACCACCTCTCCTTTTTACTATCATATTGTAAATACTTTTTACCCAATCGAAAGGGTAGTCTATTTCTTTAATTACCCTACATAACTTATGCTTTAAACTTTCGACCGATCACACCCTACCATGACCTACAGTTATGAGCAACTGAGCCTCGCAGGCCATGCCCAGGTTCTTATGGTTGCAGCATATGGTTCAAATGATTAGGTGTAGAAAAGAAAGAATAAAAAACAAAGTTGTGCTAGGGTAAAATGAGGTGCGGATGGGGCAAGCTTCCCCTTACGAAGTGATTCCATCACAAAACAAAATTGTTGTATTCATAAAATACACAAAACTATTTACACAAGAGCTCCCCCACAAACTTATCACTTACATATGCTTATTTACTTCTACTCTAAATACTACTGTGTCCAACCGGTGGCATTGGCTGATGGCTCGACCGATGAAGACAAGGGCTGCTCGCTCTCCGACGGGGCGACATTTGGTTCAGTCAGAGCCAGGATGACGCTAGCTTCTGACCTAGCCTCCACTCCATCTGCAAGCTAGGTAACATCTTCTTGACGCTCGCCTTCAGCCATGCCTGCATGGTGAGCCTCCATCACCCATTGCACAGAGACTTGCTTGGTGACCAACTGTGCGTGTGGTAGTAAGTTTTTCCCAAGCACATGGATGGCATCCGCGTACTAGCCGTCGGTGTACCTGCTATAGATGGCGGTGAAGTCTAGGTTTGGGTGGTGCGTCCCCACCAAAGTCAGCACTCCTGACATCCCATAGAACATCCTGTTGGTGATAAGTGTGCAAACTTCATCTAGGACCTCTGCTAGTCAGATGGCAGGCGTGCTGGTGCTCGACACCAGCCTGAAGACCTCCAAGACGATGACCTAGGTGACATTGCGGAGCTGGTTGAGCTCTCCCTCAAGAGCACATCACTACTCAAGGGACTTGGCCAACACCTCTGCACTCTGACCAATCATCGCCTTGGCCGTCTCTAGGTCCTGCTCTAGAGAATCGACTCTCTCGCCCAGTTTTGGAAAAAAGCACGACAAGTTCAGAAGCAAGGAAAGGGAAAAACTAAGGCATCAACCAATGGCTGAATAGGCACATACCAAGGTAGGCGTTCTCAAGGATTGATAGTCCTTCCTCCTACTGAGTCACCTACTCGGGCAGCTGAGCGTTTGACTCCTCCAGTCCAAGCGCCTAGCCCCAGAGCATGAGCACTTCCTGGTCAACCTCCGACCAGGCCTTCCTCTCAAACTCCAAGGCCTCCAAGGACTTCTAGAGCGTCACCTCGATCTTCACCAGGGACTTTTGGAGCACTACCTTGAACTCCACCTAGTGGACCTTCGCCATGTCAAGGCCCCGCTCAGTGGTAGTCACCCGCTCCACCACAAGCAGTTCCGCTGCCCGCGCTTCTGTTGCCTCGATAGCCTAGTATTGAGACTCACATCAGGCGGACTCTAGCTGGTGCTCGAGCTCGATGACCCACCGTGACACCGTGGCCACCTGCTCCATCCGAGTATGCTCCTCCTAGAGGAAGTGGGACTTGTGGCTCGACATCTCCTCCAAACCATGCAAAGCAAGAATCAAGCATGCTGAGACAACCAGTCAAAAACCAAGGAGTCAAGAAAAAACATAGAAAACCTACCTCTACAACATGGGGCAGGTCAACCATAACCGTCTAATGGATGACCTTGACTTGGGCAAGATCAAACTCCATGGCGAGTCCTTTCCCCCAAGTAAGTGCCAAAGCTGCACCTCCTCCTCATCCCAAAGGACAAACTGAGCCTTCCTCGGGTCACTGGGGAAGAGCCACACCAGCTCGCGGGTCGGCCCAAGCCCACTGGAGGGTCTAGTCGTCGACTGGGCCATCACTAGCTCCTATGATGGTGGGATGGCTGACGGCTCTACCATGGTGCCTGCCTCGCTAGAGCAGGGGATCTCCACCTCCTCGACCCTACGGTCCGCCGAGGGATGCTCTACCTTTGGCCTGGCCACATTACCTCCCAATGCCTCTAGCTCTGACTAGGAGGGTGAGCCGTGCGTCCCTCCTTAGGGTGAGGCAGGGAGCCTAGTCTCCCTCCTCTCTTCTACCATAGCTAGTGTGGGAGGGATCATGACCGTCACCTCCGATGCAGTTGTCACTGTCGCCATTGGGATTGCCACCATCACCTCCGCTGCCGCTACCGCTTGGCCCATGACTGACCGAGAGGGCACAGCCCCTAGAGGGGAAGGCTACACCACCGCCAGCCTACTTTCCCCACTGCTCATGGTGACCTGCTGTAGGCTGGGCCTCCACTCCTCCCGCACGGGAGGTGGGGCGATGCTCATCCTCGTTAGTATCTAGCCGCTGTTGAACAAATACAGGTCAGTTACACTTGAAAAACTCTAACTATGAGATCAAAAGAAACATGGGTACATACCTAGATGCAAGGGGCAAGGCCCTGAAGCCCTGACCCTCTGGCAACGAGCCCATCCAATGGGAACAGTCCATGGGTCATGACCCACACCACCTCACTTTGAATGAGGGGGGGGGTCACCCCGGTCGGTTCCTGATCGGCCCACAAGCTGCCACGACCACTGGCTTGTGACACACCCATCAGAGCAGTAGGCGGGGCATCCCCCTGTTGTGGGTCACATGCCGGCACTAACCTCAAAGATGAGGGGGTGTGAGCCTGCACCTTAGACCGACCGGACTACCCTACCACGCCTGGAGCAGGGGGCGATGTTGGCGATGCCTCCAAAGGCCACGGTGACCACATTTGCTTTGCCCCATGCTCAACAGCAGCATCCGAGCTTGCGGTGCACTTCCTTGACATGGGAGCAACATCGCGCCTCTCCGTGTCCCACCCACCACTGGCAAACATGGCCGTAGGCTCACGATGCTCTGTCAAAGTCGCGACAGCATCCTGGCCCCCTTCATCCTTGGAGGAGCTCGCATCACCGCCCAACTCCATGGGCTCCTCCGACTTGAGCTCCACCTCCATGTCACTCCTATTTTCCTGGGCCCACATGCGCCGGGCGATCTCCTGCTCCTTCTAGTGCCTCCTCTAAGCCTTCTCAGCTCTCTTCTTCTTCCTATCATCCGCCACCTCCTTTAGGGTGGCTTGTCGAGCCATGCCCTCTGGCACCTTCAGAAGATGTAGCCAGGATTTGTAACCGCCAAGTCCCTACAAAAACAGATGACTCAAAGTCAAAATACGGGAAAACAAAAGAGAAAAAGGTACAGAATAAGGAGAAGGGAGCATACCAGAGTGGACAGCCTCAAGGAGTGGAGGGGTCTGGGCTTTCCTTCAAGGGTCTCTCAGGCCTTTAGTTGCAGCACCTGGTCGAGTCAGCTCCAGACTTTGTCCTTCGCCAACTCCACCGGCGATGCACGGTCGGGGTCCGTCGGGCCAAAGTATAGCCACATCGGTCGCGTCCTTTCCGCCCGTGGGGTGACCCAATGTGGAAGAAGGTGTGGAACACCCACAGCCCATTGAGGCTGAGCTGCAACAACTTCTGGAGCTCCGCCTCAATGATCCCCAGCTTATTCTACTGGCTAGAGGGGCCCCATGACCAGCTCTCTCGCCTCTCTGGCCTTCTACCAGTGAACGGCAGGAATGGCGCCTCCACCGGGTTCTAGATGTAGAACCACTCCCCATGCCACCCTCGATTGGAGTCATAGGGGGTGTACATAGGGTAGGAGCCCAACATACTCGGCATCTTCTATGGGGCGAAAGCCCCCACCGACCTGTTCCTAGGTGGCTTCCCCTTCAACAAAGCACGCCTGGTGAAGATCCACTAGAATAGATCCATGTGTGGCTCCAACCCAATAAGGCCTCATAGACAACGATGAAGCTGGTGACATGCAATAGCCTAGTCAGACTGGGGTGCTACAGCTCTAGGCCCCACTCATTGAGGAGCCCACATAGAAACCAGTGCATGGGGTATCCTAGCCCATGCTCATGGAAGGCGAGGAAGGAAACAACCTCGTCGGCCTAAGGCTAGGGAAATGCCTGCCCCATAGGAGCCCTCCAGTGCGCCACCTCCTTCGACGAGAGCAGCACCTTCTCGGTAAAGGTGGCCAACACCGACTCATCCATATTGGATGGCCTCTAGCTTAACATCATGCTTTAGGTATGTGAGTTCTCCTCGCCCTCGCTTTACCCACTCTTACTTAGGAACCACCATAGCACACGAACGTGCTTGGCGAAAAGGAACAAGGAGGAGGAGCAGCAGTTGGAGAATAGGTGAAGGATTGGGAAGAAAACCCTCTCCCTTCCCCTATTTAAGGAGGAGACGCAATAGTTGGAGAAAGGCAAAGGATTGGGGCAAAAAAACCCTCCTCCTTCCCCTATTCAATGCTGATGGAAATATGGTGGGACGCATCACATATTCATTCATACGCACATTCATTCATTCATGGGGGAATTGGCTGGCGGACACCCACAGTGGTGGTCATTTGCTGGCGGACACCCAAAGTGGAGCTGTATGCTAGAAGACACTCTGGTTTATTGTAATTATGCCAGAGGACACCGCGGGCTAGTTTCCCCTAATTGAGGAGAGAGAAATTTTCAGTTTGGACATACGGTGCCCCTGAGCCATGTTTGGGTCTAGTTGGACTAGCTAATAACCGACTCGAGCCTAGTCTGGTTAACCGCCTTTGCCCTTCTCTCCCTTAGTCCCTTTGCTAGGTGGGCCCCTCACCCTTTCCTCACTGACAGGTGGAGCCCACCCATCATCCCCCACATTCGACTCTTCCTTCTCCTCCGCTCCTCTCTGCCCTGACCGGGCGACCAAGCAAGCCACGGACTGAGCCTCGTCTATGCTCCTCCCGCGTCCACCGCAGCCTCATAGACTAGGCCCCTGCTTCATCCTTGCCGAATCCCCACCGCGAATTGCAATCCCATGTGCGCACGGGGTCATGGCTGCCATGACCGGCATGCTTGAGCTCTCCATGACCCGGCCCCTCTCCGCTCCCTCTCTGCCCTATAAAAGCAGGGAATTGGCACCGCAACTGCATGCCACACCCGCCCCTACCCTCTCCAAGCTCTCTCCCTCACTCTAGCACCTCTAATGACCGCCACCGCCGCCATGGTTGATCTCAGCCCGAGCTTCCAATCTCCTCACTCCAGCCATCTACACTGCTCCTCTTGGGCTCTACGAGCTCGCAAGAGCATGACGAACCCGCCCACAACTTCTACTCATCGATCCATGCCCATAGCACTGCCCCTCCAACCTCGGCGAGGTGTGCTACTGCCCCTTACCAGTGTCCACCACCTCTAGTCCACCAACACCAATGAAAACTCCACCATCGTGATCGCAACGGCATCCTCATAGACCCTCGCCCACCTTAGCATCTCATCAGAGGCTACCGGCCATCGGAGAGCCATTTTTGGCAAGCGCCATGGCCGCCGCTGGCTTTGCTCCTTCCAAGTGGAAACAAAGGGCAGGCAGCAAATCTCTGCCCGCCATGTCAAGATCAGCGATCCAGATCTTCGGTGAGCTTGCTGTGGACGCTATGGAGGAAGTGGGGAACCAGATGGATAGGAAGGTGGACGAGGCCGAGCATCGTCGCAACTCATTCCTTCTTTGTTGCTCTCCTGCCTTCCTCTGCTCCGCAAGGGGATGAGGAGACCAAAGCTGGTCCACCGCTCACCACTGGAGCACAGATGCCACCCATGCCACAGCAGCCCAAGCCCATGCCAGAGCCACCCTCCCCATAGTCGGTGTGTCCCTCCCTCTTTGTTCCACCTCCCTCTCCTCCCTCGCTATCTTCCTCCGCTCTCTCTCTCCTTCGTCGCCATCCCCTATGCCCTTTGCCGTCCGATCTCTCTTCTTTCTCTCTCTCCCTTCCTCTCCTTTCTGACCTCATAGCTTGGCAGCGGATGAGGATGACCAGCGCAAGGCAGCACTCGGCCACATCACTCAGCCCAATAGAGGTAGGCCATGCCTGGCCGTAGGGCCCACCTATCATAGGATCCACTCCCTGTCCCTCCTCTTCTATAGACAAGGTTCACAAAGACCACTAATACTGAAGGGGCAAGTCCATAGATTGGTGTATAGGTCCACGAGCTCATAGTGCCCCAGTCAGCCCTGACCCGGTGACCCGTGGACGCTTAGGGGCACCAGATGTCCAAACTAAAAATTTCTCTCTCCTCAACCGAGGGAAACCGGCCCGCGGTGTCCTCTATCATAATTACAACAAACCAGACCAGAGTGTCTTCTAGCATATAGCTCAGCAAACGACCACCACTATGGGTGTTCGCCAGCAAACGACCACCACTGTGGGTGTTCGCCAGCCAATTTCCCCTTCATTCATATGCATTCACATGTTCATCCATACAAATCATTCATTCATACATCCAAAGCATCACATATGCATTCACACATTCATTCATGCAAAATCATACATCCGAAGCATCATATATGCAATTAATGCATCATAACGCCTCGTGTTGCATCATGAAGTGGCAGTTGCCTCATTCAACATAAGCAACGACCGACTGGGTTCAAAGGCCGGCCCACAAAGGGCTTGAGGCCACCTCGCATCAAATAGAGCTAGGGGAGAAAATGCAGATGAGCCCTAGTGGCCCTCGCCTAATCTACTCAGAAGTAGACAGGGTCATCTCAACCTTCTCGTTCGATCCTAACCTTGAGCCATGCCCATAGAATCTCCATCGAGGGGAGGCCAGCGGGCCACCTGAGTCAATCGCTGGAATGACCTAGGCATATGGCAAGACATAGGTTAAGGAGTAGTGGAATGCCACATGAGGGCTATGCCGACCTCATCACAAATGATAGACCCGGATTCCACTTGAATGTACCCATTAGCGAGCTCACCGAGCACGTCACTCGAGCCATCGAGGCAAGCAATGTTAGCTTAGCCCCTCTGGTTGTAGAAACCATGGATGGGGTAATGCACAGAACTAGACCAATCCCTACCGAGCCCAATGGGTCTCAAGGGCTTAAGTCGCCCGACATCGACTCAGGAAATCAACAAACCATGCAGGTCATGGGCGGGACACACCCGGGCAAACACCCCAAACGGCAAAAAACACAGGAGTCTATAGCCCCATGAAAGAGTACCAAGATATTCATCCTCCAACCAACTCACCAGTCGGACACAAGCTTGGGGGCTACACCCACGGGTGCGCTCGCACGCACCCACTGTCAAAGCAAAAAATTCCCCCGCTGGCAAAATGAAAAATCCCCCAGACGATTCTACCTGAATCGCCTCGAGGCTTGAGGGCTACACCCACGGGTGCGCTCATGTGCACCCACCATCAAAACAAAAAACCCCCTAGATGATTCTACTCGAATCATCTAGGGGCTCGGGGATGCCCACTCGGTAAGGACTCACCATCAAAACAAAAACCCAAGGAGGGGCGACGCTCGCTTCTGACTCTGGCTTGCTTCTCCAACTGAAAGGCCTTGCCAAGGAGGGGCGACGCTCGCTTCTAACTCCAACCCACTTCTCTAATTAGAAGTACAATGAACCTATGCTTATAGCTCTTCTCCGACCGGCGTGGTTGGAACCAACTAGGAAACGACCGAACGGGGACGCCCACTCGGTAAGGACCCAAAGAGTCTGGCAGAGCAGATAAGGCAAGGTGCTCAAGTTAACCACAATACCGAGGACCGTACCCTGTGCACCTATAGGATAGTACTATTAGGCCATGCTAGAAGGGTGCTTCGCAAGCCTTCCAGGCATGTCAAAACTCAAACAGTGTTGTGGGCACTGTCCTTTGCCCTATAGTGTTGTGGGAGCTATCCTTCACCCTACAGTGTTGTGGGCATCATCCTTTGCCATACTAGGTAAACATGGTAATGCCTACCACACATGTCTGACATGAATAGTATTGTAGGCACCGACGACCGTCTTGTACCCGATGGCGTGGACAACAAGACTAGGTAGCACACACACACACTCTCTCTCTCTTGTAATGTTGTCCCCATGTAACACCCTCAGTGTTACATTGTATAGTTTTTGCTAAAACACTGCATGAGCATCATACTTATGTGTAAATGTGTGTAACGTAAAGTATAAATCAATGTACGGCACTTGAAACATTCATCCGAAACAAGAAACAAATGTTATGTTTCACGTCGCTTTATATCGTTTAGTATTCTAAGCGAATTTTTATCAAATAAAATGATGTAGAACATGTATGCGAATGTTAATAAAAGTTTGTAGTATGTACTTTGTAGGCGACGATGAAATATGTGTGGTTGAGGATGAGGTTCGCTAGCTAGTTTATCAAGTAGGTCGGAATTGGAATCCGACGCAAAACCGTTCAAAGTTTAAGTCATTTCGCATAAGTTTGAAAATGGGTCGACGAAGCCACGTTTGGCAATTTTTGTAGTGAGATTGGCTTAAGAAGTGGCCTGATGTCATGGCTTGGGTCAATAGCCCTATGTACCCTCTTGCATATAGAAGAATTGGTTTGGCGTTTGGACCATCAGGTAGGATTTTGCAATAGCTTTAAAAAGCGTGCAGACACCTAGTTCAACCAAGCCGGCGCTGGCCACGGTCACCGCCTCTGCTTGGCACTACTGCTGCCACTACTAGCCACCAGTAGGCACTGCCGAGCCAGCCGCATCACCACTACTACGCTCGGGCGAGCACACCGTGCGTAGGCCACTACACTGGCCGTCCTGGCCGCTGCCCTTGCCCTGGTTGCGCTGTACTACTGCGCTGGCACGCCATAGGCATTTCTGAATCGGCCGCCACCATGCATGCACATGTATGCCGCACGTTGGTCTAGCACTATCAGCTTGGGTCCCCTGCTGTCGTGCGCTGGCACACGGTACGTGCGCATGTTAGGCCCGGCCATGAATGGCAGCTCTGCTCCCCCTTCAGCGCGTCTACCATGGCTGCCACTCGCATTGTGTCGTGTCGTGTCACTCGCATTACATGCTGTCCTAGTACTGCTCCCATTAATGCCGGCTATGCGCACGCATGGGCTCGTCTAGCTTGTCATGTTCTCACGCTTGCGCTCAAGGCCATGCCAAAGGCGCCAGTCACTTTGCCAACAAGGTCATCGGCCAGCCAAGCCACACCAAGCAACCGAATCGATGCGCTGCCCTTTTCTATGTACCATGCTCGTGTGGTCGTCCTGTGGAAGGATGGCGTCATGCCAAACCAGTCACTATGGCGGTGGTACAAGGGAAGGATGCTAATTTGGAATTCAGTCGCCACCAGCCACCATAAGTCCTTCGGAGTTACCACTGCAATTGGCCTCAACCACTCCACCATTTTCCAATTAACTATGCCCACTTGAGCCCAAATAGTTAGCGTGTGAGTGGAGCTATCCCGGCTTTCGTTCGGCCTTCAGCGAGGTGAGACGAGGCGTTTCCCTCGTGGTGGTCCGCCATGGACACCTGAGCGGGCGCATGGCCAAAGCATCATGGGGTGCTTCGCCATTTCAATTAGGTTGTGCCTTGAGTAATAGTTGACTTGGTTATCGCAATCGTGTAGTGGTTTTGTCGGTAGAGCAGCGGGTCACCAGAGACACCATCATTGTGCTCACTGGGAACCAGTGTCACCCCATGTTCGTGGCCAACCGTCTTGCCGAGCCTTATGCCTTCACCCAGTCCATCCGTCACACCGCTGGTGAGGTCCTCTTACTCCTAGAGTACCTGGTTGACTCAATTAGGGTAGAAGTGCGCCGAAGCGTGTGGCCATCCCCGGTGGATGTAGGTAGATGCTGTTTTCATGGCCAATGCTTTTGAAGGTAGTAGCAAACCAATTAGAACTGCTACTTTGTTCAACGTAGCCTACTGGTGGTCACCGAGTAGTATTTGAGGCTTTCAAATAGGTGATTTTGCCAGCGTCGGGCTACCGCAGCCAGTCACCACTGCGGCGTGTGGCCACACCTACATGGTGCACCATTCTAGGGGTGTGTTACCTCAATCTATTTCGCGTGGCATGGGGAAGCTTGTGGGGATGCTGGTGTGTGCTAGCGTGGTCGGTGCTCGCTGGCGTTTGGTCGGTGAGGTCATGGCTCTGTTAAGTTCAACCAGGGGCGTCGCAATGTGATGTGCATTTAAGTTACAGGCATTTTATGGAAACTACATGCATAAATATATCTACCCATGAGTCCTACTAATACAGGTCAAGTAGCTGCTATGCTCAGGATATCGGTAGCATGAGTAACCTGCCGTTACTCACAAGCAGGTGATAAATATGATCACTCATGATAAAATGTGTAAAGGTAATTGGTGACCAGGCAGGGATATGGTTTGGGTATTGGTGGGTGTAAAGAGTTGTGTCCTGCGGCCAACAGGGTATAGCTTGGTTACACTTTTTCCCTGTCTGTGTCGATTAAGATCCGATCGTTGCATATGACTCTAGTCAAGCCACAGATTTATTGTCCCGAGCGCATACTTGGGTATGGACGCAGGGAAGACTTATTGCTCTCTTGTCATGGATCCAGCTCTTTTTGGACTGACTGATTGGAGGCGGATATGGTGGAGGTCCTTGTAGCACACTGAGTCCGGGACTCAGGAGTGGGGCTTGGAGTCTAGGTTTGGATGGGGACCTAGACACCCAAGATAGGAGAGTGATGGGTTAGTCCTACTTGTGCCTGGGTACAAGCAGAGCGTATGTTTTTAGGGCACCCAGCTGGGCATATTGATTTGCGAATCGCCGGGAAATCCAGTACGGCTTGTCTGTGGTTTAACACTGTAGTAAGAACTAAAAGTTGAAAGGAGAAGAAATGGAACTAATTGCTCAACTCTTGCTTGAAAGTAGAACATGTGCTTATATAGACTGGCTAGATGATTACTTAATCTGGCTGATAATAATACATAAATAAGGACTCACTATTAGTATTGCTTCCTGCCAAAAGAAACTAACAAACCATAAAGCTTATCATATTCCTTGGAGTCAGAAAATTATTCTCGCTAGTCAGATAAGTCTTGCGAGTACATTGTGTACTTAGGGTTTATCTACCCCTATTGTAGGTAATGCTTGAGAAGTACCTTTGTGTGGAGGATTCTTCTGGTGGGCTTAGACGAAATCCTCACTTCTATTGCTAGATGTTTATTGAAATTCCATTGTTTATCATTCCGCACTCTGACATTTGGTAATGTAATAATGTACTTTTAAGAATCTCTAATGTATGAAATGGACTTGTATTGTAACTCGTTCTCATGATTGGATCCTAGCTTGGGAAAAATGTGGATCTTTTGGGTTCTCCCATGGGGTGTGCCCAACGGATACCGCTCGTGGTAGCCTATTTTCGGGGTGCTTAGTGTCTGGTGGGAGACAAGCACCTCTGTAAGTGTGCAATTGTGGGCGGTTCAGCCACAGTTGGTACCAGAGCCAATAATGGTTATGAGTTTATCACCCTTTTTTCAAAACTTAAAAAATTGACCAACAAAAGTTTTGCAAAAAGTAGGATGCGATTATATTAGGTAAATAAGTATAAGCCCTAGCAATATGGTCTATCTAGGATAGCGGCACTGGTTTTATCTAATCAGTTTTCTGCAGGTACACTAACTTACATTGCGTAAGAAAGCACTTAGTATACAAGAAGTGAGTGTGCGATGTGTCGGAAATTTAACAAATGCCGCTATATTCCGGCTTGAGTGAACGCATAGGCCGAAGGATGCATCAGAATAATGGCATCTTACTCAAACTAAAATCCCCCTTCACGTGTAATTGAGTTAGTAAATCGATAGGGCTAATTAAATGAATGCTTTAATAAATGTGCTGACATTTCTCTAATCCCTTGATTCTGATCGAGAGGGTGTTCTAATGGATGGTTCATATATCTTACAGATGAATCTAAGGTCTGGACGTGGGAGCACCAGTGCGGGGGCGGCTCACGGTCTTGGTGAGGGCCACGGCTAGAGTGGCTAGGCCCATGAGCCCAACGGGGAGAGCCATGGGGCTGCACTTCTGGCTCCTCCTCCGCCACCACTACCTTCAATGACCCATGCTGAGATGATGGCGGAGCTGTTGGCTGCTCGCCGAGAGTCAGCTTGTGCTATGGACATAATGGCATAAGCTGTCGTGGGCCTCGCCCGCGGAGGCCACGGGGGCAACGATGGGAACTGGGGTGGTGCCTACCATCCTGAGGGACCATCCTCTTACCAAGACTTTCTCAAGACTCACCCAGCCACTTTCACCCCGTCTGATGAGCCCCTAGATGTGGAGCACTAGCTTTGCATTTTAGAGCAGAAGTTTCTACTGCTCGACGTGGCCGACGAGCAGAAGGTGCGCTTTACAGCGCAGTAGCTATTGGGGTTCGCAAGTGCATGGTGGGATACCTTCCATGACATGGAGTAGCCTGATCATCTAGCAACCTGGCAGGAGTTCACCATCGCATTTCAAGAGTTCTTTATCCCTGCTGGTGTCATCAACCGGAAGGTGACTGAGTCCCTAGAGCTACACCAGGGGAATATGACAGTGATGGACTATGTGAATAAGTTCAATCACTTGGCCCAGTATGCTGGCATTCATGTGGACACAGATGACATGAAGAAGGACCGCCTCTTCCATCCTTCGGGAGAAGCTATACATGGTGAACTATCAGACCTTTGGGGCGCTGATGAACGCCGCCATCGCTATGGAGGGTTTTCAGCGGGAGTCTCAGGCAGAGTGGAAGAGGAAGCAGGTGGTAGCTGGATCTTCTAGCCACCCTCACACTCAGAAGGTATAGGTTGTCTGACGGGGGCCCTATCAGTCATCAGGCAGGCCTTCATTTCGGTAGCCCTAGCAAACTTCTCAAACTTCCTCCACCCAGTACCATGCACCCCAGCAGTAGGTGTAGCCCTAGCAGTCTTGGGGACAGTAGGTCCCACCTCATCAGGGGTTTGAGAACAAGCCAGGTGCTTGCTTCAAGTGTGGCAAAGATGGCCACTATGCCCGAGCTTGTCCCCAAAACCAGCCAGCTCAGTCCGCTCAACCATCAGCGAACTCCAGGCTTGTGAAGAGGACCATAATCAAGAAGAAAGCACCTAGCAGATCTGGTTAGGTGCATTTCACAGATGCTGAATAGATTTTGCAGCAGGAGCTGGTGATGGCTGGTATGTTTACCATCGACTCTCATCTAGCTTATGTGTTGTTCGATTCTGGTGCATCACATTCCTTTATGAGCATGGGGTTTGTAGAGCGGCACAACTTACCACTTATGGCTATACCTTATGCCTATAAGATCCGTACTATGTGTACACAAATGTTCATCAATACCTATATAGATACAGTAAGTTTGGTACTAGCCACCCACACTTATCGCCTAAAGTTCATGGTCATGCCTGGGCAAGGCATTGATGCTATTCTTGGAATGAACTGGTTGCGGGTGTATGGGGTAGTCTTGGATTTGAAGAGGAGAAGTGTGGAGTTATGACTTCCTTCTTCTTAGGATAGGATGTCTCTTATTGCACCCTCTGATCTAGTCTTACCTGTTGTTGCCCACGCTAAAACTTCTTCTGATCTTACCTCCATTCCGGTAGTATGTGAGTTCCCGGATGTTTTCCCTGAAGATCTTCCTAGGTTGCCACCAGATAGAGAGGTAGAATTCTCCATTGAGCTAGAGCATGGTACTGCCCCTATCTCCAGACGCCCATATCGCATGGCTCTAAGGGAACTAGCAGAAATGAAGAAGCAGCCGGAAGAGTTGATGGACAAAGGTTTTATCCATCCTAGTTCTTCGCCATGGGGTTGCCCAACTATTTTCGTGAAGAAGAAGGATGGTACTTTGCGGATGTGTGTGGATTACCGCCCTCTTAATGTGGTAATAGTTAAGAACAAGTATCCTTTGCCCTACATAGATACTTTATTCGATCAGCTAGCTGGCGCCAAGGTGTTCTCAAAGATTGATCTCTGATTAGGCTACATCAGATCAAGATCAGGCCACATGATATACCAAAGATAGCTTTCTCTACTAGGTATGGGCTGTATGAGTACCTAGTGATGTCTTTTGGTCTCACCAATGCTCCTGCCTTCTTCATGTACCTAATGAATTTAGTTTTCATGCCGGAGCTGGATAAGTTTGTGGAAGTTTTCATTGATGACATCCTGATCTGTTCCAAGAATGATGAAGAGCATGCTCAACACCTTCGGATAGTACTGGCTTGACTATGGGAGCACAAGCTATATGCCAAATTCAGCAAGTGTGAATTTTGGTTAGATTGAGTGTAGTTTTTGGGGCATGTGTTGACACCTGAAGGCGTTTCTATAGACCCTAGCAAGGTGCAAGATGTATTGGATTGAAAGTCTCTCAAGTCTATGCATTAGATTCGTCAGTTCCTTGGTCTGGCTGGATCTATCGGCGTTTCATTCCTGATTTCTCCAAGATAGCCCAGCCAATGACCAAACTGCTCCAAAAAGATGCCATGTTTGACTGGAGCCTAGCCTATGAAGGAGCTTTCCAAGCTCTAAAGACTTTTCTGACCACTGCTCCTATGTTGGCCCAACCAGATATTGATAGGCCCTTTGATGTATACTGTGATGCCTCGAAGACGGGGTTGGGGTGTGTGCTTATGCAAGATGGGCGTGTGATAGCTTATGCTTCATGCCAACTAAAGAAGCATGAGGTGAATTACCTCACTTATGACTTAGAGCTGGCTGCTGCTGTCCACGCTCTAAAGATTTGGAGGCACTATCTATTGGGCAACAAAGTGCACATTTTTACCGATCACAAGAGCCTCAAGTATATTTTCACTCAGTCTGAGCCAAATATGAGGCAAAGGAGATGGTTAGAATTGATAAAGGATTATAACTTAGAAGTTCATTATCACCTAGGAAAGGCCAATGTTGTAGCTAATGCTTTGAGCCAAAAGTCACATCAAGTTGAGGAAGCACCTTTGTCTCTCAACCATGCAGAGGTATTGGCTCACATTGCATTGACCTCAGAATTGCTGGAGCAGATTATTCGGGAGCAAAAGGGAGACCCCAAAGAGATTCCTCACATCAGGAAGTTGATGGCTAAAGGGCGTGGCCCTCACTTTAGTGTGATTGAACATGGAGTGGTGAGATATAAGGATAGACTGGTGGTTCCATCCAATGAAGAGCTAAAAAGAAAGATTTTGAATGAAGCTCACCATTCAAAACTATCTATTTATCCTAGCAGTAACAAGATGTATCATGATCTACGCCACTTGTATTGGTGGTCTAACATGAAGCAGGACATCACCTGGCACGTCACGAAGTGCGACACTTGTGGTAGGGTTAAAGCAGATCATATACGTACCCCAAGATATTTGTAGCCCTTGCCCATTCCTGTTTGGAAATGGGAGGATATTTATATGGATTTCATTGTGGGTATACCCCATACATCCATGGGCTTTGATTCTATTTGGGTCATTATAGACCGTCTCACCAAGTCTGCCCATTTTGTCCTGGTGGACACTAGATATACAACCAAGAAGTATGCTGAGATATATTTCGATCAGATTGTGACCCTTCATGGAGTTCCTCTTACTATCGTCTCTGATAGAGGGTCAATCTTTGTCTCTCGTTTCTGAGAGCAACTGCAGCACTGTCTGGGTACTCATCTTCTTAGAAGCTCAGCATACCACCCACAAACTGATGGTCAAACTGAAAGGGTGAACCGGGTGCTCGAGGATATGTTGAGGGCTTATGCCATCTCTTTTCCTAAGAAGTGGGATAAGTGTTTGAAGTTAGCTGAATTTTCTTACAATAACAGCTACCAAGAGAGCATCCGCATGGCACCATTTGAGGCTCTATATGGGTAGAAGTGTAGAACGCCATTGAACTGGGTTGAAGTGGGAGACTGTGGGTACTTTGGGCCCGATTTCATAAAAGAGGCTCAAGAGAAAGTAAACATTATCCGAAGCCACTTGAAGGCAGCTCAAAGCCGACAAAAGTCTTATGCGGACAAGCGAAGGAGACCTTTGGAGTTTGCAGCTAGGGACTCTGTGTATCTCAAAGTGTCTCCTATGAGAGGGGTGCATCGGTTTGGTGTCCAGGGCAAGCTAGCCCCTCGGTATGTGGGGCCATACCAGGTGTTGCAATAGTGTGGCCCTATTTCTTATCGTCTCCAGCTTCCTAATATTTTATCTGTGGTACACAATGTGTTTCATGTATCACAATTGAAAAAATGTTTGTGTGCTCCTAATGAAGCTGTGGAAATTGAAAAGCTTCCCCTTCAGCCAGATTTGACTTATGTGGAGCACCCTATCAAAATCTTGGATGAGAAGGAGAGAGTGACCAGGAATAGAGTGATAAAGTTCTACAAGGTGCAGTGGCAAAACCATTTAGATGATGAAGCCACCTGGGAACAAGAGAGTTACCTATTGTAGCATTACCCCCACCTTCTCGCTGGCTCTGATAGTTAGTTGTTGCGCCAATGTATTCCCTACCTCTTTCTCACACTAGGCACATGAAATCTCGGGTCAAGATTTTGTTTTAGAGGGTAGATTTGTAACACCCTCGGTGTTACATTGTACAGTTTTTGCTAAAACACTACATGAGCATCATACTTATGTGTAAATGTGTGTAACAAAAAGTATAAATCAATGTACGGTACTTGAAACGTTCATCCAAAACAAGAAACAAATGTTACTTTTCTCGTCACTTTATATCATTTAGTATTCTAAGCGAATTTTTATCGAATAAAATGATGTAGAACATGTATGCGAACGTTAATAAAAGTTTGTAGTATGTACTTTGTAGGTGATGATGAAACAAGGATGAGGTTCACTAGCTAGTATATCAAGTAGGTCGGAATTGGAATTCGATGCGAAACCGTTCGAAGTTTAAGTCATTTCGCGTAAGTTTGAAAACAGGTCGACGAAGCCATGTTTGACAATTTTTGTAGTGAGATCGGCTTAAGACGTGGCGTGATGTCATGGCTTGGGTCGATAGCCCTACGTACCCTCTTGCGTATAGAAGAAGTGGTTTGGCGTTTGGACCATCAGGTAGGATTTTGCAACAGCTTTAAAAAGCATGCACGTCACCTAGTTCAACCAAGCCGGTGCTGGCTGTGGTCACCGCCTCTGCTTGGCACTACTGCTACCGCTGCTAGCCACCAGCGGGCACTGCCGAGTCGGCCACGTCGCCACTGCTGCACTCGAGCGAGCACACAGGTGCACGGGCCGCTACACTAGCTGTCCTCGCTGCTGCCCTTGCCCTGGCTATGCTGCGCTGCTGTGCTGGCTCACCGCAGGCATTTCCAAACCAGCCGCCACCACACATGCATGCATATGCCACGCGTTGGTCTAGCACTACTGGCTTGGGTCCCCTGCTGTCGTGCGCTGGCACATGGTGTGCGTGCGCGTTAGGCCCAACCATGACTGGCGGCTCTGTTCCCCCTTCAGTGCATCCATTGTGGCTACTGCTCGTGTCATGTTATGTCACATTGCTCGTATTGCGTGCCATCCGACACTGCTGTCCTTGTACTACTCCCATTGATGCCGGCTGTGTGCACGTGTGGGCTCGTCTGACTTGTCGCGTTCTCACGCTTGCGCTCAAGGCATGCCAAAGGCGCCAGTCACTTCGCCTGCAAGGTCATCAGTCGGCCGGCCACACCAAGCAACCAAATTGATGTGCTGCCCTTTTCTATGTACTATGCTCATGTGGTGGTCGCATGGAAGGACGGCGTCGTGCCAAACCGGTCACTGTGGCGGTGGTATAAGGGAAGGATGCCAATTTGGAATTCTATCGCCGCCAACCGCCACAAGTCCTTAGGAGTCGCCACCGCAATTGGCCTCAACCACTCCACCGTTTTCTAATTAACCGTGCCCACTATGAGCCCAAATAGTTAGCGTGTGAGTGGAGTCATCTCGGCTTTCATTCAGCCTTCAGTGAGGTGAGATGGGGCATTTCCCTCGTGGCGATCTGCCATGGCCGCCTGAGCGGGTGCACGGCCAGAGCGTCGTGGGGTGCTTTGCCATTTCAATTAGGTTGTGCCTTGAGTAATAGTTGACTTGGTTATCGTAATCGTGCACTAGTTTCATCGACAGAGCAATAGGTCACCGAAGACGCCGTCGCTATGCTTGCCAGGAACAAGCGTCACCCCATGTTCATGGCCAACCATCTTGCCGAGCCCCGTGCCTTCGCCTAGTCCATCCGTCACACCACAGGTGAGGTCCTCTTACTCCTAGAGTACCTGGTTGACTCGATTAGGGTAGAAGTGCGCTAGAGCACGTGGCCATCCCCGGTGGACGTAGGTAGATGTTGTTTTCATGGCCGACACGTTTGAAGGTAGTAGCGAACCAATTAGAACTGCTACTTTGTTCAACATAGCCTGCTGGTGGTCACCGAGTAGTATTTGAGGCGTTCGAATAGGTGATTTCGCCGGCATCGGGCTACCGCGGCCAGTCACCGCCGCGGCGTGTGGCCACACCTACGTGGTGTGCCATTTTGGGTGTGTGTTACCTCAATCCATTTCGCATGGCACGGGGAAGCTCGTGGGGATGCTGGTGTGTGCCGGCGTGGTCGGTGCTCGCCGACGGTTGGCCAGTGAGGTCATGACTCTGTTATGTCCGGCCTAGGGCATCGCGACGTGAATTTGAAGTAAACGAAGGGGTTAAGTGCTAGAGTCAGTGAGAGGAGGGAATAGTGGAATGAACTGTGTTGTCATTTCATGGGAACCCGAGGGCTCTTTTGCATATTGTGGCATGCACGTGGGTCATTCCTATCGTGGGCCACCGTTCAACTGGGCCACACGCGCACATCACGCTGTTGTGGGCCGAGCCACGCAAGTTGGGCCGTGGGTTAGAAATTGGTTTCTTCAATTTCTAGTAAAGTAGAAATGCTTATTTAATTTAGTTATGAGCTGAACTTTGATAAATTGTAGTAAATTCTGTAGATGTCCAAAAATAGTGAAACCAAGTTTGTTAGGTTCATAAAATTTCCATCTACCTGTTAGTATAGTTAGATTATAGTTAGCTATGCAAATGGTAGGTTCATAAATTCAAAACTAGAGAGCTA
Source organism: Miscanthus floridulus (assembly GCF_019320115.1). Classification (NCBI taxonomy): domain Eukaryota; kingdom Viridiplantae; phylum Streptophyta; class Magnoliopsida; order Poales; family Poaceae; genus Miscanthus; species Miscanthus floridulus. Next base: position 114,193,021 of record NC_089582.1, read on the forward strand.
ATATTATGTAGATTAATAATTGTAGGAATATTTGTGGAAAATTGGTGATAGCTATAGATATAAAATTTTTATAGTAGGCTCGCTAGGTTATTATCTACTTGCTATAAATTTTGTAGTCCTAGAGTAGGATGCTAAATAGAGTAGCTATTACCCTTGCTTTATCATATATAGCGTAAATTAGCATTAGGAGCAAGAACACCTGTAGTTGCTATAATAATAACGAATGTTATATTTCAAACTTGTTATAGGTAACAATAGATAGCTTAGCACCATGGTCGGTAGCGCTAGCTTAGTAGTTAAATCGATGTACTTTTATTTTAAGAGTTGCTGTTGTTATATTCCTAAGCATTGCATCGTCATTTCATGCATATAGATCACGAGCTGGTAGACTTCATGCCCGTCGGTGAGCCAGAGTATGACGAGGTGATCGAGGAGTATGAGGAGGAGATCCTCGTGCAGGAGGGAGCTCTAGAGCCTATTGGTGCTGACCTTACTGACCCGTCGCCTGCCCAAGGCAAGCCCCAGTGTATAACCCTTATTTTAATAATCATTGAATATATATGTGATGTGCATTTAAGTTACAGGCATTTTATAGAAACTACATGCATAAATATATCTACCCATGAGTCCTACTAATATAGGTTGAGTAGCTGCTATGCTCAGGATATCGGTAGCGTGAGTAACCTGCCGTTACTCGCAAGTAGGTGATAAATATGATTACTCATGATAAAATGTGTAAAGGTAATTGGTGAACGGGTAGGGATATGGTTTGGGTATTGGTGGGTGTAAAGGGTTGTGTCATGCGGCCAACAGGGCATAGCTCGGTTACACTTTTTCCCTATCCGTGTCGATTAAGGACCGGTCGTTGCATATGACTCTAGGCAAGTCACAGATTTATTGTCTCGAGCGCATACTTGGGTATGGACGCAGGGAAGACTTGTTGCTCTCTTGTCGCGGATCTAGCTCTTTTTGGACCGACTGATTAGAGGCGGAGATGGTAGAGGTCCTTGCACCACACTGAGTCTGGGACTCAGGAGTGGGGCTTGGAGTCCAAGTTTGGACGGGGACCTGGACACCCAGGATAGGAGAGTGATGGGTTAGTCCTACTTGTGCCTAAGGTACAAGCGGGGCGTGTGTTTTTGGGACACCTAGCTGGGCACATTGATTTGCGAATCGCTGGGAAATCCGGTACGGCTTGTCTGCGGTTTAGCACCGTAGTAAGAACTAAAAGTTGAAAGGAGAAGAAATGGAACTGATTGCTCAACTCTTGCTTAAAAGTAGAACATGTGCTTATATAGACTGGCTAGATGATAACTTAATCCGGCTGATAATAATACATAAATAAGGACTCACTATTAGTATTGCTTTCTGCCAAAAGAAACTAGCAAACCATAAAGCTTATCATATTCCTTGGAGTCGGGAAATTATTCCCGCTAGTCAGATAAGTCTTGCGAGTACATTGTGTACTCAGGGTTTATTTATCCATGTTGCAGGTAATGCTTGAGAAGTACCTTTGTGTGGAGGATTCTTCTGGTGGGCTCAGACGGAATCCTCGCTCCTATCGCTAGATGTTTATTTAAATTCTACTGTTTGTCATTCCACACTCTGACATTCGGTAATATAATAATGTACTAAGAATCTCTGATGTATGAAATGGACTTGTATTGTAACTCGTTCTCATGATTGGATCCTTAGGAAAATGTGGATCTTTCGGGTTCTCCCTTGGGGTGTGCCCGATGGATACCGCTCATAGTAGCCTGTTTTTGGGGTGCTTAGTGTCTGGTGGGAGACGAGCACCTTCATAAGCGTGCTATTGTGGGCGGTTCTGCCACACCCCTTCATCTATAAAAGGGGATGCGCTCTCTCCAAAAAGGCGATCAATCTCAATGAACAATAGACAACATACGGATCATTCTAGCTCACTCTCTACTAGCTTTAGACACTCTAAAGCTATACAAAGCATATGTTCCAATACTTGGTGCACCTAGAAGCTCCCATCACTCTTGGCCCTTTGGTCCAGAGTCTGACCGGACCTCTGATATCCCCATCTTACTCCCTCTTGTTTGTAACCCCACTGCAAACTTTGAGCACTGGACTCAGGAATAAAGTCATCGACCGACTCAAACTGGACATAGGACACATTGCCTAAACCAGTATAAACCCTATGCCATTGAGTGCTAGGCCACATCCAATCACAATGTATGGTAAAACGACAAATATTTACTAGTTGGTCACTTTTCGCACCAACACACTACAAGCTCTCCTACATCACCACATTGCTTCATGTCACAAGGTGACAGCAAGGTATCTAATGCTAATATGGTTGATCATGTTGATTCATATAATGAGCTTGTGAGTAGACTTGCTAGCATGACCATATCTTTAGAAAATGAGAAAGCTAAAATAATGAAATTGGAAAATGAAAACTCATTTCTAAAGAACTCATGTGAAGAACATAAGAAATTGCTTGATGTTCTTAAATCTTCACATGGTGAGCTAAAATTGAATCATGAGACACTACTTGCATCTCATGAAGAATTATTAGAACAACATGCTTCTCTCATTAAAGTGTTTTCAAAGAAACTTAAAAATAATGAGAGCTCATCACATGAGTCAAGTGATCAATTACAACATGTGACTAACTCTTGTCATGTAGGGAAAAAGCATGTATCCACCTCTTGTGATGACTTATTAGATATGCAATGCTCTTCACATATAGATGCTTGTTCAACTTCCTTGTCTTGTGAGACTAACCTTTTGAAGGAGAACAATGAACTCAAAAAGGAAGTGAAGAAATTGAGCAACAAGCTAGAGAGGTGCTACATATCAAAAGTCACCTTTGAACATTTGATAAAGACTCAAAGAAACTTTGGTGACAAGAGTGGCCTTAGATTCAGGAAGAAGATGACAAAGGGCGAAAGAAAAAGGGCAAAGAAGAAGAAGAAGCAACAACAATTGAAGTTGTCTCACTCCATGTGCTACCAGTGTCATGAAGCAGGGCATCTTGCAAATGGTTATCCAAACATTAAGAAGCTCAAGAAGATGAAGGAAGAAGATAGGCTAAAGCTTGTTAAGTGCTTCAAGTGCCGCACTTGGGGTTACCTTACCTCAATGTGCCCAACTAAGCAATTGGTGAAGCAACAAAAGGAGCCTCAACCAAAGCCACAAGTTGACCAAGAGAAGACACCCCAAGAGCAAATCAAGATCAACCATGAAGATGGTGGTGACTTGATGATGAAGAAGAAGAAAATAAGAAGGGGTAGAAAGGAAAGGCATCCATTGCAAATCCAAGATACCAAGATGATGAGCAAGAATGAAGATGAGAAGAAAGCCTATGCTCACATCAAGTGCTTTAAGTGTGGAGACATGGGACACTTTGCTTTGAGGTGTCCTACCAATCTTGAGAAGAAGGCTCAAGCAACTCATGAGAGGCAAGGCAATGAGGAGCACCACATGAGCAAGGAAAAAAGGCTCAATCAAAAAGAAAGTGCTACTCATGCCGGGAAAGGGAACACATAGCTCATTTATGTCCCCTAGGTAAAAATTCTAAGCCCATTTCAATTGATGATCATGATATGCTTAGAAAGGATGGCAATGGTACATCATTGGTTGCAATTACAAAACATCCCGCTATTCAAATTAAGGCTATGCCTAAGTATGTTGCTCCTAACTTGTTTGGGTACCATCAAAAGGTGGATGATTGATTGTAGGTACCATAGGCATTGGAGGCTTGATTCAATGGGTTTCTCTTTGTTCATCACATATTGAGTCAAGTTATGAAGCCTAGTGCACATCTAAACCCAATGCCATGATAATTGAGTGAAGTCCAAATGTGCTACATCATACAAGTGCTACAATTCAAGTTGTTGGTGATTCATTGGATATATTTCATGGCTTGCAAAAATATTTGAGTTGAAGCTTGCTAGTTGGATGATCATGAGCTAACCAAGGTATATCTCTTGTTGATCATTTCATTTGGGTGCATATGAGTTGATTGAATTGGATAAATATGCAATGTTGTTTGCTATGAGATGATTGAATGGATAATTGCTTAGTAATCAAGTTTGGATTGATTTGTGTTGGATAAGTTCATAAGATGACATTTAGTAAGTGGATTGAATGGAATTATGTCTTGTGAAAGTATTCAGACAAGTTAGTTTTAAGTTTGATTCACATTTGATGAAGTATAGCTCAAGTGATTGAAATCTGTCTGATCTTAGGCTGCTCGCAGTAATAGAACAATGAAGCGGTATCCCTAAGCTGCCCACGAAACAAAGAAGGAGAGCGCGCGCGCTGACATCCATGCCGCCATCCCCCAGTGCGCCCCCCTCCATCGGCCCCTATCGCTCCTCCTCCGTAGTCTGAGAAGGATGCAAGGTAGCAGAAGGCGAGGAGACACCGAGGTGAGGTAGTAGAAGGCGAGGAGGAAGATGCAACACCTGGTCTACTTTTAAAACATCCAGATGCAAAACTTGCAAGAAACGTATGAAGACAAATGAAACACTTAAAACATGCGCCTAAAACACATGCAAAAACACCTAAAAACACTTGAAACCATTGCAAACATATGCAACTTCCAGATAAAACACTTGCAACATATGTATGAAATATACGTAACATCCAAATAAACACTCTTGCGACATATGTCTATAAAAACAGATAAAACATTGGGAACAAACATTTGCAACATTAATGTGAAAGGTCCTAATGGCTAGAGGGGGGTGAATAGCCTATTAAAAATTTCTACAACAACACTTAGCAAACCGGTCAGACAAATATGAGGCAAAATGAGTGTTGCGCTAGCCTACTAAAAATGCAAGCCACCTACCACAATTCTAGTTTCTATAGTATCTATCCACACAATGGCTATGTCACCACACTAAGTAAGTGTGCTCTCAAAGGCTAACTAAAGAGCCACACTAACCAAACTAACAAGCTCTCACGACTAGCTACACTAAAGAGCTTGACAACTAGTTTGCAGTAATGTAAAGAGAGAGCAAGATGGTTATACCACCGAGTCGAGGAATAAACCAATCAATCACAAGAATAAATACCAATGAAGACCAATCACCTCGGAATCAAATGATGACACAATGATTTTTTTACCGAGGTTCACTTGCTTGCCGGCAAGCTAGTCCTCGTTGTGGCGATTCACTCACTTGGAGGTTCATGCACTAATTGGCATCACACGCCAAACCCTCAATAGGGTGCCACACAACAAACATAAGATGAGGATCACACAAGCCACGAGCAATTTACTAGAGTATCTTTTGGCTCTCCATCAGGGAAAGGTCAAGAACCCCTTACAATCACCACGATCGGAGCCGGAGACAATCACCAACCTCCGCTCGATGATCCTCGCTGCTCCAAGCCATCTAGGTGGCGGCAACCACCAAGAGTAACAAGCGAATCCCACAGTGAAACACGAATACCAAGTGCCTCTCGATGCAAACACTCAAGCAATGCACTTGGATTCTCTCCCAATCTCACAAAAATAATGAATCAATGTTGAAGATGAGTGGGAGAGCTTTGGCTAAGCTCACAAGGTTGCTATGTCAATGCAAATGGCTAAGAGTGTGAGCTTGAGCCAGCCATGGGGCTTAAATAGAAGCCCCCACGAAATAGAGCCGTTGTACCCCTTCACTGGGCACTGCTCGGGGCGATCGGACACACCCTGCCAGCGGTCGGTCAACAAATGGCTACCACATCATCCCTCTCTTCAAATACTGAGCGTTCGATCCCAACGATCAAGTGATGACCAGACGTAGCACAGTTCCATGAACGGACATAGGACCCTAGCGTCCGGTCACTTTCAGTAAGGTTCCAGCTGCAACCGAACGCGTCAGTTTGATCATGACTGGACACAGGACCCCAGCGTCCGATCATTTTTAGTAAGCCTCCACTCGCGACCAGACGATCATGCCTGATCGGACTCACCCAGCATCCGGTCACTCACTGTCTCCTCTATGTGCTGCCACGTCAGCGGGACCGAATGTACCCTGCCAGCGTCCGATCGTGAAGTGGCCTAGCGTACAGTCGAAGACCGACGCCAGCATCTTCACTGCTTCCACTGACCGGACGCGCCGGTCTAGTTGAGGCTATCATCCGATGCACTCTGTGAAACCCTATCTTTTCTATACAGGGCGCCGGTGGCACCATCGGACTGTCGGACACTCCGTCGGTGGAGTTTCGAACCCTTGCTCCCAAGTGCTAAACACAATGTGTATCACCTTTGTGCATGTGTGTTAGCATATTTTCACAAACATTTTCGAGGGTGTTAGCACTCCACTAGATCCTAAATGCATATGCAATGAGTTAGAGCATCTAGTGGCACTTTGATAACTGTATTTTGATACGAGTTTCACCCCTATTAATAGTATGGCTATCGATCCTAAATGTGATCACACTCGTTAAGTGTCTTGATCACTAAACCGAAAAGGCTCCTACAACTTATACCTTTGCCTTGAGCCTTTTGTTTTCCTCTTTCTTCTTTTCAAGTCCAAGCACTTGATTATCACCATGGCATCACCATCATCATGTCATGATCTTCATTTGCTTCACCACTTGGAGTGTGCTTCCTATCTCATGATCACTTTGATAAACTAGGTTAGCACTTAGGGTTTCATCAATTCACCAAAACCAAACTAGAGCTTTCAACATGTACAACCATTGCAACATATGCAACATCCCGATCTACTTTTGCAACATCAATATGAAACACTTGCAACATACCTCTAAAACATCTACAACACTTGAAATAGACGCTTGCAACATGTGCTTTCAAGCGCAACACATCTACTTGCTGCTCACGAAATGAAGGCTCACTGGCGTGTGGAATTCACCAGAGGTAGCCGCGCCGTCGCCACCATCGCCCAGTGCCACCATCGACTAGATTGACTTCGCCTACCATGAGGATGGTAGGGACCCCTCCGTGACCGCCGGTATCCTTGGCTCCACGCAGGGCACACAGTCCCCCGCCGCCCCTGTAGCTGGCGACACAGTCCCACCACTACTGGATCTCTCGTCGAGCAGTGGATCTGGTGGAAGGAGCAGCGAGGCAGAGTGGGGCGGAGCGTGCGTGGCATGAGCGGGTTGTCTGGACGGACGCCTGGGTCTAATCATTATTGATTGATCCATAAATGCTAGAGGAAAAGGAGAGGTAGGGCACATAAGGAAACACAAGGATTTTGACGGTGTGTAATGATTTATTTTTGGTGAAATGTTTAGAAAGAAGGGAACCGGAGAATCTTTCATCACATCTTGCATATTCTTCATCAAGGAAGATATTAACTCTTCAAGTTAGCTCACTCCTGGAAGGCATCCAATGAGAGGGACTAGTGGTAGCTCGAGTTGTTTCAAGACAGTTGTTACTTTCTTTAGGTCTGCCTTGAGCTGCGAGCTTTGGCAGCCGGCTGCGAATCTTTTGCAGCAGCCATAGTTATTGTGTTTGTTCTCTTTACCTTCTTCCTCCTTTTTTTTCCTTCCCGGTTTTGTGTTCTTCTTGTATTTGTTTGGCTCTTTTTCTGGTTTGGTTTTCTCTTACTAATAAAGTTCCTTAGCAATTCTCTTGCTAAGTTTATGTTGACGGCCAAAATTTTTCAAAGTGCACAACGGACTCCACTATCATGTTTTTATCGTCGAAACGGTCAGGAAGGGATCATCTCATTTGGAGCCTGGACAAGGAAACTGTATTTCGGGGCTGAGCCAACGGAAACCGGCATGACCGGATCCCAAAAGCGGCCAGGCCACATTTTCCAACTTCCTCAAATGTAAGAATGGGTTGCACCGTTGTATTCCTCTCATCGAGCTAGTCGAAAAACATATGTGGATCACACCATTTGCAGTTCGAAGGAATTGACTATGATTTTTGGAAGGTTTTATGTCAGATCGGTTCTGCAACCGGCCAAGTCGGTTTGGATAGGCCCAGATCGGATCTCAATCGTGTTTTGACGCGTTTTGCAAGGGGTTTTTTTAACCTTTATGTGATAAGACCACCCCTTTTTCCATCTATTACTCTTTTACCCTCTTTTTCCATCTACTTCTTCTCCTCGTTCTTCATCGCTGCTGCATGGCTGGTGGATCGACGACGATGAAGTCCTAGAGCGGTCAGGTCGCTTAGGGCAGCCCATAGCCGCCGCACGCCTCAACGAGATCCCTCCAGGGTACGTGGGGTTTGAGTCGTCATGTACGTCTTGTATATCTCGCTCAATACTAGATGCACGTCTTGTATATCTCGCTCAATACTAGATGCACCAGGTTCGTGTGTGGACATACCTTAAGCATCGGCCGACCTAAAAATCCACTAGATCCTTATCGGTGTGGTGACATAATTAAGCGTAAATGGTTTCAAAAGAAAAAAAGAGCAGGCCACGATGTCAGGCCCTGTCTCTACTCTCTAGACTCTAGGATGAGCGATGAACGTGTCAGTGCTAGAAATGTGCATTTTCAGGTGTTGTGCCACTGCCACCTGTCCATATTAGGATTCCATTACGGTTGCTCTATGTTCTCACTTTCTGTGTCGTAAGCATCTTCAGGATGCTACCTGTTTGGCTGATTCTATCACATAATAGGGCTAGAATGGAAGCTATCAGATTTGCGATGAGCATTTACGTATACTCCATTACTCGACACCCTCTTTATTCTGAATGTGCCGGACTTGATTGCTTGTCATTTTGTCAAGAATACGACGACGATGACTGCAACCGGAGTATAACGTTAACAACCCATAGCTATATGCATTTGCGCGGACATAAAATCCGAAGAAGATCATGTTACATTACATCTAGCCGATCAGATTCATGTCCTCCGGTTCCATTTCCATGGACATAGAATTTGGCCATCCATGTAAAGTAATTTGTTGCTCTTCCATCTCTGTACGCGTGGCAGGGACAAGCACCGAAAGGGCTCCCATCTGCTGCACTATAGCCGCGGCAGGGGCAGGTGCCGAAAGGCTCCCCTGCCACACTATAGCTACACCAGGGGCAGGCGCCAAAGTCAGCCCTATTGTCATATCTACTCACTGTAGCTGCATGACAGCCTGACATGTCTACGTACTAGGATTAGATGGGTAGAGTTGTATATATAGCTTCTCACTGCAACTCAGTAAAGTGAGCGAGTTCAATTTTGCCATCTCCTCTGCATAGCTCGGCCAATGCTGGTACTTGTGTTGTGTATGTGCGCGCTCTGTTCTTCCTCCCTCTTCTACCTCCAACCATAGTGTGTGTGCGAGAATGCCGGTGACCGGTCGGCTCACTCGGTGACCAGTCGGCTCACCCGTACGGGAGATCCTGGGCCCAACAAGTGGCATCAGAGCCATACAAGCGCCATCGCCGGACTAATCGCTGGCGATGACGAATGGTTTGGAGATGGACGACAGCAGCGACGCTGCTGTGGCTGCCCAGCCATGATAGAAGGTCGTCGTGTGCATAGTGTGGGAGGTCAGTGGCACTAGTTGGCCGACGCTAACTCGCACCAACTATAGCGAGTGGGCGGTGACCATGAAGGTCAAGCTCAGAGCTCGGCGGCTCTGGAATGCCATTGACAAGAGCACCAACAACGAAGACGACGACATGTCAGGATTAGAGGCTATCCTCGCTGTTGTGCCAGTGGAGTACAGAGAGCCATTGAGGGCAAAGAACTTTGCTAGGGAGACGTGGGAGGCCATTGCAGTGATGCGCGTTGGCTCCGACCGCGCAAAGAAGGCGATGGCCCAGCTGCTAAAGCAGGAGTACGCCACCCTCAAGTTCAAGGATGGTGAGTCGATGGAGGACTTCTCCCTCCGCCTGCAGTCGCTCATCAGCAAGCTGAGGAGCCATGGCGTCACCATTGATGAAGAAGAGACGGTCTTCAAGTACCTCTACTCCGTGCCGATGAAGTACATCCAGATCAGTCTCTTCATAGAGACGATGCTGGACTTGTCTACCCTCACTATTGAGAATGTGATAGGCCGTCTGTGGGCGATGGATGAGCGCAAGCTACTGCTGACAGAGAAGGAGTGGGCTACCCGGATGAAAAAGTCCGGGAAGCCTCCTCCAACCATGGTGGTGATGGTAAGCGCCGCGGCAAGGCTTCTTCGGAGAAGAAGAAGAAGGTTGACCCCAACTACGGGAAGATGGGTCATTGGGCAAAGGAGTGCCCAAATCATAAGCAGGAGAAGAAGGTTGAGGCTCATTTAGCATAGGCTGATGAGTATGATGAGGCCACTCTCCTGATGGCGACGTTCTATGTACTGCACGACGTTGAGACGAAGGAGAATTGAAAGGTGATGGCAGTGGAAGGGCACGGCAAGGCTCTGAAGGTTGTCAACCTTGACAAACCGTGCATCTAAGTCCACCTCGGACATGTGGGCGGTGAGCAAAAGCAGTAGTGGTACCTAGACTTTGGTGCCAGCAACCATATGATGGGCTCCAAGAAAGCCTTATCTGAGCTCAACGGCAACATGACCGGCACAGTGAAGTTCAGTGATGGCTCAAGGATGGCAATCTAAGGGCGCGACACTATCATCTTTAGGTGCCAAAACAGCGAGCACCACGCGCTGACGGATGTATATTACATCCCGTAACTGCTGTAACACCCCTAATGTTTGGCTTCCACATTTGCACTTGCATTTCATAAACATGAGCATCATTCATCCATTCATGAGCTTAGATTGTTTGGAACATGCTTGTGAAACATTGCAATATATGTTTATATTCCATGTGTGTTTGTTTTATGAAATGGATAGTGTGCAACACTCAAGTGTAACATGTGCAACTCACTCTTGAAACCTGTCACATACTTTAGTGAAACATGGTTAGTTAGTACTATGCAACAAACTCATGAAACACATGAAACATGGCTTTGAAACAAAAGTGGCAATTCACTTGTTTTTCCTTGTTTCAATGCATGTGATGCTTGGTTTTGGTGTGATCAATGTGTGGTGTGGTTAATTATTCCCAAAAATACCTTAACTACACTTAGGGTACATAGTGGAGCAATGTTCATGTTAATGACTTTGCCTAATTATGCTTCTAGGGTTTAGTTTGACTAGGTGCTCCTCTAGAGTGCTTTGGTTTGACTAAACTAGAACAGTGCCATAGATTGTTTGCATGTCTGAGCAACCTAAAGCAAAGTTGTAGAAAATAATATATGGAACAAACTTTGTTTAGAGACCAAGTCATGAAAATATGTGGAACAGTCTCAAACATGGCCCACAAGTCAGATTTGGGTGCTGATTCAGCACTTAGAAAATTTTCTAAGTTTTTACTGCGTTTATAGTTTGATGAAGCTTACTTTGAGATGATTTTACTCATGATTCTTTGAGAATTAGACTATGATCCTTTAATAGGAATTGTAGCTGGTATATAGGGCTTCAATTGTTGTTAAGACTGTTTGCACTAAAGAACCACGGTTTAGGAGTTTGAACATCAGCAATTCGCGCTGTCAGGCTTGGACTCGGGGCTCTGATGGTGTTCGGTTCAGGTCGATAGGGCCGACTGGCGTCAGGCCGAGCTCAACAAGTTCAGGCCGTACGCCGGTGCTTCCCCCACAAGTCTAGCCATCATGGACACCTCAACCCCATGCGTCCTCTAGAGCAAGCGCTGCCTTCATTTGCATTTCCTTGCTTCGCTCTGCTCGTGTTCACGCTCGCCGCGCAGAGAACGAGCCGCAGTGACACCGTGGAGCTCCGCCGAGCTCGCATGAGCTCGCCGCTGCACCACAGCCAACACCACTCAAACCATAGCTCCTCTAGCACCTCATGGACCTTGGCGACGTTCTCGTTGAGCCAGCCAAGCCATAGGTGAGCCGCATTACCGACTTTGCCCCGACAAAATCTCACCGGAGCGCCGCCGTGCTCGCGGTCCGCCGTGGCCAGCACATCACTGCACATCTCCTCCTTCCCTAGCTCTCGCCTCATCTTCTCCATCATGTGTAGATGCTCAGGTGAAGATGCTACCAACAATGCCGGTCCGACCAAGCCAAAACATGGCCGCACACCGCCGCGCCATGGCCGCTGTCGGCGGCCTCACGCGGCCACGCTCGACCACTTCACCACAGCTAGTAGCAGTAGCATAGGGAGGTCCTACATGGTCCCAGGAAGCCTATGCACACCTTATCCAGGCATCTAGAGCTGGGGTTCATTGGAGCGCCGCCGTGCGCCATGGCCGACACACCTAGAGGCCGGTAGAGTTTAGGTTTAGGAGGCCACTCGATACGGGACATTGAGGCAGACACGGTGGTACCCTCCACATCACCGAAGAAGCCGCCATCGGTGAGCTTTGTTGATCCCGCGCCGTCCCGCGCTATGTCCTCTTCTTTGGTGCCTATGACATGTGGGTCCGTCTGACCGATGGGCCCTAGCTGTCAGCGACACAGATCCGAAAGAAAGTTCATTTATTTCCTGATTTACATGCATAATTGGAAAATCATAAGTGGAGTTTTAGAGATCCAATTTTGGTGAACCAAATTTTGTTGTGTTCCTTATGAAGTGTAGTATTTAGTAAAAATATAACATGAGTACTTGTAGTAAGGTTTCTGGAAGAATTAAATTGTAACTTGAAATGTGTTTTTAAATGGATGCAAACTTGCTTAACTCATATCTAGAGTTTCTGTGATCCAAAAATTATGAAATTTATATGGTGATCTCTTCTTGATGAGTAGAAGCTCTGGTAAAAATTTCAGAGTCAGTGCATGAATAGTTTTTGAGTTATTAATTTCCCTTTTATCATTAGATGATCCTTGTGTGAATTTTAATAATTAATCTATGAATCCAATGCCCATGAAATTTATTGGAGGTTGTCCTGGTTCCTTTAGGATGCTAAGAAAAATATGAAATCTATTGTTTGACACTTTTCAATAGGGTTTATAATTTAGGCCAAAATCAGCCTCGCTGTCTTGATATTTTTGTGTAGGATGTTTCTATTGGTAACTTTGGGTGAAATTTTTACAGTAGCCTACTTGGAGCATGTAGTACCTACTGTAATTTTTGTAGATTCAATGATGTAGTTTTCATATATGTTTATTATTCCTCTTAAATAATTAAATAAATTAAGAAAGGCATTAAAAGCAATGAATTGGTGGTGAATACCTTACTTTCTGGTGTTCTTTTGATATTTGTGATGAGTTAGTAAAGTTGGTTTTGTCCATTTATATGTTTGCAACATAAGTTAATAATTATTTTTTTGCATTATATCTTTCTAGATAGTTCTGAGAACTTTGCAAAGTTCACCATGATAATTTGGTTTTCTGGGAAACATGTGAATACAAAGGTTGTAGATAACTTATGTATCTAGCTCTTGTTAAAATTTGGTGGCATTTGGCCTAGTAGTTCAGGAGTTATAGTTGTTCAAAGTTGGATCACAGTTTTGCTTGCTCTCTGTCTTGTTTAGATCTGATTATGTGTTTATATAAGTTTGACCTGCTAAACTTTGGAATCATGCCATGAAGTCTAAAAATGAATTCTAGGCAATTTCATAAGATCTCCAAATTATCTTGTTGCATGTCATTTGGATTTGTAAATCTCCAGTTATGGTCAATTTACTATGCTGTTGTATATTCCTAGTTTTGCTGAAATATGAATGATGGCATGAATGCTTTGTAGCATTGTTCTTGTTGATTGTTTAGGTGCTAGGCCAACTTGAGAAAATGCTTAGGTGCAGATGCTAGGTCCTTAACTGAAGATAAGCAATTGTATATTAGGTTGTCTAAACTTTGTAAGTTAAATTGATTTGAATATAGCTTAAGTTAGAATATGTGTACTACAGTAAGCATGTGCATTCCCCGAGCATCCCTAACTTCGCTCATGTGCATACATGATATTTATCTTGCACATACATGCAATAGGTGTGTCGAAGGGAGTGACGCTTCTAGAGTTCGAGGGAGCGAGCCAGGAGGAGGAGCCTGAGGTTCAAGCAACCGACGAAGCAGCCGCCGAGGAGGAGTTGCCCGAGTGCCCTGACCACCGCCCATCCTCTTTCCTAAAAGGCAAGCCCTAGAGTATTCTAAGTCTCCCATATTTTTATAAATATCTTGAGTATCTTTTTTTGTTGATGATGCATTAAGTATAGTAATTGGTTGGAACCAATTGTTGCATTATATCCTTACCTTGTCTAGATAAAATCCTATGAATCCTAATTAAGTGTAGGATCGAATGATGCTTAGCTATGCTTAGACCGGTAGAAGTCAGGTGATTTTCTATCACCTACGAGATATAGGATGAGCTCTGGTCACGGTTGGCTATATTTGCTATCGTGGAAAAGAACCATGTGTTAATAATGAAAAGAGACTGGACGGGATGATGGTAGTGCAGCAATAAGGTATGGAGGTCTTGGGTGTGAATCTATCCCCATCTGTGTCATTTAAGGATCGATACGTTGTACGTCCTCATGTCATGTTTAACGCAGCCTAACACTTAGCTGGCCGGATAAGTTGTTCCGACCGCAAAGCTGAGTAGCTCAACTCAGGCCAGGACCACAAGCAGTTGCACGCACTCTAGATGGCAGCAAGGATGTGTGGAGAGCCATTGGCATAAGCCCAAGGATGGGTTATAGTCCCGATCACCCTTGGCAGAGTGGTTCTCTGATTGTGCGGTGCTGATCGTACCTGTGACTTTTCTTTTTTTTTCTCCTGAGTTGTACCAAAGGCGACTTGATTGCGACCCTGACGGGGAAAGTAGGGTTTGTGTTAGGAATACCCCTCCAGCTGGATAGGAATCGATTCGAATCACCATCTCTCCCAAATAGTGAGAACTTGACTGAGTAGCGGCAACGTAGATTCACTTAATTTAATGATATGGTTAAATGGAGGATGATGATAATGTTGCCACAGTTTATACCTGTTATGGTTAATAATGTTTGCATCTTAATCAAGTGATTGCTTAGTATAGGTGCTAATATAGATGACAGGTTAATGGCTAAAAGTCATTGCTAGCTCAGGTTAAGAGGTGATCATTATTATGTATGCTTTTCCGCAAAAAGAAAGTGTCAGCCAGATCCACTAAATTAAGCTATGCATGATCCTTGGTGTCATTTATTTTGGTTTCCGATGGGTAAGTCTAGCTGAGTACATTCTCGTACTCAGGGTTTATTCCCTCTTGTTGCAGATGACCTTCTTTATCAAGGCTTCTGTAAGTACTGTCTCCACCCGGCGGGTGACGAAGACTAGATCACAGGCATGATCTCTGTTTATCTTATCCGAATGCTTTTGTGGGATGTGATCGGCAAGCTAATACTTGTATTTGAACTCATGTGTGTGAGTTAAACTATTTGCTTCCACTACTTTACAAGACTTGGTTTGTAATAACTATGACTCTGATGTGTTGTAATCTATCTGTGAACTGTTTGTGAAATGTTGTAACGTGTGATGTGTTATGTTGAATCACTACGATCTTGGTTGTATGCAAGTTGGTTTGAAATCCTTCGTGGTTTCAGTTGACTACCGGGTTTATATGGGCTCAAGTGCGAGAATTTGATCATTTTGGCGATCGTTTTTTGTACTTGTGCTCTTATAAATTGGACGGTTCTGTTACAGCTAGTATCGAAGCTAGATTCAACACTAAACATGTCATACGAGTATTTAAAAACAAAAGCTTTTGTTGCAAAAATGGTTTTCCAACTTATAGTTATATATAAGTGTTTCAAAATTTGAAATGTTATAGTGTGCTGGTGATCACATCCCTTGTAGCCCACATAAGGACTTTTAGGTGGCTTATATAATTACTAACTTGGGGGAAAGTGATTGTTTCTATTTCATCATCCATGTGGCGTGCTATTGCATGGGTGCCATTCGCTTGAATGGTAATGATGGATCAATGCCTCTACGCCAAGATAAGTGTGAGTTGTGAGAGCATGACCGTCCAACTATCGGTCTAGAGGAGAGTTAGTTGTGGTTACTAGAATATTTACATGTTGCATACATGTATATATGAAGGTACTTAATTGTGGGTATATCTGTCGGGTAGTTTTGGATACCAAAGTATATATATCCGGGGATGTGTATATGGAGAGTATCTTAGTTTACTACTTTCATTATTAGCATTATATCTTGTTGGGTTGGGCTACAATGAAATTTTCTATAGGTACGCTAATAACGCACCGTGTAGATCGACTAGTTACCGCTATTCGAGAGAACGTGTGTATGCCACCGTATATTCTGCTAGAACTCAACTTTTCTTAGGTTTGTGAGGACGTACGGAACATGCATGCATCATATTCACTCATGCCATTTATATTGCATTACTCCCTCCCTTATGACTTACTTATGCTAACCTTAAAAGATAATATCTCTTGTCAATCATCAAATGGTGATGTAGATGGCCGAACCTGTGTTCCCTGCTGGCAGCAGCAACTTTCTGAACCACTTTGGCACACCCACTATCCTATGGAGAGTGTTGAACTTAGTGGGGTACACGGAGCCACCTCGCTACTACTGGTGGGAAGTTGAGCCCATAGGTACCATGCTGTGGCACTATGTGGACATGGAGATACCTAGGCACGAAGGAAGGATAGTATGGAGTGGTTGGGTGATTGAGTCTGATGGGCAAAGCCCATGGGAAGGTGCACAGTGTGCTGCTCTGACCACATTGATTGACATCTGTTAGAAGCATGGAGATGAGTTGGGAGGTGGACCTGCTGTCGTATTCCCTCATGTTCACCTCGAGAAGGCTCAGTGGAGTTAGGCTTAGGGAAGTGTTTTGATTAGGGGCCCTAGGAGCATGTAGAAAGCTCTAGTACAGCAATGAGTGCAATGATGGCTATTCTGAAGATCTATCAGTCGAGAGATGGGAGCAATTCGACTATCATGGCAGCACTTAGAGAGGCTTTGGATGCTCAATGCAAGGCCAAGAAGCATGCTCGCAAGAATGGCAAGAAGTTGCAAGAAGCTCAGCATGAAGTGGGTCGATTGAAGGATGCTGTGAACACTCGTAGGCAGTAGTTTGTGCGGGCTATTCGTGAGAGGGACCACAAGCATGATCAGATGATGCAGCTAGCCTGCAAGAAGGAGGCGCTTCAAGCATAGATAGTGCAGTTGACTCAGGAGCAGGATGATGCTCGTGAGGCAGCTGAGATTAGGCATCAGGGGTGGATCATGGCTAACAAGAATGCCATTTATGCTGCTTCAAAGAATCGCAAGAGAGCCTACGAGGTGGGTGCCTCATAGTTCAAGGCTCCAGTCACATCTAAGGCTCCATTTCATCCTCTGGCATCAGCTGCTAAGTTCCGCCCACCGCAAAAGAAGAATCCAGGCAAGACTGAATTTCACAAGGCTTTTACAGTTGCTCTTCCAAAGGGCACTACTAGTCAAGGCCGCTCCAATGTTCCTCCAAGCAACATGCTATGCTGGAACTACAACAAGCCTAGTCACTAGAAAAGGGAGTGTCCTTATCCTAAGAAGAATAACAACCAAGGTGGCCATTAGGGGTAGGGGAACTACACTAATATTGTTGATATTCCTTCAGGAGAGGTAGTCACTGCTGGTAAGTTTCTGGTTGATCAACACCCTGTAGTTGTACTATTTAATTCGGGTGCTTCACATTCTTTTATGAGCCCCGCATTTGCATCCAAGTTTAAACAGAAAGCATACACTATTGAGGGTGACGGTTATTGTATTAGGGCTACCAGTGGTAATATCCTAACAAAGCAAGTTGTTGGGGGTGTGCAACTTGAGATAGAGAGACAAAGTTATCAGGTAGATCTGGTAGTTTTATCGAGGCTGGGTATTGATGTGATATTGGGAATGAAATAGATGAGCAGTCATGGGGTGCTTATTGATATATCGACTAGAGTAGTCATGCTTAGAGACCCTAGTAATCAGGAAGGTTTTCTAGTGCAACTACCTAGGGACATCAATCTCTCTTGTGCAGCAAATGCGGTGCAAGCAAAGGCTATTGCAGATATCCCTGTAGTGTGTGATTTTCTAGATGTTTTTCCCGATGATTTGCCCAGATTGCCCCCGGATCGGGATGTGGAGTTCAAGATAGAGTTACTACCTGGTACAGCACCCATATCTAGAAGACCTTATAGAATGCCTCCCAACGAACTAGTCAAACATAAGACCTAGTTGAATGAACTTCTAAAGAAAGCCCTTATCCATCCTAGTTCGTCTCCGTGGGGGTGTTCGGCTATTTTTGTGAAGAAGAAGGATCACTCACTGCACATGTGTGTAGATTATAGGCCTTTGAATGTAGTCACAATCAAGAATAAGTACCCTCTACCACGCATAGATATCTTATTTGATCAGTTGTCTAAAGCAAAAGTCTTTTCCAAGATTGATTTGAGATCTGGTTATCATCAAATCAAAATCTGACCTGAGGATATTCCAAAAACTGCCTTCTCTACAAGATACGGTCTTTATGAGCATCTTATTATGTCTTTTGGATTGACCAATGCCCCCGCACACTTCATGTATTTGATGAATTCAGTGTTTATGCTCGAGTTGGACAAATTTATGGTGGTATTTATAGATGATATCTTAGTCTATTCTGAGAATGAAGAAGATAACATTGAACATTTGCGAGTGGTTCTCACTAGATTGCGTGAACACAAGCTTTATGCAAAGTTCAGCAAGTTTGAATTCTGGATTCGTGAGGTACCTTTTCTTGGACACGTGTTGTTCGATGGTGGAATTATGGTGGATCCCACCAAGGTGCAAGAAGTGTTGGACTAGAAGGCTCCAATCTTGGTGCATGAGGTTTGGAGTTTTCTAGGGTTGGCTGGTTATTATCGTTGCTTCATTTTGGATTTCTCTAAAATAGCCAAGCCCATGACTCGATTACTGCAAAAAGACATGAGGTTTGTCTGGACTTCCGAGTGTGATGCGACTTTTCACACCCTACGAACCCTTCTAACTTCGGCTCTAGTTTTGGTGCAACCGGACATCGAGAAACCTTTTGATGTGTTTTGTGATGCATCCGACATAGGTCTAGGAGGTGTTCTTATGCAGGAAGGATGAGTCATTGTGTATACCTCTCGCCAACTTTAGAAGCATGAGGTGAATTATCCTATGCATGACTTAGAACTCACTGTAGTTGTTCATACTTTGAAGGTCTGGAGACATTATTTGCTTGACAATGTGTGCCACATTTACATTGATCATAAAAGTCTTAAGTACATCTTCACTCAACTAGAGTTGAATATACGACAGAGAAGATGGCTCGAGTTGATCAAGGATTATAACCTCCTAGTGCACTATCATCCTAGCAAGGCAAACGTCGTTGCGGATGCCTTAAGCAGGAAATCTCATTGCCACTCTTTGATTGAAAGTGACCTCCATTTGTCAAAACTCCTACATCCTGCAGTCCTTCACAACATCACTGTCAGTTGTACTCTACAGAGTTGAATTATTGAGCTACAGAAGATAGATCTAGGTGTGTTCCACATCAAGCGCAAGATGAAAGAGCAAGAAACCAAGCATTTTCGGGTAGATAAGAATGGCGTGTTATGGTTCAAGGATAGGTTAGTGGTCCTAAAGGATAGAGAGCTTAGAAATCAAATCATATCCGAAGCACATTCCTCTAAATTATCTATTCATCCTGGTAGTAGCAAAATGTATCATGATTTGAAGTCTCATTTTTCATGGACCAAGATGAAGAAAGAGATAGCCACTTATGTGGCTAGGTGTGACACTTGTTGTCGAGTTAAAGCTGTGCACATAAAAGCTAGATTGTTTCAGCCACTCTCTATTCCAGGTTGGAAATGGGAGGAGATAAGTATGGATTTTATTGTTGGACTCCCTACAACTCATAGGAATCTTAACTCCATTTGGGTGATTGTAGACCGTTTGACCAAGTTTGCACACTTCATTCCTGTTCACATAGATTTCTGTCCAACTGACTATGCTGAGTTGTACTCCAATTAGATAGTCCGACTTCATGGGGTACCTCGCACTATTGTCTCTGATTGAGGGCCATAGTTCACTGCTCGCTTTTGGGAGCACTTGCACAGGTTATTAGGAACTAAGTTAGTAAGGAGCTCCACCTATCATCCGCAAACCTTTGGACAAACTGAGCGAGTGAACCAAATCTTAGAAGATATGTTGAGAGCGTGTGTCATCTCATCTAAGGGTTCATGGGAAAAATGGTTGCCCCTAGCTGAATTCTTTTATAATAATAGTTATCAAGAGAGTATCAAGATGGCACCGTTTGAAGCTTTGTACGGCCGGAAGTGTAGAACCCCGTTGAATTGGGTTGAAGCCAGTGAAAGGAGATATTATGGTATTGATTTTGTTAAAGAAGCCAAAGAACAAGTCCATACTATCCAAACCCATATGGCCGTAGCTCAAGCTAGGCAGAAAAGTTATGCTGATCGCCGTAGAAACCTATCGAGTTCAAAGTTGGAGACTTCGTTTATCTGAAAGTCTCACCCATGAAGAGTGTCCAACGCTTTGGTGTGAAGCAAAAGCTTGTGCCGAGATATGTCGGTCCATTTCAAATCATAGGACAGAGTGGTAAGGTAGCATACAAGATCTAATTACCTCCTGAGATGAGTGCTATCTTCAATGCCTTTCATGTATCTCTATTGAAGAAATGTCTTCACATCCCTGAAGAGAGAGTTCCACTGGGGATATCAACTTAGAATCTGGTTTGACTTTGAAGAAAAACTAGTCCAAGTACTTGACACTCGTGAGCGAGTGACTCAGAGTTGGACGGTCAAGTTTTATAAGGTCATGTGGAGTAATCAGGGTAGTGAACGCGATGCAACTTAGGAAAGAGAAGATTATTTGAGGGAAGGTTATAAGGAATTCTATCAACAATGGTACGCTTGTCAAATCTTGGGACAAGATTTTATAAGGGGGGAGGGCTGTAACACCCCTGGTGTTTGGCTTCCACATTTACACTTGCATTTCATAAACATGAGCATCATTCATCCATTCATGAGCTTAGATTGTTTGGAACATGCTTGTGAAACATTACAACATATGTTTATATTCCATGTGTGTTTGTTTTATGAAATGGATAGTGTGCAACACTCAAGTGCAACATGTGCAACTCACTCTTGAAACATGTCACATACTTTAGTGAAACATGGTTAGTTAGTACTATGCAACAAACTCATGAAACACATGAAACATGGCTTTAAAACAAAAGTAGCAATTCACTTGTTTTTCCTTGTTTCAATGCATGTGATGCTTGATTTTGGTGTGATCAAAGTGTGGTGTGGTTAATTATTCCCAAAAACACCTTAACTACACTTAGGGTACATAGTGGAGCAATGTTCATGTTAATGACTTTGCCTAATTATGCTTCTAGGGTTTAGTTTGACTAGGTGCTCCTCTAGAGTGTGTTGGTTTGACTGAACTGGAACAGTGCCATAGAGTGTTTGCATGTCTAAGTAACCTAAAGCAAAGTTGTAGAAAAGTATATATGAAACAAACTTTGTTTAGAGGCCAAGTCATGAAAATGTGTGGAACAGTCCCAAACATGGCCCACAAGTTAGATTTGGGTGCTAATTCAGCACTTAGAAATTTTTTGAAGTTTTTACTGCGTTTACAGTTTGACGAAGCTTACTTTGAGATGATTTTACTCATGATTCTTTGAGAATTAGACTATGATCCTTTAATAGGAATTGTAGTTGGTATATAGGGCTTCAATTGTTGTTAAGACTATTTGCACTGAAGAACCACGGTTTAGGAGTTTGAACATCAGCAATTCACGCTGTCAGGCTTGGACTCAGGGCTCTGATGGTGTTCGGGTTTAGGTCGATAGGGCTGACCGGTGTTAGGCCGAGCTCGACAAGTGGAGGCCATATGCCGGCGCTGCCCCCACAAGTCTGGCCATCATGGACACCACAACCCCACGCGTCCTCTAGAGCAAGCGTTGCCTTTATTTGCATTTCCCTGCTTCGCTCTGCTCGCGTTCATGCTCGCCGCGCAGCGAACAAGCCGCAGCGACGCCGTGGAGCTCCGCCGAGCTCACGCGAGCTCGCCGCTGCACCACAGCCAACACCACTCCAACCATAGTTCTGCTAGCACCTCACGGACCTCGGTGATGTTCTCGCTGAGCCAGCCAAGCCATAGGTGAGCCACATTACCGACTCTGCCCCGACAAAATCTCACCGGAGCGCTGCCGCGCTCATGGTCCGCCATGGCCAGCACATCACTGCACCTCTCCTCCTTCCCTAGCTCTCGGCTCGTCTTCTCCATCATGTGTAGATACTCAGGTGAAGATGCTACCAACAATGCCGGTCCGACCGAGCCAAAACATGGCCGCGCACTGCTGCACCATGGCCGCCGCTGGTGGCCTCACGCGGCCACACTCGACCACTTCACCGTAGCTGGTAGCAGTAGCGTAGGGAGGTCCTACATGGTCCTAGGAAGCCTATGCACACCTTATCTAGGCATCTAGAGCTGAGGTTCGTCGCAGCACCACTGTGCGCCATGGTCGAGCCGCTGTCGCCATGGCCGACACACCTAGAGGCCGGTAGAGTTTAGGTTTAGGAGGTCACTCGATGCGGGGTGTCAAGGCGGACACGGTGGTACCCTCCACGTCGCTGGAGAAGCCAGCATCGGCGAGCTCCATTGCTCCCGCGCTGTCCCGTGCTGTGTCCTCTGCTTTGGTGCCGATGACATGTGGGTCCGTCTGACCGATGGGCACCAGCTGTCAGCGACACAGATCCGAAAGAAAGTTCATTTATTTCTTGATTTACATGCATATTTGGAAAATCATAAGTGGAGTTTTAGAGATCCAATTTTGGTGAACCAAATTTTGTTGTGTTCCTTATGAAGTGTAGTATTTAGTTAAAATATAACATGAGCACTTGTAGTAAGGTTTCTGGAAGAATTAAATTGTAACTTGAAATGTGTTTTTAAATGGATGCGAACTTGCTTAACTCATATCTAGAGTTCCTGTGATTCAAAAATTATGAAATTTGGATGGTGATCTCTTCTTGATGAGTAGAAGCTCTGGTAAAAATTTCAGAGTCAGTGCATGAATCCAATACCCATGAAATTTATTGGAGGTTGTCCTGGTTCCTTTAGGATGCTAAGAAAAATATGAAATATGTTGTTTGACACTTTTCAATAGGGTTTCTAATTTAGGCCAAAATCAGCCTCGCTGTCTTGATATTTTTGTGTAGGATGTTTCTATTGGTAACTTTGGGTCAAATTTTTACAGTAGCCTACTTGGCGCATGTAGTACCTACTGTAATTTTTGTAGATAAAATGGTGCAGTTTTCATATATGTTTATTATTCCTCTTAAATAATTAAATAAATTAAGAAAGGCATTAAAAGAAATGAATTGGTGGTGAACACTTTACTTTCTGGTGTTCTTTTGATATGTGTGATGAGTTAGTAAATAAGTTTTGCTTGCTCTCTGTCTTGTTTAGATCTGATTATGTGTTTATGTAAATTCAACCTGCTAAACTTTGAAATCATGCCATGAGGTCTAAAAATGAATTCTAGGCAATTTCATAAGATTTCGAAATTGTCTTGTTGCATGTCATTTGGATTTGTAAATCTCCAGTTATGGTTAATTTACTATGCTACTGTATATTCCTAGTTTTGCTTAAATATGAATGATGGCGTGAATGCTTTGTAGCATTGTTCTTGTTGATTGTTTAGGTGCTAGGCTAACTTGAGACAATGCTTAGGTGCAGGTGCTAGGTCCTTAACTGAAGATGAGCAATTGTATATTAGGTTGTCTAAACTTGGTAAGTTAAAGTTATTTGAATAGAGCTTAAGTTAGAATATGTGTACTACAGTAAGCATGTGCATTCCCTGAGCATCCCTAACTTCGCTCATGTGCATCCATGATATTTATCTTGCACATACATGCAATAGGTGTGCCGGAGGGAGTGACGCTTCTAGAGTTCGAGGGAGCGAGCTAGGAGGAGGAGCCCGAGGTTCAGGCAACCGACGAAGCAGCCGCCGAGGAGGAGTTGCCCGAGTGCCCTGACCACCACCCATCCTCTTTCTTGAAAGGCAAGCCCTGAAGCATTCTAAGTCTCCCATGTTTTTACAAATATCTTGAGTATCTTTTATTGTTGATGATGCATTAAGTATAGGAATTGGTTGGAACCAATTGTTGCATTATATCCTTACCTTCTCCAGATAAAATCCTATGAATCCTAATTAAGTGTAGGATTGAATGATGCTTAGCTATGCTTAGACCAGTAGAAGTTGGGTGATTTCCTATCACCTACGAGATGTAGGATGAGCTCTGGTCATGGCTGGCTATATTTGCTATCGTGGAAAAGAACCATGTGTTAGTAATGAAAAGAGACCAGACGAGATGATGGTAGTGCAGCAACAAGGCATGGAGGTCTTGGGTGTGAATCTATCCCCATCTATGTTGTTTAAGGACTAATACGCTATATGTCCTCATGTCATGTTGAACGTAGCCTAACACTTAGCTGGTCGGATAAGTCATTCCAACCGCGAAGCCGAGTAGCTCAGCTCAGGCCAGGACCATGAGCAGTTGCGCACACTCTGGATGGCAGCAAGGATGTGTGGAGAGCCATTGGCGTAAGCCCAAGGGTGGGTTATATTCCCGATCACCCTTGGCAGAGTGGTTCTCTGATTGTGCGGCGCTGATCGTACCCATGACTTTTCTTTTTTTCTCCTGAGTTATACCAAAGGTGACTTGATCGCGACCCTAATGGGGGAAGCAGGGTTTGTGTTAGGAATACCCCTCTAGCTGGATAGGAATCGATTCAAATCACCATCTCTCCTGGATAGTGAGAACTTGACTAAGCAGCGGCAATGTAGATTCACTTAATTTAACGATATGGTTAAATGGAGGATGATGATAATGTTGCCACAGTTTATACCTGCTATGGTTAATAATGTTTGCATCTTAATCAAGTGATTGCTTAGTACAGGTGCTAATATAGATGATAGGTTAATGGCTAAAAGTCACTGCTAGCTCAGGTTAAGAGTTGATCATTATTACTTATGCTTTTTCGCAAAAAGAAAGTGTCAGTCAGATCCACTAAATTAAGCTATGCATGATCCTTGGTGTCATTTATTTTGGTTTTTATCGACGAAATATGGTCAGCAGTCTATCTAGGGGTATACCCAAGGTAGTAGATTATCGGCAGGTAGATGCGCAAGCAACAAACAAGATGGTAACGCAAGACAGACACAAGGTTTTATCTAGGTTCGGCCGCCATAAAGGCGTAATACCTACGTCCCGCGTCTGATTGTATTGCTGTATATCAATGAGAGATGTTTTTTAGAGGAGTCCCCTTCCCACCTTATATAGTCCGGGGGATAGGGTTACAGATCTGGAAACTAATCCTAGCCAGTTACAATTGCCATAGGTGGCCGGATAAGGATTCCTATTCTAACCGACCAGGATCTTGCTTGAACTCCAAATCTGCCTTGACTCCTTGCATGGGACTCCGAATAGGTTGGCCGAGCCATGCGTCGTCTTTTAGTAGACCGAACCCCCTAATCCAGGCCGGCCCAAGCCTAGCCGTAAGCGTATAGGGGTTAATACCCCCATAGCTAGTCCCCGAGCACCATGTATTATGCTGCGACACGCCATTTGATCTCCTTCGACTAATGCGATCCGTCTTCATGTCATCTCCAACTGATTGAAACATTGACCAATCAAATGCGCCAGCATTCTGATCAAAACAGAGAGCAATAGTCCACAATTATAGCTGAAGATTCCAGTTGTCCGAAGAATGCATGGTGCTCTTAAAGAAAAAAAGAAAAAGATTTCTTTCCTTCTCAAGTGTGCCCACTTGTATTTCTGATAAGAAATGTAAGTGACCCTTGGACAGTAGTAATCCTGACAATCAGTCAAAGCGTAGGGGTCGATTAAATAAACACATTCACTGCAAGGTGAAGTGTGCCCACTTAGTCCCTGAGCCTAGTAGTAGGTGACGCAGGCACGTGGTGCTAGGGTCTAAAAAGAATTTCCATTGAAGTTAAGAATCCAATCGTCGTACAATCAATACGAGATGCACCGGCAGGTCCATCGTACCAATATAGTCCCCGAGCTTGCTGGAAGGTGAAGTATAAGCCTTGTAGCAAGGTCCAAATAAATGCCTCTCAACTGTATGTGAGTACACATCACATGTAGCTAAGGAGAGCAGTCACCGAGCATTGTTCAGAACAGTCCGCGAGCATGGTAGTGGTTGGAGCAGTCCTTGAGCACGATAGTGGTCTGGACAGTCCCTGAGCATGGTAGTGGTCTGGGCAGTCCCTGAGCATGGTAGTGGTCTGGGCAGTCCCCGAGCACGGTAGTGGTCTGGGCAGTCCCCGAGCACGATAGTGGTCTGGACCATCCCTGAGCACGAGACATGCGGCGAAGAAACGAATGCCACTTGTACTATTATTTGGTGTATTTATTTATCTTCTTACTCTATCAAGTCCAATCTGACACGTTGGGTCAAAAAAGTAGACGGGTATAGCACGTCATACTACCCTCTTGTCCTTTCAAGCAAACAATCACTTGGCACCTGTATGGAGGTGCGTCAGTGTGGGCCCTCTCACACTAGCAATGAAGAGGCGCATACACTGATAACGAAGAGGCGCATATATTGGCATAGATATCGAGGTTGTGAAAACAACCGTCTGCGGTGCGTGCCCACGTCTCCCAAGAATCTCGGGCAGATGAAACGGCAAAACTCTTGGTTATTTATAATATAGAATTGGTAAGTTACTTTTTATCGAACCCCATTACCATTCGTCGCCGCAGCCTTCTTCTTCCTCTTGCCAACCCTAATACCTCCGAAATCATCACCAATCACCCCTCCACCGTATCCACCTTCATCAGCAAGGGCGGATTCATGGTGAAGAGTGACGCCCAGAAGAAAGCCGGAGTCATGGCGAAGGAGTGGTGGAAGTCAAGAAGCAACGAGCAGACCATTGAAGACCTCGTCATCATGGGAGTACTCCACAACAAGGAACTCGTAGGATAGCATGCGCCGAAGGGTGAGGGGTACCTCGATCCACAACCAGGTGAGATTGTGGTTTTTGAAGATTTCTTCAAGCGGGGTTTTGGGGTTCCAGTGCACCCTTTCCTTCAGGGCTCTATTTGTATTATGAGGTTGGGATTTGCAATATGCATCCCAACTCGATTCTTCTTGTCTCCACCTTCATTCATCTTTGCGAAGCATATGGTGGCTTCCATCCCCATTTCAACTTCTTTCTCCATCTTTTCTGTCTGTGGAAGAAAGGAAGTGGTGGCTCGAAGATAGCCAGAGGTGTGTACCTCAATCTTCATGACGGGATGAAGGCCCAATACCTACACTACCCTTAGAACACGTCGCTTGACGACTGGTACAAGAAGTGGTTCTACATCCATGAAGAGCCAAACATGATCATGCTGTGCGATGTGGGGTTCATTCCAGAGAAGAAGACCAGCTGGTCAGAGAAACCCGAACACCTAGAATAGATCCTAGAACTACTTGGGATGATCCCATGGAGGAAACTGGACGGTCCGAGCGTGGTCGGGAACTTCATCAGTCGAAGGATCCAGCCCTGCTAGAGGAGGGTACATCCCGGCTATGAGTACCAAGGTAGCGCAGACCCAACGAGGACCAGGAAAGAGGCGCTTGATAAGATCAAAGTCAAAGCCAGGATTGGAGAGCTATTCAACTTAGCTAATCCAAATTATGTCAGATTGAGCGGCATCGAGCACGCTTTCAAGCTCGCCCGACCTCCCCCAAAGGTAAATCATTTTGCCTTGTACCCGTAGTTTTATGTTGTAACAGAAACTTACCGTGTTATCTCCTTTGTGTTTCCCAGATTAATGGTCGTGATAGAGCAACAGTGTTCATGTCTCCACCCCCTGGTGTAGATTGGCCGCAAGTTGCTGACCCAACCGCTTAGACCAGCGCCGGGATCGAAGATGTCGACTAGGCCGTGCTTAGAGTTGGGGAGGAGGCAGCGGCCAGAGCTACTGGTAAGCAGCCGGCGGCCAGCAAGCATCGTCAGGCGATCTTTACATTGTTAGACAATGAAACAGAGGATGCAGACATCTTTCGACTCATCCCTCAAAAGAGGAGGAGGCAACTGGAGTCAATGGAGCAAGGTGGCTCCTCCATGCTAGTGGGACCCGTATCGCCAACCACTATAGCATGGAGGACAAGCAGCAAAGGGGTCGAGCATCAAGCCCCAATGCCTAATGGAGACGGGGATCCCAATCTTCCATCAGGTGATGATAACTATCGTTGTGGCGGAGAATGACACACCGATCTAGCTTCAGATCGAAAGATCGAACCCTGCAATCTTAGCACCACAGCTCCTCTGGTTATCAACCAAATTACGGACCAGGTTGACCTCACCAAGAAGGCTAATCCCTGCCTGCGCAATGAAGAACACAAGCAAGAACAAGAAAGATAGCAACCAAATTGCAGATGAATGATTAATCTCACGAGTTGGGGTCTCACAAATCGAAGAACGGCGAAACTGTTTCTTAACAGAATAATCCAAGCAAAACCCAAACCCTAATGGAGGGGTGGTGGCTGTTCATGAAGACTCTAGGGTCGTGCAAGACCCCTGGATGCGCCCCTAATGGGCCCAAACTCGATACATGGTCTAACGGACCAAAAGACGGTGTCGCAGCACCCTGGTAGATTCTGGATGCTGACTTGTTTCAACGATTCCTGTTGATTTCGAACAGATTTTGATGTGAAACCACTTGGATTGGCTTCCTTATCAAATTATCTTTTCATCCATATGTGGATCATCGAAAACGGAGTTCGGATGCGTCCTGGACGACCAGTTTAAGACAGACTGGTCCTAGAGGCCGAGGCAGACTCGAATTCGTGTTGGACTGGGCCTCCGGCTTGTGTTGGACGTCCTTGCTAGTCATTATCACCTCCTCCACGTCCTCTTAGTCCCTCTTGACCCTCTCCAATGTTCCTAAGCAAGATAACATCATTAGGTAGTAGTCTATTCTCAAAAGTATGAAAAGGATCGCTTAAGAACGAGCTCACCTGTAAATTGAGTTGACGCATTCGAGCCCGGGTCATTGGACCTTGCATGATGGTTGGAGGATCAGGTGGTACATCCAAAGGAGTGATGTCCTCATCATCCTCCCCCTCTTGAATTGGAGTCGTCCTCGACTCAAGCTCATCTTCTTCTCCCAAATAAAGTTTCAAATCTACAATGTTAAATCTGGGACTAACCCTGAACTCAGGTGGCAACTCAAGTTTGTATGCATTATCATTTATTTTCTCAATAATCTTATAAGGACCAGCTGCTCTTGGCATTAATTTAGACTTACATAGCTTAGGAAATCTATCTTTTCTTAAATGTAACCAAACCAAATCACCCGGTTCAAGTTTAATCTCTTTTCTACCTTTACTACCAGCAATTCTATACTTTTCATTCATGCTTTCAATATTTGCTTTAGTTGTTTCATGCAACTTACGAATAAAATCAGCATGCTCTCTAGCATTACTATGTATTCTCTCAGTGGTAGGTAAAGGCAAAAGATTAATAGGAGCACGGGGGTTAAAACCATACACTACCTGAAAAGGACTTACCTTGGTGGTGGAATGTTCCGCCCTGTTATATGCAAACTCCACATGCGGCAAACACTCTTCCCACATCTTCAAATTGCGCTTCAAAATGGCTCTCAACATGGTGGACAATGTTCGATTCACAACCTCAGTTTGCCCATCATTTTGGGGATGACATGTTGTAGAAAACAGCAGCTTGGTCCCCAATTTATTCCACAATGTGCGCCAAAAATGACTCAAGAATTTTGCATCACGATCTGAAACAATAGTAGAAGGCATACCATGCAAGCGAACAATTTCTTGAAAGAAAAGGTCAGCAATATGAATAGCATTGTCGCTCTTATGACAAGGAATAAAATGTGCCATCTTAGAAAAACGATCAACCACCACAAAAATACTATCCCTCCCCCTCTTAGTCCTTGGCAATCCCAACACAAAATCCATAGATATATCTGCCCAAGGAGTAGAAGGAACAGGAAGAGGCATATACAAACCATGTGGGTTCAAATGCGACTTAGCTTTTTGACATGTGGCACACCGAGCCATGTACCGCTCCACATCACGCCTCATCCTAGGCCAAAAGAAGTGTGTGGACAGCACCTCCTCCGTCTTCTTGGCACCAAAATGTCCCATCAATCCGCCTCCATATGCCTCCTGCAACAACAAAAGATGAACGGAACCAACTGGAATACATAGGTGGTTAGCTCTAAACAAAAACTCATCGCTGATCATAAACTTATTCCATGTGCGTCCCTCTCTACAATTAAGCAACACATCCTTAAAATCAGGATCAAGCGCATATTGTTCTTTAATGGATTGAAGACCAAAAATCCGGCAATCAAGTTGAGACAGCAATGTGTATCTTCTAGACAAAGCATCAGCAATCACATTATCCTTCCCTTTCTTATGTTTGATAATATAAGGAAAAGACTCAATAAATTCAACCCATTTAGCATGCCTACGATTCAGATTATTTTGAGAGCGAAGATACTTAAGCGATTCATGATCAGAATGAATAACAAATTCTTTAGGCCACAAATAATGACGCCATGTCTCTAAAGAACGGACAAGTGCATACAATTCTTTATCATACGTGGAATAATTAAGAACAGGACCATGTAATTTTTCACTAAAGTAAGCAACAGGTTTACCATCTTGCATCAAAACACCACCAATGCCAAGTCCACTAGCATCACATTCTAGCTCAAAAGTCTTACCAAAATTTGGAAGTTGCAGCAATGGTGCGTGTATAAGCTTGTCCTTCAAAGTGTCAAAGGACTCCTCATGTGCCTCTCCCCAATGAAACACCACTCCTTTCTTCATCAACTCATGCAATGGGGCAGCAATGGTGCTGAAATCTTTAACGAAGCGGCGGTAGAATCCTGCAAGACCAAGAAAACTCCTCACCTGTGTGACGGTTTGGGGAACTGGCTAGCTCTTTATGGCTTCAATTTTCATCTCGTCCACCTCAATTCCCTGTGGAGTTACAACATAGCCAAGAAAAGAAACTCGATCCGTGCAAAAGATGCACTTCTCAAGGTTACCAAATAAACGTGCATCACGTAAGGCATTAAAAACAGCATGTAAGTGATCCATATGTTCATCAAAAGACTTGCTGTAAATCAATATATCATCAAAGTAAACTACCACAAAATGACCAATAAAAACTCTTAAAACCTCATTCATTAAGCGCATGAAAGTGCTAGGTGCATTTGTTAAACCAAAAGGCATAACTAACCACTCATACAACCCGAATTTGGTTTTAAATGCAGTTTTCCATTCATCTCCAAGTTTCATTCTAATCTGGTGGTAGCCACTTCGCAAGTCAATCTTAGTGAAAATTATAGAACCACACAACTCATCAAGCATGT
Organism: Miscanthus floridulus; assembly: GCF_019320115.1. Lineage (NCBI taxonomy): Eukaryota > Viridiplantae > Streptophyta > Magnoliopsida > Poales > Poaceae > Miscanthus > Miscanthus floridulus. The sequence goes on from NC_089582.1 coordinate 114,224,286, forward strand.
CGTCTAGCCTAGGAATAGGATGACGATACCAAATAGTAATATTATTGATGGCTCTACAATTAACACACATACGCCAACTTCCATCTTTCTTAGGAACCAAAAGTATAGGAACGACATAAGGATTAAGGCTTTCACGTACATACCCGCGGTCCAAAAGGTCTTGGACTTGCCGCTGAATTTCCTTAGTCTCCTCAGGATTGGTTCGATATGCAGCTCGGTTGGGCAAGGTCGCTCCTGGAATCAAATCGATTTGATGCTCTATCCCTCTCATAGGTGGCAGCCCCGGGGGTATCTCAGCTGGAAAAATGTCCTCATACTCCTGCAAAAGGTTAGTGATAGCAGGAGGTACCGAGCTAACAATATCATCAAGTGAAAACATAGCTCGTTTGCATACCAAAGCATAGCAAATATCATCAACAGAAATTTCAGCAAAGTCACATTTTGTTGCAAGCATAACACCACCCTTCAATTTAATCCCCTCAGCCTTAGAAATAGATGTAGACTTATCCTTTTTAGGTGGGAAAATAGAATTAGCAACTTGCTGATTTTCAGATTGAACATCATTCAAACTAGCAGCGCGTTCTCTATCAGCTTGTACAATTTGAGCAGGGGTCAAAGGTACCAAAGTAATTTTCTTTCCTTTATGCACAAAAGTGTATTTATTACTTCTACCATGGTGTGTAGCATCATTATCATGTTCCCAAGGATGATCCAATAAAAGTGAACAAGCTTGCATAGGTACCACATCACAATCAACAGAATCAGCATAAGAACCAATAGAAAATGAAACTCTGCAAGTTTGTGTTACCTTTGCTTTACCAGAATCATTTAGCCACTGAATATGATATGGACATGAGTGTGGGCGTGTGGTCAAGCTAAGCTTCTTGACCAAATCAGAACTCACCAAATTGTTGCAGCTACCTCCATCAATAATGACACGTGCTCTACGGTCGCTGATGACGAAGAAAATCTGGAACAAGTTATGGCGTTGTAGCTTCTCAGGCTACTGGACTTGTGAGCTAAGCACCCGCTGTACAATAATGCTCCTATAGGACGCCATAGCCTCATCACCAAGGACTTCACCGTCCTCCTCATCTACATCTTGGTCTTCTTTATCCTCAATGTCAGAGGTGCTGATGTAACCATCTTCTATAGCAATATATGCCCACTGACTTGGGCAGTCCTTCTGCACATGGCCAATGCCATGGCAGCGGTGGCACTGAATACCCGAAGTGCGTCCCGTCGATGCAACGGATGAGGAACTCTTGGTAGGCACCTGCAAAGAATTTTTACCTGAATCTGAAGGTCGTGCGGGAGGTGTCTTAGGTGTAGTGGAAACTCTAGAGGCTATTGGTCGCTTGCTCGCTGGTGGAGGCGTCTGAAAAGTGGATGGCTTGGTCAGCCCCGAAGATGGTGCCGAGCATGGCGTGTATGTGCTGGTGCTGACCTTGCTCTTGCCCTACTGTTCACGCCCCTACATTTCCTTTTCTGCAAGCATTGCAAACTAAAACAACTGGTTGACAGTGTTAAATTCTTTATAATCAACAATGTCCTGAATGTCACGCCTCAAACCAGAATAAAAATAACAAATGGCATCTTCGTTTCCCTCTACAACCCTATAGCGCATCAATCCCTTTTGGAGCTCACCATAGTAATCCTGTACAGATTTATCTCCTTGTTCTAAACGCATCAATTTCTTACGCAAGTCTCTATGATAAGAAGGAGGAACAAAACAATCACGCATAGCTACCTTAAGTTCTTCCCATGTACCAGGTAAAGCATCCTGTGCAGCTAGCCCATTACACCAAATAATGGCAAAATCCTTAAACTCACTAGTAGCTTGTCTAACTCTATGCTGCTCAGGTACAAGGTGGGCACTAAACTTTTGTTCTACCGTCATCTCCCAATCAAGATATCCCTCAGCATCATAATGACCCGAAAAAGATGGTATTGTGAACTTAATCTTAGCATAAGGATCATCGGGCACACGATGATTATTATCTTGACGGTGGTGGTGGTGGACACCACCCATACCTGTCGTGTTGCAGCGAAGACGTTGCCATAATCTCTCTTGTCAGATAGCTGCTCGACCTATGTTTCCAGCGGCATCATGCACCATGTCTTGACCATCGGTGTTGCTGCCGGAAATGTCGTTGTTGCCCGCCACAAAGGTTTCCAACTCAGTAACCTTGTCGGTTAGCGCAGAAATTCGCTTGTCCAATCTCTCCATGCTATTGCCAATGTTGAGTTCAATGAGTGCGTCAATGACGGCCTTCCTAATTGCCTCATTCATCCTTTTTTGGGCATCCTCTACAATAGCTTGTAGTTGCTCTTGGCTGACACACTTGCTAAAACCCTTAGGATTGTTATCTGCAGTCTATTCACCTCCTGCCGTTGAAAACACAAAAACAGGAACAAACAGGTGAAAGTTATCCCTACCAAATGACTACGTGGTTGTAGTGGTGTCACTTTTCACAGCAAGTGGAAGCATCTTACCAAGCTCTTACCAAGTTCTTACCAACGCAAGCAGTGAGCGGTACAACCGACGGCTGGTTTGTGATACCTGTGAGGTAGTGGTACCGAGATTGTAAGGCCCTTTGTCTGTACTGATCTGAAGAATTTGTGGAGCTTGGAAGGCAAACAAAGAGTAATATATATATTTGGCACATAAGTCAGTAACAGAAAGTAATGCTGAATTATAGTCCAAAGTACTTATTCTCGTTGCTGGTCTAAAGTGTTGCAAGTACCATGTTGTGACAAAAGTATGGTGGATAGCAAGGTGATAGGTATGAGAAAAACAAGTATGATGGATGGAAACAGCAACACAAACAAGGAACCAGACAGCACACGCAAACACAGCTCACTTTGGGCTTCTCTATGTGCTCCTCTAGATATTGTTCCTCTTTTGCCCCTCTCTTTTTTCTATTTTTTGGGCTATCGTTGTTTTTTGGGAAATTTTGACTTTTTTATTTTATTTTTTTGATATTTTTCCTTTACTTAGGAGCACAAAAGCAGTAACCACAAAAAATATGAGCTCAAACAAGTGTAAGACGTGGCCTGTGGAATTTTCAGAAAACTGGATAAAAATTGACAAAAACCTTGTGACCACGAAACGAGGATCTTGTGACCACTTTTTGGCCAATCTAAAAATTCCGAACCCCGGCAAAGCCGGGGATGGACGGATTCAAAAAAAATTTCTGATCGATTTGCATATATGGAACGTCGAAAACGGAGTTCGTATGCGAAAACTAGACCAGTTTTAAGAATTGGCTCCGAATTAGAGGACAAAACGGGAACAATGTGTGCAAAATTGGTCACAACAGCCAAGATTTGATGGAAACGATGAGGGGAAACACACAAACTAGACTCTAACACAACCTAACCAGCAACAAGACCTTGACCAGGACACAAACTCAACACGATGGACTCTGAAACTGAAATATGCAAAGGCTATGGCGCGGAAGGTTCTAGGATAGGAAAAACGAGTATGGCACTGGACTATGGGATGAATACAAAACACTCAAACTAGAGAATAAAAGTGAACCTGACGGTATACCTTAGCTCTGATTACCACTTAATGGAGACGAGGATCTTGATCTTCCGTCAGGTGATGATAACTATCGTTGTGGCGGAGAATGACACACCGATCCAGCTTCAGATCGAAAGATCAAACCCTGCAATCTTAGCACCACAGCTCCTCTGGTTATCAACCAAATTACGGACCAGGTTGACCTCACCAAGAAGGCTAATCCCTGCCTACGCAACGAAGAACACAAGCAAGAACAAGAAAGATAGCAACCAAATTGCATGTGAATGATTAATCTCACAAGTTGGGGTCTCACAAATCGAAGAACGGCGAAACTGTTTCTTAATAGAATAATCTAAGCAAAACCCAAACCCTAATGGAGGGGTGGCGGCTGTTTATGAAGACTCTAGGGTCGTGCAAGACCCCTAGACGTGCCCCTAATGGGCCCAAACTCGATACATGGTCCAACGGACCAAAAGACAGTGTCGCAGCACCCTGGCAGATTCTGGATGCTAACTTATTTCGATGATTTCTGTTGATTCCAAATAGATTTTGATGTGAAACCACTTGCATTGGCTTCCTTATCAAATTATCTTTCCATCCATATGTGGATCATTGAAAACGGAGTCCGGATGCGTCCTGGGCAACCAGTTTAAGGCAGACTGGTCCTGGAGGCCGAGGCAGACTAGAATTCGTGTTGGACTGGGCCTCCGGCTTGTGTTGGACGTTCTTGCTGGTCATCATCACCTCCTCCACATCCTCTTAGTCCCTCTTGACCCTCTCCAATGTTCCTAAGTAAGATAACATCATTAGGTACTAGTCTATTCTCAAAAGTATGAAAAGGATCGCTTAAGAACGAGCTCACCTGTAAATTGAGTTGACGCATTCGAGCCCGGGTCATTGGACATTGCATAACGGTTGGAGGATCAGCTGGTACATCCAAAGGAGTGATGTCCTCATCAACGCCGGTGCTGGTCATAGAGGGAGACCAGGTGGCACCCGCAGAGCACGTGGAGCAAGCACGGCCGAAGAGACGCGCCTTCGCCACATCATTCTATGCTTCCAACATGTAAGTATTTGTAACCTTGATGTAAGCTTACAATTTATATTGAATACTGTTGTCTTCTAAACTTATCTCAGATATATTAGGTCAGCATCCACTAAAAATCCCAACCAACTAGCCGAGAGCGGTGTGGCTCCGCCAGCAATGTCAGAGAAACTGCCCAGTAGCCGACCATGGAGGAACCTATAGCAGAAAGTCTACCGGAGCCTCAGCAGACAAGCGGCCAGACAACAGTCCTCGAGCAGGTGGTCAAGGGGAGAGCCAAGCCAAGTACAGGTGCTCTGAGCACTAACCCTACTAAGGGGGACACTTCAGCACCAAGGGTAACAGACCAAACCGAGGAGCAGCAGCCGGAGGTGGCACAGAGCATGTTTGCCGATGCTACGGCCCATGGGAAGGCCATAGTGATCGCAGAAGCTGCAAACTCTGGACCAGCATCGCTACGCAAAGAAGAGGCCAAAGAGGACGAAGTAGAGGAGGTCCTGGGCCATCCCCAGGACAAATGACAACATGTATATGTGTCGCGCTGGTGGAACGACCAATGGGTTGTTCATGAGGAAATCCCAGAGGTCGAAGAGACCATGAAAGTTGAATGAGCTGTGAAATGTTTAGTGACGGAAGTCCAGGTATGTTTTGCTTGACCACCTGATCCTGCTATCCAATCAAACTATCTTACTTAGCTTTTTACATGCAGGACTTAATGAAGACCGCAAGGTACCAAAAGAAGTGCTTCGACCAGATTGAGGGGATCACAGCAAGCAATAAAGAACTGGCGGCCGAGGTGGAACGCTTGCGCCACCAACTTGAAGCCGCCAACCATGAGAGGATAGAGCAAGAGGCGCAGAACCAGAACCTGGTCATCTAGCTCAGTAACAAAGAGCAGGAAAAAACAAGTAAGTTGTCACTTTATCACAACGAGTGCATGACATGTGTTGTTGCATTGTTGGTAGTAACAGCTATAGTGCAGGCTTAGAAGCCAAAGTAGTCCGTCTCCAAGAGGAGAATAGCTGTGTGGTCATAGAGTGTGGTCGCCTAAAGGAGGAACTGAAAAGTAAGTGTTCTAGACCACCTTGCTCACTTTTATTGCCCGCCTTATCTTATCATGGCATGACGTTTTAATGTCTTGTGCAGTTTGCAGTTTTAAAAGTCAATGCCAAGAAGCATCTAGAAGCCATGATGAAAGATCATGATGGCTGGAAGGCGTGATGCCTAGAGATCACTGAGGATCAGGACACATGGAAAAACCGGTGCTAGGAAGTGGCAACCGGCATTTTGCCGTTCCTCAACCTTATCGACCCAGCGCTTATAGAGTAAGTGCCAAGGACGCTGCAGCTCGGACTAGTCGATAGATGCCAAAAGGCATGGGGATGGTTCCAAGAGTTCGTGAAGGAGGTAGGTGAGTACACAGGTGCACATGTGCTAAGCATGGTACGTGCTCACTACCCCTTGATCGATCTCAAGCGCCTGGAGGCTGGATACCCAAAGGAGGTAGATCCAGACAAGGCTGAGGAGCTTCGGATGACCTAGCTGGACTTGTCGACAAGAATAATTGGTGACATTAACCTGTGTGGATGCGGGACAGCACCTGTACAAGGTATGCCATCAACAAGTCAGCTAGAAATGCCATCAGTTTTGAGCCAACCGGCGAAGCCTGTGGTCTCAACCAGCCAGGCATCAGCGAGGCCATCTTCTTCAGCTCGACCAGTATAAGAGTCCCCGGGACTCGAGCACAATGTCAGGCCCAGCGAGCAGCAGGTGCCGCATAACCCGACCAACCAATAGTATAGGCTATAGCTATAGAAGAAGATGTAGTTGTGTTATTGTAAACTTGGACCTTTTCAGGCAAGCTTGTAATAACGTAACTATATATCATCATAAGCTTGTTTGTTTTGTGAAAAACGTATTTAAGCTTGAATCTCGCGTTGGTGTAACTAAGTGAGAACATGTTAGCATTCTGTTTAGTTATACTAGTTTAGTTGACACGTCGTCTTGATAGGTTTGTATGGCCCTGGTTTATCTTGTGGTTGGAGTGTGAGGAGCATAGCCTATGCACATGTAGACGTAGACAAGTCAAACCAGAGGGGACCTACCAATCACCCATAGCATAGAGAGCAGATCTCATGCACATGTTGGGAGGAACCGGAGACAGGGCCTGCTATGAAAACCCAGGAAGGAATGGAGGTCGGTTTTGACTGGTTAAGTTAGAATAATAATGGACTTCGAGGTGACACATTAGAGTGGTCAGAGAAATCATAGTAGCTTTATTGAATTAAATCGAAAGTACAAGAGGAGTACATATCTTAGCAGTTAAGCATAGAAACGCCTAAGCTTGTCGATGTGCCATGAATTGGGTACGTCCGTACCATCCAGGTGAACTAACCTGTAAGACGTAGGTCGTGTAACTTCCTTTATCATGAAGGGCCCTTCCCATGGAGTTGCGAGTTTGTGGACACCAGCCTGATTTGTCTTCCACTTCAGAACCAGGTCCCCAACCACAAAGAACCGCTCCTTAACGTTCTTGTTATAGTACCTACGCAAAACAGCAAGGTATTTGGCTATGCGTACGCAAGAATCGAGCCGCTTCTCTTCTACACTATTCACTTATAGCTCCCGCGCTACATTGGCCTTGTCTTCATCGAAGTTCTCTACCTGTGCTGATCTAAAGGCTATATCTGCTGGGAGCACTGCCTCAGCACCGTAAACCATAAAGTATGGTGATACGCCGGTATTGCGACTGGGCTGGGTTCTGAGGCCCCAGACCATGGCTGGTAATTCTTTGAGCCATCTTCTAGGAGCCTTGTTGTTTTCTCTGTATATCCTCTTCTTAAGTGCATCCAAGATCATACCATTTGCCCGCTCGACCTATCCATTAGCTCTGGGGTGTGCCACCGAGACGTATTTTACTACTATGCTCCTTTCATTGCAGAAGTCCCAAAAAGTGTTCTCGGTGAACTGAGTGCCCAGATCAGTGATGATGCTGTTGGGTATGCTGAAGCGGTGGATGACCTGGTCGATGAACGTGATAGCCTTTTCTAAAGATGTCTATACCAGAGGCATGTACTCTATCCACTTAGAAAATTTGTCGATCAGGACAAAGACACATGTAAATTTCCTAGGAGCCGGTTTGAAGGGCCCGATCATATCTAGTCCCCAGCATGCGAAAGGCCAAGAGGCTGGTATTGTCTAGATCTCATGTGCCGGTACATGGATTCTCTTGGCGAAGAACTGACAATCATCACAATGGCGGACTAGCTTCTCTGCATCGGCCACAGCTGACGGCCAATAGAACCCTGCTCGGAAAGCCTTACCAACCAGCATTCTCGAGACCGCATGGTTGCTATAGGAGCCAGAGTGGATTTGGTCTAGGAGATGTTCACCATCCTCCCGGGTTATACACTTCATCAAGATTTCCTCCTTTGCGTTCTTGCGCCATAATTTGCCATCGATGAGCAGATACTGCTTACTGTGACGCATTAGGCGCTCGTTTTTTGTCCGATCAGTGTAACTGCTACCATCTATCAGGTACTTGATGAAAGGTACTCTCTAGTCAGGCTCATTAGTGGTTGGAGGTGGTTCGGTGGTGCTTGATGTCGGAACCATAGCCACCAATAGCTGGTCTAGAGGCTTGTCGACCGTGGGATCTTCCTCTTCGATGGAAGACGTGAGCAGGTCCTGAACAAATACGCCATGTGGGACTTTGGCTTAGGATGATCCTAACTTTGACAGCGCATCTACTGCTTGATTTTTGTCTCAGACCACGTGTGTGTACTCGATGCCGTAGAACTTGCCTTCCAGCTTTCTGATCAATTTGCAGTATGCATCCATCTTTTTGCTGGTTGTGTCCCAGTCCTTGTTGAGTTGGTTGATGACCAGAGCTGAGTCTCTGTAGACATAGAGACATTTGACACCGAGCTCGACCGCAATGCACAAACCATGTAGGCATGCATCGTACTCGGCGGCATTATTAGATGCTGGGAAATAAATCCTGAGGACGTACCGGAGCTGCTCCTTGGATGGTGACACAAAAAGGACTCTTGCTCCTACACCATTGATGTTGAGAGAGCCATCGAAGTACATCTTCCAATACTCATTAGGCCCCTGAGAGGCAGGTGTGCTTAAGTCTGTCCACTCGACGATGAAATCGACGAGTGCCTGAGACTTGATTGTAGTACGGCTTGCAAATTCCAAGGAGAAAGGGCATAGCTCCATGACAATGCACCTGTTTGCATCCTTGTTGCGAATGATGTCCCCTAGAGGATACTCGGTCATGACCACCACATGATATCCGTCGAAGTAATGTTTCAACTTTTGGGATGTTATCAGTATGGCGTATATCAGTTTCTGAATCTGTGGGTACCTAGTCTTGGATTCATTGAGTACCTCGCTGATGAAATATATTGGTCGTTGTACCTTGTAGGCATGGCCAGGCTCATCACGCTCGACCACCATGGTAGTGGAGACCACCCGATTAGTGGCTACAATGTAAAGTAGGAGAGTTTCATCTTCTCTAGGAGCAGTGAGGACCAGAGGTGATGTAAGGTATTGTTTTAGCTGTGTGAAGGTAGCGTCTACTTCCTCTGACCACTCAAAACTCTTGGATGCTTTGAGCAGCTTGAAAAATGGTAGTCCTTTCTCTCCTAATCTTGATATGAAATGACTGAGAACAGCCATGCATCCGATAAGCTTCTGGACATCCTTCACCTTTTTGGGTGGCTTCATGTCTAAGATAGCTTTGACTTTCTTCGGGTTAGGGCATATGCCGTCATGACTGACGACGTTGCCAAGCAATATACCAGAAGGAACACCAAAGATGCACTTCTTTGGGTTTAACTTCCATTGAAATGTATTAAGGGCTGCAAAGGTGCGTGCTAGGTCATCAACAAGGGTATGTGCTTCCTTGGTCTTGACAACTACATCATCGACATAAGCCTCAATGAGGTCATCTTTTATCTCATCTTTGAGGCAGGCCTGTATGGCACGTTGATAGGTAGCTCCGGCGTTCTTGAGCCCAAATGACATGGTCGTGTAGCAGTAGGCGCCGAAAGGCATGATAAAAGATGTCTTGATCTGGTCATCCTTTTTGAGAGCGATCTAGTGATAACCAGAGTAGCAATCGAGAAAGGAAAGTAGCTCACAACCAACGGTTGAATCTATGACCTCATCTATGCGAGGTAAGCCGAAGGGGTCTTTAGGGCAGTGTTTGTTGAGATCGGTGTAATCAACGCACATTCTCCATTCATTATTCTTTTTGCATACAAGAACTGGGTTGGCTAACCACTCCAGATAATACACTTCTTTGATAAATCCGGTTGCCAAAAGCTATGTAACTTCTACCCTAATCACCTCCTTCTTGTCATGAGCGAACCGTCGTAGCTTCTGCTTGATAGGTTTGGCCTTGCAGTTGACACTCAAGGAGTGCTCGATCAGATTTCGAGGTACACTAGGCATGTTAGCAGGTTTCCATGCAAACACATCCACGTTGCTCCTCAAGAACCTGACGAGCGCGTCTTTCTATTTTGGATCCAGGTTGGCCCCGATAAGGGTCATTTTGCTAGGATCACCGTCGACCAGCTGGATCACCTTGTGCTCCTTGGACATGATGTTCTTGCATGGAGCCTCGAGCTTGGGGATCTCTAGGTGGTCGGCTGGGGTCTTCTTGGCATCGAGCATGGTCTCAGCCATGCGAATAGAGAGGTCATGAGCCTTTGCTATTTTAAAGTTGTCATCCTCATAGGTATAAGCTGCGTATACGTTGCCCTTGAGAGTTAGACCTCCTTTCTCGGTAGGCATCTTGAGCACCAAATACCTATAATGAGGTATGGCCATGAACTTGGTGAGCGATGGTCGACCAAGGATAGCATGGTAGGTGCCGTCAAAGTCAGCGACCATGAAGTTAACGTAGTCGGTGCGGAAGTGGTCCGGGGTCCCAAACTGCACAGGTAGCGTGATCTGCTCGAGAGGTGTGGAGCTCTGTCCAGGGAGAACACCCTAGAACTGTGCCTCGTATGGCTTGAGATCCACCTAGGTTATCTTCAGGGCTAGTAGACTATTCTTGAATAGTATATCGATGGAGCTGTCGTCGTCAATCAGCACTCTATCGAATTGAACCTTGTTGATACAAGGATCGAGGACCAAGGGAAAATGTCCTAGTTCAGGTATTACGGCCCATTGGTCCTTTCTACTGAAGGAGATCTCGCGGTGAGACCAAGGAGGGAGCCGCTGATCGGTGATGAGGTTGTCGGTGTTTGCCACGTTCAAGCAAGAGCGGGCGAGCAGCTTGCGTTCTCATTTGGTCTCGATGGACACTTTGCCTCCAATGATGGTGTGCACGCGATCGGTTGGCTTGATGTACTTGTGATGGGGATCTACGTCTTCATCATCGTTGTCCTTGTTGTGCTATTCCCCAGCGTCGTTAGGCTTGTCGGATGTATACGGAGCCTATTGACACGTGTAGATAGACTTGAGAACACAGCAATTCTCCATGGTATGGTTTGACTTGGGATGGAGCTGGCAGGGCCCTTTCAATGCTTTAGCATAGTCTTCTTCATAGTTATGACATCCACCACCTTTTTTAACGGTGTTGACCTCGCCGTCATCTTCCCGAGCACGCTTGCCCCTGTAATCGTCACGGCGGTTACGCCGCTGATTACGTTGGTCGCGGTGGTCGCGGAAGTCATTGCACTGGTTGCGGCGGTCAAAATTGTCATTCTGACCACGGTTGCTGTGGTAGTCGTCGTGGTGTGGGGGTGGTCGGAGCGTGGAGCCCTTGCTGCTTCTTCGATAATTATCTTTTTGGCATCATCGGCGTCCGCATATTTTTTAGCAGTGGCTAGGAGCGCTGTGACTGATTTAGGTCTCTTGCGGAGGAGCTTGTCCCTTAGGGCACCATGGAAGCGGATGCCAGTGATGAAAGCCTCGATTGTCTTGTTGTCGGAGATTGATGGGACCTTGATGCTCATTCTGAGAAACGTCGGACGTACTCGCGCAGTGGCTCATCTTTCCGATCTTGAATCCACTATAGATCATATTTGTTGTCGGGTTGCTCGCAAGTAGCAATGAAGTTGTCGATGAAGGCTTGCTTGAGCTCTTGCCAAGAATCAAAGTAGTTTGTCAGCAAGCTAACCAGCCATTGGTGACCTACGTGGCCAACAACGACTGGGAAGTTGTTAGACATGACATGCTCGTCAGCCATGGCTAATCTACACGCAGTTTCATAGAGCATGACCCATAATTTGGGGTTCTCCTTGCCATCGTACTTCTAAAGTTTTTTGAGCTTGAAGTTCTTGGGCCATATGACTTGGCAAAGGTGCGGAGTAAACTACTTCAAACTCAGTGGGCCGTGGGAAGTATCATATTCCATGCGGCGATAGCTTTCGTGGGATGCACGATCGTTGGCTCTTTGGTTGATGCGATCACGTAGATCATGTCCTCCGAGGTAATTGCGGAGATCGTTATTGCCATCACGGCGATCTCGGTTGCCATCCTGATTAGCCCTGCGACTATGGTTATCACGGCGATTATCGCGGTTGTCTCGGCGGTTGTCATCCCGAATGTCGTGACGGTTGTCCTCCCAATGATGGTTGTCGTCCTGACCACCATCATGGCCACCGTTTCCACCTTAACGGTTGTCTGATGGGTCATTGTTGCACAAGCCATGTTGGTTGGGTGGCTGTGAGTGACTTGAGTACTAGCGGCTGTGGCTTGATTCGATAGAGACAGATGGAGCCCAGGCTTGATTTATGATCTCTGCGGTCTGGGCCATAGCAGCCATCAGGTAACCTTGTATATCATCATGACCTACCTAGGTTTCAGGGGTATTGGGTAGCCATTGCATTATCGCCATAGCGATAGCTACGTTGGCGCTTGGAGTCCTAAATACCAATTTGTCCCCCACCCTATCGAAGGCATTGTTGAGGTCGCGTGGCTAGACCCTTATGCGTCATGCCTCCTCTTCTGCTTCGGCTTCGATTTGTCGGCGATTAAACCGGTCAATATTGTGTGCTTTGCGTGCAAGCCTTTCTTGTTCCATTTTGCTGACTGTCGGTGGTTCATCATTACTAACAACATTGATCAAGTCCCCTCGCCTTGGTGGGAAAGACGGGAATTGTGGGAACCCCAGGGCGTGGTCTGGGATATCTAGATCGTATTCAATGCATTCATCATCATGATGCTAGAGCTTAGTGTGAATAGAGGCATTAGATGTGACGCCAGATGAGGAGCTGGAGCCACCCTCTTGGACTATGTGGACAAATCTTTCTTGATAATCCTCAATCCAGACCATGTTGATGAAGTTGCATGGCTTTGGCCGAGGTCGATGTATAAAACACCGATCCGAGCAGTGTTGTATATTGTATGTGTAGTTGGAGGCAGTGTTTCGCAGGCCATAGGGCTGGACTTGGTAGTTCTCCATTGAGGCTTCATACTCGAAGAGCTAGAGACCCATCGTGGAGGCTGGCCGGCGATGAGCGGAGCGCCCTTTAGGAGTAGATGTGACCACGAGATCTGTACCGAGTCGTGCAGGACGATTGGCCTGAGCTGGTTGGGTAGATCTGTTGTGGGTTGCGATTGCCTGCTCATTAGGTTGACTTTGAATTGAACTTACTAGAGCTAGGGTTTTAGCAAGCTTGGTGCCGACCCAATCGATGGAGTCGAGCAGGTCGGTGTTGTCGATCTGCTTCCCTTTGTAGCGAGGAAGCGGACGACGGGTTGTTGGCATGGCTGAAGACGATGCGGGCGTGGTCGGAGTCAGATCCACTGTGGTTGGAGCCAGATCCACTATGGTTGGAGCTAGATCCACCATGGTCAGAGCCATAGCCGATGTAGGAGAAGTAGTGGTCGACATAGATTGAATCCACACCTCCTCCGTGGTCATGGCGATCAAGTCATCGGAGCCGGTGGTCTAGGTGATCTGGCCAACGGTGAACGTAAGGCCGTTCGGTGTAGCCACGGAGCCAGAGATGATGACCATCTTGTTCACTTGGAGAGTAGTACACACACCGCCTACCTGGCGTGCCACTGTCGACGAAATATGGTCGGTAGTCTACCTAGGGGTATACCTAAGGTAGTAGATTATCGGCAGACAGATGCGCAAGCAACAAACAAGATGGTAACGCAAGACAGACATAAGGTTTTATCCAGGTTCGGCCACTGTAAAGGCGTAATACCTACGTCATGTGTCTGATTGTATTGTTGTATGTCAATGAGAGATGTTTTTTAGAGGGGTCCTCTGCCCGCCTTATATAGTCCGAGGGATAGGGTTATAGATCTAGAAACTAATCCTAGCCAGTTATAATTGTCATAGGTGGCCGGATAAGGATTCCTATTCTAACCGACTAGGATCTTGCTTGATCTCCAAATCTGCCTTGACTCCTTGCGCGGGACTCCAAACAGGTTGGTCGGGCCGCACGTTGTCTTTTAGTGGATCGGACCCCCTGATCCGGGTCGGCCCAAGCCTAGCCGTAAGGGTATAGGGGTTAATACCCCCACAGTTTCTGATAGGTAAGTCTAGCTGAGTACATTCTCATACTTAGGGTTTATTCCCTCTTGTTGCAGATGACCTTCTTTATTAGGGCTTCTGTAAGTACTGTCTCCACCCGACGGGTGACGAAGACTAAATCATGGGCATGATCTCTATTTATCTTATCCGAATGCTTTTATGGGATGTGATCGGTAAGCTGGTACTTGTATTTGAACTCGTGTGTGTGAGTTAAACTATTTGCTTCCGCTACTTTACAAGACATGGTTTATAATAACTATGACTCCGATGTGTTGTAATCTATCTGCGAACTATTTGTGAAATGTTGTAATGTGTGATGTGTTATGTTGAATCACTATGATCTTGGTTTTATGCAAGTTGGATTGAAATCCTTCGTGGTTTCAGTTGACTACTGGGTTTATATGGGCTCAAGTGTGAGAATTTGATCGTTTCGGCGATCGTTTTTGTACTTGTGCTCTTATAAATTAGACGGTTCTGTTACAACTGCATTCCAGCATCATCAGCATTGGCCAGCTGAATGAGCGCGGCAGTGAGGTACTGATCAAGGACAACGTCCTTAGGATCAGGGACTGAGAGCAGCGCCTTCTTGCCAAGGTGAAGAGGTCCCAAAACTGGCTGTACCTGCTCGACTTGAAGGTGGAGCAGCCGGTGTGCCTGGCAGTATGGCACACCGAGGAGCTATGGCCATGGCATGCTTGGTTTGGCTATCTTAGCTTTGACATGCTTGGTCACATGGAGAAGATGGTCCAAGGGCTGCCCCACATCAAGCACGTAGGCGAGCTATGTGACAGATGCCTGCCTAGAAAGCAGAGGAGGTTGTCGTTCCCAAAGGCGGCCAAGTATCGTGCGGCGGACGCTCTTAAGCTCGTCCACGGCGATCTCTGCGGGCCAATCATGCCAGCCACAAATGGTGGTCGGTGGTACTTCCACCTGCTCCTAGATGATTATAGTCACTATATATGGCTACAACTCTTGACGAGCAAGGACAAGACGATGGAGGTGATCAAGAAGTTGCACGTGCTGCGGACTGACCACAGTGGTGAATTTACTTCAGTGGAGTTCACTATGTACTGCATGGGTCAGGGTGTCCTGTGACACCACACCATGCCGTACTCGCCATAGTAGAATGGTGTGGTGGAGCGGCGGAACCAAACGGTGGTCGACATGTCTCGATCCATGATGAAGGCCAAGAGCATGCCGGTAAGGTTCTGGGGTGAGGCAGTGACCACGGTGGTGTTCATCATCAACCGCGTGCCCATAAAGGCCCTGAAGGGCATGATGTTGTTCAAAGCTTGGTATGGGCGCAAGCTGAGCATGTCCTTTCTTCGAACATTCGGCTGCATCGGCCATGTCAGGAAAATGAAGCCAATCCTCACCAAGTTGGAGGACAGGAGCACACTGATGGTGCTCCTAGGCTACGAGAAAGTTACCAAGGCATACCAGATCTGAAATGACCTGATTTCCACAAAGGAAAATCCACAGAGTGAAGTGTAATAAGATCGTTGTAGATCATATTATCCAACTTCCAGTCGAATACCACATCCATACAACGATAATATCAGAGTACAAATAGTGCGGAATTACATAAATTATTACATCGCCGCATTGGCGGAATCAAAAGTAGCATACATTTAGAACAGCTTGAAGATAAGATCACCAAAACTCGAGCGTAGGAACGATCCCCTCAACTGTCAAACTCCTCAGAGCTATACTCCTCAGCAGAACCTGTGTGCCAAAATTTATCAGTACGATTTGTACTGGCCACTCCCACCCTATGAACTATGCTTTGCGGAAATTGGATGCAAGTTGGATATCATCAAAAGGAACCTATAAGGCTGGGGTTTCCTATGTATTAACATATCAAGTATATAATAGTGTAGTCAAGTTTTAACACCATTCCCACACACATTCCACCCCATTTCCGTCCAGAGCCAGGTTTCGATCCTAGGATCGATATACCACCATCTCCATACCATCGCTCAATTGACAGGCCAACTCCCTCTCGGCACTGTCTCATGGCCTATAGCCCCTGGCTACGACTGACACTCTCTCACAGGGGAAGAAGAGAAGGAGTCATCTCGCTATCTAGTTTAAGCGAAACCCAGGAAAGGTCCATAGCCGACAAGTCGACACATGTATTGATCGATCAACCATACACTCTGCAGAGGTTTTACATAACCACAAGATCTACCTTCTTCGCTGACCGTCATCAACTGGGCTGATTCCGGCCGCTTGCTAGCCTAGGATAATACCACTCTACCATTCAGCCTTGGTACACCCCAAGTCTAGTCTGGGGTGGCTGAAACTATGAGTCATGAGCCGGGTCCACAAGGTCTCCATGAAGTCTCGGAAGGGTGTGGGGGAAATCCTCCATGCCACGTACCTCCTTACACTATCCGCTATCAACCTAGCAGTAGTGGCAATATCCTACTAAGTAGTCCAGCCATCCCGCACCATATAGGGCGAGTGGTACATAGGGCTTTTCGGTGAATCTAAGTACTAGTAAGTCCTTAGGGATGACCAAGCCAGATTGTCTTCATCAGGGTTTCCATTTACCGTGGCACCATAGCACCTCCACCCCGGGCTTCTCCCATCACAGGTTCACACCTAGGACCACCTCATATACCATTTACCCACCATAGGTATCCATTCTAGGGGTGCCCAGGTAGCACCCCACGGCAAGACTTGCCCTAGGCTTGTCGTATACTCCAACTTGGTCGACACAACCCTTACCCTCCACGCACCCAAGTCACACACGTAGCACTCTCCCCAAAGTCTAGATAACTCCAGTTTCCACCACACATTAATGTAGTATATACAAGCATAGTAGAAATAATAAACAGTGAAATATAGCAGCAAGCGTGTGTCTAGCCTAATAGCAGGGTAAGCAGGGGTAAGGTTGCGTCAAGGTAAAGGCCATCAATTAAGCATACTACCATGCAAGTCCTATCATAGTGTGAATATAACAATAAAGTAAAGCAATAGCAGTTCTATATTAGCCATGTGTAATAGGTGCTATGAGGTTGGGTGGGATGTGGCACCTTTAGTGAAGTCATCTCTATACTCCTCACGGTACTCTCGGTCCTCGTCCGTCTATTTCTCCTCCGAGTCTACAAATGATCGCATTATAGTCATGTTAGCGACGTCTATAGAATAGCACAAAAAGCAATGAAAATTCAAAAGAACCAAATGCATTCAAACATGGGTTCATTGCGTGGAGCTCGATTTTCGATGAATTTTGGTCCTGGTCTTGTATTTTTCTGAGTTTGTATGAATTAGTTATGAATTTCCGAAGTTTCAATCATTTCTGAAAATGGGAAAAGGCTGAATTAATATCGTGCTGACACGTATCACGCTCCTATTGGTCCACGTGGTATGCTGACATCAGTATGACGTTAGCATGATGTCATCATCTCAGTTCTAGTACTGACAGGTGGGGTCCCGCATGGCGGTGTCACTGGAATGTGGCCCTAGTCAACGGTCATCGTTGATCGGTCAATGGCCAATACAGGCTAGGCCTCGACTGGGCTGGTTGGGCCTGGATTTGGGCCAGTCTTGGCCCGCCACATGGCACATGCTGGTGCGGCCACGTTGTCTTACTAGGCCACTAGCGGGTCATGATCCACGAGCGCAGGTGAGGCACGATTCATGGTGAACCCGCCTATGTTGGTCCATAGACCGTAGAGCCAGTCTATGAAGGACTTGGTCCACTTACTCCTTCCTAGGGTTTGGTTCACGTGCACGACATGGTCGTGGTCGGAGCTTGGCGGAGCTACTCAGGACATGGTCGGTGCTCGGCGGAGCTGCTCGGGACATGGCCGACGGGGTCATGGTTGGAGCTCGGTGGAGCTGCTCAGAACATGGTCGACGAGGGGAAAATTCCCCTGCTTCTTCCCTGGCATGCTCCCACCGGTGGTGAACTCTCCGGCGAACCGCTTGGGTGGTACCGGTGCGCGATTAAGGTAGGCAAAGGCATGGCCAAGCCTCGGTGAGTGCAGTGGTGGGGTCAAGGTGGCGGTTGGGGCTTTCTAAGGTTTTGGCCACAGTGAACAGCGGCGTGGGTTCATCGGCGTGCATGGACAGGGCTACGGTGGTAGCGAGAGCCTAGTTGGAGGAGCGTGTGAGCTCCATGGTGCTTCTATGACCATGGTGGGCGTGTTGAAGGAGCTCTTGGTGCTCCTAGTGGCTCTGGCCATGGTGGTGGGGGCAAAACAGAGGCGGTGGCGCTCCGACGAGGTGTGGTGCGGCAACACAGGGCTCCGGTGGGCTCCTTCCTTGACTAAGGTGAGCGTAGTGTGTCTCTCATCATGGCAGAACTAGTCGGGGTGTCAACGTCGCCTTTACCGCAACGTAGAAGATGTGGTGGTCTTGCCATGGTTGTGGTCTCAGCCACGGTGAGTGTGCCTATGCAAGTGCGCTCCTGCTCTGATGTACAACGTCATGGCTGGGGTCCTCCTTTTGGCTGATGTCAGTGCACTCGGTGCGTCCTAGGTCTCAGCAAGCGTGGCCATGGCGGTCTCCCTAGCTAACCAGTTGGGCTAGGCTAGAGTTTGAAGCTTCAGCAAGGTTTCGATCATGGCGGTGCATGTTCCATTTGGCTAGGGAGGTGGTCTCAGCAAGATGGCTCACCGCAGGGTCCGTGGTGGTAGGATGGTGGTGCGGTGGTGAGGTGAGGCCGTGATGAGGTGATGCAGTGCCATGCCAAGCAGCTATGTCGCTATAGCTGATCAGGGCGGTGCTCCTAGCTCCGGCGAGGTCCTCCCCGCAGTGGCTTCCTTCTCCACCTTACTTCTCCCTCCTCCCTCTCTCTCAGCTTGACGCTGTGTGGTCCTGCGCCACCAGCGGTGGTGGTGAACGGGCTGAGGGTTAGGGCTCACGGACATTGGCTTTTATAGCCGAGCTCCAAGGGCTCCAATGGCGGACGGCGATCGGGTGGTGGTGATGCGTGTGGTGCATCCAACGGCTCTCGTGCGGTAGCATAAGCGCGGCGCAAGGGGGAACAAGGTCATGTGATTTGCATGACCCTAGGCCTGCGCCTACCACACTGGTCGGTTCCCGGTCGAGGGAGAGGTTGGCGTGGGGAGGAAGAACACCCTGTTGTTGTGCGGCTATCAGAGGGGGGCCATTTGTTAGCTTGTCCTGATACGGTGGCATGCAGTGCGTGACGACTGATGGGTGGGTCTGGCTTGTCAGCGGCTTGTGCGCACGTGGGCGGTAGGGTGATGCTAGGCCGGCTTCATGGGCTACGCGCGTGAAAGGGCAGGCGGGCTAGTTCGCAAGGCTGAGCAAGCCTGGGCTGCTGCTGCTCCCTCTTCTTTCCTTTCTCTTTTATTTGTTGCTAATTTGGTTAGGGTTTATCATAAATATTAAATAAGTTAGTTAAACATCACATAAGGCAAAAGAATCCAAATCACAAGTGGGTCTAAGGATGCATGCATGATTTATTTATTTAGGAATTTAATTACACATGTGGCATAAAACCAAACTATGCTTATGATTTTAACCTAGTTGGGTCGCATCCAATCCAAAACTAGGGTTGGGCTTCTACATGTGTCACTCAACATCACATAGGGCTAACACAAAAATTTTGTAGTTGTGATTTTTGGTGTGTGGATTTTTGGGTTGTTACAGTCCTACCCCCTTAACAGAATCTCGTCCCCGAGATTAAAGCGTAACGTACTCTTTGAAGAGATAAGGATATTGTAGCCGAAGGTCAGACTCTTTCTCCCATGTTGCTTCTCTCTTAGTGTGATTGCTCCATTGGATCTTGCACATAGGAATAGTTTTGCTTCGAGTCTCTTTGGTATCTCTACCTAGAATTCTGATAGGATGTTCTTTATACTCAAGAGTATCTTGAATGTCAAGTGTATCAGTTGGGATTACTTCATCGGGCACTCTCAAACACTTGCGTAGCTGGGATACATGAAACACGAGATGTACACATGCCAATTCCTCAGGTAGCTCAAGTTTGTAAGCGAGTTTTCCAATCCTCTTGCGTATCTTGTTTGGGCCAACAAATCTAGGGGCAAGCTTTCCTTTCACATGGAATCTGATAGTTCCACGTAGCGGGGATACCTTGAGATAGACAAAATCTCCCACATTAAACTCAAGTTCTCTTCTTCTTTTGTCAGCATAGCTCTTGTATCGACTTTGGGCAATTCTCAAATTCTCCTTTACTTGAGCAACTCCTTCTTCGGCATCTTGAATCTTAGCAGAGTCAAAGAACGATCTTTCACCCGGTTGAGACCACATCAAAGGTGTCTTACAAGGTCTGCCATACAGAGCTTCAAACGGTGACATCTTCATACTGGCTTG